>NC_136057.1:458052739-459280115 GCF_964261635.1 Lissotriton helveticus
ATTAAGACAAGCTTTCAGTGGGGTTGTTGAGAACTTGGGGAGCCTGGCCAGAGTTGTGGATCCATACTCTATCCTTAATATGACCAATGCCTGAACTGCAGTTTTGAGATCTGTCTTATTTAAGAATGGTTTCTGAGGTAGCTTAAATGGAACCGGGCATTTTTTGCCATTATGTAAATATGTGCTAACAGGTAAAAATTTTGTCCAGTATAATTCCCAAGGATTTACTAGAGTCACCAATCTTTGGAGTACACTTTAAAGCTGTGATTAGGTTGTTCCATTCTGCTATATTTGATGTGCTTTTCTGCGGCGTAATCAGCAGGAATTCAGTTTTATGAGGGTTAAGCTTTAGGTGGTTGGTGGTTAGCCATTGAAGGGTTCTCATTAGTGCCTAGTTCATGGTGCCTATCTCTACTATTGATGTGACTTTGAAGTACAACTGAGTGTCATCTGCATACATGTGGAAAGAAATGTTGGCTTTTTGTAATGTTACCATGAGTGGTTCTACATACAGATTAAATAACGCCGGAGATAGTGTTGACCCTTGCGGAACTCAGATTGTATTTCTGGTTGAACCTGACAATGCTTGGTTGACTATGAATTTTTTCGATCTGTTCTCAAGAAAGGAAATAAACCACTTTAGGACTGCTCCTTCTAGTCCCATTCTGTTTTTCATGCGATCCAGTATTTTAGCATTGTTTACCGTGTCGAAAGCCGATGGAAGGTCCAGCAGGATTAGGAGATATGTTTCGTTATGGTTGAGGGCAAGTTAAGCGTCATCCATGTGCAGAATTGCTGATTCTGTGCTATGGTTTGATCTCAATCCTGATTTAAAGTTGTTTACCAGATTGAATTCCGAAACATAAAGACTCAATTGTTGATGCACACATTTTTCCAGGACTTTGGCTAGCATGGGAATGTTTGTTACTGGTCTAAAATTGTTGGGATCGGAGAGGTTCTCTGTTGGTCTTTTTAAGAGTGGAGTGACTTGCCCAGTTTTAAGGCAGACCGGTATTTGGCCTTGTGTCAATGAAGCATTGATGACTTTTGTCCATGACGGGATGAGCGGATGGTTTATAGAAGACCAACACTTTGCAGGTAAAAGATCATTATAATGATTGTTGGGTTTAGTGGTCGAAATGATCTTTGCAATGTCTAGTTCACTGACAGGCTTGATTATTTACCAACGAGCATTGTTTTTTGGTTTTTCTAATTCAAGCTGAAACTGAAGTTTATCCAAGGTGCTCTTACCATTTTCAAGGTCTTTGGCTGCTTTTTTGAGCTCCCCCTCCAATGAATTTGCTTTGTCTGTAAAGAACAAGGAGAAATCTTCACTGTTTAACATTGTTTTTATAGTGGCTGGTGCATATTTGGTAGATTTATTGGATTGATCTTTTAGTAGATCGAATAATTTCCTTGGTCTGTTTATTGCATTATCCAGTTTTTTCCTGAAGAAGTCTTTTTTTGACTTTAGAATGCTTTTTTTGTAGGCTTTCCTGAACTGTTTCAGTTGGGTTAAGTGGGGCGATGTAGGGTGTTGTCGCCATGTTCTCTCTGTAAGTCTCAGTAACCAGGGTTTTTTGTCTTTGTCAGAGATCCTTTTGAATTTCAAAGGGGCTATGTCCTCAATAATGCTCAACATTGTCTTGTTATAGTGCTTTGTGAAGTCACTGACATCAACCATGTTCTTAAGTGGTTGCAATTCTATATCACAGTGAGCTGCGACGTTATCTATATTGATTTATCTAGTGTCACAAATCCATTTTTTGGGAATAATAGGTTGTGAGGACATTTTGGGTTTTATGAAGGGTATTTCGAAGGTAATAATGTGATGATCAGACCAATCACAGGGGGCTGATTACAATTTTTTCGATAGCTTTTTTTTTAGCTATGATCCAATCTAAGGTAGAACCTTTGGAGTGGGTAGGTAGATGACATTCTTGGACCAGCGAGTGATCTTCAAGGAAGGCTTTGAAAAGGGTGATCTGACTGTCAATATGATTCTCCCAATGAAGATTGAAGTCTCCTAATAAAATATCATTAGACTGCAGATTAGAGTTGGCAGTGATGATTTCTATCATCTGGTCTATGAATTTGGTCTTTTTACCCGGGGGTGGTAGAGTGCGTGGAGTTTACAGTTTTGGTTATCAGACGATCTTAAGGACATGCCAAGATATTCACATGACTCTAATAGGTCAGATTGTATTTTTGTGATGGTAATATCTGATCTATGTATACAAGCAATGCCTCCTCCCGTTCTCCATGTCTCATAATACAGTAATTCGGGGGGACTAAAAGATGTAGGCACGGAAAGAAGAGTCAGATAGCCATGTTTCTGTTAATATAGTAGCGTCAATTTCTTAGTATGAGGTCGGCTATGTCTGCAGCATGTTTTTTTGCTGACTGACAGTTGAGTAGTATGCAACAAATGTGTTTCTGTGGTTTGATCATTGACGAGACAATCTTGTTGGGAATTAATAACACATATTTTAGGTTGCTAAGATTTAGCCTTCTATTGTTAGGCTTAGCAGTTCTGCAAGCATTCGTTGGGACTGTTTGAATATTGTTTTCACCTATATTAGTGGGAGTAGTGGGGGTTGGTTTGTATGAAGACAGAAGGGTTTGGATCTCATTGTCTGTCAGCTAGCTGTGTTGCTTACGGGGATGGAATATTCTGTTTGGCACAGCCATTGGGGTAGATCGAAGTTTAAATTGTGTTTCATGAATGGATTTCTGTAGAACCTCCATTTTTGAAAGCCATTTTTCTGATAAGCACAGAAAGGCTTGTTGGATTGCGAACTGAGATTACCAAATTCCCTATTATGTTGAGGGGCTCTAATCTTTTCAGACTCTATTCTAGGTTGAGTGCCTTGCCTTTAACTTAGGGGCAGGTCAATTCCTTCAATATGAAAATTGCAAATGCAATAAGGAGTACGTGGGCAGGGTGGGAGCCAGGGTGCTCACAGCGGGTTCAAGAATCGGAGCCGCCACAAACGCCGAGCCCACACAAAGAGAGAGATGATGGAGGGGGCGAGTGTTCACTGGAAGTACCAAATGCACATGTACACTCACAGCGGCTCATAGAGATCTGTGCCTCTGCAAGCACCAACAAAGAAAAATGCCGAAAATCTTCGAGGTGGCTGCAAAAAAAAATCTGACCTGTTGCAAGTGCTTTTTTCCAAATGTGCCAAATCCACTGCTTGCACAGCTTGTTCCACTCCCACCATTGTGATGCCTCCACAGTAAAAGGAGGGGACCAGGACAGTCATACCCTAAATAGGCCCAACTATCGCAATGGCAGGAGCGAAAGTGAAGAGCAAACACTGTGCGCAACTCCCTGCCTATGCCCACCCAGCGAATCATCCAGAAGGTGGCCTCAGGACCCAGAAACACATCTACTCCCCCTCCCCACTTTGGCTAGAGAGTCACAAGCATGGGGAGGGGGCCCAGACCTCAGGTCTCAAGCCCTAATCCTGCTCCCCGGTGAGGAGGTTGGAGCTGACCATGCTCTTTCTTGCACAGCACTTTTTACCCCATTCTTCTGACAAAAACAACATTTTGCTATATTTTGGCTATTCTCTTCGACCCTGGAATCAATAAACCATGGATACCTTTAGAATACACATGATTTGGGGGGAAAAGATGAACATTGACTTGAATATTTTTTGTGGAGAAAATTTTATAAAGGTCTAAGCGCAAAGGGCCAAACATCAAAAATCTTAGCAGCTAGGGGTTAGGGTATTCTAAAAATTTACATTTAATATAGTGATTTCTACATTAAATAAATGTTATTTTATACTTAGGCCCTGATGTATGACATGGCGCATGGTACACATCGCACCTGACATGCAAGTGGCTCTGTACTGCGGAGGCGTGCTTCAGGTTCTCTTTATGAGCCGAAGCATGCTGCTGCCATACCACCGCCAGCCCGGCGGTAATGTCATAATACGGCAGTCAGAATGCCTCCAGCTTTGCAACGTTTCTCCTGACTGCCAAGGTCGTAATGGGGTCCTATATGTACATTAGATTTTGTTAACTGATGTTATGTTACAATTCTATCCTGTTTTCCATTACATCATAACATATATTTAAAAAATGCACATACATTTTTACTTTTGAAGATACAGCTTATTTTATTAAAAATATAGTTTGAAAAAATGTGTCTAATCTAGTTTATATATTTTAGGTGCAGTTAACATATTTGATATGTTTTAAAATATATGTACAGTTCTCAAATTTTTAATTCATTTTAAAACTGTATGACTATGTAAACATTTCAAACAATTTTGATCATTTTTAAATATATCGAATTACTTATACATACCATATATACATATTAAAACCTAACTAGATATAGACTACCCGTGTTTCTTTACAGGTTAAACCTTTGTTAATATTAATTAAAACAACTTAAGCCCCTTCCTAAACTAATCTTTTTCTTTAAAACATATTTACAACTATAACTAAAGTGCCACATTTAATCAAAATGTATTTCTAGTTGGGATATTCAAATTAAATATTCTAACTGCAACTCGCTCATTGGGTAAAGTGATTCATTTTGGCAACTTCTGACTTACTATTATAACTTCAACCCCACCCCTTTTGGGAAAAGAAAAGTCTTTAATTTCTGGGAATTGAATCTTTAATAATCTAACCCCAAAGTCATTCAGAAAACTGTTGGGAGTTTTGGATTTCCTATTTCAACACAAACCATACTGATTGCAGACATTGCTTGATTTGGGTAGTTCAGATTTACTATTGTAAATCCAAAAGCACACTCTTTAGGGAAGATGTTTAATCTAGGGAATTCCTGATTTACTCTACCACAACTAATCAACCATTGAACAAAGTGAAGGACTTAAGTCTTATTAATTTAACTCTAAACCTACACAAATTACTTCAATATACCCTTTTTACAATACTTGTCGCTGTTAAAAAATGTAAATAATCCCAAAAAATCAATAACCATGTACATCATCTTTTCAGGTTTTTTTTTTCAAATAATCACTTCAATTTGTAAGCATTTTAAACTCTATTTTCTAAATTCTATTATGAAAGAAAATTCATGTTGTTCATTTTTAACTTTAATGTATCATATTATTAATTCAATAATTACCTTTTATTAAAAAGTAACTCTTGTTTAATAATTATTATTGTTTAAGACTTCTCTGTGTTACCTCAAAGTGGATCGACAAATTATCTGAAACCATCAGCCATTTCTGCCTTTTAGGTCGAGCTTGAGTCAGCGCGCATGGGCTGCTCTGCAAGACTTGTTGTCCTGGAGTATGGAGGAGAAGTCCCGCCCATTCTCCCCTTATATCTGTCATTGGCTTGTGTCATTGTCCTTCATAAATGCTGACTTCTGATTCCTTAGTAGGCTTGTTAGTCCCTCCATAATACCGCCTTGTCTTCAATTGTAACCTCCAATGGGGACTGGTCCCTTTACTTCGGTTGTTACACGGATCGTGTTTTTAAGTCTGTGAGCACTCTTTTGTCAACGTGCAGGCACGACGTGCGCTGCTTCAGCTGCTTTATTTTGGGAGTGCACCTCGCAGTAACTAAAGCATCTGTATGCCTTGATTTTTTTGTGCAGCTTCCTCATTTTAATCTCTATATGTGTAGGCACGAAGTGCGCTGCCTCAGCTCTACCCCACAGACCATGGTATTGGTATTGAGCACAGTCTTTTTAATGTTTTTTTCTTTTCTAAGCCTTAGACGTTAACCATATTTGTTCTATATTTTTTTTATTAGTTGACAACAATGTTGTTATTGCATGATGTTTTCTTAAGCTTTTTGTAACCTGGAGAAGTAACACACATTTGTCATATAAATGTGCAGTGTTTTAAATGTTTTTTGCCTTTTCTAATCCGTACAACTAAAACGCATTTGTGCCTCTGCTATTCGGTTACAGTCTCCTTAGTACTGCTTAATTTGGGCCAGTATTTTGCTGAACTCACCACGGCAAAAGCTTACTTTAACTCCTTCCATGCTAGTGACGGAACCACTCCGTCACGAGCCACCAGCGAGCTGTGCTTATGACGAAGTGGTTCCGTCATGTTCTTTGCCACGCAAAACCACATTGCTTAATTTGCACCACTTCTGGTACAAAAGTGAAGATTAACTAATTTGGCCAGGATCACAGGATGTTGGTGCCAAGACAAGACTTGAACTTTATTTTTCACTTCAAAATAAACATTTTTGAAGTTATAGATTTTCATCAATATTATTTGACTGCTATTCTGTTACATTCTCTGTAGTACTGCTTAATTTGACCCAGTATTTTGTTACACTCACCATGGCAAAAGTTGGTTTCACATGCTCTTTGACGTGTACAAACACTGCTTACTTCGCTCCACTGTTTTCTGGGACTCACCACAACGAATTATTCTTGTACAAAAGTGAAGATTAAGTCAACTAAAACGCGTTTGTGCCTCTGCTATTCTGTTATGTTTGCTATAGTACTGCCTAATTTGTTCCGGAATTTTGCTGAACTCATCATGGAAAAAAACATACTTGAACATGCACTTTGCCATGTACAAACCACATTGCTTAATTTGTGCCGCTTCTGGTACAAAAGTGAAGATTAATTATTTTGCCCAGGATCAGAGGACATTGCTGTTACGCCAAGACTTGAACTTTGTTGTTAACTTCAAAGTGGGCATTTTTACCAATGATGCCATAGATTTTCAAAAATGGCATTTCCATCTCCTAATTTGATACTTTATCTATACTACTGCTTATTTTAAGCCTGTGATTTCCAGGACTTTCCACTCCATTCCTCTTATAGCATAAACTGGACCTAAAGGTTTTTGAGTGCTTTTTATACGCAGTGATATTTTACATGCTCTTTGCTTTTTGTAACCCGCAAAAATAATGTGCATTTGAGATTTTGTTTTTATTTGTAGACCGCAATTCTGTTACTTTGTAGGCGGGGTTTACCTTGCTCTTTGTCTTCTATAAATAACACAGCTTATTATGCTTAGCTTGTTTCTGGGGCTCACCACAGCAATTAATTTTTAACAACATTGCTTATATAACAGCCTGCATTTAAAAATATTGCAGAGATGTTATAAGCGCCACTTAATAACATATTCATTTCTGGTACAAAATTAACATTAAGTAATTTGCCCAGGATCACAGGATGTTGGTCCCACGCCAAAACTCAAACGTGTTTATCCACCTACAAAATAGCTGTTTCGGCTTCTAACACTATAGCTTTTCCCCAGTGGCATTTGCTTCTAATATTCTGTTACATTTTCTATGTTACTGATTAATTTGAGCCGGTATTTTGCTGGACTCACCACGGCAAAAGCATAGTTTAACATGCTCTTTGCTATAGCTTTTCCCAAAGGCATTTGCCTACTTTATTCTGTTACATTCTCTATAGTACTGCTTAATTTTAGTGGGTATTTTGCTAAACTTACCACAGAAAAAGCGTACTTGTCATAATGGACTTGTATCTTCCCTGCTGCTTAGCTGGTATGAGTGTTAGAATGCTTGATGACCTCATGGAATGTTTGGATGCCTGGCTTGAGTATAGAGTGTCAGTTGATGGCAGGCAGGCTGAGCGACAGGGAGGCTGCTCCTGGTGGGGTTTTATTCTATCTACATATTTTCTTCTAATGAACTCACCCTGTAACTAAGCTTCAATAAATCTAACCTATTTTATACACCTGGCTCAAAGGACTTTTGAATTACCACATTTGGCGATGATTTGAAGAACCTACGTGTGGAGAAAAGTGGAGGTTGTGGGTTGTGAAGCTGAGTGCCCCAGTTTAGTTTTGGGGTGTTGTGTGAAGTTGTGGGCGCTGTGTGCCCCAGTTTAGTTTTTAAGATGTTTTTGGGAGCGTAGTGCCCTGGATCATTGGGAGGTGTGTTCTTTATTAAGTGGATATTGTGGGAGTTAAGTGCCCCAGTACTGGATTGTATGAAGCAGTGTGCCCCATTTAACTTTAAGAGGTTTTGGGACCTAAGTGTCCCAGTGCTGGATCATAGGGACATTTGTTTCATATTACTTTGAGGTTGTGGGAGCAGAGTGCCCCAGTTCTGTTTCTCAGGGGGTGTGTACCCTGTTACGCATTGGTAATGGGGTGGTGTGTTCTGCTCCACCACTTTTTGCGTTCTTGTGTATTGTAGGTTTTCCCCAACGGAGGGGGATGGGGCTAATCTTAATGTCTTTATATTTGAGAATGTAATGTAAATGTTTTTCTTTCAGAATGCATTCTATATATTGATGTTTATATTTCCTTTCTTCACTTCTGTATTATTGTTTCCCTAAGGAAGGAAGATATGTTATAATTGACTTGTGTCTTCCCTGCTGCTTAGCTGGTATGAGTGTTAGAATGCCTGATGACCTCATGGAATGTTTGAGTGCCTGGCTTGAGTGTAGAGTGTCAGTTGATGTCAGGCAGGCTGAGCGGTAGGGAGGCTGCTCCTGGTGGGGTTTTATTCCATCTACCTATTTTCTTCTAATGAACTTACCCTGTAACTAAGCTTCAATAAATCTAACCTATTTTATACACCTGGCTCAAAGGACTTTTGAATTACCATAGTACTTTAACATGGTTGTTGCTAAGCATGGGCGGATCTAGCGGATCTCGCGTACGCGAACTTGCGGATTTACGGATTCGCAATCCGCGAAGATCCGCGAACTCTAGCGGATTTGCGGATTTTCCCGTTTTTTGTGTTGGCGCGCGTTCGCGCCGATTTTGGGACAAGTTCGCAATTGCGAACTTACTTTTCGGCTCGCAACGGCCGCGACTATGTTGTTTCTACATCTGGTTTATCATCACAGGTTCACAGCACCCTCTGTTTCACCACTGCCACCCTCTGGGACACCCATGCCACCCTCTGGTACATCCTCACTGCCACCCATTAGGTTTATTTATCACTGTAGATTATGGTGGTTGAAAAAAGCAAGCACACCTGCCCTTCTTCAACTGCCATCAATTAATTTGTGTTTCATTAATGTGTCAGTAATTTTGAAAGTTCCAGTCTGGCTGGCACCTGCTTCCTTCCTTATCTGTAATTTGCTTTTTGTTGCAGTGAAATTTTTTTTTCACAGGACCTTTATGGTGTACTTGTAGCTATTCTATGAGCCTGCTGTTTGGGTCATAGCAGGGTCATAGAATAGTTGCAAACTCTGGAGGGGCCCATCAGGAAGCACTACCTTGAATGTTACTAATGTTAAGTTTGAACTTTTGCACCTGCTCATTGCTTTCAGTTTAGCTAAAATCGTTTTTTTCTGCAATTTCGCACGTTTTTTGGGGCGCGAATCCGTGCGAGATCGATTTCGGAAGCCGCGAATACGTGCGAATACAAAATTGTTTTTTTTGCGACGTGTATGTTCGCGTGATCTTGCGCGTGTTCGCGAGGCGCTTCTAGCTATACGTTTGCTAAGTTACCCTATCGGTCGTACACGGGCGCGGCCATCTTGTTGGCGTGACGTAATTCCGTTTCCGCCCGCTATGTGTAATCTCGCAAAGTGTGCTGCTCGCTAGTACAATTTCGCGCGTACTCGCAAGGAAAATCTCGCGCGAACTTACCCACGCGGTCGTGAACGGGCGCGGCCATCTTGTTTCTCATTCATTGCTATGGTTCTGGGCATGCTTTCTCTATCCTCTCTCAATCTCTGCCATCCTTTGCTTGTTTGAAGTTTTTTTGATCTAATTTTACTTATTATCTATCCCTCTATTTTTCTAGCTCTATATTTTTGTGTTTTCTGCAGCTTTTAGTTACTTTTAAACTACTTTTTTAAACTCTTTTCTTTTCTTCTTCACTATTCTATTTCTTGTTTATCATTTAACTCTATTTCTGCCCAGACCATGGTAAAGGGAGCCGGGAAGCACCCTGAGAAGGGGAAGGGTCCCGCACCCCGTGCCCGGCTCCCGTGCGGGCGTTTAAGGGGGGAGCAAGTGGTCCCGAGGGAGATCTTCAGCACGGAGGAAGTGGCGGCACTGATCTTCCACGTCCAGCGCCGCCTCCCCAAGACGATCCTGGGAGGCGGCAAGATCGCGACTGGCTATGGCATCCGGGAGCGTCGCAAGCGGTGGGAGAAGGTGTGCCGGGCCATGTACAAGATCTCTGGGGTCCGGCGCACATATAACCAGGCCACCCACCGCTGGACCGATGTCATGGACCGGGAGCGGGACTTGCTGGACGCGCTCGGCGTAGAGGTCCCCGGGCTTGGTGAGTAGTAGTAGTAGTACATTTACTACTCTGTTTTATCCTGCTCTGTTATTTGCAAATCTTTGTTCTTTACCAAGAGCAATAATGCTGCCGATTACATTGAGGTAAATTATATTTCAAAATCTTCTATGCATTTCAGGTGCACTGCTCTCCTTCTCAGTAGCCTTGCTTGCTACTATGCTTCTTTGTTTTGTATGTTGTGTTCAGAAGCATTTCATTGGCCTGAGAAATTATGTATGAGTGTAGTGTAAAGAAAAGAACTGCGTAATGCTAGACAGTAAGGGTCATATTTTCAATTACCGGCGCATCCCTGCAAAGTAGCAGGGATGCGGCAGTAATTGTGTGCCATGCCACCACCACCCATTGGCCCAAAACGTCACAGAAGCCTTACGCATCTGTGCCGTAAAGGCAGCGCATTGCTGGAGTTGCGTGCCAACGATGGCGCAGCTCCAGCAATGCTCTGGGGTACCCTATCTCCCCAATGCTGCATCAAGCCGTACGTCGGCTTCAAGCGCGCAGGGTTTGAGTCATGCATCATTGTCCTAAAAGTGACTGATTGACATCTTGTAGATTTCCCTCAGCCACTTTTAGGATTCGTTCCTGCGCAGGTACGCCCTCCCTTGCGCCGGAACGCCCCCTGATGGCGCAGGGCTTTACAACGTGATGCATCGCCCATATGCCCATATGTGTTTTTTTTAATATATACGCCGCACCAACACCATGGCGAGTCTTTTGTTCTGCCGCTGCGTCACAAAAGGCACGCAACAATGGAGGAAAATGAGCCGCAACTTCCGCAAGGGACTTCTAAATCAGCCCCAACAGACTGAAGTCCAGTCCTTCCTTTAGACACATGGCTATAAGAAGAAATAGTGGCGGTGGTGGCGGGTGGATTGATAGTTTGAGTATTCACTGATCTGCAAGCAGGATGGACTTTGTCTGTCACTTCGCGTGCTGCGCACTGCTGCCTGCATTGCCAGGCCTAGGCAAACCTCTTTAGTAGTCTGTTTATTGAGTTACATAGGAACTTTCTAAGTCAACGTTCCGCAAATCAGGCAATACGAATAACGTAGTATACCACATGAGATAGATCCCGTGGAATAGTGGTCTATCTATTTGCTATTTTTCCAAAATATTTTGTTATTGTTCTTTTGAAATGTTTGATTTGGTTGAAAAATCTCATCCATGTTTTCTGGTTTTTCTTTCTTTCATGTTGTACATCAGCTCCCCCCAAGGGCAAGAGGACACAGGAGGAGGGTGCTGAGGATGCAGGCCAGGATCGGGCAGGCGAGGGCTCCTTTGCTGGCCCCAGTAAGTTTACATTTTAATAAACAGTACCTATTTTTTCCTAGCGTTCCTCATTCGATTTTTTCTAAATCGTCTTTGATCTTCTTGTAGACTGGATATAAATTCTTATCCTGCCTCGAATATGACTCCCTGTGGTATTACTAGACTATTCTTATTAGTCTGTCTGTGTAGCTAACTAAGATTGGACATTTGGCAATTCCATTGGACTCCCATTATATTCAGCAATACCTCTATGCACTGTCTCCTTACTGACTAGATAGTGTGGCAGAGTCATTCAGCTCCCGAAGTCACCGATTATAGATCCCCAATGATCTCTAGATTATCGTACGCAGGACAAGAGAGTAGTACGGAGTCACAGCACAGTCAAGAAGTGTCAGAGGCACTCATGCTTGCAAAAATTCCAAAACCTTTAGCTCATCCACTCTAGTCTAGAGGAACAAAAACCACAGAGTCTATTTAAGTTTAAAAGCTTTATTAAAAGTAAACACATTTATTAAAATCTACTTTGTCATAAAACTATTTAACTGAAAACGGAAAAGTGGTTAGTGCTGACGATTAATTGGACACATTTCTTGTGGTCGAGCCGAGCTCTCACCTTGTTTGAACTTGATCCTGGTCGTGTTCTTAGGAGTCAAGCTTCTGTCTGGTAGGAGAAAAAGTGGTGCGTGTTAAAAATCAAAAGCAAGCATTCATCAGTTGTGCATAAAAGTGCAGCAAGACAACAGCCTTCCCTGGAAAATGGGACATTTTTACTATGGAGTAGACAGTCACAAATTATTACATTGTATTCTGTTTTTTTAACATTTCTCCTAGACCAAATATTATATAGTAGTGAGTGGTGTATTCTAACATTCTTAAATGTACTTTGTAGGTGTAACATCTGGTGACGGGGCCAGCGCGGAGGTGGCTGTGTTGGGCGAGGACTCGGAGGCCTCTGGGGAGGAGGGGGTGCAAGAGCCGGCGGACGGTCCTGTGGGGGATCAAACGGTGGTGGCGGAAACAGGTAAGCTATATATTCCTTACTTATTGAGATTGAAGACTGCATAGTGTGCTTTCTGCACGGGTGTATTACAAATCAACCAGGTAGTAGCCTCCTCGAAATGTACTCCGACTTAGCTGTGAAGTTTTTCGTGAAAAGAATCCCAATAAGTTCTTAGACGAACGTGATGGATGGGATGAACGAAAAGCGAAAGAAGGGTGTAAGTAAGTGGGACGCGAACTTGTATGATGGCTGGCAAAGAAGAACGATATGTGTTTGCTTGGCCCCCGAGGTGGCTGGGAAGGAAAGAATATGGTATGGTGCATGGCTGGGTCAATGATGAAGCAAGGATGGGTGGAAGGACAGCAGCCTGGGTGGGTGAAACAGAAACTGTATGTGTGCGTATACTTTGACTGAATGGATGCCTGGAGCATGGTATTCTCTGACTCTTAGATAGCACATGTGTATCTAGAGAGAGTAGATGGTCGCCAGGTGAAGTAAGTGTTACCTTGAAGAGCATGTACCACCGCACCCGCACGTCCGTTCCAGTGCAGGGAAGGCAAGGAAAAGAAATTGTAAATGTGTCCAATACTACCATGAATAGTAGCAGTACTTTGTATTGCGTTTGCAATCACAGCATATATCTGGTTATTACGGTGGACACTCCGTACCTCTCTTAATAACTTTAGTTTACTTGTAGTACGTCATTCATGTGTGGGTGTATCACTGTTCACTCAATATTAAGCAAAGCACCTAAAGTCATCTCATCTGTCATTAAATACGTCCCATGTGAAGTGATAGATAATCAAATTAGTTAGCTTCTTCATTTTCCTTTTCTAGTACTCATTTGCACTGTAGGGTGAAAGGTAAATTAATTAAGCAGTAGCCCTTGTAACAGAGTATTCTCAGTGCCACCCGTAATAGAAAAGTAATAGCTTCACCACCTGCATGTACTGGACCGGTACAGTAACGCAAGTCTGTCTCACTCATCATGGTGTGCAACTTTTTTTCTCGGGTGCAAGTTCACTGTGCTGTCCATGTCATTCTGCCGGCTTGCATAAGATAACGTACCAATTTCCCTAAACAAGAGAGAGAAGAATAAGACTGGTGTACTGTCATAGTCGACTGTAATGGAAGTCCATAGTGGTCGTAGAATTTGTTCATTAAACTACCACTAATGTTAGAGCAAGGATGCAGAAGTGGGAGGTTACATAGATACTGTCCTCAATAGTTATGTACTGTGCTTTCAATTTGCTACTTGTACTCTGTGACCCAACTTTCGGCTCAATCACTTTGTGTTATTAATAAGGAGCATTGGTTACAGACTATGTCTTTCTTTCTTCATATAGTTGCTCCTTCCAAATCAACAACAAGGAGGGAGCAGGCTAGATTGGCCCGGCAACGGAGGCTGGAGGCCACTGTCGCCGAATATCGGCGGCTGGTGGCCCTGGAGGAGGAGGAGGACACGCAGTCGAGCGGGGCAACAACGACATCCTCGACTGTGACCACTGCATCCTCCTCCGTGACTAAGCCAGCGGGACCGAGCCGGGCTAAGAAAGATGACCGCCACCGCCAAGCAACCGAAATACCAGCTGCCCCCCACAGGAGCTGCAAGGACCGCCAACGCCGCCTACGAGTCCGCATGTCCAACCTGGAGCAGGAGGTCCTGAGGTATAAGAACTTGGTTAAGGGCCTCCGCTCCGAGCTTGCCACCCTCCGCAAGGAGTATGATGCCCATGCCGCATCATGCACCAGCACCAGCACCCTCCAGTAGTGGAGTGTCCCTTGCCCTTTTTTTATAGACTTTTGGGGGGTGGGATTTGGGAGTTGGGATCGTTTTGGGACGTTTCAAAGACAATCGTTGGGGTTAGGGTGGGTGAGGGAGATTATTTTGTTAGGGCTAAATAAATATATTTTTAAACTTTATCTGACCATACCTGTTTTTTACTGCTTTTCAGTCTGGTGGGTGGGGGGCGGGGGTGTAACAGTAACTTTGTTTTCCTGAACAGTCGTAGGACTTTAGTAGTACAACCGTCAATCTCTTGTGTACTCCGAAATAATACTCCATTATACTACCTCCCACCAAACGCTTATCTTACCTGTAATTTGTGTTAGAAATTAGGGCTAGGCCCAGGGCTGGCTCCAGGTGAAATGGGGATTAACGTTGTCAATCCTGGGCGGGTGACATTTCCTCATTGCGGTGGTACTAGTGGTGTGACACAGTGGCAGTTGCATGCCTATGGAAAAAAAGAAAACGAAACCTTGTTTGTCCTCCTTACTGTAGCATTACAACGGTTACGGTACGATCGAGAAAATAGCAGGTGACAGTACACTAGAACAGTGCCATAATGTAACCTAACAAATGGTAAAGTATTTGCTTGCAAGTATAACTAGTACTTGCGATGAATTTATTTGACATTGGCTACTACTACTAGAAGATATAGTACTGAAGCTGAGTAAGTCTAGAAGATATCCTCGTATTCCTTCACCAGCCTGTTGCTATGACCTTATCCTCCCCAGCAAGTGTGTGGAATTATTGATGTCATTTTAGTCAGACATCAAGCAAAACAACACAGCCCGGGGGAAGAGGGTTAGGGTTTGTAAAATGGATGGGAATGGGGGTTTCTTTTTGGGTAGGTTTTGTTGAGAGAAGAAAAAAAAAGCAGAGCATGGACAAACAATAATTGAAGATACAGACAATCTTTGGTTACAAACTAAAGGTAAGCACATGCAGTCACACTCATAGAATAAAAGACAACAATGGATACTGTATCTGTATTGCGTATGTTGTTGGAGTTGTCCTGTTGAATTTGGTAAGTAAGTTGCATGCAGCAAACAATTCCTCTTATTGGCGGCACTCCTCCATTCCAGCTGACGCTTCGTCCATCAATGTGGTGACCACTGACAGAAGACACCCTGTCCACTGCCTGCCTGGCGGATGTTGACTGAAACCCGGCCTGTAATTATTGAACGGAAAACAGGAAGTGCTATTACAATACCACTGATAAATAAATAAAAGGTATGTACGCTGTGTGGTTCAAAAAGTGACACTTTGATTTCCCTAATAGACAGTACAATATTTTTGAAATTGCGTGCTCTGTCTGAGTCACCTTTTTAAGGATCAATAAGTAAATGTATTGCGACTTATATAGCGCACGTATCACCCGAAGGTATCAAGGCGCTTGCTTAGGGAACCCGTCCTGGTATTCCCCTGTGAGATACCCCGGCAGGGTATCCACAAGGTGAAAGCCAGGCATCCCGCCGCGAGGGGCCGTAGTGGAGATTAAGCAAGCTATTGCCCAGAGTCGCAGAGTGTGACCCCGTGAGTCGAGTAGGCACCGGAGCGAGAATTGTCGAGTCCGTGGAATTTTTGAGCCCGAGACCCGCCGAGGCAGGGAATCGAACCCTGGTCCACAGCTGATCTCAGCTTCCGGGTCTGCCGCCTCTAACCACTGAGCCACGCTTCTCCACAAGTATGGCCAAAATATCATAGCGGATCTTTCCCCTCAAGGTAGGTGTACTACTGTGTTTTAGAACAAAATTTGACCTTCCCAGCAATGCTCCCACCAAGACCCTTACTAAAGCCAGTCGCAAAAATGTAGAAGAACCCCAATCATATCTCCAAAAACGATGCCTAGCAGAAAAATGGTTACAAAACGTACTTTGAAAGTAACAGTAGGCCCAAATACAGACCGTGGATTGTATTCAAACCACTTGCAAGCAAGCAAAAGTATCCATAGCCAGCATCGCTCCAACAGTGCTCTACAACAACAGAACTGCGTTGCAATAGAACCCCCCGAAACACATGCAATCCTGCTGCTAGGGACCCTAACGAACCCTAACTTACAAAACGTGCCAAAACTGGTGTTTCCTTATGGATTTTGTCCAACAAACTTCTAGCCGGTATTAGACCTTCCCAGGAATGCCCCAGGCAAGACCCGCCAACCCACCCGCAAAAAAACACCCGACACAACACCCCCAAACAGCGAAAAAGCTAAATCTCATACTTACAATGTCTCTCGGCCTTCGGTCCAAACGCGGCGCTGTGCAGCTAGGTCATCATCATCATCAATCATCATAACTCCTGTTTTCCACCACGGATTTCCTGAAAAGCAAATGCAATCAAGATTAGACTGTCGCAGCAGTGCTTCGACAGAGACCCCGGCCGCAACCCACCCACGAACAGCAGGAAGCCCCCCAAAACGCTACATTGAGCAAGATGTCAGAAGAAATAGCAAAAAAAAGGCTGTTCCTTATGGATTTTGTCCAAAACACTTCTATCCGGTATTAGACCTTCCCAGGAATGCCCCAGGCAAGACCCGCCAACCCACCCACAAAAAAACACCCGACAACACCCCCAAACAGCGAAAAAGCTAAATCTCATACTTACAATGTCTCTCGGCCTTCGGTCCAAACGCGGCGCTGTGCAGCTAGGTCATCATCAATCATCATAACTCCTGTTTTCCACCACGGATTTCCTGAAAAGCAAATGCAATCAAGATTAGACTGTCGCAGCAGTGCTTCGACAGAGACCCCGGCCGCAACCCACCCACGAACAGCAGGAAGCCCCCCAAAACGCTACATTGAGCAAGATGTCAGAAGAAATAGCAAAAAAAAGGCTGTTCCTTATGGATTTTGTCCAAAACACTTCTATCCGGTATTAGACCTTCCCAGGAATGCCCCAGGCAAGACCCGCCAACCCACCCGCAAAAAAACACCCGACAACACCCCCAAACAGCGAAAAAGCTAAATCTCATACTTACAATATCTCTCGGCCTTCGTTCCAAATGCGGCGCTGTTCAGCTAGGTCATCATCATCAATCATCATAACTCCTGTTTTCCACCACGGATTTCCTGAAAAGCAAATGCAATCAAGATTAGACTGTCGCAGCAGTGCTTCGACAGACACCAAAAATTACCCACAAACACCCGGAACCCCGCCAAAGAGCACCTCAAAGGCAAGCAAGTCAGCAAAAACGGCAAGAAATTTCCACCTCATATTTGGTCCAAAACACTTTTGTCCATTATTAGAGCTTCACAGCAATGGGCCCAAATCCGTCAACTCACCCGCAAAGAAGTACAACACCCCCACAAGTGCTGAGTCTTTCTTCATTGGGCGTAATCCAGCACTCTGCTTGGAGGGAAATCGCAGTCTGGAGGAGGAGGATAGAGGAGCATGTTCTTCAGAACTTGTGAACCTGAGGAATGTAGACTGCGGCACCTTCAAATCAATAAGCAAACAAGTGAAGACAGTTCTGATGATGGTCTTGTTTTTGGGATTAGGTGATTAAAGTTTGAATTAAATTAACTGTGCAAAACAAAGAAAGAGAGACACAAAGCACACAGGAATAAAAGTGAATAAGGACGAAAAAGAAAGTTCTTGATTGATTGTCTCATTTTCAGGGCTCGGTGTCAGGGAATAAGAACAAGATTTCGTCATCATACTCTGCGAATTCAGGCTGGATGAGGTCAGTGCCACCGAACAGAGAAAAAATCCCCTCATCTACGTTGCTGTCCTCCTCGTCTTCATGCGGCGTGCTTTCTCGTACTTTGTAATCTGGTGGTATGAGGTGCTGATTCATCTTGATCATTGTCAGCTGCTCCACATTTTTGGGCGAGAGGCGGCTCCGTTTGGGAGTTACAATGCCACCAGCAGCACTGAAAACACGTTCAGAAGACACACTTGCGAGTGGGCAAGACAAATAGTTTATAGCCAGGTTGAAGAGCTGTGGCCACAATTGTTTTTTGCCATGCCAATACTGCAATGGCTCATCATTAAGGAAGACCTCTGTTGAGTCATTCAGATAGTCCTGCACCATCGACTCAAGGTCATCAACTGTTCCTCCACTTTGCTTACTTTTTGCTGTGCCTGTGACATTTTTTCGAGAACCATACCCCATCAAACTTAGCCAATCCTCCTCCGCAGCCACTGTTAGTGTTGTCATTGTGTGTGGTGCAGATGATCCAGTTGCCGGTGTCTTTAACGGCTGAGAGGTCACTTGTGCCCCAGCCACAGGTGCAGAAGTGGATTCTTGTGACTGCGGATGGCCTGCTGATGCTGATGCTGATGTACTGGCTTCTCCTTCAATAACCTGCCGTTCTTTTTCAAACCTCTTTGCTGACCAGGCTAACCAATGTTTGTACTTTTGAACATCTGCATCAGCAAAAGGAAAGAATGCTTCGCCTGCCAGCGCCTTTTTGTAGCGTGGATCCAGAATAGTAGCACAAATGTAATGCTGATCTGACTTGATGTTTTGAAGACGTTCATCACCACGTAGGCGATCTAATAATTTCTCAGACAAAATGAAATGTTTTTTTTTTTTTCATCTTTTTCAAACTCAGAAGACACCGCCATCAGTTGGTGCTCCAGCATGCACAACAATGGGATAGCTTTTCCCAAATTACAGTCCTCCTGGCTGACTGCACGCGTGAAGAACTCAAAAGGACGAAGCATGTCTGTCAGGCTTTTAACTATGTCCCATTGCGCCGCACTCATCTGCAGGTCCTCCTTCTGAGATGTAGCCTCTGTGAAGAAATAGTGATCGAGTACCGTATACTGCTCATACAGACGCTCAAGCATGTAGAAGGTTGAGTTCCAACGTGTTGCCACCTCCTGGATGAGTGCTTTCACTGGCATTCTACGTTGAAGTAGCAGTCTCCGCAGATGCTTCCGGGCCTTAAAAGAATGGCTGAAATGGTTGCACATTTTGCGGCAGGTGGCCATTACCTCGAACGCTGGACTCTGTTTATCACTCAAGAATTTTTGAACTACCAGGTTGATACAGTGCGCCAAACACGGCACTCTAACATGGTCACCCATGAACATGGCCTTAACTACATTGGCGCCATTATCCGTGGAAACATAACCAATCTTGCGTTTTAGGGGGGATAGCATTGTCAAGACCTTTTTGTTACTCTTCCAAAAGGTTTTCTGCTGTGTGACTTTTCTCCAAGCCAAACATGGCTAGTGTTGCATGTTTCCGAGCAGCTTTGAAAACTTGGTCCGGGTCAACACCTGCGTTTAGCTTTGCTTTAACACCTGAAAAAGAGACCCAGTGTGCAGTGATGCACATGTAATCATCGCCTGGGCCACTGGTCCACATGTCTGTTGTCAGATGTATTGTGTGAACAGCACTCTTCTGCAAAGCTGCCCCAATCGCCTGCAGCACATCTTCATGTAGTGCTGGAACCGCAACTCTGGCAAAATAGAACCGGCTCGGAACCTTCCATTTAGGGCAGAGCGTTGCCACTAATTCAAGAAAACCTACCGCTTCTACAAAAGAAAAAGGTAGAAGGTCCACAGCTAGCATTTTAGCCAGCTTAGTGTTATACAGACGCGTCAGTGGGTGGTTGCGTTCATATGGCACGTCTGAAGTAAGCATTGTTCTAATGTTGCCCTGGACCAAGCATTTACGGGCTGATAATGACTTCGTTGACCCAATTTTGCTCGCTGGTGAACTTTTGTGCGTTGGTGTCTCACTCGCTCCAACACTCTTAGTGTGCCTCACATTGGGTGTGCTGCTGACAGGGGTACTGGGTGTAAGGGAAGTCTTTGACACGTCTTCTTCCTCCTCGTCATCATCAGATGAAACATCAACGTTTCCTTGAATTTGCCCTTTCTTGATCGCATCTAGGTGCGCAAACCATCTGACAGTGTGCTTTCTCTCAAGATGACCTCTCTGGCCGCCGGTACCATAGTTGGTACCTGACTTACCACGACTAACTGCAAGCTTACAAAGGGTACAAATGGCAAACTTTGGATTTTTTGGACAAACAGTAAAGAAGTCCCAAACTGGGGACTTGAAGTGTCTGTGGGACCTGGAGGAGGCGGCGATACTGCTGGTGGTGGTCATGAAGCTAATGCCAGATGAAGTGGAGGATCTGGATTGCCCAACTTTTGTACGTTTTGCACTTTCACCGCCACTAATTAAGGTCGAGGTTGACGGAGGTCTCTTCTTGCCAGAAAGAAATATGGAAGCGGGACGAGTTGGTGTACTACTTAACTCCAATGATTGTGGTGTTTCCACTGCCTCCTCATCGACAACATCATCATCATCATCACGCTGAGCAGCTCTTCGGGCTAGGGTCAAAATGTCTGTTTGCTGCATGCCCGCTGGGGCTGCAGTGACCTTTATGATGACTGGGTCGTCGTTGGCAGAGTCTTCATCAGCAGCAGTATCCGCCACTTCTTGTTGAGCCTCATCACACTCCATAACTCTGAGACTTTGGACGAGCTTCCTTTTACGCTTAACTACCTTTGTTGGATCATGGTGTGCCTCACTCTCAGACGGCTGTGGTGCTGGTTCCCAAGTTTGATCCGTATCATCAGAAGGAGGTGTGCTTGAAGAGGATGTAGACACCACCCTTGATCTCTTCCTTGCTAGGGGTGCGGAAGACAATGAAGGATCATCAGGAGGAGTGGCTTCCTCAAATGATACCTCGCCTTGATTGTCGATTTCCTGATGTGCCCCTACTTCGGGAGGAACAACTATTGTGGGCACTTGTGACCCTCCATGCACCTCTGCTTGCGCCTCTCCTTGCGCTGCCTCTCCTTCCACATGTACTTGGGCTTGTACTTGCACATGTGATTGTTGTTGCGGCTGTGGTTGTTCAACACTCGTCAGATGAGCTACAACAACCTGTGTTGATTGAGGGACATTGCTGCTGCTTTCTTGCGATGAGCCAACATCACTGGTCGATGGTGATTGAAGAACTATACTGGCTGCCTCTGCAGCACTCAAGGGCTTGGACTTCAGTTGGCATGGTGGTGGTGGTGGTGGCACTGAGCCCAATGGAGCGGGGGTGCTGCTGCCAGCTTGGTCCCCAGCAGATCCCGCTGCTGCTGCTGCAGGCATACTTTTTTTTTTACTCCCAAAAAAAGGGGCGGGCGGCACACCAGTGTCCTTGGTAACTTGCTTCTTCTGCTCCTTACTGGCACCTTTCTTGCTAGAGGAGCTACGGGTTACTTTTTTTGGGGCCATCTTCTTCAGAGCAGGTCAGCAGGCAGCAGTTGCACGAGTTGCAGAGGGTTCTGTGTCCAGACGTGACGTCGCGTGACGTTATGCTGCACACACCGCTGCAGGACTTCTTCCTGGCACTGGTGGTTCTCTTGAGTCTTCTTGTGCACCTAAAAGCAATGGAAGACAGAGGAACATCGGTTCAGTTATACACCCCGAAAAATCGACAAAACACAGAAAAATGAGCACAATCCCATGCCATCCATGATGTTTACATTGAAGACACCCTACAGAAAGACTAGGGACATGCAAGTATGCAACACTCACTACCCCTGGGCATAATGGATGAAAAGTAGGCAAAATAAGTGCAGGCCTCAGACACTGCCTCTCCTCAAAATGGCCCCTTACACCCCAAGCACATGTTGCCTGTTCCAGCCAGCACTCAAGATGGCCACCACCACCACCCACATGGCCAGTCCACATCAACAGTACACCCCCCAAAAACAGAAAAACAGCCAGAAATCACCACAATCCAATGCCATCCATGATGTTTACATTAAAGAGAGTGAGACCACACCACAGGCACACTCAGTCCATGCACCACCACCCCTGGGCAAAAGGCCACACCAGCAGCCCCCCAAAAACGACAAAAAACAATACAATAAGCACAATCCCAGCCCATCCATGGCCTCAATTATGTTTAAATTCAAGAAGACACCCCACAGAAAGACTAGGCCCATGCAACACTCACCACCCCTGGGCAAAGGGCCCCACCAGCAGGCCCAAAAAAACGACAAAAAACAATAAAATCAGCACAATCCCAGGCCATCCATGGCCTCAATGGTGTTTAAATTCAAGAAGACACCCCTCAGAAACACTAGGCCCATGCAACACTCACTACCCCTGGGCATAATGGATGAAAAGTAGGCAAAATAAGTGCAGGCCTCAGACACTGCCTCTCCTCAAAATGGCCCCTTACACCCCAAGCACATGTTGCCTGTACCAGCCAGCACTCAAGATGGCCACCACCACCACCCACATGGCCAGTCCACATCAACAGAACACCCCCAAAAAACAGAAAAACAGCCAGAAATCACCACAATCCAATGCCATCCATGATGTTTACATCAAAGAGAGTGAGACCACACCACAGGCACACTCAGTCCATGCACCACCACCACCCCTGGGCAAGCAAAAGGCCACACCAGCAGCCCCCCAAAAACGACAAAAAACAATAAAATAAGCACAATCCCAGCCCATCCATGGCCTCAATTATGTTTAAATTCAAGAAGACACCCCACAGAAAGACTAGGCCCATGCAACACTCACCACCCCTGGGCAAAGGGCCACACCAGCAGGCCCAAAAAAACGACAAAAAACAATAAAATCTGCACAATCCCAGCCCATCCATGGCCTCAATGGTGTTTAAATTCAAGAAGACACCCCTCAGAAACACTAGGCCCATGCAACACTCACTACCCCTGGGCATAAGGGATGAAAAGTAGGCAAAATAAGTGCAGGCCTCAGACACTGCCTCTCCTCAAAATGGCCCCCTTACACCCCAAGCACATGTTGCCTGTACCAGCCAGCACTCAAGATGGCCACCACCACCACCCACATGGCCAGTCCACATCAACAGTACACCCACAAAAAACAGAAAAACAGCCAGAAATCACCACAATCCAATGCCATCCATGATGTTTACATCAAAGAGAGTGAGACCACACCACAGGCACACTCAGTCCATGCACCACCACCACCCCTGGGCAAGCAAAAGGCCACACCAGCAGCCCCCCAAAAACGACAAAAAACAATAAAATAAGCACAATCCCAGCCCATCCATGGCCTCAATTATGTTTAAATTCAAGAAGACACCCCACAGAAAGACTAGGCCCATGCAACACTCACCACCCCTGGGCAAAGGGCCACACCAGCAGGCCCAAAAAAACGACAAAAACAATAAAATCTGCACAATCCCAGCCCATCCATGGCCTCAATGATGTTTAAATTCAAGAAGACACCCCTCAGAAACACTAGGCCCATGCAACACTCACTACCCCTGGGCATAAGGGATGAAAAGTAGGCAAAATAAGTGCAGGCCTCAGACACTGCCTCTCCTCAAAATGGCCCCCTTACACCCCAAGCACATGTTGCCTGTACCAGCCAGCACTCAAGATGGCCACCACCACCACCCACATGGCCAGTCCACATCAACAGTACACCCACAAAAAACAGAAAAACAGCCAGAAATCACCACAATCCAATGCCATCCATGATGTTTACATCAAAGAGAGTGAGACCACACCACAGGCACACTCAGTCCATGCACCACCACCACCCCTGGGCAAGCAAAAGGCCACACCAGCAGCCCCCCAAAAACGACAAAAAACAATAAAATAAGCACAATCCCAGCCCATCCATGGCCTCAATTATGTTTAAATTCAAGAAGACACCCCACAGAAAGACTAGGCCCATGCAACACTCACCACCCCTGGGCAAAGGGCCACACCAGCAGGCCCAAAAAAACGACAAAAAACAATAAAATCTGCACAATCCCAGCCCATCCATGGCCTCAATGGTGTTTAAATTCAACAAAACAGTTGTATCATGCACCCATAACCAACCCTGGTCCTACTGGATACTGTGGCTACCCACAATATAATTTATTTAATTTTCTGAAAAAGTTCAAAAATTGTACTTGCAGCAACTGTAATGCCCCAAACAAACTTACTTGTGAAAGTTGATTTCTAATCCAAAAGTGATCCAAAGACAGTCAAAAAGGCCTCAAATCCAAATATCCAGCAGCACCCACAAAAAGTAATCCTTCCAGCTCCAGATCCAAATGAAAGTGACCAGGAGATGGACAAAGCACTGGGAGGAGCCTGCTGGACAGGAACAGGAAGTTGGAGACTGTGGGGCACTTCCTTCCTCCCCCCCCCCCAAAATGGACTCCTTGCAAAAAAAAAGGCCATGCAAATGTCAACCTGAGGAGTGATTCTGATAAAAATCATAATTTTCTGAAGGTTTATCCTGTTTGCTGCTGATTTTCTTGTGCGAAATTGCAAAATCTCTATTTCGCAAGTGCGAGATTGTTCCTTTCCGCCGCAACTACGTGTTCGCAATTGCGAACTCTCGCGAGGTGTGCTGTGCAAGGTGGCAAGCCGCGAGTATGTATTCGCGGGCGACAAACTCCCACGGGAACACGCAGCAAGATCTAAAATGGCGCGTCACTCGCAAAGAAAAACAACTCGGCAAACGCTAAAATGACGGAAAGTGAACGCCGTGCACCACGCCGCGCGCCGCAATCAAGCAAAAAATCCGCCGCGAGCGGATTCACGGATTTTCGACAAATTCGCGAGCGTTCGCGGATTGCGAATTTGCCGAAAATCCGAAAAATCCGCGAGCGGAGCGGATTTTACGCCCATGCTTAGTTGTTGCCTTGTTTAAACCACATTGGTAATTTGCACCACTTCTGGTACAAAAGTGAAGATTAAGTAATGTTATGTTTTGTAGAGTGCATGGCTCCCCCAGCAACGGGGCTTCCCAGCGCTGAGATGAGCTTCGAGTGAGACTGCAGAACAGAGGAGAGTTTTGCTTTGGGTGAATAGCGATATCTTCACCAGCCTTCTGAAGGTAAGGTGGTTAGGGGTGCTGCGGATGTGGATTGGAAGGGAGTCCCAGAGGCGGGAGTCAACAAACTAAAAGATCGGCCTCCAGCTCTTGCCCTTAGTATCCGAGGAACTCTGACCAGGAGCAGATCTGCCAAGCACAGCGTGCGTGTGAGAGCATAGTAGGAGCATAAATCACTCAAGATTGTGGGGCCGATACCACCCAAGATTATGTGGGTGATGCACAGCGTTTTGAAGCCCACTCTCTGTTAGAGGGAGAGGCAGTGAAGGCGACAGAGGAGACTGGAGATATGACAGTGTTTATGGAGGGCAATCCTGAACAAGCTGTCAACCTTTTGACAGCGCATGTTTTGGCTCCCAAGAGAAGCACATTGCATTAATCTAGTCTAGCAAGGACAGAAGATTGGATGATCAGTTGATGAGTCTTGGAGTCAAAGAGACCAAGTATAGGTGTGAGGCCCGCAACAGTCCAAAACATTTCCCTGCCACGTCAAGACATGGACATTTTCATTTCTGAAATAAAAGTGAAAATTAAGTAATTTGCACACAATCACAAAATGTTGATCCCACACCAAGACTCGAATTTGGTTACCCAGCTTCAAAGCTGCCTTCTTAAATTATAGCTTTTCCCGAATAGCATTTGCCTCTGATATTCTGTAACATTCTCTGTAGTACTGATTAATTTGAGCCAGTCATTTTCTGCACTCACTATGGCAAACGCGTAGTTTAACATACTCTTTGCTATAGCTTTTTCCCAATGGCATTTGCCTCACCTGCTCTGTTTCATTCTCTATACTACTGCTTAATTTCAGCCGGTATTTTGCTGAACTAACCACGGCAAAAGAGTATTTTAACATACTCTTTGCCTTATGAATACCACATTGCTAAATTGGAGCCGTATTTGGTACGAAAGTGAAAATTAAGTAATTTATCCAGGATCACAGGTTGTCCCCTCCGCACCATAGTTCTCACTTCTGAGTACAGAGTCTGGATTACTGAAGATCGAGTTGAGCAGTCACAAAGTTAGAATGTTATAAATTTGACTTTACTCACTATCTCCCTTTCACCCAATGTTTCATTTTTTTACCATTAATTATGATTCACTCGCTTGGAGCTCCATTTCTGTAAACAGGGCTGTAAATCTTTTTTCTTTATCTGGTCACAAATGTGGCAGCTCTGTCTCTGTTCCTGGTTGTAATTCCCCTATCTCAGTCCTCTGTTCAGTACTGCAGCTGCTTCTCTGTTCCCAATGATAATTCCTCATTCGTAGTCTCTAACCAGTGTTGCAAGCTGCTTCTCTGGTCTCTGTGTTAATTCCTCATTCTTAGTCCTCTAGGCAGTGCTGCAGCGGTGTCTCTGCTCCCATTGGTAATTCCTCATTCTTAGTCCTCTAGACAGTGCTGCTATATGCTTCTCTGGACCCAGTGGTAATTCTTCATTCTTAGTCACCCAGACAGTGCTGCTAGCTGCTTCTCTGGTCCCATTGGAAATTCCTCATTCTTAGTCCTCTAGACAGTGCTGCAGCTACTTCTCTGATCTCATCAGTAATTCCTCATTCTAAATCCTCTACACAGTGCTGCAGCTGCTTCGTTGGTCTAGTCACTAATTCCTCCATTCTAAGTCCTCTAGACAGTGCCGCAGCTGTTTCTCTGTTCCCAGTGGTAATTCCTCCATTCTAAGTCCTCTCGGCAGTGTTGCCACCGCCTCTTTGGTCCTGTTGGTAATTTCTCATTCTAAGTCCTCTACACAGTGCTGCCCCTCTGGCCCCAGTGGTAATTCCTCATTCAAAACCTTTAAGCAGTGCTGCAGCAGTGACTCTGTTCATACATCCACTACACTCTAAACCAAAACACATAGATAAAAGGCATTGTCATTTACAGTGCCCATAGCTCAAACTCTGACAAATGTGAGACCTACTGCATTGAAAATAAAAAAACAATGCCCCTCTTGTCAGGGGAGATTTCTTCGATAATGAGGGAGGCATTAAGTACTTTTCAATGCCTATCACTGGCAGGTTGCCACTGGCGGTAAAGGGCATTACAAATCACCTGTATGTCTGCCCATCTAAATTAAGTGAGTGGAAATTCAGCCAAACATGTGACAGCGCAATAGAGTAAGAATTTGACCGTGGTGGAGATGGAGTAGTCTCTGCCGTCCTCAAACATTTGGTCTGTCCAATTCTAAATCGGGCAGGCGGATCATAGTATTGATGGGGAATGAACACCGGTGCAACAGAATTCCCTCTATGCCAACATTTAAATCAGGCCTTTAGTTTTCAAACTTATGCCTCTACGTGGTTATGAAACTACTTGGTGAACCACAAATACTTCCTTTATGTATGGTTGTAACTTGTTTTTCAGCCCAAAAAATATAAATTCTAGTCCTAGGAACAATTGTAATTACGCCAGAGAAATTGAAGTAATTTCATTAATTACACGCTACTCTTGTGATGTGAAATAGCCAGAATGATTCAATTACACCAGTTTGAATAATTAAGAGTAGGTTAGGGCAAAATTTCTACCACAGGTCCACAGGAACAACAAACTATGAGAGAGCAAGCGGCTGCTGGTTACTGCTGTTCATATCCAGTAGCATTAGTGCCATTTTCTTAGCACAAAATACACCCACAAGCACATTTTGGATGCGAGTATGCATTTTGCACTACAAACATAAGGCTAAATGCTGGCTTACGCTTTCCACATAATTACAAGTAATTTGGTGTAATTACGAGCAATTACTCTAGAGAGAATTATGCCAGTTACACCCACCCTAATAAATTCTCATACACTTTGACCCATGCGAAAAAATGAAAATATACAGTCCAGCAATGGCGGCTGACAACATTAAAATATGATGCAGCACAATGCCCAAAAAACTCACCATATATGGTGCACTTGCTAGCCCATATCCAGTGAAATCGTGGCAAGACGATGGGACTCTTCACATTTTGATTGAATACAGCCCCTTAGCAGCAGGCGGCAGAGTGCAGTTGTTCCTAGTTGGTTTTCGTGGGGAATCATGGTGACTGCAGCAGGAAAAGGAAGGACATTCCTCCTCTTGCAGCACAAATACACCAATCCTCGAGCTGATTGGTTGGAGCAGACTACCCCCAGTGCTCATTTTGAGGCTGGGGGCCTGTGCCTGTAATCCCTCAGCTGTTTTCCAGCGTTGGGTTTGCTGGCTCAGAAGTGTGCATGTCAGATTGGTCGTCTGTAGATATGTTTATTTTATTTTATTTAGAGTGCCAGATGCAGGAACAGACCTAGACTCAAATATTATTGGAAGACTACTAGTGAAACACTCCAAAATACCATTCCTTACAGGACATAATTTTGAGTTGAGTGTCTTTCCCTCTTTAATTTGACAAAATATTATTTTAGTACTAACTGATCTAGCTTTTTTTCTCTGTTAGCCTCACTCTCAATATCTCTCTTGGGTGAGAGGGGAGCTATATATCTGGATTTGAAATATATATATAATAGTCAGTACAAAGGGCAGGTGTTGGCAAATATTGAGGATTTAATACTTTTATTGACTTAACAAAAATTTAATTAGCAATCTTAAAACCACAGACATCTTGAATTGTATGAACTCAAGCCTTCACCATGAGTAAAGCTGGCAAGCACAGGCTAAACGTCAGGTACTGCAGATACGGCAGCAGGGACACTAAGCACAGAGTGTTCTCAAACATATATGTTTACACTTTTCAATTCCCCTCCTTTGTCCTTCAGCACACAAAAGGTGGGACTTGGAATGTGAAAGTCCATGAGATGTCCGTTCCCATTAGGTTAATTTAGGGTCAACAGCATGTGAGGTCACTTCCCGTAATCTTGGTATTTTGCTGGATTAATATCAGTTATGATTAGTGAAAAGTTTAGAGAAACTCTAAACATATAGGGCCAGATGTACCAAGCATGTTATCAGTTCTAAATGCTCAAATTGGGTGTTTCCAACCAAAAAATATGTTTTGGGCTAAATATTGATCACATTTTAGATGTTGGGAAAGTTTTGGGGGCTCTTAAAATGGGATTCAGAATAGATACTGATTCGGTATCTGGACAGAGAATGTTTAAATAATCTTTCAAATAATTAATCAATATCTTATGAATCAATGTTTGCCAAACTAACATCCGGTTGCAAAACATTGAACATTTACCAACACTTCAAAGAAGGTGATAATGAATTCTCAAAAGTGAATGTAGAAAATCTTTGTTTAAGAGAAGGCAGTGGATCAGTAGCCACTGACAACTCTTAAAAAACTTTAAAGAACCAAAAACCATTTTTTAAACACAGCCCCATATCCTTGAAGGAAATGGCTGCATTAAAAAAAAATTTTTTTATCTAAACACAATCAGAGACATGGTGGTATGCTGACTCCAGTAGGCGGTTATCCCAGTGATGACTTCCAATTGTAGTGAGTCATACTTTGCGACCTACCTCATCAATCTACATAAGCTAAGTCGGCTTGCGACCTACTACGATTTGGAATGCTAAGAAACAACCTATTGGTTCATAGGTTGGTACTTAAAACTCTTTACTGATCGGCAATATACTGGTACCAGTGATTCATTCATCTGGTACAATGTTTTTCTGCAATAATTAAAATTAGTACAAATGATGTATGAAATTAAATAATTAACAGTACAACAGAAACGTACTATTATATTTCATTACAGTGTTTCCAGAAGCATTAAATATGTAGATTTTCTTTACATAATAGGATATATGAGTGCTAACAAGTATGTAACGGTAGTAAAATGGCATTGTCACAGGGAACATAGGTACTGCAGTGCATACTAAAATCAGGATCTTGATTGATTTGTGGTATCATTTCTCAAGAACTATATGATACCAGGGCGGTTGAAATGAGAAACAATGTGCCCCTCCTGCGTACGCAACAGAATAAACATCTTTTTCCTGGGGAAAAAACCCAATAACGAGCAGAAACAGCCCTAACAATGTGACAGGATTTTGGAAATATGATCGTCAAAACACACAATATTGTCATAAGCATCTGCTCTGCTCTGAAACAAAGTTTTCGGAACATTTGAAAAGCTGGACAGAGTGGCAGGGTGATAAATGCGTGATTGACTCCTCTGTAATTGCTGTCTGAGATCTCACAGAGATGAGGCGCACAGCATCCTAAGTGGCAGGATTTGTCAGCCTCTGTAACATCAGGACACAGATTCAATCTTGATTTCTGTCCCTGCAGATGTATTTGTTGCCATTCATTCTGGGTCAAAATCCCTTCCTCTTGCTCAAACTCTGCATCTGTTCATTATATTTAAGATGGCTTCTATTTTTTGGTAGTGATCCTGCATTGTATCAAACAAACGGTGCTAGATAACAACAAATTGCTAGTTTAGTAAATGGGCACGTTCACTAGAAGTTCAGACTTTGATGGTGATGAGAGTGTCCTTACTTCTTTATGTATTAAGGAGTTTTCCATAGCACAACATGTTTACCGTTGGCAACCTCAGAGTTATTTTATATATATTATATAAGTAGTTATATCAGCACTACAGTACAATTAAATAAAATAGTGACCATACCATACAAGTGTGCACTGAGCGTGCAAGTGACAGTGGGTGGCGCAGTGACACAAGGGTGAAATAACAGCGTGAACGGCGCAATAGAAAATGATATACAAGGTCAATCTAGGTCAATTGGGTATATTAATTTGGCCACAATAGGCGCCAGCGTTCTGAGCTGGGTAGTCGACGGCGTTTCAACCTTTTCAATTTCAGGTCATCATCAGGACAAAGGTCACTTGATTTGAAGTAGTGCTGTATAGGGAGACAGGGAAAGGAAAGGGACAGGTGAGCGTGGGTCCCAGGTTGGAAAAGGGCAGAGATACCGGTACAAGAATTTACCAGGAAGCAGCCTGTGTGGTGGCCGGAAGGGTGGCGTAGGACGGTCCAACACGCAGAGGCGGTCAAGGCAGAGAAAACCTGCTGGGGAAAAGAGGGGGGTGTGAGAGCTGGCGGGTCTAGATGGACCTAGGGCAAAACGCGATACACCAAGTTGCCCGTGGGCGGGGGGCAAGGAAAAATAACCTTGATTTAAGCAAGGTCCGGCCTGGGACTGCACGTTGGATGGAATCACTCCGGCAGTCCACGAGGCTCAATGGGTGAAGATCTCTGTGGGAGGAGGTATGCATTATGGTCCATGGCACACAAATCGGCTGGGCGTGGTAACGCTGTGTAAATGTAGAGGATGCAGCGCACGTACCTTAATTAGGTGAAATACCGGGCTGTGCAGTTCAATCAGCTGGGTTACTCGAGTCAGCCGGTATGAGGGACGATATGTGATTCCCAAAGGAACACAACAACCGGCAGACGAGTGAAGGGTCTGTAGTTACTGGAGGGGAGGCGAAGAGTAAGCCACGTCCTTGTCTGAGGCAGCGTGTTAACGTGGTCAGTTGGTAGAAAAGGACTAGACGGCGGGAAGAGGTTATAGTGCTGGGCCAATGGGGGGACCGGGAGGTACCATGTGGGAAAGTAGGAAAGAAGGTGTTCGAGGCCACAGGGAGTGTGGGGCAGATCAGGGAAGGGGAGGAAGGAGGAGAAGGAAGGGATGGGGGAAGAGGGACAACTCTGGGATCAGAGTAGTAGGCAAAAAGACGAAATATCAATCTTAAATTAAGCTCACATTGAGGGCTGGAGAATAAGTTCAGTTCAGTTGAGTTCTTTATTTATTTCGGTGGTTAAAAACCATCATAAGAAAATTCATAACATTACATATCCACATAAAATCAGACTGAACATAACAATATTCAAAACAGGTATAAAAATTGTTAATATTTACAAGCTTTACCCAAAAGGAGGGAGCAATAAATTCATAACATCCTCCATCAACCCCTTGTATTTCTTAATTTGACCACAATGTTTAAAAAGCTCATAATAGTACACAGGGTACATGTCTCAGTTGCTCTTTGCAAAAATAATAAAGCAGTTTTTGCATGATAAATTTTTGATTCCTTTAAAATGTCCACCAGGAATCTACGGCACGGCATTTTATAAAAAGAACAAAATAATACAAAATGAAGGGTGTCCTGCGGAGACCTATTGTCGCAGCCGCAGGCACCCTTCTGCTCAATTGTTAGTGTAAAACCAGACGGGTAAGATAAAATATTGTGTAACAAATTGAGCCTAAAACGGGTCATTAAAAACCTCTCATGTTGACTGTGGGTTAAAAAGAGATACGGTTCCATACCCATTTCATTGCTTACAAGCAAGTGGGCTGTTACCGAGGATTTTTTAGAATTAAATTCGTTCCTCCTGTGGTCGTATTTTTGTGACAACTGCTTTTGGACATAAGATTTGCAAGAGCTGTCCACGTTTGACGGGTCAGAAAATAATATTTGCTGGTCAATGGACTCTAGGGTTTCTTTAATGTATTTTAACCAGGGGATTTGCAACCATCTGTCTCTCTGGAGGCAGTCCTTAATGATCTGTCTTGTTAATTCCGCATTTGGGTTTACCCAAATTCTAAACCAGGTCAAAATTGGTCTCACTCTGATCAGATATATATGGAGTGCCCAGCTCTTTATGAATGATAGCTGCTGGGATGCTCTGTGGTAGCTTTAATAGTTTCTTTAAAAATTTGTCTTCCTCCACTTGTATCTGATGTGCATCCCTAAAACCCCACACCTCTGCCCCGTAGGTGGCTTTGGAGGTACTGACCGCTCTGTACAGTGTCATTACCTGCTCAGGAGACCAAAGTCCCATCCTTCGTACGAAGTTTAGTATGGCCCCGTTTGCTGAGACGAGTTTCCTGGACCTTTCCTCAACCAGTGGGCGAAACTTAATCTTTTCGTCAAACAGGAGACCCTGGTATGGGAAAGTGGTCACAGTGTCCAAGACATGAGTTCCTATTTTGAACACAAATCTCTTGTGAGGTTTTTTCCCTGTCACCATAATAAAAGACTTGGTTAGATTAACAGAAAGATCCAGCTTCCTCATAAATTCTGCAAAGCCAGTAATTAGAAGCTGGAGGCTCACTGCTGTCCGAGCGAGGAGGACCGCGTCGTCCGCGTACAGCAGTACCGATATATGACGCGATCCCACTCTTGGGCAGTCAGTTCCCAGTGTCAGCAGGGCCCTCTCTAGGTCATTTATGTAAAGAGAAAATAGGAATGGAGCCAGGATACACCCCTGCCTTACCCCGCCAGAGCACGGGAAGGGATCGGTGCTCACCCCGCGCTATAGCGGACCTTGGCAGAGGTATTCCAATGCAGTTCCTTGAGTATGTTGATCAGATCTGGATCGATTCCCAATCTAAACATAAATGCCCAGAGTTTAGCTCTATTAACATTGTCAAATGCCGCTGCCAGATCCATAAATCCCATATAGAGGGTCCCGTCATCTGACTTGATGTATTTGGCTGCTAAAAGATATAAGTTTAGACACTGGTCACTAGTAGACCTGCCTGTTCGAAAACCATACTGGGTGTCCACCAAGGTGTTATGGGTATCAGTCCACTCTATCAGGCGGTTAAGAATTGCCCTACCTAGTACTTTGGCCGAGACATCAATCAGCGAGATTGGTCTGTAACACTGTGGGTTGTCTCTGCAGCCTTTCTTATAAATGGGGACAATCACTGCTGTTGACCAAGATCTCGGTAGACCAGATTTAATTGCGGCATTAAGTACTCGGGTCAGAATTGGTGCCCATAAATCAGTATTACTTAAAAATAGGTCTGGGGGGGTGCCATCCGGGCCTGGTGCCTTATTGCACGTCAGCCCTGACACTGCTTTTAGAACTTCCGGCAAGGAAAATTCTAAATCGGTTGCCCTGGGACCCTCCCAAATCCCATCCTCAATAACTACCCCCTTCTGATTGTACAGGGTCTTAAAGTGGTTAGTCCATTGTCTGGTAATATATTAGTACTGATTACTGGTGAGCTTGAGTCTTGGTAACAGGGCCTATTTATAATTCTCCAAAATTGGGCATAATCCCTATTTTCCCCTGCTTCTCTAAGGTCTGCCCAAACTTCCTTTTGAAGAGCACTCTTCCTTCTCTTAACCTGCGTTTTGTACTTCTGTCTACAGTGGGCGATTTCATTCTTATCTCTCGGGGCCTTCTTTAAACCCTGTTTTAATTCTCTTAATGCCCTTGAGCAATTTGTGTCGAACCATCTTGGAGAATGAAATTCCTTTATCGGCCTCTTAGTTTTTAATAGCCCATCCACTATTTTGGTTAAAGATTCATAAGCCAGAACCACTCCTCTGCCCTCTATCGCCAGGTCTAGGCAGGTCTCTATGTGTTCTTTCCCTTTGTCAACTAGGTTGGTGTAGAAATTCTGCGGGTCAATCATTCCCCACCTTATGCGCCTCCCTTGGTCCGTAGGTTGAATGACAGTACTTCCTCCCATATTTTTTACTGGTGTATCATTATATTTAATTTCCAGGGAGAGAGGATTATGGTCGCTAAAGGGGCTCCACTCCGTTCTTGCTCTTATGATCTGATCTTTTGCAAAGGCAGAGATTACCATAAAGTCTAATATAGACGTACAGCCTCTACCTTTGAATGTAGGTGTGGGAGTCTCCCCTGCTTTCCACGGCACCAGATCCATGGTGTGGGTAAGCGCGAAGCTGTCTAAAAGCTTCATCAATAATGTGCCCTCCTTATTGTGTTCAAAATGGGGACCCTTTTCTACAGGGCAAGAGGACCAATCAGGGGAGATGGGGAGTAACTTAGGGCACAGATGACAGTTAAAGTCCCCCATCAACAAGATAGTTGGTTCAAGCCCTCCCCTCCTTAAATCTGTTTCCTCATTTAGCCTACTCTCAAGCTCTAGCAAAATAGGGAAATTTCCATCACTTGAACCCGGGTTATAAAAGTTTGAGATCAGAAGTCTCTGGCCCTGCCCTTGCAGTAAAACTGCTTGTAATGTGTCTGACGCCCAGACCGGTTGTGACCAGGTGCCCTTTAGATCTAGGTCTGCATATATCACCAAGCCTCCTTTTGCTCTCCCAGAATTAACTTCTTTAGCTGATCTAAAAAAACATTTATAGCCCTCCAGTTGACATGAGTCTGAGTCTCGCGCCCATGTCTCTTGTAGAGCTATAATGTTAAAGCCCCTTATGTATTCACTCCACTCTTTATTCTTGAGTTTAGCCCCCAAGCCTGCTATATTCCAAGACAGGACCGTTAATCCGGCCCTGTTCGCCTTCCTCCCCTCTGTCCTAGGTACCTTTGTTATACAATCTCCTAATTCTATGGGTTCTGTAGCATTTTCAATCTCGGTCCTCTGCTTAGGGGGTTCTTCCAGTCTCAGTTTTAGCTCACGCCTTGCGCTGACAGGACCAACCTCTATTGCAGACACAATGAATTCCCCAGTTGCTAGAAGTTCTACAGGCTCATTTTCATCATAGGTAGTCAATCATTTTCCTCGATTGACTGCAAAGGGGCAAATCTATTTCTCCACTGCGAATAATCTCGTGGGGGTAGAAACTGATCAGGATATCTTGTAGGTCTGGCTCTTTGTGTGTGTTGCGGCATTACAGGATGCCACCCAGCATTATCAGCGTTATTAGCGTTGTAACTACTCCTGCGGTAAAAATATCCCAGCGGGAGCGCGCATATTGTGCTAGTAAGGTTTCTGTTAGCGTTCTTCAGGATATAATCTACAAGTCCTGTGTCTCTAAAATTTGCTACTATGCAATCTCCTCTTATATCCTTCTTTCTCCCACCAAGCCAATTGACTCTTCTCACATGGACTATCTCACCTCTTTCCCCATTATTTAATGGTCTATGTATATTTAACCACTTGGAGATCTTCACATGCAGTTGGGAATTAGATTCTTTTTCTGAGGCCCTAATTTCCAGAACCCCCGCAAATACTATAACAAAGGGGCTGGCATCTGGAGAAAGATTTATGTGTGGCGGGGGGCTATCTCTAATAGAGAAGGGGTCCTGGTCCATATGGGATAAGGTTTGGGGACCGGTTCTTTGGTAGTGGTCTATCTGCCCCAATTGCATTAGTGGTTGTGGAGGGGCTTTATCAGAGTTTTTAGTGTTCATCTTGTGATTGTATCCCCCTCTCTGAACTTGGTTTAATCCTCCTCTCGGCTCTTGGGGAGCTTTTGGCGCGTCGTGTATCTGGGCAATTGTATGTTGGGTATGGCTAACACAGTTGTTGCTTGACGGTGTGTTTTTGTCAGTGTTATCATTAGTGGCCGCCATACTTAGTTGGTTGGGGTCAGTGGAGGGTTTCTTAGTGGTGAGTTCCATTATCTTACTTTGTTTGGACAGCTCATTCACTATTTTATCCACCTTACTTATAATGGGTTCCAACTGGGCAATTAGAAAGATTTCTAGATGTTTTTTGAGGTCTCCTAGGACTTCCTCGATCCATCCTGGTGGGTTTATATTTATATGTTCGTTATCATCTACCAGGATGACCTCTTGCCTATTTTTTTTAGATCGAACAGCTCTTATGAGTGTCTTGTTTTGCCTTTGTTGTCCCTTGGTCCTCCCCCGCCGTATTGGTTTTCTCTGGGGAGTCAGTTCGCTAAGACCTGAGATTTCTGTCCCCGGGGAAGGTGGGAGTTGAGCACAGGGAATGGCCTCAGTTGCATAAGTTGGGGAGGCTACATTCCCCATCATATTTGGATTATCTGCTAATAGCGGGTCTCTACAGGGTGTTGGAGTCACTACCACGGGATTAGGTGAGGAAGATAGACTCCTTTCCATGCGTTCTATTTCCCCGGATACCTTCTTTAGCATCAGGTCAATAGCGGTAGGTTTTTTCCCTTTACTTGGGGCTAAATCTTTTGAATTTGCCAATGTATACTTGGGGGTTTCAGTTTGGCGAGCTTTACTCATAGCCGAGCGTGTTTTAGGGTGATTAGACATATTATAGTCTAGCTCATTGCCTCTTATCCTCCCGCCAACAATAACCACAAATCCTTATACTGAATAACCCAGTAACTCAACGATTGACATATAGCTTAAAACACTTACACCCCAATCCCCTTTTTTCATGCAGCAACCGTTTGGTATCACAGAATCATTTAAAGTCTTGAAACACAGGTGAATAGTCCAAAACTACGCTAAACAATACCTGACCCAGTGTGTCCGTGCCAAGGGGGGTGGCCCGTCCCGTCCCTAGTCGTCCCCGGAGGGCCACAGACGGCCCGCCCTTTGCCCGGGCTTTGCCCTGCGCCCCCGCGCGCGTCCCGCGGGACGAGGGACTGGCATTGCCTTTATGCGCCTCCTGGCGCTGGTGAGGGCGTCACTGGTGGTGGGAGGGGCCCCGGCGGAGCCAAGCCCGGCCGGGAGACAGGCGGAGCAAGGCCCGGCCCTTTGCTGGTGGTGCTGCGGCGGAGCAGAGCCCGGCCGTGAGGATTTCAGGTGCCGTTTGTGTCCCCCAACTGTTCTCTGACCTGGCGCTGCCTTTATGCGCCTCCTGGCGCTGGTGAGGGCATCACTGGTGGTGGGAGGGGCCCCGGCGGAGCCAAGCCCAGCCGGGAGACAGGCGGAGCAAGGCCCGGCCCTTTGCTGGTGGTGCTGCGGCGGAGCAGAGCCCGGCCGTGAGGATTTCAGGTGCCGTTTGTGTCCCCCAACTGTTCTCTGACCTGGCGCTGCCTTTATGCGCCTCCTGGCGCTGGTGAGGGCGTCACTGGTGGTGGGAGGGGCCCCGGCGGAGCCAAGCCCGGCCGGGAGACAGGCGGAGCAAGGCCCGGCCCTTTGCTGGTGGTGCTGCGGCGGAGCAGAGCCCGGCCGTGAGGATTTCAGGTGCCGTTTGTGTCGTGAGCATGATGAGAACAAAACACCTGTTAGATAACAGTGATAGTATTTGTTTATTTATTTATGCATTTTTATATAGCGCGGACTTTACCCGAAGGTGTCAGAGTGCTTCACAATAGGAACAGAACTGATACATGAGAACATTACAAGTGAACAAAATACAAAAGCAAACGTTACATTAAATGAAGTAAAAAATGACAATTGTGAGCCAACAAAATACAAGAGGTAGCAAACGGTGCATTACAAAAGTGACAATCGTGAACCAACAAAATAAAAGAGGTAGCAAACGGTGCATTACAGTAGGAAAAAGTGACGTGTGCAGGTTACAAAAGCGTACAACGTAAACATAGAGGTATAATACTGCAATATATGGAGGACACTCATAGCATGGTGCCAGCGTTACAACGGCTCAGTTGTGCAAATAATAACTGGAGAGAAACCGAGAATACAATGATGGACACAGTAGAAAAAATATTTGAAAAAGTAGAAAAACAAAGGTGGACACAGTCAACATAGTTAAAGGATTAAAAAAACATTGCCGTACACCAAACAATCATGTAGGGTAACCTGTGGGGGTTCTGGCTATGTATATTGGCAGAGCATAGCTAGAAAAAGGGGGGTATACCTGTTGCAAAAGGATCAATGGTCAAAGGCTCATGTGTGGGGCAGATCATGTAGGGTGTCTAAGGTGTATTGATGACTGAGTTTCAATCATCAAGTGTGTTTAAAACCCTATTGACAGAATTGCAGCGAGCAATCCATCTACATTCACATTTGTTCATTAGGAGTTGTAGATTTCCGCCCCTGATGGGGAGTTCTGGGCTGTCAATCACTTGCCACACAAAGTCTGTTTCAGAATGATTTTTTTCTTTACAGTGTTCAACCAGAGGTGCTGACTCAACATTGCATCTTATACGCCTCTGGTGTTGGGAGATCCGTTGTTTGACCATTTATGTGGTCTGGCTGATGTACAATAGGCTACAGGGGCAACGTATGGCATAAATGACATTGCTGTTGCGGCAATTGGAGAAATGTCTAAGTTGATAGGTGTGTTCTCCTGTGGAGAATTCCTTAGTGTTGCAGGTGAGGTTACACACAGAGCACGATTGACATCTGAAGTGGCCAATGACTGGAGGGAGACCCCACATGGAGGTAACAGAATGGGGGATTTTCTCTTTTTTAGGCCAAGTGATTGCATGGACCAATTTGTCAGAGTTGTTACTCCCCCTCTTGTAGGAGAAGAGGGAGGTTTCCTTGAAGGAGGCATGGGTGCGCAGTATGGGCCAGTTTTTCTTGTCACCTTGCTGATCACATTGCTGGAAGGGCTGTAGGTGGATACAAAGGGAATGCATGAGTTGGTTCTCTTGGGGGTAAGGGATAGGAGTGTTTCCCTGTGGCAGTACCATGCCCATTTGGAGGCCCGTGAGACAATGTGTTTTGGGTAACCTCCATTTATCAATTTTTCAGAGAGAATGGCTGCTACTCTGAAGAAGTCCTTCACCACTTACAATTTCTTCGGATCCGGAGAAACTGTCCACATGGCAGGCCATCTCTAAGGCCTCTGGGATGGTAACTTGAATACATCAGAAGGGTGTTACGTTCTGTAGGTTTGCGATATAGAGTGGTGCCTATCAACCCTTCCTCCGCAAGGAGTGTGAGGTCGCGGAAGGGGAGGTCATTAGTTCTAACATCAGAGGTGAACGCGAGGTGGGGTTGGCAGTTGTTAAGCCAGGAAATGAAGGATGATAAGTCTAATACTTTAGCATCACATCTTCCAATTGAATGCATGTCTGATATGAATGGAGCTATGCTTTCAATTTTAGCGCCTAAAAATTCTACTATAGGTTTTTAAGAATTATCGACGGTGAAAGCAGGAATAGCTGTGGTACGGATCTGGTGCCTCCCTTCCACCTAAAAAGCATTAGAGTTGACAACAACCATTTCATATTTCTTGTTACTTTTAGAAAACCCACTGTGACTTGCAGCCCTCTGTGCCCAGCAGAAGTGACATGTCAGATTGGTTGAGTTCAATGCCTATATTTCTAATTATCCCATTCCTGTTTCACTAATCTGTATCAGATTTTGCGGGTTACTACTAAATAACAAAAGGAAGGTAAATTAGTGGAGTTGGAGGATAAGGCAATGCATTCCGAATTAACTGCAGAGAAACAAGAGATAGATACTATGCAAAAAACAGAGACGAAATATGCTAGTCAAGTGCCTTTGTCTACAGAGTCCAAATACACTGATTCATAGAACTTCCCATTCCTTTTAGGAGACACCAAGAGCCTGATTTAGAGTTTGGCAGGCAGGCTACTCTGTCGCTAATATGATTGGGTACTCTGCCTACCAAACCCTTGGCTATCAGTCTCTCTGCCTACCAAACCCTTGGCCATCAGTCTCCACTGTTGTAGGATTCTGGATCGCATTGGAGGTGGCGGTCCCACTGTCACCATCATCATCATACGGCAGGCAAATGCGCAATAGTGGGTTCAGTCAGAACACCACCGCAAGTACCGCATTCCAAGACTGTCATACTGGTAATAAGGCCCTTAATTAATATTTTATGATTCACTGTTTTGCAACCAACATTCAGTTGCACTACATTGAAAATTTACCAACACGTCGAAGAAGGTGGTAATGCATTCTCAAAAGTGAATGTAAAAATACTTGGTTGAAGAGAATGGAGCCGCTATTAACTGTTAAAAAAACTTTAAAGAAATAAAAAAGCATTTTAAATAAACTGTTTATTCTAACAACAATCAAAGACAGGGTGGTCTGCAGACTCCAGTAGGTGGCCATCCCAGTTATGGCTTCCAAACGTAGGGGGTCACACTTTGCGACCTACCGCATCAATTTATATGAGCTAAGTTGTATTGTGACCCACTATGATTTGGAATTTTAAGAAACTACCTATTGGTACATAGGTTGGTTTTAAAAACTCTTTACTGGTCAGAAATATACTGGTCGCAATTTGTGACTATTATTTTACTACCAGTTATTCATTCATCTAGCACAATGTTTTTCTGCAATAATTAAAATTGGTACATATAATGTCTGATATTATATCATTAATATAAGATAGTGAAGCAATATACCTTTATTTTTCTTTTCAGTGCTTCCTAATGTGTGGATTTTGTTTTTTACATACAATTTCGATGCCTGGGTGCTAACAAGTATGTAAAAGTAGTAATATTGTATTGTCACAGGGAGCACAGGTACTTCAGTGCATACTAAAATCAGGACCTCGATTGATTTACGCAATCATTTCTCAAGAACTATATGATACCAGGTCAGTTGAAATGAAAAACAAATGTGCCCCTCCTGGGTACGCAACAAACAAAAAAAACATTGTTTTCCTGGGAAAAGAACAATAATGAGCAGATTTTGGAAATATGATTGTCAAAACACAAAATATTGTCATAAACATCTGCTCTGCTCTGAAACAAAGTTTTGGAAACATTTGAAAAGCTGGACAGAGTGGCAGGGTGATAAATACGTGATTGACTCCTCTGTAATTGCTGTCTGAGATCTCACAGAGATGAGGCGCACAGCATCCTAAGTGGCAGGATTTGTCAGCCTCTGTAACATCAGGACACAGATTCAATCTTGATTTCTGTCCCCGCAGATGTATTTGTTGCCATTCATTCTAGGTCGAAATCCCTTTCTTCCGCCAAGCTCAAACTCTGGATCTGTTGATTATAATTAAGAGGGCTTCTATTTTATGGTAGTGATACTGCATTGTATTAAACAAACAGTGTTAGATAACAATCAATTGCAATTTTAGTAAATGGGCACATTTAATAGAAGTTCAGACTTTGATGGTGATGAGAGTGTTTTATTTACTTATGTATTAAGGAGTTTTCCATAGCACTGCTTGTTTCCCTCTGGACACCTTAGAGCATTGTCAGGTGAGGAACTGTAGCTGTATTGTTGGAATGGGAGTTTGGGCCTAATTATGATGTTGGTATTACAATTAACCCTGGGCGGAGCTGGCGGAGCGGGACTACTCTGGGGACAAACTCCATGGAACTCTGCTCTGCCACCCGTGACATCCCCCTTAATAAGAATTAATTAAACTTACATTAAAGGTTAAAGAAAAAAGACTACCTTCACTGCGTCCTCCCTGGGTTGCTGTCCTCTTCTTCCTCACATTCTCAGGGTGATCTACGCATTCTTCTTGGTGGAGATGATGCAGGTGGAGATTTTTTAACCTATCAATTTTAGGGAGTCCACTCCTCAAACTTTTAGAGTCAGGCAAAGCCCTTCTTTTGCTGAAGCCCAAAGTGTGTAGCAAGTGCAGTCTTGCAGAGTGCAGTCCTCTTCGTGCAAGCCAGGGGTTCAGAAGGGTCAGTCCTTCTTCTTGTTTCTCCCAGGCAAGGATCTGAGTTGCAGGGCAGCTTGCTCAAATTTATCCAGACTTTAACATCCTCAATGATGATCACTTCCGCTGAAGTGTTGCAAATTCCTGTCCCAGAGAGCACTATCCATCAAATCCAAATTGGAGAAAATCTATCCTACAGGTGCGGCCAACTTTTCCGAAAACTCCCCTTCCAGCCCCTTTGCTAATTCAATTTCAGTGACTCCCATCTGACTGGGTGTGCAGGGAGTGGCTGTGGGCCTGTTTCCAATCCTTACTATCTTGCTCTCTTTGAAGACCAGTTTGGCTACCCAGCCCACTTCCTGCCTTTTGTCCTGCCATTGCAGATCTCTTCCTAACAGCTGTCTCTGTGTTTCCTTTCAGGCAACTTCACACCTCATCAGAGCAGTTCGGATCAGCCTGCCAAAGGCTGGTCAATCAGGAGAGGCTGCTCAAGAGCTGGATTCAGTCTCATCAGAAAACCAAGTTCTAGAACTTCTTTTCTGTCATAGCTATAATAAATATAACCCTGGCAGGTTTTTGGATTACTTCTATTATTAAGACACTTTGAACTATCACTTTAGCTCACTCCTGTCACTAGTTAGACTTTACTAAAGTGTAATAAAGCCTTCCCATTTTAGCCTATGGAGCTAATGTACTAGAATGTGAATAAATGAAATTGATAGTTTTTTTTATCTCATCAGGGCTTATCAAAAATATTTTAGAATGTTCCTTCATATTTTAACATAGCACACTACACATGGGGCACCTAAGGTAGCAGATAGGGGCGACCTATATGTAACAAAAGAGTAGTTGAAGACTTTGGAAGTACCTTTAATTCTAAAGTTGAATTTGGACATAGTTCTATTTTAAAAGCAGCCTGCAAAGCAGGGCTGGCTTTTAAAATGACAGCAGGCAACACATCAGCGCACACTTACGTGTATCAAATCTGCTGGGCCTCCAAACATGAAGTACCATATACTACGGTCATAGATGTAGGTTGTCATACTAATTGTAATTGCACTGAATTACTATATACCGTTTAAACATAGTACTGGTCCTGAGCCTGGTTAGCAGGGCCCAGGGCACAATCTGAGTGAGTAACCAGCAGTATCAGTTAAAACATGGGGGCGATCAGGGCAAAAAGGATGTATTTCTCACACAGCCCTACCCCCAGACGAAAGGTGAGGGGTAACTAACCTACACTCTCATAGTCCTCATCAGATATGTGGAAAAATCTGGAAAGACCATCTGCATTAGCATGGGCAGTCCAGGTCTATGTTGCACTGTAAAGTACATCCCGTGTAGGATTCTCGCCCCTCATCTGCATGAGCCATCTAAGAGGTCTGTGGTCAGCTTGAACACGGAAGTGAGTTCCAAACGGGTATTGTCTCAGCTTCTTCAGGGACCAGACCACAGCAAAGGCTTCCCTCTCAATGTCACTCACTCTTTCTTCTCTGGGGAGAAGTCGCCTGCTAATAAAGCCAACTGCCTGATCTAGTCCCTCCTCATTTACTTGTACCAACACTGCCCCATACCTTTGTTCTGAAGCATCTGTCTGCACCACAAATTCCTTTGTGTAGTCACGGGCCAGTAATACTGGTGCTGAACATATAGCCCATAGCCTCCTTCAGAGTGTCAAAGGGCTTCTGACACACTGGGGCCCAAGCAACTTTCTTGGGCTGCTTTTTAGGGCTGAGTTCTGTCAGGGGAGTCATAATGGTCCCATAGTTTTGAACAAATCATCTATAATACCCAGTAAGCCAAGAAAGCCCTGACCTGTGTCTCAGTTTTAGGAGCCTCCCAATCCGAAATGTTTGGATTTGGGGTTGGAGAGGTTGTGCATGACCTCCACTTACATGGTGGCCCAGGTACACCACTGAACTGTGCTCTATCTGATACTTTCTGGACTTGATAGTCCGGCTAACCAGTTGCAGGGCCTGAAGCACTTCCTTCAGGGGGTCTAGGTGATTCTCCCAGGTGGAACTGTACACAGCTATATCATCCAGATGAGCTGCATTGAACTGTTCCAACCCAGACAGGACCCTGTTCACCAAACTTTGCAAGGTGACAGGGGCATTCTTTAAACCAAAGGGCATTACTTTGATTTGAAAAGACCCTCTGGTGTGGAGAATGCTGGTCTCTCCTTTGCTCCTTCACTGAGGGTAATTTTCCAGTGTTCTGTAGTCCAGTCAAATGTACTCAGGTGCTTTGCATCCCCTAACCTATCAATGAGCTCATCAACTCTAGGTATAGAGTGAGCATCAGTTTTAGTGACTCTGTAGTCCACACAGAACCTTAACTCCTTTTTCCCTCTGTGGGCATTGGGTTTGGGTACCATCATCACCGGGCTGGCCCATGGACTGTCAGAGAGCTCAATTACCCCCAATTACAGCATCTTAGCTAGCCCAGATTTATGCTGGCTCTGACCTGGTCAAACAACCTGTACAACGTGTTTTTGACAGGTAGGCTGTCACCAGTGTCATCATCATGTATACCCTAGTCAGTGATATCTGGTGTCAGGGAGAACACACCAGCAAACTGCCCGAGTACCTGCTTGCAATCTTTGTGCTGCTGGTCTGTCAACTTGGGAAAGAGTTCAACTCCATCCACTGACCTGTCTTGCACACTGTCGGAGAAAGGGCTCTTCCTTTCCTCCTTCATCAGGGACCACCAGCATGATCATGTATGTCTTGTCTTTGGTGAGGTTTCAACCTCATGATATTAAATCCACCCAGTAGGTAACCTCATAAATTTTTACAAGATCGGAAAGGGCCCAATCAACTTGTCCTGGAGGGCCCTGGGGCTACAGTCTCCAACACCCACAGCAACTGTTCTGGACTGTACTCAGGCATAGTAGACTGTTTGGTTATACCAGTGCTTCATGAGCTCTTACCTGGCCTCCAGTTTCCTGCTTGCTTCGTACAAGTAATCTGCCATGCAAGATCTCAGGCCTAGTACATAGTCCAGTACAAACATCCTTGGATTCCTTGAAATGCTTTTCCCAAGACTATCTCATCAGACACAATAGCCCTCTTACAGGATGGCCAGACATTAACGCAAAGAGGCTGAGACCAACCCCTTCCTGTGGCACAACCCTACATGCAAACAGCAGGCATAGGAAGAAAATATCATACATATACGGGCTGCACACCTCTGCTTTTTTGACAACTTTCTCTGTAATTTTTTAAACTCCAATCATTTTAGCCGTTGCGTGCTCATTGGCGTCGTGCCATGCCCACACTGCACGTGTAAAACTTAACAACAACAAATATAGGTGCAACTTTCTGCGCCTAGCCATTGGCACAGCATTTTCATTTGCATTTGCATCATTTTCTTTCATTTATATAACTTTCTCCACAATTTTTTGACAGATTTTAGCAAGCCTCTTTTTAAATTTCTTTCTTGCTCGTAAACATTCTCATCCTCATGCAAGGTATCGCCATTTTCCAGGTTTCTAATGCTCAAGTTCGGCCATCCGAGCCTTTCATCAAGAACACGACTAGAGCCATATTCATCAGTAGCAGTTTATTTAATATCCAATGCATTTCAGGCCTCTCGGGCCCTTCATCAGGGAAAACTGAAAACGACAATTAGACATGCTTTAATTTATACATCCGCCCTTACGTACAACATAAAACAACTTATCTTTGGTAAATCTCACCAACCCTTCAAATGGTAATTATAAATGCATAATTTTTCAAAACCTCCCCTTGGAGTCTCAACCATGTTAAAGCTCACCTCTCCAAAAATAACAGTCTTGTTATCCTGACCCTCGGTAATACGCGACCATACTACAACCCCCACTGCTTGACAGTCCCATTTCATTTTTTCACCTAAAAAAAGTTCCGTGATTACTTTTAAGCCCCTGTTTTTCATAAACACGATACTCTCTTCCTTCCACCCTCAAGCTCTAATCTGTTTGTCTCTCATCAAAACAAGCTCCTCACCCATCTTTTCTGTAAGTTTATCGTACCTGCTAACAAGCGATCATCCACCCTCCTTCCAAACAGACGTCTCCCTTTCCCTCCGGCCTCGTGTCTTTTAATCATTCACTACAGCCCCTCCCATCAAGCAGCCAATCCCCCCTCACCTGTGCCCTTTCTCTTCTCTCAGACACTCAACTCCCCATAATGCATTTAAAATGACTCGTGGTGAAATCCAAATTAGTTACGTAACAATTTTTCAAGTCCATTCACTTTTAAACAAATGACGGTGTTTAAAGCATTTGCTCAGTCCAAAGTTCATCGCAGCAAATACCAGTTTCTTCTGACCCATAAAAATAAACTAGCCGTGTGAATTCCGATGTTCCGCCTTGCCTGTGAGGTAAACAGCATTTCTTTCAACATAGTTCTTTTTCGTTATGATTTGCTCAGTTCTTTGTTGGGTGCAAACCCAAAGGGGCATCATTCTATAAACATCATACATATACGGGCTGCACACCTCTGCTTTTTTGACAACTTTCTCTGTAATTTTTTAAACTCCAATCATTTTAGCCGTTGCGTGCTCATTGGCGTCGTGCCATGCCCACACTGCACGTGTAAAACTTAACAACAACAAATATAGGTGCAACTTTCTGCGCCTAGCCATTGGCACAGCATTTTCATTTGCATTTGCATCATTTTCTTTCATTTATATAACTTTCTCCACAATTTTTTGACAGATTTTAGCAAGCCTCTTTTTAAATTTCTTTCTTGCTCGTAAACATTCTCATCCTCATGCAAGGTATCGCCATTTTCCAGGTTTCTAATGCTCAAGTTCGGCCATCCGAGCCTTTCATCAAGAACACGACTAGAGCCATATTCATCAGTAGCAGTTTATTTAATATCCAATGCATTTCAGGCCTCTCGGGCCCTTCATCAGGGAAAACTGAAAACGACAATTAGACATGCTTTAATTTATACATCCGCCCTTACGTACAACATAAAACAACTTATCTTTGGTAAATCTCACCAACCCTTCAAATGGTAATTATAAATGCATAATTTTTCAAAACCTCCCCTTGGAGTCTCAACCATGTTAAAGCTCACCTCTCCAAAAATAACAGTCTTGTTATCCTGACCCTCGGTAATACGCGACCATACTACAACCCCCACTGCTTGACAGTCCCATTTCATTTTTTCACCTAAAAAAAGTTCCGTGATTACTTTTAAGCCCCTGTTTTTCATAAATACGATACTCTCTTCCTTCCACCCTCAAGCTCTAATCTGTTTGTCTCTCATCAAAACAAGCTCCTCACCCATCTTTTCTGTAAGTTTATCGTACCTGCTAACAAGCGATCATCCACCCTCCTTCCAAACAGACGTCTCCCTTTCCCTCCGGCCTCGTGTCTTTTAATCATTCACTACAGCCCCTCCCATCAAGCAGCCAATCCCCCCTCACCTGTGCCCTTTCTCTTCTCTCAGACACTCAACTCCCCATAATGCATTTAAAATGACTCGTGGTGAAATCCAAATTAGTTACGTAACAATTTTTCAAGTCCATTCACTTTTAAACTAATGACGGTGTTTAAAGCATTTGCTCAGTCCAAAGTTCATCGCAGCAAATACCAGTTTCTTCTGACCCATAAAAATAAACTAGCCGTGTGAATTCCGATGTTCCGCCTTGCCTGTGAGGTAAAAATTGTTACTGGCTGCTTGATGGCAGGGGCTGTAGTGAATGATTAAAAGACACGAGGCCGGAGGGAAAGGGAGACGTCTGTTTGGAAGGAGGGTGGATGATCGCTTGTTAGCAGGTACGATAAACTTACAGAAAAGATGGGTGAGGAGCTTGTTTTGATGAGAGACAAACAGATTAGAGCTTGAGGGTGGAAGGAAGAGAGTATCGTGTTTATGAAAAACAGGGGCTTAAAAGTAATCACGGAACTTTTTTTAGGTGAAAAAATGAAATGGGACTGTCAAGCAGTGGGGGTTGTAGTATGGTCGCGTATTACCGAGGGTCAGGATAACAAGACTGTTATTTTTGGAGAGGTGAGCTTTAACATGGTGGAGACTCCAAGGGGAGGTTTTGAAAAATTATGCATTTATAATTACCATTTGAAGGGTTGGTGAGATTTACCAAAGATAAGTTGTTTTATGTTGTACGTAAGGGCGGATGTATAAATTAAAGCATGTCTAATTGTCGTTTTCAGTTTTCCCTGATGAAGGGCCCGAGAGGCCTGAAATGCATTGGATATTAAATAAACTGCTACTGATGAATATGGCTCTAGTCGTGTTCTTGATGAAAGGCTCGGATGGCCGAACTTGAGCATTAGAAACCTGGAAAATGGCGATACCTTGCATGAGGATGAGAATGTTTACGAGCAAGAAAGAAATTTAAAAAGAGGCTTGCTAAAATCTGTCAAAAAATTGTGGAGAAAGTTATATAAATGAAAGAAAATGATGCAAATGCAAATGAAAATGCTGTGCCAATGGCTAGGCGCAGAAAGTTGCACCTATATTTGTTGTTGTTAAGTTTTACACGTGCAGTGTGGGCATGGCACGACGCCAATGAGCACGCAACGGCTAAAATGATTGGAGTTTAAAAAATTACAGAGAAAGTTGTCAAAAAAGCAGAGGTGTGCAGCCCGTATATGTATGATGTTTATAGAATGATGCCCCTTTGGGTTTGCACCCAACAAAGAACTGAGCAAATCATAACGAAAAAGAACTATGTTGAAAGAAATGCTGTTTACCTCACAGGCAAGGCGGAACATCGGAATTCACACGGCTAGTTTATTTTTATGGGGCAGAAGAAACTGGTATTTGCTGCGATGAACTTTGGACTGAGCAAATGCTTTAAACACCGTCATTTGTTTAAAAGTGAATGGACTTGAAAAATTGTTACGTAACTAATTTGGATTTCACCACGAGTCATTTTAAATGCATTATGGGGAGTTTAGTGTCTGAGAGAAGAGAAAGGGCACAGGTGAGGGGGGATTGGCTGCTTGATGGGAGGGGCTGTAGTGAATGATTAAAAGACACGAGGCCGGAGGGAAAGGGAGACGTCTGTTTGGAAGGAGGGTGGATGATCGCTTGTTAGCAGGTACGATAAACTTACAGAAAAGATGGGTGAGGAGCTTGTTTTGATGAGAGACAAACAGATTAGAGCTTGAGGGTGGAAGGAAGAGAGTATCATGTTTATGAAAAACAGGGGCTTAAAAGTAATCACGGAACTTTTTTTAGGTGAAAAAATGAAATGGGACTGTCAAGCAGTGGGGGTTGTAGTATGGTCGCGTATTACCGAGGGTCAGGATAACAAGACTGTTATTTTTGGAGAGGTGAGCTTTAACATGGTTGAGACTCCAAGGGGAGGTTTTGAAAAATTATGCATTTATAATTACCATTTGAAGGGTTGGTGAGATTTACCAAAGATAAGTTGTTTTATGTTGTACGTAAGGGCGGATGTATAAATTAAAGCATGTCTAATTGTCGTTTTCAGTTTTCCCTGATGAAGGGCCCGAGAGGCCTGAAATGCATTGGATATTAAATAAACTGCTACTGATGAATATGGCTCTAGTCGTGTTCTTGATGAAAGGCTCGGATGGCCGAACTTGAGCATTAGAAACCTGGAAAATGGCGATACCTTGCATGAGGATGAGAATGTTTACGAGCAAGAAAGAAATTTAAAAAGAGGCTTGCTAAAATCTGTCAAAAAATTGTGGAGAAAGTTATATAAATGAAAGAAAATGATGCAAATGCAAATGAAAATGCTGTGCCAATGGCTAGGCGCAGAAAGTTGCACCTATATTTGTTGTTGTTAAGTTTTACACGTGCAGTGTGGGCATGGCACGACGCCAATGAGCACGCAACGGCTAAAATGATTGGAGTTTAAAAAATTACAGAGAAAGTTGTCAAAAAAGCAGAGGTGTGCAGCCCGTATATGTATGATGTTTATAGAATGATGCCCCTTTGGGTTTGCACCCAACAAAGAACTGAGCAAATCATAACGGAAAAGAACTATGTTGAAAGAAATGCTGTTTACCTCACAGGCAAGGCGGAACATCGGAATTCACACGGCTAGTTTATTTTTATGGGTCAGAAGAAACTGGTATTTGCTGCGATGAACTTTGGACTGAGCAAATGCTTTAAACACCGTCATTTGTTTAAAAGTGAATGGACTTGAAAAATTGTTACGTAACTAATTTGGATTTCACCACGAGTCATTTTAAATGCATTATGGGGAGTTGAGTGTCTGAGAGAAGAGAAAGGGCACAGGTGAGGGGGGATTGGCTGCTTGATGGGAGGGGCTGTAGTGAATGATTAAAAGACACGAGGCCGGAGGGAAAGGGAGACGTCTGTTTGGAAGGAGGGTGGATGATCGCTTGTTAGCAGGTACGATAAACTTACAGAAAAGATGGGTGAGGAGCTTGTTTTGATGAGAGACAAACAGATTAGAGCTTGAGGGTGGAAGGAAGAGAGTATCGTGTTTATGAAAAACAGAGGCTTAAAAGTAATCACAGAACTTTTTTTAGGTGAAAAAATGAAATGGGACTGTCAAGCAGTGGGGGTTGTAGTATGGTCGCGTATTACCGAGGGTCAGGATAACAAGACTGTTATTTTTGGAGAGGTGAGCTTTAACATGGTTGAGACTCCAAGGGGAGGTTTTGAAAAATTATGCATTTATAATTACCATTTGAAGGGTTGGTGAGATTTACCAAAGATAAGTTGTTTTATGTTGTACGTAAGGGCGGATGTATAAATTAAAGCATGTCTAATTGTCGTTTTCAGTTTTCCCTGATGAAGGGCCCGAGAGGCCTGAAATGCATTGGATATTAAATAAACTGCTACTGATGAATATGGCTCTAGTCGTGTTCTTGATGAAAGGCTCGGATGGCCGAACTTGAGCATTAGAAACCTGGAAAATGGCGATACCTTGCATGAGGATGAGAATGTTTACGAGCAAGAAAGAAATTTAAAAAGAGGCTTGCTAAAATCTGTCAAAAAATTGTGGAGAAAGTTATATAAATGAAAGAAAATGATGCAAATGCAAATGAAAATGCTGTGCCAATGGCTAGGCGCAGAAAGTTGCACCTATATTTGTTGTTGTTAAGTTTTACACGTGCAGTGTGGGCATGGCACGACGCCAATGAGCACGCAACGGCTAAAATGATTGGAGTTTAAAAAATTACAGAGAAAGTTGTCAAAAAAGCAGAGGTGTGCAGCCCGTATATGTATGATGTTTATAGAATGATGCCCCTTTGGGTTTGCACCCAACAAAGAACTGAGCAAATCATAACGAAAAAGAACTATGTTGAAAGAAATGCTGTTTACCTCACAGGCAAGGCGGAACATCGGAATTCACACGGCTAGTTTATTTTTATGGGTCAGAAGAAACTGGTATTTGCTGCGATGAACTTTGGACTGAGCAAATGCTTTAAACACCGTCATTTGTTTAAAAGTGAATGGACTTGAAAAATTGTTACGTAACTAATTTGGATTTCACCACGAGTCATTTTAAATGCATTATGGGGAGTTGAGTGTCTGAGAGAAGAGAAAGGGCACAGGTGAGGGGGGATTGGCTGCTTGATGGGAGGGGCTGTAGTGAATGATTAAAAGACACGAGGCCGGAGGGAAAGGGAGACGTCTGTTTGGAAGGAGGGTGGATGATCGCTTGTTAGCAGGTACGATAAACTTACAGAAAAGATGGGTGAGGAGCTTGTTTTGATGAGAGACAAACAGATTAGAGCTTGAGGGTGGAAGGAAGAGAGTATCGTGTTTATGAAAAACGGGCTTAAAAGTAATCACGGAACTTTTTTTAGGTGAAAAAATGAAATGGGACTGTCAAGCAGTGGGGGTTGTAGTATGGTCGCGTATTACCGAGGGTCAGGATAACAAGACTGTTATTTTTGGAGAGGTGAGCTTTAACATGGTTGAGACTCCAAGGGGAGGTTTTGAAAAATTATGCATTTATAATTACCATTTGAAGGGTTGGTGAGATTTACCAAAGATAAGTTGTTTTATGTTGTACGTAAGGGCGGATGTATAAATTAAAGCATGTCTAATTGTCGTTTTCAGTTTTCCCTGATGAAGGGCCCGAGAGGCCTGAAATGCATTGGATATTAAATAAACTGCTACTGATGAATATGGCTCTAGTCGTGTTCTTGATGAAAGGCTCGGATGGCCGAACTTGAGCATTAGAAACCTGGAAAATGGCGATACCTTGCATGAGGATGAGAATGTTTACGAGCAAGAAAGAAATTTAAAAAGAGGCTTGCTAAAATCTGTCAAAAAATTGTGGAGAAAGTTATATAAATGAAAGAAAATGATGCAAATGCAAATGAAAATGCTGTGCCAATGGCTAGGCGCAGAAAGTTGCACCTATATTTGTTGTTGTTAAGTTTTACACGTGCAGTGTGGGCATGGCACGACGCCAATGAGCACGCAACGGCTAAAATGATTGGAGTTTAAAAAATTACAGAGAAAGTTGTCAAAAAAGCAGAGGTGTGCAGCCCGTATATGTATGATGTTTATAGAATGATGCCCCTTTGGGTTTGCACCCAACAAAGAACTGAGCAAATCATAACGAAAAAGAACTATGTTGAAAGAAATGCTGTTTACCTCACAGGCAAGGCGGAACATCGGAATTCACACGGCTAGTTTATTTTTATGGGTCAGAAGAAACTGGTATTTGCTGCGATGAACTTTGGACTGAGCAAATGCTTTAAACACCGTCATTTGTTTAAAAGTGAATGGACTTGAAAAATTGTTACGTAACTAATTTGGATTTCACCACGAGTCATTTTAAATGCATTATGGGGAGTTGAGTGTCTGAGAGAAGAGAAAGGGCACAGGTGAGGGGGGATTGGCTGCTTGATGGGAGGGGCTGTAGTGAATGATTAAAAGACACGAGGCCGGAGGGAAAGGGAGACGTCTGTTTGGAAGGAGGGTGGATGATCGCTTGTTAGCAGGTACGATAAACTTACAGAAAAGATGGGTGAGGAGCTTGTTTTGATGAGAGACAAACAGATTAGAGCTTGAGGGTGGAAGGAAGAGAGTATCGTGTTTATGAAAAACAGGGGCTTAAAAGTAATCACGGAACTTTTTTTAGGTGAAAAAATGAAATGGGACTGTCAAGCAGTGGGGGTTGTAGTATGGTCGCGTATTACCGAGGGTCAGGATAACAAGACTGTTATTTTTGGAGAGGTGAGCTTTAACATGGTTGAGACTCCAAGGGGAGGTTTTGAAAAATTATGCATTTATAATTACCATTTGAAGGGTTGGTGAGATTTACCAAAGATAAGTTGTTTTATGTTGTACGTAAGGGCGGATGTATAAATTAAAGCATGTCTAATTGTCGTTTTCAGTTTTCCCTGATGAAGGGCCCGAGAGGCCTGAAATGCATTGGATATTAAATAAACTGCTACTGATGAATATGGCTCTAGTCGTGTTCTTGATGAAAGGCTCGGATGGCCGAACTTGAGCATTAGAAACCTGGAAAATGGCGATACCTTGCATGAGGATGAGAATGTTTACGAGCAAGAAAGAAATTTAAAAAGAGGCTTGCTAAAATCTGTCAAAAAATTGTGGAGAAAGTTATATAAATGAAAGAAAATGATGCAAATGCAAATGAAAATGCTGTGCCAATGGCTAGGCGCAGAAAGTTGCACCTATATTTGTTGTTGATAGGAAGAAAATATCCCATCTCCTTCTGAGTTTGTCAGACAAACCCATAATTATGCCCTTCACGGTCTTATTCAACGTTTCCTCCAGACCATTAGTCTGGGGATGAAATGGGGTGGTGAACGTGTAGGTAACACCACATTCCTCCCTCGTTGCCTTTAGATAGCTAGACATGAAATGTGTGCCTCTATTTGAAACCCCCTCCTTTGGGATACCCACCTTAGCCACTGAAGCAGCAGTGACTGTGTAGCTTCAGGATATCTTGTGGCATGGTCCACCAACACCAAGATATATCTGTTCCCTGAGGTGCTGCAGGGAATCAGCTCAGGAACAGAACTATGCTTGGGAACATAGAACATTAGTAGATAGGGATTGAGTCACCATACCAAATCAGCACCATGAGCCTGAGTACCACTAGCTATAGTGTCTCACTTGCCATCCTACCCATATCCAGAGAGACAAGTGAATTGACACCCCAGAACACAGCACACCCAGCCCTCTCAGGGATCGCGGTAATAGGATACACCTTTTCTCTCACCCACTTGTACTCATCCACAATAAGATATGACCGAAACATGAAGAAAGTTTGAAATGTATATTTAAACTATCGTGCTCTAGAATGCAGGATACCAGCCACAATCAGGAAACAGCTGCCTAGCAGAAATACAATTAGCATAGTCAGTAAACTGTATTTTATGAAAAGCCCTGACATATTATAAGATAGATTAGACTGACCACCCTTCCCTTCTACAGAAGCAAAGTGATTATAAAGCAATCAATCAATCAATCAATCATGAACATTTGTAAAGCGCGCTACTCACCCGCTAGGGTCTCAAGGCACTGGGGGGGCTGCTACTGCTCGAAAAGCCAGGTCTTGAGTTGCTTCCTGAAGGAGCGATTGTCTTGGGTGAGTCATAGGTGGGTGGAGAGGGTGTTCCAGGTCTTGGCCGCCAGGTAGGTGAAGGATCTTCCTCCTGTGGTGGTTATGCGGATCCGTGGGACGGTGGCGAGGGCGAGGCTGGTGGAGCGGAGCTGGCGGGTTGGCATGTAGAACGTGAGGCAGTTGTTGAGGTATTCGGGGCCCAAATCGTGGAGAGCCTTGTGTGCGTGGGTGAGGAGTCTGAACGTGATCCTCTTGCTGACGGGGAGCCAGTGCAGGTCCCTCAGGTGGGCGGAGATGTGGCTGTGTCGGGGGATGTCCAAGACGAGTCGTGCTGAGGCGTTCTGGATGCGCTTGAGTTTTTTCTGTAGTTTTTTCTGTAGTTTGGCGGTGGTCCCAGCAAAGATCTCTGGGATTAGTAGCGAACCCCGTACCTTAGCATTCACAGATTAACCTTCTACATCTCAGATACCGCTGTGATCTTCTGTCAGAAATGTCTTTCTCTCTCTCTGTTACATTACTGTGCATACCTATATGACAAGGTTTACATGTTCATGAACAACAGCTGCATTTCTGTGTTGTGTCTAGGTGCGAGTGCCTGACCAGAACGAAATAACAATGGACATAGTTGTTTGATCTCATCTGCTGTTTTGAGACTGTATCCCAGGAAATAACAGATTGGGAAAACAACTGCAGGTTTTTGTGTGAAAATATAATGTGGCACAAAAGCAAACGTGTTGATATAGTAACGTGTGCAAAGCTAAGGAGCCCTGTGTCGTGCACAGATAGGCTAATATAGGGAAAATCTTAATGGGTCATATACGAAATGCACGACAGAGGCAGTTGGTGGGTGTAGGGGACCAACAATGTCCACCCCCACCCTTTCAAAGGGAGAATTAACCACTGCAGTGGTATCAAGTGAGCTTTGGCTCACCCCCTGTCTTGCCACCACTGGCCTGACAAATTACATAGGACTTGCAAAACCCTTTTACTTTGGCATTTATGATGGGCCAATAGAAATGGTTAACCAATCTATTTCATGTCTTACTTTGACCAAAATGACCTGCCAAGGGGACGTCATGGTTCAATGTGAGGAGACATTTTCTATATTTTTGGGTTACCACCAACTTCCTTGTGGCCCCTTCCTTGAAATCTCGGGCCTCATGAATATATGATTCTCTCATCCCAGTTGACCTTGTGGAATCCACTGACCTCACCCTTCTCTTGCCTGGAGGCAGTCTGCCTCAGGCCCTCAAGAGTGGGACACTCAGCCGCTGCGGGCCGACAGTCTGAGGAAGCAGCAAAGGGTGGTCCCGAGGAAGAGGAGCAGGAGCTATCCCTTAAGAATGTCATGGACGCAATTACAGGAGTGAAAATGCCTCTGAAACATAAAATGGACTCCATGGCCATCAACATTAATCTCATCTGGGCAGATATGGGGAAACTTAATGAAAAAGTAAAGCAGGTAGAGATCACGGCCACCAGCCTGGTGGTGGACGTCTCACAGCTGCAAAGAGAGGTCCGGGAGTTGCAGGACTCTCGCACCACCATGGACCACAGGCTGGACGACTATGAAGGCCGGCTCCGCCGAAACAACCTTTGCATCCTGGGTGTTCTGGAGAAATCGGCGGGGCAGACTCCAGATGTATTTTTGGAGGACCTTATACTTAAACATCTGAAACCCAAGGGCCTCAGTAAGTTCTTCGTAATAGAAAGGGCTCACAGGGCCCCAGGCGGCCGTCCGAAACCGGGTGCTCCCCTGCGGCCCATGTTGGCTCGGGTCCTGAATTCCCGAGACAGAGATGTGATCCTTCAGAAAGCTAGACTCACTGCTCCTCTCCGCTATGAAAATGCATCCATTGCCTTTTTCCCGGACTTCACGCAAAGAGTCCAGAAGCAACGAAGATCGTTTCTATCAGTGAAGCGTGACCTGAGGGAGATGGGGTTGAAATATTCAATGTTGTTTCCAGCTCGCCTCCGTGTTGAGGTGGATGGAAAAGCATGGTTCGTCGACCGACCGGAGACGGTGATGGAGTGGATGGAGTATCGGGGGACTCAGGGCTCGGCGAACCGTGGAGGAGGTGACAGTGCGGACAGTCAGGTGTCTTGAAGCCAGGGCCCGGACAAAGGCCTCCTGTCTTGGCAGTCAAATGGATTTTGAGGCCGGGAGGGCTATGGAGGGTGAGATATTTGTGCTGTAGCTAAGGGCACTGCAGGTTAATCTACGATTCCATGTGTCTACTTGGTAGTAGGGGACAACAACTATGATTGGGACACAGACATGGAGCCCACTGCTGGTCCCCCCCCTGTTCTTTCTCTTCCTTTGAATTTTCTAGGGCGACAGGCACTCTGCAAGTTTTAGATGGGCAGTTTAGAGCCAGGAGGGCAGGGGGGTGTTGGGATGGGGTGTTTGGTGCGTTTGTTGTTTTTTGTGTTTGAGTCACATCAGCACTGTATTTGGCAGAGGGAAAGCAGAGGTGTGTCAACTGTACCTTTAAGACAATGGGGGTCGGGAATTGAAGGTTCTGAGTTGGAAAGTAAACGGGTTGGGGACAAAATCAAACAGAGTGTAGTTCTTCAGTATCTTAAAAGGCAGGCGCCAGACGTGGTCCTGCTTCAGGAGACGCATTTAGTTGGGAACTCGTGCACAGCTCTGCACAGAATAGGGTACAAATGGGTCGCACACTCAGGGTTCACATTGGGTTCCAGGGTGGTGGGTATATTGATTCGCACCACGTTTCTGTTGGCAGTGACTTCCACGTGGGAGGGCGGAAGAGGTAGATACACCGGACTTACTGGATTGTGGGAAGGTTGACACATAACATTTATATCTATCTACGTTCCTCCGGGGCTACAGGGTACGACATTTGCTGTTTCGGGACTGGCCCTATTCACTATCCCTGAGGGACTCTTAATCCTGGGAGGCGACTTTAACGCAATTGTCTCTGGTCTCACGGACAGGCATCCCCCACGGGAGGCGGGGCGGGCGGCGCGATGGCTACCAGATTTCATGGAAGCAATGGGCCTGGTAGATAGTTGGAGATTGCTTCACCCTGATCAAAAGCAGTATATATTCCACTCGGGGGCACACAACAGTCTCTCGTGACTGGACTACTGTCTAGTTCCTTTCACACAAACGTCCTACATAACCGAAGTCACACACTTGGCTAGAGGCATCTCAGATCATTCTCTGCTGTGGGTCCACTTGGTTGTAACTCGGGGCATGGCGGGGAGGGTGGCCCCATCAATCCTTGGTGTCTGCGTAATCCCAAAATCCGCAAAGACCTCATCGCAACGCTTGATGAATACTTCACCAACAACGTGAGGTCGGTCTTCCTAGTCCCTGTGGGAGGCCTTCTGTTATCAGGGGCCAGGCTCTGTCTTTGATAGCGGGCTCTAAGAAGGAGAAGCAGAGGGAGGTGGTGGAGCTTGAGGCTGAGATTAGTAGGTTCGAGGGTAAGTTGGAACTGGGGGTTACGCAGGCTAACCTTCATCTGCTGAAACAACACAACTGTAAGGAGCTGGTCACTGATAGGGCTAAGGCATAGGGAACAACAGTGCAGACTCTATGACCTCGGGGATAAGGCTGGTAAGCTTATAGCATGGCTAGACAAGAGAGAATGAGCAAGCCATCTTGTCCCCAAGCTCCTAACGGGGGAAGGGGCATCACTTACCAAACCGCAGGACATAGTAGATGAGTTTGCGGACCACTTTCCGATGGTTTACAAATCAGTATCCCCCCACTCAGAAACTGACTCCCAGGTATTGCTCTGTGACATACAGCTCCCACGTCTTTCCCCTGAAGATCGGGGCTATGTGGATAGCCCACTAACGACGGATAAGATTGCCCAAGCAATCCGTTCATTAAATGGCAGGCCCCGTATTGCTCTGAATAAACTAACTCTCACGTGGTATGATGGGGGCATCAGCCTCCCGAATATCAGAAGATACTATTGGGCCTCCCAGCTGGCTGCGATTAACCACGGCACGAGTTGATCAAGTTGATGATCCCGGATATGCCATGGATAGGTGGCTTCTCCCCGAGGGTAGGTATAGCAGGGCCCTATATTCCTGACTGAAGAAACTGGCATTAACAGGGCCAATGAGGCATGCAGTTCAGATCTGGCATGATGCTACGGGCTCCCTGAGTTGAAAGACAAATTGACTATGGCCACCCTGCTCTGGGACTCCGAGAGACTAGGTAAGCTCTGGAGGACGAAAGGTTTTGATAAGTGGGACCTGACAGGAATCTCCACTATCAGGGATATCTGAGGGAAGGGGAGGATTAAATCATTTGAGGAAATGCAGGAGAAATATGAACTCACTAATGACGAATACTTCTGCTACGTAAAAGTTCGGGACTCTTTTCTCTCAGCAATGCCCGGGGGTGTGGAGCCCCAAGAGGCTTCACCTCTGGAGGATAGAATACTAGATGGCCACCTTCCCGAAAAAATGATCTCCTTGATATATAAAAAATTAATCAACCATAAAGCAGATCCACTTGAGGCGTTAAGGGACAAATGGGTACATGATGGGGTAGAGCTTGATACGAAGATTGGCAGACAGCAGTGTCATCCCCAAGAGAAGTTGCCATCCCAGCCCGCCTGAGACATGTCCAGCTTAAGATTCTACATAGGATCTACATCACGGGACCCCGACTTGTATGCATGGGACTGTCGGACATGGGGCTATGCAAACAAAACGGTGGTCTCGCAGGTACCTTTATGCATATCATCTGGGAGTGCACACACATCACTACCTACTGGCACAAAATACACAACACTCTACACAATGTACTGGGGGTCTCACTGACACCGTAGGCGAGGAGATGCATCTTGAATATTTGGGAGCCCACTGACTTAAACACCTCGCAGACACAATGGGCCACTCTGGGTTTCATGTTAGCTAAAAGGAATATAGCCCAGCTGTGGGGAGTGGAGCAACTTCCCACCTTGGAAGCGTGGAGCTTCCAAGGGAGTGGAGCAACTTCCCACCTTGGAAGCGTGGGAAACAATTTAGATTGTTGTATGTTTAGGGAGAAAACAACATATTTTGCGAGGGGATGCCCCCGAAAGTGGTCACAGGTCTGGGGGCCCTGGAATCGCCACAGAGGAGAAATTTGTACGCCACCCAGAAATGCTACTCTTAATGACCCCCCCTCCCCATGAAGTTCCCTTTCATTTGTATGTATTGTTTATCCTGTGACCCCCCCTAATGTAGAATTTGCAACTCCAAACGAAACTCTGTATTGTGTCTCTTTGCTGGTGTTTTCTTTCAATAAAAAGAATTATAAAAAAAAGAGTGGGACACTCTCTTTGTCCCTGACACAACTCCTCTCTGAAGGGTACACCAGCTCCTTGCAATTCTGCTGAGTTGGGCAAATCTTGTAGGGGTGGAATCCCTACCTCAGAGGTTGGATCCTGTCCCTCAGGGTCAGTGTCCTCCAGGAGTTCTTTGGGCTGGCTCACCAGATCCTGTGCCCTTTCTCTTGTCATTGGAGGCTTGGCCCATTGTTCCAGGGTCCAAGAGCTCTTCTGTGCAGTCTATGACCTAGTTACAGCACATATCTATTCAGGGAAGTCCAGCGTCCTTGCATGGACCATCCTCTCAACCCCAGACCAGTCAGAAGCTTCAAGAACATTTTCCAATAGACACTGTAAGGGGGGCAGGAGACAGAACTACCTTATTAGGGCCTGTCACACCTCCGTATTCAAAGCTCATTATTGCCATACCATGGAGTTTGGCTCTGCTGCCTGGATAGGCCACCTGGTGATACACACCAGATATGATCTGCTCTGGAGAAGACAGTTTCTCTGTGACCATGGTCACATTGGCTCCTGTATCCCTCAGAGCTTCCACCCCACATCGTGAAATTAAGGTTACCTCTGTGAACCTCTGACCCATCTCTTGAACAATCTCCACACCCACACCTACAGTGACAATCCACTGGGACTGCCCACCAGTGGAAGGCTTCTTACTGCAGACAGCATCGCTTCTTTTGTGTCCTGACTGATTACAGTTTTACCTAAGTTAGCATCCCCATCGCCATTTTGTGTAAGGGCACCATTATGTATCATGATCAAAACTAATCCTTTGCCATTTCCAAGAAACTGCCTTCTCTAGGTTATGTTTCTTCGGAGCTGAAATTTGCTACAGTAATGAATGCACTGTTAGCGCATACCTTTCCCCTAGACGTAGGCCTTCTCCCACTTGTCTAGTGGTGGGTACAGGCACTAGTAGATAAAGTGGGCCTGGCCTCAGAATCGAAAGTTAGTCCTCTGTAAATTACTGTCCAGCTGCATCTCCTTGGAAAATTCCAAGGTGGGTGTGCTTTCATTGGTTTCGAAGTTTATTGTTATGCTTGCTAATGTCAGTTCCTCTGCAGCACTCCTTGCAACTGGGCAGACGAGACTCCGTTCTGAGTGTACTTTGAGTAAACTGTTATTGGTTTGTGATCTCTACTGTCTGACCCACTCTTCATTTGGTACGGAAGGCTGAGAGGTGGTCATAAGTGACCTGGGTTACCCTAATCGGGCCACTTCCTTTAGTTGGCGCCCGAACAGGTACTCCTTCAGGTGAGTGACATATCCCCTTCCGTGGATGGGGGAAGGTTGAGGCCATCGCCGGGCCAGACGGACGGATCAGGGATCCGTGCACAAAAGAGTTTCCGGTACTCGCAGCAGCCCCTTCTGTTCCGACGAAAGGTTCCTCGCCTATTGATCATCCCGACTGGAGTCCTGAACGGCGGAACCCTTGGATCTGACCGTTTGGTCTGAAGAGTCGCAGTGGAGAATCAATTTGTTTGACCTGCATATCTCTGGTGAATTTGTTTTGGTTCTTTGTGGATATGGTGCCGTTTTGGTTTGCATTTGGTATGGTCTAAGCGCTGTCTATTGGACAAAAGAATTAGAAATTGCTTTGCCGGGTAAAAATAGTGAACTTGTTTTCTTTTGAAAAATGCCTGGTTTCAGCTGTTGCTGTTGTTCTGCAGATGCTTGATTGGAAGCAGCTCAGCCTGCTCCTCCAGAAGGCACTCCAAACTTTGATATCTATGTGAAGAATGGTCTTGGCCCTATTATGTTTAGTACATTATGGCACATATACGAAGGACAATGCCGAATTGCAGTGGCCGTTGATGGGCACGTTCGATGAACAAAAGATTGAGTATTTCCAAGAACAGTTGTTTAAGAGACGAAATAGGCAGTTTATGTTTGATTCCCTCAGAATATGGCAGAAAGCTGCTAGACAGAAGCGATTGGGGAAGAAAAAGAGGCCCGGAAAGGGAATATGCAGACATTGACTCAGAAAGCTGTGGCATATGACAGGGAAAACAGGAAAAGGGAGTTGATGTGAAGGTTTTGATTACAAATTGTTAAATCGTGTATGGTTCAGGAAGAAGATGACACTTTTGTGGAAGAATTGTTGGATACCCGACCCTCACCTCCATATGCCCCGCAAAGAATATATCCCACTGTTCCAGTGCCCTCACAGCTACCCGTTACAATTGCATCCACTGTCTCTATCCCTGTCTCTACTGCTGTTATTTTAACGGATGTGGCTTTGGCTCCTCTTCCTTCTGTTCTTTGCCATCTGTGGCAACTGTGACTGTTAGTACCCCTGCCACACCTATAGTCTCAGCATCCCATTTGCCAGCTCTTTCTCCCGCAGCACAACCCTCAGCGACGATAGTGCCTGTTATTTCTGTTGCTTCTCCCACTATGCTTTTTCATCCTCCAACATTAATAGGGAGCGTGACGCTGGTATGTGAATTTGAGGATAGGATTTAAGGAGCGTATGGGACCGTTAGTGCGATCTGATAAGGGAAATGATGATAAACAAGTAATAGCCAATCAGGCTGCCCAGTGGGCCCGTAATCCTAATTATAGTGTAGAGGATGTCTGGGCGACTATGAGAGATTTTGAGCCCTTTATACAGAGGCATGCACTTAAACACATGTGTGCAACTTTAATTGGTCTTTGGCAACACTGTTATGAAGCGGAAGCATCTCAGATTTTATATGTCATTAGAGATCGAGTGTATATTGGTGAATTTGGGCCAGAACACGTTTTTGCTAATGTCACGACAATAATAGCTTATAGTGGAAGACTACATGAGAAAAGTCCTAGGTCGGTGTCCCAGTTTCCGGTGAGGGAGATTCATCCCATATATCATCCAGAATTGCCGGAATTAACGGATGGCCGTGGTAATATCACTGGGCCGAAGGTGGCGGACTGTTTCAGGAACAATGGGTTTCTACTCCTTGGAAAATAAGTGAAGTTTTATCCATTAAGACTCATTTGCCTGATCCTAGATAAAAAGCCTACTGCATATCATAAAGAATTGACTGAAGGTGCCTCTTCCACTGTAATGACTATTGCTGATATTGAAATGTTTTTTTGGTTTACTGGTTCCAGTTAATATTTGGAGGCTTGTGCACGCGAAAGATCATATTGTGGAAGTGGGTGGTACATGGGATCAAATTAAAGCATGGGACTGGGAAAGAAAAGCAGGTGATAAGCCCTGAGCGCAAATTTTAGCATTGCCAGGCCGTATTATTATGTATATGCAGTCCCTATACCGAGAAAGGTAGATTGGGATAAATTGTCGGTTTGTTGACAAAAGAAAGATGAGTGTGTCTGATTTTTTCACTCAGTTTGAAGGTACGTTTTTGGATTACAGTGGGCAGGATTTTTCTATTGAGGGATGTGTTCAGCTGGTTGTTAATAGATTTGTTTCTAATTTGCTTCCTGAAATTGCAACTCAATTGCAGGCCTCTGAAAGTACTTGGTCCACCACTTCCCCCTGAATACAGCACAGTATTGTGAGTATAGGGATAATGAGCATAATGAGTAGGAGAGGAAAGAGAAAAGGCTAAGGATTTAAAGACAAAGGTGTTGTTACAATAGGCTTTTAGAGGGAATGGCAGGGGACAAGGTGGACCTGCCCGCACTAGTAGGCAGCCAAACACTATGCCCCTGGGTCCTAACAGTGTGAGTATTATAAAGAGGAGGGACATTGGTGTAGCAAGTGTCCTTTGCTTTTGCAGACGGTAGCAGTCCCTAGAGTACAAGGTTCTCATGGACGGGGTCACAGAGCTGGTGGGGCTGATAGGGCACAGAAGGCTGCAGCCTCACAGGGTTGCTCTGATAATAATTACTTTGTTGACCCTCGTGAAGGACAGTACTACCGTGATGATGATTATGATATGGAGGAAGTGACAGGAATGTCTTACAGCTAGGACAGCCAGGGACAGAGTGGGAGACCAATTCCAATACCTGTAGACCAGCGAGGTTCGACTAAGGAATTTTTGGTGGACACAGATGTGATGAAAAGTTCTGTTTCTTGAAATATGGTCCCGGGGGTGGCTCTGTCTGGCCATAATAAGGTGTTCATAGGTATTTCTGGTGTACCAATTGTAAGCCCCATTTCAAGACCCCTTGATTTGACCATTGGTCCTTTCACTGTGGATTCGCCATTCTTTCTGACGTCCAACTGTGGTGAAAATTTGACGGGTCTGGATTTGTTGAACAAACTGCATGCTACTATTTATTGTTCACCGGCAGGTGTTTATATGACAATGGGACCAAATTTAGTTTGTCCAAAGATGCGCCTCTTCCTGTTGATTTTGCTGATGTGCCACCAACTCTGTGGGCGACAGGCGATATAGATGTGGGACTACTGCAGATACCACCAGTTTCGATACAAGTTAAGAATAGTACTATTTTGCGCTGTATCCCTCAATAAAAAATACCACAGGCAGGAGAACGAGCCTTATTTCAAATTATACAGGATTTGATTAAGAAGGGAGTGGTTGAGGAGATGACTGCTAATATTTGTAATAGCCCTATTCTTCCAATTCTTAAACAGATAGCCTCAGGTTCCCTTAATGAACATGAAGATGTTTATCGTTTTGTGATTTATTTGCTCAAAGTTAATAAAATAGGTGTTCCCCAGTTTCCAGTGGTCCCTGACATTACTACTCTTTTGACAATGATTCCTTCCACTGCTAAATTCTTTTCTGTCAATGATTTAAAAAATGTGTTCTTCAGTATTCTTATTAATCCAGATAGCAGATATCTGTTTGGGTTCACCCTAGCTGGTAGGAGCTTTATGTTCTGCCAAGCTCCTCAAGGTTATACAGAGAGTCCAAGCATTTAAAGCCAGGCATTAAAAGGTCAGTTGGATTTATTGTCACTTCACACAGGTAATGTTTTGGTGTAGTATGTCGATGACCTCCTTATTGCTTCCGATACTGGACAAGGTTGTAAATACAGAACAGTTAAGTTATTGCTTCATTTTGCTCAACTTGGACATAAAGTTTCTCTTTCTAAATTTCAGTATTGTCGACAGGAGGTCACCTACTTAGGTCACCTACTACTGAAGGAGGGTAGGAGGTTGACCCCTGAGTACATTAGTAGCATCGTTAAAATACCCATCCCACAGACTCAGAAAGATGTGCGTGCTTTTATAGGTATCACTTCCAACTGTTGGCAGTGGATACCAAACTACTCCTTACTAATCAAACCCTTGCTTGCACTAACCACTAAAGACCGGCTTGAGCCCTTGCCTTGGATGCCTGAATTTCAGCAGTCTTTTGAGCAATTGAAAACTGCGCTTTGTTCAGCTCCAGTACTTGGCACCCCTGACTATACCAAACCGTTTGTGTTGTTCGTCCATGAGATGGCCAATTGCACGTTTTTTGTTCCAACACAAAAATGTGGTGGTAAGCAACAGCTGTGTGCTTATTTCTCTGCAGTTCTTGACCTTGTCGCAAGAGCCCTCCCGAGCTGTCTAAGAGTGGTCCCTTCTGTGGCCGCCTCGATAAGACAATTGGCTGGACTCATACTTGACACTGAACTCATAGTTATGGTACCTTATGCTGTGGATACACTTTTGAACAAGACAAAGACACAGCACCTCACCAGTGCACATCTGACTGGCTATGTATTAACATTATTCACTAAACACATCACAATCAGATGTGCCACTCTGAATCCAGCCACGTAACTGCCCCTCCCTTCTGAGAGTGATGAGATTGAAAACATGACTGTATCTTCAGAACGGAAGAAGGGACAAAAGGAAGGGTAGACTTGACTGATGTTCCCTTATCTGACCCACAAGGGGAACTATATGTCGTTGGTTCTTGTTTTAAATTACCAGATGGCACTACAACTGCTGGGTATGCTATCACCATGCTGCATGCAGTAGTTGAGACATCTCAAGTTCCTTATCAGTCGGCCCAAGCTGCTGAGCTTGTTGCCTTAATACGAGCTTGCGAATTGAGTGAGGGACTCGTTGTCAATATTTATACTGATAGCCAGTACGCAGTTGGAGTCGCACATAACTTTGGGCGACTCTGGAAAGAGAGGAGGTTTCTTACTTTGCGTGGCACAAAGATTCAGCACGGGCACCTCATATTGAGGCTTTTGTATGCTTTAACACTCCCTGAAGATGTAGGTAGGGGAAATGCTTTTGTAGATCAGACAGCTAAGAAAACAGCCCAGACTAAAATGAAAAGAATGTTCGTAGCAGGTCCTGCTAATAGGGTATCTGAAGTTTCCATGTTTGAGGATACACTCGAGAATGTGAAGGAGATACAAAGTGAGGCCACAATAGAGAAATTAGCAATGTGGCAAGAAAGTAGAGCAAAATTGAACAATGAGGGATGTTGGATTGATAAGTCAGGGAAGCAGAGATGGATGTTGCCAGATGCATATGTTCTTCATGTAGTCACAATGGCCCATGGCCCAGTCAATATTAGTGCTAAGGGTATTTGCAAGTTGTTAGACCCTGTATTGCAGAATGACAAAATTTTGAAAACAGCTGCACATTTAGTGAAGTACTGCAAGGTGTGCATAATGCACAATCTTGGAAAAGGTACTCACAGGGCACCTGGTAATTTTGTACCACTCACTTTCCCTTTTGAAGTCCTTCAGATGGATTACATAGAATTAGGCAGGTGCAATAATTTGAAGTATGTCTTGGTGGTTGTTTGTGCATTCAGTGAATGGGTAAAGGCTTATCCTACTAAAGACAATACTGCCATTACAACTGCAAAAGTACTCCTGAAGGAGTTATTTCCTAGTTTTGGCTTGCCCCTTTTGATCTGTAGGGATTACGGAAGTCTAGAAATAATTGTGTAGTTAACATTTCTGACCATATTGAATGCTCTGATTCAGAAAGTGACCCGCAACCGCCCACAAAAAGATCTAGAAACCCAGATAATTTAAATAAGCAGGATATAGTACCCACTATAAATAAGGGGGATTTAGCAAATTCAAATCAAGCTAAAGTAGTAAATAAGGGTAGGACATTGACACGGTATAAAACATGTGCAAGGAAGAAAGTGTTAGCTAGTACTGATGTACGTCTGCAGAGTGAAGTTGTAAGAGTTAAAAATAAATTGGAGGCACGAGATTCTTTTTTCAGGGATTTTCTAGGAAAATTAAGTGACAGATTGGGAGCAATTGAAGAAACGCTGGTAAAATCATATAAGAAAAGCGAACAACTACCGTGAGTTAAGGTTACCCAATATACAAAAGAGGACACAGTTTTAGACCACAGCACAGATTGGGCGTGAAGTTGATCAGCAGGGGAGGTATGGTCCGACTAGAACAGTAGATATGATGAAAGGCTCTGAATTTGAGAAAGTAGTGTCATTTTTAAATCTCCCCCCGGCAGTAACTCCCTATGTCGTGGTGGTACTTACCAATTTGCCGAAGCTTCATAAAGGGACAGACGAGACATGGGAAAGCCTGAGAAAAATCATTATATTGGCTGTGACATAGAAAAGGCCTAACTAATATCCTATTCAATGAGTAATTAGTGATCTACAATTTGGTTTTAGAAAAAAGCTTGGTACCATAAAGGAGGGCTTAAATTTAAACATCTTACTAAATAAATACATTAGGGCCAAAAAGGGGCCCTTATATCTGGCCTTTGTCGATTTAACTTCGGCTTTCGATTGTGTAGACCACAATAAGTCGTGGTTTACACAAAAGAAAATGGGAATAGATACCTTTTTGATTTCTTTTATTAGGGAGTTTTATTTAGGGGCAAGGCCACGGGTCCGATATGGGAGAGGGGGTGAATGTACGAGTTACCCAATATACAAAGGAGGACACAGTTTTAGATCCTGGTATAAATATGGCAACCGTGAACTCAAATAAACAATGTACTCCTGGAAGCAGGATTTTGGACAGGGCAGGAGTAGCTAGCACCACGGCACAGATTGGGCGTGAAGTTGATCAGCAGGGGAGGTATGGTCCGACTAGAACAGTAGATATGATGAAAGGCTCTGAATTTGAGAAAGTAGTGTCATTTTTAAATCTCCCCCCGGCAGTAACTCCCTATGTCGTGGTGGTACTTACCAATTTGCCGAAGCTTCATAAAGGGACAGACGAGACATGGGAAAGCCTGAGAAACAAATCATTATATTGGCTGTGACATAGAACAGGCCTACCTAATATCCTATTCAATGAGTTTAAAATGGCCAGAAGGGTGGGTTGGATAGGGAAAGGATATAAAGTATATGAGGGAGATTGTGTTATTTTGACCTTCAAAACACCATGCTTAATAGAGAGAATTCTTAGCAGGGCGTATAATGGACCATCTAGAAATGACCGGATCAATTTTGTTCCTTTAGGTTATTTTTATAAACCTAGTCAATTTGGCTTTGCTACACAGAGAAAAGACACCCCATGGTTACCTCCTAGTACAAATTACGGAATACCCACTTCGAACCGTTTTAATATGTTGCAGAACTTGGAAGAGGTGGATTGACAAAGCCTGATTAATAATGCCACTCCGAGGGTAATTCTCAAATCACTGAATGGTGCCTGCTCAGATAGTATACCAATGAATTTCATGGGTGACACTAATATAAGGGTTGGTGATACAATGGCAAATTGGGAAGCCATAGCATCTGTAAATGTCATGGTGGGTGACTCACAAAGTAGTATGGAACCTGGAAACTCTACCCTGGTTGATACTATCCAATCGGTAGCCAGGGAATTTACACCTGGGCCTGTTCTATCAGAATGCTCGATATCTGTGAGAGGCCGTACTGAGAAGGGTATATGCAACTTTATGTTTTGGAATACTGCTGGCCTAAAATCAAAAGTTAATAATGTCCTATGGCTTGAATTTATCCGCCAATTTGATGTTTTTAGGCTCCAGGAAACCTGGGTTACTGAACCAATTCACATTAATGGTTATAGGACCCTCCATAACAATGCTATACCCTCCAAACATGGCAGATCTAAGGGGGGCTTATGTACATACATATCTAATTCAGCTTCATTTGAGAAAATAGTTATGGTAGGGGAGACCAGTTTTTATCAAATTATTAGTATGAGGGTTAATACTGCTTGTTCAGTAATACTTGTGAATTATTACAATAATATCCCCATCATATCCGAGAAGGTGTATTGAATGATATCTGAGGTTATTTGTATAAATTGCGGGACTCTGGGAACAAAGATATGATTATGTTATGGGGTGGAGATTTTAATATTGCTCTGTGTCAACATTCGGACAATGCTAACTGTGGTGACTCGATCTCCGCTTCCCAGCAGAGTGGTCGCTCCCCTGAGGCCGTGGTATCGTTACTGCAGCTCTTTGCCCACAACTACTTACACATTTATTTGCCAGCGCTATCTGCTTTATTTATTGCTGTGTGCTCTGACCGCCGAATTGCATTTATTTCACGTTAGTCTGCCTGCGTTATCGTCATAGTTTCATATTTGTGTGTTCTGACCGCCGCTCTGCATTTCTTCCACGTGTATTTGCCAGCGCTATCTGCATTGTTTATTTTCAGCCTAATTCTTCCCAGCATTTGCGTTCTCCCCAAGCGCTATCGGCGCCCAGACCCCTCCGCCTCTATTTTGATGATTGTTGTCCTCCGTAGCAAGCCCGCCCCGCCTCCCAGCTGAGACGCCCTCGCCCCTCCCCCTCCACTATCCATATATGACAGTAGCTCCCGCGCGCAGCGTTCACGCGCAGCGTCCGCGCCCAACCCGCGCCGAAGGTGCGCCAAAGGTAAGCCCGTCTACGCCCGTCCGCGCCTGGACCGCGCCCAGCGCCAGACCCCCTGCCCCCCGCGCAGCCCAGCCCCCCCGCATTACCTACGATGCCGCCGCCCTCCTAGCCCTTAACACCGGGCGCGCCCCCAACTGCGTCCAAGCCGCTCCTGGACACACCCATGGACCTTTCTCATGCTACTCCTGCAAATTCAGCGGCACCAACAACATCTCCGCTACGACCACAACACAGATTCCCGACCCCAACCACCTACAATGCATCCTTCTCAACACCCGCTCGGTCCACAGGCACGCCATTGACCTTTGGAACCTACTAGACACCATCTCTCCTGACGTCGCCTTCCTAACGGAAACATGGATGAACGCTTCCTCCGCCCCTGACATCGCCACCGCTATCCCTGATGACTATAAGATCACACGCAAGGACCGCACCGACCATACAGGAGGAGGTATCGCTATCGTCCATAAAAAATCCATCCGCATCTCTACCAGCTCCGACGCCAACCTCGCTAACTCCGAACACCTTCACTTCCAGATCCACACCGACCCCAAGACAACTCTCAGAGGCACCCTCCTCTACAGACCACCAGGACCCCGCGCAAAATTCAGTGAAGACATCACGGACTTCATCACCCCACACGCGCTCCCCTCCAAAGACTACATCCTTCTGGGAGACCTCAACTTCCACCTTGAAAAGATCAACGACCGCAACTCCGCCACCCTCTTGGACAACCTCGCCAACCTCGGACTTAAACAACTGGTCACTTCCCCCACCCACATCGCAGGTCACACACTCGACCCCATCTTCACCTCCAGCAACCATGTCTCCTTCAGCCACACTACGAATCTCCTCTGGACTGACCACAGCTGCGTTCACTTCACCTACAACAAGCCGAAACCCATCATCCACTTCAAACCAACTCTACAAAGAAACTGGAACAAAATCACCACGGATCAGATCTCCACATCGCTCCTTCGAACCTCCCCAGCCCTCTCTTCTAACGCCAACGAAGCCGCCTCCAACCTCACCCTTTGGTTATCCAACACCGCCGACACCTTAGCACCACTGAAAAAACGTCAACACAAATCTGGCAACAAGAAGGCCTCATGGTTCAACGATGATCTCAAGAAGTCCAAGAAACTGTGCCGCTCCCTTGAAAAGGCCTGGAAAAAAGACCCATCCACCAGCAACAAGGACGCCTTCAAATGCGCCACCCGTACTCACCACCAACTGATCCGAAAAGCCAAGAAAACAGCATTCAAGGATCGACTTGACAACAACGCCCACAACAGCAAGGAGCTCTTCAACATCGTCAAGGAATTTTCCAACCCCTCGGCCAACTCCAACGACATCACCCCCTCTCAAACCCTCTGCGACTCCCTAGCCTCTTTTTTCCACAACAAGATTGCTGACATCCACAACAGCTTTGACAACCAACCCGGAAGCCAACCCACCCTACCATCTGCTGACCATCTTCCCCCCGTAAACACCCTTAACACCTGGAACCCAATCTCCACTGAGGACACCATCCGCCTGATGAACTCCATCCACTCTGGATCCCCCACAGACCCATGCCCTCACCACATCTTCAACAAAGCAGACTCAGTCATAGCTCCGCACCTCCGAGACGTCATCAACTGCTCCTTCAACTCCGCTACCTTCCCAGAAGACTGGAAACACGCTGAACTCACCGCCCTTCTGAAAAAACCAACAGCAGACCCCACCGAACTCAAAAACTACCGCCCCATCTCGCTTCTTCCATTCCCGGCCAAAGTCATCGAGAAAGCTGTCAACAACCAGCTCGCCGCCTTCCTCGAAGCCAACAAATCACTCGACCCCTCACAATCTGGTTTCCGCGCCAAACACAGCACTGAGACCGCCCTCATCGCAGCTACAGACGACATTCGAACTCTACTGGACAATGGAGACACAGTCGCCCTCATCCTCCTCGACCTCTCTGCAGCCTTCGACACAGTCTGCCACATCACCCTTCTACAACGCCTCAGAAACATCGGAATCCAAGGAAAAGCACTGGAATGGATCACCTCGTTCCTCACCGGAAGAACCCAGAGAGTCCGCCTCCCACCATTCAAGTCCGAGGCCTCTGAAATCATCTGCGGAGTACCTCAAGGATCCTCACTCAGTCCCACCCTCTTCAACGTATACATGAGCCCCCTCGCGGCCATCGCCCGCCAACACAATCTCAACATCATCTCCTACGCGGATGATACTCAACTGATCCTTTCTCTCACCAAGGACCCCAGCACCGCTAAAACTAACCTACACGAAGGAATGAAAGAAGTCGCCGAATGGATGAAACAAAGCCGTCTGAAACTGAACTCAGACAAAACAGAAGTCCTCATCCTAGGTACTTCCCCCTCAGCATGGGACGACTCCTGGTGGCCGGAAGCCCTCGGAAAAGCACCCATCCCGACGGACCATGCACGAAACCTTGGCGTCATCCTGGATTCCTCACTCTCAATGAACAGACAAGTCAGCGCCGTATCCTCTTCCTGCTTTAACATCCTTCGCATGCTCAGAAAAACATTTCGCTGGATCCCATCCGAAACAAGGAAAACAGTCACCCACGCTCTAGTCACGAGCCGACTGGACTACGGAAACACCCTCTACGCAGGTACCACCGCTAAACTCCAGAAGAAACTACAACGAATCCAAAACGCCTCAGCCAGGCTCATATTAGACATCCCACGCAACGAACACATCTCTGGCCACCTTAAAGACCTCCACTGGCTACCCGTCAATAAGAGGATCACTTTCCGACTGCTTACCCACGCACACAAATCACTCTACAACATCGGACCAGATTGCCTCAACTCTCGACTGTCCTTCTACACCCCCTCCCGCCAACTTCGCTCTTCCAGCCAAGCCTTCGCCACTGTACCTCGCATCAACAAGACCACCATGGGAGGCAGATCCTTTTCATACCTGGCTGCCAAAACATGGAACTCACTCCCCGCTCACCTTCGCCTCACCCAGAATCACCTAGCGTTCAGAAAGCAGCTTAAAACGTGGATATTTGACAAATAATCCTCCTCCCCTTCCTAAGCGCCTTGAAACCCTCTGGGTATGTAGTGCGCTATACAAATTTTATGACTTGACTTGACTTGGTCTCACATATGATAGGGAACTTTTCCTCCCCCATTTCCCTCATACATTATATGGCGAATGTAAATGATCTAATATTTGAGCTAGATTTAGGTTTTGCTAATACCTTAAGTAGTCCCCCACTTTCTTTGGGTCGTACATTTAATGGGCAAGGATTTGCCTCCGTAATAGACTTCATCTTGGTTTCTAATTGCCATGGGTCTATCGCCGAAGATTTTTCTCAACATCCCACTGCACTGAGTGACCATTCCCTCAGAGTGTGGGAAAACTGCTATTTGGCCAAACTGTAGGCAAAATAAATAGTCCAAATGCCTTTTTAGAAAATATCGCCCTATCCAGAAAAAATGGCTACAGTCTGAGCTGGGAGAAGGTGATACCCTCAGATTATAGCGTTGGGGTAGTATCTAACTGTAAGGATGCAATTTCAGTGTGCTTGGAGGAAAATACAAAGCTTAAGGATGTTATTAACAATTTTGTTATAATCACAAACTACATTAAAAAGGCATTAACAGTCAGTTTCAAGAATAATTATAATCATCAAGGTAGAGAGGGATGGTTTGATCCAAACTGTACCAGGACCTATAGATATCTAAAACTTGCTCTGCATCATGACAGAGAGAAAATATGCTTGGCACGGAGAGAGTATAAACGGGCCCTTAAGGAGAGAAAAGAAAATCAGAAAGCAGAGGCATGGACAGCACTTCATGATGCATCAATTGCTAAAGATCCCTGTGCATTTTGGAAGGCAGTGAATGCCCCATTTCATAATGATTAGACTGCTTCAACAATCGAGTTAACAATCCCTGAGAATGGATGGGTTGAGCATTTTTCATCTCTGTACAATAAAACAACCACACATCCATCAGAGATAATATGTACTGAGGCTGTGCATGATTTGTTAAGTCAAGATCCTAGGGAGGATCAAGGCTTGTCTTTTGTGGAATTAGGGAATGTTTTTTTTTTTAAGCTTGAGGAGGTTAACTCAGCGATTGCTTCGAGTTCAGATGGGAAGGCCGCTGGTCCGGATGGGGTTCCGGTTGATGTTTTTAAAGCAAATATTGCCCTATTGGGGCCTTTACTTACTCAAGTATTTAACGCCTCAGTCCCATGTGGTTATATCACCACATGGTATGAGTCTATCCTCGTACCTGTATAAAAAAAAGGTGATAGAAATGATCCAGCCTGTTACCGGCCTATATCTTTATTAGATTCAACTGTAAAAATATTAGGTCGTGTTCTATTGAATAGGCTGTAAGATTGGGCTGAAGCAGGGACAGTAATTAGTGATCTACAATTTGGTTTTAGAAAAAAGCTTGGTACCATAAAGGAGGGCTTAAATTTAAACATCTTACTAAATAAATACATGAAGGCCAAAAAGGGGCCCTTATATCTGGCCTTTGTCGATTTAACTTCGGCTTTCGATTGTGTAGACCACAATAAGTTGTGGTCTACACTAAAGAAAATGGGACTAGATACCTTCTTGATTTCTTTTATTAGGGAGTTTTATTTAGGGGCAAGGGCACGGGTCCGATATGGGAGAGGGGGTGAATGTACGAGTTACTTTGAAGTGAAACGAGGTGTCAGGCAAGAGTGCACCCTTCCTTTTTACTTTATGTATTAATGATGTTGAAAAAGGACTTGTTCAAGAATGTAAGGAACTCCCCGAGGCTGGTAAGCGGCCCATCCCCGCTTTACTATACGCGGATGACGCAGTTTTAATGGCGCGCACTCCGCTGGGGCTACAAAGGGTGGTTACCAGCTTTACAAATTGCATGTCAGAGAGAGGTCTTATTATAAACCCAGTGATGAAGCAAGTTTTCGCATATTACGCGACTTGCTCAAATCAAGAACCTCGAATAACTTATAATCCTGTAATACAACCCGTAATGTTTTACTAATTTTCCTTTATTTTTGATATGAATGTATCTTAGTGATGCTTGCCTATGTGTTTACTAATACGAATAACTCGTGTCCTTAATATGGCCGCCGCTTGAGGCTTTGCTTCTGCGTATGCGTTAGTCACACTCACGTGACGTGACGTAGTTGCAGTTCTGGTGGGAAAATGTGCGCATGCGTGCTAGCTTCTAAAATGGCTGTTAGTGTTATAACATGGTGAAGCTTGTGCAGATGCTCTCGTGTTATCGTCTGTTGCACTAACTATAATGCAATAGTATATTTTTCTGATATGAGAAGTGTAAAGTAGCCTTTCATGGTATATGGTGAAATCATTTATTTCTATGTTTTAATTTGTTTTCGCTTACTTTTCATGTACCGCGGTATTGAGGGTCTGATGCAAGGCTCAAGATTCCATATTAAGAGGATAGTCTGCGCGTGTCCAAACTCTAGCTGTGGCATTGACAAGATGCCAACTGAAGGTCCCTGCCAAGATGTGCCTGGGAAGATGCACCTTCACCCAGCCGGAGAAACAGAATTTGTACTGCATTCGCAACAAGTGTATACTCTGCTATTGTATTCTGTAGAATAGGTCATGGGAACCCCAAATTCACTAGGCGGTTCCATAAAATGCAAATACGAGCTTGTAGAAGTTTGTTCTGATTGGTGTGTCGGCCTATCCTACCTGGGGACCAATCGAAATTGGGGATTCTGACACTTGCAACATTTGGGGGGTGGTACACTGACCCGAAAACAGTATAACTAGCCTAGGTTTAGCTGGAGAATTTGTCCGACTTGTCTGAATAGCTGACCTGTTACTGACCCAACGCACTCAATAGGTGACTGAATACAGAGCGCTGCGGAGCACTCTGTCTGAATTTGACCATAGACTCTAAGGTTTTAACAAACCTTAAGTGCTGGCGGAGCACTTTGCTGGGGAGTTCGCTAACCCAATCGGGGTTCTGACTGATAGCTCCAGAGAGGGTGGAGCGCAGGCGTTGCTTCCGAACTGCGGGTGCTGGTCGTGCCTTGGTGGTCCTGTCCTGATCCTAATCTGGTTTTCCTGTCCTGTCCTGGGGTGTCCAATCTGCACCTGCTGTCCCATAGATGACTGTCCTTCCTTGGGGTATTTCCTGTCCTTGACTGATCCGTGGCCAGGGTTGGTCTGCACACCTTTCCAGGTAAATATAGTGCGAAAACTCTAAACTGCATCTTCTATTTTCCCGTCTTTGCTTTAATAAAGACATTTCTTTGCATATGTTAATTTTCCATGCTTTCCGCAACCTACTATAAAGTCATACAGTATATTTTCCTTAGCATGTTCCTATGTTTCCCTACCTTGTAGAATACATTCTCTCCATACTATTGATGAAACATAAATGTGGTATATACTTTTCTCCCGAAATCTGATTTGACATAATGATGCTAGAACTATAGCGTATTCCATTTTTCCCCCCCATAGAGGTATAGGAATCCAAAATTTTACTCATAACTCATGAAGTATGTCCCAATAGTATAATTCTAGTACGTTTATAAGCTTACCCATTTGTAGTTGTCCATTCTCAAGTTACCTTTCTGAATCTGCTTAGTATATTCCCTGTTCTCACCTCATATTATAGAATTTATAAATGGTTGCCTTGATTTATTTTCTTTATGCTTATGTGCTGTTCGTTATCTTGATTATTGATTGTCTTTTGACTGTAAACCTAATGTTCTCCGAAACTGAATCTTAGATAAACTTTTAAAACTTCCCAGTGGTCTGTGATCATTTAATGCAAAGGAATATAAGTTGGGTTTTGTATTTTGCCTGCTTTTCTTTTACAGCTAGCTCCCTGATCCATTGTGGATCATAGGTACCCGTAACGGTGGATTGGTAAGTCGGGTACAATAGAAATAAATAGGAAGGAACCAGGGTTGCTGGTAGAGAAAATTGTTAGGTCACCCGATTAATGTATATGATAAATTGGAAAAATATGGGCCTGGTACATGTATGGTGAAAATTGTTGGCCGGGTGACCTGCGAGCTCTATCAGTAATTTTCTGGTAGCAGAGATATGGTTAGGGACTAGTTAAAGTTAGGTAGGACTAGTTAAGCTAGATAGGTTGAATGCTGCTAAAATTTTATGATAACATTTTATTGCTGCTACAAGGGTAAACATTTCTGGTGAACTGATCATTCACGTGAAATGCTTTATTTTGAAAAATTATGAAATGTTTTAAACTGTTTTTCTTATTATTGTACTGATATATGTATTAACCCACTCATTAGTAAAGTGTTTATATGTTTGTTGGGAATCCCCGGGGAATTGAATAGCGAGTGGTGAAGAGAATCCACTTCGCTGTGAGGTCACTTACTCCAGGAAGGTTAGTGCAGGTTAGGTAAAACTGGAAGCACTAATTAGGATTTTTTCTGAATATATGTTTGAATAAATGATAGCGACGAGATCACTGGCAAAACTCCGAATGTGAGAAAAACCTAGCAAGGAGATGGAGTGAGAAAGGACCTTCTCACGAAGGAAGCGCGCTCAATTACATGCGGAACAGTTCGTTCCCTTTCACTGTTCCAAAACTAATTGTAACTCAAGAAACTCATTACATTTTATCGTTGATTCAAACGTTTATTTCCATCTTTCAAATGATAAGTATGTTCAACTTATCGTGTCATTAAATTCATTTCCCAATCTTCAAAATAACACCCAATGCATTTCGGGTCAAAGGAAAACAAGGACCCTTCTTCAGGGGTCTGAAAGGAAAACATACAGGACCAGGTTAGTGACCACCTCCCTATCATAGCAAAACGTCATACTGTATACAATCATCTGAAAACAGTGCAAACTCTAATGTTGTGAATACGATTCTTTAGACAGGATACTGGAGGACAGGGAACGAGAGGCTCTAGCCAAACAGAGAGCCGAGATAATTCAGAAAATCTCCCAGTTAAATACAAGTCCTGAAGCCTTGACAATCCCGGTAACTATTGGACCAGTGGTTCCGCTGTATGGGGATAGACAGGGAAGTCCGAAGACTCCAGTTATTACTCCAGTTATAGCACAGCCGAGACCAGAACCCTTAATTGTGGATGACCAGACCAGTGAATGTGAGTCCGAGGTCTCGCTAATGGATCTGCCTATTAGGGGTGCAGGAAAAAGGTTACAGAAAAGACATAATCCTTTCAACACGAGGGAGATTCAAATGGAATCGACTTCGGGTACCAAGAGTGTCACGTTGGTGACTCCAGAAGAGATTGAAAGATGGAGTCGAGAGTTAGAAAAACAAACTCCTCAGTCGAAACCTTTAGATATTTTCAAGCTTAGAATAGAAATGGAAGAGCTAATGGCAGGAAATGTAGGTTTAGACAGATTAAATACCTATTCTGAAGAAGAATTGCTATTTATCGGCAAGAGTGGAGTGGAGAAGCGTGGCTCAGTGGATAGAGGTGGCAGACCCGGAAGCTGAGATCGGCCGTGGACCAGGGTTCGATTCCCCGCCTTGGCGGGTCTCGGGCTCAAAAATTCCACGGACTCAACAATTCTCGCTCCGGTGCCTACTCGACTCACGGGGTCACACTCTGCGACTCTGGGCAATAGCTTGCTTAATCTCCACTACGGCCCCTCGCGGCGGGATGCCTGGCTTTCACCTTGTGGATACCCTGCCGGGGTATCTCACAGGGGAATACCAGGACGGGTTCCCAAAGCAAGCGCCTTGATGCCTTCGGGTGATACGTGCGCTATATAAGTCGCAATACATTTACATTTACATTTACATTTTACCCGGAATACCAGAGTGCTCCATGAAAAATTAACAGACACTGCAGCTAGTATGGGAATCGATATTTCAAAATCAAAGCCACTGCAGAAACCCTATAGAGCTGATTTTTCAGACAAAGATCTGGAAAATATGAATGTGTCAGGAAAAAAGGCGCAGGTTAAAGAATTATTGACAGTGTTGCAAAAATGGGGAGACGTAGAAAAGTGGAAAGCCAGGTGGGCAAAGAAGAAAGATGAGGCCAGATCTAAACAGACGTCTTCTGAGTTTGTTCTAAAGGAAGCTGACAAACCTGAGCAGTTATACCCTATGCGTGAAGTGCCAGGTGGAACATATGTGCACGTTCCATGGTCCAGACAGGATATTGTGTCCTTTACCAATGACTTTCCAAAATTACGAGAAAAGCATGTGGACTGGTACAGGCAGGTGGAAAGGTTTGTAAAGGTACAAAAGTGCTTGTGGAAAGACCTGGATGGGTTTTTCGACATTGTGGTTCCTGTGGATTTATGGACCGAATGCAAGGTTGCCATTGATTGGCCCAACAAAGAGTATGATAGGGACACGGTAACAGGTGCTCCCTCTGATGAGGTAATCAGAAAATATGACCAGGTCATGTTACATCTGAAAAAGAAGGTGCCTGCAAAAGAAACTGATTGGACCAAAATAGATAGAACCACGCAGGAAAGGGATGAGTCTGTGCACTCCTTTTATGAAAGACTGTTACAGGTGTTCAAAACTTACAGTGGAATAGATAACATCGAGATGAAGGACATGACCCACTTCATTTACAGGTTTGTAAACGGTTTAAGACCCGAAATTTGCCAGTGGATCAAAGACAATAAGATTTGTTGGCAGTCTAAGAAAATGGATGAGGTCTTACGGTATGCAAAGTACTGTGAGGACGAGATGGCAGATAAGAAAAAGGCACTCAAGGAGAAGGTTATGTGGGCACAAGTGAAGCTAGCAGAACAACAGGAAAAGCAATTGAATAAAATAAATAAGAATACCCAAAATCAAGGCTCTGGGGGTGGAGGGAAGCCCAAGGTAAAAATGAGCAGAGAAGACGCTAAAAAGAAATTTCCCTGCCACCAGTGCGGAGAAATCGGGCACTGGAGAGACGAGTGTCCATATTTACAGCATGATAATACCCAAACCCCTGATTTAACTCCACAGAGGCAGAATGAAAAACCAAGAAAGACTCAGCATCAGGTAAAGGCAAGTCAATTGCCCCGAGCGCCAAAACAAAATTACAAGGGAAAATCACCACAGGGTGATGACATAAAGATCTGAGGAGGCAATGAGTATAGAAATGCAGCAACTTCGCAGTTTTTGTTGAATGATACTCTTTTCTGTGACGACCAATACTGACGGGGCCTGAGAGGGGAGGACAAGGAGTGTGTTCTTGGCGCCTCCTTGCCGGTAGACCAGTCAGGGCCATACATTGAAGGAAAGGTTGATGGAAATGATGTCACCTTTCTATTGGACACTGGTGATACCCGTTCTACTGTGAGAACAGCGGACGTTCCAAACCTACCCCTCTCGGGAGGAGCAATCCAAGTAGTGGGTGTGTCTAATCAATTGATTAGTACCCCAGTTACTGAGCCCATGGAGATCACAATAGGGAATTTCAAAGAAATGCATAGATTTGTAGTTTGTGATACCAGTCCAGTAAACTTACTGGGACGTGATTTGTTGTGCAAAATGAACTGCACCATCTTTTGCACACCAAAAGGCGTCGAAATTCAAACCCCAGACGAGGATGGCATATACAAATTAATGTTAATTAGACCAGACTCAGAAATTAAACAAATGACTATACAGGACTTACCTGAAGAACTCCAAAAGACAGTGAAACCAGAAGTATGGGACTTTACAGGAAAGGATGTAGGATTAATGGCAAATGTAGACCCAATACAAATAGCCATGAAGGAAAATGCAGTTTATCCCAATACCAAGCCATACAAAATGAGTGCAGAAGTGAGAGCAGGAGTTGCCATTGAAATAAAAAGACTGCTAGAAGCGAACATCATACAAGAAGTGATGAGTAGCCCATGTAACTCACCCATAATTGAAATCAAGAAACCTAGTGGCAAGTACAGGGTAGTGCAGGACCTGAGAAAGGTAAACAAAATAGTGGTTCCTTGTTGTCTTATTGTTCCAAATCCAGCAGTGATCCTATATCAGATTCCCTGGGATGCTGAGTGGTTTACCGTGATAGACCTATGTCATGCATTCTTTTCGATCCCATTGCATCCAGATAGCAAATTTCTTTTCTCATTTGCTTTCGACAGTCACGTGTACGTTTGGAATCGGGTCCCTCAAGGGTACACCGAAAGCCCCTCTATCTTTAATCAGATTTTGAAAAAGTGCCTTGAATCTTTAGTGTTACCTGGAAATTCTGTCTTGGTGCAATATATAGACGACCTTTTAGTGGCGTCTAAAAGTCATAGAGATTGTGTTGTTGACACCATTGCTTTACTGAATCACCTAGGTGAAAAAGGACATAAAGTGTCCCCTACAGTTCTGTACAAAATCAGTAAAATATCTGGGGCACCAGATAGAAAAAGGCATCAGAAAAGTCACTTCTTAGAGAGTCAGAATAATTCGGAACATGCAGTTACCCCGTACTCAGAAATAAATCAGAATGTTCCTTGAAGTGGTAGGTTACTGCAGGCAATGGATTGTGGGATTTGCAGTCCTGGCAAAACCTTTGATAAAAATGACAAAGAAAGGAGCAAAGGACCCAGTGGAATGGGATGATGAAGGCCTAACAGCATTCACTAAATTACGAGAATGTCTGTGTACAGCACCTGCTTTAGGGATGCCTGACTATTCTAAAGAATTTGCACTATTCTGTGACACACGAGACAATTGTGCACTGTCAGTCTTAACACAGGAGCATGGTCTGACTAGACATCCAGTGGCATATTTTTCTGCCACTTTGGATCCAGTGGCTGCTGGATTACCTGGATGTCTGAAAGCAGTAGCTGCAACTTACACGAGTCTAGAACAGAGTGAATCTATTGTCATGGGACATCCTGTAACTGTGTATGTTCCACATGCAGTTGTAATTTTACTGACCCGAACTAAGACCCAGTATCTCACCCCTAGTCGGCTGACTAAATACGAGAGGATTCTCGTGGGTGCTGCAAATGTGGTCATTACTCGGTGTAATATCCTGAACCCAGCTACCCTGCTCCCTGACTCAATGATTATGGAAGCCGAGGGAGAGGACGAACAAGACTGCATAGATCTGACAGAATTTAGTACTAAACCACGCCCAGACATTAAAGAAGTGCCTTTGCCTATAGAAGATGAGGAGCTGTTCGTAGATGGCTCATGTATGAGACACGAACTTGTAGGCCTAAGTGCTGCTTATGCTGTAGTCTCTATGGACGCCATTAAAGAAGCTTCCTGTTTATATGGAGTAAAGTCTGCACAAGTAGCCGAATTGATTGCATTGATAAGAGCCTGTAAAATTGGGAAAAACAAAAGAATAACAGTATATACTGACAGTCAGTACTGTTATGGAGTTGTGCATGACTTTGGCCAATTGTGGCTACAGAGGGAGTTTCTGACTTCTTCAGGTACTCCCATCAGAAATGGGAAAGTCGTACAAGATTTACTGGAAGCAATACAATTACCAAAATAATTGGCAGTGGTCAAATGTGCTGCTCATAAATCTGGCATTGACCCTATAACATTGGGAAACCGATTTGCTGATGAAGTGGCTCAACATTGTGCCAGAAATCGCATGTCTGTAAATATTAAACTGGGGGGACCTGGAAACAGCTGCCAACTAATGGTGTTTGAAGAGGTGCCTACCTGGGAAGAGTTGAGAGATTGGCAGCATGCGGTGCCAGCAAAAGAGAAAGAAAAATGGAAGAAACCTGGTTGTCGACCGAGAAGTGAGGATGGTGTCATTGTGGACCCAAATGGTATGCCTGTGTTGCCTAGACATCTGCTTGCTTCTATGGCCAGACTGATACATGGAGATTCACACACTGGTAGGGATGCCATGGTTCTGGTTTTCCAACAAACATGGTAAAATCCGAAGTTCAGGAAAGTAGCAGAGTCACTCTGCCAGAGGTGCTTAACATGTCAGGAGTTTAACGCTGGGAAAAGGACAGTAGTCGAATTGGGAAAAATTGGAAAATCAGGAGGTCTCTTTGTAAGAGTACAGGTTGATTTCATCACAATGCCTCGCTGTGAGGGAATGAGATATGTCCTTGTCATTGTCTGCCTGTTTTCAAAATGGGTGGAGGCCTACCCTGCCAAAAAGAGTGACGCCATAACTGTAGCTAAATTGTTACTACGAGAATTGATACCTAGGTTCGGGGTTCCAGTCACAATTGAATCAGATAGAGGAAAACATTTTCAGAATGAGGTAATCGATCAGCTCTGTAAGGCATTTAAGATCACCCAAAAATTGCACTGTGCATATCGTCCAGAGGCTTCTGGAGTGGTGGAGCAAATAAATGGCACTATAAAATCAAGGTTAGGGAAAATGTGTGACTCTACAGGCATGAACTGGATAAATGCTTTACCTCTTGTTCTGATGGGACTTAGAAGTATTCCAGATCAGAAAACAGGCCTGAGCCCTCATGAGATCCTGATGGGAAGAGTGATGAGACAAGCATGGGTACCAGGACATAAACTGCTAAACATTTCTGATGATTTGGTACTTGAATACTGCAAGCAACTGGGTGACCAAGTGCGTTCTATCTCTCGCCAGATTGGGGAAGACGCCGTCGCCAATCCAACAACTCCAGTCCACAAATTGGTTCCTGACGACTGGGTTAGACTCAAGAAACATACTCGTTAGAGTTGCCTTGCACCGAGGTGGGGAAAACAACGCCAAATAATACTGGTGACCACGACAGCGGTGAAGTGTGCCGGCGTTCCAAAGTGGATCCATGCCAGCCATACACAGAAGGTGATTCCAGACGAGAAAACTGATGCTGAAGGTTGTCCAGCTGAGGGGTCTGCAGAAGTTGGTCCTGAAGTAGCTGATGACGAACAACCGAGTACCAGTCAAGATGATTGGATACCCATAATTGACCTGACTAATGACCCAATCCGAACAAGAAGTCAAACCTATGCAGATAGAGAGTGGGATAGAGAGGAAGAGATAGGCACAGGCGAAGATCCTCAGATTATTGAGATTCACGTCAAGTCTGAGGAGGAAGAAGGACAGATAGGGACAGAGCAAGTGATCGACACACCTCCACCAACTCCTGAAATCGAAAAGGGACAGACAAGAATTAGTGAAAAGGTTCAAGCAGAAGAAAATCAAGGGATCGAAGTGCTTGAACAGGATCAGATAGAACTAGAAAAACGTGTTCAGGACACAGAAACAGAGACGCTCGAAAATCAAAATCAGAATACACCTGAACAAGGCCAGTTTAGTAACCAGGCAGAAGAAATAGAAATAATGCCTGGAACTAGTCAGACAGGAAGGGAAGAATCAGAAGTGCCACAAACAAACGAAAATAAAAGAGCATTAGAAGACAGCCAAATCACAGTGCCAACTAAAAGACTCAAGAAAAAGAAACATATCGAACCAAGATATATTAAGAGATTGAGACTGAGAATAAAAACAGTAGAGGAGAAACTTGCAGAAAGAAGGAAAAGTCCTCGTATTGCAGAGCAAGTTGGAGAAAGTTCACAAAGAAGGAGTGATCGAATAAAAATACTGAACGAAAAATACCAAGATCCTGAATGGACATATTTAGTGTTGGAGGAATTTGAAGATCTTGATATAACTGATGAAAGTGACGAAGAACAGACAGCTGATTATTCTGCCGAGGAAGACGAACCAACCTGAAGTTGTGCAGGGTAAGCTACCTGTGCAAAGTCACAAAGAGGGGTTGAGAAATCTTCTTCTGAACGAAAATGTCTGATTCAAATGTGAATGGAAGGCCTAGACGCAGTTGATGCAAAACATGCTGCAGAGTATGTATATGTAGCATAGCTATAGTGTTAATAATTTGGATAGGACTAATAGTTTTCATTCCTTATATGGTGAGCAAAAATACTAATATTGACCCTGCTCAGACTGTGACCACTGACATTGAAGAACTGACAACACGAAGTGTAGAAAGACGTGAAAAAGCACTCAGACAAACAAAACGAGACTTAGAAGCATCAGATGAGGAAGGACTACACTATCATGGAGTTAAAAACCAGACACAATTAAATGTTTTCGCTAATCTTTTAGTGCACTATGTAGAAACTATGGAAATAGAAGACTGCTATGTCTGCATGAAGCTACCTACTTCTGTAGCTGAAGGCGTGACTTATCATCACCTACCTTTGACCTATGGAATTTCCTGTAGTATTTTAGCAAGTTTATTTTACAAAAGAGGACCGTTACAGTACTACTATTCTAACTCAGACGTGATATTTTCTGAACTTCCCATACGTGGAAATCTGAATCCTGTACATACCAAATGTGACGCTACACGTTATATGGGAGAATACTTCCTGACAATAGGTACTATAGACTTGAATGAAGCACACAGAGATAACTTGACCTGTTCATTACATGAACAAGAAAAAATGTTTTTAAACATGGCAGAGAAAAGAAGGGAGAGTTTCCAAAGAAAGGCAAATGATAAAAGACAGAAAACTCCTAAATGGGCTGAAAACATGGAAAGCACCTCAAATGGTGGGAGTGGTCCTGCTTTGTTGCTGGATTTCGAAAGAAAAGGGAAACTCTGTCTTCACCGCGAGAAGACTAGTTATTATAATACCATTTTCATTGGTTCCAGTCAATGTGAGCATAATTACAAGGTAATTGGAGGTTGGGGTTTCAAAAATGGGTCAGAACCTGTGTTTCCCGGAATTTATTATAAATGTGGAAACAAGGCTTATTTCAAATTGCCGGATCACTGGTATGGAAGCTGCTATTTTGGCATTGTCTTCCCGAAAATATACCATGTGAAAGAAATTGCTGGAAGCAATGAAAACACTAATGGCTTAGTGCGTAGTAAAAGAGAAAGCGTAGGTGAAATAATGGGTAGTATTTTTAGTGCACTGATACCTGGAGTGGGAGTGGTTCTGAACACACACAGAATTTGCAAATTGTCCACAATAGTGGATGTGTTGTCTACTGATACAGCTCATGGATTCCTGCTGGTCAATACCGAAATGGTTGCGATCAGATCAATGGTTTTGCAGAACAGACTTGCGCTGGACACCTTATTAGCAAAAGAGGGCGGAGTCTGCCGGATGTTGAAAGCGCAACATTGTTGCACTTACATACCAGACAAAAGTGTACAAATCAAAAAGTACGTAAAGAACATTACTAATTTGGAAAAGGAACTCAAACCACTGGAGGTTGATAGTGCCTGGAAGAGACTTACTGATGGTCTCTCCGCTGTAGGTCATTGGTTTGCTAATTTAGGTAAAAGTTTATTGTTTAAGGTACTGATGCCAATTGGAGTGATAGGTTTCATCATCTTTCTCATATTTGTCTGTTGCAAATGCCGCAAACACACAAAGAAATACGCTGTGAATAAGAGAGGTGTGAAACGGAGTGTGGATGAACTTGAATTGGAAGACTTGAATAATCAGATTTACAAAAGGGTGAAAAATTCTCACCCTAACAAAGATGTGAAAGAGAAACTGAATCGGATGTTGGAAGAAATCGAAATGCACAAAGTGTGAGAGAAGTTGGCATCTGGTTCCATTAGTTGTGATGATAGTAAATATCATCAAAGAGGGGATTGATGAAGCAAGTTTTCGCATTTTACGCGACTTGCTCAAATCAAGAACCTCGAATAACTTATAATCCTGTAATACAACCCGTAATGTTTTACTAATTTTCCTTTATTTTTGATATGAATGTATCTTAGTGATGCTTGCCTATGTGTTTACTAATACGAATAACTCGTGTCCTTAATATGGCCGCCGCTTGAGGGTTTGCTTCTGCGCATGCGTTAGTCACACTCACGTGACGTGACGTAGTTGCCGTTCTGGTGGGAAAATGTGCGCATGCGTGCTAGCTTCTAAAATGGCTGTTAGTGTTATAACATGGTGAAGCTTGTGCAGATGCTCTCGTGTTATCGTCTGTTGCACTAACTATAATGCAATAGTATATTTTTCTGATATGAGAAGTGTAAAGTAGCCTTTCATGGTATATGGTGAAATCATTTATTTCTATGTTTTCATTTGTTTTCGCTTACTTTTCATGTACCGCGGTATTGAGGGTCTGATGCAAGGCTCAAGACTCCATATTAAGAGGATAGTCTGCGCATGTCCAAACTCTAGCTGTGGCATTGACAAGATGCCAACTGAAGGTCCCTGCCAAGATGTGCCTGGGAAGATGCACCTTCACCCAGCCGGAGAAACAGAATTTGTACTGCATTCGCAACAATTGTATACTCTGCTATTGTATTCTGTAGAATAGGTCATGGGAACCCCAAATTCACTAGGCGGTTCCATAAAATGCAAATACGAGCTTGTAGAAGTTTGTTCTGATTGGTGTGTCGACCTATCCTACCTGGGGACCAATCGAAATTGGGGATTCTGACACTTGCAACATTTGGGGGGTGGTACACTGACCCGAAAACAGTATAACTAGCCTAGGTTTAGCTGGAGAATATGTCCGACTTGTCTGAATAGCTGACCTGTCACTGACCCAACGCACTCAATAGGTGACTGAATACAGAGCGCTGCGGAGCACTCTGTCTGAATTTGACCATAGACTCTAAGGTTTTACCAAACCTTAAGTGCTGGCGGAGCACTTTGCTGGGGAGTTCGCTAACCCCATTGGGGTTCTGACTGATAGCTGCAGAGAGGGTGGAGCGCAGGCGTTGCTTCCGAACTGCGGGTGCTGGTCGTGCCTTGGTGGTCCTGTCCTGATCCTAATCTGGTTTTCCTGTCCTGTCCTGGGGTGTCCAATCTGCACCTGCTGTCCCATAGATGACTGTCCTTCCTTGGGGTATTTCCTGTCCTTGACTGATCCGTGGTCAGGGTTGGTCTGCACACCTTTCTAGGTAAATATAGTGCGAAAACTCCATACTGCATCTTCTATTTTCCTGTCTTTGCTTTAATAAAGACATTTCTTTGAATATGTTAATTTTCCATGCTTTCCGCAACCTACTATAAAGTCATACAGTATATTTTCCTTAGCATGTTCCTATGTTTCCCTACCTTGTAGAATACATTCTCTCCATACTATTGATGAAACATAAATGTGGTATATACTTTTCTCCCGAAATCTGATTTGACATAATGATGCTAGAACTATAGCGTGTTCCGTTTCCCCCCCCTATAGAGGTATAGGATTCCAAAATTTTACTCATAACTCATGAAGTATGTCCCAATAGTATAATTCTAGTACGTTTATAAGCTTACCCATTTATAGTTGTCCATTCTCAAGTTACCTTTCTGAATCTGCTTAGTATATTCCCTGTTCTCACCTCATATTATAGAATTTATAAATGGTTGCCTTGATTTATTTTCTTTATGGTTATGTGCTGTTCGTTATCTTGATTATTGATTGTCTTTTGACTGTAAACCTAATGTTCTCCGAAACTGAATCTTAGATAAACTTTTAAAACTTTCCAGTTGTCTGTGATCATTTAATGCAAAGGAATGTAAGTTGGGTTTTGTATTTTGCCTGCTTTTCTTTTACAGCTAGCTCCCTGATCCATTGTGGATCATAGGTACCCGTAACGGTGGATTGGTAAGTCGGGTACAATAGAAATAAATAGGAAGGAACCAGGGTTGCTGGTAGAGAAAATTGTTAGGTCACCCGATTAATGTATATGATAAATTGGAAAAATATGGGCCTGGTACGTGTATGGTGAAAATTGTTGGCCGGGTGACCTGCGATCTCTATCACCAGCAAAAGCGTTTGTAATGAATTGTGGACCAGGATGTTATAAGAAAAAACCTATTTTTATTGATCACAAACGGATAGATTTTACAAATACTTTTTCTTACTTGGGTATATTGTTTGATACCACAGGGTCATGGGCGCAGGCCGTTAATTCAAGGAGGCTTCTTTATATTAAAACTTTATCTGCGCTCACTAATTTTAGTAGGAGGCTTGGTAGACATCTTAGAAATCTACAAGGTAAAATGTGTTAGCATAGCCATATATGGAGCGGGCATATGGGGATATGCAGAAGTAGGTTCAATCCAGGCAGCAGAAAATATGTTTTTTGTTGAAGGTCCCCAAAAGTACATCTTCCTTCGTGTGCCATACTGAATTAGGACTGCCCTATACAGAAGATACCATAAAGATCCAACCAGTCCTATTATGACACAGGATATGGATCTCTGAGGAGACACATTTTAATTGGGGGATCTTAAATGACAGTAAGGCCTTGGATGGTGTAAAAAGGATTGGGTGGTTATTTTACGTAAAAATGTTCTTGTACAATGTAGGACTTCCCGAATTTTATGATGAACCACTTACTATGGCTGAAATGAGTAGAAAATGTTTGAAGACCATCTGTCTGTACTATTTAGCAGAACGGAGACAATGTCTCGAACTAAATAAAATCACGGTTCAGGCACACAATCTCACATTAACAACTTTCTGCCTTCAGCCATATTTACGCCTCCCAATGAAAGACTATGATCGATTCCTGCTAACGCGATTTCGTCTAGGTTCCCTTCATAGATTATGAAGCTTCCCGGTAGCTAACGATTGGACAAAAAATGTATGTAAATGCCCCTGTGATGACATCTCTGAGCAATCCACTATACATGTTTTATTCTTTTGCAAATTTTATGTACCCCAGAGGAAAAAATGGATTGTCCCTCTTTTAAAAGAATCCGGATTGAGGCTCTGTCGTCCTGCATTTGTGGTACTTCAGCAATTAGAGACAATCTTTGTGGTATTCTCAATTATGGTCTTTTTAAAAAATGTTTTAAGAACAAGAAAATCAATTATAATGTGATTCTGGAGTATGATGTTTCCTTCTCTACTTCTGTAATCATGTATTTTTAATAGATATATTCAATTTTTAAATGTCTGATTGTTTTTATATGTGCTTTTATCGTTACATTTGTTTGTAACCGAATAAAGTATTATTGAATTGAATTGAATTGATAACGGAAGTTATTTTAATGCCAAAGTGATTCAATTGATTTTTGATGGTTTACACATTAAGCAAAAGTTCCATGTTGCCAATCATCCACATTCAGCAGCTTTAGTTGAGAAGTACAGTGGTACTCTCAAACTCAAATTGGCAAAAATTCTTGCGACCACAAGGTTACAGTGGCCAGATGCTTTACCATTAGCACTTTTGTCAACAAGAACAACAGCACATTCTAGGGCAGGATTGTCACTGTATGAGGTTGTGTTTGGACGCCCTGCAAATGTCTGGAGCATCCCACGCGCTCAGCAGTTTACAGATATTTAGTACCCGTTGTTGATAGACTATCTTTGCCAGTTAACTGAAAGTTTGCGCTCTATTCACCAACAGTTCTGGAAACCCTGTCAGCTACACCAGAGAGGGTCCGGACACAACATTTAGGATGGCGATTTTGTACTGGTGAGGAACTTCCAGTGGAAGATGAGTCAGAGCCACAGTGGAAGGGCCCAGAGCAGGTCCTCCTATAAACACACACAGCCGTCAAGGTCACTGGCCGTAAGAACTGGGTGCACGAGTCGCACTGTCCCAGGATACCTCTACCCTTGTCTTACGATCAATGGGTGTGGGATGGAGTAGGAGACTCCGAGTGTGAGACGGTGCCTCAGTTTGTCCCCTTCAGTGACTCCAAGCTGACCTGGACCAAAACGGATGAGGAAAATGATTAAGTGCTGAATGCAGCGGTGCCTCCGGAAATACGAGTTATCCAGCAGACACTTTTTACTAATCCTTCTGTGCCTGGAGTCACTGTGTACAATTTGTGCCCTCAGCTGGGGAACAGTGCACAAAAGGAGAAGTCAGATTAGTTAGGGATGGACTATGTAAGTTAGGGTGTACTTTGCTATAGTACCAATGGAAATAGTTTAGGGTGATGTGAAATTTGTGCACTGTTTGAACATTGGACAGGATAGATTGAAAGTATCCCCTTGGGGGTATTTTATTTGGTCAACGTGGGAACCCGAGCTTAGGACAGAGCAAGCTCCACCACCGGTACTCATGAGCTCCAATGTTTTGATGAACAAGAGAAGCCGGTACTAGTGAGGCTCTGATGGACACTGGGAACTTACATATTTATTTGGCTGCCATTTTGCCCCCTGCTTCATTATTTGCTATGCATCCCTTTGGCATAATGGTTGCTGATGAAGAGCAGCCAGTGATTTCTCTTGTTTACACACATATTTTGGTCTACCAAGAAAAAGATATTATGTGCTATTCTTGTGATTTTACTGCTATTGATTCTGAGTGGGGTTTCTTGGGTTTTGGAATGTGATCAGGATACACCGTCATGTACTAAACCTAAAGTTGTTTCTAAAATCTGCACAAAAAGGACTCCCCTCAGAATTTCTAGACACACATAAAAGATTTTTGGGAGTAGGTACAACTTGTTATCCCACCAAATCTGTTACAAGTTTCTCTACTGCTTAACCATTGTCACTTGTCAATTATACGTATACTCACCCAGCTGGTAGAGGTAACGGGTGAGTTTGGTATGGGGCATTCTGGCCCTTGTTTGTATTACAGAAAGCCACAAGGAAAGGGGTACCCGGGGTGTAATAATAACACATATTGTGATAATTTGTACATGAGAGAGCAGAACATCACCTTAGTGGGCTGACATTAGCGAGAGTTAAATGTTACCCAAAAAGCTTGTTACTATCCAGCATGTCGCCCAATAGTAAATAGTACTGATGCATTTTTGTATGTCAATTGTTCTGGAATAATATTGTTCAAAAATACAATGTCTTGTATTTACCACTACAAGACATTGTATTTACCACTTGCCATATTGAGTACCCATTGGTGATGGACTATCTGCCAGTTAACTGAAAGTTTGCGCTCTATTCACCAATAGTCCGGGAAGCAGTCCATTTGGAAATAAAAGGATTCATTTTTCGGCTTTTTTCCAGGCACACAATATGTGAGAGGTCCGATCTCTCCTTTACGGAGGGGATGTGTAACATCGCGAACCCTCTATTAGCCTAGGGGGCGCTAGAGGGCGCACTGCGGGATGGTTGGCTCGTGAGTCAGCTCCGCCGGACGGGTGCAGGATAAAGCGGCATAACCCCACAAAAAGTACCGCCGGAATAACGAAAAGGACAGAGCCAGTGATCGGAACATGCAGCCTGATGACTAATGGCGCTGAAACTCAGTAAGACATAAAATTGACGGAATTAGCGATAAAAAACTGCTCAAGCACAAGCAGCGATTTAAGATGGCGGCTCCTGACTATCGGACCTGGCGGCTACTGTGACGGATCGCTAAGCAGGTACGCGACATGCCCCAGAATGGTTGCAGCCCACACACGCCACGGATGATTTGCGCCCCAACGGACCAGCGCCGAAGTTTTACAGACGCCGAAAAACGCTGTTTGCAGGTTTGCGTTCCCGGAGCTCCAAGATGGCGACCGCAGTGGAACGCTCGGAGTAAAAACACCGGAGGGTAACCAGCGGGACTTCTCTGGAGCCCGACATCGGTGAGATCTTGGCGGCCCGAAGCGTGGAACAACTGCGAAAGCCGGAGAACAGGCGAGCTAGATATTGCAGATCTGACCGTACACTTGAGCGGCTCGACTGCGGACTTTGGTTAAGAGGAGCTGGGCAGTTGGAGAGGCGGGAGAGCATCAGGGGGCGTGAGGCACACAGCTGTAAATGAAGGTAACCACGCTGGCGGCCTGCCACGAAGGACTGTCTACGACAAAATGCACAAAAGTATATTGACCCTAACGTTAGCGACAGGAGGCATCTACCTACACATAGAACGCACCAAATGAAAGGGAACAGTGCTGTACCTACGAGCACACATGCGCTCATAAGTAGAAAGCTTCGCCCCCGACGCTGAAAACACAGGGAAGACATAATTGTGTGCGCTGCGGAGACACGGTGAAAGCACTACATTTTTTGGCGCCAAGCGACACGCACTACGAACCACCAAAGTGGCCATGAAGACCAGCCGAATGCCTGATGAATAAATCTGGTACACTGTGGGCAGCGCGAACATCTCACCGACGCGACCTGTCTACTGCAAGGGATTCGACAACTGTAAGCCCAGGGACAACACTGCGCAGCCCTCTAAAGTGCGCCGGCAATATGGGGAAGCCTGAAAAACAGCAGACTAAGCTGCCATTTGAGGCGAGGAAGCAGCCAAAAAGCACTGCGGTGACAGCGGACGAAGAGGGAGATAACATAGCAGACGACGGGACCGGCATGGAGACAGTCGTAAGAGCGATACAGCAAAGCCTGCAGGACATGAATAACAAGCTGGACAGTGTGGTACAACGTGTGGACAATATGGCCGCGAAAATTGAAAAACATGATGAGCGGCTTGTGGAAGCAGAACAAAGGATTTCCAGAGTGGAGGACGAGTCTAGGTCCACAACGAAAGCCTGCGGTGGTATGGAGAAAACGCTGGAAATCCTGCGGGCTAAGGTGGAGGATCAGGAAGCCAGATCAAGACGTAACAACGTCCGCATAGCAGGCTTGCCGGAGTCCACCAACACAGGCAAAATGGAACACTATATCGAGGCGTTGCTGAGAGAATTATTCGGCGCTGAAAAACTGTTGTCAGTCTTCCTTGTTGAACGCGCGCACCGCTCCTTAGCGCCTAAGCCTCAACCGGGAGCTCCTCCACGCATAATAATTGCCCGTATGCTCAACTACAGGGACAGGGACAGAGATACAGTTCTCAAGCTGGCCAGGGAAATGGGTGAAATCACACATCAAGGTAACACCCTGGAATTTTATCCAGACCACACCATGGCAGTTCAACTAGCACGCAAGGAATTCGCGCCAGTGAAAAAGAAACTGCAGGATCTAGGAATCGAATAAGCGATGCTATATCCAGCGAAGCTTAAAATCACAAATACGGGCAAACCCGTGATACTCCCCACGGTGCAAGCAGCGCATGAGTACATCAAGAAACTGGGTCGACGACGCAAGCCGCAGGGACGTGAAGACCAGGGTAGTGACAATGACTGAGACGTCAGGAGGCGAAGTGAAGCTTCGGCATACAGGACTCAACACTGCAAGAAGCACCTCAACACCGGATACAACTCCGACATATCTTGATAGACATTACGGCTCCATAAGTCACACAGTAGGTGAGACAGGATATGAGCACACACAGATGAGAGCCCGAATGTACTTTCCGAACGGACCCAGCCTGCACTCTATGTAAGAGCCCGCAACATGCACAGTGAGTAACATTGCAGTCCAAATCGGACATGGGACACTGGAGGGACTGCGGGATGGTAAAAAGTGTATATAGCGGCTTCTCTGCATTAGACAGACGATACACAACACTGGCTGTCAGACAGCCTATGATTCATGCATGAGCAATACTGGAAGTGGTACCTTCCGGACAGATTGATGGGACGAAATACGGGTGCTGGATCCGAAAATATGTTCAGTCTAACACACACTATATCGCAATGAGATAATTGGGCACTGTCGATTATTTTGCAGAAGACTGCCAACAGAGACTGGCGGGAAATGTGAGGTAAAAGAGACAATATAGTTCAAATAACAGCGTGTGCACCCGTCCACATCCACTATGTGGATGGAGATGTGTGTACCTGGCGACACCCCCAAGCGGGTGCGCCCCTATTCCAGTTCAGATATTAGTTTGATTTATATAAGGGGATGGCTTTGGCAAAGTTTGGGTGCTGAAGTGGGTGGGGGAGGGGTTGGGATTTGGGAAATGTTCGACATGATTCACTGTGTCTGAGAAGCATTGCGACCCCTTTTTTTTCACCACAAACACTGCAAAAAACTGTATATTGAAACGATTGCGCCTGGAGCACTAGACCACACCACGCTAATGCGACATCCTACCTCACTGACATGACACGACCTACCACACTGAAATTCATTACGTGGAACGTTAGGGGACTGGGTAATCCGAAGAAGATTCGACAGATGTTTGCATACTTTGATAGATTGCATATAGACATAGCCTTTTTGCAGGAAACACACATTGCTGCCAACACCACCTCCGCACTGGGCGCTAGATGGGCAGAGTCAGTGACCAGCTCACACTACTCCTCATATTCCCGAGGAGTCAGCATATTAATACGGAAGGGGGTACACTTTGAAATAACGACTGTACACAGAGACGCTGAGGGACGAAGCGTCATTGTCATAGGCATGGTGAGACAGCGTCAAGTTGCCTTAGTGAACACGTACGGCCCAAACACAGATGACCCGGGATTCTTTACTAAACTGTGGCATACCATATCAAATCTCCAGATCGAGCACATAATATAGGGAGGTGATTTCAACATAGCTCTAAGGGATGGTCTAGACAGGTCGCCAAACACACTAGAGCCACATACACGGGCGAGGGCAACTCTACATGATGCACTAACGGAATTGCAAATGACTGACATATGGAGGGTCCACAATCCGGGGGAAGTCGTGGCGACACACATAACGGCGGCACACAATAGCTGGTCTAGGTTAGATTACTGGCTCGGCACGCGGGAAGTGGTGGCATGGACCGTCTCTGTAAAACATCTGCCAAGAACACTATCAGACCACAGCCCTGTGATATTAGCAGTAGACATACCACATTACGAGCCCCCACCTTTCACGTGGCGGTTTAATGCTGGAGCGTTACGAGACTCAATATACACTGACACCATACATAAGGCGATAGTGGACTACTTTGACCTCAACTACCCCACGACGGACGATCCTTGTCTCCTGTGGGAAGCTTTCAAGGCCACATTACGGGGGGTATGCATTAGCACGACCACGGGCATACTGAAAAATATACGGCAGCAATTGACAGCGCGTGAAAACACATTACAAACATTGGAATATAGATACACACAGACAAGAGACATTGGGCTACTGGGGGGAATACACTTACTCCTACAAGAACACCAGCAATTTGCAGCTGACGAGCTCAAGTACATAACCAAGCGCAAAACAGCCAGAACGTATGGTGAGGGAGGCAGACCTGGCAGGGCACTGGCTGAGAAAATATGCTCAGGCCGAGCGCCTCAACATGTCAATACAATCAAAACTCGAGCGGGAATAGTAACACGTGACGTCAAGGTTATAATGGGTGAATTCATGGACACTTATGGCAAGCTATATGAAGCACGTCCCTTGATGCCACAGGAAGAAATGCTAACATATATGGCAGATGTAGAAATAGCGTGGCTCTCGAATGCCCATAGAGAATACCTAGCTCGCCCCATAACTGTAGAGGAAGTGACAGATACAATCAAACGTCTGCCGAATGGCAAGGCACCGGGACCTGATGGCTTCTCAATAGAGTTTTATAAAGCATTCGGGGTTCTGTTGGCACCGCACCTGGTGAAACTGTATGGAGCAGTGCTCGAGGCACAAACTCTCCCGCCATCAATGAGGGAAGCCGTGCTGATAGCATTGTTAAAACCAGGGAAGGATGAGGAACAATGTGACTCTTACTGCCTCTTATCCCTTATTAATGTGGACACAAAAATAATAGCGAGCCTCTTAGCAGAAAGGCTCAAACCTCTGATGCCATTACTGGTAAGGCCTGACCAGTCCGGCTTCATTCAGGATAGATCGACGACACATAACACACGCACCCTCTTTGCGCTGGCTCATTATCTAGCACCAGAGGTAAAAGCTGTGGCGGTACTCTTAGATGCTGCCAAAGCGTTTGACACGATAGACTGGAATTTCCTACACACGGTCCTGTTACGTATGGGGTTTCCTCCAATTTTCACGCAATGGATCTCTATGCTCTACACAAACCTATCCGCACGCGTCAGGGTAAACAAACATGTCTCGGAACCGATTGCAATTTGTCGCGGGACGAGACAGGGGTGCCCACTCTCCCCGATGCTCTTTGCGCTAGTACTATAGCCATTAGCTTGCAAAATAAGACAACACCATCACTATTCGGCCATACAACTCCCAACACGCCCTATACACATCTCACTGTACGCATATGACATGGTTCTGTATGTTAAAAATCCAGAACAACACCTCAACCCCTTATTGCGTGAATACATCAAATTTGGCCACTATTCAGGACTACAGATAAATTGGACAAAATCTCTTATCTTGGCATTGACAGATAGCACGACCTCATCCGCCCTAGATTACCCGCTAGAATGGCAAGACGAACCTACCAGATATTTGGGAGTGTGGTTTCATAGAGACCCAGAACTGGTCATTAGAACTAACTATGGGAGGGTTATATCTTCTTTGGATGACAAGATTAGGCGATGGAATAAATTGCCACTGTCGCTAGCGGACAGAGCTGCTATCGTGAAGATGGTGCTACTGCCTAAGTTCCTATACCTGTTTGCTAACATCCCCATTAAACCTCCGGCAGAGGTGTTCCGTAACATTAACAAACTAGTACTGAGTCTACTATGGGCGGGCAAGCAAGCCAGATTAGAATTACAAACGATGACGCTGCCATATGAGAGAGGGGGTTTCAGAGTCCCAGACATTTATCTTTATTATCTCTGCGCCCAGGCGCAAGTCGCGCACTACTGGTTCCACGAGATTCCCTTCCTTACACATGTAGCGGTGGAGACGGGCGATGCTGCCCCAATCCCATTGACCAACATATTGCCACACAAGCGAACTAGACTGCATGAGCGAGATATAAACCCTGTGAACACCATGACTGAAGCATGGAGGCTGATGGGTAAAAAAGCTGGTAAATTGCCAATGTATGCACCAGCGCTCCCGTTAGCAAATCACCCAGCACTTTTTGTCACTCAAGAACAAGTAGGGATAGACCTGCTGCGAAAAGCTGGTATCGACACAATGGGAGACCTGTACAAAGAAGGGGTTTTTCAAACATTAGACAAGCTAAAGTACATTAGTAATCCGACACTGTTATTCAGCTTTAACTACTATAGGCTACAAAGAGCAGTAAAAGAACACTTTACCACATTTCCGTAGGAGCCCCAGACACTGGCCCCACTGCAACTAGTCCTAACAGCACCCACCGCCACACACCTAATATCAAGATTATACACGTGCATACAGAGGGATATTGGAGGGAACACGGAGGCGACAAGAGGTAAATGGTGCACAGTGTGAGACGGCACATTGACGGAGGAAGAATGGGAATCGACATGCATGCTCACTAGCATGCTAACGCCGAATGGAAACCTTAGGATTATTCATTATAAATACATACACCAAATGTACTATACACCTGAGAGGCTCCACAGGTATGGGTTACGAGACGACTCGAGATGTGTACGATGCAAGCAAGACAATGCGGACTTCATACATCTAGCGTGGCAATGTCACTCAGTGGCAGGAATCTGGGTACAGGTGATACAGGCAGTCAGTGAAATGCTTGGGGAGAAACTCGACTGCACGATTAAAGTCTGTCTGTTAGGCCTTGTCCCGCAGCTCAGGGCGCAGAAACGTAAGTTTTGTGTGATCGCACTTTTAATGGCAAAAAGGAGAGTCTCACTGCATTGGAATGGTAAAAAGGGGCAGAGGATGAAAAACTGGTTAGAAGACTTAATATATTGTCGAGATACGCTTGCAACGTATGAAGAGGACTTGCCAGTCAGTGCCCGCCCTAAGGATTACTGGCTATATTTGAGGGATAATCTGCAGGCGCAGTCACTAGCCCGAGGCGAGTAATATGTATAGGATGGACTGCCATATACATGATACAGATGCAAGATGTTTGTTACCATTAATAAGGGAAGGGAGAATGCTGTGACACAGTGGTTAAAGTTGTATTAGTTCTTACCTTTCTTTTTTTTTTTTAAAAGAATCTTTATTCGGTGATTAAAAAACACCATAAAAGCACATATATATATATACATAGATAAAAGGTCATTAAACATTAATCAAGATCCTTATACAAAGTTAATACAAATAGATATACCGACATATAAGTCCATAAATTTAAAATAGAAAATCCAAAATCTTTCATTCCTAACCCCTAGTCATCCTTCATCGGACCGCAACCTTAATAAAATTCATAATACAACACAAGGTTAGGGGATCAGAGGCTTTTTGCAAAAAGACTAATGCATCCCTGGCATGTTCCTGTTGGGCTTTTTTTAAAATATTTACAAGAAATCTGCGCCTGGGCATGGAAAAATAGGGACAAAGCAAAACAAAATGGAGGGAATCCTGCGGAGACCTGTTGTCGCAGCCGCAGGGTCCCTTCTGCTCAATTGATGTGGTGAAACCTGCTGGTGAAGCCAACAAAAAAGGAAGTAAGTTCAGTCTAAAATGGCACATAAGAAATCTATCCTGTGCATTATGCACGAGGTACAGATAAGGCTCCATACCCTCCACGCTCTTCACCAGATTATGAGCCCTCACAGTCTTTTTAACTCCTTCAGCCTCAGCTCTGCGTTGGATTTTCCGCTGTAGGAAAATTTCCCCTACTTGTTTCTTGTGCTGGGCTGAAATTGTTGTAGGGTTCGTGAAGAGGTTTCCAAAGCCTAAATCCTCAAGGGTGTTTTTCACGTATTTAAGCCAGGGGATGCGCATACAATTAGTCCTATCTAAGCAGTCCAATAAAATTTCTCTGCTTAGATGCGCATCCGGATTAACCCATATTTTTAGCCAGGCCACAATTGGCCTAAGTTTTAACAGGTCATCCAAGTATGGCCTCCCTAGCTCCCTGTGAGCTATGATTCCAGCGGTGCTGGGTGGTGCCCTCAGGACAGATTTCAGATATTTGTTTTCTTCCTGTTGGATTCTAGTGGTGTTCACAAAGCCCCATACTTCTGCCCCATAGATTACTTTGGAGCATGATACGGAGCAATACAAGTTCATCACCAGTTCCAAGCTCCATCTACCTAGCCTCCTGCCATATCCAGCTATTGCCCCATTAGAGGCAATCATTTTGCTACAACGTTCCGCCACCAAGGAGTTAAACTTCAGAGCGCCGTCAAAGGTTACTCCAAGATAAGCGAACGTTTTGACCTCCTCTAAAATATGGGTGCCTATTGTATAAGTAAATTTAGAGGAAGCTTTTTTGCCGGCCAGGAGCACATAAGATTTACCCAGGTTGACAGATAGATCCAGGGTACTCATGAACTTAACAAACCCATCTATCAGGATTTGTAAGCTTCGGGGTGTACGTGCAAGCAAGACCGCGTCATCTGCGTAAAGCAGAACAGGAATATGCCGCGGCCCGACCCTAGGGGAATCTGCCTTTAAACCCAAAAGAAACTGCTCCAAGTTGTTAATATAAAGGGAAAACAAAAAAGGGGCAAGAATGCAACCTTGTCTGACTCCGCTCTTACATGGAAAAGAGTCAGACAATCCTCCCTCCCTATTAAATCGAACCTTGGCCGTGGTGTCGCTATGCAATCCCCTTAATATGGTAATTAAACCACTCTCAATCCCCATACTTGACATCATGTCCCACAGCTTTCCTCTATTGACGTGGTCAAATGCTGCTGCCAAATCCATGAATCCCATATAAATGGGTTCATCACTGGCCAGAGTATATTTGGCAGTCAGCATATAAAGGTTCAGGCATTGGTCACTAGTGGACCTCCCTGTCCTGAACCCGTATTGAGTGTCCGAGAAGGTGTTATTCTCTTCGGTCCACTCGGACAGTCTGTTAAGGATTGCCCTACCCAAAAGTTTGGCCGATACGTCAATCAGGGAAATAGGCCGATAGCACTTGGGGTCATCCCTATTGCCCTTTTTGAAAATTGGCACAATAATCGCTTTTGACCAAGATGGTGGCAGGCCACAAGAGATAGCAGTATTTATTACCCTGGTCATCAGAGGGGCCCATAGTTCTATATTGCTAAGAAACAGGTCAGGGGGAATCCCATCCGGACCCGGAGCTTTATTTTTAGTCAGACCCTCCATCCCTGCAGTAATCTCCTTAAGAGTAAATACTACCGGGGAAACCTGACTTGGGGTTACCGGTGACTCTACGGGGATACCGGGCTCATAGTTATATAAACCCCTAAAGTGTGTGACCCACTGCTCCGGGAGGATGTTAGCCCCTATGTCCGGGGAATCATTTTCTTGAAAGGTCGGTTTATTAATGATTCTCCAAAAACCCGCAAGATCCTTTCTTTCCCCTGCCTCTCTTAGATCTGCCCATGCTTCTGCCTGCAGGGCAAGTTTCCTCCTTTTAGTCTCTTTTTTGTATTTTTCTCTGCACACCTTGATTTTTTGAGGGTCCCTTGGTTTTAGCTTAAGGCAGCATTTCAACTCCCTCAATGCCTTAGAGCAGTCTTTATCGAACCACCGGGGATTAACCAGGTTACGTGTGGGCGCACTGGTCTTAAGTAGGCCATCGATCAGGTTAGCGATCTGGTCAAATGCTTCCAGTAACCTTGATCCCTGGACTTCTAAATCTAGACAGTCATTAATGGCCAGTAGGCCCTTGTCGCCCAAAGTTTTATAAAACTTTACCCCGTCTATTTTGGACCATTTCAGTCTCCTGCCTTGGTCTATGGCCCTCTCCTCAATTGTGTGATGGACTCTGGTTCCAGTACCCACCCTATACGAGAGCACCAAAACAAGAGGGTTGTGGTCGCTGAAGCTGCTCCATTCTATCCCTACACTGATTATTTTATTTATCAGGGATCTCGAGGCCAGAATATAATCTATAATAGATGAGCAACCCCTGCCCTTAAAAGTTGGTGGAAGTGTACCATCCAACTGTGGGTCTATCATATTAATGGTATGCTCTAAGTCATACTTAAGCCGAAGCAAACTGAGAGCCGACCCAGTAGGCGTATGAGAAAAATGCGGTCCCTTCTCCATTGGGCATTGTGACCAATCTGAGTATACCTTGACCAGTGCCGGACAAAGATGGCAGTTAAAATCTCCCATTGAAAGCAGCCCATGAGACTGCCCCTTATTTTGGAATGTTGTTTCTTGTCCCAGCCTATGGTCTAGTTCAGCTAGTAGCGGGGTATGGTTGTTTGCTATCTCAGTGTTATATAAGTTAAAAACAGAAAATCTTAGCCCCTTTCCGAGGAACCGAACTGCCTGAATCCCATGTGAATTCCAATCTGGGGAAGACCAGGTGCCTGGGAGGTCTAAATCTACGTAAATGGACAACCCGCCCATTGCTCTCCCTGATCTGGATTTTCGGGCGGGAACAAAGAAACACTTGTACCCCTGTAGGTGATAATTGTTCACCGAGGCCCATGTCTCCTGTACACATATAACATGAAATTTTCTAATAAAATCAACCCATTCCTTATTGCTAAATTTGCCCGCTATGCCTGCTACGTTCCAGGAGATCAGTCTCACTCCCTCCCCCCTCCATTCTGAACCCCCCTGTGGCCTTGATGGTATCTCCTGTATTGACCCTTGCGTGGCCAGCCCATGTCCCCCTCCTATACATTCTATGGCTGTAGCCTTAGGTTCAACATACACGGATTTCCCAACACCACTCCGTAGAATTTGCTGAACCTGAGAGCTTTGCTCCACCAACACCTCTGCCACAACGCCCTTTTCCATATAACCCTGGGGGGCATTATCCGTTTGTCAGTCTACCGCCTCTAGATCGTTCAGGCAATTAAACCGATTATAGGTGTGAAAGGGTGGTTCTGGTCGGCCAAATAATGGCCTAGGATTAAAGTCCTGGTGTCTCCCCCTCCTGCCAACCCTCTCCCAGTTGTTATGAATTTGTGGCGGTTGCAATGGGACTGGAGTAATGGGAAAAAAGAAAGACACACGAAGGGTTTGAATGGTGGATTCCCTGGATCTGTTTTTCCCTTGGCATATATAGGACACCGTTTCCGTGTCCCTAAAACTCACCAGTATGCAGTCCCCTGTAATGGATTTATGTGTTCTCCCCACCCATGGCACCCTTCTTACCATTATGATTTCATTATTAAGGTGTATCGGGAGGGGTCTATTTATGTTTAACCACTTAATTACCCTACTTTTCAGGGCACAAAAATCCTCAGTTTCACCTACTTCGAGTGGGGGAACACCCGCCATGACTACAGTAAAATCATTAGTCTCAGGGGGTAGGTTAGGCCTACGTGGTCTCGGGGGAAGCTTCCTTAGAGGGATCAGTGTAGTACTATCTACCGGCTGTGCCGGATGAAGAGGGCCTGAGGGAGGAATGGGCGTGTTAGAGTTAAGGGACTTAGTTGGTGCGGGCTTGGACCTTAAGAGATATTGCGAGTCCGCCGCATTTGCGGCTTGTGGAGGGACTATGTTTGCTGCACTATTTGGAGGCTGTTGAGGGGCTAATGTGATGGAAGTGGATTCTAGATGCCTTCCCTGAAGACCAGCCGGAATTTTCAGACTACCTAGTGTGGTCTCCAAAATGGTTAGTCTGATCTCAATCTTTTTTATACTCTCGCTAATCGGTAGTAATAGAGACCTTAGCAAGAATTCCAGGTTTCCAAGCGGGACAACTGAGAGGGGAACATTAGCGATATTAATTCCTGTATCTTTTATCGGGGCGGGAGCTAGATCCTCCTGGGCAATAGTTTTGGGATGTGATTCGGCCGGTAATTTCGCTGCTAGTACGGGGGGTTTTGAAGACTTCCCAAAATCCAAATGAGAGATTTTGGGTTTGCTCCTTCCCTGGGCTCCCTTCGATTTCCTCCTACGTTTGTTAGGAGGGGGCCCAAGTACTCCTTGCGCGATGGCTGGCTTGGGTTGAGCTTTCCTAGCCTTAGGGGCTGGGGGAAGTTGGGAGACTAAATCAATGGTCACCCTAGTAGGGCTTAGACTGGTGGCTGGAACTATACTCATGGCTGCAACTGGTGAAGTGTTCATACAATCCCTCAGCAGGAGTGGGACATCATCTATTAGGGACAACTCCTCCCTGGGCATGGTGGATTGGTCTCCAAGGGGGGTGTTTTTCAAGTTATCTATTGAGCGTCTCCGTTCTGCCCTTAACCGGGACAGGTTACACTCTTTGTCCCCCTCCCCCCCCGCCCGGGAGAAATAATTCTCTAGGGTCCTACTTTTAACACCTCCCTGCTTCAATGGAGTACTCTCCTTTGCCGGGGACGGCATAGTGATAAGTGATGGGTTATATTCGGCAGGGGGCTATAACAGTAAATAGGACCAGGGGTCGAATACACAACCTAAGAGGGTAGGCCCAGCCCGGCCCACTCCGGCCTGTGACGGCCTTGGACGGTCCCGCCCTTGTCCCTGGCTTCTCCCGGCTCGCTCCCGCACGCTCCCGCTTAGCGGGTAGTAAAGACAATTTTATACTTCTAGTGCGGCTAGCCAATAGGATGGAGGACAGGGGGGTGTGTCCAGCGGGGAGAGCAGCCCAGGTGTAATCAATGGGCGCGCAGGGCCTCCTGGACACTGGAGTCCCTGCCTGCTCGCAGCCCCGCCGACACTCTGCCCTGCCTGCTCCTCCTCGATGGTGATGTCAGGCCCACACAGTCAAGCGCCTCCAGTCACACGGCGCTGCGGGACCCGCGAAGCGGGTCCGGCGAGGTAGTTTCCAAAAATCCGCGCCTACAGCACTTGCAACTGCAGCGACCTCAGAAGCAGGGGATCCTCAGGAAGCAGTTCAAAGACGATTTGCCAGTGGGGTCCAAAGACCAGCGACCAACTCGCCATCAGGGTAAGGGTTCTTACCTTTCTTAGTTCTAAGGTTTCGGAAACAAGGGAAAACTAAAAGAAAAACACAAAATGTAAGAATATAAACAAGTTATGATTAATGTGTTGTTCTGCACTATAACGCAAACGATGCTCGCTGCAACGCCGCCGGACCTATGGTTGTCGGCTGATGGGCTGTGTATACCTAATAACACCACGCTCTTACTGTAGACGACTGTAGCCGGCCTGTTATGGTTGTAGGCGCAAAGATGTGATTGAACCTGCAACATGTGCAATGTACGTCGTACACAATGGAAAAAAAAAAAAACCCTCTATTGGCCTAGCCGCTTACCCTTTTCTTTTTTTACTCCATTACCACAGGGCTAGCGGCTTAACCGCACTGGGGCTACCAATTCATCTTGGACAGTCCCTTCCAACCTGCGTGACTGCTTCTTAATCATAGAACTAGAAAAAAAAGAAAAAAACATACTAAAAAGGGACTACTAAGGAAAAATACAATAAAAATACTTATGGCAGTTACAATTACGAATGCTTATTCTTACACCAATCATCCCAAATATTCCAAAATTTTGTTTTTTTCGAATTATACGTTGCCCTGTCTAATTTGGCTATTCTATGCACAGAGTTAAGCCATTCGCACTCTAAAGGTGAAACAGGTAAAATCCATTTAATGCACAATTCTCTGCGTGCCAATAAAATTAACAGAAAAATAAGAACTTTGTGTTGTTTAGATATATTTATTATAGCGTCTTCATCTGGGATTACTCCAAAAATAGCCAGTGGAAGACTCACCTTATTTTCCTGCCCCACAATACTGGAAATCGTTGCACCTACTTTTCCCCAGAATGTTTGGATGGAAGGACCCCGCCTAAACATATGTGCTTCGTCTGCTTGTATTGCTCCGCACTTTAAAGACTTCTTCACAACTTGTATGCCCATTTTGGATAGCTTTCGCAGAGTCCAACATGCCTTGTGGATAGTAAATAGTGATTTTTTTCTTAGAGTTGCAGACTTAACACTGTGCCATAAAAAAGATAGAGATACTTGCCATAAAATGTCAAGATCGTACTTCGACAGTTCCTTCCTCCCACTTGGTCTTACACCAAGGCTGTGAATCTTTCTGAGACTGTATTAGCATCCAGTACCAAGTAGCAATTTCTTTTCGACCCAGTGAAGGCATAACTATCTTGGACTCAAAAAGGTCATTTCCTTTTCCACATTTTCTCAATGTTTTAGCCCAGCTTGATAACTGGTAATACTTAAATTTGGAGACCAAACCTTCTGTGTTATCCTGTAGACTCGGCCATGAAATTAACTCAGACCCTTCTACCAGTCCTTAAAGAAGCTAATCAACTCTGTTTGTCTAATTGTCCCCTTGGCACCCACTGCTTGGCAGCTACTGTGAGGTTTGGCAGGTTAGCTAGATCAAGCTCCATGGTATCCCAAGTTTTGGGTCACAAAAAAACTTTGCAAATCAGAGCTAGACCAATTGAGAAAATTAAAAAGGAATTAAAAACAGTTTAGTCCAAATTTTTAAATTTATAAAAATCTGTTTTTGACTCAATTTACTAGATGTTTTAATATCTTCACTTAAATACTGTATGGTGTGGTCAAACACAAGTACTGTATCTCACCACTGCACATTAAATGTTAGACGGTGCTTTATTAGTAAGGGCAGGTAGGTACCTACACTTAGTATAACACCACAATCACAAATATAGTCCAGTCGCATTCTCAATAAATGAATCTTTGGTCAACCCTGGGTAGCTTGGCTTTGAGCAGACAGGCTTAACTTAAAAGACAGGTATATAAAGTATTTGAGAAGACCAATACATTTAATAAGTAAAAAACAACACACAATATAAATTCAACACTAATTTATAAAAATAGGAAATAGTTGATTAAAATGACACAAAAATTACAAAAGTCCAATGTAGGGAACAGTAGCTATGAATTTTTAAAGAATTAATTCTTTCTAGTGCCTAAAAGGGAAAAGTGTCAGCTTGTTACAGCTTGTCGACTTGACCAGGACAAAGTCAAAGTTTCAGGCTGACTGCGATGGAGCTTGGGTTGGATACAGTAAGCAGTAGGGCCCGGTTAAATTTTTACTTTTTGACTTAGGGTCTAATTTAGATCTTGGCAGATGGTTTACTCTGTCACAAAAGGTCACGGACATCCCGTCTACCTTAATATAATTCCCATAGACTATAATGGAATTTGTATTTCAGCTTTCGGGATATCCATCTCCCTTATGACATAGTAATCTGTCCGCCGATATCTAAATCGAGCCCTAAGTCACTTTTTTAGAGTTTTTATCTTTCAACGTTGTACGAGGCTCCTCATCAGGCCGGCTTGCGAGTCGACAGTGGTGGCTTGTTTCAGCACGAGGCCGCTGTTAAATGTTGGCGTTCTTATAGCGCCTGAGCTTTCAGCAAGACGAACCTGAATTTCAGACCGGGTTGCTATTTGACGTTGGCGGCTTGACTCTTGATGACGGGTCGGTCAACTTCTGGATCTTCTTCCAGAAGGTCCTTTTGGGTTCTTGAGGTGTCCACAACACCAATATGATTTTTCAGAAGCTTTGAGCAGCTCCTCTGCAGTTGGGACAACAAGACCCACAATCCACCTGGCCACATCTTTAGAGTCAAGAAGCACCCATCTTTTGCTGAAGTCCAACGTATGCAGCAGGTGCATTCCTTCAGAGTGCAGTCCTTTTGGCGCAGGCCTGGGGTTCAGCAGGGCAGTCTTTCTTCTTCTTTTTTATTGCAGGCAGGGATCTGAGTTGCTGGGCAGCTCTCCCATATTCACCCCTGGCAAGCAGAGGGGCACCCCTGACCATTTGGGTGCAGGGTGCTGCCCACAAGATGACCACTTCCCCCTAAGATTGGCACATTCTTGTCTCAGAAAGCACTGTTCCCTCAAATATAAAATGGAGAAAATCTATCCTGTAGCTTAAAGTCTAGCTAACCCAACCTACTGGTGTGGCTAACATTCACTAATACTCCCCTTTCAGCCTCTCTCTTAATTAAATTACAGGTGCTCCCATCAGGCTGGGGGTGCAGGAAGTAGAAGTGGTCCTGGTTCCTGTACTTACTTATTGTCTTGCTCTCTTTGATGACCAGTTTGACTACCCAGGACCCTTCCTGCCTTTTGCCCTGCCATTGCAGATCTCTTCCCATCAGATGTCTCTTTGTTTCCATTCAGGTCATTTCACACCTCATCAGAGCAGTTTGGCTCAGCCTGTGAAAGACTGGCCAATCGGGAGATGCTGCTCTAGAGCTAGATTAAGGCACATTAGAAAAGCAAGTTCCACAACTTCTTTTCTGTCATAGTTATAATAAATCTAACCTTGGCAAGTTGTTGGATTTAGTCTAACTATTTAGACACTTTAAAGCTTCATTTTAGTTCACTTTTGTCAACAGATTGACTTTATTAAAGTATAATAAAGGCTTCCCATGATAGCCTATGGAGCTAATGCACTACAATGGGGAAAAACGATTGCCTATTTTTCCCTCATCAGGGCTTATAACACATATTTTGTAATGTCCCTGCTTATTTTAACATAGCATCCTATCCCCAAGGGAACCTAGGGTAGACCTTAAGGGTGACTTATATATAAAAATAAGGTAGTTTAAGACTTTGGAAGTACCTTTAATTCTGAAGTTGAATTTGGACATCGTTTTTTTTTTCAAAACAGCCAGAAAGCACTGTTCCCTCAAATATAAAATGGAGAAAATCTATCCTGTAGCTTAAAGTCTAGCTAACCCAACCTACTGGTGTGGCTAACATTCACTACTACTCCCCTTTCAGCCTCTCTCTTAATTAAATTACAGGTGCTCCCATCAGGCTGGGGGTGCAGGAAGTAGAAGTGGTCCTGGTTCCTGTACTTACTTATTGTCTTGCTCTCTTTGATGACCAGTTTGACTACCCAGGACCCTTCCTGCCTTTTGCCCTGCCATTGCAGATCTCTTCCCATCAGATGTCTCTTTGTTTCCATTCAGGTCATTTCACACCTCATCAGAGCAGTTTGGCTCAGCCTGTGAAAGACTGGCCAATCGGGAGATGCTGCTCTAGAGCTAGATTAAGGCACATTAGAAAAGCAAGTTCCACAACTTCTTTTCTGTCATAGTTATAATAAATCTAACCTTGGCAAGTTGTTGGATTTAGTCTAACTATTTAGACACTTTAAAGCTTCATTTTAGTCCACTTTTGTCAACAGATTGACTTTATTAAAGTATAATAAAGGCTTATAACAACAAGAGGAACTAAGGAGCGGACGATATTTTGATGGGGTCCAGTGTATGTGAATCTCTCTATTGGGACCTAATAGTGTCCTCTTTACATGCCCAGAATACACAGTTAATCTGGAAACAACCAAGAAAACAAAAACAAGAGAAGATGCACAAGGAGAGGAAAAAGATACCCATCAGCCCACTCATAAGTGGAATCTCGTCATCTGGGTATATGTTGGTAAATGGTGTCCTCTAGGGTCTGCCTTGGAAGCAATCCATAGGACTGCCTAGTGATGGACCCAGAACATTTCACCAACAGATGACAGTATATGAGCGGGAGGGGTTGAGGTTGCAGTGCTCAAAGAAAAAGAAGAAGAAAAGGAAAATAATCCAAGTGATTCTAAAAATACCTACGATGATGTCATGAAATACTTTATTAGGGCTGACCATCAAAGTGGTATGGTTAAAAACAGTATGCTGATAGCATGTAAGGAATTGCTACCCACCAATGTTGTTATTCGGTCAACATGTTTCAGCCTCAAGGGCTTTCGTCAGGACCTATGGTGCTACTGCAACACTTACTTAAGTGATGTGAAAGTGGGATCTACATCTGCTTTCCAAACTGAAAAGAGTGTATCTTCTCCCTTATTGTGGGGAGAGAAAACCTCACCTCACCTGGCCACTGCTCAGGAAGAAAGGGAGGCCACGCACTCTCCATCGTTGCCTCGGAGTGAAAACTGAGCCGAGGGGGAGGGCCTCCCCCTCGGCTCAGTTTTCACTCCGAGGCAACGACGGAGAGTGCGTGGCCTCCCTTTCTTCCTGAGCAGTGGCCAGGTGAGGTGAGGTTGGACTTGGATTATTTTCCTTTTCTTCTTCTTTTTCTTTGAGCACTGCAACCTCAACCCCTCCCGCTCATATACTGTCATCTGTTGGTGAAATGTTCTGGGTCCATCACTAGGCAGTCCTATGGATTGCTTCCAAGGCAGACCCTAGAGGACACCATTTACCAACATATACCCAGATGACGAGATTCCACTTATGAGTGGGCTGATGGGTATCTTTTTCCTCTCCTTGTGCATCTTCTCTTGTTTTTGTTTTCTTGGTTGTTTCCAGATTAACTGTGTATTCTGGGCATGTAAAGAGGACACTATTAGGTCCCAATAGAGAGATTTGCTATTTTCTTTTCTCTCCCTCTGTATTTCTGAGACCTTCTGTACCTTCCGTGTGTTTTAGTGTCTAGTTGGGGGACTAGGTACCAGTAGGTCTATAATAATTTTTTCCCCTCGGACCCCCCCTTAACCGTTTATCTCTCTGTCCAGTGTATGTGTCCAAGCCAAGAGCACACAGAAGGATACAAAGTTCCCCAGGGAAACGGGTTGTGGGAAGGTGAAAAGGAAATCCAGTCAAGGAACTGGGGGGTTCATCTGTCGGAACTAGAGAGCCTCACACACCCAGAGCGTTAGGTGTGGAACACACCCTGACTGTAGGGTGTCCAGTGTCATCATCGGCTCACTGCTCCTCGTCAGACCGGCGCTGCAATGTCTGACGGGGTGCCGAAAGGCACCCTTTTGACGGAGTTCTTTTGTTCCTTGCCGATGGTGTGTGTGAGTCAATAGGAGATAGTGTAGTCAGTGCAAGGTGAGTGAGTATTAAAAAGGGGTAAACAGTCCACAATAGGTTTTATTGGCGTGGCTGCTTCCCTGATTAAAAGGGGGTGAGAGGGGAGCTGGAGACTGTGGTGAGGTTCAGACTCTAACTCAACCCCCTAGTGTGGTCAACATGTTTCTCGCCATCTGGCGATTCGTCAGGACCAAAACAAAGTACTACACGTGAAAAAGAAGTGGTAAGAAAGTTCAAACACAGGGTAATGAGAAAATACAACCTCACTGGGTCTGGTAAAGAGAGGGCCTGGGATCCTGCTCTAGTTAGGCGACCTAAGAGTTGAAGGAAAAAACAGGGGAAGTAAATTAAGCCATATCTCAAGGTTATTATTATGCATTGAGATAGTGAGGGTGACTATTAGATATATTGCTCTCCACACTGTGGGGTAAAGGGGGGGACGTGCAGGGAGTACACTCATACAGGTCATTCATAATCGGTCTAAATATGGCACGACTATAATCTCTCGTTGGAGACCTCAGAATGTGGTGAATACATAATTAAATCTTAGCCGTGAAGCCGAATCCTATCCATGCAGCACCCAGTACCTGGAGACAATCAGGGAGATCTTACCCTAAGGAGGAGTAACCAGGCCTCGCAGTATGCTCCCGTGAGGCCAGCGCTGTCTGATGGATATACCTGTGGGATGTCAAGGGGCAGGTATGCATGTGTAAGTAAAGGACATAGAAAAGTCATGTGTGCCTGATAATCAGGGCTCCTACTGGGGGAGGAACAGTAACCCGGGACCAGTCAGTGCAAGGCACTCAAGGGGCCAGGATGTAGATATTTGGGAGCCCTCCCAGTTAAAGGTGCCCTGTGGCCAGGCATACAGTGGTCTGATGAGTATGGAGGCAGAGCCTCTATCTAAATGGAGAGTAGGCATACCGGAGGCGTCCCCAACGCGTGGCACAGTTCGCACAGAGGGCGTCAAAGGGCAGCTCGCGCTCAACGTCTGTTGGCACAGCTGTAGAGAGCGCCAGGGACCCTGGGTATGCCGCGTCCGGACCGACCAAAACAAAGCCACCCAAACAACACAATAGAGAGCTCCCATAGTACAGAGGCAATTACGGGACTCGGGCAGGGAGGGGACTTCCTCATTACTGCACCGACGTCCATGAAGTGGTAAGGGGGCGGGGGAAGGGGATGAGTGGGCCACTTAGTGAAGCTGGCAGCTAGGTCCGCGCTCGACGCGGTAGCGAGGTAGCCAGAAATGGAAGCAACCTTCAGGACAACAAGTGAGCTGCAATGGGAGGGCAGGAGTAGGACAACCAAGGGGAGGAAGGGGGAGGGGGGGGAGGAAGGGGAGGGAGGGCGGGGGGGTAAGGAATATAATAAAGGCTTCCCATGATAGCCTATGGAGCTAATGCACTACAATGGGGAAAAACGATTGCCTATTTTTCCCTCATCAGGGCTTATAACACATATTTTGTAATGTCCCTGCTTATTTTAACATAGCATCCTATCCCCAAGGGAACCTAGGGTAGACCTTAAGGGTGACTTATATATAAAAATAAGGTAGTTTAAGACTTTGGAAGTACCTTTAATTCTGAAGTTGAATTTGGACATCGTTTATTTTTTCAAAACAGCCTGCGAAGCAGGGCTGGCTTTTAAAATGACAGTAGGCAACACAGCAGTGCACAATTAAGCACATTAAATTTGCTGTGCCTCTAAACCTACATGGCCTGCCATATACTAGGGGCTACAGGTAGGTTGGAATACCAATTGTAACTACACCTAATAACCATCTACCTTTTAAACGAAGCACTGGTCCTGGGCCTGGTTAGCAGGGCCTAGGGCACAATCAAAGTCAGCAACTATCATTATCAGTAAATAAATGGGGGTGATCAGGTCAAAAAGGATGACTTTCTCACAGCCATACTTCTGCTCCAAGCCTCATACTCTATAGCAGGAGTAACTATACCACTAGAACGTGTTTGGGTGGTTTGTAAAAATTCAAGACATGATTTAATCGGCCCTAAAAGTTAGCATATCTTTGCAACAGTGGGACATTTCTTACTGGACATGTATGGTGCGATGAATGACTAGTCCTGTTGCATTTGCCAATTTTTTTACACAAAAAATGTTTCATTTTAAAGACAATGGGCCCGATTCACAGAACTAACTTAAGACAAAATCCTAAACTTACTACCATTTTGTTATTCACAGAAGGCACTTACTCATTGTGGTATTCACAGAAGGCACTTATATGAAACACTGATATATGTAAAGATACCAGAGGGTGAGCACAGTTTAATTGAGGGTGTGCATCTTACCCTGACTAAAATTGTGGTTCCTGTTTGTACAAGGTGCATACCTCTGCCAACCAGAAACCTAACTTCAAACCATGGCTGTTGTATCATGGCTGTATACCAAGCATAATAGAGGCCCTCCCCAGAAATATAATAGAGGCACCAGAGGTAGTACTTCAGTAGAAACCAAGACAGCCTTGGACTCATTTTCATGATCCTGCCTTTTTTGTTGTTTTTTCACATTCATATGATCTATTGTGGTTTAATCAAGGTCAAAGATCATGGGTTTCTGCATCATGCCATGCTATTACAAAAGCAACGGCCATCTCATGTAATCCGTTATTTGTTAAGCACATGCTTGTACATATGCTATCATAGTGTTTGCAGTATCAAAGTTCATGACCAGCTAGTCCTTTACAATCTGTCTCCAGCTCTGTATTCAACTTTGCTGTGAAAAATTAAACTTCCATGTTGCCCAAAGATTACAAGCTCACTTACTAACTAAATGTAAGGATTCTGGAGCATTCCTCTACCCGCTGCTGGCCAGCTATGGTCATTGGCTGGACCATAATGTCAGATTTTGTATGCATTCACACTTCTGAGGAAAATGGGCTTGCAGTCCTTTTCTTAACCTTGTCTTAGCAAGGAGGGTGCACTGCTTCAGTCTAACCCACTGTAGTGTAGTTCCTATCTTCCCAATAGGCTCTGCGCATTGGAATAATACCTACAGCAGTAAAGGCCTAGGCCAGACGTTAACTAGGTCTACTACTGTCGATACTAGACTTAAGTTTTGGGTTTGCCAGCGTAGCTCAGAGTTCGCTAGAAACTTTCTCGAATGTTCAGGAAAGAATTAACTCCCCTGATTAGACAAGAAGGGATTTAGTTTCTGACAACCATAGAACATGACAACTTTGCTCTCCCCTAATCAAGAGTGTATCTCCAGAGTCGTGTGAGCACAAGGCAATTATTTTACTCAGTCAGTACGTGCATTCTTAGTCTCATCAGATTGTAGAGAAAAGGAAGAGACGGGCGTGTTCAATAAAAAGGTGTTATTTATTGATCAGTCTCTTTTCTCGTACAAGAGAAATGGATCGATATTATTGCAATACTTATAGTTAAGTAAAGTGCATACATTAAAAGCAATAGTATAAAATAATACTGTAAAAACATTGATATGGTTTCTGAGCCATATGATGTTTAAAATGATTAAAATATATTTACATACACATATACATTTGACTAAACGTACTCAACTGGTGTTTCTAAATACGCCTACCCCGTGTACCTGACCTAAGTCTAATGCGTGGGCGGGAATAGAAAGTTACAGTTTAAGTTAAGTTTGTTTTTGCCAAGTGAATAACTAAAGAATTCTCTGTGAGGGGTTATTCAGTTCTGTACCTGGAAGTTAGGATGAATGAGGAATGGTATCTCTTTCTCTGCTCTCGATATTCCAGGCTGCCTGCGAGGGCTGCCCGAAAGCGCCGGTGCTGGGTCTCTCGGTAGGAGATAGCAGCGCGTCTCTCAGCGCGTCAGGAAGGCGGGGCTGCTGCCAGCGGGGTCTGCTCTGCTTCTGGGCTTCGGCAAGTATGGCTGCTCCGTCTCGTCACCACGCGTGTGTTTGCATAGGGCAAGATCGGCAATATTTATACCTGAAAGGTGCCGAGATTGACGTAAGGATGGACATAGATGCGTCAATAAAGATGTCATACGACTTGCTCGTTAGCACATTCTTTTACTGAAGTTCTCTGTGAAATCAAAACAATGGCCGCACGGATTTTCCAGGTTGTCATAGGTTTGATTTGTTATGAGAACGTTGTATGCCTTATCAGGGGCTGGAGGAATGTCGCTTGTCTAATTAGATCTCAAGCGTTATGACCTAATCAGATAACACGTTCCTGTCCCGTAGTGTGACTGCGTCAGATAACGGTATCTGCATCATGGGGGCTTTTCTTGCCTCATGGGCTGACTGTTAGTTAACTTGATAGTTAGTTTAACCAGAATAGGGTCAGGAATAGGGGGATCGATTCAGAACCTATAGGAATACATGACACCCACTCCACGCTAACTATGGTCATATTTACTAATCTATGCATAGTATAACATAGTACAACATACTATAGAGTATAGTGTATACCTCACCACCCCAAAATACATAAATGCATTTTGAAATTTTCAAATATACTGAAAAATTGCAGTCATATATATTGTATGCACTTAAGCTATGAATTAAACGCTAAAGTAAACACGCATTTGTAGACATTATTGCTTATTTGGTATATGAGAAATACACATGAAATGGCTCTTAATATGGCTATACAGAAAGAAAGTTCGAGACCATTTCATCACATGATAAAATATTTGTGAACATACCAGCGGGCAACTAAAGTTTATAAAGTATCTAAAAATAGAAATCTTAGTTCTCTAGGAATAGTTTCTTACTTTAAGCAGAAGATAAGTGACCCGAAAATTTTGTAAAAAATAATTTGGGGCTGCTAAAAAATTGCTGTCCGTGAACTGGTGGGAAAAATTGTTCATGTGACTTTATTTTTAAAGTTGAAGGCCGAATTCAGGGAACGCCGTGTGCGAGCTTGCTCAAAAGTCTCTATTTCTGTTCTGGAGAGAACATCATATCATTAAGGCTTTCGAAAAAACTGTCAACAGCTTCATGGGAAAGTTCCACTAAGTCGGAAATAGGTGTAACCATGCATTCGTGCGCATGATTGTCTCCATTGACATTCTGATTCGCATTGCTGACAGAAGGTCGTACCTGATTAATGCTGCTTTCGTCTTGAACTTCACTACTCTTCAATCGTAGTGGTGAAGACTCCACGAATGCCGTCATCAGGATTGGCAGCCTTTGAGGGCAGCACAAAGCGTGAACCTTGGTAGGAACCAACAATGTATCTGCATCCACTGGCGCATCCGATTGTAGCGTCAGACAGGTGTCTAACACGCATTCTTCTCCGCATAGCACACATCTCAATACAGGTAAAACACATCTTTGCCACATTGGTCGAAATGATAGAAACCAAGTCATGTTCAGGTCTCTAAGCCGGGATAGTCCCAGGATTTTTGATATCCGGTCCCGGTATCCAATGGCTAGGATTGTATCTTCCATTGTCGCGAGAGTTTGATCTGTGACATGGGTTGCCATAACGAAAAATAAGAACTAAGAATAGGATTCCTGCAATTAGTCCCAGGATCAGGGGAAGTCCGCCAAAAATCGAATGGACGAAATCTGGAAAAATACCCAGTATGGCTTTGAATGGTGTTAATGCCATCGAAAATACTGTCTTAAATACTTTTGAGACCCCAGTGGTATCAGAAATATTTAAGATTTCGCTCAGGATTTCCGCGAAATGTACGGGGGAATTAGTTGATAATAATGTATGTATCTCTGCAGTCGTCCTTGCGACTTGTAGATCATACGTTTCTTTTGATGACGAGAGCCTTGTAGGCGTCTGAAGAAGCACTGTTTTCATTCTGCTTAAAGTATCTATTCGAATAGAAGTAATTTTCAAACTGGGCCATGCCCTTGCCTCCCTGTCTGGAAAGGAGCTGGGGAACAAAGAACGTCCACAGAACTTGACCTTCGCAGTCGTAGTGACTAGATAAGGAGTCCCGGGCATAAGACTACAACATTTGCGGTCTACAATAAGAATGTAACTCCCATTATAGAGTCTTTGAAAGAATGGTTCTATTTCGGTTGCAGGTGCGCCTTGCTGGTGACATGAAAGGTTGTATGAATTCCCTTCACAGGCTCCATGCAAACTAATTCCGTTACACAGAAGCGTGCTGCTTAGTGACATAGCACAATTGTTGCCACTAAGAAACACTTTCTGTCCTTTATTACTGACACATGCATGCGAATAGGGCAGGTTCCAAGTTGTTTTAAGGTACCCCTTCCCCAATTTCTCGTACATGCCAGCCTGTATATATTTTTGGCAGTATTGAAACCTGAAGGTTGAGATTGGAATATTTATGATTCCGTGGATTATCCATTCACTGACAGGTCGTTCTGACATTGTCATTGGTAATCTTTCTAGTTTTTCAATGCTCTAGATTGTATAATCAGCACCCTTTTGCGCCATACCGATTTGTCTATCAGTAAGGTTAAAGATTTGGAATAGTGACGTTGTGTTGATTAAACGCCAAGGCACATAGCCTGAACGCAGATTTTGTAATGTCCAGCCAAGCTGTACAATAGAACGCAATTGTGACTGACCATGTTGTAATAACAGTAAGTCTTGCGATAATATATCGATTGCTGACGACACAATGCTGTCCAAAGAAAAAATTCTGGAGGACAGAGATATTAACCCATTGTCCACTACAGAAAGTGATTTTTCCAAATTAATACGGTCAATTTCCCGTATTCTCTCTGCTGTTTCAATTTGATTAACCTTCCAGGCCTCATTGTATGCTGCATATACAGAGGCTGCTATGAAACGCTTTTGACGCTGTTTGCGTGGTCCCATTATGAAATCACGCAAGTCAGCACCATCAGTAAGTAAAGTTAGGTGTTGCTTAATTTCAGGCAGTGTGGAAGTTTGTAGCCACTGAAGGCATAATTTGCCCACACTGTAGGTTGTTATTATCCCTGGGTGATGTCTTTGGGGATATCTAGGGTCTGGCCTGGTCATTTTGAACCCCTGTGTTTTATTCAGGAATCTGTCTTGACAGTTATTTGTATCTGTGGGCCAGATCAACCATTGTTTCCAATTAGGATGTGTTCTGTTTTGGTTTAATATATGGTTTACGTCTATCTCTTCATCCGTATTAGAGCTATTGCTAAACATTGTTGGCTTTGGAATAGACGGTTTATTTAAATCTTTGATTTTGGCTAGGCCAAGACAGGTGGTTTGTTGAACAGTGTCATTTAAAAATATCATTTGTTCTGGGATCATGCAAGCTCTAAACAAAGCTTCTAAAACCCTGTACTTGCCATTCTTTTGTACCCCAAACACTTTTTAAATCAACATTTTTGTCCCAATAATCAAATCCTAAAGTATTCATTTCCTCGAAGAATGAATCTGAATATATCAACTTTGTGTTGGTTATCATGGTTTTCATCCCTGTCTTGTTTGACAATTTAAAATAAAATGTTTCAGCATTACTTGTGTTAAAACCTGAAAAATATGAATATTTGTCGTGAACAGTTCTTGAGCTCCCTTTTGGAGGTGTTGCACAATGTTCCCATTGATTATAATTTAAAACATTTCTAGGTTGTGCAGATTTATGTAAAAAATGGTTACCATAGTGGTTATAACAATACATACTATCATAATTTGTAGAACCTTGCAAATAATCATGTTTTGTAAATTTAGCAGATATTACTAAGTCAGACATCATGTTATTAATGCTTTCGAAGTCCCAATCATCAGCAAATGAGTTTGGTTTTGCAAAGTCACTCAAGGAGATCTTGATTTGGTGTGGGTATTTCAGGATCTCGACCGGACCATAAATTTCATAGTCAGTGTTGTCCCAGGCTACCCCACCAGGTATAGGATTGGCTGTGAAGTTGGCTGAAGAAAGTTCTCTTTTCTCGACGTGTGAAGATGTGTGTGGTTTGAGGACCAAGTTGATGTTCTGACTTGCTGTGTCCATTTTAGCATATTTTCCCTCAATGAAGCGTCCCAAAGTTAATACCATGATGAGCCAAAGTATGAGGATAAATGCACCAAAACCCACCCAAAATTCAATCCATGGAGAAATCAGATATGTTTCTTTCAGTTGGTTCAAAAGTTCCTTAGCTTTGTCTTTAAAGGATTTTGATGATGGCTGTGTCTTTGATTCACTGAGGCTTTCAGAGGAATCATCGAAGTTGATGAAGTAGCCGGATGCAGTTCTGTCAATTGTTCCAATTGCTTCAGGATTTTTGTTTCTTGCATTTTCACTTGGTACTTCATTATAGATTGGTGTGTCTCTGCTAAATGTTTTTATTTGGGTTTTCAGAGGTCTGAGTTCTATTGCATCGTTGCATAGTCCTTGTTGTTCTTCTGTAGGCGTTTCGAATGTGATGAGCCTCTTTGTTAGGACCTCTGTACTGGTAGCAAACCTTGGTGTTCTGCTACTTATTGGGAGTCCACTTGGCCTACTGTTTGTTATCGGCCACATGTTGTGGTTTTACCAGGTCGATGGATACAACTCGGTTCTCCTTTTTATAAGCAAGTGGCGGTAGTACAACTGATCTTGTCCCGTTGACAGACAAGACAGGAACTGCTTTTCTGTAAGAAGGCCCAAATTCCTTCTTTACCGCGATCTTCTCCCTGACTAGATCCCCGACTTTTGGAATCCAGACAGGTCTTGCTGGGACAGGTGGTGATTCTTCAGTGGTTGTTGGCTGTTGTTTCAACTGTATGTTGCTCAGGTCTTTTCTTGTTTTGTTTAAGTCCTGCAAAATAGCCAAACGGTCTTTGACATCAAAGCTTTTTTCTTTAACCACTGAAGTCTGACTGTCGAGGTCAGAGATAATCATTCTAGTTCCAAATAATAATTCGTACGGACTGAATCCCTTCAGAGAATTTCTTGGCAAGTTATTTAGACTACGTTGGACACTTATTAGATGTTTGACCCACCCAGCTCCCGAACCTAATATCCTTTCCATTATAGATTGCTTTCTGCCTTGGTTTTTTCTTTACACCATCCCGTACCCTCAGGAAGGAAGTGAGAAGATTCCCGCTGGACTGTGCTCATTCGGCCATGCTTCCCCCCAGGCTGGTGGGCTTGAGTGAAAACAATGGTCGAACGTAGCATGCTCTTAGCGTATATGCCATTTAGACTCGCAAATCTTTGTATAACAGTCCGGACGTCAGCCGAGTGCTGGTGATCTACATTATAAGTGGAAACTAGCCTGTATATGTTAATCTCAAGCCCTGCTTTTTATTGGTCATATTATCTGCCTTGAGACGACGAGGTATTAAACTGTTTCTCTCCCCACTGCGATCTCTGTTGCAGTTTGGGCAGTTTTTTACAAACATGGTGTAATGCAGGCTCATGCCTGGCCACCAGTACCGTGATTGTAATTCTTTCAGAGAATCTTTCAGTTTGAGGTGTCTGAGACCCTCGCCCATGTGTGCGTCTGCGATTAACAAGCTTCTCCTGTCCATGTTTGGAATCACTCTATCCCCCACTCCAGGGATTCGAGCAAAAGGGACGGAGTTTGCATCGATTATGTATGTATAATTGAGTGGATAGTTGATCGGTAACGCTGAGCAGTCGCCTTTTGATGACGTTTTCACCGCCAGCATTGTTTCACCGTCAATGTATTTTAATGTACGCTTTTTTCGATCTACGGGAGCCGGTATGGTGGCTGCCGCTGCGGCTGTTTCAGCCAATGAATTCCCTACAACGTGAACGCCATCACGCTGATGACTCAGTGAGTGTGTCACGTGAGTCTTTGGTAGTTCTTTTTGTAAAAGAGCTATTTGTTCCCAGAGCAATTTCTGCTTTATTGGTGCATCTGTGTCATCTTTGTAACCGTTCTGAATCCATGTCTGCAAATCCTTGTTATATGCTTTGACGCAGTAATATGAATCTGACACTATAAGTGTCGGGAATTCGCGATCCGCATTATCCAGCGCCATTTTTAATGCTATTATTTCAGTTTGTAGTTCTGAATTAGTTTCTACTGAGTGTGATTTTGTTAATAGAGGTCTTAGTTTACCTCCGCGCCACACTTCTTTTGTAATCTCACATGTGGGGTTGTATGCATGTTCTCCCCAAACGGAGGGTTGAGCATGTCCGTCTGTATAAATTACACAGGCGTAATGTCTTAGAGGCAGAATGTCGATTGGCAGAGGATACGTCTTTTCATATTTTAGATTTTTTAATTCTTCTAGTTCTGGATCAAAGTAGTAGTATACTTTGTCCGTTGTGATTGAATTCACCCATTGTATCCATTCCGGATTCAATGTTGTTGTTGGTAAATTACACGGTGTTGTTAGTGCCTCAAAGGCTGATTCTGCTGTTCTGACTGTGATATGTCTACCGTCAGCTATCTCTTTTTCTCTAGCTATTGCGGTTTGAACTGCACGAATGATTTTTTCTGTATTACTGAATATCTGTTCAGCTTCTGTGTATAAGTGTGATTTGAATGCAATTGGTACCTTTTCTCCCTCATTAGAGGTTAGGTATGTGAATCCGCATCTCCCTGGGATGACTCGAATCACAAGATTGCGTGTGTTATCACGTGTTTCTAATTTTGTTTTAATTAGCATGTCTGTTTGTAAGGATCTCAAAATTTCTGTGTGTGTTTGAGTCCAATTGGATCTTTTAAAGTCTGGTTTAATTAGATCATAAAGGGGTTTGACCCTTTCTGCGTAATTTGCAATGTATGTTCTTCCGAAATTTAGGAAGCCTAGAATTGACTGTAGGTTTTTTAGTGTTTTAGGAGCTTGGATTACGGCACATTTCTCTAGGAAATTGTCAGCCAGGCTTTTGCCTTCACTTGATAACTCATATCCTAAGAATAGGACTGTCAGATGGGCAATTCTAGACTTTTTAAAGTTGAATTTGTAACCCTCTGCTGCGAACCCAAGTATTATGGTGTTCACTCTTTTCAAGTGAGTATCCAAGTCATCATCTGTTAAGTAAATGTCATCGACATAAGATAACGCTTCATCATCATATAGTTGCAGTAATTCTGTTAACATCGCTGAGAATACCCCCGGGCTGTTCTTGTACCCCTGGGCTAACCGACAGAATTGCTTTTGAGTGCCATTTACTGAGAATGCAGTTAAATATCTGCTCTCTGGTGCTATGGTTTGACAAAAGAATCCATTGGAGATGTCCAAGGTTGTTTTGTATTTTTTGCGCACTATGTTATTCATTAGTGCAGCACTGTGTGAGTTTTGCACTGCAAAGGTTTTGCAACATGTGTTAAGGTGTCGGTAATCCAAAACTAGACGATATGAATTGTCTGGTTTGGAGACCGGAAACAAAGGATTGTTCATTTGTGAGGTGCAAGTTTCAATCACCCCCTGGTATTCTAGCTGATCTAGTATTTCATTTACCTGTTTTTTAGCTTCTTGCTTAATTGGGTACTGCCTTTGTGCAGTAGGTTGTGATTTTAACTGGATTTTGTGAGGAGGAGAATCCTCATCCCATCCTACATGATTTTTATATAAAGCAGGTGCTAAGGCCACTGCCCACTTTCTAGCAAGTGTGTATTTTTTATGAATCGGGATTTGATTCGAGAAGGCAGGCATAATTACTTCTTCGCCATGAGGGCACTCCCTGACAAACTCTGGTGGCCAGTCTTTTTCAGCTAGAAGGATATCATAGCCCTTGGAGAGGTTATCCCAAAATAGTCCCCTTATTTTCCTAGTCTTATCTCCCTCTATACGTAATGTTATCTCGTATATCTTGTGGGGTTTGCTAACTCTGGTGTCTGCAGTTTCCACTTGAAGATATTCATTCGTGTCCACTGTCTCCAGATGATTCATAAGGACTTTGCGAGCTATGCTCACTTCTGCTGCGCTGTCTAGCATTGTCTGAGCCCACTCTCCGTTTTTCAGTTGTGTCCTCAGTATTCTCGGCATTGTTAACTACCTTGATACTGGCTACCTTCCTTTTTGGAAATTGTAATTTCTTTTTTTGTTGAGCAGGTTCCTTGTCTTTGGACTTGGCGTGCTCTTCTCTTTGTTCTGATCGTCCTCTTCTTTCCGATTTCTGCGAGGAAGTCTGAAAAGATTGAGAGGGACGTGTATCAATGTCTTGATATCTATCAGGTTTTTTAATATTATCCCTATTTCTAAGGTTATATCTTTTCCCAGAGGGGTCACTCTGGGGTGACCTGTGTCTCTGGTTCGGAGATTTCTCCCTTCGCCTAGGAGACCTTCCTCGGGACTGGAATTTCTTTTCTTTTGGATTGGATTGTTTGTTTCCATCCCAGTTCTTTTTTGGTGAATTATTATTAAAAAATATTTTTTCTGGACTTTCAGTCAGTTGCGGTTTTACTGGTATTCCACCTAAACTATCTCTACCTAGTTCTTCATAAGATTTTTCTATGATTCTGGCAATTTCAGCTGGTTGGTCTGCTATATCTGTCTCTTTTAACCTCTGGCGGATCGCCACGTTTGCTGCTTCACCTTTTATATTGGCTAGTAATATAGCCGAGACCTGCTTGAAGTCTTTCAGTAATTTCATACCAAGAGTTAAAGCTGGTTCTGGACCGTATTCATCTTGAATTTGTTTTAGCACATCTGGTATTACCGAAATGGATGGAACACCGTGCGTTTTTGTGTAGATTGAAGCAAAGACTGTACCCCAAGTGTCACAGTCCTCTATGTGTGGTGCGATTCCCATTGGGAGACATATAGTCAGAATCCTGTGTTTTTCTAGCGGGGTGGTGTCAGGAAACACCGCCTCTATTTGGGTGATTTTCTGTGCCAACCAGAATGGTATCTGTTCCCGTTTAGCCGGAACTTTACCTAGGCAGGATTGGATGTTCTGTGGTGTGATTTTATTTGTGTTCCCCTGGTGAGGGGTCAGCTGTGGAAGTTTAATCGCTGGCTGAATTGTTGAAGTCCGCATTACATACTGGACTAATTGTCTATGAATTTTTAGTAATTGTTTTAGCTGTATTAACAGCTCTCCAGTAGACATTCCTTCGATGTCTGGGTGTGGTGTGTATCCGGCTAAGACCGGCCACGTTGCTCCTGGTCTACCTAAAGGACCGAGCCTTGTAATGTGATTGTTATGTATTAGGGCGCCATCAAATAAGAGCAAATGCTCTTGGAATTTGAGTGGTACTTCCACCTCCTCGAAAGGAGTGTAAATGTCGGGTGGAACCTCTATTTTGTAATAGTGGAAGTACTTTGTTACAGCATTTGCTGCTGGAAAATGTATCCATGTATAGTATACCTCTGTCTGCCGATATTCGTGTGCCTCAATTACGAATATGACTGTGCCACCTCTAGGTGTCAGTCCATTTTCTATAAGTTTTAAGGTTATAGATTTCCTTTTGGCGACCGGGATGAGTATTATATCCCCGTCCGCATCTAGTGCTGCAGTATCAGCTGCTGCTATTTCAGCTGCTAATCTAACTGCCTCTCTTTCTTCATCACTTTCTGACATTTTACTGTCAGGATGGTTATTTTGTTTGTTTGCAGATCAGGTTTCTTATGGAACAAAGATTAGATGCACAATATTTTGGAACAGTGTATCCTTCAACGTTGACTAAACCAAGAACCTTACATAGGAGTTCCCTCCTGCGAGGTTTTGGAGGATATTACCTTTCACCCACTCCAGACGTCTTTGGAGTATTTGGGAAAAGGGGTCTGAGTGAGAAAGCACGACTGAGTTACTCTAAATGTCTTACGTTAGTTTTATCGCCCTTTCCAAACGTGTTGGGCGCCATGTAGTGTAGTTCCTATCTTCCCAATAGGCTCTGCGCATTGGAATAATACCTACAGCAGTAAAGGCCTAGGCCAGACGTTAACTAGGTCTACTACTGTCGATACTAGACTTAAGTTTTGGGTTTGCCAGCGTAGCTCAGAGTTCGCTAGAAACTTTCTCGAATGTTCAGGAAAGAATTAACTCCCCTGATTAGACAAGAAGGGATTTAGTTTCTGACAACCATAGAACATGACAACTTTGCTCTCCCCTAATCAAGAGTGTATCTCCAGAGTCGTGTGAGCACAAGGCAATTATTTTACTCAGTCAGTACGTGCATTCTTAGTCTCATCAGATTGTAGAGAAAAGGAAGAGACGGGCGTGTTCAATAAAAAGGTGTTATTTATTGATCAGTCTCTTTTCTCGTACAAGAGAAATGGATCGATATTATTGCAATACTTATAGTTAAGTAAAGTGCATACATTAAAAGCAATAGTATAAAATAATACTGTAAAAACATTGATATGGTTTCTGAGCCATATGATGTTTAAAATGATTAAAATATATTTACATACACATATACATTTGACTAAACGTACTCAACTGGTGTTTCTAAATACGCCTACCCCGTGTACCTGACCTAAGTCTAATGCGTGGGCGGGAATAGAAAGTTACAGTTTAAGTTAAGTTTGTTTTTGCCAAGTGAATAACTAAAGAATTCTCTGTGAGGGGTTATTCAGTTCTGTACCTGGAAGTTAGGATGAATGAGGAATGGTATCTCTTTCTCTGCTCTCGATATTCCAGGCTGCCTGCGAGGGCTGCCCGAAAGCGCCGGTGCTGGGTCTCTCGGTAGGAGATAGCAGCGCGTCTCTCAGCGCGTCAGGAAGGCAGGGCTGCTGCCAGCGGGGTCTGCTCTGCTTCTGGGCTTCGGCAAGTATGGCTGCTCCGTCTCGTCACCACGCGTGTGTTTGCATAGGGCAAGATCGGCAATATTTATACCTTAAAGGTGCCGAGATTGACGTAAGGATGGGCATAGATGCGTCAATAAAGATGTCATACGACTTGCTCGTTAGCACATTCTTTTACTGAAGTTCTCTGTGAAATCAAAACAATGGCCGCACGGATTTTCCAGGTTGTCATAGGTTTGATTTGTTATGAGAACGTCGTATGCCTTATCAGGGGCTGGAGGAATGTCGCTTGTCTAATTAGATCTCAAGCGTTATGACCTAATCAGATAACACGTTCCTGTGCCGTAGTGTGACTGCGTCAGATAACGGTATCTGCATCATGGGGGCTTTTCTTGCCTCATGGGCTGACTGTTAGTTAACTTGATAGTTAGTTTAACCAGAATAGGGTCAGGAATAGGGGGATCAATTCAGAACCTATAGGAATACATGACACCACAACTGGGAGGTTTATGTGACACTTTTTGTGGGTTAGCTAATTGTCCATTTTTTGTATTCCCCCTCCCTCATCCCTCCTGCCCCCAGCCACTAATGGTTATATACCTGCTAGTTTTAATACTTTCTGGGAATATAACCATAAAGAACTATCAATGCAATGGTTTTTAGAAAATGCTATTCATAGTGCTTGCATTTTTGATGCGCTTACATCCACGACAACCATCTATAAATGAGTTTAGTAAAATAACACAAGGCAATTCTACATGCCCATCGCACAGGTGACATTTTGAAATGGGTAATAAAATGGCACTGTTGACACTTACCAATAGCGGAGTGGGCGCAAAAACATAATCAAAAGGCGGTTGGGTAAGGTGTGCCAAGCAGGAAGTACAGGGGAGTGGTGAGCTATTGAAGAAAACATGTGAGAAACAGATGGTTGGGGTAGTTGGAGTGAGAGAATAAAAGTAAACTAATAAGAACACTGTGAGACCATAATGCTTTTAGGCAAGAAATACACAGAAATAGGAGAATAAAGCCATATAAACAGATGAAACAACTGGTATTGGTAATAATGCCATCCATTCATGAGAAAGAGACTTATCAAGAACCCACTCTATGTCCTGAGCCTACTTACGTCTAATCAATAACAATATACAAATAATCTGGTAGTCTGACAAAAACAATATAAAAACTACAAAAGGCTAGAGAAATAGGGTGCAATAGTGATCACCCATCAAAATTACAAATGGTGACCACTGGCATTGCTACAGCATGTACGACTCCATGACAGTAGAAACCCTGAGGAGGGGGAAAGGAAATAAGGATTTCCATCTACTGCCCTTGGTGGCCAGTGTCATCATTTGGAACTCCAAAGTTACCCCTGTCACCTCAGTTCTACTGGCAGCAAGCCAGAGACCGGTGAAGTAGGTGTTGTAAGAGACCAATGAAGAAAGGAAAAGAAAGATTGACAGCCTAATTATCCAAAAAGGTATACTGACCGAAGCAATCAAATGCAGTGCAAAAGAAAATATCTATGTAAAGTGAAGTTAAAAAAGATTAAACAGCAATCCAAACAACTTTATTAATGACTGCTGTTGATCTTAATAAAAAATGTGTCAGCATGTAACAAATCTGCCGGATGTAGTTGGTCTACGAGTTTCAGCCGTTATGGGTCGCAGAACCCCGGCTTTCGTCAGGACCTTCAAATGAAAGCTACTGCATAAAGGTGCAATTTGAAAAGAGTGAAACAAATATACACAATAAACAAAAACAGAAAAACATATAGTTATCACAGTACCATAACTTGTGATATTTCACAATACCTCTGTACAGGAAGGATGGCTATTCATACCTGTAAGGATAAAGAGACTCTGTAAGTGTGCCTCATAAACCTATAGCCTCTATAATGCCCAATAGTTGCAACCAAATACATTGAAATGATTGTACACTCACCTGTCCTGTGTGAGGTCTGAACCTCACCTCACCTGGCTCAGACTCAAGTCAAGGGAGGCACCGCCCTATAGTAAAAACATACAGGAACAGTCCGTGAATAAAACTATCAATTAAGCCTAGACCGGCCGTTCTGTAAACATTGCCCTGCTCAAAGGAAACTTGCCAGAAAGAAAAGACAAATCTGACCAAATATTCTAGCCGAAATGCTACCTTTAGAGTACCTTGGTAGTGATCCTGAAGCACTATTTGATTGTGTGGAAGAGAAGGAATATCCATGCACAATAGCTGACTATAGCGCTGAGTTAGAAGGTGTAGATTAATCCCAAACACCATAGTCTCACATTCCTAACATATGCTGAATGGTGTCTCTCGACGCTAGGTTAAGAAGCGCCAAAGTAGAGGGGTATGGGTGTCTCGGTTGCAAACCGATATTCAGAACCACCCAAATGTCCGTAAAGTGCCCCTAAGCGCTAGCTTCTACAATATATAATTGGTAAAATGGACTTAAAATGTTACCGATCTCAGATCTGTCAATGCCCAAGAGTCACACATCAGGGCGTGAGCGTCTAATCCCAAAGCAGCGGAAAGAAAAAATGGATAGGAATACTCACTAACCTCTCCATCGGTACCTCAGTCATTGTGCTGAGGCTGGGGGAGGTGATGAGAGATCGTCCACGGCCGCCATTAGAACCTCACTATCCCGGACATGTGATCAGTGACGTCAGATCCATAGTGTCCAATCGGGTGCAAGGACTACAAAATGACGTCATTGGACGCATTTCTGTAGTTCGAAAAGCGTTCGAAGTTCGTAAAAAACCTTTATTAAACATACACTGCTCCTCATCATCGGTTTTTTAAGCCATTATAAAACTGTGCCTCCTAATGACTAATAGTTATATTATGAGATGCGTGAGAGGCAGTGGATGGTAGAACTTAACATAATTGTTTTTTATAGCTTTCATAGCATAGTCCAGGGAATATCATCGTTCAGTCCCTGCTTGTCAGTTTTCAATTTAAACACCCATCTCTGTTCTTTGAGAAAGAGAAATTTAGTCTTGTCGTTAACATGTGGTGGTATGGAGGGTTTTTCTAAAACAGTCCAATACAATTCTTCTGCCTTGTGATTCTTTTCCAGGAAATGCCTGGTGAGTTTGGTGTTAGATTTTTTGCAGCGGAAGGTACTCTTGTGTTCCAGCATCCGCTGTCGTACCTTCCTGGTCTTCATGCCTACATATCGTTCTTTACAAGGGCATTCAATAAGATACACCAAATGATCACTATTGCAATTAGAGAAGTGTGCTTGTATCCATGGTTTGTGTGTGCCAATATCAACAGTTTTCGATTGTTTAGTTTGAGGACACATAGAGCAGTTGCCACATGGAAAGCGCCCTTGAACAGGAGGTAAATCCCAGAGGGTGTTGGTCGTACTGGGTTTGATATTTGGTCTAGTGTGTACCAGAACATCATGGAGATTACGCCCTCTCTTAAAGGCAAAAAGAGACAGAGGAATTTGTTCTTTTTTGGTGTTTAGGAATCGCCAATTCTTACTGATACATTTCTGTAGTCCATTACTCAAGGTACTAAAGGTGTTGACACAGGTCATGCGCCCTAAAGGAGGCTTTACAATTTTTGGTTCAAGCAAAGCATCTCTATGGTTGTTGGAATCCCTCTTACAGGCTCTTTTCACCAACTGACGAGGATACATTTTGTCATGCAATTGCTTGGTCAAATTGGCAGCATGATGTTTATACGAGTCAAGAGAGGAGCAGTTGCGCCTCACACGCAAAAACTGACCGAAGGGAAGATTTTCCCTAAGGGCTCGCGGATGCTGACTGTCAAATCTCAATAGGGAATTGCATGCCATGGGTTTGCGGAAAAGTTCACTGGCCAAACCTGTGGGAGTCACAAAGATAGAGAGATCCAGAAACGAAATTCTGGTTTTACTCATCTATAGAGTGAGTTTGAGTTTAAAAGTTTTTATATAGCGCTCTTTCACCAGCGGTTTCATGGCGCTGTAACTAGCAGATCTCCACAGGGGACAAAGGGAGGGGGACAGATGACCGGGAACTAAATAAAGATTTTGCTGAAAAAATAAGTTTTAAGTTTCTTTCGAAACTGGGAATATGGAGTTAAGGATCTGAGTTCTAGGGGTAATGAATTCCAGAGAGCTGGGGCAAGGGTCGCAAATTTTGAGCCCCCCCATTTTTTCCGACGAAACCGGGGGACTGTCAACAAAAATTGAGAAGAGGATCGGAGCTCCCTGGCTGGAACGTAAGGGATAATCTCCGAGGAAATGAAAGCAGGGGCCGTGCCCAGTCGAGCCTGGTAGGTGATAGCCGCAAGCTTGAATTGGACACGTTCCCGGACCGGGAGCCAATGTAAGGTTTTCAGGAGGGGAGTGACATGTGAGGATTTGGGAAGGTTAAAGACCAACCGAGCCGCCTGGTTTTGAATCATCTGCAACCGCCTAAGACTGTATGCAGGTATACCTGCATATAGGGCGTTGCCATAATCCAGGCGGGAGATGACCATCGCACGGACGATCAGCTTCAAGGCCTCGAAGGTGAAAAAACGAGAGACCTTGCGGATGGTACGGAGAGAAAGAAAGGAAGAAGAAACCACAGCGCTAACCTGGGAGTGAAGGGTAAGGTGAGAGTTGAGTTTAATACCTAGGGTCTTGACAGAGGTAGAAGGGACCGGAGGGGGACCAAGGGAAGGGGGCCAGAAAAGTGAAGACCGGGGACTGGAGCAACCACCCGTCAACACCATCTCGGTCTTATCGGGGTTGAGTTTCAGGTGGTTGAAATCCATCCAGTCCCGGATAAAGATCATAGTAGACTGGAAATTAGAGATAGAAGCAGGAGAAGAAGATAGGTTGAAAACAAGTTGGAGGTCATCCGCATAGTTATATACGGAGACCTCCATATGTTCTAAAGAAAAAATGAGGGGAGAAATGTAAAGGTTGAACAGAAGAGGAGAGAGGGAGGAACCTTGGGGGACCCCGCACTGGACTTTCCGGAAGTTCGCAGAAAAGTCACCCAGGCGAACTGCCTGGGTGCGGTCCCTCAGGAAGGAGGATAACCATACCAGGGCCGTGCCCCCGATCCCCGCCGCCGCGACACGGGAGAGTAAGATGGTGTGGTCCACCGTGTCAAAGGCGGCGGAGAGATCGAGGAGGACCAATGCCTGGGATTTATTGGTATCCCTCCCCTCCCTGAGGTTGTCGAGGACCGAAAGGACTACGGACTCCGTAGAGTGTGCGGGGCGAAAACCAGCCTGACGGGAAGCCAATACCCCATTCTCTTCCACAAAGGTGCTCAGAGACCTAGGGACATGGCGCTCGAGCACCTTGGCCAAAAATGGTAGGAGAGAAATGGGGCGATAGTTGGCTGGGATCGAAGGGTCCACGCCAGGCTTCTTTAGAATAGGTAAAATGATAGCAGACTTCAAAGGGTTGGGGAAAACCCCCTGAGAAAGGGAGCTGTTGAGAAAGTGAAGGGGAAGATCGGGGCAAGAGGTGTAAATGTGACGAAGTATGTGAGCGGGACAGGTATCAAGGGGAGAGCCAGATTTTACAAGGGGAATTAATGATGTAAAGGATTCCTTGGTCAGAAGGGGGAGAATATTTAATTGTCCTTGCGGAGGAGGGCACTGAGGATCAACAAAAAGCTGGGAAGGTGAAGGGAGGCTGGCTTTGATAGCGGCGATTTTATCAATGAAAAAACTATTCAAAGAGTGACAGAGGGCCTGGGAGGGGGAGGGCTTGAGGGAGGTGCGATCTGAAAAGGCTAGGTTCTGAACAATCGAAAAGATTTCCTTTGATTGGTTCTCGGCTGTGAGGATCTTGGAGGAGAAATAGGCTGTTTTAGCCGCCAACATAGCATTCTTATATTGTGCTAATAGAGTAGTGAAGTCAGCTCTTAAGATGGGACAATAGTTTCTTCTCCAGGCCCTCTCAGCACGGCGAACCGATAATTTGATGGTTTTAAGGTCATCGGTAAACCACAAATTGGCATCTTTCTCCCGCTTGGAAGTCAATCGCTTCAAAGGGGCAATGGACTCGCTGGCTGAGGAGAGCCATTGTTCAATGATGTTGGCCTGAGCCAAGGTGGAAAGACCGTGTAAGACGGGGTAGGAAGCACTTAAAAGGGAGTGAATCTAAGATAGTTGTTTTGTGTGTTAAGCCATGCACGGAAAGCTCTTAATGATTCCTCATCCCCTCTCCAAACCAACAGAATGTCGTCGATATATCGTTTCCAAAATATTATCGACTCATGGAAGGGGTTGGTAGCAGGGAGGACATGGTTTTCTTCAAACCTATGTACATACAAATTTGCCAAGCTGGGCGCATAAACACTGCCCATGCTCGTGCCAGACACCTGGAGATAGTAGGTCTCCTCAAATTGAAAGAAATTCTCTTTCATGGCCAAATAGGCCAAGGTCATAATGAAATTGACTGGGGTAATTGAGTTCAATTCTGTGTGATCTAGGATATCCGCAATAGTCTCTAGCGTTTCGTCGTGAGGTATAGAAGTGTACAACGATTCGACGTCTAGAGATACTAGGGTGTCGAGATCAGGATTCAAATCCACAGTGGGCAAGAGTCTCAATACATCTTTTGTATCCAATAAGTAAGTTGGCATTTTCTGTACAATCGGGCGCAAGAAAAAGTCTACAAAAGTAGATAAAGGTTCCAAACAGGAGCTGATTCACTATATTATCGGTCTCCCTGGTGGTATGTATTTTTGGGAGGATATAGAAATAAGGCATGACAGGGTGGGTAGTCTGTAGATAAGTGGATTCCAGACTAGTAATCCATGCTTCAGTCAAAGCCTCCTCCACTGAATCTTTAATGATACTACTCACTCTAGCAGTGGGATCTTCCTTCAAAGGGCGATAACATCCCCTGTCGCTCAGCTGGCGAAGACACTCTGCCCAACAGCAGCTAAAGCTGTCTAGAAAAGAGAAATTATCTGTTTCAACTTTATCTTAACTGGCTTAAGGATCCATCTTATTACTCAACTACACCAGGGTGGAAGAGCATCGCCCCACCGCTTTCTCGCACTGCGAGAAGCAGAAACATAAAATGGTAATAACTACCATTTTATGTTTTTGCTCCTCGCACTGCAAGAAAGCTGAATTGTTTGGTTACGGGTGGGCGTGCGGGCGGACAGGTGAGCGGGGCTGCTCTGCGAGCAGGACTGGGAAGGGTAGGAGTGGTGTGCCCACTCATGAGTGAGCATGTCTCTGTCTTTTTAAGATTGACTATTTCGATTGACTGACACGGACCGCTACGCTGTGATAAGGAATCGGAAACGCCGGCTCGCACTCGGGATGCGTCAATCTTCCTTGGACATCTAGACGCCCAGAAACTGTAACTGTTAATGATATGTTGATTACAAATAATAAGGATTTGACAGATTGTAGTCAGAGACATACCTTGTGCAGAATAAAGAAGTATATAACAGCTCTGAGGAAGTCTTAGGGTGACTCACCCGAAGACGAAACACGTGTTGGCTGGGGCAAGGCTGGTGTGAAATTTGCTATTGTTTATAAAGAGAAGATTTGATGAACTTGAAAACTACTGGAGTACTTTCATTTGGACTAAAGATTGCATGTACTCATAGCTTTTGTTCTGCCCGATGCTAACTTGGGGATCTGGGTTGACATCCCTACTCTTGTAGCACTGCTTCTCTATCTATTGAAATTACTATGGTTACAATGTTCCTGTGCTCCTAACTCCCCTTATTCACCCAAATAATTTTAATTACTGTCATTTTTTAACCCAACTCTTTCAGAGCCCCTTTTATATGATTCGTACACTACCTTACCTGCTAACCTCCTTTCGTTACCTTTTTTATGCTTCCTATACCTACCTGTCAGCTGCTATATTTTACTTACCTGCTCATAGGGCTCTATTCACAATATTTCAAGCCATTGGCATATATTTCCAGCGAAAATGCTACATTTTTGCCTGCAGGAATTCACTAAAAGAGTCTTGACTGACATAATGGCATGTATCTAGGGGTGGGCGGCAAATTCCATTCCGCTTGCGGAATTTGCAAAATTTCCACGATCCGCAGCGGAACGGAATGAGTAGTAGAGGTATTGCACAAAACGGTGGTATCTTCTTGGATAAATAGCAATGCTGGGGAGGATTCCTTCTGCCACGATGCTCCTGTCACAAATATTAAACCTCAACAGTAAGCACTTACAGCAGGTGCCCGTGTTAAAGCTCAAATTCGGTAACGTATTAATCAGCCCCAAAATATCGTGAGCTCGGTTGAGGCTGGGCAGGTGCGCTTTCTTCCCATATCTACTGTCATAAATTAGCTGTGATGCTTGATGGAGGTCTTTGCATCCATGACTTTCTCGAGCGCAATCCCAGTGTAGTTCCTGTGATCAGGAGGTTCTTTCTCCTCATTTGCTGCTCTGATAGGTCTCTGACCTTAAACAAGAGGCATGTGAACTAGCATGGAAGCCCCCGCTGCACACACACTAGCACTATGCAACATCTTCCCGCCTTTTACACATTGTGATGGACAGCTCACTCAAGGGGACCCGGCGCCTTTCGGCGAGGTGGCAAAGTTACAGACACACATGGTCACTAGAGACAACTCTTCTCTTCTGGCCCTTTACGCAGTGTAGTGTAGGAAAGGCGCTATACATTAATTCTGGCACAATGCTCTGAGTCTTGTCACAAAATTAAACTGCATTCCCCGAGCTCACGGAATTCCGCATGCTCTTGGAGATTTTTTTCAGTTTCGATGAACTTTGCGTAGCACGACTACGCCAATTCTGCCCACCCCTATAATTGCAGTTTTCTCTGCCGAGATTGAGGAGAAGCCTGCAGTAGTAAATTCCACCTAACAGGTGGGACGTGGGCACTACGAGGCATGGTTTTGCGTGTAAGTTTGGGAACACCCAGAAACAATTTTAATTTGTTAGCTAGCTCAAACTGAAATCTGATTGCTTCTGCTCTGGAAATGAATTGTAAATCCAGCTATCTCGTCTCGGACCCCGTCCAATTTGCTTGGTTTGTTAGGGAAATGCAGACATACATGCATTGTAGATTTCTGCACAGGAGTAATAGTAGTCTGTGGATGAGTCCCATGGCATTCCCAGACATATGTCTGGAAAGCTAATCCAGACACAGATTTCCATGTGTACTTGTGGAAATGTTTATGAACAATAAATAAAAATATTTGACTTACTTCAGACGGAGAAGTGAAACTTCTCCCATACTTTTGTGCTTGTTTTCGTAAATAGAGCCTATTATGTTTAGCCATGTCCCACCTATGTTTTTGTAGGCAATTCCTACCTAGAGCCTAATGCACTTGCACTACCTTAATATCTGTTTGAAGATGTACATGGACAGTTTCTTATATGTTCACTTGCATTATAAGAGTCTGTTCTCTGAAGGGATGCGTTGTGTCCCAACTGTTCACATCAGTGGAACTTATTCCTTTTATGTCATCTGTTCAATCAGGTGCTCCCTCAGATCCTGCACCTCTCAATTTTCTGGAGTGAGGAATAATCTGCTTATCTCCAGTTTTATGCAATCTTCTCAACAGCTCCTTCAGGACTGGACAGCTTCTCTAATCCTGGAAACATGCTATTATAGTGCCCCTGCTAATGAAACCCATGTTGGATGCCACCAAACCAGAGCATTTTAGACCTACCTCAATGTTCCCTTTTGTGTCAAAGCTAGTGGAAAAATACATAAACTTACAGCTTTCTGCATTTATTGAAGCCCAGGACATTTTGCATAAGCCATAATCAGGCTTTTGGCCCCAAAGCAGCACAGAGTCAGCGTTTCTGTTAGCCTCTGAATCAATCCGCCAGGCAGGAGACTGGGGAGATTCCACTGTTTTGCTGTCGTTTGACCTCAACGCAGCATTTGATACTGTGTCTCACAGCTTAGTTTGTGCACAGCTGCACAGCCATGGAATTGGTGGAACGGCCTTGCAGTGGATTGCCTCCTTTTTACAAGATTGTTCTTTTAGGTGGCACAAACACCATAATTCTCAAATGCTTTTCCACTACAGCTTGGGGAGCCTCGGGGCTCTTCCCTGAGTCCAACTCTGTTTGCTTGAACATGTGCCCCCAGATGGTATCGTCGAGAGCAATTACTTCTCCATAGTGTCATATGCAGATGAGATACTGCTGATAATAATGCTTTCTCAAGATCAATCAAACGCTGCGGTGAAGCTCTGCTCCTGCCTATCAGAGGTGGTTGAATGGATGAGCCTAAGCTGTCTTAAGCTCAATGCTGGGAAGTCCGAGTTCCTCATTCTTGGCAAACAAGTTTTAATCTGGCTAATGGCCTACCGTGGCCTGACTCTCTCGCCAATTTACCCACAACTAAGCCAAAAGTAAAAAAAATAGGCATTTCGTTTGAGTCTGAGGTATCTTTTGATAATCAAATCACGTCTTGCAGAGCAATATGTTGAGATTTTAAAAACCTTGCAAAAACAGTTGTTGTTTTCTTGCTAGAAACAACCAAGAAGAGAGTGGTCCAATCTTTAATAATTTCTACACTAGATTACTGAAATGCCCTGTATTTCATGCTGTCTCAGGCATCAGGCGTGGAGTAGTGTGGCTCACTGGTTAGAGGCGGCAGGCCCGAGAGCAGAAGTCAGCCCGGGACCAGGGTTCAATTCCCGACGCGGCAGGGTCGTGGACCTTGGTCAGCGGACTCGATAATTCTCGCTTCGGTGCTTACTCTAATCAGGGGTTCCACTCGGCAACTCTGGGCATTAGCTTGCCTAATCTCCACAACGGCCCCACCAATTCCGGGGATGCCTGGCTCCACCTTGGGGACTCCCAGCAAGGGACCATCCCACAGGGAAAGCCAGGACGGGTTCCCCAGCGTTATACAGCGCCGGGACGCCCTGTTGCTGGGGCAGCTGTGCGCTTTACAAGTATACTACATTTACATTTACATTTACATTAAGAATAGTCCAGCATGTGCAGAACATGGCAGCTCGGCTACTACTAAATCTGCATACACGCTCACCTTCGACCTCATCACTAGCAACGCACCATTGGCTTCCTTTAAGGCATCAGGTGTCCTTTAAATCCATGTGCTATTGCCACAAAATGTATAGCCTGATCACACCTTAGCTTACTAAAAAAAAAAGAATCTTGGGATCATCCGAAGCTTCTTTTGCATGCATTCCTAGAATTAAAAGAGTCCATCTTGGAGGCCGCTCCTACAGTTACCTGGCAACTGAGATGGAGAATTCTCTTCCCCTCTGGCTTAGGCAAGAAAAATCTGAAATATCTTTTCACTAGAATCTAAAAACTTGGTTTTTCAAACCAACTTAGAGCAGGATTCTTATACTTCTGCTCTACATTGTACAACTGAAACCTTAGCGATGGGACATGTCAGTTAACGAAGCTGTGCACTTTATAAATTCTCTTATTATTAGGCTCAAGACGTGCCTACATGAATAAAAAAATTGGTGCCATGTACCACTGGTGTAACTCACAAGTGGGAGAGCTCTTGTTCCTGCCCTGTGTGACAACCAAGGCATGACAGATACACATGTTGGGTATGTTCTCAGCCTGTCTCTTGAAGGGCCAACAATTGAAGGTTCAGTATTCGCTGTAGACCATATCCAGTACTTACTATGACTGTGTGGCATGAGGTCTAGATGATCGAAGGACCCGCCAGGTCACAGTGTGGACTACCAAATGATAGGACCGATCACCTGGTTTGTTTGATGGTTATTGACAAACTATGTGTGCTGGATCTGGTTTGATCAGTGTTCCAATTGAGTCTTAGACATCACGACTCTTTTTCCTCACACATGTGTCTCTCTCTCTCCCTTCCTATCTTTTAGATACTGTTACATGGTGACTATAGCACCCACTGACATATTGATATATAACGGCCAGTGTTTGCCAGCAAGATGCTTGGTTTCTAGACCTCCTAGGTTCTTGTTTGTTATTGCATATGAAGTTGCTGGGGAAATGAACCAGGAGTAGTTCTTTAAACTGTTCCCTTTGACCCTATTCTCCCTGTTTGTTTTTTGGTGACTGTTAGTGTGACCAATAGCAGATAGTGTCCACACTGTCCACTCAAGGCGACTCCACTCCATAAGGGGATCTTGAAGATGAATGATCACAGAAGGGGGACAAATGCACCTCAACTCCAGCCTAGCCACAGCACGAGGTCCTGCCGAGATGGGGAGAGGCAGGCTGGTTGAACAGCCCAGCAATGGCAGAAATGGGAAATCATTGCAAGTCCATTACAGTGATTGGTCTTTGCTGTGGCGACAAAGCCTCCTACCCCACGGTGACTCAACGTATGCCCAATCTGCACAAGAGGTCTAGGCTAGGCCTGGTCACTGCATCTCTCATCCAATTCAGATACTGCGATACACCGCATGAGAGCAGCACCAGGATTGACTTGAGCAGATAAAATCACCTGCAATAGTTGTGACTTTGATGAACCCCCGGTCACTGATCTGCAGATGGGGAGAAGCCTCTAGTGCGCATGTTGGGCTGGTCAGAGAAAGGCAGCCATCCAACCCAACATGTACACTTTGTGGGCCTAGGTTCTGTGCTCAATGCCTATCTCATTGAATTCTAACCCCCGTCAGTGCTGCCAACGACCGCCCGCGGCAGAAGGGCTGACTGCCACGGGCAAATTAAATTATAAACTTTGAAAGTTTCAATTACTTGTTTATTTATATATTGTGTAGATGTAATAGGGGTCCACAATATGAGTGGGGCAATGCCGTGGTCTCCCTAATGGAGGCACTGCGCATGCCCATGTGGAGTAGGAGGGTGTGGATGAAAAAATTCTTGCACCAACCTAGGTGCCTTCCTTGTTCCTACACCTTTTCATGTCTGCCTGCTGCTAAGATAATGTACATCTGAAATACATATATTTCTTGGACTTTAGCATTTGTGCAATCTCTATTACTGATTGCCATATTGGCTTTTTTCTCACTTTTATTTTCCTAACTAGCTTATGAGTTTGAAGTTTCCACAAATAACTCGTTGTTTATTGAACAATCATGGGAATAAGAATCCAAAAATGATTTCCTCCAAAATGCATAAAGAAAAATTGAGAAATGTATATTTGGCAGATTTAGCTCCACAAGCCAGGAGAGCACCTCACATAGATAAAAGAGTTGCACGGCAAGACAGGATGGTTGCAGATGCACGATGAGCAATGGGAGGCACGTTGCATTAGTAATAGATGACATTTTTAAACACATTTCATTGTTTTGAGCATAAAAATATCAAACACAATATTACAAGGTCATCTTACTACTGGTTCACAGTCCACAAATTGACTGCATGCTAATGTTCAGTAGGTAATCAGTCTGCTAATGTATAGGTACTTAAGCAGCTATTAAATCCGCATTTAAGCTAGAAATATATGTCTAACTACTCTATTCCAAAACTAGGGTTGGGCTTCGATTTGTAGACAGTTTCGCTTAAGTTAGACTCACTGGGGGTGGGAGGCTGATTGGGCCTCTCATTAACTAGTATCATATCTCCCCCTTGGTTTTCGTTTGATACTCAGCTTTCAATTTACAATTACTGCTGGGCACCATCATCTCCCAAATTGTGTGTTGCTATGGCATTCTCCATCAGAGGCTATCTCTTTCTGAGTCTTCTCTGCTGATGTCAATAATCATCCCATCTCGTGCCCTGCCTAAAGCAGGATCCTCTTGCCCTGCCTAGCTGTCATGTGCATGTGTAACAGTGTACTATTGCATTCAGCCCGCTTGTCTAGAGCCTGACTACTGCCACTGCTTCTTGATCATCGCTATCTGTAACTTTGCTATCACCAATGATTTATCAGTTAACTAGCTGGTAGCTTTTTTATTCTTGGGGCAGGGAAAGATGCCCAGCACCTAGAACTCTGGGATCTGTTCCATCTGACATCCTGTGACCTAGTCCCAGTACTTCTCTATTCTGGGTAATCCCAGACCATTTGATAGAAGCCTGAATCTGTATCCCTATATTTAGAGCGCAGTGGCAGCTGTACCGATTTAGGACCTAATTCAAAAAGATAAACTTACTTTTTTGTGTAAGTTTGTTCTTTTTCTGTATTCACAAACTTTGATTTAATAGTAACTTAACCACTGCGGGACTCTGCAGTTGGGGCAGAAAACTCTGCATATAAAAAGATAGGCCTGCCCAAAAGGCCTATTTAACAGTGTACGTTCAACTTGATGAATAAGGCCCAATGAGTAAAATTAAACTACGTTATTTTAAAGTGTTTTTTCTAGAGACCTTTTCTGTAGTGATTAGCTTGCTGTTCCATTCCCTATCTTCTGTATGATGGCAAAGATCAGGTTCTCTTTTTCTCCTTAGCTTCACCTAGGAGCTTTATGGCAGGTCGAGGGACACCTGGTATAGTAGAGATACTTTCCTAGAGTCCTTCTATCTATCGTAAGGATGACTTATAGCCCTTTGTGTGTGGGTGAGTCCTTATTTTCCTTCCTCCATATTCATATTTGTTTCAGTGTCATCACCATGGATCTATGTAGCAGAAATTACCATGCTTGGAGATCATACTCACCTATCACGTCTTCAAGATTTCTGAGGGTGTCGCTCTCCTAAGCCTACGGATCCTTATCAGCCCTTTTTTCTGCCAAGGTTCTCACGTTTCCTCATATCAAGGCTTATCAGTTCCACTAATGGTCTCTCAGGGCATAAAGGGTCAGTTGACAATGGTGCCTAGTACAAATATTTCAACTGTAACTGAAAATTCAAGAATCTCATCAGTGCTCTCTTTCTTCCCTTTGGTCTAAGTAGGATGCTCTATGTGATCGCCAATTGCCCAGTCACCTGCTTATTTGTATTTGACCTTGACTGTGCTCTATGGCCCATTCAGCCCTCTTGTTGCCCAAGGCAGTTGAGCTGTCAGGTAGCATAACTCATAGTCCAATACAACTAGGCTTTCCTCCTCTGTTAGTAATCACAGCTTGTCAGCACCATTCTACATCATCCATTGCTCAGCACCATATCCACCAATGGCTCGTGTTGGGGAAAAGAGGCGGGCGGAAGATGGGGCCGGGAAGGGTGGGGGCCCGGTGCACAACAGAGATAAAAAAAATATTTGCAAAGGAGGCGAAGAGTGGGGGGAACAGGGGACAGCAAAGACAAAAAAACAAAGAAAACGTACCTGCTGCCCTCCAGCATCACGTTGTGTTCTTCGCTCCTCTCCGCCGCTGCAGGCAGGCACATGCTCCCAGCCTGCCTTGCAGCCAACCCTGAAGCTGCTCTCACGTGAGAGCAGCTTCAGTATTTGCCTGAGCACCGATGATGTGCACTCCAGGACAGACTGTGAGTCTGTGCCTACTCTCTCCAGCCCTAGCAATGCAGCTGGGATTGGAGAGGGGTCACTGTGCATGTGTTTTTGGGCGGGTCTGAGACCAATTGTTTAAAATCCACATGCACAGTGTAGGTAGAGCCCACCACTCCCGCTCCAACCTATCATAACGCTGGTCCCGCCCAAAGCCCCTGCACAAGCTAAATAAAACAATAATAAAACGGGTTTTAAAACCGTTTTAGTTTCGTTTTATTTTTACGTTTTTTAAAGTGCTGGCCTCTGGGTAACGCTCCTCTGCCATAGCAGAGGAACCGACGCTGCTTATGGTGAAGTTAGATTTTATATTACAATTTTGAAAATGCCACTTTTAGAAAACTCATCAGAAAGTTGGAGCAACATTTCACTCTGTCCAGACGCACAGCTTACTCGATAATGTATTCACCAAAGTACTCCACAATTGATCCATGTTTCATTTAAATTATTCCATATACTCCAATCGTTCAATTGTCTTCACCAAATTTTATTCCTGTCACATGTGGGGCAGTATATGTATAAAAAAGTTTTTTCTGCAACAGATATGCCTATCAGTTATTGAGTCAAGCATGTCATGTATTGTTTGCTTTAATGTTTGATTAACATATAGCGGCCTGAAAACACTAACTAATGTCAATATTTTAACGTTTCCAGTAAATCCCTTGTTGTGTGGTGTTTTAAGCTCTGAGTGAATTTTCCCGATTCATGCCCTTATATAGGTACAATTCACATTGCCTTTATATAGGCATAGAAATCAAGCCCTTATTTAGGCATAGCCCATGCTACCCAAATACAGGCATGGCTATTTCTACCCGTACCAAACGTCACAATGATTTCTTGGAAAACCAGCTTTAGCAGTTAGGGAACTTCCCCTTGCTTGAATATTGATTTGTCCAAGAACTCAGTTACTTTGCAAAGAACAACTATTCCCTAGGGGTTCTTTCCTGACGATCATATGCCCAACTTTACGTCAAACTATGGCATTCATAAACACCTTCAAGGTATAAATATACCTACACTTGCTCTAGCAAGATACAGTGGTTCTGAGCAGTTCGAAGACCTACTTGCCCGACGCAGCTCGCTACAGCAAGTGCAGAAGGAAGCTGACTCTCCATCTGACGCACTGATCAGGAAGCTGCCTTTCTCCTGCCGAGAATCCAGCTCCAGTGTTGCGGGGTGTTGGGAAATCGAGTCCCGAGACAGAGATACCAGACCTCCTTCATTCTAACCAAGCTATGGAGCTGTTTAGAACCTAGAGAAACTTTTGGTAGATTCTTGGCAAAAACTAAACCTATGCTACACAATACTTACTTCTTCCCTCGTACTAGACTTAGGTTAGGTACATTGGGGTAGGAGTACTTTAGAAGCACCTGTTGAGTATTTTAGTCAATGTTATTTATGTATGTATTTTTATATGGCTTAGAAACCATACAATAATCTTACAGTATTATTTCATATTACTGTTTACGCTGTACGCAGTGTACTTTGCAGTCTGCATAACGATTGTAGCAGTTCACCTCTCTTGCATGAGAAAGAAGACTGTTCAATAAACCCTTTTATTGAAAACGCCCGTCTCACTATTTCTCTGCAACTCTGTAGAAACGAAGCAAGCACGATTGACTGGAGTGAAATACTTATCTATTGTTTCCGCGACTCTGGGAGATATATTTTTATTCTTGGGAAACAAAGTTGTCATGTTTATGTGGTTGTCGAAACTAATCCCTTCTTATGTGTTCAAGAAATTTTCTAGTGACCTCTGAGTTAGCTGGCACACACACAATTAAGTTTAGTATATTAGATAGAGACCTAATTGACCTCAGTCCTACGTCTAATCTATACGATATATTATTCTAATGCGCAGAGCCTATTGGGAATATCGGAACTACACTACATGGTGCCCAACATTTGGTAAGGCACTAATTTAATGCTAGATACTAAAGTAACTCAGTCGTGCTTTTCTCAGGGACCCCCTTTTCCCGTAAAATACTCCAATAGACGTTTGGAGTGGGTAAAGGGATAATATTCGCCATAGCTGAGTAGGACTGAAAATCCTATGTATTAGTTTTTGTTTTTTTCAACGTTGAAAGATACAGTGTTCCAAAATAGTGTGCACCTTATCTTTGTTTCCTTGAAACTTGCTTTGCAAACTTTCAGTCAACAAAAAGACCGACGAAGATAATCCCGGGGCCAGTGGAGCTACAGACGAAAACGCCGTACAAACTTTAAACTTTACAGGTCTCCAAGAGACCAACAAGGATGCTATAAGCATTCCAGAAAATTTAAGGAAAGCCATCACTCATATGAAATGGCCTATCAGTAAGAGGTGGTAGGGTAGTTTTTGTGATAGAGGCAAATGAATATCACCAGACAGAGGTATTCTATTCATGGATAGTCTTCCCTGAGGCAGATCCAAGAACAAAAGTGTTTCAAATCTACTAAGAAGAAGAACCACCAGAGGAATACATTTCTTTCGAGGATATTGAAATTCCACTAACATACCAAGAGCATGCGTTCTGGTTAAAAGGTGCCCTAAAACATATACATCACATTACTAGGCTCGGTCCACTAGGTAGACCAGGAGAAACATGGCCGGTATTAGCCAGCTACACACCACATCCTGCCATTGAAGAAATTTCGGATGAGGAACTATTAGTTCAACTGAAAGAGCTGATAAAATTTTTATAGACAATTGGTTCAATATGTCATGCGGACTTTTACAGTCCAAACGGCAATATTTATTCCACAACATACCCCTTACCTGGGGAACATAAATACATTTACAACACAGACTTTACATTCAATCGTTGGTAATTTACCTGCAAAACGGGAACAAATTCGATTCTGGATCGCTCAAAAAATTACTCAAATCGACGCAGTATTTCCTGATACTACCCCTCATGAGAAACACAGAATTCTAACAATCTGTTTACCAATGGGGATCGCTCCACATCTGGAGGACTGCAACACTTGGGGTACAGTCTTTGCTGCAATCTAAACCAAAACACATGGTGTTCCGTCTATGGCGGTAATACCAGACGTCATGAAACAGATTCAAAATGAATACGGGGCGGAGCCTGCTCTAAATCAAGGTATGAAACTACTGAAAGATTTCAAACAGGCATCAACAATAATATTAGCTAATATTAAAGGTGAAGCAGCATCCGTGGCGATCCGCCAAAAGCTAAGAGAATTTGATATAACTGAGCAACCACATGAACTGGCCAGAATAATTGAAAAATCCTATGAAGAATTAGGAAGAGACAGCTTGGGTGGGAAACCAGTTAAACCTCAACTGTCAGAAAGTCCTGAAAAGGTCTTTATTAAAAACACTCCTGCTCCCCCTAAAAAGAAGTGGGAGAACACTAAACCAACTTCTAAAGAGAAGCGTTCTCAATCCAGAGGTAGGTCACCTCAAAAGGAGCCTTCTGAAAGGAAGTATAACCTCAGGAATAGGGATAATGTGAGAAAACCTGATAGATATCAAGATACTGATACACGTTCCTCTCGTACCTTTCAGACTTCATCACAGAAATCCAAAAGGAGAGGACGGTTAGAACAAAAGGAAGAACGCGTGAAGTCCAAAGACGATCAACACGTTCAGAAAAATAAGAAAACTCAATTCACCAAAAAGAAGGTAGCAGGTCTAAAAATCAGACATGCCAAGTATCTTGAGGTCACAACTCAAGAATGGGGAATGGGCTCAAACGATGTTGGACAGCGCAGCAGAAGTCACCATAGCTCGCAAGAACTTGAAGGATCATCTGGAGACAGTGGAATTGAATGAGTACATCCAAGTTGAAACTGCAGATACCAGGGTTAGTGCCCCACATAAGTTATATGAAGTAACAATCCGGTTGGAGGGGGACATAACTAGAAAAATAAGAGGGTTCATTTGGGAGAGGCTCTTTCAGGGTTATGACATTCTTCTAGCTGAACAAGACTGGCTACCTGAATTTGTCAGGGTGTGCCCACATGGCAAAGAAATCATTATGCCAGCTTTCTCCAACCACATTCCCATTCATTTAAAATATACCTATGCCAGGACATGGGCAGTAGCCCAGGCTCCTGCATTGTTTAAAAATCACGTAGAATGGGATAAGGATTCTCCTCACCATCAATCAATCAATCAATCTTTATTATGTTTTGGAACTCCGTAGAGGTCCACATAAAGAAAACACATAATACAAACTCCATTCATTACAAAAAAAAAGAGAAAAACAAATTATAACAATTACTGCAATACAAAGTAGCTCATAGATACATACGCCATCCTTCAGTAAATATCTAAAAAGCATTTAAAAAAATTAAAAATATTAAAACAAAATCTCTCATTTGGGGGGTTATATAAGGCAAACATAAAAGAGTTAACATTTAAGATACCCATTTGCAAACAGATTTGCCTTAACCATTTACAACGATATGGACGCAACACTGGGCATATAAAGAGTACATGCATTCGATCTTGAGTGGACAGTTGACAAAAATTACAAATTGCAGGGACTCCATACCATTTGAACAATAGATTATTTAGAGGTAACAAGTCCTGCCTCAAGAGTAACCAGAATCTCCGGACCCCATGGGGCAAATTCCAAGTAACATAAGGTTGCACAAATTTTCTTGCAAATGAGTCTGTAAGGGGATTAACACCTTTCCTAGCAAGGATTGAGGCACTGTCTAGTCTATAGCTAAGGTCCCAGGAGGCCTCTTTCAAGACAGTCTTTAATTGGGATGCGGATAAGGAAAAGAGAGTACTCTCTTCCAACTGCAGAAGCGATACAGCCTTTCTAAAATTATTGACAATTAAGAAATGTTCTCTTAAACTTCCCAATAATTCTGCCTTTAAGAGGAATCTCATAGTCCCCTCTTCTCCTCTGGCTATGCTTGCGACCCAACGTACTACAGCTGCCAGGCCCTGCACCCAACTGCTGCGCAGGCCAAACTCAAGTCTGCAAGCGGCCACTGAGCAGGCGGAGCTAATGGAAATTACGCTTCTTAACAGTTTTCCCTCAACCTTATTTAAAAAATCCCAATGCTTTATATCGATTAATTCTAATCCATACAAAAGTGTAGAGGAAACTTTTGCCCTGAAGACCTCCAATAAATATGAAAAATGCCTTCTTTCCATTGCCGAGTATAATGCACTTAAGCTTCTCCCTTGGGATAAGGCTTTCCGGGCGTTATTATCGGTATGTGGTTTATCACTTAAGGTGTCTGAGATTAATTTTCCTAGGAAAACATAGCTCTTTACCACCTCAAGTTTATCACCTCCCACAGACCAGATAAAGTTCGCAAACTTATGTTTTTTCCGGCCTGAGATGCACATAATTTTACTCTTAGATGCATTAATTTTTAAGTAATGAGTTTCTGCATACTGATGTAGGGCATGGAGGCGTTTAGCGAGACCTTTAGGCATAAGATCCATTATTTAAATATCATCCGCATATAACAGACATGAGATGTGCTTTCCGCCCAAGACTGGAGCTATACCATCACAAGAGGAAAGAGAGGCAGGTAAATCTGCAATATAAAATGAAAAAAGCAGTGGGGGAAGGAGACAACCTTGCTTGAGGCCATTAACTGAAGGGATAATCTTAGATAGTCCCCTATCACCTCCTTGCAAAACCTGACACCAAGTGTCTGTATGTAATGCCTGGATCATATCTAGCAATTGAGGTGGCATTCCCAAAGCGGATAGCTTTCTCCACAGCAGCGGGCGATCAACCTTATCGAATGCTGTGGAGAAGTCTATAAAGGCCACGTACACTCTTCCGCCACGTACCCTTATGTATTTATCAGTAATAATCTGAAGGGCGGAAAGATTATCCAGGGTTCCATGCCCTTTACGAAAGCCTACTTGTTCTAGTGGTAAAATTTGTTTTAGAACCACCCAATCGTTAATTAGGGACAATAGGCATTTAGAGAAAACCTTCCCAATTGCGTCTAAGAGGGCTATTTGACGATAGTTATTGGGTAGGTTTCTATCGCCCTTTTTAAACATGGGGACCAAAATGCTCCCCTTCCAAGAGGATGGAATAGATTTTTTAATGTAACAGATCCTGAATAGAGGGAATAAAATTTTACTCCAGGATACTGGATCTTGTTTCAGGACTGATATCGGGAGTTCATCCGGGCCCATAGCACCTGATGGACGCATATCCCTAATGGCCGATTCTATGGATAATTCTGAAGGGGATTCAATTGTAGAATTAGTTTCTTCCCCAATTCCCCTAAGTTCCACTTGCAGGTCATTCTTGGCATACAAACTTAGAATATAGTTGACCCAGGATTGTTCTGAAATAGGGATTGGAAGGAGACGCACTCTTGAGCCACAACCCTCCCCAATGAGAGTCCTAAACTGTCTAGAGTTCCCTTGAACAGCGGCTTCCCGCAAACCAATCCATAACAAATCCTCTTTTTCTTTTTTCATTTTTTTCTTTATCCTACTTCTCCTTCTTTTGAGGAGAGATATTTTCTGAGATCTTTCTACTGCTCCACATATATATTGTTCCCTCACCAATTTGTTTATTTCCTTATTAAGGGAGACAACTACTTTAGGGAGGATATTTTTTTCCCTGATTAAATTGGATTTTTTTACAGCAGAGATAATCTCCTTCATAAAAACCTCGAAAGAGGACAGTTCCGACCCCTGCCAATTATTTAGGTTGGATAGAGTTTTTTCAAGGATAGGCTCCAAACCCTTCATAGCTTTAAAATCCCAGAAACATCTTCCTGTTTTTTGAAAAGTGACCACGTCACCGTTAAGCGACCAAGGGTCAGAGTTAGGGGGATCTACTAGAAGAGTTAACATAATAACATTATGATCACTGAGGGTTGTTTCTACGACAACCAAATCCCTTAAAAGAGAGAAAATACAGTGATCAACAATTATATAGTCCAGAATTGATTTACTGTTGGGGGAACTATGTGTATAGTTTGCGGGGACATCGGACGGAAGCCTACCATTGGCTATGAGGCCCTCCGTGGTGTACAATTCCTCCAACAGTAATTTACCCCGTTTATTTGTTTTTATATTAACTGGAAAAAAGGCTTGGGGGATCAACAGAGCCTCCTCTGTTAGGTTGGCACATTGAACAGATGAGTCTTAAGTTCCTTTTTAAAAATAGTGATGGTCGGCAAGGCTCTAAGGAACAAAGGAAGGGCATTCCATGCGGATGCTGCCTTAACTGAGATTGATTGGCCGCCCATACGTGCGTATTTATATTTGGGAGTGGCTAATAGGCATTGATTGGCCGATCGTAGAGCACGGTTTGGAGTATAGAATGCAAACCGTTTCTGTAAGTACGTCGGTCCCAGGCCATGAACTGCTCTGAATGCCAGCACAAGAATTTTAAATAGGATTCGGTGTTGTACAGGAAGCCAATGCAAACTTCGTAAGTGGCTCCGCACGCTCGACCTCCTAGGGATAGAGAAAAGCAGACGCACAGCAGCGTTTTGTAACACCTGCAGGCGATGAACCATGTACGCAGGTAGGCCACTAAATAAAGCATTGGCGTAATCGAGCCGAGATAAAATCAGGGCTCGAAGAACAGTCTCCTTGGCTGCCCTGGGCAGAAGAGGAAAAAATCTTCTCAAGGATCGCAGGGTACCAAAACAAATGCCGGTCAATTTTTTTATATGATCCGAAAACTTCAGATCCTGACCAAACCAGACCCCCAAGTTCTTAGCTGGGCCTCCAGTCGCACTAGGGCAGGGCAGGTCCGGTGGCCAAATCTGATCCTTGAAGTTGTCAGGAAAAGAACCGAAGAACAGGACTTCGGACTTGTCTTCGTTGCACTTAAGTTGGACTTGTGCAAGCCACCGAAATACTTCCGACAAACAATGCTGGACTGCTGATGGATCAAGCACACCCTTAGGCCAGGTGAATAACAGCTGTGTGTCATCAGCGTAAGCCATTATCTTGGCTCCCAGCTGTTCCGCCAGATATAGTAGAGGGGTCATATAAACGTTAAACAATAGAGGGCTTAACGTAGAACCCTGCGGAACTCCAGTTGTCAGTCTCTTCGGAGCCGAAGAATAAGGGGGCATCCAGACCTGCTGAGTTCTGTCGCTCAAAAACGAAGACAACCAGTCAAGAGCCAACCCTGAAATGCCGACGGCTCGCAGTCTTGCAATAAGCAAGGCATGGGGCACCGTGTCGAAGGCAGCAGAGAGGTGCAATAGAATCAGGACCGCTCTGCCGCCCCCGTCCAAGCACTCTCGGACTGCCTCCGAGACCTCGACTAGTGCTGTCTCGGTACTATAAGCCGCTCTGAACCCTGACTGAGCAGGATGTAGGGCGTGGGAGGACTCAATGAAGCTATCCAGCTGTTTAAAAGCCACCTTCTCACACACTTTCGCCAGAGCTGGCAACAGCGAGATGGGTCGATAGCTCGATGGCATTGCTGGATCTAGACCAGCCTTTTTTAACAGAGGAAGCAGTTTTGCTTCCTTCCAACTTCTCGGAATCAAGGCCATGGAAAGGGAGAGGTTAGTGATTTGAGTCACCTCTTGATTAATAATATCCGCTATCCCTCCCAAAACCCTGGCTGGGCAGGGGTCTGAAGGAGATCGGGACTTCAACGCTGCCAGCAAATGCCGTATGTCTGATTCCGAGACCGGCCGGAAAGCAACAAACTGATCCTCTAAACATCGGCTATCCGATAATAAAAGGGCGGGTGGGGTCATGGAGGACTTTTGAGCCACTTCTAAGTTCAATTGAATTTTTGCAATTTTGTCCGTAAAGTAACAAGACAATTCTTCACACCATTGAGCGGAAGAAGGGAGCAGAGGTTGAGCAGCACATGGAGATAGAAAGTTTTGGACAATTGAGAAGATCTCTTTACTGTTGTTATCTGCCTTCTCGATTCTGTCCGAATAATACCTGCTTTTAGCTGTCTTAATCGCAGCGTAATAGTCCTTTTGGGCTGCACGTAAGGACTTCTTTTCGGCTGGCAGGTAAGCTTGTCTCCAAACTCGCTCTAATTTCTTACAGACCAACTTCTGTTCCCGCAGAGCATGCGTGAACCATGGTTGTGAGGGTCTCGATCGCATCCGCCGGATACCCCCCACATTAGTGGAGGCAGCGACACCATTCGCTATCCAAAGATTGAATGCGTCAACAGTCGCTTCAAGCTCCATCGTAGGGACCGGACGGGTGTCGGAAAGGGACTCGGATAGGGACGTCAAATTAATCCGTGGGCGATGTGCCTAAGAAGGAATTTTCCTCAGATCTTCATCTAACTGCCAAGCGAACTTAATCAGGCAGTGGTCGGACCACAGCATAGGCATCGGGGGGGACAGACTAATGTCAAAGTTGGTGCATACCAAGTCAAGAACATGACCACCCGCATGAGTGGGGGCATCAACCCATTGAGAGAGGTGAGCCATGCTAAAAGTCTCACTGAGACGAGTAGCTTCAGTGGTATTCTCAGAATCCACATGAATGTTGAAATCGCCCAACAGTAAATACCGGGAAAACCGTAGAGCTCGAGGGACGATTACCTCCTCCAGGGCTCCAATAAAGTTACCAACATAGCCTGGGGGACGGTACACTAACGTGCCACCTAAGGTAAAATGCGGACTAAGCTCCAAGCAAAAATGGAGAAGTTCGGCCTCTTTCAATTCATCCAGATGTTCGCAGGTGAGAGTCCAGTGATCCCGATAGATCACGGCAATCCCTCCACCTCGTCCCACATCTGCTCTACGATCTACTCTGCAGATCCTAAAACCCCGGGGGATAGCTAACTCAACTACCGGTGAACAGGAGTCGGTCATCCAGGTCTCGGTGACAAAGAGTAGATCAAAGTCATTTTCTGCTAATAGGTCAAAGACCTCAGCAGTGTGGCACACCAGAGATCTAGCGTTAATCAGGCCCGCCTGAATGATCTTAATTTCATTACAGGGTTGGGTAGGTGGGGGAGCAGGACTATTAAGCTGATAGTTACAGAAGGGGCAAGATCTAAACCGACTATCAGTGACCACCCAGGAATGCGCAGCCTCACAAGGGGGAACATTTAGAGTCCTAAGATCTGCCGTTGTGTACCGAAGTGCTACAGCAGGGACAGAATTGGAGGAAAAATGACCAGGAGACGTGGCCCTGTGCCCGGCCAGAGCACGGACGGGCACAGACGGGCCCTCCTTTGGCGCTCCTTCGGCGCGCCATCGTCGCGCCCGCTGCGCCCGCCCGCTGCGCGGACGGGAAATGAGACACATATATACGGGAAGAGGGTGGGAGGGTCCAAGCGACTAGACCGCGATCCCTGCACCTCTCAAAGATGGCGGCTCACCCCCGGCTCTACCCGCAAACAGCGTTAAAATCGGCTGTGGGGTCTCAGGAGTCGGTGCGAGGGAAGGAGTGTGCAAATAAGCAAGTAGGTAAGGCCAGTAACATAAAAACAATTCACAAAGTTTAAAAAGTAGAAACACCTAACTTCCCCGGCTTTCCGCCTCAGGGAAGTAAAATTGCTCAAGTCAATCAAGGAGTATGAGGGCTGGCGAAGCTTAAATACCCGAGAGGGCGGGAGGGTCCAAGCGACTAGACCGCGATCCCTGCACCTCTCAAAGATGGCGGCTCACCCCCGGCTCTACCCGCAAACAGCGTTAAAATCGGCTGTGGGGTCTCAGGAGTCGGTGCGAGGGAAGGAGTGTGCAAATAAGCAAGTAGGTAAGGCCAGTAACATAAAAACAATTCACAAAGTTTAAAAAGTAGAAACACCTAACTTCCCCGGCTTTCCGCCTCAGGGAAGTAAAATTGCTCAAGTCAATCAAGGAGTATGAGGGCTGGCGAAGCTTAAATACCCGAGAGGGCGGGAGGGTCCAAGCGACTAGACCGCGATCCCTGCACCTCTCAAAGATGGCGGCTCACCCCCGGCTCTACCCGCAAACAGCGTTAAAATCGGCTGTGGGGTCTCAGGAGTCGGTCGCTTACTGGCGTCTACATAGTGGGAAAAACTCCACTTTACTCTATTGGTTAATAGGCACGCGATTCCCCCTTTTGCATGTCCCCTACTAGAAGGGGTTGCTGCCGCCTCCAATACAAAGTAATCTCTCCCTACATTCAATTTATCAATACACCATGTTTCCTGGATGCAAATTACACTGGCATTCGAGGAAGAGAGATACAATAGTTTTTCAGGGTTATTGTTAATGCCGGCGGCATTCCAGGAAATAACAGTGAAGGAGCTGCTAAAGGTGAGAAAACAGTTTTGGGTTGTCTGTCACCTTGGACGACAAGGCACCAGGTAACCAGTTCCATTGCTGTTCATTCTCAGTTATACCCCTATTTATTGTTATTGGAGCGGGGATAACATGTGAAACTAGCCTTTTCGTTTTTAAGACACGAATCTTTAAGTCTTCGAAAGGCTGAGAAGAACCGGCTTGACCCAGGCCCCTATGATAGCCGTTCTCATAGTGGTTATTAACACATGTAGCTGTAAAGGGCACCACATCAATCCCCTGACTCTGGAAAGTTTCTGCTTTATTTAGAATAAGATTCGCTATCAGATTGGAATAGAACCTTACCCTAATAAAAGACATAGACCCTGTTCCTAGTATTGTTACTAGATCAATATCATTTGATTTGATTAGTTTCAGGCCCTCTATATCCTTACAACATTTCAACAAAAAAGATCTATTCAATACCAAATCAAGGTCAAATAATGGAACAAAATCCAAAATCAGTGAATCTGTATGGGTTTCCATCATCTTAAGAGAGAAGTTTTGACCAGAGACTACCCCTTCTGCCAGTGTATGGAAAGGAGGGGCAGTAGGGTTAAGAATGGTTGATACCACAGGAACAGGATTTCTTATTTCCACTGCAGGAAAGTGGACCATGGGCCTTTCTTTTTCTACACCCGGTTGTCTCGAAATTGGATTAGAACCACTGGTAATAATTTCATCAGTATTAACAAGAGGCACCACAGTTTCGGATGACAAAATATTTGAATCATGCCTCGAAATTCCATAATCAATCTCAACCTTAGCAGGGGAGGAATTATGACAGGCTTGGGACTCCTCAAAGAATATTTGTCTCTGCCTCCTCTTTTTGAATCTACGGAGAGGCTTCCTCTTTTTTCCTTTACACTTTTTTTGTTTTCCCACTTTCTCCTCTAGCTCCATCCCCTTAAAATCTGGATCAAAAATGGGATATAGTACCTTTTCGGCATTGGCATCAGACAATACAGCACTATTTTCCTCTATAACAATACCTGGTTCAAAGTCACTTATACAATTATGAGCAGACGTTTTGAAAACAGAGCATAATTCCTTCATCACAGGAGCAACTGGTATATTCTCGGTTGACAAACAGGGTGCATTAGCTGGTGTTTTTTCAGGAAGTGTTATAATACAGGGATCTAAACCGCAGCTCTTTTCTGAGGTTTTTGATAATAAAGCCTTTAAAATTTGAGTAACAGAATCCAATACACAATCTGAACTACCCACAAATTTACTCAGTAACGTTAGAATTGAAGATAACAAATGTTCCAAAGAGATCAGAAATTCTGATATAGGTTTCTCTGATGATTTTAAACTAGGATCATTAATAACCTCAATCCCCGTTATATTGAGCATTGGACTCTTTGACATATTAGTCTGAAAAGATAAATCTTGAGACTTGAGGGAGGGAGTACTACTATAAAGATGTAGACCAGAGGGGGTAGCGCCAATTGGGGTCTTTATAACGTCTAGTAGTTTCCTAGGATCATCTACCAAATAACGTTCACACAACTCTAAGTCAATATCCAAAGGCTGTAAATCCTCGTTAGTAACCTCCCTCAACTTGGAGTGATTTAATGAGTCATTGGGCGTAACATTTCCAGGTGTTAATGGGACCTTGGTTTTTTGAGAATTATCCAGATTAGAGGCTGTACACTTATCATTCTCAGAGAATATAGGAGGGGAGGATAAGACACCCAGACTAAAGTATAAGCTTAAATTTAAATTTCCCGATTCCGTTTCCTTCTGCACTTGATTGAGCAATGGGTTATGCAAGGCAATTGAACCGGCGCCCTTATTAGAAACAGACTTTTCCGAGGGCACCTTATCCACCGTTTTCTCCCATAACTGAAATATCTGATTTTGGCCCTTCAATTGAATAGTTGAGACATTCTTGTTTCGAAGGGGGTTGGATCTAGTCTTAGCCGACGATCTTCCCCCCAACAGTCTCCCAGATCTGAGCTTTTTTGCGGTCATATTGCAAGCTATGTTAATAATGAAGGGTAAAACTATATATAGTGCCAATAATCAGATTAAAATATGCTCAATACTTATTCAAAATAAAAGGCGAAGCAGATGAGCGCGTCTGTTGAGTCACAAATATTGCAGCAATTGCCAAGGTCTATAAAGGTTGAATGGATACCAAATTAAAATGAAAGATTAATAATAAAATGTTATTAAATGGGCCCAGCCCAGCCTACTTCGGCCACAGAGTGCCCGCTCTTTGCCCGGTCTTCGCCCGCGCGCGTCCCGCGATCCGCGGGAAGGGGCGGGGTTAAGTAGAGAGTGTTGGGGGCGGGAAGAGACACCAGCTGCGCTGCGATGGAAAGCGCGCTGAGGATGCTGGGTCTCGCAGTCCCGTCCCGGTCCCCGCAGGCGGCAACACAAAGGGTAGTAGGCGTTGGTTCCCTCCAGGGAACGGCAAGTCCTCGGAATGACCTCAAGGGCAGAGAGTGTCCTCGCTGGGAACAATGCAAACAAAACCCGTGAGGTAGGAACTACGGGCTGCTTTTAGCCTGCGGGAGTGCTGGGGGCGGGAAGAGACACCAGCTGCGCTGCGATAGAAAGCGCGCTGAGGATGCTGGGTCTCGCAGTCCCGTCAGGGTCCCCGCAGGCGGCAACACAAAGGGTAGTAGGCGTTGGTTTCCTCCAGGGAAAGGCAAGTCCTCGGAATGACCTCAAGGGCAGAGACTGTCCTCGCTGGGAACAATGCAAACAAAACCAGCCAGCAATTGAGCAGGAGGTAAGGGGTACTGTAGAGTGCTGTGGCCGCAACTTTCTCCGCAGCCGCTCCCTCGCTGCGCCACCTCGCCTCTCACTACTCTGCTCAGCACCGATGATGATGACGAACTGCAAACGCGGACTGGAGTTCTTCTTGGTTGTACTGCTGTTGTTTTCTTGTGATAGTGGCTCTCTACTCCACTCCCAGAGCTCTCACCAGTCTCTCAGTCTCTCATGATGATGGCGCCCGTGAGCAGGCAGCAAGCATGCAGCCACTGAGCAGCGGCGGTGCTGGCGCGGTGATGGAGCGGCGGTGGCAGTCACGGCACCTCCTAACGAGCCTAGCAGCTCACCTATCCACCTCTCCACCTCTCCACCTTCGGCTTCGGCTTTACCGCTCTCTCCCCTCGCAGCAGCAAGGCAAGGCAGGGCAGACCACAGGCAGACCGCAGACCACTGACCGTACCGCTCCGCGCTGCAGAGCTTCTGTCTCCGTCTCTCTCAGGCGCTACGAAAACACGGCATGGAATCCTGGTCCTCACCATAAAATCCAGTTAAACAAAATCAACCAAATGCACAAAGGCAGTACCCAGTTAAGCAAGAAGCTAAAAAACAGGTCAGGGAGATATTAGATCAACTTGAATACCAAAGGGTGATTGAAACATAGACCTCGTCCATGAACAATCCTTTGTTTCCTGTCTCCAAACCAGACAATACATATCGTCTAGTATTGGTTTACAGACATTTAAACTCTTGTTGCAAAACTTTTGCAGTACAAAATGCACACAGTGCAACATAAATAAATAACATTGTGCGTAAAAAATATAAAACCACATTAGATATTTCTAACAGTTTCTTCTGTCAAAACATTGCCCCAGACAGTAGGTACTTGACAACTTTCTCACTTATGGGGACACAGCGTGACTTCTGTCATCTCCCTCAGGGATTCAAGAATAGTCCAGGGTTATTTTCAGCCAGAATAACAGAGTTACTACAAACCTATGATGATGAGGCATTATCATATGTCGATGACATCTATCTAACAGTCGATGACTTGGACAGGCACTTGAACAGGGTGAACACCATAATATTGGGCTTCGCCTCTGATGGGTATAAATTCAATTTCAAGAAAGCAAGAATTGCCACCTCAACATCCTTTTTCTAGGATACGAGTTATCAAGTGAAGGCAAAAGCCTGGCAGCAAACTTTCTAGAGAAATGTGCGCTGCTCCAACCTCCAAAAACGCTGGAAAACTTACAGTCGATTCTAGGTTTCCTGAATTTTGGAAGAACTTACATTCTAAACTACGCAGAAAGGGTTAAACCTCTCTTACAAATTAACCAAACCTGATTTCAAAACACTTAATTGGACTCAAAAACACACAGAAATTTTGCGTTCATTGCAAACAGAGATGTTAGCAACAAAACATTTACAAACACGAGTAAACGTACGCAACTTGGTGATCTGAAACATTCCAGGACAATGCAGATTCACATACTTAACCTTTAACGAAGGTGAAAAAGTACCAATAGCTTACAAATCACATTTGTAGACACAAGCAAAAATGAAATTCACTTCAACAGAAAAAATTCTGACAGCGGGTCAGACTGCAGTAGCAAAAGACAGAGCCCTCGCACAGGGTAAGCGCATAATGGTCATTACTCCTGTACCTGCCTTAGAGGCAGTGACGAAAGCGAGTATTCTGAATGCTAAAGCTTTACATCCGAGATGGATACAATGGGTTAATTCTCTTGCTGCAATAGACGTTGAATACGTTTTTGACCCTTATTTGAAAACACAAGCATTTCTACAATATGAACAAGAATGTCCTCTGCCTTCTGAGATTCTGCCTCTAGAGCAGTATGAATGTATAATGTATACTGATGGATCAGCCCAACCCACTACGAGGGGTAAACAACCTTATAGTGCTGCGCGCGCGATTGTTAAAGGTCACTGGCGAGATGGCAAATTCCGACCTATGGTAAATAAAACACAATCTCTAGGAGATTGTACAGCTCCTCGAGCTGAGCTACAAGCATTCAAGATGGCGCTTGAAAATACTGATCGCGAATTCCCCACACTCATAGTGTGCGATTCTTATTATTGTGTTCAATCTTACAATGAATACTTGTAAAACTGGATTCAAAAAGATTACAAAGATGCAAAAGGTGGCACAATCAAGCATAACTTGCTTTGGGAACAAGTAGTTGAGTTACAACAAGAACTACAAAAGGCTCACGTGATACATACACTGAGTCATCAACGTGATGGCGTTCACGTTGCAGGGAATTCATTGGCTGATGAAGCCGCAAAGGCTGCTGTGCAAACGGCTTCCTTAGCTGCAATCACTCGTTCAAAAACGTTCAAATACTCATATATAGTTGATGCAAACTCCGTTCCTTTAGCTTGAATCCCTGGAGTAGGGGATAGGGTAATTCCAAACAGGAAACGTAGAGTAGCTTTGATACACGAAGCACATTTGGGAGAGGGTCTGACACATCAGGGCATCTCTAATCTAGACTAGAATTAAAAGAGAAGTACTGGTGGCCATGAATAAATACTCACATTCGCACATTTGCAATTAACTGCCATGACTGCAATAGAGATCGCAGCGGAGAACACCGCCAGATACCTGACTACAGTGTAGCCAGACCTGTACAGACACAATTGTTAGACAGCATTAGACTTTCTATATGCAGACATCCCTGTGGACAAATGCGGTCCCACAAATATTAAGACAAGGTTTATGTGGATGTGGCCTCAGTGCTCGTCTGATGCTCGAACTATTATAAAAGATTTGAGAGTCTTTATCGGCACATACGCAGTCGGCGTGCTACATTCTGACCAGGGTCCTGCGTTTAGCTCTCGAGCTTACAAGAAGGCCATGGCCAAATTGGGCGTTGCATTGCGGTACTCTAGTCCATTCCATCATGAGTGAAATTTGGTAGTGGAGAGAAAAAACCGGGACATAAAGCAATCTATAGCAGCTAGAGTATAAGCCTCGGGTGATGGGTGGGTCAAACATCTAATAAGTGTCCAACATAGTCTTAACAATCTGCCAAGAAGTTCTTTAGGGGGTATGAATCCATATGAAATCCTTTTTGGAACAAGAATGATTGTTTCGGATCTCTACAGGTGCTGACTGCTTGCACCAACTCTATCTCTGTGACCTGTTTTTAATTTTGCGCCGTCACATTATTTTTTAGCTGTGGTTTGACTTTTCAGAAAACTTAGGCATTTGTTTGTATTTTATAACTATGTATTTCATTGTTCTTGGAACTTACCTGAAATCTCACCTCTGTCCTTGGTCCGCCACGGCTTGTGCCGATTGCTGTGGAGGGACGAGGAGGCGTTAGTTTCACTTCCGGGTTGCTGTCTTGCCAACCGGAAGTGTAGCCATTCTTCCAGCATTCTCACTACCTGCCTTCTGTCCTACATAGGGCGGGCTGTGCAGCTAACGCGCGCAGTGGCGAGCCAAGGGCGCGCCAAAGGCAAGCCCATAGGTGCCCGTCCGTACCAGACCGCTGCCAGCTGCCTTGACCCCTGCCCGTTTTATTTGAACGTTTATTTTATTTCCTAATGATCACTCCCAAGATGACCTTGCTTAGGTATTCCAGTCAGGAGTTGAAGGATCTCGATCCTTCTTTGTCCAAACACTTAGCTGGTCCAACAGTTGCTTTACCTTTTTATCCCTTGTTCTCCTCTTCCAGTTCCCGCGTGGGGAATCTTAGCCTCTCATACATCCACCCATACTAAAATTTCCAGACCATTAAAGGCACTCTATTTTAATGCACGTTCCGTTCCCAAACATGCTGTGGAAATCTGGGGCCATATGTATCAACATTCCGTTTTACGATTCCTAAATAGCGATTTTTAAGGAATCGCTATTTAGAAATCGCAAAATGGTATGTATGTAGGAAATCGCGTCTTTTTAGCGATTCCTTAAAATTCCTTAATTGCGATTAGCAAATTGCTAATCGCAATTAAGGAATAATTTCCCATTCATTTCTATGGGCCAGGAGGCCCATAGGAATGAAGGGGAAATTTGCGAATCGCAATTTGCAAATCGCAAATTGTGAATATTTTCAAGGGTGCAGGGGTGTCTCAAGAACAGATTCAACAACTTGAGAGAGAGGGAAGAGACAAGACACTCTCAGTCCCCCAGGTTAATGTATGTCAAACAACAAAAGAGTGTCGTAGGAGGAAAGGATATTAAGCACAGTACTAGAGAAGGACGAAATCAACCTATTAGTTCGCATTGGAGGTCATTTTAGGGATTTATTTTTGAAGCCCTCACTCACCACCCTGGGTGGTGACATGCTTCATCATCGGGCCCACCAGAAGAAGCTGAATGCCTCCCTGGTGTGCTACAACGCCAGATTACTGCGGAGCGGGTTTATTTTTTTGTGACAATAGTGTGAAAAGTAGTGTGGATAAAAAAATGTCAACAAGCTGTACCAACCAAAAAACTGTATTCTGTGGTCAGCCAGACATTTATTAAAATATATGTGTCGGGAAATTTACCAACTAGTGTGTTGGGTATTTTCACTTAGAGTGGGGTCGACATGTTTCTGCCCATCTATGTGTACATTTTACTGGGCTTTCATCAGGACCGTTTAGTGATGTACCTCGGTGGTGTGGGCGCGCTAAGGCCCCCCCTTACCAGAGGACGTGAAAGTAAAAATAGGTGCAAAAAGAACAAACCAGAAAAAGTGAATGTTCCCTCGAATTTGAGGAACCTGTGGTCTGAAAGGAAAATGACAAACACACAGAGAAAACAACAACATAAAGTTAGTATGATCGGTTAGAAATATTTTTTTGCACAATTGGTGGGTCAATACTGTGCTTGGGCTAGTCAAAATGCGTGCCCGTGGTGCCATATAATGCTATATTAGTGCCTGGAACGCTGTCCTGGCTGGCAGGCAGTCTTGGGGCATTCACTATGGCATAGAGAAATCGCCGTTTAACAGAATGGTTAATTAAACATCACTTGTGGTTCAGCGATCAATGTGCCCGAATGCGGGGCTCGTGGTGATGTAATAATGGCTTAGCTGTAATCAAAGACTATACAGATTAAGATAAGGAGAAGAATTCTCACTTGTTACTTAAAAGATCCACACCCCATGGGTCTCGGGAGGGGGGTGGTGGCGACAATGGCACACCCTGAAAAGGGACATGGAGGTTAGATGCACGAAAAAGAATGAAAAACACAGGTTTTAGGTTACTTAGCTGAATGCTGGTCTTAGAGATATGGTCTTACGCCCGCAACGCCAAACACCCACTCGGCACCTAGCGACTCCTGCTACCGGACCCCGTGGATAAGGTCCCGGAAGTGGAGTAGCGGTAATGAGGAGTGTCGGCGGGGTAGCGGGCGTGGCTGGGCTGTGGGAGCGGCCAATCGGTGGGAACGCGACAGAGCAAGCGTGAAGTGACGTTCGCGTGTGAGCCTTCAATCACCGGCTGAATTGAGAGCGAGGCTTGGAATACAAGCCCTCGCTTGGTAGTCAAAGAAACCACAGTGCTCTAGCGCGGATAAGGCATGAACAGAGGCTGTATTGCTATGTGAACACAGCGGGGGCCAGGCTAAAACAGTGAGCCATTGTTCTGTAGTCAAGTGTTAAGAAGAACAGGGACCCTGTGGACTATTACTGAGTTTAGCAAAGGGGCAGAAAAAATATATATTATTTAAAAAGGAGTAGTTAAAAAATATATGGAGTACTGAAGTGATTATGATAAGCACATCAGTGGCCAAGGTAAAGAAAAATAGGAATTGGGAGTTACAGTTAGTGAAAAGAGAGGTACTAGAACTCTGTTGCAGGGTCATTATCGTTTGAGCACTGAAGACCAGGGTATTTGGTCATTCAGCCCATTGTTATGAGTTCCCAATCTGTATACCCAGCGTTGTTCTTTCTCGAAAAGAACGCTGGCAGTATTTCTTTCCGTGGTGATTTGTTCGATGATTGTCCAGCGAAGATCATTGGGCGTATGATTCTGTTGGAGGAAATGTTCCCTCATCTTAGTGGTTGACTTACGACATCTAATATTGCTGCGGTGTTCACAGATACGCTGTTTTACCTTGCGGGTTGTCATTCCTACATATTTCTTCTGACAAGGACATGTTATAAGGTAGACTACGTTTGTAGAGTTGCAGTTGGTGTGTGTCCTCTGTATCCATATTTTCCCTGATTCCAATGAGAGTTGTTTCGTGTGCGTTGTCAAGTGGCAAACACTGCAATTTGAGCAGGGATAGTGTCCAGTCACTGGGGGAAGACCCCAAGCATTCGTAACGGACCTCTCGTTTGAGGTGTTTGACACTTCTGTTTTAGGGCGTGTATGTACCAAAGAGTCTTTCAGGCTAATACCTTTTTTAAAAAAAAAGAGTGGTTTCTCCCAGGTCCGTTTGTTACTCGTTATAATCTTCCAGTGTCTGTTGACAGATTTTTTCATGGCATCTGAAATGGAACTATACGTGGTCACACATGTTAGTGGTATGTTAGAGGATTCCTTGATAGTGTCCTCAAGGAGTGCCTCACGGGGTTGATTTCTGGCGCGTTTGTTACCTTTGTCCAGGATCTTTGCAGGATAACCTCTTGATTTTAGTCTTTCTGTGAGGTCTGCTGCTTGGGTTTTATAGTCCCTGATGTCACTACAGTTCCTACGTATCCTAAGGTATTGGCCGTAGGGTAGGTTCTCCCTCAAAGGCCTAGGATGAAAGCTCGAGAATTCTAACAGATTGATTTTTGCTGTAGGTTTATAGTGTGTTTTAGTTGTTAAGACAGTGCCGCTTACTGTGATGATTACATCTAGAAATACCACTGTCTCCTTGCTGGAGCAGTTAGTACATTTCAGGTAAGGATCTAGAGTGTTTATCCAGGTTAAGAAATGTTCGAGGTTGGTCTCGTCGTCCTTCCAGTTTAGGAGGATGTCATCAATATACCTCTTCCATAATCCTATGGAGGAGTGGTAAGGGTTGCTGGTGGGCAAAACATGCTTAGTCTCGAAGTCATGGACATAAAGTCCGGCAATACTAGGAGCAAAAGTACTGCCCATAGACGTACCTGTACTTTGGAGGTAGAGCTCCCCTTGATATTCAAAATAATTTTCTTTTAAAGCCATGGTTGCACATTGTACTATGAATTCCTTAGGTGTTCTATAGTTCCACTCAATTGAGTCTAAAGCTCTTCCCATGACTCTGAGGGTATCGTCCTGGGGAATACTAGTGTAAAGACTTTCAATGTCAAGTGTGACTAGGATGATAGAGTCTTCTGCAAAGGTGACTTGTCCGAGCAATTGTAGCAGGTTTTTGGTATCTTTGAGATACGTTGAGGTGTTCTGTACCAAAGGTTTTAGGTAGTGATCACAGAAAGTGGAAAGAGGTTCCAGAACGGAGCCGATGCCTGACACTATAGGTCGTCCAGCGGGTGGGTTGACATTTTTATGTGTCTTGGGCAGAGTATAGAAGTAAGGAATGGTGTTGCCACCTGCCGTGAGGAAGGCTGCCTCATGTTTAGAGATTTGGTCATTTTCTTCGGCGTCCTTCACTAGGCCGTGGATGCGTGCCTTCAGTACCGGTGTGGGGTCAGTTGTGAGGGGATCGGGTGTAATTGATCCTATTATTCAGTAATTTGCGGCAAGTATTGTCATAATCCCGAGTATTTTGGATCACTATGCCGCCTCCCTTATCCGCTGGCTTGATAGTTATTTCCTTATCCTTTTTCAATTTTTCTAATGCTTGAAATTCTAGAGCAGAATTTTTTTTAAAGGGTGTCGTTATAGGCAACTCGAAGTTGGTGGTAATTTGCGATTCCTTAATGGCATTTTGGAATGTTTTTTTCCTTGATACATTGCATTTAAGGAATCGCAAAATTTGCAATTCCTTAAATGCAATCGCAAAATAAGGTATGGCAAATTTAGCGATTCCTTTTTTTGCACCAAAAATGTTTCATACATACCATTTAGCGAAAATGGGTTCGCAAACGCCGGAATTCTGTGAATTTCGGCGTTTGCGAACCCATTTTGCTTTGATACATATGGCCCCTGGAGTCTTGTTGACTCGGAATCATCAGATATTTGTTTTATTACTGAAACTTGCCTACATGAGCATGCCTCTCCAGATGTGGCCATTGTGTTTCCTCCACAATACAAATTAATAAGAGTGGATAGGGAAAAGAATAGAGGAGGTGGTTTACTCATTGCCACTACCCCGGCTGTGAATATTACTTCTTTACATGGAAATATATGTCTTTAAAATGGATGGTCTGTCAGGAGGAGCATGGAGAGGTGCATTAGTATACAGACCTCCAGGTCCAAAAAATGATTTTCCACATAAATTACTGGAGATCATCGCTCCACATGTATTAGCCTCTGATTACTTCCTTCTGCTGGGCGATTTCAACTACCATGCTGAGTTATTACATGATACCGACACCGACCAGCTAATTTCTAGTGTTAACACCTTGGAATTAGCTCAATTGGTAACCAGGCCAACAAACATTGCGGGTCACACACCCGATCTGTTGTTGACAAATTCGACAGAGATTAGGGTGGAGTCTCCAATACCATTAGTGTGACCGATCATTTTTTATTAAAATTAACCATTCTTGACCATGTTATCAATATGGTTCCTTGTAAGGAAGTAGTCTGGAGAAGATCTTGGCGTAAAGTCACTCTGCCTCTTTTTGCTGCCACCTTTAGGCCTACTCCAGCTAGCCCTAATGATAACATTGATTCTTGCGCGATCTCTCTAGATAGAGCTATAATTAACACCTCGGATAAAATCGCTCCTCTTACTAAAGTTACTCAAAGCACGAGCTGCTTCCTGGTTTACCGACCAACTAAAGTTACAGAAGCTTTCTTGTAGGTCCGCGGAGCGGGAATGGAGGAGCCCCAAAGAGCAGACATACTGCATATTATACAAAGGTGTCCACCATAAGTACATGGAAAAGATAAGGCTTACTAGGAAAATGTTTCTCCTGAATCGTATTGAGAAGGCTGCAAACTCAAATAAAGAGCTCTATCAAATTTTAAAAGAATTTTCTACTCCTCCTGCTCAGTTTCAACTTTCTACCTCCCAGGACTGGATAGATTCTCTTTCTAAATTCTTTGAGGAGATTATGGCTATCCATACTTCCTTTCCAGTGCATGATAATTGTAATGATATGGGGAATTCTTCATTACTTCTTTCTGATCCCCCCATATTTTGGTGGAATTTACCCAGTGCAGCTCTGCAGAGGTGACTGAAGCCCTTATTAAAGTAAAAACTGGTTCATCTACTGACCCTCTGTCACCAAAAATTGTTCCTACTGTTGCCCCTGTTCTATTTGACTACCTTACTGATTTATTTAATAAATCATTGTCAGAATCTGAATTCCCTACATCATGGAAAACTGCCAGGGTCCGGCCCATATTGAAAAAATCTACTGCAGACCCAAAACTCTTAACTAATTACCATCCTATATCGCTGCTTCCTCAGTTTGGTAAAATGCTTGAGTTCTTGGTCAACAAACAGCTTGTTGTCCATCTTGAGAACCATTGACTGCTTGACCCTTCTCAATCTGGCTTTAGGGCAGCCCATAGCACCGAAATAGCTTTGCTGGAGGTAACTGATAATATCAGGCGGGCATTAGACGGGGGGCAGTCATCTATCCTCATCCTGCTTGATTTATCTGCAGCGTTCGACACCATCTCCCACAGCATTCTTGAACACCGGCTTTAGGAGATTGGTGTCAGGGGAAAGGCTTTCCAGTGGCTTAAGAACTACTTAACTCAACGTACTATGACAGTACAGGTGGGAAGTACAAACTCCTGTAGTAGATGAGTTAAGATGGGAGTACCGCAGGGCTCCATTCTGGGTCCGACACTTTTTAACCTTTATGTGATACCTCTAGCCAAAGTGATTCGATCCTTTGGTCTTGAAGTTGTGTCTTACGCCGATGACACCCAGATCTTGGTCACTCTCGGTCCAGACCCATTGGAAACTAAGTCCCGCTTTAAAGATTGTATGTCTCAAATTGAGAAATGGATGTGCACTAACCACCTTCAGTTGAATGGTGGGAAAAACAAGATAATGATTTTTGGCAAGGCAGATGAGTATTGGACACCTGACTGGTGGCCCTCTAGCCTTGGCCTTTGTCCTACTCCAACTCAGTCAGTGAGAAATCTGGGCTTCCAACTAGACAACAAATTGTCAATGAAAGACCACGTCGATAAGACTATTGGTGCCTGCTTCGGAGTTATGCGTAGCCTGCGTACATTTTTTTAATGGATTCCACTGGAGGCAAGAAAACCCCCAGTCCAAGGACTTATCATCAATCGTATGGATTATGGGAATGCCCAACTGGCTTCCACCAACGAAAATCTTTTATCAAGGATACTGGTTCTGCAGAATACTGCAGCAAGACTGGTACTTGCTCTTCCACCTAGATCTCCATCGGCTCCCAGTCTGAAGCTTTTGCACTGGATGCCCATAAGAAAAAGTATACGCTTTAAGTTACTATGCCTTACGCACAAGAACATGTACGTAAAGGGCCCAGCTTTTTGGGCAAAAAAACGAACCTGGTATTTACCAGATCGAATCCTGAGATCCAGCAATCAAGCGTTTCTTGTGTCTCCTAGAATACGCACTACTACAGGTGGAGGGAGATCTTTTTCTTACCTTGCGCCGTCTTTCTGGAATAAATTGCCCTTTAGCCTACGCACCTTAAGTGATCACAATTGTTTCCGTAGGAATCTAAAGACATGGTTGTTTGACATCTAGCTGCATTTAAAGTCTTATCCTCTCAGAGACATCTACCAGCGCACCGAGACTCTTCAGTGATATGTGCACTCAATAAATGTTTTATGATTTGATTTGATTTGTTTTGATTCTCAGACTTCAGTGGTAGAACAAATACCCTTTGATATCAAAGACCGTTTGGCTGTTTTGCAGGACTTAAATGAAATAAGAAAAAGCCAAAGTAACGTGACCACTGAAGAAAAACCAACTGTCCCAGCAAGACCTGTCTGGATTCCAAAGATTGGAGATCTAGTCAGAGAAAGGATCACGGACAGGAAGGAATTCAGACCTTCTTAAAGACAACCAGTACCTATCCTAGCAATCCACGGATCAAGAACAGTATTACTGCCGCCCCTTGCTGGTAAAAAAGAGAACAGGTTTGTGTCCATCGACCTGGTAAAACCACATCATGTGGCCGATCATGAGCAGCAGGCCAAGTTGTAGCAGACACCCTAATCTGGCTACTATCCAAAAGGTTCAAACTGAGAGACTTATCACCTTTGAAGAATCTGCATTGCGAAAACAAGGACTATGCAACAAAGCCATGGAACTTGTACCTCTTGAGACCCAAATAACAGTTCATCAAGAAACGCCTGTCTACAATGAAATAGCATTTGACTATACAAATGTAACAAGTGATCAAGTGGTTCCAGCGATTTCAACGAATCCTGAAGCAAACCCTACAATTGACAGAACTGCCTCTGGCTATTGCATTAAGTTTGATACGTTTTCTGAGGATCCCAGCGAACCTGAGACGACGCCAGTAAAAAGAACTTTGAAAGAACAAGCAACAGAACGTTTTCATCACCTGGAAAAGACTTATCTAGTTTCACCATAGATTGAACTTTGGATTGTGTTGGGTGTACTTTTTCTTCTACTTTGGTTGACTCTTATAATAACTTTGGGAATGCAGATAAATGGAAGATATGTTAAAAAGGACACAGCAAGTAAGAACATCAACTTACTCCTCAAGCCACACAAATCATCTCATCGTGAACAAAGAGACTTGTCATCAGTGAACATCACAGCCGTTCCTATACGTGGTGGTATAGCTTGGGACAGAACTGATTATGACATTTTCGGTCCAGCTGAGCTGTTGGAGATTCCACACCAGTTCAAGATTTCCTTGAATGACTTTGTTTCATCTAGTACCTTTTCCGATGATTGGGACTTCGAGAGTATTAATAATATGATGCCAGACTTAGAAATGTCTGCAACATTCACAAATCATGAATACTTAGAAGGTTCAACAGGTTATGAACAAATGTATTGTTATAATCACTATGCTCATCATTTCTTGCACAGATCTGCAAATCTTAGAAATGTACTTAAATATATCCAATGGGAACATTGTCCTACGCCACCAAAGGGTAGCTCAAAAACATTTTATGGCAAATTTCCATACTTTTCAGGTTTTAATGTTTCAAATCCAGAATCATTTTACTTTAAAAATGTTAATAAGACAGGAATAAAAAAGTATGTTGACAAATAGCAAGCATATTTATTCTGCGGCCTTTTATACTCAGCTGTCTTTGTTAGGTTTCGACTTTTGGAAAGACAACATTGAGACAAAAACTGTCTGTGGCACAAAAGGCTGGCAGATGCAGGGATTGGAAGCCTTAATTAGAGCCTGCATCATCCCAGAGCAAAAAATGTTTTTGAATGACACTGTCCAACAGACATCTTGTCCTGGGTTAGCCAAGATGAAGGAGTTAAACAAACCGTCCATACCTACACCTACACCTACACCTGATTTCAATAATACTTCAGAGGGGGAGGTCGACGTACATACTATTTTGCTTCACAACAGAACAGATCCAGATTGGAAAAAATTGTTAATCTGGCCCACAGACACAAACAACAGTCAAGATAGATTCCTGAATAAAACACAAGGGTTTACATTCACTAGGCCAGATCCAAGATATGTTCAGAGACAGAATCCAGGAATAGTAACAACATACAGTGTAGGAAAACTGTGCTTTGAATGGCTACACAAGTCCACACTAAAGGAAGTAAAACAACACTTATCTTTACTTAAAGATGGCGCTGCTCTGAGGGACTTCTTACCTACTAAAACGCGTCATAAACGTTTTATATGCACTGGTATCTATGGTGCTTATAATAAAGCATGGAAGATTACCCAAGCAGAGACTGCAGAACGAATACGAGAAATTGATCGTATTAATTTAGAGAAATCTCTCTCTGTATTTGACAATGGGTTAACAACTCTGTTGTCCAGGATATATTCTTTGGACAGCATAGTATCCTCTGCCATAGACATAATCGAACAGTACTTGGTCATGTTGCAGCATGGTCAGTCGCAAATACTTTCTATAAAGCTATTAGGCTGGACGTTACAAAACCTTCATTCAGGATATGTGCCTTGGCATTTAATCAACACTACATTAATGTTTTCAGAATTCAATCTCACTGATAAACAGATCAAACTGGCACAGAGGGGAGCAGACTGTACGGTTCTGAGCACTGAAAAACTGGAAAGATTTCCATTTACTGTCGCTGAAAAACCAGCCATTGAATGGATAATACACAGAACAATCACTCTGCCTGTTACAATTTTCCATTTTCAGTATTGCTTAAAACATATACCAGTAGGCATATATGAAAGGTTGGGTAACGAATACATCAAGACATGCTGGGAATTACCGTACATACACAAATGTTGGAGTGGGGGGAAAGAAGTGTTTCTTAGTGGTAAAAATTGTGAAAACGCACTAAGCGGTTCTCTCCTTTGTCAGGGTATTGATTTACACTGGGCCTGCAATGGTTCCTCTAACAATTTATCTTGCCACCTGCAAGGTTCACCAGCTGCAGTGATTGATCCAGTTTTTAGGCAACTTTCTAATGGAAGTTACATTATGTTGAATGATCGCAGCTGCTGTGGCATTTTGCCAGGTATAGCCTATCTCGTAACTGTGTCAGCCAGGGTCACTTGTTGTATGCAAGTATTATTTTAAAAAACCAAGACAGACCGGGACTCGCCTTTATGGCCTTCACTGAACATCTCTTCTATATGAATTGCTACTTTAAGCAGAATGAAAGCCATTCTTTTACACTGTGCCATTGACCTCGGCCAAAGAGACCGATGATCTGCAAGTCGCAAGGACTTCTGCAGAGATACACACCCTATTAGCTACAAACTGCCCTGTACATTTCTCAGAAATGTTAAGTCCTATCTTAAACATGTCTGATATGAGCGGTATTGTACATGTATTTAAGACAGTTTTTACGGGACTGTTAGCACCTTTTGAAGCAGTCCTAGGCATATTTTCAAACTGTGAGCACTCTGTGTTTGGCGGACTGCCTCTCATTTTGGGACTCGATGCAGGGATACTATTTTTGCTCCTACTGCTTCCATATGGCAAGCCAAGTCACCAGCGATACCCAGTTCACCATGGAGAATACTCTACTGGCGATGAAGTGTCGTGAGCGCGTAGTCCAAATTTTGGGATTAACTCGTTTAAGAGAATTGTATACCACATGGTTTATGTCATTCAGACCAATCTGGTCAGATTGCATTTTACCTGTTCTACCATGCCTGCTATGTGGAGAAGAATGCGTGCGAGACATTTGTCTGACACTCCCATCAGTCATGCCAATGGATGTTGATACTTTGCTTGGACCAGTGACGGCTCATGCACTGTGTTGTCCCCAGTGGCTACCAATTCTGATGACGGCATTCATTGAGATCTCACAGACGCAAAATGCTGACGGTGAGGTACGAGAGGAAAGCGGCACACAGGTACCTTCCAATTAGAACATTGCTAATGCGACCAACGCTTGCGGCGATGCTTCACATCTATGTGCGATTAATCTTCTTAACGAATAATCCAACTTTCACCTACAATGGTAGATGAATTCTTTACAGACTTAGAAGATTTTATGTTTTTTCCAAACAACGACACTGACGTTTAACTTGGCACACAGTGTTCTGAGAGACTCTGAATTCAACCTTCATTTTTTCAAAACTAAGTTTCTAACTTTGGAACTCTATTTTTTCTATGCCCAAACTTTTGTTTCTCCAAATTTGAACTTTTTCATTTTCTTGTCACAAAGTAATCTGCTTAAAGTAGGACTTTTCATAGAGAACTAAAATGCTTTGAAAACTTCCAGGAGACAATATTTGACCTTGTCCACAATCAACCAGTTTATATAATCTGCCATGAAATGGTCTCGACTTTTCTTCTGTAATTAAGAGCCATTTCATAAATATATTTTCCGTGATTCATTCGGATAGCATTTTCAAATGTCGTCTACATGCTTTGAATGAAACTTTGCTTTAAATGCGTACAGCACAAATGCTGTTCGTGTACAACCAGTACCAATGCAATTTTTATGTATTTTGGGGGGGTTTTTAACACATCATGTTTAGATATGTTTTTATGTGTTTAGAACTTAGTAAAGCCATACATAAGAAAGTGGAGTGGGTGTTGTGTGGCGTTTTAAGCTCCGAGTGAATTTTGCCGATTCATGCCCTTATATAGGTACAATTCACATTCCCCTTATATAGGCATAGAAATCAAGCCCTTATTTAGACATAGCCCATGCTACCCAAATACAGGCATGGCTACTTCCACCCGTACCAAACGTCACAACGATTTCTTGGAAAACCAGTTAGGGGATTTCCCCTTGCTTGAATATTGATTTTGTCCAAGAACTCAGTTACTTTACAAAGAACAACTATTCCCTAGGGGATTTTTCCTGACGTTCATATGCCAGACTTTATGTCAAACTATGGCATTCCTAAACACCTTCAAGGTATAAATATAACTACACTTGCTCTAGCAAGATACGGTGTTTCGGAGCAGTTTGAAGACCTACTTGCCGGATGCAACTCGCTACAGCAAGTGCAGAAGGAAGCCGACTCTCCAGCTGACGCACTGATCAGGAAGCTGCCTTTCTCCTGCAGAGAATCCAGCTCCAGTGTTTCCGGCTCCCCTTGTGGGGTGTTGGGAAATCGAGCCCCGAGACAGAGATACCAGACCTCCTTCATTCTAACCAAGGTATAGAGCTGATAAGAACCTAGAGAAACCTTTGGTAGATTCTTGGCAAAAACGAAACCTATGCTACACAATACTTACTTCTTCCCGCGTACTAGACTTAGGTTAGGTACATTGGGGTAGGTGTATTTTCGAAGCACCAGTTGAGTATTTTAGTCAATGTTATTTATGTATGTATTTTTATATGGCTTAGAAACCATACAATGCTCTTACAGTATTATTTCATATTACTGTTTACGCTGTACGCAGTATACTTTGCAGTCTGCATAATGATTGTAGCAGTCCACCTCTTTTGCATGAGAAAGAAGACTGTTCAATAAACCCTTTTATTGAAAACGCCCGTCTCACTATTTCTCTGCAACTCTGTACAAACGAAGCATGCATGATTGACTGAGTGAAATACTTATCTATTGTTTCCGCGACTCTGGGAGATATATTCTTATTCTAGGGAAACAAAGTTGTCATGTTTATACGGTTGTCAGAAACTAATCCCTTCTTGTGTATTTGAGAAAGTTTCTAGTGGTCTTTGAGTTAGCTGGCACACACATAATTAAGTTTAGTATTTTCGATAGAGACCTAGTTGACCTCAGTCCTACGTCTAATCTATAGGATATATTATTGCAATGCGCAGAGCCTATTGAGAATATAGGAACTACACTACACCCTGATGAAGAGCAATTGACAGCTCGAGCAGCATTGGGTTAAGGATGTTCTATGTATATACCATGCTCCAGATAAAGGCCCGGATAGGCATATCTGTTGCAGAAGAAACTTTTTCATACGTATACTGCCCCACATGTGACAGGAATAACATTCGGTAAAGACAATTGAACGATTGAAATATATGGAATAATTTCAATAAAACATGGATCAATTGTGGAGTACTTTGGTGAATACATTATCGAGTCGCTGTGCGTCCGGATGGAGTGGAATCTTGCTCCAACTTTCAGATGTGTTTATATACACGAGGCATTTGGGCAGGCCATGTCACAGAGGCTGCACACTTTAAGGGCTAAACATGATTAAACAAAGCATGATGAAATTATGACAAAATGAAGGACATACGGTGTGCACGTGGCAACCCCTTTTCAATTTTGCACTTTTAGAAAACTGACATTCTCCTACCTTAGTAATTTGGTGCCTGCAGCCTGTCTCTGGGTCACATGGCTGAGTGTAGTTGACAGTTGGGCTTTGTGTTTCTAGATGGGCCATCACTGGCAGGATGAGAGGGAGGAGCTGGGCACAGCCTCACTTACACTTAAATAGGCTGTGTTCAGTCTCCACATAAAGGGCGATATAGTTAGTCTGGAGCCAGTGTCAGGAAGACAGTACCCCTTTTCACTCCAAAGGGAAACCTCTAAAAGGATGTTTCTCCCACTTCAAATGCAGAGATGGATATTAGTATTGGGCCTCAGACACCAACTCTTCAGTACCCTTGTGGAGACTCTACCAGAAAGGACTGCTGTGCTATTGTAATATCTGCCACTCTGCTGGACTGCTATTCTGAAGGACTGCTGCTATACTGCGCTGACCTGCTGCCCTCTTACCTGAGTGGAAAAGGCTGGACCAGCATCTGTTGAACCAAGGGCTAAATACTGGCCTCCTGACTAGAGTCTTAGAGGCAGAAGACTCCAACAACCTTGAAAACAGCACCTGGACTCTGCCAATCATGAGTCCTTTCCAGGCAAGTTTTGCCACCCCAGCCCTGGACCCTTGGAATTAAGCCTAAAGGTGCTCTGCCAGCCCATCTGTGGGTTTAGCAGAATAAACCCATTTTCTCTCCTGTGCGGTGCAACCCAAGCACAACCTATGCATAGTTTCTGCTTGGCGGATTCTCTCAGCCCAATGACTCCACATCGACCTCACAGCCTGTATCGGAACTGCCACTGTGTGAAGCTTCATTGGCACAAACCTCTCATTAATGGCAGACTTGGCAATGACCAAGGTACTCACATTTCTCACTGCGCAATGCATCCTCGACACGGGGCCTCACAACGGTCTACAACCCTGATTTAAGGTACTCTGTTCAGCAGGCCTAACTGGGTCCCTGTAGCTGGCCTGCACTCCATCGCGGTTGGCCAGAACGTGTGACCTTGTCCCAGTCTGGCGCGACTAGATATCCACAGTTGGCCCTTTGTGCTTTATGGCACTGTTTTCTCTGAAATCTTTAAAATTGCATCTCTCTGGTTCTACTGATTGTAGTTTTCTAGTTTTGGTCTTGTTTTATTTATTAATATCTACTCTATTTTTATAATCTGGTGGGATCCCTTTTGTGGTGTGTTGTAATTATATTGATGTTTGACATGTTGCACAAATACTTTACACAGTGCCTCTGCGTTAAGCCTGAGTGCTCTGTGCCAAGCTTTCACAGGGTTGAGCACAGGTTAATTAGGGGGACTTGTTTCTTCATCCTTACAACGATTGTTGTTGCTGCTTCAGTAGGATTTCATCCTCCCTCAACCAGTAACCCAATTTCTTACAGCGTGCATGCCCAGGAGGTTAGCGGTCTAGTGATCATGCAAGTCTAAGCTTCCACAGCCCTGTTCGCCAGCGTTTCCAGCCCCTGCATGTTTCCTAACCTGATTTCTGAGACCTCTGCAAACGTTTTCATGCAGAGTGCCCCACTCTGTCATTTGAGCCTATCCCTTGTTATTGATTAAATATTGGTAAACAATGGGAGAACTACTACTTTTTCAAGTGGGTAATATCAACTGTAAAAAAACAGAGACCTTAAGTAAAGGGAACTGACTGCACCGCAAGCAGTTAGATCATATGCATAGTGTGGGTCATGAAAAATGGGAAGTTCAGATGGAAGAGCCTAGAGCCAAAATAGAACAATTGCTTTCTTCTTTTCTTATCTTTCTTATCTTTCATTAGGGATCTACAGTATGATTAGGTATGACTTTTTAGACCAGATTGTGGAATTCCTAGATTGTGCTGTCATGTAGAGTATTTTACCACAGTGCTGGAAGGGATTGTCCAGTATGGTCAGCCAAGATTGTGGTGGCATCCAGAAACTATTAATGTATTCTTTAAATCATAACCTACAATGAAAGAACCTCTTCTCTGATGAATGACTGTACTTCCAGACTTCGTATATGATTGATGGCACCGCCATTTTGCTTTAAACACTAGAAATAGAGGCCCGGCCAAGATGGTGGCGAGGTAAGACGTGTCTCGCCACCTCTCCTCTGACCACCGATCTTCAGCACCGGCTCCTAGCCCTGTATAGCACAGAAAGCGACCCAGCCTACTACCGCAAACCAGGCACAGTCTGCATATCCTGGGAGCGGTTTCAGAGCCCTGCAGCCGTTCTCCGTACTCTCATTTCCCCGCTGGGACTGGGTAGAGAAGCAGTGACGGGAGGCAGTGATCAGCTGTACCGCAGTGATGGAAGCTGAAACCCTGCATTCTCCACCACTGAGCAGCGTCGGCTCACCGAGAACTCCGACTGGAGCCAGTGACTCTTCCTGCCGCACCGGACCTGTGAGCGGAGCACCTGGGGCAGCGACTGCCCACACCGGAGCTGGAGGTGCCATTTTGTCTCGAGCTGCAGACCCTTCGGTTGGGGATCCAGGCCGACAGAAACCGCTCGCACACACTGAGACCAGCGGAGGGTGGAGCCGACCCGCAGGAGCCAATCCCACCCTCAAATCAAGGGAGCGGCCGGGGAGAGCCATTGCAGTGAGTCCCATCCACCCCTAACTTTTCTTGTCCATGTAGGCCTCGCCCACCCATGGGGCGCTCTGGTCCCGATTGCTGTGCGCTTCATCCTACACCTCACAGCAGAGGTACCTTGCTTTGACTTGCTCTGGTGGGAGGCCGTTGGGCTGGGTCCCCTCCCCTGTGGCAGCCTCTGGGGTGAGCGGTAGGCTGGCCCTGGCGGCATCATCCTGCCATTTCCTTGTGCAGCACCTGCAGTGACGGCGCTGAATCATCGAGGGAGCCCGGAGGTCATCGGCTGCTGCACGGACTCCTATCGCACCCCCCTCATCAACGGGGGGCATCTGCACAAATTACCCCCCTAATACATCACTGTAATCCCGTGGGGTTCGGATCTGGACTGGCGACAGGCCACCAGCTTTATTAATCTGCCTTTTCTTGGCATACGCAGCGACGTGGCCCTGGTGGGCCTAAGGCCCGGATAGCGAGGACGCTTCCAGCACACTGCCGGAGGTCCTACTGAGCGCAGGCCGACGCAGCGAACTATCCCGTGGTGGGGGGTCCACAGTGTCTGGAGTGCCCATCTGCATGGTAGGTTCTAGGTAAAGTGGCTTGGGGCTCCTGAGCCAAGTGGCGCTACATCGTTGCTGACCATCGTGGGCTCAGACTCCTAGTGGTGGGCACCGGTAGTATAGACGGGCACTGAGCATGCCCTCCACCCGGGGCAAAAAAGAAAAACTAGCCACAAAAGAAAAATTGCTCAAAGAATTCTTTGCCCGGGCACAAGGCAGAGAGGCAGCGGACAATAGATGGCCGGACACTGTGGTACGGATGGCCATTCCCCAGGACGAGCCAGTGGCATGGTCATTCTTAGAGTTCCTGTTCTCAGCTCTGCGAGATGACCTCAAAACAGTGAAATGAGATCTTATGGTGGAGATCAAGGATATTCGCAAAGATGTGGATGACATAGGGGAACGAGTGGCTCCTCTGGAGGACAGGTGCGACGCCTGGGACACCGAATTGGCCAACATGCAGCAGGAGGTGCTTCGCATCCATGAACAGCAAGTAGATGTTAATCTCACTTAGAGGATCTTGAGAACCGCTCACGCCGCCATAACATCAGAATCCGGGGGCTGCACACCAACGAAGAGGCTGGTGATATCTTTACATATGTAAGAGAGCTTTTTAATCATATACTGGGCAACCTGCTGGATACTGACCTTAAGTTTGACCGAGCACACAGGGTGAGTAGCGACCGCGCCCCGGCTTTTATCTTAGTCTGTGTTCAGGACTTCCACACTAAAGAGGAGCTTCTACGCAAAGCCAGTTCGCTCCACCCGATCACCTACCACAGCCAGTCACCTATCTTCTACCAAGACTTAGCGGCTATCATGCTTCAGAAATGCAAGACCTTCTGGCCCATCACGGAGGCTTTGAGCCAACACAATATCTCTTACTCCTGGGGAAACCCGTTCCGCCTTATCTTCCGGCACGATGGCAAGCTGTACCAAATCCGTTCACTATCGGAAGCAAGCAGACTATTGGGAATCGCTATCCCAGATGACCCTGACGAGGGTGAGCGCTCTGACCATGAGATGGGGGATGGTCGACGGACATGTAATGTCATGTCATGGTACTTATACAATAACCCCATCAAACGCAAAACGAAATGGAGGCAGCAACGGTGGCGATGGCGCACTATCTGACCGGACCCTATGGATATCAAGAGAGAGCAACCGGACGCTCTTGAGGCTCTGCCAGAGGCTTTGGCCAAGACGTCGACCATGTGACTGAGCCTGGTTTCAACAAAGTGTTCTCCCTTTAATGCCTGTGGGGGTTGGGGGTGGGGGAAGGGGGGGGGTTACTCTTGGTCACACAACAACCCAGTGGACTTTTATTCTGCTCATCTCTGAGTGACAGACTGATGGCCGAATGGCTGACTTTCTTTGGCACCTGTTGTGCCTTTTTTTCTCCTTCACTCTCTACGGGCTTTTTATTCTCCCCTCTTCTTCGCTTACCCTTTCCTTTTCTTTCGCTCTTTGGGTAGGCCCCTCAGTCCATGGAGTTTAGCTCCCTCCATGTTTCCCTGCTAGTGCTGAAGGTCCTCCCTCGCAAACCTTGGCCAGGCTTATGCTCCTCAAGTATCCCTGATCCGCGACACATTCGCCTCCAAAATCTGGATGCCAGGAGTCTTCGATTGAATTCCTCACACTTAAATGTGAGAGGGCTCAATAACCCCATCAAACGCAAAACAATCCTTTCCTATCCAGAGAGCACAGGGCAGACATCTGCCTTCTCCAAGAGACACAACTGCTCCCCAAATATTTTCACAGGCTTAGGTCCCGTGCCTTTCCGGTGGTAATTTTGGTATTAAGGACTTTTCCGGGGAAGGTGGTGCAGAAGGAGGCTGAGATAAAGGACAGACTGCTCACTTACCAATTTACTATAGGAGGCTACTCACTGATTTTAGGGTCTATCTATGCACTAATGAGGCCCAAGAATGGTTTTTACTCAAAGCCCTTATTGAGGTGACAGCAACTCAGGAGCAACACATACTGATCGAGGGAGACCTCAACTTGGTATTCGACAATTACCTAGATAGATCTGCACAGTGCACAGGCCAGGTTGGTGCCCTTTCACGCTCAGGGCTCTCTAGACTACACAATCTTGGTCTGGCAGACCTGTGAAGACAGCATCATGCTCAGACACAAGAGTTCTCTTTCTACTCTCATGATCACAAAACATATGCCAGGTTGGATTAATTTTTAGGCTCGAAGGCCCTCCGAGATATCACACTCTCTACTGATATCCTAGCTGCAGCTCTGTCCGACCACGCTACCATAGTGGCTACACTGGCCCTCCCACAGCTTCAATGACCGACCAGGCATTGGCACTTCCGCGATATCCTCCTAAATCGACCAGACACAGTTGCCCAGATACAGCGCACCCTGGATGATTATCTGTTACACAATGATAACCCTGACGCAACTCTATCTGCCAGATGGGAAGCTCTAAAAGCAGTAGTTAGAGGGGAGATCATCACTATCTCCTGCGTAGGCAATGCAGAGCATAAAAGGAAGAGGGAGGACTTGACACGAAAAGTGTGAGAGTTGGAGCAGATGCACTGTCACACTGTCGTCCTATGCATTTGGCGACAGTTGACTGCAGCTCGGGCACAACTAGCTGCCATTGACTGCGACAAAGCGGAATATGCTGCATTACGCCTGCAACATTCCTTCTACGCAGGTGGCGACAAGTATGGGTGATTGTTTGTGCATAGGCTCAGGGAGGTTTGGCAGCGTGGGGGAGTTCAAGAGATCAGGGACCACACCGGAGCCTTGAGCTCCGACGATGCAGCTATCGCTGAGACCTTTCGCACTTTTTACACCCTTCTTTATGATGAGCAACCCCAAGAGAGGGCGGCATAGATGCCTATCTGACACAGGCTCGTCTCCTAGCTCTGACTCCGGAACAGGCGGCCCACATCGAGAGGGAGATAAGGCCAGAGGAAGTCATTGCGGCCATTGCGCGTTTGAAGCTAGGCACATCGCCTGGCCCTGATGGATACACGGCAGCTTTCTACAAGCAATTTTGCTCCACACTTGTCTCCTTGCTCACCCGGATTTTCAATTCCTTCGCGACACCCAGGGCGATTCCCTCCTCCATGCTGGTGGCAGCAATAGCCGTCATTCCCAAGCTGGGGAAGGACAAAACAAACTGTGGGTCATACAGACCTATCTCACTGCTCAACATTGATCTGAAGCTGTACACTGGAATAGTGGCAGCGCGACTTGCACCTCACATGCCGGTACTAGTGGACCTGGATCAGGCTGCTTTTATACTACAGAGGCAGACGAGCAACAACACAAAAAGAGTTACGCATCTCATAGGGAAGGCCTCCAGCATACATGGGGATTATATGCTCCTCACTATAGAGGCGGAGAAGGCCTTCGATCGGGTCCACTGGCCTTATTTAGAGGAAGCAATGGTCCACTTCGGCATAGGAGACAAGATGCGGACACATATTCTTAACTGCTATCGTCTCCCCACAGCTACAGTGGGGGTCAAAGGACACATGTCCGCCCCATCCCCTTTCAGCAGAGGCAAGAGACAGGGATGCCTCTTGTCACCTGTACTCTTCGCCCTCTATATGGAACCAATGGCACAAAGAGTCAGGGATCATGCCCACATCGCGGGCATCCGTTGTGGTGGAGACACCCACATTATAAGTCTGTATGCTGATGATGTCTTGGTCACGCTGACAAAACCAGAGACTGCTCTGGGGGACTTCTTAGAAGAACAGGATTCTTTTACAGGCACTTCCCGGTTCAAGGTCAACCTTACCAAACCCACGGCATTGAATATTTCACTACCACCCCACGTACGAGCAGTCCTTGAGGCTCGGCACCCCCTGCAGTGGTCTGATGATGTTGTCCCCTACTTGGGTATACAGCTGGCCCCGACCTTGCAGGCCATGAGAATGGTCAATTACTCTCAACTCCAGACGCAAATCAGCACTGCCCTGCGGAGAAGGAAACACTACCCAATCTCGTGGCTAGGGCGTATTGCGGCTATTAAGATGATGATTCTTACTAACATCTATATCTCTTTCAGACACTCCCTCTGCAGCCCCTCTCTTTTCATTTGGCAAGGGCGCAAACTGATAATGAAAAGGACAGTCAGCTACCTCCCACTGAATGAAGGGGGCCTTGCCATCCCGGATCTCAACCTCTTTTATAAAGCCGCGCAGCTTGGTCACTTAGTCGAATGGAGTCGGGCTGAGTCAGAGAAACACTGGCTCTTTCAGGATCGTGCAGTTGCCGGCACGTCCCTCAATAAGATTCCCTTTCTCCGGAAATCCCAACGTCTGCCCAATTTATGCGCTTCACATGTAACATGCACCACTCTTGGGGCCTGGGACCAGACCAGTAAACGCCACAATCTCATGGCCTTCCCTTCCCGCTCATGCCTCTCTTCGATGACACTGATTTTAGTCCCGGAATGGGCCCACTTTACTTTCCATTGTGGAGAGAAACTGGGTGCCAAGGCTTGGGCCTCTTATTCGATAAAGGGGATATTATTCCCTTCTCGCAGCTCAGGGCCGAGTACAGCATCATATAATCCGAACGACTGCACTACCTACAGGCATGACAATGGGCCATGCACCCTGACAACCGAGAGCAGGCGACTAGGTGCCTTACTTCCTATGTACAATGGGTCATCACACTGTCTTCGGACAAGAAATTAATTTCTGACCTGTATAAAATTCTCCTGTCTCGTTTTTACACACACCTAACATGCAGGATGCATAGGCTGGACGAAGGACCTGGGCCATAGTCTCAATCCCAAAGAGTGAGAGGGGGCATGTTATAGGGCACTTCACACAGTGAGTCACATAGGTCTTACTGAAACATTTACCAAGCTGGTCTACTATTGGTACTACACTCCAGAGAGACTACACCATGCAGACACTACACATAGTCCTGTCTGTCTGCTGCAGGGGCTGTGGGGAGAATGGCACACTTGTTCACCTCTTATGGGAATGCAAACATCTACAGACTTACTGGACGTAGATACTCGACGATATAGATAGACACCTCGACACAGAGCTTTCCCAGCTTCCTGCATTTGTTCTACTAGGGGTACCAAACTCACTCACCTACCCTTTGAAATCTAGGAGTGGAAGCAGATTGCAATAGCACTAGGTACAGCCATCCAGAACATATTGATACACTGGAGATCCCCCCTCATTCTAGCACATACAGGGTGGCTCCAGCAATTGTGGAATGTCCTGGTCATGGAAAAAAATTTCACTAACTTTAGCTGGGAAGGGCTCAACCTTTAGCGACCTTTGGCAGCCATTCTTGAACCTGCTTGCACAAGATTTCCGGGAGCTTACTTGCCCCAGGCACTTACGCCTCCTGCGTCTTACTATGCTGGATCCTTCTACATAGTCAAGCCTGATTTTACACATGGTACCTGGCGCTACGCAGTGACATATACCGGGTAATGGACCGAGGGGGTGGGGGTGAGGTCCTTTCTGTGCTTTCTTTCTCTTTCTCTTTCTTCCTTATCTCAGGGAGTTGGGTTATTTACAGTTCCTTTACTGTATTAATGCAACTGCAAATACACAAGGTGGGGCCCTGCATGGCCCGCTCTGTTGCATAATTGTTTCTTGCATTGCTCAAAAAAAAATAATATTTAAACCTAAACCCTAGAAATAGACATGGACTTACTAAAACTGTTGTGCCTATATGAAGATGGTGGTTCATGATTTTGCCTAAAGATCCCTGCAGTTTGGTATAAAAGCAGACATTATTTCACAGGCATCGGAGAGCTCATGAGAAGCAGTCTGATGTAACTACTGTTCGAATTTTATTCTCCACGAGAACGCCTGGAGAATTGAAGAGCTGAAACCCGTGGAACCTTGAGGAGAGCGCGGAAATAGATGCACCTACTATGAACATAAAATAAGAACGCCAAAAGAACAGACTGAACTGACGAGCCAAGAAGGCTATAAACAACTGTACTTTGGAGCATTACAAAAGTCCAACCTGGAAATACACGTCCTACCCGAACACAGTCCCGCCCGTCGAAACACGTTGGCTCTTACTATCAAGAAGCCTAGAGCAACCGAGGAAAATATCACGCCAAATAATAGGCGTCTTGAGCTGGACAGTAAGGTCTATATTAGAGTTTGAAAACAAGTCTCTGACCTCTTTAGGACCTAGAGAATAGAGAACATTGAGGACAAAAACAAAAAAAAGGTCCCAATACTAAACGCAAGCCAGTAGGACTTGAAAGTTCTGATAGGAAGCTTATTCCTTTGTAAATTGAAAGCATCACTATAATTACGCTAGATGTTGGTTTTATGTATGAAAAAATTATTTGTTGTTAATAGTAGAATATATGTATATGATGTAAATATTGTTGTTGTTAGTTCTTTTGAAAAAAGTCTGTATATAAAAAAACACAGAGGTGTATGTTTTGATGTGTTATGTGAAAGGAAACTTTACTTCAAAAAAGAATTAAAAAATGAATGAAGCCCAGAGTTAATAAAAAGGACTACTGTAGCATAAGTGCAGCTTTATCTATGGTTTCAGAGGCATTTGTTTGTTTGATACAGATTTTATTTTAAACATCCTTTAAAACATGGTCATTAGTTTCTATTATCCATAAACCTTCTTTACATTAGAAAAAGAATCTTTGTGCGTACGTTCCCTTCTTTATAAGCAATCCCACTGGCATGTCTTACCACTGGTATTTATTATTTAGCCACATTATTTTGACAGTTTTGAAAACTAGTAATTTTTGCATAATAATTATGGTGGTTCGCTCTAATGAATGTCATAGCATTTATTTTAAAACGTTTTTATTCTCCCTGGCATTAGGGGGATTCCACGTGTAAATGGCTGATGATTTCGAATGCCTTATAAATACAGTTAGAAAATAAATCCTATATATTGGTGTGAAGAGCACAAAGCCATAAACGACGTGAACTGCATTCTCTTCACTTCTTCTTTAAATAGATATTGAAGGTGTTTCCGCTCTTTAAATTGCCACTCTCATGTTTTCATTTCAACATTCACACTGTCTAATGCCTATGCCTAGTACTGCTTAAATGTTGTGAAAGTTCCAGCTCAGTGACTCGAGAAGTGCACTTAAAAGCTCCTCCATGCAGAGGAGTAAATTAGAGCTTTGGCTGCCAAGCTCTCAATCAAAAAAGTGTCCTCTTTCCGCCGCCTCGCCTCCCATCTGACTGTTCTCTGTGATAACATGAGCCTGTTTCTGCTCTTTACAGTAAGACACAAGCTGGTCCTGCTCTTCGTTGGATAGAAATTAGGTTACTGCATTTAAAATGCATAGGTCTATTAAATCATGCTGTACAGTAAAATGACTTTAAATTGCAGTTCGCTCTGTCGGGCATTTAATTTCCTAATCGCTCTTTTGTGCACAAATGCAACAGCTGAAACTGGCAATCGAAAAGCCTAAGTGATTTTTAATGCATCATTAGTTCTTTTTTGTCAACACAAATATATGTCATGCATAACTTTTAGTTTGGTGTTTTACGACCGTTCTGTCGCACCAGAAACCTCTCGACATGGTTACAGCACAGCAAAGCCCCATGGGTACCAGGAATTGCCAGGAAAATAAAAATAGGTAGCCCTTTAAATGCCAGCTTTTCATTCTCGTAAATAAATAGTTTTCTTTCAAATATCAGCCTCGATTTTTAGGAAAATAGGTCAACTCTGTCTCCCAGTATATTTATTTATACAATTGTCCAGAAATAGAATTCTTTCATTTTAAGTAACCCAAGTCAATGTCAGTATTAGCCGCCATGCTCCCAGGTATCCCCATCATATTCGAGCTACTGCTATCACGTCCAGAGCTACCCCATAATAAATCAGACATTTTCATCATGTGCTTAAGCATCCTTCATGCAACCACAAGGATATGTATTCACTATCTTATACAAGTTTATGAGACCCTATGGCCAAATACTCATATGAGTGTCAATGATAGTATGTACCCCTTTGGGGGTTCTCTTTTGGGTCTAGGCACTGTCATACCGACTGTTTCCAAGTTTAACATGCCACATAAGGGTGCTTTGGGTTATCCTCTTTCTCATGATTGAACAGCTTTGTTGACTCTGCAGGTCTCTGTTTTTGATGTTTTTCTTCCCTAATCTTTGTTTTATCCCACCCTGGAGCATTTCTGCCTCCCAGTGTTTTGACTAGAGAGGACACTTGGGGGCACATGCATCAATGTTCCGTTTTGCGAATGTTATTTGGGAATTTTAAGGAATCACATTTTGCGATTCGCAAAACGGAATGCATCATCATTTCTGCATTTTTTTAAGGAATCGCTATTTTTCGCTATTTTTTGCGAATTCGCATTTGAAAGGCGAATTTTAATGCGATTCCTTATTTTGCGAATTCGCAAAAAATTCACAAAATTGCGAATTCGCATATTGATGCATTACAATGAGGACACACCCAGGAAGCCTACACTAATTGAATTCACCTGAGACACAGTTTGAACTAGGGAGTGGCAGTTGGTTAGTACTGCTTTGTTTGCTGAACCTGAGGGACTGTTTTGTGAGTGCTGCTGCAGAGGGAGAAATGGATTCAGAAGATGGAAGTCAAGACCAACATCCAAGAAAAAGAAAGATTAAGTTTAGTGAGCAGGAGTTGCAGATATTAATAGAGGAGGTTGCTGAAAGGCAGGAGGAGCTTTTTGGGAAATTATCTTTGAAGGTCCCAGAAGCAGTGAAAAGGAAACATTGGCTGGCCATTCAAGCCAAGGTAAATGCTGTGGGGGTTGCCCACAGAGACATCACCAACCTGCAAAAAAGGTGGTATGACTTACGCTCACGCGCAAAAGAAAGGATTGCGACAAGGATAACAAGTGCGAAAAAAATGGTGGAGGCCCTCCCAAGGACATACCTACTACCCCCCTTGAGGATTTGGTTGAGGGGACGCTTGTGACTGAAGCTGTGATTGGAGTCATTCAGATTGACACATCTGAGCATGCTGGCACTTCACAAGGTATGTGTACATTGTAAATAGCTCATGTTTTATTTTTCCAGGCCTTTGTTGTGCTAGATGTAATTAGACATATTTAATCCCTTTTTAACATCCCTTTAAGAATAGGACACTTTACTTTCTCATTTTGGCTTTGAAAAAGGCATTTAATCAAATGAAGCAGTGCATCATGGGAAATGTAGTTTTTCCAAAAAATGTTAAACACAAATAAAGTTCTCAAACATGAAAATATGACTGGAAACATCACATAAACAAAAAAAAACATGCTTGTTTTCAAAAAATTTAATAATGTAGACAAGTGCAAAGCAATGTACATTAACTGAAGTAAATTGAAAACATACATATAATACATTTAATTTTTCATTTGTAGATAATGAAAAAGAAGCTGAAATATATGTCTCAGAGGAAAACAACAAGGATTCTGAGAACACATGTGAGCCACAGTCCAAGACATTTTCAACTCCTGATAATAATTTGCAAGTTAGGAAGAGAGTGCGACAGCTTCTGGACTCAGACATTGAGGAAGAAAATATTGTCACTGAAGTTAAAAAACAAACTGCAGCAATCCCAGACAACACTGACAAACAGTCATGTCAACGCAAAAGACTTCAAAAATTCATCAGGAGAAAGCCAAGGTCCACAGTCTAAAGAGACTCCTTAGATGATAGCACCCTTGCCAATGTTGTAGAGGTTAAATTATTGAAAGTGCAGCGTCTGCAAGGGAAGGACATGAGAATCATGAAGGGGAAACTCAGTGATATCATGAAAATGTAATTTCTATGAACAAAAATCTAACTAAACTAACAAAAGTGATTGAATCTGCACAAAAGGCCTCATGTTCACAATTTGACCGCATAGCTACTGCTTTGGAGAACATCACTCAGGGAATGGAAAGCCAGAGAATTGCACATTGCAATAGACATATGAGGTCAATTGCAAGCATGCACACATATGCCAGGGCATTAAACAGAGTTACATCCAGCAATGCAAGAGTAATGAAAAATACAATTTCCATTCAAAAGGCCATCCAGAAATTTTGTGATGTACTCTGTGATGGTATGTTAACCATGAAAAGTGCTACAACTGAGATGCAGTCTAAAGATAATCATTATAAACTTGATGAAGGGGGGGCAAATGTAGATAATAAAGACAGCAAGGAAAAAATAAAACCTAAAGATTTGCCTGACCGCCGTAGTGCAAGAGGTCTACATATGACTGCAGGAAATTGTACAAAATCTGAAAATGTTACAACCAGAGCATTAGGTTTGCGTGGTAGAAAGAAATAAGTTGCAATTAAAATTACATAATGGTGCTTTGATTTCATTATTTTGTCTAAATCACACCTTCACTGATTGAAAGTTGTATTCTTTTACTCATAAAATTATATGCAAGATTATACTTAGAAGTGCCATGCTCTACCATCTTTTGTGATATGTTTAACAAAATTAAGACAAAGACATTACATTGAACTCACCTTTGGTTAAAAATAGTGTTGAGTGATTTCTGCCCTTCTTCTCCTCCCTTCTGCTGCGTCAGGTCCATGCAATCTGGGCTGAGGTTGTTGAGGCTGATTGTCAATATTTGGCAGCATATCCTCCATATCAAGTTCAAGGCCTCTCCTAGTAGCTATGTTGTGGAGGATAGCACAAGTTGCAACAATTTTGCAGCAGACATCTGGACGGTATTGCAATGCACCACCTGTCATATGCAATACCCTAAACCTAGACTTCATGACACCAAAAGTCCTCTCAATGATACTGCGGGTTGAGATGTGGGCATGGTTGTATTGCTGTTCTTTGTGGGTATTTGGAGTCAGATAAGGTGTGAGTATGTATGACCTAAAACCATATGCACTATCACCTAAGTCAAAAAAATACATGTTGAAAATGAGTAACAATTACATGCAAGAGCATGACATTTAAAAACTTCTCATATTGTAAGATTTAATTTACCTAGTAAATATCCATCTCCAAATTCTCCAGCAATCAAGCGAGCATGGATGGCACTGTGTTTAAAAATGTAGGAGTCATGAGCACTCCCTGGATAACTTGCAACTAAGTCAGTGATAATTCTTTTAGCATTGCAGACTGTTTGAATATTTAATGAATGATAATTTTTCCTGTTTCTAAAAATGTATTCATTGGCAGAAGGGGGACAAATGGGAACATGAGTTCCATCTACACATCCTATTACATGTGGGAAATGGGCCATGTTGTAGAAGTCTAATTTAGTCTGCAGTAACTCCTGCTGAGTTGTAGGGAATCTTATGTGATGGTTTATTCTCTGTAGCATTGCATTTAGAAAGTCTCTAAAAAATCTGGACAATGCACTCTGTGACACCCCCCCAGCAACAGCTATGACACCTTGAAAGGAGCCAGAGGCTAGTAGATGAAGACAACATAACACCTGTACATGGGTGGGTATAGCTTGAGTCCTAGCTGTTTGCCTCTGCAATATGGGGTCAAGTTCTGCTATCAGATCTAAAATAGAGTCTACATTAAGCCTATACTTGTCATATATGTCTGCCTGTGTCTGCCCAAGCAAAGTGATGCGCAATCTAAATATTCTTTCACTCAGTACTCTTCGCCTCCTCCCTGCTGCTCTCAAACGCAACCTACGTGCCATCACAATTGCTGCTGCCATCCTGGAAGAGCTCCAGAGGGTCTGTGAGAGCCCTTTTATAGTTGCCTGATCAATTGCACATGTTTCATTATTTTAGAAAAAATTAACACCTGCTCACACTTCTTCTTAATTTAGGAATTCCTAATAGCGATTTCTACTGAATTCGCAAATTGCTAATTTTCATGCATACCGTTTTTCGCTAATATTTTAAGAATTCCTTAAATTTGCGAATTTTATGCGACTCGGAAACCCGATTGCGAATAAATAAAGAATCACAAACTATATTGCGATTCCTTAACATGGGAAAAATGTGATGCATACCAAAAACAGAAATTGCATTCGCAAACGGCTATTTTTAGCGATTCGCACTGTTTGCGAATGCAATTTCTGTTGATGCATGTGCCCCTATGTTCTTTGTTTTTCCAAAATGGTACCCGCAGCCTCCATGTTATATATTGTGCACAGCGACACATACATCCCAGCATGCACATGCAAATAGCACACACTGTCTTACACTACACACAATCCCCATGTAGGCCAAGGGCGACGGAAGTAAACAGCCGCAGAACTTTACATTAATGGGCCCCTAAGCACCACTCCTGTCACACAGATAAAATGGCCTGTTCACACTACTGATCACTACTTCCCTGCAGGAAAATGCAAGTGCGAACCAGAAGCGCTTGCATTTTCCTCACTCAACTAGATATTGGTGCTCCCCAGGCACTCATTCACACTTTTGAGCTCTGGTCAGCTAGTATTTCTGTTCATACAATCATAGAAAACCTCCATTGTAATTTATATACTTGTTGCAGATCCCCCTGATGAAGGGTTATTGTTTAAACCCCGAAATGCATTGGGAACCGCTGAAACCTGTTTCTGTATGCTGAATTCAAGCAACATTTAATTTCTTTCACATTGGAATTGATCTGCTATGACGATGGAATAAACAACGCAGATTACCAACCACTGAAGCTTTAGACGATTTTCTTGAACTTTTGGAAAGTTAGCATTTTCTTGCCCTACCTATTTGTGCTTTCTGTTAGTATCCTGGGTCATGTGACTGTGAATGGCTCTGCTGTTGGGGTTTGTGTACTGTTTCCAGTCAGTTACACAAAGGGGGCTTAGTTGTGGAGAGGATTGGCCATCCTGGCTGGATGCCTCGGGGAAGAGCTGTAGCCAGCCTCACTTACACTTCAAAGGCTTTTGCCTTCTGCACCTACAAAGGAATCTAATACCAGGCCTGCCAGCCTTTTGTCACCCCAAGACAGTTTGGAGCCTTGACAGGGGAATAACGTTTCAGAACCAGATGTCGTGGATTGACAGGGAATCCCTCCCACACAACAAGGCTGGCACCAGGTATAAATATTGGAATTCCTGAGCCACTCATCAGAACACTCCTGGACCTGTGGTCATTACAGGATAAGGACTGCCCTGACTCCCGAGACAGGTCCTGTTGTTTGAGGACTGCCTTGCTGTCTGCGAAGGCAGACTGCACATGCTTACCTTCATCCTATGGTAAACTGGGTGAATCCAAGGGTCAGTTAGCTGACCACCTGTGTGACAGGGATAAAGCAAGCTCCAGAGGCCTCCTTGTCACTGCCCAGCTGAACTGCCTCAACTGAACCTGTCTGAACTTGAAACTGAAACTGGATCTGCCTGATCCCTGCTGGCCTCTGCTGGAGTGAGTTCCTGATCCCTAAGAGGAGTTCCTAGGCCCTGGACCCTTGGCTGGCATCATTTTGAGCTCCTCCAAGAGTAAAATCCTGAAATCTGGACCCCTTACAACCACAAACAGGCCAGTTGGTGCTGAAACTCTTCCACCTGCAATGACCGCCAATGCAAACCTCTGGTCAGACATGCCTTTTGCTCTAAAACAACAGCCAGTGATCACGGGCAATGCTTGAACTGCACTTCACTCTACAGGAAATACAGACCCCTGTGACTGCCAACGTGAAGATCTAGCACAGACATCCATTACGTATGACCTGCACTTGAAAACGACCACCCACAACGCCAGGCCTTCTCTTTGTAATACAGCGACCACCATCATCGATGCCCTCCCTCCTCCTCGTGTTCTTCTCCACCACGAGCAGAACTTCTTGCGCAGTATTTTTGAAAGTAACTTTTCAAGAGGACCAACCTTGTCCCTGCATTCAACCTGCGCTCCATTGTGGTGATCCTGAACTTGTAACTTTCCCCATGTCTTGTGTAACCAGCTGACAGCAAGTGGTGCTTTGTGCTTCTAGGAGCTATTTTCACTTAAAAAGTTTCAGATCTCTGGTTCTTCTGATTTTTTTTGTTTTGGTATCATTTTATTTATTATAATTTACTCTATTTTTCTAAATTGCCTTGGGTTTTCCTTGTGCTGTGTTTTCACTTTATTACTGTGTGTGTGCTGCATAAATACTTTACACAGTGCCTCTAAGTTAAGCCTGACTGTTTTGCAGCAGGCTGATGAGTACCGGAGGGTTAAGCACAGGTCAATGTAGTGACTTTTGTGATTCACACTGACAAGGATTGTGTTTTTTTTCCTGGGTGGGTCTTCCACCTCCTCAACTAATGGACCAGTTTCTTTCAGTAGCCCTCTAGCATTACAAGGGTAGCTCTTGGTGCTCTCCTCTTGGTCTAACAACACAGCATTGCCATGAGAAAGACCTAGGTTGTTGCACACATGCACTCTCTTTGTTCGCCCATGACCAAAAATCAGTATCAGAGATACAGATATTCATGCAGATGGGTTCATACGTTAACATGCAGGGGACCTTTACATTCATTTAGCATTCTTGGTTCTTATTTGTCTACCTCTATTAGTTTCCTAGCGAAAAAGTACGGTCTATGCCAGAAAAGGTCATTTCAAATGTTTCACTAACTTTCTACACTCATTCAATTATGTGACGTAAGTAAAAGGAAAGGGTCAATTTACACATGGGGTTGAAGAGAGAGAACAAATATACAACTAACATTTAGAAATATGTGTGTGAGGATGTATGGGTATGTTTGTGGTCATGCTACTACAAGGTGTTCCTTGGAAGCATGTAGAATTTGCGGAACTGTTCAGCAAGCTAATGTGACCATGCTCACCTATCATTGTCAAAAACCACAGGGGGGTTTAATTTAATAATAAATAAAAACGTACCTGTCCGCTGTCAGGGTCCTGTGTTTTCTCGGGCATGTTCCTGCTCTTTTGCCTCTGTCAGGAACAGGAAGCAGGCAGCCGCCCTCCCCTCCCCAAAGCCGATCCCAACACTCTAATGGCAGCTTTGAGATTGGTGGGGATGCAGCCCAGCCACGGTCTTATAGGGAGGCCATGTTCTCCATGTAGGCTGCATTGCTGTCTGCATGGAGAAAGGGCAGAGTGTGCATGACCGGTTTGCGCGGCCGAAGGGGGGCCGACTAAACATTCATTGAGCCCTCAGGAGTGGGCACAATTCTTCCCCTCTCGCAGAGCACCCCCAACTGCAACTAAACCATTTTATGTTTCTGCCTCTCAAGAAACAGTGGGGCGATGCTCCTTAGCCCTCTTGGAGGAGCCGCCCCTGCAGTAAACCTACGTCTGTACAAATTTAAGGATCAAGTTATGCACTACAATCAATGCAAACAGGGTTGCAGCAGTAAAATCGTCTATTGTTCAAAATGGCTTTCTTCCTGGGAGATTTATTACCTCTAATATAAACCTTTTGATACAAGCAATATACTTTTTTTCCAACCAAATATTAAAGCCACTACTATAATGCTTGGCGCAGAAAAAGCATTTGATTTAGTCGAATGGGAAGTGCTTTTTGCAATCCTTTATAAATCTGCATTTCCATTGAACTTTCTGTGCCTGCTGAAAACATTATACTCTGGGGCTAAGGCCACTATAATTATCAATAACTTGTTGGCTGGGGACATAGTAATTACACATGGCACACGTCAGGGGTACCCCATTTCCCCTATTTTATTTGCGCTATTTCTAAAACCATTAACTTGCGCTATTTGTCAAGATCAAACCATTAAACCATCACTCATTGGCACTCTAAAACTTAAACTATATGCTGATGATATTGTTCTATACTTAGCTATGAATAAGGAGACTATTCATCAAATCTGAAGCTTTATTATTTAATAGCTGCCCTGAGATACTTCCAGCAGCTATGCGTATGACATTCCATACTGAACGTCCTAGTAGATATTTGGGGATTAACGTGACCTACATTTTTGTGATTTATATGCTTTAAATTACACATCAATATTAGCTAAAACCTGTACCGTGATTAAACAATGAGACAAACTTCCTTTTACAATAATTGTACAGATATCATTAATTAAAATGACATTTTTACCCCTGTTTTTATTCACGTTCTCAAACGTGGCGATCAAAATGATCACATTATTTTTTGAGGTCACGGAAGCAGATATCTGCACATTTATTTGGCAATCTGAACGATTGAGGATTAAGCTTTCGGTGTTTAATCTAATTCGAGAGAAGGGAGGTTTGGCTCTTCTCTGCTTTCAAACTTATTATCAAGCAACTTCGTTAAATTGGCTAACTTCTGCTTAAAAAAAAACATCCGGAGAGGATAATTATTATCTGTACAATATGCTAAAATCGTCTGGTATTGATCCTGTCTTTGTCTTAATGATACCTAGACTACCAAAGCGTACTCGCTATAAGACGCCTCGAATAATAGTTGAACGTTTTAATTCCATCGGGCTAGAATATAACATTCCATATTTTCACTCACAAATAAAACTAGATTGTTGTGCAAGCCTCAGTTTAAACTAGGGGTACTCCGTTCCGCCCACGGAATGTGCGGAGATTTGCCCCTTCCGCCTTCCATGATGTATGCGGAGAAACAAGGCAAAACTTGCAGTTCCCAGTAGAAGAAGCAATGGAGATGGAGGGAATCCCGGGTACGCTGCCAATAAGTTAAGGTTATTATAATGTTATTTATAATATTTTGTAAAGTGTTAATACTGCAGGTGGGAGGCGGGCAGGAGGCAGGCGGGAGGCGGGCGGTGCATAATGGAGCTATGCGGAGAGTGCGGAGATTGGTTCCATCTCCGTGCCTCTCCGCGGAGACCCCTTGCGCAATTTACTCCCACCCTTAATTTAAACCTTGCCCGTTCTACGATTAGTCGTTGGGCAATTTTAGGCTTTGGGAGATTATGAGATTTATTTCTAAATAATTAGTTTATTACAAGGCAAATGCTTAACCTTGAGAATCCATCATTTAGTCCACTCTTCTTTTTAAGTTTTATTCAAATACAGCATTTATGCTCTTTGAATCCGATAGAGAAAGATGAGGTACATTGGGATTATTACAATCAGCTCAGTAGGAAAGTCATTTGTGCGGCCGATTTTAAGCGTACAGCTTTCTATTGCAAATGGATGCTGTATTACACTCCAGAAAAAAATGAAAAAAATCTATAGAGGTTTTAACACCCGATGCTTTGGATGTAGATTACAGCCAGGGTATTGGTTACCTATGATATTTACTGGCCCTAAACTGAACAAATTTTGGACTAGTATTTTTAAGGAAATTAGAATTCGAATGGGTCGAGTGATTCCACCCGACTCACTGAGTTCCCTTTTCGGCACCCCGTCAAGTCCTAATAATCTCCCTACTAAATTGAATGAGCTTTGTTTTACAGCTACATAAGTAGCAAAGGCCCAGATATATCAAAAACCCAAATTGTGATTTCCAAATAGCAAATTTTACTGAATCGCTATTTGAGAATCGCAAAACGCTATGCAGGAAAAAATCGGCAACATTTAGCAATTTGGTAAAATTTGCAATTCCAAATACAGAATCACAATTAGAGATTCAAATTAAAAACAAGCTTTATTCGATTTTTGATTTAAAATCATAAAAGCATAAAATCAAATTTTTACAAGTTTTAAAAATAAACAAAATACAATCCATACTATAAAGAATAGGCTTGATTGATAATTAAAAACCATCTTCAGTTATCTAGTAAAAAAACATTAAAACAGAGAAATTGCATTGATAATGCATTATCAAGCAGAGCCAGAATGGGATCTAATTACAAGGAACTTCTGACTTTTATGACAGCTTTTAAAAAACATGAAACAGCGTAAATAACATGACCATCTCCTAATTGTAGTAGTTTCACGAATGCTGACCTACATGTACAAATCCCCCAAGATTTAAGGATCGGCAACAAAAACAGCTTTCTGGGACTCATATAAAGTTTACAAAATAACGCGAAGTGGATGTTCGATTGGGGTGAACTGTTGTCACAAGGGCAAATTAGTTTGGCAGCAGACCAATCATTACAAGTTGGTAGAGTGACCATACGGAAAAAGGTACCCAATCTAAAGTGTGTCAACAACATGCGTGAGTAAGGGCTCTGGACCAGGACATGGTAAGGTTGTATTCCCTCGCAAGGTGTAATTTCCTGAAATCTGAGCACAGTATTTTTAGATATTTCATGATTCCATCTGATGGTATCAAGGTGAGTGGACACCATCCTTTTTAGTGAGAATCTAGTAATCCCTTCTAAGGTAGTAGGCTTGTCAAAGAACTCTGCGTGACCTAATTCAATAAACAAGTTTCTCACGTAAGATAACCATCTGATGTTAGCTACCCCGTCCAATGCCAGACAGTCGCTGATTAGGTCTCTATTCAGTGTGGTTTCTTTCGTAACCCACACCTTATGCCATAGCAGAATAGGGGACATCCTGATAATATCACTAATGTAGGTGACTCCCACTTCAATGTGTGTCATGTAAATTGATGTAGTTTTTGATACATCCAGTAAGTGACGAATAAACTGGTTTTCACAACATTGTAAAGTCTGGGCACTCTCGATTCCCCATAACCCTACACCATACATGGCCGTAGATACACACTTTGCTTTGTATACGTGTATTAGTTCTTTGACCGATTTACCGCCAATTTTTACAGAGAAATGTATTAGGGCACCTATGGTCTGGGTAAAAGCCAATTTCCTAGCTGCTATGGCGGCCTGCCAGCCACCCCTCCTATCGAACATTACTCCCAGATAACAAAACCTGTCGGCTGTTTCAATTCTTTGGTCGCCCAAGAATATGGGGCAGGGAACCCTCCTTAACTTTGATGCACAGGGCATGGTGTACATTTTAGAAATGTTCACTCTTAGGCCTCTGTCCCTCATGAAGCTCGTAAATTTTTTCACTGCCCGCTGTAATCCGAGCCTCGTTCGTGACATTAATGCCGCATCGTCGGCACATAGTAGGATAGGCACCGGGGACACGTTTACAGAGGGGTAGTCATATAGTGAGTCTGTTCAATATTGTCTAATAGAATTAATATATAGGGTAAATAACAGCGGTGCTAATATACAACCTTGTCTAACCCCTCTCAGTATGGAAAATGTATCTGAGCATTCTCCTTGTTGGCCAAACCTCACTCTAGCATCTGCATCCTTATATAGTTCTTTTATAAAGGTGATGATTTGATCATCGATGCCAATGTCACGAAGTGTTATCCAGAGGAGCCCGTGGTCAACGCAGTCAAATGCGGAATTTAAATCAACAAAAGTGATATAACGTTTTCCGCATTTGGCCTGGGTATATTTGGAGATGAGTAGAGACAGATTTAGACATTGTTCAATCGTCCCTTTCCCTGTTCTGAACCCATACTGCAGGTTAGAAATAACATGGTGATCCTCCTCCCAGGATTGGATTCTGTTCAGAATTATTCTGCCGGCCACTTTCATGAAGGCATCCAGAAGAGAGATTGGCCTGTAACAGGTGGGGTCATTTCTATTGTCTTTCTTAAAGACTAGGACCACGATGGCATCAGGCCAAGTAGAAATGAACCCGCGCTGATTGGCCTTTATTTAAGACGTTCGTAAGCAGGGGGGCCCACAGATCCAACTCTGCCTTATAAACATCAATCGGGATGCAATCAGGGCCTGGTGCCTTGCCTGATGCACTTTCTTTAATGGACACGAGTACCTCATGACAGCTGAACGTTATATCCATGGGAAATGGATTGCAATGAATAGAATCACTGGGGGTGACAGTGGGTATGCTTGATGTAGGTAACTTCGTCCCAACGATCGGTTTATTGTACAGTTGTTTAAAATGAGTGACCCATGTATCACTTGTTATTGCAACATCTATGGTATTTTCGCCCGTGTTTTGCAGATATGAGGACTTGACCACTTTCCAAAAAGCGGTATTGTCTCTTAGGCGTGAAGCCTCAATCAAGGACGCCCAGGCCTCTTTTTTCAAAACAGATTTTCTCGCCTTAATGGACAGTTTATATGACCTTCTAGCTTGGCGGATTGTGTCTGGGTTTTTAGGTGTACCCTGCAGGGCCTTTTTAAGGTTTTTTAAAGCTTTTGTGCAGTCGCTATCAAACCATCCATGCGATTTGTTGGTACTGCATCTAGGTGCTCTAAACAGAAGGTTCTTTATCGCTAGTTGGATTTTCCAGAATGCGGTCAATACATCATCAGGGTCCTCGTTATCTCCCAGGCACCGCAAGATGTCGTCAAAAGAAGATGATATTAAATTTTTCAAAAACCCAATGGGTTCAACCCTTTCCCATTTAATGACATAACCATTTCTTGCCGTCAAATTGATCTTTGGAATATAGGAACAAGTGCCCGATTCTCTACTTGATGCCCCCCTAAGTTTTACAGTAAGTGTTATAGGCTAATGATCGCTGAGTAAAAACGCTGTTGTTCACATAAGTAGCTGGTACCAGTATGCTGGCTTATTTGACAACTTCTTCTCCAGTCTGTCCCTAGCGCTGGGAAACCCACTGTGGGTAGCTGTGCGCGGTAAAAGTTCAAATAAATAAATAAATAAATATTTCCCAGTTATTTACGAACCTTGCGGGCATGGAGGTCATTAGGACAAAATCTATTATAGAGTTACGACCATGACCATTAAAGGTTGGTTGAAAAGGGACAGGCGGTGAGCATAACTCGTTTGCAAAAGACAAATCAAAGTGTTATAAAAGTTGACTAAGATAATATTATGTGTAAGGCCCCATCGAAACACCAAAAGTTGATAATGCAAAGTGGAAAGAAACTTGCGTACTTTAACATCCCCTGTCGTTGCTACGTATATGCAAAGACCTCCTTTGTTTCGACCCTGGGTACTAGGGAGGGCAGGTGAGTGAAATGTTTGGTATCCACTGATGTGCTGTTTCTCCATCGACCATGTTTCTTGTAAACATATTATACTATGTTTCTTGACAACATCTAGCCAAGTTTGCAGGGAAACCTTATTGGCTAACCCCGCTACATTCCAAGAAAGCAGGGTATGGAGTATCTCAGTAGTGTTCTTTGGGAGGGAGCAATCACTGGTGTTTATATTTGTACTTATTGGGAAAGTACAATCAGGTGTAACCTGCGTAGCAGTTAGCATTGGGGATGTTTCACTAGGGAGAGTGATCCGGTTACAGGAGCCTAATTCTTCTGGGGGCTCCGCAACCGGGCCATCATTAGGCGTAACTAATGCATATGGATTTAGGTTAGATTGGTCCGCAATGTTAATAATGTTAACCAGCGTCTTTACCCATGGAGTGTCATAGTGCTCTGTAGTTAGCGTCTTTACTGGAGTAAATGTACCCTTGCCCTCAGAGTGTTTTGCCTGTCTATCCAAATCTTCGAGGCCCGATAAAACGTTATATCTGTTATTTAAGGATGGTGCATATGAGGGGAGAGGAACAGGGTCTGCGTTTCCCCCCCAAAACCTGGTTAGCCCATTGGCGGATCTAGGGTTGTGCCACATAGGTCTCCTTATATTTGGATTTATATTAAATAAAGAAAGGAAGCAGGCACGTGTAAGGAATTATTAAGTGTATCTCCACTGCGCCAAGAAGAAACCAGTGGCTGAGGGTAGAAATAACTCAGATCTCTCATTGAGATGCCATTAGCTCCCCGGGCCTCATACCAATCAGTGATATGAGTAACAACCCTGTGGTCTCTGAAATTGATTAGAGATTCAGTATTTGCGAGTTCACAAATTAAGAAATCGCAAATTAGCAAATCTGCAATTCTAGTGCCGTTTGATGACATCACAAGCAGGACGTGTGACTTCCCATCCTGTTTCAGAGTGCCTGAGGCTGTGGGAGAGGCTGAGAGCACGAGCACACCAGGTGTGCTAAGACAGGCACAAAGTCACATCATGGCCACACCCGAGAAGGGAAAGGAGCCTGCGGGACAGAAAAGAAAACATAAATTCAGTGAGAAGAAATTGGAGGTCCTCATTGCGGAAATGGTGAAGAGCCATGAAGAACTCTTTGGCAAAAATCACTGCACATACCAGAGTCTGGGAAGAGGAAGATCTGGCTGGCAATACAAGCCAAAGAAGATTCCATTGGGGTCACAGGGCGCTCCATTGCAGACCTACGCAAGCGCTGGTACGACTTGCGCTCAAGGGCAAAAGAGAAGGTGGCAAAAAGGCTTGAGGCCGCAAAGAAAACTGGTAGGGGACCATCGACAGAGCCAGCGACAACACCCCTGGAGGACTTGAGGGAGTCCACCCTACAGCCAGAAACCATCAGTGGCATAGCAGATATTGACAGCTCAGCCACAGACTACACCAGACAAGGTAAGATGCATGCTAAATTCCCCCTGAGCCACTAAACTTCCCACTCCTAAATGACCCATCGGCCCAGTAAGATTGACACTCCAATCCATATTTTGTTAACACCCAGCAATGCATCATGGGAGATGCATTCCCAAACATTAGATAGCAAAGCAGTGACACAGAGAAACATATCCTCAGTGTACTGATGCCAGTCAATGAGCATGCTAAGCACAGTATACCAACTCATGTACATGTAATAGAAAATAACAGAAAGCAGGACACACGGTAAATAGTTCTCTTGTATTCACAGGAGAACCTGCACCATAGGCAGGAGACACACAAATTGATGAGGCACCTGTGCCACAGCAACAGGCAGGGGAGTCAGACTCAGACACAAGAACGCAAACATCATCTGTACAAAGACAATGCAGGTACACTGTGGCTGCACTACAGGAGTCGGAGGGAGGAGTGGAAGACATCTAGGATGATCCACAGTCAAGGCCTGAAGAGCAAGCACAGTGTCAAACTCATCAGTATCCTGTGCAGCGTAGCAAGAGCAGTAGCCTCAGACGCAGTGCGAGGTCACAACATGTCGCTGACGAGGGGAAGGAATCCACTATCTTCTGTGGGCTGGAGGGCACCATGGTAAAGGTGCAGCTGCTGCAATTAAAAATCATGATATCAATGCAAAGGCAGCTGATGTCCCTAAATCATAACAACTGAACAACACTGTTGCCGAGGGTCATAGGGCTAATGCAGAAGGTATCAAGGACATGACTGTAGCAATCAAAGAGCTATGCACCACCATGCAGAGGGAACATGGCTCTAGGTGATGTGAAAAGCAAGCCCTATTTAGCCATATGGATGGGTACACAAAGGCAGTCAACCGTCTGTGCAATGTCACAGCTGTCCTTACCAGATGCACTGTGTCCATGCAGGTGGAAATGGCCCACTGCAGCTAGAATGTTGCCAGGCAATTGGTGCAGGTCACCACTGCTGTTGAACAGCGACAGACAGCCAACATAGCTGGCACAGGTATACTGGTGATGGGGACAGTGAGTAGGCCTCCAGCAGCAGCATCACTCCACCGGTAACTGAGCCAGGACAGCAGAGTGTAAGGCAAGGAACAGCATCAGAACCATCATCAAGGGAGGGCAGTGTGAACATTGACCGTTCTAGTGCTGCACGTGGGTACAAAGAAATAGTTAGTGCTGTGGCTGAGGCATGCAAATGGGTTAGGTACCCTATGACATAAGATAAAAAGCGTTGTAAATGTGCATGGAGTGTATATATGATTCAGAAAAGGGGGTGGTGATGAACAGAGTGTCTGAATTAAGCAGACCACTCTTACCCAGTCCAAAGATCAGGGCTTGATCCATCACCGTTTTTTAGCTCACTGCACCATCCCAGCTCAGAACCTGGCTATATGCAAATTAGTCTGTTCCTGTCCCAGTGCATGATGGGAACAGGGCAAACCAAACTACCAAGCCAATTCTTATACTGGGAAGGAAACAAGCTTCCGGGGACCGGTTTCTGGCATTTCAGCCGTCGTCGGCCCGGCTTGCTTGAATCCTGATGGTGCAATGAGCAAGGGACTCACATCTGAGTATACCCTTCCACGCTTATGGTGGACAAAATGATTCAGAAAAGGGGGTGGTGATGAACAGAGTGTCTGAATTAAGCAGACCACTCTTATCCAGTCCAAAGATCAGGGCTTGATCCATCACCGTTTTTTAGCTCACTGCACCATCCCAGCTCAGAACCTGGCTATATGCAAATTAGTCTGTTCCTGTCCCAGTGCATGATGGGAACAGGGCAAACCAAACTACCAAGCCAATTCTTATACTGGGAAGGAAACAAGCTTCCGGGGACCGGTTTCTGGCATTTCAGCCGTCGTCGGCCAGGCTTGCTTGAATCCTGATGGTGCAATGATCAAGGGACTCACATCTGAGTATACCCTCACATCTGGATCGCAAGCAGCCCGGTGGCAGAGGGCATGCACGCGACTGTTGGAGCACCGCAGTAACGTATTTTTAACTCCTTGTTCTATTCTGCTGACTACGAGCAGTTAACCTGTCTTCCTGACCTTTGTCCTGCTGATTGCGAGCAGTAACATTAATTTTAAAATTCCCCTCACTTTTTTCCTTGCTGATTACTAGCTGTCACACTTACCTCCTAAACCTGCTTGAAGCCAGCCATCCGCCGTGGGCTGACCGCTTAACGGTGCTCCCTGGCGGCCGCGGGCGCCATCTTGGGTTGGGCTGGTCGGCGTGCTCCATCTTCTCCACACCCCCCTATTCACCATCCTATTTAGGATCCATCTCTTCCCTCCCCTAGCGATCGCAAGCAGCCCGGTGGCAGAGGGCATGCACGCGACTGTTGGAGCGCCGCAGTAACGTATTTTTAACTCCTTGTTCTATTCTGCTGACTACGAGCAGTTAACCTGTCTTCCTGACCATTGTCCTGCTGATTGCGAGCAGTAACATTAATTTTAAAATTCCCCTCACTTTTTTCCTTGCTGATTACTAGCTGTCACACTTACCTCCTAAACCTGCCTGAAGCCAGCCATCCGCCGTGGGCTGACCGCTTAACGGTGCTCCCTGGCGGCCGCGGGCGCCATCTTGGGTTGGGCTGGTCGGCGTGCTCCATCTTCGCCACACCCCCCTCTTCACCATCCTATTTAAACATCCAATATGAGTCAGCGCAGCGGACGAGCGCAGCGGGCGCGCCGTAGGCGCGCCGGAGTTGCGCCTGAGTTAAGCCCGTCTGCGCCCGTCCACGGCCGGCCGGGCCCAGGGGCCTGGAACGCTGCTGCCGCAATTTCTTACACTCCTTCTGCTCTTAAGAGCCTACAATGCTACCCTAGCTCCCTTCCGCCTGCTGTCAGAGCTCGCATTTTTTCACTGGGAATCACGGGGAATATTCCTTCCCATCTGGGCTCGGATGCGCTACACACCCCACCTGCCCCTATTGAATCCCACATTCGAATACTATATATTAACACTCGTTCTCTTGTAAGACACCAAACCGACATCTTCCTCTTACTCTTGGCTGAGTCCAGATGTTCTTCTATTATCAGAAACATGGCTTACCGACGACTCCCTCCCTGATATCTTGGCGGCATTACCCCCTGATTATTATCTGCTGAATGCCAATCGCCTTGGGGGCCGCCCCGGCGGCGGGGTGGCAGCGGTAATACGCAAGAACTTAAAAACCATCTCTACCGCCTCTTTGTCCCTCCCAGAAGTGGATAACCTGGTTCTCAGCCTGGGAACTGAGGTGGGCGCAGTCACTATCATAACTCTTTACCGCCCCCCTCTTCCCATGCCCTCCTTTCCCACATCCTTCACTGAGCAGCTTGCCAATCTCATCACCTCCACTTCTCGCGTCGCCATTTTCGGGGACTTCAATTACTGGTTCCAACACAAGGATGCCGGGCCGCACGCCACTGAGCTATTTGAGACTCTCTCGAGCTTAAACTTCACACAACTCCTTAAGTTCCCCACCCATAGCGGTGGCCATATCCTCGACCATATCTGGATTCATGGGGTGAAGTCCTCCTGCCCGCAGATCACTCCTTGCGTGTGGTCCGACCACTCCTTGATCGAGACTACAATCTCAGTCGACGGGAACATCAGGGCTCCCCCTCTGGAGGGTGGTGTCGCCCGCAAGTGGAGGGCTGTCGACTCCTCTAAATTTCTTTTCCATCTGTCTCAGTCTTGTCCTTCCCTCCCTAACGATATCTGCACCGATGAGCTGGACGGTAATATCTCTCACTGGCTTACGTCAGCGAGCGATATATTTGCTCCGTTTACCAAGTTTCCCCGCTCTCGGCATAGTAACTCCCACAAATGGTTTGACCACCAACTAAAAACCCAACACCTGGAGCTACGCCAATTGGAACGTAAGTGGAGAAGAACCTACTGCCCCTCGAGCAGAGACACCTATGTGGCTGCTCGCAATAAATACAAAAAAGCCATCGCCGCGGCAAAAACAGCTTATGTCTCTAATAGAATTTTATCTGCCTCTTGTAAATCAAAGGAGATCTTTAGAGTCCTTGATGAATTCTCCTCCGACTCCAGGACGCTCCCGACCCAGACTCCTACACAGGAGTCATGCAATGCTCTCAGCACGTTTTTTTAGAGAAAATTGTTATGATCAAGGACACCATTCCGGCCACCTCTCCTGGCGCCGACCCTGTCTGTCCCCCTCCTAATGCACTCTCCCTCACACATCTTCCCCCTCTTGATTCAAAATCTCTGGCCACATTGGCCGCTCGGGTTAAATCTGGTTCTCCGGACGATTGTTGTCCACCATCCATACTACGGGACATATGCCTTTCTCTCCCCGATAGTGTCCTTCCTCTGATGAACTCCTCTCTCTCTTCTGGCTCCGTGCCCAGCTCTTTTAAGGCAGCCGTGCTGGTGCCTCTATTGAAGAAACCTGGAGCCGACCCCGCAGCCTTGGCGAACTATCAGCCTATCTCCCTTCTGCCCTACTTCGCTAAAATCCTGGAAGCCCACGTCACCGCCTGTCTCTCTCAGTTCATCGAGAGCTCCAACTTCCTCGAAGCCAACCAGGCCGGTTTCAGACCCGGCCACTCCACGGAGGTAGTGATCTTGGCCGTGTTGGATGCTCTTAGAGTCGGCGTTGACAGAGGCACCCCCCAGGCCCTGGTTCTTTTAGATCTGTCGGCCGCCTTCGACGCGGTGGACCATAACATCCTTCTCCACTGTGTCGAGCAGGCCGGCATCCAGGGCCTGGCGCTGGCTTGGGTCAAATCCTTCCTGACCGGGAGGTCTCAGACAGTCAGCCTGGGTACGTTTAGGGCACCTAGGGAGCGCTCACTCTGCGGGGTCCCCCAGGGCTCTTCCTTATCCCCTCTTCTTTTCAATCTGTATCTCCAACCTCTTCTTTTTTCTCTGAGGCAGTGGGACGTCACCGTCTTTAACTACGCTGACGACCTGCAACTCATCTTTCCTCTTGACTCTCTTTCTGCTATTTCTAATTTCCAGGCGGTTATGGTCCACATTCTTCAGTGGATGAGCCAGAACCAACTTAAATTAAATCCCGGGAAGACGGAGCTCCTCCTTCGTGGCAAGAGCTCCACCCATTGGGGTCCGCATTTCTGGCCGTTAGAGCTTGGCCCCTCCCCCACCCCGGTGGCCTCGGTAAAGAGCCTCGGGGTCATCATTGACTCCAAACTATCCCTTAAGCCCCAAATAGGGATGGTGGTCTCTTCCTGTATGTTTCAGCTGCGTAGGATTAGAAAGGTGGCCTATCTCTTGACCCCCGAAGCCCTGATTTAAGTCATCATGGCCCTTGTTCTCTCCCGCTTGGACTTCTCGAATTCCCTCTATCATGGTCTGCCTAAGGTCCTTCTTTCTAGACTACAGATCGTCCAGAACCAAGCGGCGAGACTGGCCTTCGGGATTCCGAAATGGCAGTCCGCCAAACCTCTTCTCATTAAACTACATTGGCTTTCTATCGCTTCGAGGGCAGCCTTTAAGATTGGCTGCCTCACTTTTAAATCCCTAACCGGCCCCTGTCCTGCTTTTCTGAAATCCCCTATTAGTCCATACTGTCCCTCACGTAACCTCAGATCCTCTCACCTCCGTCTCCTGGTTGTTCCCTCTTCTAAACTCTGCAGAATCGGTGGCCGGAGATTTGCACTCTTGGCCCCCAAATTCTGGAACTCTCTCCCCCCTTCACTTAAATTTTCTAACTCGCTCATTCAATTTCGTAAATCCTTAAAAACTTGGCTTTTCCCACAATCTGGTTAATTCTTTCCGCCTCCCTCAGTATCAGATCAGCGCCAGGAAACTCACGGTGACAGAGCGCTTTACAAGCTTCCCTTAACATAACATAACGTAACATACCCTTCCACGCTTATGGTGGACAAAATGATTCAGAAAAGGGGGTGGTGATGAACATAGTGTCTGAATTAAGCAGACCACTCTTACCCAGTCCAAAGATCAGGGCTTGATCCATCACCGTTTTTTAGCTCACTGCACCATCCCAGCTCAGAACCTGGCTATATGCAAATTAGTCTGTTCCTGTCCCAGTGCATGATGGGAACAGGGCAAACCAAACTACCAAGCCAATTCTTATACTGGGAAGGAAACAAGCTTCCGGGGACCGGTTTCTGGCATTTCAGCCGTCGTCGGCCCGGCTTGCTTGAATCCTGATGGTGCAATGAGCAAGGGACTCACATCTGAGTATACCCTTCCACGCTTATGGTGGACAAAATGATTCAGAGAAGGGAGTGGTGATGAACAGAGTGTCTGAATTAAGCAGACCACTCTTACCCAGTCCAAAGATCAGGGCTTGATCCATCACCGTTTTTTAGCTCACTGCACCATCCCAGCTCAGAACCTGGCTATATGCAAATTAGTCTGTTCCTGTCCCAGTGCATGATGGGAACAGGGCAAACCAAACTACCAAGCCAATTCTTATACTGGGAAGGAAACAAGCTTCCGGGGACCGGTTTCTGGCATTTCAGCCGTCGTCGGCCCGGCTTGCTTGAATCCTGATGGTGCAATGAGCAAGGGACTCACATCTGAGTATTCCCTTCCACGCTTATGGTGGACAAAATGGTTCAGAAAAGGGGGTGGTGATGAACAGAGTGTCTGAATTAAGCAGACCACTCTTACCCAGTCCAAAGATCAGGGCTTGATCCATCACCGTTTTTTAGCTCACTGCACCATCCCAGCTCAGAACCTGGCTATATGCAAATTAGTCTGTTCCTGTCCCAGTGCATGATGGGAACAGGGCAAACCAAACTACCAAGCCAATTCTTATACTGGGAAGGAAACAAGCTTCCGGGGACCGGTTTCTGGCATTTCAGCCGTCGTCGGCCCGGCTTGCTTGAATCCTGATGGTGCAATGAGCAAGGGACTCACATCTGAGTATACCCTTCCACGGTTATGGTGGACAAAATGATTCAGAAAGGGGGTGGTGATGAACAGAGTGTCTGAATTAAGCAGACCACTCTTACCCAGTCCAAAGATCAGGGCTTGATCCATCACCGTTTTTTAGCTCACTGCACCATCCCAGCTCAGAACCTGGCTATATGCAAATTAGTCTGTTCCTGTCCCAGTGCATGATGGGAAAAGGGCAAACCAAACTACCAAGCCAATTCTTATACTGGGAAGGAAACAAGCTTCCGGGGACCGGTTTCTGGCATTTCAGCCGTCGTCGGCCCGGCTTGCTTGAATCCTGATGGTGCAATGAGCAAGGGACTCACATCTGAGTATACCCTTCCACGCTTATGGTGGACAAAATGATTTGCATATAGCCAGGTTCTGAACTGGGATGGTGTAGTGAGCTAAAAAACGGTGATGGATCAAGCCCTGTTCTGTTGACTGGGTAGGAGTGTTCTGATTAACTCAGATACTCTGTCCATCACCACCCCCTTTTTGTAATTATTTTGGCCACCATGAGTGTGGAAGGGTATGCTCAGACAAGAGTCCCTTGCTCATTGCACCATCAGGATTCAAGCAAGCTGGGCCGAAGACGGCTGTAATGCCAGAAACCGGTCCCTGGAAGCTTGTTTCCTTTCCAGTGAAGAATTGGCTTGGTAGTTTGGTCTGCCCTGTTCCCATGATGAACTGGGCCAGGGACAGACTAATTTGCATATAGCCAGGTTCTGAACTGGGATGGTGCAGTGAGCTAAAAAACGGTGATGGATCAAGCCCTGATCTGTTGACTGGGTAGGAGTGTTCTGATTAACTCAGATACTCTGTCCATCACCACCCCCTTTTTGTAATTATTTTGGCCACCATGAGTGTGGAAGGGTATGCTCAGACATGAGTCCCTTGCTCATTGCACCATCAGGATTCAAGCAAGCCGGGCGAAGACGGCTGTAATGCCAGAAACCGGCCCCCGGAAGCTTGTTTCCTTTCCAGTGAAGAATTGGCTTGGTAGTTTGGTCTGCCCTGTTCCCATGATGCACTGGGCCAGGGACAGACTAATTTGCATATAGCCAGGTTCTGAACTGGGATGGTGCAGTGAGCTAAAAAACGGTGATGGATCAAGCCCTGATCTGTTGACTGGGTAGGAGTGTTCTGATTAACTCAGATACTCTGTCCATCACCACCCCCTTTTTGTAATTGGAGTGTATATATGCCATGATGAGCAACTCAAAGCACACAGTGGTGAGGATTTGGAGGCTGTGTGCACACATATTACCTGATGTCAAGGTCAATAAAACACAGTTGTGCAACAGTCATGATTTTCTTTGTCTCATTACTCACCTAGAAATGGTTGCGTAGGTTCTCATCACGTCTGTGTCTCCCATCTGTGGCACCTACACCACCTGCTGCTCTGCAGTGGCCATGGGTCATAATCCTCCTTCAAGTCAGAATCTGTGGTGTCCAAAGGGACTCCCGTGCCCCTCCACATTTGTGTAGGCAGCGGAACCTACTCTTCAGCAGTTTGAATGTCCGCTCCACCACATTGCACGTCCACTTATGGGCAGCATTGTATCTCCTTTCACTTGGGGTTGCTAGATTGAGATATGGTGTCAGTATAAATAAACGCACTTCATATGCGTTGTCACCTACATGAGAAAGGAAAAATAACTATTCACAGATCCAAGGAGTCCATCAGAGTGAGTGACATGCGTTTACCTAGCAGGTAGCCTTCTCCAAATTCTCCCCCAGTGAGAAGTGTGTATATTCCACTGTGCCTGAAGATGTAAGAGTCATGCGTACTACCCGGAAATTGGGCCACAATGTCAGTGATAATGTGAGAAGCATTACATATGACCTGAACGTTTGATGGAATTAAATGGTTTCCTGTTCCTATACACATACTCATTAGCTGAGGGTGGACAGATTACGACTTGTGTCCCATGAATGCACCCAATGACATGTGGGAATTGGGCCATCTGGTAGAAATCCATTTTTGTCTTCTGCAATTCCAGTTGGGAAATCTGATGTAATGGTGCATTCTCTGAACCATTGCATCTTGGAAAGAATTAAAAAAGCGTGACAGACAAATTTTGGAGACCCCTCCAGCTACAGCTATCAACCCCTGGTAACTCCCTGATGCCAGTAGGTGCAGTGAACACAGGATCTGCACATGTGTTGGAATGGCTTGGGTCCTGCGAGTCTGATGCTCCAGTGTTAGATGTAGGTCATCTATCAGGTCTAGTATAGTAGCTGAGTTTAGCCTATGCTTCTCATGTATTTCTTCTTCTGTCTGCTGAAACAGGGTAAATGCATTCCTTTCTCCTCCTCCTTCTCTGTGCTACTGCTTGTATCCACATCCTCCTCGCTATGACATACAGGGCTGCCATTGTGAAAGATTCTGAGGCACTCTGGGCCTGTTTAAATAATGTGCACCTGGTTACCACCTGCCTTGAATTGGTGGTAATTTGCGAGTCGATGATAGCGATTTTTGATTAAATCGCTAATTGCGATTTTTCATACATTTCTTTGCGATTTCTTAATTCCGATTTTGCAAATAGCGAGTCGCAATTTTGACTTCGCAAAGTTCAGATTCACAAATGTAGAAATCGCTAATTTTGGAAATTGTATTTTTGCGATTTGTTTTTTTGCAGTTGAGTTTTGCTTTCATACATTGCACACTGCGATTTTGCGAACGCAAACGGCCAGATTTTGCGAATTTCACCGTTTGCGATTGCAAAATAGCTTGATACTCTCTGGCTCAAAGTCTTTAATATTAGCAAAGCAAGATGTATAAAGTGAAAAACCACGAAAAATGTACATGCGAAAAGAGTAGGTGCTAGCAAACGTTTTAATAAAATCTGGCAGAATCGGGAAAGAGATGGGATAGGTGCATTTACTGGGTCAAAAGCTTTTCCAACTGAAACACGAGTTAAGAGAAAACCAAAAGTACTGCCATCAGCAATCATTTTAATATTTATCTGCAACTATTCCATTCACAAATATTGTCAATATATGTAATACATGTATTATCAATCTTTTTTAGGCTTTATAATGGATTTGTTTTTGTAAATTGATTAACTATTATCTGAAAATGTCATTATGAATTACGAGACATCTAATATGCTACATTTTGTAATAAATAAAAATAACAAATAAAATAAAAAAACACTGTCAAACAAAAATTTGAAAAAACCCAGCTGATCAGCATGGATTGAAACAAGAAAGCCATGTGTTAAAGTTATATTTCTAAAGGTTTGACCAAGGTCATTTGTCAATAACATGTCACTAAACACTCTGCTCAGTGGATTTTCAGAGACCTGTGTGTTAAAGAATGACATGAGGTCTTGGTGTGGGAAGCAAACATCAGGGTGGATGGAGGCAACAGGGGAGAAGCAGATAACTTTGCTAAACTGAGAATCAGAGAGCCAATTTATCTCAAGCTAACAAAAGAAATAGAGGGCAGAGAAAGGTCAAGTTAGCATCAATACAGACAGAAAATAGTCCATATTGCTGGCTAAATGCAAGCTGCTGTCTTTTTCCTGACGTCTTCTCAGTCCATACGGAATGTACCTTATTGTAAAAAGAAAAGGAAAAATGTACCAAAGTCTCAGTCATAGTGTAATAGAGTGTTAAACAAATGATGTGCAACATAAAGAATTATTTCAGTCCTTGAGTTTTTATGAAGGGCACACTTTTTGTTGAGGTACAGGAGCCTGAAAGGCCACTTCTTAAACCAAACGTGCACGAATATGTTCTTTGTTGACAAATTTCTGCAAAGCTGGTGCTGCATTAAATGGGGCTCCTACCTGATTACAGCGTAGGCCGGCCTGACTTGCGGGTGGGGGGGTCAAGGGTGTGTCACAAGGGGGGGGCATGATGCAGCGCAGCTCCACAAATTTTTCATAAACCAACACCTTAATCCACGGAGCAATTCACTATTTTCTCACAACTGGGCCCATAACTCTTACCTTTCATTCATCCACACATCTATTCTACTCTGAGGATTCAGTGAAGACCTAAAAGGAGAGACGCGGTGCTTAAGATTTACACATCATTTACAGCTGCAGTTTTATTTTAATACCATGATTTTTTCTAAACGAAGGGTTTAAAACACCACACTATTCTTTGATGGATCAGCTAGTAAAAATTAACGAAAGGACAACAAGACCTGCTTAATTCTCCATTTTTTTAATTTTTATTTAGAGATTAAATCTCCTAGCATGATCTATATGTTTTTACTCGTAGGAAATGATTCAGTTATGCATTAATAATCCTATAAGAAAGGTTAAATTCAAACATTAATTTATAAGCATGACAGTTTAGGAAAATAAGAAAACATATATTACCCAAATTTAGAAACGCAGACATCAGCACAAAAGCAAACTAGTTCCCAAAGAAACACCTCTCTATCTCTCACGATGTTTTCTTTTCATATGACTTCGCACCCATTCAAAATGTAAAGTTCAGAAAAATGTCAAAGTCCTGCGTCATAAGGAAAATTGCGCAGACCGGAAGCATCTCGGAGTGCAAAGATCAGGTCAAAAAGCAAGCTCCCTTCAAAGTCCCAAATGTCCTCTTTTATACTCTTTTTTCATTAACTTATCTGTCTAAATTCGTAAGTCTTATGTCCTAAAATGTCCGTGATTGGTCAATTTAGAGTTGGATGAGCATCACCACATCGTTTTACTGTTCAGTTTGTGCGGGTCATCATTATGACACAAAAAATAGTGGTGCTATTGTTAGAATTTTCCTTCCTTCGAAGTGTCCTTTAAATTGTTATTCGATGTCCCATTCCCACGAGTTAACTTGCTGACTTCAACAAACTTGGCATGTGCCCCATGAGGCAGGGCTTGCTGTTCTAGACCCATACTGCTCAGGCACAGGCAGCTCACACCTCTAGTTGGCGCATGCGTACTTCGACCACCACCTCGGAATGAGAGTCAGCTTCCATTTTGTTTGCTCACACAGGCCTCAATTTAGGAACAATTACAGAAACAAACACAAATAAAATGTAAATTCATGAAATAAAGCCTTTCTGTTTACCTCCCCCTTCCAATAATATCCCAGTTAGTATTTACCTAGCTTTAAGCAACACATATGCGTGTTTTTACTCACCAATTTTCATAATTTCTGCCACAAATAAACAGACTAAAAGCACATTCATGCAATTTTTAATTAGATTACGACAAATGTGTACCTTTTATGACACAATATACGACAAATTAGTAAATTATGCTTGCCAATTTTTTTCATGCAAATTAGTATCCCACGCGTATTTGTGTGTGCATTCTATTCAATGTTGGTTAATTTCAAAACCACACGTTTAGTGCAGATTATTGTTTCGGATAGTTAATTTTACAAGGGTTATACAAAAAATGTTGTTTCCACCTTGCTCCATCAACTTCCCCCTTTGGTGATTTTATCACCAAATATCTCCCAAAAATTTTGAAAATTTTTACTCAACATGTTTCAAATTCTTTTAATTAGTATGTGTTATATTTCTGTTTCTTCTAATTTCTTTCTACCCTGAGAAAACATTTTTCTTTAAATTGTTCCATCTCAATATCACATTTTTCTCTTTCCCTGTCTTGTGTTTCTTCAATCTTTTTTTTCAAAGACCTTTTGACATTTCTTCTCTGCCTACATTGACAACTTAATCTCAGAACTAAAATCACTATTATTATTATAGTTACTGGTATTAGTATTTTCCCTACAATAGATCTACTTATTTCATAAAAAACAATTTTTAACTGCTGATAAACTTCCACCAAGTTTCTCAAGAACACCTTCAACTTCCAGTGGTTCTATTTCTTTATGCAATTGTGTAATATTTGTAATATATTTCTCAATGTTCTGACTTTTATCAGGAATGTAGGTACATTCCACAAACTCCTCCTTCTTTTGCCAAAATTATATCTAAAGCAAGTCGATAAGTCGATATTGCATTACCATACTTCTCATAGCAAACATTTCAGTGTTGACCATTAAAAATCCTCCAGCTGTGTCTGTTGACAATCTGTCTACTATTGTTGACAATTTCCTAATTCGGTTTGCATTAAATGATATGCCTACTGCTGGTATTAGTGCTCCAAAAACATCACCAATTATTTCAATTACACTTTCTCTTCTTCTACGGTTTAGTGGTTTACCTATTTCATGAATCCCATTCGTTCCTCTGTCAAAATGAAAGATTTTAGGAAAGACCAAGCCAAGATAGCATGAGCCATACCAGTTATCTGGCAACCTATAATAACCCTTGTTCCCGCACAAAAAGTGAATTCCTGGAAAAACTGGGTCATTTCCACCTTTAAATCCCCATCCCCCTTTGATAATTTAAGTATCTTCACATTGACTTGCACCCACAAACAAAATTGTCATACACAGTGTTATCTCTCTGAATACACAATTTCCCTAGCAATGGTGTGTCTATGTTTATAGCCACATTTACATTATGTCCTTCAATATTATCACCTGAAAATGCCCATTATGTAGATTTAGTCTGTTTCATTTTTTCTCTACGCTTATATTGTTGCCTCCTTTCCTCAACCATATTCAGAAAAACTTTCTCTTAATTTCTCATTTTACAAGTCAAATTATGTCTAAAGGCATAGTCATGTGTCAATTCTTGTGTTTCTAAGAAATATTCTCCAACAACTTTAGCAGGCTTAATTTGATTTAGTTCTGCAACAATCTTCAATTTCGCAAATACATCAGTCAGAATAATAATATTCAAATTTTCCAGATCTATAAAATAAACTTGATATTACACTACAGGTTACTCCATATGGTAACGGTAAATGGTGGTACGTCACACCATCGTAAACAGATGCTGGCAGCTTCACACTGACATAACAATCGCTGGCATCCATTGTCCTCACATATTCAGACAATAGTCTTGAAAAAGTATTTCTAGAGAAATCACTGATTGACTTATCTTGATGAATTTCAGGCTGATATACCTGTAATTTTTCATGTTTCAAATCATCATTTTTCAAACTCTCATATGCTTTTAGTTTTTCAATATCGGGTCTAAAAGGAATGATAATAGCAAGAATTAACCATATTAACATTAATATTCCAGTACAAATTAACCACATTCAACACCATTTTCTAAATATGGAAGATTTAGATATAAACATTTCATTAGTAGCCATTTTTTAAAAAACATTTTACACAGCAATTTTCACAAACTTTTTACCTTCTATTGTCTCCTTTAAACCTTGTTTTCACTTACATTGTTTCCCTTCAAATTCAATTACAGCTTCTGTTTGGATATATATATATATTCCTTTCGTTGCACTGTTACACTTTGAAATTCTTTTTCTTTTCTTTGTGCTACAGTTTACTCACTTTCTTTTGCAACACCTTGACAATGCAAGTTTTCTTGACTGCTGTTTACTTCTCTTATTGGAGGCAGTACCATGTAGGTTCACTCAGGTGATGTGTATTTTTTATTTGCTCGCCTCACTCTTTTTGGCCTTTGTACAACTTCTATTTTCTTTCCCAACAACTCCTTTTGACTGGTTATCTTATTTACTTGATCTTCTTGTACTCTTGATCTGTTAACCAGTTTAATTTTCAGTCCATCAATTTCTTTAGGCCAATTATCTCCTTTTCTTACTCTTTTTATTTCAGGTTCAGTAGTGTTTCGCTCCACTCTCCAAGTTCGTTTTCTTGAACTTCTCCTCAATTGAGTTTTGTCATTACTGTCATCTGTTTCTGTTTCAGATATTTCTATAGTGTAATTTATAATGAATTTTACAGGATCTGATTCGTTTTCTGAATTTAAATTCTCTCTGTTCAGTTCTTTCACTCTGTTAGGAACCTCTCCATAGCTGGTACTTGGAAGCTCATCCTCATCGTGAGTTATTTCCTTTTCACCAGTTTCGAGATTTCGGTTCCTGCTTTCGAAGCTTTCACACTGTCCTTCAGTATTTTCCGAATTACCAGTTTGATTTTCACTTAACTCTACCAAATCTCAACTTACAGGTCGATCTTCAATATTTGGTATTTCAGCAATTTCATTTTCTCCTTCCGATGCAGAGCTAGTATCGCATATCTCCAGATGTCGATGAACAGGTTGAGCTTCAGTATCTGGATCATTTTCTGGTTCACCCTCAGTATCTGAATCAGTGGTGCATTCACTCTCCTCCTGCGGATTTTCAGGCTCTGGCACACGAGTAGTGTGACTGGCGTCCATCCACCTTTTGATTCCGGCACACTTAACTGCAGTGGTACTAACCAGAATAACTTGTCGAGGTTTTTGCCAGCGAGGCACTAGACAATTTCTTCTCCTGTGAACTTTTATCTGAATCCAAACTCCAGGGACTAGATCATGAGCTGGATTTTTTTCTTTCGTTTGTGATTCTGTTCCCACCTGATGCAACACAGAAGTTACTACGTCAGACAGATTCTTGCAGTAATCCAGTATGATATCATCATTTATGCTCAACAGTTTATCAACTGGTACAAATGGTTGTCTCATTATTCTTCCCATTAAAATCTCATAGGGGCTTAATCCTGTTCTTTTTTCAGGAGTACTCCTCAGGGTCATTAGAACACGTGGCAGTGCATCAGGCCATTTTAGTCCTGTGGCCAAATACATTTTTGCAATTCTGTTTTTTATTGTTCCATTTACTTGTTCAACCACCCCTGAAGCTTCTGGTCTATAAGCACAGTGCAACTTTTGGCGAATGTCCAGTGCTTCACAAATCATTTGCATTAACTCATTCTGAAAATGTGATCCATGAGCTATTTAAATAGTTACTGGGAAATCGTAGTGTGGTATTATCTCACGCAACAGGAGTTTGGCAACAGTCACTCCATCATTCCTCCTAGTGGGGAGTGCTTCAACCCATCGTGAGAATAAACAAATGATCACAAGTACATACCTAAGTCTGTTACATGGAGGAAGCTTAATAAAATCTAACTGCATTCTTGTAAATTGACCTCCCCCGTCCTATGGTTCCCAAACTCACAACAGTTTTTCTTCTTGGGTTCAGTTGTTGACACACAAGGCACCTCTGACAAAGGCTCTCAGCAATCATCCTAAACTTAGGATTGTACCATGTCTGTCTAAACATTCGTATCATGGCGTCTCTCCCAATATGGGCTTGACCGTGATACATTTGGGCCATATTTGAGATCATGTGATCAGGCATTACTGGTCTTTCATCTTTCCAAATCCAGATTTCATCATCTTCTCTTTGTCTACATCCTGCCTTTAACCAGTTATATTTTTCTTCTTCACTAGCTTCTTCCTGCATTTTTTTACCTCCTGTCATGTCTCCACTGCTGTGGTTAGCATCAAAGGACTTGAAACATATTCAGTTTGCCTATCCCGATTATTAGATGCAAGATTTTTGGCACAATATTTTGCAATTGAATCCACATATTTATTACCACGAGTAATAAAATCATCTCCTTTTTTGTGAGCTGCACTCTTTACCACAGCTATCTTACCTGGCAATTGAATGGCATCAATTAATATTTTCACAAATTCAGCATTTCTAATGAGGGTTCCTGCCGAAGTCATATAACCTCTTTGGTACCACAGTTGACCATAATCATGGACAACCCCAAATCCATACAGACTGTCAGTCACTATGGTGATCCTTATTTCTTTTCCCAACTTACATGCTCAAATCAAAGCAATCAATTCTGCAATTTGAGCTGAACGGATTCTTTTCAGACAAGATGCTTCCAAGATATCTGCTAATGTACAAACAGCATACGCAGCGCTCAGTAAACCCTCATCTGTCCTCAGACATGATCCATCCACGAACATTACATAATCAGACTCAGGTAAAGGTACATCTTTGATATCAGGCCTTGGTTTAGTGCAATATTCTAGGACATCCAGACATTTGTGATCCACTTCATCTCTTACTTCCACATTCATAACATCAGGTAATAATGTAGATGGATTCACATTTACACACCTTGAAATTGTAACATTGTCTGCACCTAGAATTGTCTTCTCATATTTTGTCATTCTGTTATTGGTAAGGTACTGTGTCTTGGTTCTAGTGAGGAGAATCTCAACTGAATGGGGTACATATACTCTCAAAGGAAATCCCATCAGTATACCCTCACTTTTTTCAATACTCATGCTAGTAGCAGCTACTGCTTTTAAGCATCCCGGCAACGCTCTTGCAATGGGATCCAAAACAGCTGAAAAGTATGCATTTGGCTTTCTCAGTTTTCTATGTCTCTGTATTAAAACTGACAATGCACATCCTTCCCTCTCACCGCAGTATAACTCAAACTCTTTTTCATAATCTGGCATTCCTAATGCTAGTGCTTCACCTAGACTTGTTTTTAGATGCTCAAAAGCTTCCAGTTCTGCCTTATGCAGTGTTATTGGGTCTTTTACATCTGCTTTCCTCAATCTCTGTAAAGGTTTAGCTATCAGTGAAAATCCACTAATCCATTGTCGACAGTATCCAACCATTCCAAGAAACATTCTTACCCGTCTCTGTGTTTTTGGAGGTTTCATTCCTTGTATCATTTTGATTCTTTCTAAGGTGACTTGTCTGATTTCCTTAGCAATCTTGTGACCTAAACATTGTACTGCTTTCTGACAAAATTGTAACTTTGATGGTGACAATTTATGTCCTTCATATGCCAGATGATTTAACAATGTAACAGTGTCTGAAACACATGCATCTATTGTTTTTGACGCCAGTAACAAGTCAACAATGTACTGCACCAGTACTGATTCTCCAGGTAAACTTATATTTTCTAGTGATTTCTTTAACAATTGATTAAAAATTGAGGGACTTTCAATACCCCTGAGGAATCCAGGACCATGCCAAAATACGGTCTCTGAATTGGAATGCAAATATTGGTTGGCTTTCAGGGTGTAATGGAACCATGAAGAATGCATTACATAGATCAATTACTGTATACCATTCGGCATTATGTGGAATCTGATATAGAATTACTGCTGGGTTTGGCACAATTGGACAACATGGAACAACTATCCTGTTTACCTTTCTCAGGTCCTGTACTATTCTGAACATTCCATTAGGCTTTTTCAATCCCATTATCGGTGAATTACAAGGACTGCTTTCTATTTATCTCAAAATCCCTTGCTCAATAATTTTATCTATTACTGGTGTTATTCCTTCAGTTGTTTCAGCTGTCATTTTATACTGAGGAATATTTGGATAACGTATTCCTTCTTTCACAGAAACTTTCACAGGATCTATATTTTCATCAAACCAATACCTTCTCTTGTGAAATCCCACACTTGCTCTCTGACTACCTCTTTCAATTCTTCGGGTATTTTCTCTCGATCAAACACTGGAAACATACTATTCTTTTCTGATTCAGTTAGTGTCATTGTCAATTTATACAAACTATCCTCATCTGGAGTTTGGAGCTCAATGCCATCTGGTGAACAATAAATGGCACAGTTCATTTTACACAGTATGTCCCTTCCAAGGAGATTTACAGGACTACTGTTGCATACTATAAATCAATGCATATCTTTGAAATTTCCAATCTCTATTACAATTGGTTGTGTTAAGGACGTTTTAATCTGCTGATTAGCTACACCTACAACTTGAATGTGTTCACGTGAGAGAGGAAGATTTTGAATTTCCACTGATATAACAGCAGAATGGGTAGCACCTGTGTCCACTAGGAAAGTCACATCTACATCAATCACCTTCCCATTCACATATGGACCAGATTGATCTACCTCTAGAGTAGCGCCAAGCACGCAGGCACCGTCAGAAACTGTCATCCGACTCGCTTTCGTCCTCTTTCAGACAATATTGCGGACTCACATGCACTCTATTATTTCTTGTTACCTGGTCTCCTGTGCAGAATCCTGTCTCTGTACTATATCTCTGTAGGTTTACATTGTGAGGAAGTGGTGGTTGTGGCACCTGAGACTGTGGATTAACTACCTGTTGCTGTGGCGATGGTTGCTGAATTATCTCATTCTGCAACTGCTGATTCAATGATGTATTTTCCAAATTAACTTTCGGTGGATATTTACACTCTTTCCGCCAATGTCCCATCCTACCGCAATTATGACAGGGATATTTCTTCTTTAATTCTTCTATATTTCCAGTTAATTTTGGCTTACTAGAATTTCCTTTTACTCTATTTTGGTTCCCTTCTGCTATTTTATTTTCTAATTGAGCTACTTTATGCTCTGCAACCTTTACTTGTGCCCACATTGCTTTCTCTTTGAGTTTCCTTTGTTTTACTTCAATTTCATCACTACAGTATTTTGCATGTCTCAGGACTTCGTCCACGGAACATGACTGCCATCCCATCAAATTATGCTTTATCATATCCCCTATTTCTGGTCTCAATCCAAACACAAAGCAGTATACAAAGTGACTCATATCCTTTTCATTCAATTCAATCAATCAATCAATCAGAGTACTTGTAAAGCGCGCTACTTACCCGTGAGGGTGTCAAGGCGCTATGGGGGGGAGGGTGCTGCTACTGCTTGAAGAGCTAGGTCTTGAGGAGTCTTCTGAAGGCGAGTAGGTCTTGGGTCTGCCGTATGTGGGTAGGGAGGGTGTTCCAGGTCTTGGCGGCGAGGTAGGAGAATGATCTGCCGCCTGGAGGTCATTCGTTGGATGCGGAGGACATCGGTGAGGGCGAGGCTGGCGGGTAGGGGTGTAGAAGCTGAGCTTGCTGTTCAGGTAGGCTGGTTCGGCGTTGTGGAGTGCTTTGTGTGCCTGGGTGAGGATCTTGAAGGTGATACTCTTGTCGACGGGGAGCCAGTGTAGGTCTCTCAGGTGGGGGGTGATGTGGCTGTGGCGGGGGATGTTGACGATCAGTCGGGCAGAGGCGTTTTGGATACGTTGTAGTCGTCGTAGGCGTTTGGCTGGGATTCCTGCGTAGAGTGCGCTGCCGTAGTCCAGTCTTGTGCTGACGAGGGCCTGTGTCAACGTTCTTCTTGTTTCCGTCGGGATCTACTTGTAGATCCTGCGGAACATGCGGAGGGTGTTGTAGCAGGAGGAGGAGATGGCGTTGACCTGCTTAGACATGGAGAGGGAGGAGTCGAAGATGAATCCTAGGTTGCGTGCATGGTCTGTGGGTGTTGGGGCTGTTCCCAGTGTGGTCAGCCACCAGGAGTCATCCCAGGCTGAGGGAGTGGGTCCGAGATGAGGACCTCCGTCTTGTCCGAGTTCAGCTTCAGACGGCTGCTCCTCATCCAGTCAGCGACGGCCTTCATTCCCTTGTGGAGGTTGGTTTTGGCAGTATGTGGGTCCTTGGTGAGAGAGAGGATGAGCTTGGTGTCGTCGGCATAGGAGAGGATGTTGAGGTTGTGATGGCGGGCCACTTATGCGAGGGGGGCAATGTAGACTTTGAACAGCGTCGGGCTGAGATATGAGCCCTGGGGGACACCGCAGATGATGACCTGCTTCGGATCGGAAGGGTAGGAGGCAGACGCTCTGGGTTCTGCCGTAGAGGAAGGACGTGAAGCTGAAAGTATTTGTAAAGTATTTGTAAAGCGCTCTGTGACCAAGCGGTTTCCTGGCGCTGGAGGGAAGATAGTGTCTGATGGTAGAAGCGGCCAGGAATTAGAGGTTAGTAAAAGCTTGGGCGTATAGATGAGTTTTGAGCGCCTTACGGAATTGCAGATAGTCAGCAATGGACCTAATAGTGAGGGGAAGACTGTTCCAGAAGCGGGGGGCAAGAGTGGAAAATCTGGTGCCGCCGATTCTGGATTTGCGGAAGCAGGGAATGCAGAGGAGGGCCTGAGTGGAGGAATGAAGGTTACGGCGAGGATGATAGTGGGTGATCAAGGAGTTGATGAAAGCGGGGGCAGTGCGGTCCCGGGCCTTGAAGACTAGGCATCCCATCTTAAAGAGAGATCTGTGTAGGATGGGAAGCCAGTGAAAGGATTTAAGGAGAGGGGTGGTATGGTGGGACTTGGGGAGCCGATGGATAAGGCGGGCAGCCTGGTTTTGGATGGTCTGGAAGCGCCGGAACTCGTAGGCAGGGATGCCCACGTAAAGGCAATTCCCATAGTCCAACCGTGAGAGAATCGTGGTCTAGTCAAGGGCCTTCTCTTGGATTCCGGCTTCTAGGAGGCGTGTCTTGGGAGTGCGATGGCCGACCATGTCGAAGGCGGCTGACAGGTCCAGGAGGATGAGGGCTGATGTTTCGCCGTTGTCTAGTTGGCGCCTGATGTCGTCTGTGGCTTCGATGAGGGCTGTCTTGGTACTGTGCTTTCGTCTGAATCCGGACTGGGACTTGTCCAAGATGTTGTTGTCTTCCAGGTGGCGGGCCAATTGCATGTTGACGATTTTCTCGATGACCTCTGCCGGGAACGGGAGCAGGGAGATGGGCCGGAAGTTCTTGAGGTCCTTGGCGTGCTTCCAGCTTTCCGGGAATGTGGCTGTTTCGAAGGAGATGTTGATGACCTTCCGTAGTTGGGGTGCGATGGCTGCATCTGCTTTGTGGAATAAGTGGTGTGGGCACGGGTCTGACAGAGATCCTGAGTGGATAGAGTTCATGACTTTGCGTGTCTCGTCGTCATTGACGTTGGACCAGGAGGTCAGGCGGTTGGCGCTGGTAGTGTTCACAGGGGAGGTGGAGTCTGGCATAGTCAGGGAGGTTGTGGTGTTGAAACTGTCGTGAATGTCAGCAATCTTGCGTTGGAAGAAGATGGCTAGTGAGTCGCACAGTTCTTGTTAGGGCAGGATGTCGTTGGCATTGGTGCTGGGGTTGGATATCCACTATACTGTTTAAACACCAATAACAGTCTTTTATAAAATGCATGTACTGACTCTTTATTGTCCTGTCTATTTTCACCCAATCTGTTTCTTTTCGTGGAATTTTATTTTTCAGAAACACTATCACTTGCTCATATTTTCGCATTACGTCAGGTCCAGGAGCACCTGACACTTTATTTCGTGCATATTCTTCTTTTGGCCTATTCACCGTAATCTTACACTCTGGCCATAGATCGGCTGGTACTACTATGTCAAGTAACCCATCTAAGGCTTCAAATAAAACTTTCACAAATCGATCTACTTGCCTATACCACTCTACTGGCTTCTCTCCCAGCCTGGGAAAATCATTTGTAAATGATAGAATATCTTGTCTACTCCAGGGTACATGCACATATCCTCCTCCAGGTATTTCTCTCATAGGAAATTCCTTTACCACTTCTTTCTTTTCTCTTACTGGAAACGCTAACGTGGATTTGTCACTGCTTTCCTCTTTTTTCTTTATCCAAATCATTTTCCACTTATCAATATCTCCCCATTTTCTCAATAATACAATTAATTCTTTTATTTGATAATGTGGAAGTTGTTATTACTTTTAATAATATAACTATGGGTATAGATAAAACACTAAGACTAAAAAACACGAAACAAAGGAACAATAAGGCTTTCTGTCCATGATGGTTTAACCAGGAATTCTCGTAATTGAATAGAGCCCTGAAGGATGAACAAACAGTTAAACCTAGAAATGGTGAAAAGATTAGAAACCTTAGAAAATGTTACAAACAAGCTTTACAGGCCAGGAAAATAGAGATAAGAGAGATGGCTTGGGAAAACCTGGTCCAGGCAGCCAAAACAAAAAATACTACTCTCTTCTGGAAAACTATAGATCAACCCCTTTTTAAAGATGATCATTCAGTAGGAATTGCTACTGTGGTGTCTCCAGAGGATCGGTTGTTGTACTTTGAGGGAATTTTTAACCCCACAAAATGTTGTTATAATAAGGGCAAGGATGGAAATGTCATCTTGCTAACTTTTGGCAAGATTGATATAATTACTATAGATGAGATCAGAACTGCCCTTCAAGACAGTGCAAGTGGGAAGGCGGCAGGCCCAGACGGGGTTACTATAGACATTTTTAAACATACCATCGACTTCTGGTCCCCCATTTTGTTAAAATTTTTAAATGCTGTTACTAACTGGGCGTTGCCCGCTACATGGGTCGAAAGTGTGTTCATCCCAATTTTCAAAAAGGGCAATAGAGCTAGTGCTAAATGTTACCGACCGATTTCCCTCCTTCACTCCACATTCAAACTTATGGGCAGAATTTTACTTGCAAAGTTGGAGTGTTGGGTGAAGGAGGGGAATATATTAACTGAAACACAGTATGGCTTCAGAAAAGGAATCGGAACGGTTGAACAGTGTATAAACTTGGAGTTACTCATAGGAAAATATCATCTTGGTAAGGAGGGTTCACTACACCTATGCTTTGTTGACCTTTCCAGCGTGTTTGATTTAGTGAACCATACTATGTTATGGCAAACGCTAGAAGGGATGGGTACTCCAACCAATATTATTAGTCTCCTATATCAAATTTATGTCCATTTAACATCTAAGATAGGATATGGACCATCAGGGGAATGCACAACGTACTTTAAAGTTACCCGAGGGATTAGACAAGGCTGCGTCCTCTCACCACTTTTATTTTCATTATATATTAATGGAGTTGATTTCTTGCTACAGGGTCTTAAAGCTGATGCCCCTAATGTAGGTAAACGTATAACACCTATTTTATTATACGCAGATGACGCAGTCCTGATTTCCAGGACTACAAATGGTCTTCAGCATTTGATCGATAATATTACTGAGTTTATGACTGATAAATACCTAGCAATTAATCTATCTAAAACTCTTGTTATGACGTGTGGGAAACATAAAACTAAACATAGTACCCACTTCATAAACGGTGCACCCATTGAGATGACTTCTACCTTTTCGTATTTTGGATTACTTTTTAATTGTAAAGGTACCTGGAATGCACATGTTAACCTAAGTAACTTTAAATTTTTTAGGACAAGTGAGGCTATTTTTAGATTCTCACAAAAAATAGGTAATAAGCCTGTGAGAGAGATTTTAAAACTTTATGAGAACAAATGTGTATCTGGGGTATGTTATGGTGGCGCCCTTTGGGGAATGGCAGATACCTCTATATTGCAAATAATGGAAAATACATTTTTGCGTAGGGTGTTGTCAGTCCCAAACTCCACTGCTACCTGTATTGTCCATAGAGAAACATATGTCCCCTTCTAAAGTGATTTGATTAGTGTACTGACCATTAATTTATGGCATTGAATTTGGACAAAGGAAGAAACTTATTTTAACAAGGAAATAATATATGATTGCCTTAGTCTTGATCACTTGAAGAACATACCATGGTTCAAATACGTCCATGATCTTCTGATCGAGTGTGATGTGAATGTTGCTTTTAAAGACCCATCGATTATTGAGAATTTTAGCAAGAGGGAGCTTAAAAAGAAACTCATTGGGTCTAGGAAGATAAAAAGGGAAGTAGGGCTATGTACTAAATCCAATGTTATATCATACTGTGAAGGGCCCTTTTCATTAGGCACCCAACCTTACCTTATATTTATCAAGAATACCCAACATAGATTTTATTTGACCAGACTAAGGCTACGAACATTGCATTTCCAGATAGCATTTCCTAAGATGGGCAATTGGAGTGCAAACCTTCCAACGTGCCCCTGCGATGGTAAATCTGCCCAAAGCACATTGCATTTTTTACTGTTTTGTAATTTTTACAGGGATCTTAGGAAATCAATTCTGCACCCCACTTTTTATTTCCAATAAGTTGTACTCCTATTAAAACGCTTTTTACTTTATAATGTCGCAAGGATTCTGCTCCTACACAGAACTGTGCATAGAGACTTGTAACCTCAGTGAATTAGGGAGTACCAAAACTCATCTTAGAATCCAAAATCCCCTACCAGACTAGCAATCAGTGTCTCATTGGTTCTTCCATACCCCCAATGATTAGACAACCCAGAACATGGACTTAGAACACCTCAGGTAACGTGGAACACATGAACACTCTTTTGTTATACTATCATACCAGTCCAAAACGAGGAGTAAATGAAGACACGTGCAAGTTTGAAATATTTTTTTCTAATGCAGTGTTCTCAAGCGCAGTATCTTAGCTAATACAAGCAAACATATTATAAGCAACAAGCTTATCAGCATAATTACTATTCCATAAAATACAAAAGGAGAAAGCATGTTAAAATGCTAAAGGGAATAAGGCTAAATGGCACCTCAGTCTTACCCTCCCTTGCTAGTATATCATATTATATCTACAGAAGGTCTCTTTGGGTTTACAAGGGTGGCCCCATACCCCTGGTCCTAGTAGAATGGGATCACATCATTTTCTATGCCAGCTCTCTGCATGCGAATGTTCTCCAAACTGTGTGTGCATGCTCTCCGCAGTGCATTATTAAACGCGCCAAAATCAGAGGTGGCCACAGCTGCATATGTGTTATGTCTAGGACGTGCGCTGATCAGACCGAACAACAACCACTGTGTTGAAATAACCTTGAAGGCCTCGGCACTCACTGTTCAGACATAGCTTACCAAGCAGGGCTGATACTATAGGAAAATATATTATTCTCGTGTGAAGCAAAATATTCTACCAGACTCTAAACATTTATAATATTGTGTGCCGTGTGCAGAAACAGCAGAGAGGAAAAATGCCGTTTAAACTTCTAATAAGCTCATGCTAACTTAACACAGTAAAAAGGCAAAGCCCATCTCCATGACACCCTCCCTTGATCTGAGTACGGATAAGATAAGATAAGGGGAAAATTTTGGAATGCAGAGTTCAAGAATGACAGTCAGAACCAGTCTCAAATTTGCACAAGGGAAAAAGAAAAAAACTTTCTAAAAACCTCATAGTCTGATCATAATACAAATCCAATAAATTTAGCCATTGGGCATAGCGAAGTCAATAGCTCTGGGCCAGAAAAAAAATGTTTTTGAGGCTTGAAAAAAAATAAAAATATTCGCTGTCCAATAAATGACCTTGGTTATGGAAGCGAGAAGTGATGATACATCTCAACCTAACAATGAATATGCAAAATATTCAGCAACAGCCTCCAACAGGAAGTCACTGTTCTCATCCGAAAATATTTCAGCCATGCAATTTAACAAAGGGAAAGAACATACATGTTCCTCAATTACCAGAGCCTCTAGCACCATCAGAGGACAACTCAGTGGGTTTTCAATGAAGCTGTGTGCCAAGAAATCTTGTGCTGCTGCGAACACATTCCAACGACCCAGAACTCCATGCATCGCTGCAAAGGCCATAATCCCTCCGTCAGAACAAAGCAATTCATGCGCAACTAAGGGGCTCATAAGCTGATTATAATCCACATCGGGTGACACCGTATTGCAGAGACACAAATCCAGGGCCCAGTCGAAATCGCAACTCAGGCAATGAAAGACAGGCTGGACGCATGTAAAGTAGGAGAATCGAAACGATAATCCATAAGCCACACTCAAAGTAGCAAGAGGCAGCGCTCCATAGTACTCAAGCATTCTGTTGCGAAGCAGCACCAGCTGTGACAGCTCTTCTTGAAACACAGGACGTACATCCATTTTGAATTAAACAAAGCAGTAAAAGAACGCCTGCAGATAGAGCCAGCAGTGAGAGAAATCCACCAAATAGGCTGGAATAAATCGAATGAAAGAAAGCCGGGAACACACCGAATATAGTTTGAAAAGAAATTACAAGGCCACTGCTTACAACTTTAAAAAAGTGGGCCTGCCCCGTGGTGTAGGATGCATTAAAGATAGTGTGAATTAACTCACCGAAATGCAAGGGCAAATCAGTATTTAATAAAGCATGCACCTCTGTGCGGGTGTTTGCCACGTGAAGGACGAATGTCTAATGAGCAGATGTGAGGGCAACTTCTTTCTGGGACAATAAAGCTCTTATGCGACTCATCTTCTTGAACTCTGCTTTCAAGGTCGGAATCGTGGGCTAGATGGAAACATCAAGCTTCCCATGCGGGGGAGGATACAATACATTTTTACAGCAAACCACGCGCTCACTGACGGTAACTACATAAGCAATTCCCGCTACCAACCCACAACAATCTTCATTATTTAAAAGTAAATAACTCCCATTTGCCAGTAATGTGAATGTGGGTACGATAGCAGGCACAGGTGTACCTTTCAAAATACAGGCTAAATTCGACTCATTCTGTTACAAGAGCCATGTAATTGGATATGCCTAGATATCAATGAGTGATCTGGTGTTTCAGTGCGATCTTCACCATTCAAATAAACTTCCTTACCCTCCCTAGGGCACCTATAGGTAAATGGAAGCTACCAAGCTTCATGGAGATAAGCACTTCCAAGAGGTTCATATCTACCAATTGCAAAGTGCTTTATACACCCCTCGAACTTGAACAGAGGAAATGGTAGTGTTATTAACCCGTGGATAAGCCATGTTGCTGAATTGACCTCAGCCACCGAAAACGGTAAAGGTTCCAACCTTTCAATGTGACATAGAAAAAGTTGCATCTTTCATTGACAGTAAACATTGCTTATCAGTCAAATTAAGCGGGGCAAACAATGATGATGTGTTCATGCAGTGCCAAAGCACCCTGCCAGCTTTTAACGTTTGTATATTCCATGCGAACTGCATAATGGAACGCAATTGATTCTGACCATGGTACAAAACAGACACTTCATCCTCCACAATATCAACAACAGATGATACAATATTGTCTAACGTGTAAATGCGGGAAGAGAGCATGTTTATGCTATTATCCACAACTGCTAGCACTTTCTCTAAATTAACCTGATCTATGGCTCTAATGCGTGTAGCCGCCTCAATCTGGGACGTTTTCCAGACTTCGTTGTAAATAGCATATATCCATCTTTTAGGTCTACCGTTAGCCGGGCCCTTTATAAAATCATTCAGATCAACATCGCCAGTCAGTTTAGATAAATGTAGATTAACTAATGCCAAAGTGGAATGTTTGAGCCAATTCTGACATAATTTGCCTACAGAATAGGTAGTCACAGAATGGCCAATGTCAAAACAGGGATCCACCCTGACCTGCGTAAAGCCATGAGCTAAACCCAGAAAACAATGCTGGCAAGAATCAGCACTTCTGTGCCAGAGGAACCAACACTTGGGATCCAAACTGGATATGTTAAAGGAAGAATTCAGCAACAGAGTTTTTAACTCTCTGATCGAAAATTTAGTAGCATTATCCCAACCTGAATATTCTTCTAAGTCAGGAAAAGAAGGAGCATTTAATTTTTTAGCAGTAGCCAATCCATAGCATGTTGTCTGTGAAATTTTAGTATTCAAAAACAACATATGGTTCGGGATGAGGCATGCACGGTGCAGAGCCTCAGTGCCTTGCACTTACCAGCTTTTAGAACCCCAAACAGATTTAAGGTCAATTGTATCCTTCTACAACTCGTAGGCCCCAACAGCTAACTGGTCTAGAAAGGACTTTGAATACAATAATTTAGTATCGGTAAGTCTAACTTTGGATGTGGACTTTTCAGTCATCTTAAAATAAAAGACATTGGGATTTGACTGATTAAAATTGGTAAAATAAGTGAACCTTTTCAAAAAGGAAGCAGAACTGCCTTGTATAGGAACTGGACAATGTTCCCATTGTGTATAATTTACAATGTTCCTCCTGGTATTAGCTTTATGCAGGTAGTGCTTGCCAAAGTGTTGGTAACAATATAAATCACCATAATTAGCAGACTCAAAATACAAATCTTCAGCACCCAAGGCAGCATAATGTGTCAAATCAGAAAACAAAGCTTCTACGGCCTGAACATCCCAATCATCAGAACGTATATTTTGTTTAATTACATCCCCCATATAAACTCTAAGCACATTAGGGACATTTATAACTTCAGTGGGCCCATGGATTTGAAAACGAACAGCATCCCATACAATACAATCTAAGACAGGCCAAGCAGTTATATTAACAAATGCCAGGTCCCTCTTCAATCGGTGTGATGAGGAATTGGGAGCCAATGTTCCATTGATATGTCGAATGCATGTTATCTCCTAGACATAGTGTCCGTTGACAGGTCGAAAAAAATACACTACAAAGCCAATTAACATGAAAAGGTAAATTGAAAAAAACACCGACCAAATATAGGTCCAAGGTGGAATCAAAAAATGTTTTTTAAACAATGTTGCAAAAACAGAAATTTTTGAAGGGGTCTTCGATGTGTGAGAGTCAGTGTCAAATGAAAACCTTGATTCTGTAGCCAAACGAGTTTGCAAATCAGGCTTCGATAAGTCAGTGGGGTAAGTGTAGTCAGTTTCATCAATGTGAGTACCAGGCAGTGAACTCAGTAAAGGACTTGAAACTGCAGGCATCTCGAGGGCAACATCAGGCCTTGGATCAGAAGCCGGGGCCAAAACAGAATTTCTCAAAATCGAAGGACAAGAAACCGCCGGTGTCATACTAAGGAGAATCGGCCACTCTGTGTATTTTTACATTGTCAATGGAGATATACCTGTTCTCTTTACGACCTGCAAGTGGTGTTAAAATTACTGTGCTTGTGCCCTTCACTCCAAGCACTGGAACCGGAGCTCGATAAGAGGGACCAAATTCTTTCTTGTTATCGATCTTCTCTCGAACAGTTCTCCAACCTGGGGTAGCCAGCCAACTTCCGGAATCTGCAACGCAGCTTCAGATGTGAGTGGGCTGTGGCATGGCCTCTTACTGCTGTTTTACTCACTGCTGAAGTCTGTGGGTGCTGTACCAGGATCGTGCATTTTAATTCTGTGTGCTACCTGTGCTTTTAAATGACTTTTAGCCTGCACTTACCTGCTCTAGGAGGGCACGTTTCAGTTTTTCCAAGGCCTGTTCTCGATCTCCTCCTTCCCGCCCGGTCTGACGCCGTGAATAGCACCGTTGCGCGGAGGGCGAGGAAGGGTAGAGACAGGCACTTCCTGTCGGCTGGGGGGACGGTGAGCCTTCTAGTCACCTTCCCTGATTAGTTGTTAGGGATTTAAGGCGAAGGCAGCTGGGCCACGTTGTGGTGAGTGGGCTGTGGCACGGCTTCTTACTGCTGTTTTACTCGCTGCTGAAGGCTGTGGGTTCCCTACCGGGAGCGTGCATTTTAATTCTGTGTGCTACCTGTGATTTTAAATGACTTTTAGCCTGCACTTACCTGCTCTAGGAGGGCACGTTTCAGTTTTTCCAAGTCTTTTCTCGATCTTCTCATTCCCGCCCCGGTCCGACGCAGTGAATCGCACCGTTGCGCGGAGAGCGAGATAGGGTAGAGACAGGCACTTCTTGCCGGCTGGGGGGACGGTGAGCCTTCTAGTCACCTGCCCCTGATCAGTTGTTAGGGATTTAAGGCGAAGACAGCTGGGCCACGTTGTGGTGAGTGGGCTGTGGCACGGCCTCTTACTGCTGTTTTACTCGCTGCTGAAGGCTGTGGGTGCTGTACCGGGAGCGTGCCTTTTAATTATGTGTGCTACCTGTGCTTTTAAATTACTTTTAGCCTGCACTTACCTGCTCTAGGAGGGCACATTTCAGTTCTTCCAAGGCTTGTTCTCGATCTCCTCCTTCCCCGCCCCCGTCCGACGCGGTGAATAGCACCGTTGCGCGGAGGGCGAGGAAGGGTAGAGACAGGCACTTCCGGTTGGCTGGGGGGACGGTGAGCGTTCTAGTCGCCTGCCCCTGATCAGTCGTTCGGGATTTAAAGCGAGCCCGTCTGCACCCGTCCGCAGCTAGGCGGGGACAGGGGCCAGGATCCCTGGTCAAAATGCGGGGATATTACAATATGACAGGGCGGAACTGCTGGCCTTATGTCCCCACATGGACAGGATTTGTAAGCACAGTATGATGGCCACTCAAGGCACCGTTTGTCTGCACTGTTCATTTAGTTGGATCTTAGACAACACGAGGAAGGCAGGAGTGGGTTTTCTATGTGGGGGTCTATTGAATTGTAGATCTCTCTGTAAGCATAAAATAGAAATCTTGGATCTGCTGGGGGACAGGAAGTTGGACTTTCTGTTTCTTACGGAGACATGGTTGGATGCAAACTTCGACCCAGATATTATAGAGGCACTCCCCCCCCGGATACTCTATAGTGAGAATTGACAGAGCTGTAGGTAGAGGAGGTGGGATAGCGGTGATTTTTAGATCTCCCCTTGAATGCTTCATTGAACCGGTCATATTATGTGATAGTGAGGCCGGTTGTTTTTCATTAAAGTTAAGCCCTAACCTGACGGTGAAAGGGTTTCTGATCTACAGACCCCCGGGTCCCTCCACACGCTTTCTGCCGAGTCTGTTGGAGGGTATTGCTCACTTAGTCTTAAGACATGACAAGCTCCTGGTTTTGGGGGAGCTGAATTTGCAATTAGAAGACCCCATGAATAAGGAAGCATCTAACTTACGCCATGACCTACAGTCATTTCATCTAGGCTTGAAGTCCCTCGCCCCTACCCATCAGCACGGACACCTACTTGATCCGGTGTTCGCTAGCTGGGAGGCTGTTGAAGTGTCCACTCCTTTTCCAGTCCCTTGGTCAGATCATTTCTTGGTGCCATTTGTGATCAGGCTGCCGGAGAGTGACAGTCAGAAGGTAGTAAGTGGTATCCACCCACCTCCGGGTGGGTCCGACAGTGACTCCGCGTGTCTGAATCTGGAGAGACGCATAATCAATGCGCTCGACGAGGTGGCACCGTTGCTCCCGAAAAATGCTGGAGGCAGAGAGCGTAAAACTGCTCCCTGGTTCACCCAAGCGTTACATACCGTAAAAGCGGAATGAAAACGTTTGGAGAGACAGTGGAGAAAGGGATTTCGTAATCAGGATAGATTGTTGTATAGGGTGCAACAGAGGAAATACCAAGGACAGTTGAGACAGGCTAAGGCCACGTACTACAAGGCCAAAATCGGAATGGCCGAGAATTCTACTAAGGAACTTTTTAAAATATACAAGGAAATCTCCTCCTTGTCGGAGACGACTATGCCTAGTAGGGGCGATGTAGAGGAGTGTAATCGTATCGCAAATTACTTCTCCGAGAAGGTAGAAGTGACATACTCACCCTTCTCTGGGATTGTAAGGAGAGGGGCTGATTTTGAAGAACTGATGGAAGAGTCTAAGGCAGCGATTAGACTAAACAACTTCATCTTTCCCACTTCTGAGACTCTTAAGAGTATTTGCCTCGGTGTTAAATGTGGCTCACCCAGAGAACCTGCTCCTGCTAAGGTGATGTCTGAGAGCCTGGATATTCTTGAACCATTTATTAGACATGTGTTGGGTGTCTCGTTTTGTCTGCATACGCTGCCAGAAAACTGGAAACGTGCTATCGTTCTTCCAGTTAGGAAGAAGCCAAATGTGAGTCTAGATAAACTGGACAACCTTCGGCCGATTTCGCTTCTGCATTTCCTGGCAAATGTGGCAGAGAAGGTGGCCAATCGCCAACTTATGACACATCTGGAAGACGCGAGCCTCCTCCACCCGTCGCAATCTGGATTTTGGGTAGGTTATTCCACGGAAACTGTTCTGTTAAGGGCCACGGAAACCATCAGGCAGGAGGCGGATGCGGGACATACTATGGCTCTAATAATGTTGGATCTTGGTGCCGCCTTCGACACTGTAGCACACTACACCTTGCTACAGTGTTTGAATAAAGGCGGCATCTCGGGATCCGCCCTGAAATGGCTGAAATCCTTCCTAACTGGACGTACCTTTCAGGTCAGACTGGGTGCACACTACTCCAAAGACATGGAATTGAGGCAGGGTGTGCCTCAGGGCTCTGCCCTGAGTCCCACTTTGTTTAATTTATATATGTCACCGCTGGCAGAGATAGTGCAGGGCTTTGGAGTTGGGGTGGTCTCCTATGCGGATGACACCTAGCTGTTGATCTCCCTATCCCAGGCTCCAGAGATTTCTGCATCCAACTTCAGGGCATGCATGCTGGAGCTTGCCTCCTGGATGGATAAGAACTGCCTTAAACTGAACGGCAGCAAGACCGAGGTGCTGCTAGTGGGAGGCAGTACCTCGAGCTGGTCGACGGAATGGTGGCCTTCGAGCTTGGGTCCTGCCCCTGTACCGTGCATCGAGGCGAAAAATCTGGGGGTTTGGGTAGATCCTGCTCTTTCCTATGAAGGACACATAAGAAAGGTAGTTGGAAAGTGTTTTGGTGTTTTGAAAAATGTGCGTAAAACGCTGGATCTTCTTCCGGTAGGGGCAAAAAAGACCATGGTCCACGCGCTCGTAACATCGCGCCTCGATTATGCCAACATACTTTATCTTGGGGCCACGGACAAGGCTGTTGGACGACTACAGGTTCTGCAGAACGCAGCCGCGTGGCTGGTCCTTAGGCAGCCTAGGAGGGCGGCTTCAAAAAAAGCCCTTAACTCATAACACTGGTTGCCAGTGAAGGAAAGAGTTAAGTTTAAGACACTATGCACTTGTCATCGAATTCTTAACAATTCTGGCCCGTCTTATCTGAACGACTTGATCACCTGATATGCGCCAAGGAGATCGCTGAGGTTGACGGGCACCGGGCTATTGGTGATCCCCAAGGTAAAGAAGGCCAGGATGGGGGGTCGTTCTTTCAGGTACCGGGCTGCTCAGAATTGGAATACATTCCCACAACAATTCAGGCTGGAAAGCTCTGAGATCAAGTATAGAAAGATGCTTAAAACGTATCTGTTCTCCGGCAGCATGTAGTGGCCTACAGCTGCGAGGTACTGCTCCTCCCTCTCACTCGGCACGGGGACACGCCGGGATGGCGTAACCATGCACTTTAAAAATGTCTTTATTATTATTATTAGGGCAAATTTTCCTTTGCAAGACTGTCTCTCGTCTTTTGTAGACCCTGTTAAACATTGCAATGTTCATCTACGTCAAAGGAGGCAGCAACAGCCGCCTGGTCTAGACTGTCAAGGTCCGGGACGAACATCTTGATACCAAAGAGAATTTTGTATGGGGTTCGCCCACCCAGAGACCTTTTAGGGAGATTATTTAGGGCACGCTGCATGCTATTGAGGTAGCCCAGCCAGTTCCTGCCAGTGCCTATAACCCTAGCTGTCGAAGACTGCTTTAAATCACGGTTCATTAGTTCCACAACACTATTACCCTCAGGTCTGTTTGGAGACGAAAACTTGACTTGGACCCCCAACGAAGCCATTGCATCCTTATACGCCTTAGAGGCGAAAGCAAGACCCTGATCCGAATGAAAGGTACCGCAGCTAAAAATCCCTACAAAGACACGCAAGTCTCCTATGACAGTTCGCGAATCAGCGCTGTGGTGCGGCCACACCCACACAAAGTGTGTGCATGAATCAACTGCGACTAAGATGTACTTATATGCAGTATCGGAAGAAAAAGGACCGCAGTGATCTAAGTAAACACATCCAAGTGGTTTATTAGAAATGTACAACTGTGTCTGTGGCGGACGCATAGCAGTGGAAGGTTTAATCTGCTGGCAAATGTCACATTGAAGGACATAATCACGCGTTTGCTTGTACAGTCCCCATCACCAGAAATGTTGTTGTAACTGAGATACAGTAGCCGAAACGCCTGCAGGCGCAGACGCAACACCTTCATGGGCAGCTGTAATCAGTGTGGACTTGCGGTCCGCGTTGGGAATTAACCTTTCACCAACGTCTGGTATTTTCACATGAGGAGCTTTTTCAGGACTTAAGTGGTATGAATACTTAGAAGGGAACGCCTTAGGATATTTACTTCCCCTCTCAGTCGCGGCTACAGCCGCCAAGATATCATCATCAATCTTACTCTTGGAACGTATAATTGCCGCAACCAAATATGTCGATACTGCTGATTTCGCGGCCTCATCGGCCAATGAATTGCCAACAGTGTGAACTCCTACACGCGCATGATGACCGAGAGTGTGAATTACATACACAAGTGGCAACTGCTCTTTAAGCTCAGCCACTCAGACCCAGATCATTTTATGTTTTATTGTGCTACACTTGGAATCACGAAAATCATTCTCAATCCAAAAGAAAAGATTTTCATTGTTAGACTGGACACAGTAGTAAGTATCACTCACAATAAGAGTCGTCACACTAGGATCAGCGTACTCTAATGCAAGCATCAGAGCATGAAGCTCTGCCAATTGTGCGGTGCAGTCCCCTAAAGTCTGCGTGTGCACGACCTTGGACTTGAGTTCATCATTCACCATGGCACCTACCACAATGGCGCAAGCTGAAACGTATGCATGCTTAGACCCATGCGCAACTTGCTGTGAACCATCAGTGTAAATGATACAATGGAAATGCTCCAAAGGCCGCATAGTCAATGGCGCAGGATGAACAAATTCATACTGCAAAAACTCGTGTGACTGTAAGGAGACATCAAAAACAAACGTGACATCAGGGATGCAGCCCATTGTATCCACCATGGATGCAAAGCTTTAGAATTTAGTACACTGGCTTTTGTCACTGCTTCAAGTGCAGGATACGGGGTAACAACCAACATGCGTTTTCCCTGCGACAGTGCTCGTTCCTTGAGAATTACCATTTGCACTGCTGTCAAAACTTTTTGCACAGAGGAAAACCGCATTTCAGCGAAGTGTATAAGTGTGACTTGTAAGCAATAGGTACTGTTTCACCCTCGGTAAAAGTAAGGTAAGTGAAACCCACCGCCCAGGGATGAGTCTTATCCCCAGGTTGGTGTGGTTATCACGAGTCAGTAAGAATTTAGATTCAAGAAGATCAGCCTGCAAAGTGAGGAGCCAATCCTTGACCTTCATTGTTGAGCTCGTAGCCCAGAAACAACACTGTATACTCTGCAATGTGAGACTTAGCAAAGTTAAATTTGTTACCGAAGTCTGCAAAGCTACAAATTATGCGGTCAATGCGACACAGATGCGCCCAAAGTTCGTCGTCTGTGAGATAGATGTCATCCACATACGAACACGCATCGGGACAACTCTCTCTAAGAGAGTTACAATGCGGGCAGCAAACACTCCCGGACTATTTTTATAGCCCATCGCTAGGCGTTTAAATTGGCCCTGTTTGCCGCCACAGGTAAAATTGGTCCATTGGGAACTTAGGCCATCAAAATTGGGGGCAAAAAAACCATTAGATATGCCAAGTGTGGTTTTAAACCGTTTACGCATAAGACTATCAATTAGAGCCGAGCCGTGGGTATTCTGTACTGCACAGGTACGGCAATGTGAGTTTAAATGCCGGTAATCCAATACCAAACGGTACGAACCGTCAGGTTTGGTCACAGTAAAAAGCGGGTTATTGATCGGTGACACACAAGTTTCAATTACACCCTGATATTCCAATTGTTCAAGGATTTCCGCAACAGAAGCCTTAGCTTCACGTCGGATGGGATATTGAGGTTGAGGCTGTGGCATAGACCGTAAAAGGAATCTCGTGGTGTGGGGAAAATGTATCCCAACCACAGTGTGTACGGTACAGAGCCGGCGCAAGGGCTTTAGCCCACTCTACTGCAAAATTCAGCGCATGCTCCTTTGAGACAGTGTGCACGAAACTAGGGAGGATCACCTCCTCCCCTTTGGGAGCTGCAAGGACCAAAGGTGGGGCCCAGTCAGCCTCCGCTAACAAAATGTCATAGGTAGTTGTAAGATTTTCCCAAAATACCCCTTTTATGGTACGTTGTATGTCACCTTCAATTAAAAGGATAATTTCATAAAGCCTATCAGGGGGAGCTACTCTGGTATCAGCTGTCTCTAGGTTCTCTACCCCAGTCGCACCACAGAACGGCGCCAGAGAGCACAGAACAGAGAGCAGCGAGTTGCGGTGTGCGGCGTATGGAGCAGAGTCGAGCAGAGTGGTGGGGAGCGGAGAGTGGAAAGGAGCGGAGTTAACGGCAGCGATAGCGGCAGCAAAACTGGCGGTAAATGGCACAGAGTGGAGATAGCGGAGAGTGGAGATAGCGGGAAACGGTAACGGCGCAGCATGGCACGGCAGGGAGGCAGTAGATCAGGGACAGGGTCATAGCTCCTTAACCCATCGCTGCGTCGCTGCACGGCCCCTGCCTCTCCGTCACCCATCCAGTGCTCCTGTTCCGCCTTCCCACAGGAGCGTGTAATTAAAATTAATAAAACTGGAACGCTGGAACTCCGAGCTAAGCAGCAGCGGGTGCGGCAGTAAACTGCACAGAGTGAAGGGAAAAAAAAGAACGGCAACGGCATGGCACGGTATGGCAGGGTGGCAGTAGATTAGAATCACAGCCCCTCAACTCGTCGCTGCGCAGCCCTTGCCCCGGCCCCTCCATCAGCCGCCAGGTGCTCCCGCTCTCCCACAGGCACGCTCAATTAAGAGAACTGGTACGCTGGAGCTCCATAGCATTGGGCTGACAGTGTGCTGCAGATTAGCTATTGTGATTGTGAAACGCTGAGGGCACTGAGTGATGTTTGAGTCGAGATGACTGAACTGTGGTCTATAACGGGCTATAATGGAGTGATGCCCCAGAATGACACAGAGTGACACAGAGTGATTTATATACGGTGGCCCCATGTATGCATAAAGGTTTGCACCGGGTCCAGATTGGAAAATTATTGGTAGTGGGGAGGAGTGGCTGGGCGAGAAACGAAGTGAGTTTGCTGATAGCAATATTCCTACTGAGAATGGTCAAAAAATCAGCTACAGCTGGGTAACGGTGTAGACCTGCTGGGGTAAGAAGCCTCGAAGGGCAGAGTGCACTGAGGGTTTCAGTAGCTATAATAATTCCTACATTGTTCTTCTGACTCGACCTTGTCCCCGCTCGATCCCTCCCTGACGGCAGCTGTTCATTATCTACAGGGCAGACAGACTTGGGAGGGGGAGTGTATCAAGGGCAAACGGGAACCAGAAACGTGTAGCAAAGTAAAGCGGCTACCATTGGGAGGTCATTGGGAGGTCACACCTCTCTCCACATTTCCCCCACATTTTTTCCCATGATTTTCCTTATGATAATCTTTGACACTGGGCATTGACATTGGACATTGGAGAGGCCAGCCTAGGATAGCTATTGATAGAAGACAAAAGAAGACAAAAGAAGAAGACTCAGGGGGCTGGAGAATATCCACTTTAGGAATGCAGGTTGTGTGCAGGCGTGAGCAGGAGTGAGCGCGGAGATACGCGCTGGGAAAACAACGCCGCTGCACATTGAAATACACCATATCAGACTGGTGGTGTTAGACCGCAAGTGGGTTGAATGCGAGCGTGAGCGCTGCGGAAAAAAGCGCTGTGATAACAACGCCGCTTCAACTCACAGGCCTTGAATTTACAGCATACGGCATAAGGAGGGATTGCAAAGAAAAATAAAAGAGGATAAAATCATCTGTAATTGTGGTGGAGGGTGAGGGCACAGGTTTGAGAGGGTAAAAGCTTTAACCCCTGGAGCCTTTGAGCCCTTGACCCCTTGTTCCCTTGAGCCCTCAACCCCTCGAGTCCTTGAGAATTGAGTACCTTGACCTCACTAAGGTCCGGGATAAGACATAGCAAAAGGGCAGTGTTGAAACTGCAGGAAAATATAAAGGAACTATGCGCTCTGGCAAAGTGAGAACGTCTGGATCAATTATTAGAAGTACAAAGATAATACAGCAAACAAAAGTTGCAAAAAAGGTTAAAGCAAACATTGAAGGAGTAAATCAAACTTTAATTTCCCCAATAGCCAGAATGTTCGCGAAATCAGGAAAAATCCCGGATAAGTTTGAATTCCTGACAGATCCAGATGGTGCTCTTATCACTATGCAAAGGGATATGGAAAATGATAAATTACTGAATCTAACTGCTACTGACTTTTTGTTGGACGCCCTGCCGCTCCTGACCTTCTGACTGTGTGGGGAAGTCGTGGGTGTGGTGCTCTCTGCCTCCCGCCGCCTCGCTGAAATTGATCATCCTCGCAGCGTGGCCGCCGAGTGGAGTGCAGCCTGAGGACTACAATACCCAGCAGCCCATGCGCCACGCGCGCTCTGAAACCGCGCCAGAAGGCGCTTAAAAGCAGCGTGAGCCCCTGCACGAGCGGGAAACTGAATCTAACTGCTACTGACTTTTTGTTGGACGCCCTGCCGCTCCTGACCTTCTGACTGTGTGGGGAAGTCGTGGGTGTGGTGCTCTCTGCCTCCCGCCGCCTCGCTGAAATTGATCATCTTCGCAGCATGGCTGCCGAGTGGGGTGCAGCCTGAGGACTACAATACCCAGCAGCCCATGCGCCACGCGCGCTCTGAAACCGCCCCAGGAGGCACTTAAAAACAGCGTGAGCCCCGCCTCGCGGGACGCCGGGCGAAGCCCGGGCAAAGGGCAGGCCCTCTTAGGCCCTCAGAGGCCGAGTGAGGCCGGGCAGGGCTAATTCTCTTACTCTTACATTTACTGCAAGGTACCTAGTTCTTGTACTATTTAATGAAATGTCTATTATGGTTATAAGCCCTGAGAAAGCAATTGTAGAAAAACAGGGGGGTCACTTAATGGCACTCTTGATGGTTACTTTGTTAAAGTTTCAACTGATTTAGACATAGAGATAACACTAGCAGAGGGAAGGGCGCAGCGCCGTCGCTCGGTAGAAAGCATGAAGAATATAACACCAACAGATCCCATGTCCCATACCCACTCACAAAATGAAGGTAGATTTAGTGGTAACAATGACTTCACATCCCTGGAGAGTGTCCCGCTGTTACTCAGAGATTGTTCACCCACTCCCAGTGCCTCCACCGAACAGCCCCTGAGCTACATTCCCTTCCCGAGCTCCACAAGCTTAACAAGCACAACTGACACTTTGACCGTCCCAACTCTTACACATAGCAAACCTGCCCAAAGTAAGACAAAGAAGGCTATGCAGCCTAAGGCCCATGGCCCTCCACCTTGCAAAAGAAGACGTAAGGGGATGGAATGGCAAAAATCGAAAATTAGTCACTCTGACTTTGGGAAACCTTCTAAGTTTATTACTATTACGGATCAAGTTGTAACACCTGCACTTGATAAATTGGCAAATGCGACAGTCCCCTTGACATCTTTACCACTGGACAGGGATGCTAGTACCAGTGTATTAACTGTAGGTTTTGCTGAACCCCTGCAGCAAACAACACATTCCACCGTCACATTTGATAGTATTGAACACCTAATTAGGTCTTACACCCTACCAATTATTGAGAGGCTAAAAAGGGTGGAGGAACGACTCCAAGCAATAGAGTCGGGTATTGGGAGAAAGAATGGTCCTACAAAGGCATTGTCGAATGTGGCTGTGCAACCTCCAACATTGCCTACATTATCGACCACATCTGCCCCAAATGTTATAATTCAACCGACAACAGCCTTATCCAAACCCCTCAAAACAATAAACACCAACCAACATAAGCAACCTCCCCCAATACAGATGATCAAATCAGTTGCGAACCCTGCCACTCAACCCATAACGGGCATGGAGAAGATACGCATGGGGAAATCTCGAGGGGAGGTGGGAGGCATTAGGTACCCAGAGGCTCCAGCAACTAGGGGTCCATTGGTAGAACTCCCACCCGAAGCTGTCCCTTTTGTAGTTGTCCTTACAGGTGTTCTCAAACTGGCAGAAAATAAGAGGGAAGGGTTTGCTCAGTTAAAGAATAAAATCATTCATTGGTTTAGTATTTATAGGCCAATTGCAAATAACATCAATGGTGAAATAGTATACGTACTCCGACTTCCATGGCTGGGTGGAAGAGGCAAAGACATTGAGGGAGATGTAGTTGTAGTCAACTTCAGAGATCCGCGTGCGGTCAATTTTATATTAAATTGGCCTCCCGGCAATGGTAATAACTGCATCATCCATTGTGCCTTGACGTATTTCTATCCCAGATCCCTTGTACTCCCTCCAACATACATAAGTGGACAATCACTTAATAATACTTATCATTCAATCCCATATAACACCAGGCATCCCCTACAGGCACAATACCCAGCACCTGCTGTCGATCCGTTTGGGTGGAACATTGTACCTCCCAGGTATAACACTAATGCTAATAGGAGAATGGATCATTTGACACCCTTGGAGACAGTGAACAGGTATGATGTATTCTCGGGTATGGAAGACTGCGACTGAAGACTACAGTATACACGGGGTTTGGGTGGCCGAACATACTTTACCAGTCTCGCAGTCAAAGACCATGGGCGTTCCAAGGTAAACATATCTAACTTGGAGTTACACCAGCCTCTAGGGGGAACCAATGTAGCCAGTCATAGATGGGGAAAACACCACAGATCACTTTCACGTCATTCTGCGAATGTTACTCATGTGGAATCAACACAAACTAAACCCTTAAGCATACAAATGGCCCAAAAAGTCCCGGTTATGGAAGAAGCCTATGCTGGACCGCAAGACACGATCATAATATACCCTCAAGCAGTATGTAGGGGGAGTACAGCGGAAGATACAACCAAACACAGCTTAGACTCTTATAAACTAAGCAGAAGGGCGACAGGAACAGCAGAATTAGATGCCGAAGGACCCAATGATAGTTTGCAGAGTAATGGGTTAGTTGAGACTAATGACACCCCCGGGCCCACAATTTCCGAGAAGCATGTGCATCGACAGTATGACCAGGCCCCAAGTGAAACAAGTAATGACCAGGCTAGACAGTTTATAGTCTCATGGAACGTAGCCGGTCTTAGGAATAAGATGGTTTCCTGGGACTGGTCAAACTTTATGGAAAAATACATCGTAATCGCCATGCAGGAAACCTGGGCAGTGGAACCCCAGCATAGGTCAGGATACCTAGATTTTTCGATACCGGCAACCCCCACTAATAAGGGAAGGCCAATGGGGGGCCTGACCACATGGGTTAGGCAGGATGATAGGTACACTACTGCACAATTAAACTCCAACTCTAAGGACATTCTAATTGTGAAAATAAACTCCCCTACGTTTAGAGATCTAATAATTTTTAATGTGTATGCTAGGGGGAAACCGGGAGGTAAATCTTCAGAGATAGTCGATCAACTGGGTCACTTTGTAAAAACACTCAGGGGAAAAGCAAATGTATTGATATGTGGTGATTTTAACTGCTCCTTTGAGCCCCTGGACCAATTTGATATTGATCTTACAGAGGCAGAAGATGATAGCTGGCAAATCCCCCATTTAAACATACCTCCCATAAGGAGGTGGACCCAAGCAGCTCTCCAACTCAAGACCTTTAGTCTTGAGTGTGGACTTAGAGCAGCCAATGGAAGAACAAATGGGGATAAGCATGGAAGTCCCACATTCAATAACGGCATTAGCTCAAGCAGGATAGACTATATCCTATTTAATCTTGATCTCTGGTCAGCTATTCGGGATATGACAGTCATCAAAAGAACCGAGAGTGACCATAATCCCCTTAGCTTTGAGATACAGCTCTTCAAGGGCAAGGAAGGAGTTGCAAGGGATATAACAAATGACATCGTCCTTGCCAATGATACAAGGCGATTAAAATGGGGTGAATGCCTAGGTAATTGCCATCGCATTACAGAAATGGATGCACTGGTGTTGAGTGCAATTTCTGATTTACAGGGTTGCTCATCCGATGATGACTATGTGACCAGGGTGGTCCCAATTCACACAGCTCTCTTTTTAAATCTTAGTAAATTTTTTATCAAGGCAAGAAAGATCCACCTCGCAAAGGTAGAAAGAAGCAAGATTCCTGGTATGGCAAAAGCTGCAGAATTGCCTACAAGTCGCTAGCACTAGCAGTGCGATCAATGGATAGGCTCCTAATACGTGATGCTAGGCGTCACTACAAAACAACTCAGCAGGAAGCAAAAAAATCTTGGGACAATAAATACTGGGATGAATTATATGAGGCAAGTAAGTCCAGAAACATGACGGAAAATTCTGTCCCTCTAGAATGCTGGATAATGCATTTTAAATCACAGTTTGCACGCGACGAAGGGGTAGGCGTAGGAAGTTCCGACCCTATTGTAAACTACACAGCGAATACCCCGCTGGTGTTCAGTCGGAGAGATATCGAACAAACTCTTAATACAATACCGAGAGGAAGAGCACCGGGCCCAGACATGATTCCGGCAGACCTTTTTCTGCACAGTAAAGAGGTCTGGGTGCCGTATATAGAGTTGCTGGCGAATGCCATTTCTAGGGGCACTCCAATACCAGGAGTATGGAGAGGAGCTGAAATAATACCAATATTTAGGAAAGGGAATCGTGCTGATCCTGCGAACTACAGACAAATTAGCCTAATTGCATGCATTCAGAAGGTGGTGGCCAGGCTCGTACTCCTAAGGATTCAGAATTGGATAGACGACTCAGGGGTCATGTCTGAGCTTCAGGCAGGCTTTCGCCCATTTACGAGTACAGTGGATCAAGTTTTTGGATTGTGTGCCATATATTGGAAATGGGTTATCCTTGGAGGGGGTACTCTCTTTGCAGCCTTTGTCAATTTCAAATCGGCTTTTGATCTTGTGCCGCGCACTAGGCTGTGGCAAGTGCTTCACGAACAAGGCATGCCACTTGAACTCCTAGCCTTCCTGATCAAATTTCATGAAAATAATTATGCTCAGGTCAGGTGGGGAAAACAGGGCCAGGTCACTGACAAATTTGCAACGGAAAAGGGAGTTAGACAAGGGTGCGTCCTTGCACCAACTCTGTTTACGTTGTACATAAACAGAGTCACGGAGTACTATAGGGTAGTACACACAGATGCACCTAAACAAAATGGCATCCCGGTTCCCTTATTAATGTTTGCAGACGACACCCTTATACTCTCCAAAACGCAAGAAGGGCTTCAGAAAGCTATTGGCTGTTTTGAGATGTTCTGCAATGACCATGGTCTAATCATCAATGTGTCGAAAACAAAATTTATGGTAATGCATAGACACAAGAAAGTAAGGGGCACAGTTTTTATGAATGGTGCGCTTTTAGAACAAACAGATAGTTTCAGCTACTTGGGCATCACACTGGGGTCTCGGTTAGAGTGGAAGCCACATATGACCTACCTAACCACCAAACATGCACAGCTGTCTGGGGTCCTACTGAGAGAGTTAAAAACCTCAGCCACACAACCGATAGCCCCAGCCCTCAAAATATATGATACAAAAGTTAGGGCTTCAATGCTGTATGGGGCTGAACTGTGGGGGGTCACTGATGCCACAGCATTGACTATAGCACAAAATAAATTCCTACGGTGCCTAACAAGGCTCCCGCAATCTACACCAATGGTACCCTTATATATGGATTTGGGTTGTCGGAAAATCCAGGACATATCCAGCTTCAGACCTATTGCATATTGGAGGAGGTTATGGGTCACACCCGAACTCTCCCACTATGCTCTAGCGTTACTCGAAACCAGGAATATGGATTCGGGGGGTAAAATACAATGGTTTAGACAGGTCAAGCTGCTTTTTAAAGCCCTAGGAATGATGGAACTATGGGAAAACCCCTTAGAAAATATCTTCCCTTCTCAAAAGATCTTAAAAGAGTTGTACTGGGCATATATAACTCAGAAGGAGTTCCAGAAACATACTGATCCATCGCTCACTAGGGATTTTTTGGCCCAAAAACACACTCCAGCCTATGAGCGATATTGGGACCGCATTACCATTCCAATTGATAGGAAACTTTTTCATCAATATAGGGTGGGAACGCTTCCTATCAATTCATTTACTAGCAAATGGTCAAGTAACAAAGAACAGCATTTGTGTCCCTTCTGTGTAGCCCAATCCGAAAGTTTAGCTCATGTTTTATTTATATGCCCAGCTTATAAAGCCCCTTGTCTTAAATGGATTAGACCTATTTGTATACAGAAAGGCATCCAAAGTGGCTCTATGGCACTAAGAATTTTTAGAACAGATTGCACTGATAGTATGGTTATCGGACTTGCTAAATTCTTAAAATGGATGTGGTCAATAAGTAGGAACAAATTGAAATTACAGTAGTCTGCACCATTATAAATTGGCACTGAAGAATCTATGACACGAAAATATGGCACTGAATTTTAACGGATTTTATATTTATACAGTATTTATTTTTTTAAATAATTGAACTGGAACACCTTGTTCATAGTAATGATCGGATATATCAAAATGAATTTTTCCTGTATAATGTGAACAATGGATGTAACAAGTATGAAATGTAGTTTTTAATGTTTTTTTTGTGCTGTCTTTTATGACTAACTGTCGAAATAAAGACTTATTTGAGGATGATAAATTACAAACTCCAATAAAGCCAATGAGTACTGAAAAATACAATGGGCAAGTTATGCAAAGTACCCCTCAAAACGGAGATTTTAACACACAAAACGGAGATTTTAACACACAAAAGAAGGGACAGGATCTCCAAATTACAGACCAGGAGATGCTAAATGTAACCATTCCTCCCAATATAAAACAATACGATAAATCAATAGAACTAGAGGATTTAGAAGTATTGGATAAGAAAGATATACAAGATACATTAAATAAAATTAGCATGATCGAATCAAAGTTATCAGTAATTCCTATAGAAATAAACGTGGAAATTATAAAAAAACCTCAGACATCATTGGATGAAAATAGGACTAAATCAACTAGTCCACAAAGCTACAATACTGTGAAAGCTAAAAAAGAAGAAAATCAACTGCATAGAATATGGCAAGGTAATTAAAATAATTGAAGATTTGTTCCCAAAAGCAAACACCCTCCATGCAATAGATTGTGCACCTCTAACGGAACAACCAAATGGAAGGGCAACCCAATGCAATCTAAAAGAAATACAAAACCCAGACATTGGAATAAATTGGGATATTTTCTATCAAACATCGACACTAACATTAGAAGCGCTAAAATATCAATCAAATAAGATGGACATTCAGATTGATCTCCTCACAATGATGGCAAATGCAGTTACGGGGATAGAAAATAAACTTACACAGCTCAATAGTCTGATAGTTAGAGTCCAAAATGACAAACAAAAAACGGACATTGAATGTATCTGCACCCCACTTATGGATAAGCTTGTAGCTATACCAGAGGTTTTGCATACTATAATAGAAGATACTAAAAAGTCTATTAAAAAAGAAAAATGGCCAGGAAGATAACTCAAGAAAATATGTGAAAAGAGTGAGACAGCTAAAAAGGAGAAAAGGAGTTCTGTGGCAACTGTTGATAATAAAGAAATATCATCAGTGATGGAATCCCAGAAAAAAGTAAATGTACAGGATGATAGAGATGTGTCAATAGAAATAAAAGTAATGGATCAAACACATGAAAAACCAATTAGTACTGGAACAAGGGCAGAGTACGAATGCAAAGAACAGGATTCAAATGGTTATATTATGTCAAAACGACAAAGAAAAAAATTACATAAAGCAAGGAAAAATAAAAAAGTTAACAACTATGCGTACGAACATTCTACAAAAACTGATGATACAATAAAAAAACATGGATTGCAACGAGAGAATTCAAAAGAAGAAGAAAAAACTCCTCCAAAAACTGAGAATGAGACAAAAAAAGTATTCCCATATTCGTACAAGATCCATTACTGGAACAAGCATCTAATAAAGACGCTAAAATAATACAAAAAAAGGTGGAAAAAGAACTGATGACTATAACTAATTCACCGCTGGTTAAAGAAAAAAGAATGGAAACAGATGAAGTCCAGGAGGACAATTCGAAATTTTACAATATAAATGGAATAAATGACAGTATGCCATTAAAAGTAACAGTGAAAGCATGCCAGCAACAAGATCTTAACCACAATGGGAATACCGAAACGGGTTTTAAAACCAACGTGAATGATACAGCAAGAAGAACTATACATAGAACAGTAGAGCATAAAACCAAATTACCTTACTGAGATCATCTTGTAATTGAAAATTTGGAAGGAAAAAAACGTATTACATATAGAACAAACCATACTTTAGAGGCACCTTGCAAAGAAATTCTATTAACAACGGAAAAAGCACAGTTAATATTTAAACCTGAATATGAATCCAGAGGTAGATCTGACATATTGAATAGAGGGAACATCCTTAGACTATTTAAATCAATTCCAGCACTAGACAACATTAAGAACGATGATATCAATTCCATTGAATTTATTGCAGATAAGGAGAATACTCAAGAATTGACATTGATCACATTAAATTCTATGTTAATAGCAGAGCAAATATTAAAAGAGTTTATAACATTTAAAGCCTGGGGAATACACATTACTAAGCAGGCGCCGAAAGTTTGTCCTACTCCATTTATTAATGAGACAAGTCATGTCCTAATAGAAAAAAATACTAAACAAAAAGGAACAGTGCTAAGGAATGCCCGGGGTAGATCTATTAACACACCAAGAGTGGCATCACCATCTAACATAATAGAAACCACCTCAGGAATAAATGAGAAATGGATTGCACAGGCTCTTCACAGCAATGTAGACCAATGAAGGAATAAGACTACAATCCCCCGAGAAAAAATAACTGAAATTATAATGTGTTCATGGAATATAAATGGAGTAGGGACAAAGCTGTTTAATGCACATATAACTTCTATACCCTTCCCATGTCACATATTATTCCTCCAGGAAACCTGGGAAACACATCCCTTTATAATGGAGGGTTATGTAGGATATTATGAAAATGCATCCAAAATTCATAAGTATGGTCGTCCGAGTTGGGGGCTAGCAACCTTTATTTCCAGTAGCATACAGGCTGATCATGAGCAATTGGTATCCAATAGTAAAAATATTCTTATAGTCAAACTGAATTATAAAACAACTAAGAGGTCATTAATTATGATCAATGTATATATCCACCCAACAAAAACAAGTAGAGCAAGTATATGTGCAACTCTTAACAGTATTTTGCTGGAACATATGCTGGAGAATCCATTAGTGGACTATGTGATGACTGGGGATTTTAACCTTAACTTATTAGTACCATTAATAAGGGATGATGTTTCACAAACACAAGATCAGCAGTGGTTAATTCCTCAACAGCAGCACTTAGGTGTCATAACTAACCAGGCACGTAACAAAATTGCTGTAACATTCATTAAGGATATAGAAGCGCTGGGATTGCGAATCCTTAATGGCCGATTTAAAGAGGATACTCCCCCAGCAAATACATACATCACACAGAATGCAAGCACTAGGATTGACTATACAATGGTATCACTCAATATATTTCAGAATATAAACTCATATAGGTTAGTTAAAGTTGGAGATAGTGACCATTGCCAGCAGATAATAACCACCAATACTAGAAGCAACATTAACCAACCATACCATACTGTTTCTGGGTACGTTGGAACGATAAATTATAAAAAAAAACTTATCTGGACCAATCTGAATAAGGATAGGATGAATGAACAAATTCAGACCATTCTAGAGACTTGCTTCAATGAAAATTCAACGGAAACAGCAGTTGAACAATGGGTGGAATTTACTAAGAAATTGGTGAAACCTCAAACTCAAGATACCTCAAGCAAAAGGAATGTAAAAGAAAAACAGGATTCATACATAAATCTTCCGTACACAATAACGAAGTTAAAAAGAACTCGCAATATGATAAGAAGACAAATAAAAAATACAACTGCTAAAGAAGAAATCCTAATTAAACTAAAAATATTAAATCAACACCTGAAGAAGCTAATATGGAATGAAAAATATCAAGCGAAACAGGAAATGTGGTCAAAAATATTTCATGCAAGTAAACAAACAAATGCAAGAGAATTTTGGAAAATTATAAACACATTAGTAAGACCGAACAAATTGGTAGTTTCATCAACTTTAGCAGAGCAAGAATGGGTTACATTTCTAGGAAAACACCTAAATCGTAATAAAGCAACATCAAACATCACGAAAACACGTCTAACTAATATTCCTAGTGATGAGAGGCAAGAACACTTTGAAATACAAAAAGATCAAATCGCAAAACTAATAAAGAAGCAGAAAAATGGGGCACCAGGTCCCAACGGGATACCGTTTGCCCTATATAAAGAAAACCTAGATTTATGGACGTTCTACTTGGTAAAGGTATTCAAAGAAGTCGTAAAGACAGGTAATATTTCTGAGTCCTGGCGAGGATCATTAATCTCCCCAATATATAAGAAAGGAAATTGGGCGCTTGCAGTGGACTATAGACTTATTACTCTTCAATATACAGATGCCAAGCTATTTGCTGGAGTACTATTACTTAAATTAAATGAATGGGTAACAGAAAATAAGATCTTGCCAATGAACCAAACTGGTTTTATTAAGGGGCTTGGAACAATGACAAACATTATGGCGCTATCATTAATAATTGAAAAGTCACTCAGAGTTAAACAGCCCTTGTATCTATGTTATGTAGATTTTAAATCTGCTTTTGACTGTGTTCAAAGAAACTTATTGTGGAAAAAACTCTTAGAAAAAGATATTCCAATTGAACTGCTAAGATTGATTAAATTGTTATAGAGTCAAACCTGGGTAAGAGTAAGAATGGGGGACGGACAAACATTAACAAAAGAGATTCCAGCACTAGAAGGGCTAAAACAAGGATGTGTGTTGGCCCCACTCCTTTTTAATCTTTTTCTGGAAGATCTATCAGGATATCTGGAAGAACTGAATGCACATCCTCCGAAACTAGGGGGTAAACTGATATCTAACCTAATGTATGCAGATGATGCCATCCTCTTAAGTCATACTAAAATTGGCCTTCAGCGTTTAATTAATCAAACAATCTTGTCTGCTAATGAGAATGGAAAGGAAATAAATGAAACCAAAACAAAAATTATGTTGGTCACTAAGAACATAAAACTGAGACAAAAAAATAAATGGTATATTGAAAACACCCATCTGGAACAAGTAGAAGCGTACAGATATTTGGGTGTACTATTTGACCAGAAGGGAAATTACCAACTACAAAAACTGGACATACAAAGAAAAGCTAATTCGCTAACTGCAGCATTTAAGATAGCACAGAAATCGCTTGGAAATCGAACCTATCGGCCACTTTTGAAAATAATAGGGGCTAAATTGCTCTCAACCATAACTACGGTAGCGAGGCACTAATGGGGACGGATGCGGAAACAATAAACAAGCTACTTTCCAAAACATACAAATCTCTCTTTTATCTTCCAAATAATGCTTCTCCAGCACAAATTAGATTGGAATTCGGTCTAAATAATCAATGTTTTGCAAGAAAAGGCCAATTTATCAAAACATGGTATAGGATAAAAAACGACCATGATAATCATATATCTCAGCTTCTTTGGCAAGAATTAAATAAGAATACGAATTCACTTGCATGGAAGTATCTAAATGAGGCAATAGAAGAGTTTGGACTTATGCCAATTTGGAATAATATGATAAGTAACGGATCGTTTAAAAAAATAGTAAATCGAACAACAAATCACCTATCACTTGTAAGTGACAAAGATACGCTGGCAAAAAGAAAGCATTCATGGTCTGTAATAAATGGATACCAAAAAAAGAAGATACAAGAATACTTGGAGATACCCTGGTCTGAAAAATGTAAACAATTTCTCATAAGAGCAAGATTTGGAATTCTACCAGGCCTTAGTCATGTCCTTCCGTGGAAAAAAACTAACAGTAGTACATTGTGTAGACTTTGTAAAAGCGGTGAAGAAAATATTGTTCACCTCTAATGTATCTGTCCTGAACGCCGTAATGAAAGATGCACATTACTTAAATTGTAATTTAATATACGTAGGATAAGGACGTGCAGGCAGGCACTGATAAACTGTCTTAATTCAAATGATATAATCATGAACGCTACCTTTGTAAGGTTCTTAAAAATAGTAATTACAAAACTGAGTGAATAAATTACTAAAAATGACTATAATGTAATTTTATCGAACTTTTAAGGATATAATTGATGTTATTGTATTGTCATTAGGTACATGTTTTTGTAATGTAAATATTGTAAGATTTTAAATAATCAAACAATAAAGAATTTTACTTACTTACTCAGTATCAGCTGTCTCCACAACAACATATCGGTCAGTCGCTGTCACCTTCAGTAGTGGGCGCAGGGCCTCTCGCACTATGGTAATCTCCCCCACGCTGTCCAGCAAGGTCAGAGCCCATGCCAGATTCCGAAGCTGCGCTCTCACTATCTGTGGCATATCTCACTGTTAAAGCGGCAACTTTATTTTTCTGAAACTGGGGCCTCTTCTGTGAAGAATCGTCCTGCTTGCCTTTTCCGTCTTTCGGGCAGGGCTGGTCGCGAGACTGCGGGCCACCCCTAACTCTTCCGCCGCCTCCACCACCGGACGATGAGTCCGATGTGTCCTGAAAAGAACGAGGAGAGCGTTGATCAGGAACCTGAAATCTATCAGGCAACTTAATCGTACTGCAGTCGCGCAAGTCATAAACGCGCTCAGTAGATGCAGGCACTGGTGACGGAGGACGGGACTCCTGTTTCTTTTGTTGATTACCCTGTTTTTTGTTTTTAGACCAAGGTTGCTTTTTGGTCTTGGGTTGATCGTCATTCTCAGACTTCGACCCTTGGGGTTGCTTTTTCTCTTTAGTAGAAAATGGCTTGACACCCATACTAATACGGCCAATAGTTTTATAAGCAGCCGTGATAATCTTCGGTAACTGTCGGGGTTTATCGGCATCGGGGACCGCGAGCAAAGCATTAGACACCTGAAAGTTTACCGCGTCCCCCTTTATATTAGAAAGGATGAGCTCAAAAACTCCATCAAATGTGCCGCATAGTCTCATTCCCAATTCAACCGCAGCCTCGGGTCCGTGTTCGTCCTGAACACGCCTAATGACCGTAGGAAGGACAGCCATCGACGCAGTACCGAAACACCTTGTGTACACCGCCGCAAATATTCTGCCTCATGACTCGCAGTCACCGGTGTCTGGTATCAAGTCTTTCGGTAAACTAATTGTAAGAATCCTGTGTTTTTCAACAGGATTCGTGTTAGGAAATACAGCTTCCAGCTGGTCAAATTTCTCGGCAAGCCAGAAAGGCATATCATTCTTATCCTGGGGACGCTTGCCTATCACAGCATTAACCATCACTGGACTCCGCTTCATACCACTAGGTCCGGCTGGAAGCGCCGCAACACCCGGGGCCCCGCCGAGGAGATTGCGGGTAATGTATTTATTTATATATTTTATTTATTTATTAAGCTTATAGAGCGCGACAGCTACCCAATAAGGGTTTACCGGCGCTGTATTGTACCAACACCCTAATAATCGTAATTGCGGCTGTATGTAGGACCCGTAGATCAGCAATGGGGACAGCACCCATTCAAGGATGTGGAGTAAATCCTGCCAAAACAGGCCAAGTTGAGCCTGGAATGGACAAAGGACCCAAACTAGTTGTCGCTAATGAGTGGGGAAGGGTGCCATTAAACCAAACAGGATGCTGCCAAGCATTAATTAGAACTTCCTGCGTCCTATAAGGAACATATTCTGCAGGCATGGCTGAGTGAGTATATCTTTGAAACACACCAGCATTTACGTCCACTGCAGGAAAAGTCACCCATGAGTAAAAGATCTCATATGGGTACGCGACTTACGCACTCACCACCATGATCACCGCCATGCCCTCTAAGGCGACGTTATAAGTCTGCAAATGATTGTGTACCGCAATGCGACTATGCTGCGGTATGTCAACGTAACCCATCCGACACAAAAATAAAGTGTGACAATACAAAATCTACGTAGCACAACTGGGTAGTAATTCAAACGAAAACCGTTTTCAAGCTTGAATAAACCTATATAACAAAAGGGAGGTTTATCTAACACAACTATTATCCAGAAACAATTGTGAAGGGGTTAAGGACTGATAGAAGCACTACTCAAGTGTCATGTAATAAGACCACCAACGGTTGGGCGCCATGTCGCAGGGATTCTGCTCCTACACAGAACTGTGCATAGAGACTTGGAACCTCAGTGAATTAGGGTGTACCAAAACTCACCTTTGTATCCAAAATCCTCTACCAGACTAGCAATCAGTGTCTCATTGGTTCTTCCATACCCCCAATGATTAGACAACCCAGAACATGGACTTAGAACACCTCAGGTAATGTGGAACACATGAACACTCTTTCGTTATACTATCATACCAGTCCAAAACGAGGAGTAAATGAAGACACGCACAAGTTTGAAATATTTATTTCTAATGTCGTGTTCTCAAGCGCAGTGTCTTACCTAATACAAGCAAACATATTATAAGCAACAAGGTTATCAGCAGAATTACTATTCCATAAACTACAAAGGGAGAAAGCATGTTAAAATGCTAAAGGGATGAAGGCTAAATGGTCTTATCCTCCCTTGCTAGTATATCATAATATATCTACAGAAGGTCTCTTTGGGTTTACAACCTCTGGTCCTAGTAGAAAGGGATCACATCATTTTCTACGCCAGCTCTCTGCATGCAAATGTTCTCCAAACTGTGTGCGCATGCTCTGCGCAGTGCATTATTAAACGCGTCAAAATCAGAGGTGGCCACAACAGCATATGTGTTATATCTAGAACGTGCGCTGATCAGACCGAACAACAATCACTGTGTTGAAATAACCTTGAAGGCCTCGGCGCTCACTGTTTAGACATAGCTTACCAAGCAGGGCTGATATTATAGGAAAACATATTATTCTCGTGCGAAGCAAAATATTCTGCTAGACTCTAAACATTTATAATATTGTGTGCCATGTGCAGAAGCAGCAGAGAGGAAAAATCCCGTTTAAACTTCTAATAAGCTCATGCTAACTTAACACAGTGTAAAGGCAAAGCCCATCTCCATGACAATAAGTAAACTAGATCATCTTACGATCTGTAATGTGGTAATTTCCTTCACTCAATTAGCAATTAAGTGGAGGAAAACACTATCATATTTGGAATCACTTGTCTACGAGACTGATTAGCTGATCAAATGTTGGGTTTTACTTCAGGTACCCTTTTAAGTTTTGTCGTAATTCTATGCACCCCATGACATGTTACTGATTAGTATGGTGTTTATACATCAATAATGAAATACGTAACTTTTTTTATAGGGGATTTCAACACGAAGAAATGTTTTTAATGTTAATATTATTCCTTTGAATCAAGTTTTATTATGTAGAATTCTTTTTTGGATAATTTTTTTACTGAATAAAGCTTGTTTTGACTTTGAGTAATTCTCCCTGCTGTATTCATATTTTCTATATTCTTGTCAGTAAAATCCACTCCATAAGTTTTCTGCAATATTTTGTATTTTGTAAAATCCACATCCATTTCACTTGCTAAACTTTCAAATCGATCATGCATGTTTTTGGTTTTCCACATAATACTCTTACACATGAATGTGATCTCGTCATCCTGATAATTTTTCAATCTATCTGTACCAATTGTTCCAATTATTAGTTCTTTCCTATCAATTTTGCTACATCTAACAATTTTTGTTCAGTTTCTTTCAGTTTTAGGGTTCTGATCCAATCACTTAATTCCTGCTCTGTTGGCCCTACTGAAGTTCGCGTTAAATCGATTTTCTCTACACTTTTCTCAGGAGTTATAGAACCAGACTCCGCTCCTGTTGGAAATTTATACGGAAAACTCTGATTAAAAGTTAAATCTGGCAGTATCATTTGGTTGGTACGTTTAGTCTCTGACAAATCCAGGTAAACCTTTTCTTTTACTTTTTGTACGCTCTGATTTAAAGGAATAGTTAAAGACAGCTCTTTTATCTTCTGATTTTCCAACACTGGAATTACAGGACCTATTGTTACTGGAACAGTTACAGCTTCTATATTTTTAGTAAGCTCTTGTATCTTTTCAGTTAATTCATTTGTTGAACGTATATATTCAGAAGTACTCTGTTGTGCTACAACTTGTTGTTCTACTCTATTTCCAATACTCTCCATTCCATTCCCTTGTTTAGGTGTCCCAGTATATCTAGTTCTGATTAATGGAACATCCGAATCATACCTCATTTCTACTCTCTCCGGGAGATCTCTGAAGTTTGAGAATCGTTTTAGAGTTTCCGCTAGTCTATTCTCTAACTGTGGAGCACTTGGTGTTGTACCCTTAAAATTTGCTTGGTATGTCGGTGGTCTCCTATTTAGGATCTCTTCCAACACTGCATCCTCTTACCCACAATCTTCATAACTCCTTTTTCCTGTTTCTATATTATTCCTCTTTTCTGTACATTTTCGCCCTTTTTCCTCATCTACCAATCTAACCGGATACATTCCAGACACATGTTAGCATCTCTACACCTTCGCACTCTAGACTCATGCATTTCTCTCCAAAATCTACGACCTCTATTTCTTGCTCCTAGGTAGTCTCCAAACCTTTCTTGCTCTAAATCATGCATTTCATCTTCCCACTCAGCTAAGGCTTCAAATTGAGTTGGTCTAGGTCTTGGTTCAAGCTTCATCATCTTTCCCCTCAAGTTTCTTAATACTGCAAGACTGAAAGATCCCTTTTCTGGGAAAGCTAATGCACCATCATATCTGATATACCTTGCCCAATTTCCTAACCATATACATGTATGGTATCCATATTTTGTCATCATGTATGGCGGAGGAATTATTTTTCCCTCTCTAGTTTCAATTACTTTAACCTTTTTGAATACATTTTTCAATTTCTGAAACCATGAAGATTTCTCTTTCTCCATTCCATAATAAAATTCCATTTTGTTATTAATCTCCTGTCTTTTCAAAAGATCGCTCTCTCTTCCGTAAACTGCTTCGTAACACCAGCCTATCGCAGCGCGGTTCACACTGTCGCACCAATTAGAACAAGATACGTTTCATTAGTGCTCAACCAATTATTTTGCTGCTTTCACTGATGCACCAATCAGCCCTTACTCTGTCTTGGTCACGCGGACTGATCCCAGCGCGACACCTTTGACGTCAGCCCTACTCCGGCTTCTGCAGCTTCGACTGAACCCTCCTTTACAAAATGTATCCGTACACTGTATTTACACTTTTATACAGCAAAATCAGTTAGTAACTACATAAAACAACTCCATTGGTCTGTTTCGCTAAAACCAAACGGATAGTTCTTCAATCACACAAGAATTCTGTATTTCCAGTAGACAGCACTTACCTCTTCTCTACCACAGAATGTTTACTTTTGCCGATAAAGCAGCACTTCCCTCTACCTTACCCTTCTCTCAACTCGGGTAGAGTTTTAAGACAGAATACACAATGATCCCTGTACTCAGACCCAAGATTTCACAGGTTGCCCTCGCTATTCATTCATCACTTATACATGTAAAGGTCCCTAAACTTGTAACATACAACAATGTCACCACTTTGAAACAGACTATGTGATGTGCGACTTCCCTTGCCACACTTCCTCTGCCTGCAGACAGAGTGACCAGCTTCCCACACTTTCCGGAAGCCTTTTCTAGGCTACATATAACGTAATACGAACTCAACAGATGTTAGTTCAAAAGTTCTGTACATCAAAATGCTATATATTCTACTCTACACATCATATATCCTAGTCAACCTATGCTCTGCTACCAAAAAATACTGATGCAGCGCAGCTCTAAAAATTCTTCATAAACAATCACCTTAATCGACGGAGCAATTCACTATTTTCTCACAACTGGGCCCATAACTTTACCTTTTATTCACCCACACATTTATTCTACTCCGAGGATTCAGTGAAGACCTAAAAGGAGAGCCGCGGTGCTATAACGGAATGTCTAAACTTAAAATTTATACAATATTTACAGCTGCAGTTTTATTTTATTACCATGTTTTTTTCTAAAAGAAGGATTTAAAACACCCCACTATTCCTTTCTCAGCTAGTAAAAATTAACTAAAGGACAACAAGACCTGCTTAATTCTCCATTTATTTAATTTTTATTTAGAGATTACATCTCCTAGTATGATCTATACATTTTTACTCGAAGGAAATGATACAGTTATGCATTAATAATCCTGTAAGAACGTTTAAATTCAAAACATTTATTTATATGCATGACAGTTTAGGAAAATAAGAAAACATATATTACCCAAATGTAGAAACGCAAACATCAGCACAAAAGCAAACTAGTTCCCAAAGAAACACCTCTCTATTTCTCTCGATGTTTTCTTCTCATATGACTTCGCACCCATTCAAAAGTTAAAGTTCAGAAAAATGTCAAAGTCCCTGCGTCATAAGGAAAATTGCGCAGACCGACAGCATCTCGGGGTGCAAAGATCAGGTCAAAAAGCAAGTTCCCTTCAACGTCCCAAATGTCCTCTTTTATACCCTTTTTTCATTAACTTATCTGTCTAAATTCGTCACTCTTATGTCCTAAAATGTCCGTGATTGGTCAATTTAGAGTTGGATGAGCATCACCTCATCGCTTTACTGTTCAATTTGTGCGGAGTCATCATTATGACACAAAAAATAGTGGTGCTATTGTTCGAATTTTACTTCCTTTGAAGCGTCCTTTAAATTGTTATTCGATGTCCCATTCCCACGAGTTAACTTGCTGACTTCAACAAACCTGGCATGTGCCCCATGAGGCAGGGCACGCTGTCCTTGACCCATACTGCTCAGGCACAGGCAGCTCGCATCTCCAGTTGGCGCATGCGTACTTCGACCGCCACCTCGGAATTAGAGTCAGCTTCCATTTTGTTTGCTCACACAGGGCTCAATTTAGGAACTATTACAGAAACAAACACAAATAAATGTAAATTTATGAAATAAAGCCTTTCTGTTTACCTCCCCCTTCTAATAATATCCCAGTTAGTATTTACCTAGTTTTAAGCAACACATATGCATGTTTTTACTTACCAATTTCCATTATTTATGCCACAAATAAACAGACTAAAAGCACATTCATGCAAGATTCAACTAGATTACGATAAATGCGCACCTTTTATGACACAATATACGAAAAATTAGTAAATTATGCTTGGCAATTTCATTCAAATTAGTATCCCGTGTGTATTTGTGTGTGTGCATTCTATTCTATATATATATATATATATATACATATATATATATATATATATATATATACCTTGAAGCTGGTTCTGCGTTGCTTCTCCTGCTCTCCTGTCTCCGTCTACAGGAACAGGACCCAGGCAGCCGTGACATAGTGCTCAGTCAGAGGCTGGAAGGTTGGGCATGATCTCCATGAAGGCTGTAATTCAGTCTGCATGGAGAAAAGAGAAGTGCACATAACTGGTTGGGGCAGCCTGAGAGGGCCGAACAAACAGTCATTGCGCATTTAGGATGGGGGAAAACCACTCCTCCACTGCCCTGATCCGTGAGCAGAGCAGCCCCGCCTACCTGTCCACCTGCAAAGCAGCAGGACATGTCACGAAGCATGAAATGATTATACCTTAAAGTTATTATCATTTTATGTTTCTCTTCTTCACACTGCTTAAAAGCAGTGGGGCGACGCTCCTTCGCCCTGCCTGCATATGTGGAAAAACGGCACAGTAGCACAGTTTATGTTACTCAAAATATGCCAATGATTGTGACCCAAGGGGAAAGAAAATGTTTTTGATCACCTCACATACGGTTTATAATTTTCAATCTGCACAATGAACACCATAGAGAGAAAGGAAATAAGAGGAGGCCCCAAAAGATCTGGCGACACATGTGGGCTGGGTTACATTCTACCATGGGGCCTTCTAGTGCAGAATTCTGCACAGCAGGAATAGGAGCATCTTCACCTAATGCAAATTTTCTTCTCTAATTAGGAAAATGTTGTTTCCCCTGGAAGACAGCACTTTCCCAACACCCCCAGCACCTTAAAATTTACTGATTTCATCCTGGAAGGAGAGTAACCCCAGCACCTGCCTGGAGTAACTCATGTTCAAGGTGTCACGCAATCAGATGAGGGTTAGAGAATGCCCTGACATGTTTGTGGGTATTTAAAAAATCCCGAGGCAAATCATTCTTTGGAAACTTTCCATCCTCTGAGTGTGATTTGCTGTGGTAGATTTCTTTGCACTAGTTTGTGGATAAATCTGCAGTAGAAAATACATTTGCGCCTGTTGAGAATCCATTTTGGAATTCATGGAAGATATAAAAAACTTACATTTTGGTCGTAAACCGATATTTATTGCCAATTCTACCTTTGTGAATACACCCAGTATTCTCTTTGGTTTGTGGATGATCTTTTTAAAGGTAGACAGCTAAATTTATTTTAGACATTTTCGATTGCCCAAATATCTTTCTAGGGCAGAAAACCTCTTAGAATTGTGTTCACGACATACAGTACCATTTTATAAACATTGCCCAATAATAACATATGCAGAACATAAATTGAGGGTACCATAGTTCTGGAACTAGGAACAAAGGGTGTCTGTCCTCATAAATAGCACACCCCTTCTCTATCAGGACAGGGCAGATTCTTACCTTCTCTTTTCCCCTGTAACAGATCTCAAACCAAATGAACTCTCATGCTATGTTCAAAAACTAATTTCTCTTTACTGTGAAAACGGCTTAAAAGTATCAATAACAGTGCAGTCCCAAGCCTTCATTGACCAGAACCAACTACTATTCTAAAATTATTAAACAGAATTCCACCCTACATGCTGCGCAATAACAGGCATCATATTGGGTAGGATTAGAAGCAGGGCACATTGCCCTGGTTTGGCAGGGTGTGAAAGCCACTGAATGTGACTCTGGTGGCCATTAGCGAAGAAATGGTAAGCTCTAACATAGAAATATTTTGTATGCACTGGAGACAGCAGAGCACAACAGCATGAAGCAGGGCTTTACAACTGCTCTGTGTTCCTTTGAAGGTGGATCCTTGACCATTATTCATTCATCAAATGCACTCACCCCAATTGTGTCCTTCAGCCTCCACCTTAAGGTCATGGTGCTGGGTTCCGCAATGTAGATATGGGGTGAAGTCTGTACGTGACCTATAAGACTCAGGTATGAACCCCTTTTCTGGGATGGAAAAGAACCTGGCATGGTGACAGACAAACACCCCAACCCTGATTAGATATCTGGATACCTGGTACTGATGTTTGATCATAGGTGAACACAGTGACAGGACCTAGGCCTGTCTCACAGTAAAGCAATCTGCTTAGATCAGAAGTGGTGCACCAAGTGCTACCCTCATTAAGGTTGAGGGTTACTGCATTTACTTGGAGTTAAGTGACATGATCACTGTGGTTGCCATTTTTGTGCACAATAGAATTAGTATTGTGAACAGGTCCTTTTACTTGTGTCAGAGGAGTTTGGCCTAATGGTACACTTGTGTTAATTTCTGTGGTTCTATATTTAACTCCCCATTGGGAGTTAAATATAGAACCACCTGCACGCCTGCATCAAAGGAACAAGTACTTTGATCATCATAATTAAGGCTCCCAGGGTTTCGCTTTTACTGATTTTACAGATAAATAAAGAAACCTGTTCATTTTCCTGTCTTTATGTATTTTTAAATGTGAATTAAAAACGGATATTCCGTTTTTTTAGAGTTTCTAAATGCTGTCAGTCATTACTAGCAGGCCAATAACTGTCCGGATTGACAGGAAATGGAGTAAAAAAGAGAAAACGTTTCTTTAAGAGACTTAAAAAGGGGTATATGTGTGCAAGGTTGATATTAAAATGTACATGTTTGCATGCCATTGTATTGATTTATCATTTTTCAGTATTCATGTCGTTGAAAATTGTCAGGCGTTCAAGTTTGAGTGTATATTTATTGGTTACATAATTCTGAAAGTATACTGGTTTCAGTTTAAACAGATCAAAAATAAATACCTACAATCGCAGACGAAAAATTCTAAAAAGTAAATGCTATAATACCGGGAGCCCTAATCGTAATAAACCTTCTTGCACCTACGATTGTAAGGGAACCATTAGATAATTTTGCAATCCTTGCAGATATCTTCGAGGTGTCCTAAAATATCAAAAGTATGTCCCATACTTTCTGTAATCTGTAATTTGTAAACAAATTGTCAGCAAGGCTAAGGAAACACTGAAAGCGACCATGTCTGCATTCATATAATCCCAGAATTTGTGTATTTCCTTGCATGGCACATGAGCCTTATCAATTACTATTTGCAGCTAAACCTTTTTTCAACTGTCGTTGTCTGTGCTATGGATTAAGTTAACATAAATAAATGTCTATTTAAAGTACATCTAAACAAATTAAGTTTAATCTTAGCTATTTCATTATAAATCACAACTGCATATATGATGGAGGTTATCTTGCCTTTATATGCACTTAGCAATTGATCTGTTGGCAATCCACCATAGCGTTTTGTTTTTTCACTTTTCAATCTGCATCAGGTTGAAATTAAAAACCCAATTCACAAACGAATATAAACAGTCTACTTTCAGCCCTACTACGTATCAATTGGCGAAAGCAGTAATTCAACTCGAGTTTGGAGGCCATTGCATCACAAATGTGATAAACTGCATATACAATTTACCTCGCGACTACAAAGCACAACTAAGATCCCGGTTCCTTGTCCAAGCGAAGCTGCATAAGGGAGTGCGAGGTGCGCAGAAAGTGATAAAGAGCAAGGTTCAAGGAGAAGCGGTTACCACAGTCTCTTCGCTTAGTAGCCCATCGCTCTGTATTGAAAGCTTTGGACCAGGCAAAACAGGCAAAACATTTAACAGAAGATTAGCTGTGGAAGACCTGGTTCATGGAGCTGGAGCCGGAGTATCAGTTTCATTGTCAGTGTCCAGTCTGCAGAAAGAGCCAATAAAGCACAGCGAGATCAACCTGGAAAAAAAAACTAGAAAATAAGCTGGAGCTGTCAAGGGATTCAAGCAACTCAATGATACCCTCTAGGAGTATAGAGGGGGATGCTTATACACGTGAAATTGAAATCGAAAATGCTGTTGACTCCTCTAAATTGATGGATAAAAACACAGATAAACGACCAGAGACAAAGGGACCAGAAACTCGGGGAGCCAAGGCAAAGGAGACTAAAAATAAATTACGAGAAGAAGGGAAAGGGAGAGAGAAAGATAAAGATAAAGATAAATCAAAACGGAAAGGTTTAGAAAAAGAAAAAGACCAAGATAAAGACAGAGACAAAGACAAAGACGAAAGCAAGGATAAAGATATGGAAATAGAAAATGAAAAAATCCTAGAAAGAAATAAAAAATGCCTTGGTGAAAAAGAGAAAGTTCAACGAAAAGATAAAGAGAAGGAGAAATGCATCGAAGCCATTGATGATGTGGAGTTAATGGCAAAAAAAGCCAAGCGACTTCAAGCTATTAAGAATCTGAAAGCAAACGCTAAAGCTACCGAACAAGCCAATACACTACATCCTAGTATATCCAGTATCTTCAGCCCTATATCCAAGGAAGGGGCGAAAAAAGTTTCAAAACATCTAGCATCAGATGAATTATCTAAGAATGAGGAGAATAGGATGATACATTCGGAACCAGACCTTGAAACATCAAAAAAGTCTCTTTTAAAGCAATCTGGTTATAATGAGACTCCCAGTTCCTTACGCAATCCATCTATTGCGAAATTGAGACAATCTGAAGCGGAAAATCCATCTGAGGGATCGGATGAGATATGAGACTGGTCTATCTACAACAAGTGAGATTAGCGATGATAATATCAATTTAGCTCGAGGTTCAACACCCGAAGGTACAGACTCCTTAGGCGCCAAGAAATCCAGCGCTTCAGATCAAGGTAATACCCCGCAGGGGAAAAATTAGAGAAAAGGAGAACAAGGAACCAACGGCTTAATAAATCAAACTTTGAAGAAAGTTCAGACCAAGGAAGCATCACTGTGCAAGTCAGCAAAAGTAGGAATAAATCTAATAACTCTGATGAAGCTGTACCGGCTCAGCACAGGGAAGAGGAATCAAATGGGAGCGACAACCAACGACAACATGGATCGGCTGTAAGAAAAGGGAAACCGGTCGATCCTTCCTTAAAAGATATCCTGACGACTATCTGAGACTTCCATTAGGATATAAAGAAAGATAGTAAAAGGAATCATGCCGCTATTCAGAAGTTAGAAGGGGTGGTCAACAAAGTAGGTAGTACTTGCACCGAGATATCGGAAAGGATGGCATCTCTAGAAACTCATACTGAGTATTTAGAGAAAGATGTTGCCTGCCTCCAAAAGCAAGATAAATCTCAAGAGGGGATCATTAGAGACTCAATGTTCAAGGTTGAAGAACAGGAGAATCGCTCCAGAAGAAACAACCTTCGTTTTCTTGGCATTCCAGAAACCGTGGAGAGGAATGATACTAGGGGATATATAAGTAACCTTCTGAAAACAACTTTCCCGGAATTAGAATCCTGGGAAATGGATAAAGAAATCCAGCGGGCCCATCGCTTTCCCCTTACACAACGTAAACAAGCTGAGAACTCCACCAAATACCCAAGGGCAATGTTAGTGTACCTTGGTAATTTTCTGTTACGGGAAGCCATTTACGATTTAGCGCGGCCTACCAGTAAGCGGGAACATAATGGATTCTTCTTTTTTGTAAGACCAGACTATGCACATCCAACAGTTGAAAGAAGATGGAGAATGCGGCAGCTTTTCACCCCTTTTGAAAAAGCTGGTGCTACTGTGTACTTACAAAACCCTTCCCGTCTGAAAGTAATTTTCAAAGGTACTACGTGTTTTTTCAACAGTGAAATTCAAGCAGAAGGCTACATGCAACAAATATCGGACACTGCAAGGAAGCATAACTGATAAACATTATGAACAAAAATTTAATTGTATTGGGGACAAATTAATTGCCTGAGACACAAAATTATTTACTGTTATGGTATAGGCTTAAGCTTTTATTTCTCCGGTTTGTGTTTTTTTTTATTTTTCTCTTTTCCTCTTGGGCTCTGGTGCTCTCTCTTCGGTTTCTAATGGCGGAGCCCGCGGCTCTGAGATCGATCGATGGTGTACGGACCACACAGACGCCCACACCTGGATCCGGCTGGACCCAGGATGCCTCAATGGGTGGTTGGGGGGGGTGGGAGGGATTGGGTGTTGGAAGGGGGTGGGGAGGGAGGGTTGGGTTGGTGCTCGGGGGGTGCGAATATAAAAAAGAGAATTTATGATACTATTGTAATTGTAATCGGGCTAAGATTTAAAGCTGTAACAAGGTATGTAGTCAAACGTGTCTTTACTATACTAAGTGGAAGGTTGAATAGAAGGAAGGATCTAAGACAGAAGTATGTCAAAGCTTAGGATCTGCTCTATGAATACAGAGGGTCTAAACGATTGGAAAAAAAGGAGAAGACTAGAGGAATTTGTTAAATTTACACGTACGGATATCATGTGTATACAGGAGACCCATCTGCCATGGGGGAAAAGGCATTGGCTAAACCTAAAGGGATTCAAGACTCTTTCTCGTTCCTCCCAAATGTCTACTATCAGGGGGGTCGCTATCATTGGCAAGGTGGGTCTGGGGGGAGCTACACGATCCAAGGCTGACACCATGGGGCGGTGGGCATTATGCGAAATGAATCTAGGCATCACTATTTGCTGCATTTACGGGGCTAACAGCGACGACCCTGATACCTTCGACCGCATTGAGAAGGAGCTAGCAAGCTGGCCAGCACCCATAGTGGTTTGTGGGGATTTTAATATCTCTGCAGATCTCGAAGGGGGAACCCGATATACCGGGCGTAAACCCCGGGTGTATCGGGCAGTACGCTCAATGATGGATTCACACGGCTTGAGGGATGTCTGGGGTAGTAATAAATCAGGGAACTCAGGTTCTATATATTTTTCGCATCCTTTTAAGAAATATTCCAAGCTAGATTATTTTATGATTTCCACCACAGAGATTAGCACAGTAGAAATTAGTAAATTACCTATGATAATATCAGACCATAATCCACTGTTATTAACAATAGCTCTTAACAGACCAGCTAAACCAATGAGACCATGGACTTTTGATAAGAAGCTCTTAACAGATAGTACCTATATAGCGTATATGAAGAATTGGTCACAGGCCTTTTTTGATGCAAATAGATATAGCGCATCGCGAAACTCTGTTTGGGACAGTTATAAAGCCGCCCTATGGGGAGAAACCAGTAGCTATACCTCTCGCAATTGGAAACGACTCAACTCAGAAAGAGAGCAATTAATGAATAAATTAACAGTAGCGGAGGAACAGCACAGGAAAGATATATCCGAGGGAAGGCAGGACACCAAAAGCTTAGAAAGAGTGAGTACTATTAAAGCTACAAAAACAACTAGCTAAAAAGCTGCTGCTGAATATCAAGCACAAAGAAGGAATATGTTTGAGACGGGGGAACAAGCTGGGAAAGCATTGGCACTACGTATTAGACAGGCGACCTCGAAAAATATTATTACATGTATAGCAGAGCAGGGTAGGACCTACGAGGCGCCAAAGGACATTATAAACATTTTCAAAAGATACTATCAAACATTGTATCAGGAAGATGTGGTTACTGAGGTACCAATGAGTGAATGGACAGGATTGAGGACCAAAGTGGCTCAGGGTGACAGAGAAATTTTAGAACAATCCATTACTATGGATGAACTCTCGGAGGCCATACAAGAATTAGCAGCAGGGAAGGCTGCGGGCCCCGATGGTCTACCAATCGAGCTCTATAAATGCTTGTTTGAAGAAACATCTATACTTCTGTTAGACCTTTTCAACGGGATTATAAATGCAGGTTTAATCCCTGAGTCATGGATGAACACCAATATAGTGGTGTTCCATAAAAAGGGCAAGCCCACAGAAAATCCGGGTTCATATAGACCCATATCTTTAATAAACACGGACAATAAATTATATGCTAAGATCTTGGCAACCCGCTTGGGACGGATCATTGGGGCCCTGGTCTCTCCCTGGCAGAATGATTTCATTCCTGGTAGGGGAACCACCGATCATATCAGACGAGCTATCACGCTGTTTGATATCCATGCTGCCGGGGAGGGAGGAGTCACAATGATCCTCCTAGACGTGGAGAAAGCTTATGATCGCGTCAGTTGGGAATTTCTGTGGAGAGTGCTCGCTAAAAGGGGGTTTGGACCGAGGTTTATGAAGGCTATTCAGGCTATGTATGTCAACCTAGTTGAGAAAAATCAAATGATGGGTGAGAGTTCGGATAAGATCTTCATTACGAGGGGGACAAGGCAGGAATGTCCATGCTCACCCATTTTATTTGCATTATATATTGATCCTCTAATACGTCAAATAATTAACAACACAGCAATCAAACCGGTAGTCACGAAGGGATTTCAAACAAAAATCTTGGCATACGCTGATGATCTAGCTGTTATTACTAATGATCCCGAGGCGGCTATGCAAAAGGTGGTGGGCACTACAAGCAAATTTGGTGGACAATCAGGTTATCGTTTAAATGTGGGTAAGACGCAGGTGCTCTGCTCCAAGAACATAAATAAGTCAGACTCCAGATTTTTTGATTCCGTGGTTTACTTGGGGATAACGATCAACGCACAGCCGGAGTTGATAATTAGAGACAACTTTATTCCTCTTATGAAATCGATGAGGGAGAATCTGAAAAGAATGGATACACTACAACTTTCAACAATAGGTCGGGCTAATGTTATCAAAATGACTATGTTCCCCAAGGTTTTATATAAATTCCGGTCGATCCCCTTTAAAATAGAGGGGAAAATTATCAAATTAATCGAATCCATCTTTACGAATTTCTTGTGGCAATGTGGAAAGGTTAGAAGATCCATGAAATATATGTCTCTGCCTCAGATACTGTCATTGGTCATGTCTTCTTACGCAAATTGCTATATTATTCGATCCAGCGGGAAGCAGCACAAACTCCCCGAGTAGACAAGATGTGATCCCATCTATCTTTGAACTGCTACTTGGCAGCGAGGCTACTGGGGTATTATTAAGGAGAACAGAGAGAAGATATTATAGTAAGTCGAGACTTAAGACACTTGAAGGGATATGGGGAGTCTGGGTAGCAGCTCAGAAAGCACTGGCAATCTCTAAATATAATCACCACACCCCACTTTGGAACTCGGGCCTCTTTTCTAACCTAAGTAATGATGGGTCTTGGAGACACTGGGCGCGACAGGGTATCCTGACACTGGGGCAAGTTATGGTCAGGGATGAGTGTAGAACTCTGGAAGAACTAAGACAAAGGCACTCCCTTCAGGGTATACAAGATTATAAATACGCTCAGGTGGTCAGTACAATCAGATCAATAAGGCCCGTATCATCTTAAGGGAGAGGTGTAAGATATTGGATAATCTGAAGGGGGTGAACCTAGAATTAATGGTGTGTATAGACTGTTTTTGGAGGAATCCCAGGACGATATGGGCAAAACTGAGGCAGCCTGGGCTTCAAAACTGGAGGATTCGGACATTGACCTGGACAGAACCCTCGTAATGGATAGAAGATTCCTACGCTCCTCCAATTTAAGAGCTCAGCACTTCAAAACATTATTTAATCTCTATTATACCCCCTCTAAACTTTATGATTGGGGTAAGAGGGAGAACAGCAACTGCCCCAGATGCTGCAAAGGTCCAGCTGATATTATCCATATGTTTTATCAGTGCGAGAAACTTGAATCAATCAAAAAAGAGATAGAATTATTCTGGTCAGGGCTGCTGGAGGCTCAGATAACCTTGTCTCCGACACTCATGATTATAGGATGTCAAAGCAAATTGAAATTAAATATCGAGACTGAAGCTTTAATTTTTATCGCTACAGCTGTACTTAGAATTTTAATTTCAGCAGCTTGGAAAGATACTGAGGCCCCAACCTTTCAAATGTGGTTGTCCAGACTATTGGGAATACATAATGTGGATGCGGCTTTGTATGAACTCAAGGGTAAAAAATTAAGAGAATTGGGGATGAAGACCTGGGCACCAGTGGCTGCTTGGCGTGCTAGTAGATTGTAGTAAACTCATTGATTCTCAGGCTTATGGCTACGACAATGCTCTCATCTGCTATATTCTCTTCTCATCTTTTTTCTGTTTGTGGTAGCCGGCATAATGTGTACAATACCCATATCAATATTCATATTAATAACATTAATTACTTCATGATTTACAAGAATTAATTTAATCAGATACTAAGCTATGTAATTCGACAAACGACCTCTACATTACCTCTTATTGTTAATTTTGGAGGTTTGTTTATATTGTATCGTGTTTCCTTCATTGAAATCATGTGTATTGTTTTTTTTCTTATTATGCCACATGGATTCTCATGAAAAAAAAAAATCAATCTGCATCAGGTTACTTGAGATGTTCAATATTGAGATAAAGACTACAGCAAGATAATTGAATATTTTGCGCGCTGCAAGCTGAGCATTATCCTACCAAACACCAGCATGTTTCTTTTTACATTTTGTTTTAAAGTTAAAAAGTAAATCTTATTTGGTAAATATGCAGCAATAGAATAAGACAAGAAATAATCAATACACATATATGAAAATGTTAAAGTGTAAAAAAAGAGAGAGAACAAGAAATAAAAGAGGGAAGGGGTAAGAAAAATAGCAATCATATAGCATCAAGCAAAAGCAAACAACTATATAACAATATTCCAAAATGAATAAATATAAAAACTGGCAAATATAGTAAAAAATAGAATAACAAGTATAAATACATTCACAGAGGTTTAGGTACATCTTTAATGTAAGGATTATGTAAGCATGTCTTGTTGGCAGAAGAATTAAAAACAAATTGTTATTGGTAACTGGAGAAGAACTCTTTTAATAGCATTAGTAACTGGATGTACATATGTTCTATCTAATCTGTGATTATAGCAGCCTCCATACCTCTATGCCTGAAAAGATACAAAAAACGCATCTTTCCATGACTTGGCAATCTGTTGAAAAGCAACAGCAAGAAGCAGTGAACTAAACGATAATCACTAGATTAAGGAGCCCCAACCCCTGAGACACTACCCAGGAAAATATTAATTAAAGAAAATGGGACGTGTGTGAAAAATAGTGTTTATCTGTTGACGAATTTGTGTCCAAAAGTTATGAATAGAAGGACATTCAAATAGCATGTGCTTAAGATCTGCTGGAGGGGTGGTACATGACGAACAGGTAGAGGGAATATTGGAATCAAATCTATGTAATTTAGCAGGTGTAATTAGGAGTCTATTATAAATGAAAAATAAAGTTTGAATTGTATTTGCTGCTCTAGAGGATTTCCTTATTTTAGTACACATTTTATTCCATACGTGAATTGTTAAAGAGATTTGTAAATCAGACTCCCAATAAAGTTCCACCTCCGTTTTATCTCAAGTATCTGAAATATAAGTTGTGCTTGTAAATCTGAGTAACAGAAGGAGAGTTACATAGGATCGCCTTTACACTAGATGTTGGAGAGTTGGCATATGATTGGGGGAAATCGATTATCAAAGGATTCAACCACAGAGATTAAGGATAAGTATTTGCTTGAGATACCGAAAAAGCAATGCAAACACCATCTTGCAAAAGTTGATAAGTCCATCTAAGTTCTTTGGTAAACTAGTCTTTCCAAAAGCTAGTTTTATTAAGGATCTTAATATGTTTATTTTACCAAATTGATTAATTTAAAAATTGAGTTTTAATACTTTGATAAAAAATTAAAATCGGTTGGAGGAACCGGCAAGCATTGTTAAAAATAGGAAGAGATAATAATAAAGGTTTGTGAGAAAAGGAGGGATACGCCTCAAAAGAGAAATTATGAAAAAAAGATTTTTCGAGATCCACCCACAAAATGATAGTTTCAGATAACAGAAACAAACAATGTTCAAGAAAGAAAGCTGTTTGGTAAGAATGAAAATCCAGAAAATTAACACTTCCCATGTGTTCAGGTTTTTTGAGTTTACAAATAGACATTCTAGTTTTTCTGTTGTGCCATAAAAACGTTGATAATAATATACAGTTTCTTATAATGTGAGTTAGACATATTTATAGGAATATAAATTAAATAAAACAGTATTAGAGGAACTACCATTATTTTACAGTATCTAAACGACCCCACCATGATAAAAATAAGGGATGTCATCGAGATGTAGATGAAAGTACTATCGATTGTATTCTTTCAGATTTAGGGGGTCAGTTTCTTTGATAGAAGCATTGAACCATAGTCCAAGATATTACATTTTATCTGAATTCCAGTCGAAAGAAGTTGTGAAATCTGCATGACAACATAATTTATTTTTTATTAGCATTAAGGGCCTCATTTAAATGGCAGTCACACTTACATCTGGCCGCCATCAATTCGGAAACGGGACCGCCCGACTACAAGTCGGTGATCCCGCAAGATGAATTAGAATGCAACCGCCACCACAGCGGTTGCAATGTCTATATTTTGTATTGTGGTGGGTGCGGCTGGCTGCATCACACTCCGCAGTACAAATAATAGACATTACAAATCTCCCTGCACTACTGTCAGGCACCATGTGGTGCCTACCACATGGTGCAGGGATATGAGGGGGGCACCATAGCAGCCCCCCAGTGCCCATGTAGGAGGCCGAGGGGGAAGAGAGCCCACTAAGGGCCCCAATGTCCCTTTCTAGCTACCTTTGCATGGTGTGTTCACCGCCATAAAAAAGGGCCGGCGGAAAAGAACATTGTAATACCTGCAGCGGTGCCTGGCAGGTACCGCCATCATTGTAGGTATTACTTAATCTCTGACGGACCGACGGGCTCCTTGAGCCTAACGGATCCATGGCAATTGGTCTCTCCGACAGCTGAAAAACTGCCCAACATCATATTATGGTGGGTAAAGCAGTCACAGATGGCAGGGGGGCCACCACAAATGGAGTGGCGGTGATGGTTCCACCTCCATCATAATCAGGCTCTAAGTTTAGAACTTGAGACAAAAGCAAAATTATCTACTTCTCTCAAAAAGAGTAGTAAAGAAGTCTGCAGCTATGAAATAAAAAGTAAAATGTCAACCAAATAACTGAAAGTTTTAATTGTTTGCCACAATAGGAAAAACCTTTAATATGTGAGTTCATCAGGATTCTTATTAAAAAGGGATCTAGGGCAAGAATAAACTATAGGGGAGATAACGGGGAACCCTGTTTGACACCCCTGTAAAAAGGGAAAATGACGGGGATATACATTCATTAGCTAAAATAGAGGATTTAGGAGAATATGGCAAAGAAACATATTTTATAAATTTAGAACCAAAGCTAAACCAAGAAAGTGTGGAAAAAATACAAGAACAACTAACTCAATCTAAAGCTTTCTCAGCATCTAAAGAAACAGCCGCCAAAGAATATTTATAGCCTTAGATTTACTTAGGACATTAAAAAATATTCTAGTATTGTCTGATATATGGCTACCTTTAACAAAACCGCATTGTTCCTACCCAATTATTTGAGGTAATAAAGTATTCAAACGAAGGGCGAGTATTTTCTCAAATATCTTATAGTCTAAATTGATTAAAGAAATAGGCCTATAGTTTTTGTACAATTTATGGTCTTTGTTTTCTTTAGGGAGAAGATATATTTAAGCATCTTGAAAAGGTGGATATAAAGTAAAGAAACAATTGATGTAAGTTAGGAATAAGAATTCTGGAGAAATTAACATAAAGCTCTAATAGAATCAATAGCAGTAAGAATAACATTAATCTGAATACCAGCATCTAAAGAGGAGAAATCCATATTAAGAGAAGAGGGAGGAGTGATAGAGGACAACTATTGAAGAATATCTTGATGAGAATGAGACTCTTGAGTAAAAAGAGTTTGAAACAAAATTAATACATTCTGAGAGTACATCTTCATTTTTATGGACAATGAGCTTAGTAGAAGTTAGAAGAGAGTCAATCTTCGTATGGTCTTTTCTAATCTTAAGGCAATTAGCAAAAAGTTCCCCTGCCTTATTTTGATCACCATAATATTTAGCACTAGATGTAAGTAAATACGAATTAGCCATTTCTGAGGAAAGTTTTTCAAAAGCAATTGTAGTCTTGATGAGTTACTCAAGGCAAGATTTAGAATTTGTAGTGTAAAAAGAATACTCTAATTGTTTAATTCGCAAGTTAAGTGATTGTATATTGTTAAAAGAAGATTTCTTTTTATGGGCTGTGAAATAAATAATGAAATCTATAGAGTCAGCTTTAGAGGAGTCCCCAAAAATCTGAGGAGAACTACCTGGAGTTTCATTTTCCTAGACAATATGTGTAAGCACATTTTTGAAAACCGTAAGTAAAATTGGGATCTAAAAAGAAGAGAATTATTGAGTCTCCATCTCCTAATTCTCTGAATAGTAAATCTTAATCCAGTGAGACAGGAGCATGGTCTGAAATAATACGGAACCTATATCAGTGTGAGACACATGCTGTGCAAGTGATTTAGAAATGAACAAATACTCAATTTTAGATGGAGAGGAATGCACAGGAGAGACTAGAGGCATATTCTATGAGGGTAGGATTTCTTCATCTCCATGCATTAACATGGGACTTTTGATGTATGGTAGATGAAAATTGAGAATGTATACGTGAAGGAATGAATTTAGTTTTAGAACGTCTATCCATAATGGGGTCAAGGATTATGTTATAGTCTCGACCAACTCATAAATAATCATCATTATAAGTCAATAATTTAGGCAACTGGGGCCAGAACAACTTATCAAGATTGGTGGGGGCACATAAATTAAAAATAGTCACATGTATTTTATCAACTAAAAGGGAAGCAGAAACCCATCTAACATTAGCATCTTCACCTAGAATTTGGATATCCAAATGTTTTTGTCATAAAATAGCTTCACCATTGCATTTCCCCAAAGCTGGAGAAGTGAACATATTTCCAACCCACTGATGTTTGAGTTTAGATATTTCCTTCTGAGTTAGACCAGAAACATGTGACAAATCCTTTTGGTTTTTTATAGGTGATCCTAAACCTTTAACATTTCCAATATGTAATTCTTAAAGCTATCTATACAACAAATAACAAGTTTAAAATGTTAAACAAATAACAATATTCAGCAAAATACATTATTATCACATATGTAATAAGATTTAACACAAAAAAGAAAATATATTCATAAAGCAATAAGAAATATTTAGTAAATAGAGAAATAAGAAAAAGAAAAGGGAAATATATATTATACTTGTGAAAACTCCAGGAAAAAGTCATATGAAGAGAATAAAAGTTGAGAAAGAAGATAGAAAAGACAGGGACAGAAACTATGTAAAGAATAAACAAAAGTACATACCAAACACATACACAGAAATCGAGGGTGGTGACACCGCAAATCCAACTGGGAAGCTCCTGGACAAAAAACGGGAAAAATTAGACACTATCCAGACGGATAAAAAAATTACACTGAATAATCATGAAGACTGCACTTGAATGAACTGAAATGAAATGTCAATTTGTTGAGCGCGGTAGATACCCTTAGGTGTCCTATCGCTACAGACAACACATGCAGACAGACAGAAAGGGATCATTCAGATTTGTTGAAGAGTAAGGTTTTCAGGAGTTTACGGAAGGCGAGCAAGTTTGGCTCTGTTCCCAGGTGGAGGGTGAGGGATTTCCAGAGTCTGGCCGAGTTATAGGAAAAGGAACGGCCACTGGATCTGATGTTTTTTATCCTAGGCACTGTAGCGAGGAAAGAGGATGCTGATCTGAGTTGCCTGTTCGGGTGGTAGGGGTGAACAATGATGGATTGATGGTGGAGCCTGTCTTCCAGAAGACTCGGTGGGCAATACACAGACACTTAAATTCAATTCTTTCCTTGACTGGAAGCCAGTGGAGATTCTTTAGTCCAGGTTTGATTGAAAGTTGACGGGGGGTCTGGAGGAGTGTTCGGGCGGCGCAGTTTTGCATTACCTGGAGCTTGCGCAAGGTGGAATGAGGGGCCCCTAAATACAGGTCATTCCTGAAGTCCAGGTGTGATAGGATGAGGCCCTGTACCATGATCTGTTTTGCTTGAAATGGCAGTAAGGGGAGGATTTTGCGGAGAAGCCTTAATAGGCCAAAGCATGTGGTGGCGAGTTTAGCTGCTTGGTGGTTGAAGTTAAGGGAGGTGTCCAGCCAGATGCCCAGGCTTTTGATTGTGTCCTTTGGCAGAGGGGCAGGGCTGAGGCATGCAGGCCACAGTGGGTCAATGGTGAGCTTGGGGGTATTGCCTAAGAGCATCAGCTCAGTTTTGTCTCCATTCAATTTGAGACAGGAGAGTGTCATCCAATTGCCCACCTTTTCCAGGCAGCCACTCAGATTGTTGTGGGCGTTGTTTGGGTGGTTGAGGGATACCACTAGCTGAGTGTCGTCAGCATAAGTAATGATTTTTAGCCCGTAAGGATGGACAATCTCAGCTAGGGGGCTCATATATAATTAAATAGTGTGGGGCTCAGAGAAGAGCACTGGGGTACACCGCAATCCAAGGGCTTGCTGAGGGAGGTGCCTTCACCCTCAAAAACCTGGAAGGAGCGGTCTGTCAGGGAGGACTTAAACCAGGTGATGCAGTTTCCTGAGACTCCTAGATGGGTGAGTCGGTGTAGTAGTATGTCGTGGTTTACAGTGTCAAACGCAGCACTTAAGTCAAGGAGGATGATTGCTGCAGAGCCTCCTTGATCCAGGATCCTCCTTGCCTCTTCTGTTACTGTGAGAAGGGCAGTTTTGGTCCCATGATGGGGCGGAAACCTGTTGGGGAGAGATCAAGCAGGTGGTTGTTCTCCAAGTACTCTACCATCACTGAGTTGATGTATTTCTCAAGGATCTTTCTCAGCCAGGGTAGCAAGGAGATTGTCCTGTAGTTCCTGGAATTGCCTTGGTCCAGATTAGGTTTTTTCAGCAGGGCCTTGACCATGGCACTCTTCCAAAGGAGGGGGACACTGCCAGTGGCAATGGAGTAAATAAAGTAAGGTGGGTGAGATGTTGCTAGTTACTGACAACAGGGTGCATGGGCGGGCAGGGTCGTTGGGGGAACCGGATTTCATCTGGTACATGATGGATTCTAGTAAAGCGGGGTTAAGATGTGGGAAGGAGTCCAAAGTGGATGGGGTTGGAGTGTGAATCTTGTGGATTTAGCGTACATTGTATGGATCTGGGTGGGGGGAAAGGAGGTGTAGATGGTTTATATTTTTTGGGAGAAAAAACTTTGCAAGGTTGTTACAGTGGGTTTGTGCATTGATGGTACTAGGGGGCTTCTCAGGGAGCTTTCGGAGGGTTTTCGCAATACGATATATTTCCTTGGGTTTGGAGGCAGCTGCATTAATTTTTTCTGCAAAAAAAGTTGCTTGTACATTTTTATAGTATATATATGTACTGTATCCAGTTTTGCTGGACGGAGAATAATCCAATTGCCATTTACCTAACGTGAAAAAGAAAACATGTTATACAGAAACTCAATAGCACATTAATAAAACATGACAAGAAATGGAAGATATACTTAAAGACAATTTAACAAAATAATCAAGTAGTAGATAATCAGGCAACTTCTATTTCTTCTTCTTTCAATTATCCAAGAACTACTTTAATAGATAAGGATCCTTATCATTCGTGATTTTGTTTTATAAGTCACCTTAAAGAGGCAAGAATGGAAAAGGCCATATCTGACATTCAAACCCCGAAGTGCAGGTCTTCTGTCCAAAAACTTTAGTAGATCGGTGTATTCCAAAAAATAAAGAATGACGCCTCTTGCTTGGCATGATTAAGATGCTGTTCGTGGGTTATGACCCAGACAATGTGCTCTTTGTAAGTTTAATGCTGGAAGTTCAGGGAAACCAAGAACATTTGGAAGAAAAGATTGTAAAAAGGAGAGAGGATTAGAGCCTTCGAGTCTTTCTGCCAGACCAAACACACACAAATTATTGTGTCTATTGTGATTCTCAAGGTTTTCAACTTTTTGGGGGAATGACAAAATATCCATATGGATAGAAGGGACCTGATTTACAACATTTTGAAAGGAGTCCACTTGGTGCTCTATTTGAGTAACTTTGTTTTCCAAATTGGAACATTTGTCATAAAGATTTTGAAGGCACACGTTTGTTTCTTCCATATATGGTTTAGGCACTTGGATCTACTCAAGAATTAATTCCATAGATATTGGTGGCGGAGATAAAGCCCACCTTGCTCTGACTCCTCCATATTGTCTTGAAGAATACTAAAAGGATTGTAGTCCACCAACGATGGAGAAGCAAGAGGACCCTCAACAATATGTCAAACAGATCTTGTTTTCCCCATAAACAAAGTAACACAAGCAGCAAATTCCATGAATTAAGGAAATATAATTTAAAGAAGGAGCAGACAATAAGGCACAACCTCAAAAAACAAAAGAAAAGCTGTTTGATAGGCAACCTGAATAATTGGATCCAATTCCAAAAAATCCAATGAAATAAGATAAGTAAAAATTCCACAAGAAAAACAAAAACCAAAAACCACCAGATGAAATTCATATACCAAAACCGCAATTTGTAGGTTGTAGAAAGAAAAATATGCTGTAACTAAAAAATTCCTCATAGATAATCATTGCTTCATAGCTGTGGCACTGATCATTCAGAGCGGCAAAATAAAACATGAACAACTCTATAATAAGCGTGACATTATTTGCTATTTGTAGAAGTAAGGATAGGAATGTTTGAGGTGGCAGAGCGGTGAAATCAAAATGCCGTCCGTGAGTCCCGTGAGGGAAACGCGCCCGACAAAGAAGCAGAAAAAAGATCAGCACACGCTCACCATGGGCACTGTGCTCGGTCAAAACTCAACCAGGAGTCCTTCAAGACAACAAGGGCTCCTCTTCAGGTAGTGCAAGAGTAAAGAAGCTACCAAAAGGAATCTCAGTCCCACGGTCCACTATGAAGCCTCACACAGAAGCGGTCATCTTCATCGGCGTCCAAGCCACGCCACCCTGTTTTTTTCAATTTGATGGCCAAAAAAGTTATTTCTATTTTAGTTTTAGTGACCTTTGCAGAACAATACGTGTTTGAGCTATGAACACTAGGTCATTTGTACACCTCAACAGTTGGAGATGATCATCTTTTTTAGGTGGAACAATTTGGCAGCTTTAAGGTACTTGGTAAGCCAGCTTAATTTTTGAACACACAATACTGATTCAGGCCGATTTCTTGTATTAACCTGTCAGCAAATATGTTGTTGTTACCCAGACAGACCTTTACCTATGTGTCTTAATGCAATTCTTGCAAGCCTTCTCAGAGTAGGAGCCTAGTCTATGAAAAGAACAACCACTTTCCTCTTTTCTGAAATGTAATAAAGAGCTGGCATCTCTCATATGTTCATCTGAACCTAAATAATCCTAATTCTATTAACATTGCCACCTCATTACCCCACATGTATGCTCATCTAAATCATGTATATGCCTCGCTTTTTTCTATATTCAAGTCTAGTTATAATACATTGCTGCTCCTATAAAAGAGTACAAGAGCTATAAATCCATTCATAGAAACACAAACCAAATAAACAAATCATCTTGTATGCAAGGGTGGCAAACTCAAGATGGATAAGTGGTGAATAGTTAGGTGGAGCAATGGCTTAAGAGGGAAAGGAAGGATGGCAGGATTGGGTTTGGTACTATATGAAGTAGTGCTACAGGGTGAGAACATAGATTTATTAGTTTTTACTTAGCTACTCAATTTTACAGAAATACGGTTGCAATTACAGCCAAGTAAAAATGATCTAGAAAATTCTCTTCAGAAGAAAAGTACAGTAAAGTATGTGCTCAACAGTAAGGCTAGACCATCAATAGTTGACCATGTGTACACCATGAAAAAACGTGGTGTGTGCAGTAAAAGAAAAACAGGCAGCCCAATTTGCGAGAGTAATTTAAGCACGTGTCACTGTGAATGGTTGTGTTTTCTTTATCTTGAACAGTTGGATGGTATATGGTTTTCCCTCATCTAGCAATCTTTGAAACATGAATAGTATCTTGATAATATAAAAGCTGAGGAAAAGAATAGAAGAGGTGTGCGACTGGATGACTCGCATGAAAGAGGCATATTTGTGATTATGACTTTGAGTGAGTAAAGGATATTTTGAAGTAGAAAAAGAAAAAGGTTGGCATTCAAAATTATGTAAAGTTCCCAAGGTGATAATTTGTGGCTTCAGTGAATATTATAGTATTAGCTCTCAGCTGAGCTGGGAGAGTCTGCCCCTTGAGGAATGTTTTGATATTGGATACTATAATATTCACTGGACTCTAGAATCTCGTCCCATAGTGCTCTGCAGGGTCTTTGGTTGGGATTTTATTTTTGCCCATAACTGTGCATGGGGTGGTCCTAGGAGGTTGGGACCACCGAACAATCGTTCAGCATGATGTTGTGTTCAAGGCATCTGCTTGGTTCTCTCCCTGGGTTAGGAAGGACCCCAAAATCATCACCTCTCTCACTGCTTGCTGTATTTTCATTTTAACTTTTGTGAGATGACTATATGCCTTTTTGCATGTAAGTAGAATTATTTGTTGTTTTATCAAAGGTATGTGAGGTTTCAGTTTTATTAATTGGGATGAGATGGATCAGAGTGGAGATCACATAATTATTGTTCAACTCTGCAAAATTCCACGTAGTGGTACTCCCCCAACTACACCCACACTAAGGGGCCGATTGTGATAGCGTTTTTCCACATCCTCCGGGCCGGCGGAAGCCACCGCTGGCCCGGAGGATGCAGAAAAACCGCTGCGGAGCCTCAAAAGACCCACCGCCATATTAGGATGGCGGTGGGTCTGGGATTCCGTCCGCAGCCTTTCCGCCGCAGTCGCCTTCCGACCGCGGCGGAAAGGCTCTAACACGGCTGGCGGTGTCTATCAGACACCGCCAGCCATATTAGGATGGTGTGAATGACATGCTTTTCCACGGCGGATTTTCCGCCGCGGAAAAGCATACAGAGTTTTACTTTGGGGGCCCGTTGCGGGCCCCCTGGGTGAAGGGGGGGTGCACATGGGGGGTACCTATGGTACCCCCCTGCATTTGCGTGCACAAAGCGGCATGCACCGCGCTGTGCCTGCCGCTTTGTGCATGCAAATGCGTGGCATGCATTTTTTACATTGCGGCGGGTGCAGCTTGAAGCTGCACCCGCCGCAATGTTAAAGATAGAGGATGTGACCGCCACCCTGGCGGTCACATCCTAATCAGCTCGGAGGGAACGCCGCAGCCCATGCGGACGTTCCCTCCTCCTCAGGGGTCGCAGACGGACTCAAGTCCGTCTGCGATCCTAATCGACCCCTTAGTTTCTAACATGTGAATTTTTATATATGGCTTGTTGTGTGACAGTATATACAGTCCACTACCACCCTACAGGCCCTGGTTTGTTTTCCTGAAAACTACATAGACAATGTATACCAATGTGTTTTTTGTAGTGTATTTGCATTTGACCAGTGTGTTTCCTCAGATTCTCAGACACAACTCTTCTTTGGCGACCCCTTATTCTGATGCCAGATATAAAGAAGGGAAGATTTTAGTGCTATTCTACTTTTACACCTCATTTTTTCATCTTAGAGATGACATAGTAACAGGGAGGGCACAGTCTGTGGCTATCATTTGTTGTATGTAAGCAAAACTAATAGTAAATGCTTTCTCTGTGACATCAGTGTAAGAGGGGGCTCCCTAGGCCATTTGCTTAAAGGTCTACAGTAGTCAGGATTATTCCTTCACTGGCTAAGTGAAGGACAAGGTTGGGTTTTCCCACTGTCACGTGGATTGCAAAAGCATTATAGACAAAACACCATTTAGAGCCAGGCTATCCAAAGCATTTAAGTGAAGGTCAGCGGCACTGTAGAGAAAGGAAAATAAGTCAATTTATGAAATGCTCATCAGAAAATCAGATGGCATTCTCAGTGTGTTTCCACTCAAAAAATCATTTTCAAGGACTAATCAGAGCGCACACAGTCAGGGAATCCTAAATAGCACTACAGCTGCTGTGCATTAATATCATCATTAATCATACAAAGAATATTTAATGTGCTCATAGTTCAATATAATCCATTGGATAACCCTTACATGTGTAAAGACATATTAGCATAGGTAGAGGCACTCACCTGGCAAAACCTTATTATTCGCTAGTTTTTCTTTGACTATTTCTGATTGAATGCCCACAACCTTGATTGCACTGTAAGAACAATAATATTCAACATGCAAGTGTATTCTCCCCCCACATAAATCCCTATTAAATTAAGGAACAATCCATCTCTAAGCATATGGGAGAATATTTACGTTTTCCACGACTCCTTCTAAGGTTGTAATTTCATATGTTTGATTCTAAAAATTGCAGTCATTATTATGACACTCATCAAAACATGTTAGGCCTCAATGAACGTTTATTTTTTTGTTTTGTTTTTATTAAGAACAAATTCACAAGTAGCACAATAGATACATGTTTTACCATCAACCAAATGAAAAACTTTATGATCATAAGAGCCAGCTTTCTTTCTGCATCTTATGCGTAGGTTCCCAGTTCACATATCCCTCTTTACAGCAATTACCCATGGAAAAATGTTACCCTTTTCTGTCTTCACTTTTCATTTTGCTCAGAAGGAGGATTGGAAATCTATACTTAGATTCAGAATAATGTAAAACACACAAAATACTCCTGCTATTTTCTCCTGACTGTAACTCTGACTCTCATTGCTTCTTCATATTACTTCAACCTAGTAGAGGTTCTGAAAAAGAGAAAGAGCAAACACCAGTACAAAACTCTAATCTAAAGAAGGAATTTCCAACCTTTTCTATATTGAGAGCTACTTCTGATCATTGAAAATTGTCCAAAGCTATTAAGGCCTTTGATAATTGTTGCAGTAGGGACCACATCAGATATGACCATGACAGTGACCACACTTGGTAGATTTATAGTAGTCACTACCCAGATGTATCTCACAATATCCCGTGGCAAAATATTGTCATGCCAACATTTGGTATCCTGAACGCTGGCAAACTCTTTCCTATTTAGTCTCTCTGTTGTTTCTGTTTTCTTTTTGCTCATTGTATGCAATTCTGCCATTTGTATTTGTCACAGATATCTATCCTTGTTTCAGCTGAATTAAAGTGCTTTTCCACCCAGAAACGCAAGCCTTTTCTCAATGAGCTCGGTTCCATATTGGTCAGTTTGTGATTCGATAAGTTACTAGTTCTTAATTTTTCTTCTGACCTTTCCTTTTTGTACTTTGGTCAGTTCCTTCTTTTCCTGTTAGCAATTTAGTGGTTCCTTCTCCCTTCTCATTTGACTCTCCCTCTATCTCTGCTTTTGCTGGCATTTTACACCATCACAAAAGTCTAATTTTATCTGGCTATCAATACTTGTGCATTCGCATTCACTTGTTCCACTTTCAGAGCTGGTAGTAGATTTATCCCCTTGTTCGCCTTCCGTTTTGACAGTTGAATCCTGTAGAGAAATAGACCATCAACACAGTAGGAATGCTGTACTTTTATTGTACGAACAAAGACTCAAAGATATACTGCCTCTTTTGCTGGTCAGCAGGAAACTGCCTGCAAATGGAACCCACTTACGCCAGCACCATATTACTAGAACTATTACATAGGCATTAGTTAATGGGCACGTACAAGCATTACAACAAATCAACTTCCATTCCTACAGTTAAAACAATGTTACATGAAAGTAATGTACATCTAAGAAACATATGATAAAACAAAAACGAATAAAAACATACAAATTTAAATGACATTTAAACATTTCAGACAGGAGATCCCAAATGATAAGAAGAAACACTCTTTCTCCCTTCTGTAATGAAACATGCACTAGGCTGCCTCATCCATAACCTTACAACTGAACAAAGTCTTGTAAATAGGAGGGTGGTCTCCTAAACTTGGGGATAGTGCTAAGATGGACATCAGAAGCATTGTTCACAGTCAAATCAATACCACTCCTTGCCCTGGAAGTACTAGACTCACATGAAGCATACCTGGCCAGACTTCATAAATTCCAACGTTCATCATTGGTTAACAACACATGTCATCTACCAACACTCTTAACTGTATATTGTCCATGGAACTTACATAAACCCTTTGTAATTCTCCCTGATTTAATTTTGACCCAATCACCAAGGGCAATCCTAGAATTTGCAGCAACATCTGGGGGACTTCTCAGTGCTTCACTCTTCCCTTCAATCAATTCTCACATCTATGAAGGATTAAGTTTGCAAGTGGGTTTTCTACCTCTCATCACTTAAATAGGCACCTCACCAGTGACTGAGTTTCTCTGTCGTGTGATAAGCCAAAACCAGGTAAAAAATGATGGCTTCTCCACTTACTCTGTTAACCTTCTCCAGTTGGAGGGCCCCTTTAATTATACAATTGGCCCTCTCCATGATTCCATTACCCTGGGGATTATACTGAGCGGTGCATGAATGCCTGACAGCTCGCTACCCTAGAACATCTTAATTTATCGTAGGCTTAAGTTGCGTCCCATTATCAGTAATCAAGACCACGCTCTCACTATACTCTGAACACCTTTCAACCCAATAAATCACACCACTGTAAATAGTTGGCCACCAAAATTCTTTTTTTAACCGTCTCTTCATGATGGTTTGTCCAAGATGTCCCTTGAGAGTAATATCAAAGAGCCTTTTACGTACCTCTACAGGGGGTAAATTCTGTCACCATGCATGACCAAGAGATCTACAAAAACAGAAAGTTCATCCAACACCTTTCCAAATGGCTGAAGGGCGATAGGCAAAGTACTCCTCCTTCGGTCACCTCTCTTGATCATAACAATGACTACTTTAAAAACCTCATTATTGCTCATGGCAACTGACCATTCCAGTTCCATCACATCATCTCCACACCAATGGACATCATCAACCACACTTGCTACCCCACCTTCAACTTCACTGAGAACCATTGTCTCCTCATCCACCAACCTCCAGTCCAGGGGCATGTGTTAAAAACATTCGGCCTGAACATTATTCCATCATGGTATGTATTGAATGCAATAATTATTCTCCTGCAAATTAGAGGCCAATATGTCAAGTCTAGCCGATCTCTTTCCCATTTTTCTAGAGGACAATATTTTCAAAGCAGGCTTGAGATCTGTGTATAATATTATGTGGCAACCCCATACTAACATTCAAAAATATTCAATGCCTCGAGCTGCCACCAGAGCCTCTCTTTCAATAACAGCATAATGATGCTCAGTGGAAGTCAACGAGGGTGAGGCAAAGGCAACAGTCTTTTCAGTGGAAACATGTCTTTGGGACAGAACCGCACCAATCCCAGTGGCGCTTGCACCAACTGTAATAATATTTCTTTTTTTAATATCATAAGGTACTAGAATGTCTCCTTTACACACACCACAAAATGGATTCCCAGGTGAAATTCTTCTTTACCCTAACTATATCCACCACATCTCTTCGCGCATACATTCCCCCCTTTTCAGGAACAGCTCAGCATTTCTTGATTTACCTTGATCTTCTGGGCATTAGCTGCAGCTGGACCTTCTACTTACCTCCAAGTAGTAATAGCCTGTTTCTCCTCTCTTTGTACCTATAATATTCAATTAACCCAAGTAACGGGCAAAGCTACTCTTTATCCTGAGGCATAGGAGCAACCTTGAATGCAGACAATAAATCTTGCTTAGGCTTGAATTTTCCAGAAGTCAATGCGTGCCCCATGTATTCAATTTGTTCCACCAAAAATGCAAATTTCTCTCATCTCAAGGTCAAGCCAGCCTCAAAAAGACAGTCCAGTGCCATTTTCAAAGACACATTATGGTTCTCAACTGATTACAAAGACTAAGATGTCATCCTGGAAGTATATGACATTGCCCAAACACCTGAATACCTCATTCATCATTCTCTGGAAGACACTAGCCACTGAAGCCAATCCAAACAGCATACGAGTGAACTGATAAGTGCCTTTCATGGTGATAAAAGCAGTCAAGGGTTTGGACCTATCATACAGATGAATTTGGTGGTAGGCATGTTTAAGGTCAAGTTTTGAGTCATACTTTGCTCCTTGTAAGAGTAAGGTAAGATCATTGATACTAGGAAGAGGAAAATTGTCAGTCACAATGTTCTGATTCAACCCCCTCAGGTCCACACAGAACCACAGATTACTATTTTTCTTATGTAATAACCACTGGCGAAATCCAGTTGGATGTTTGATTCTGCTCAATAACACCACTACAGAGCAATTCACCCAATAATTTCTTAACCTCCTCCCTCACCAAAATCTGTACTCAAAAACTTTGTGTTACGTAGTAGTGTTACGCCCATCTCCTCTCTAAACACTTCCTTAGCCCTTGTAAAATGTCCTCTAAGGTTGCATCTTCCACTGCCATAACTTGAGCAGGCACACGTGGATTAATGAAGATATGCAAATCGAATTGATGATGCTATCCCACACTGGGAGGACCTGATTGAGCCACATACACCTTCCTCTGCACACTCCTATCCTTGATTTAAATATCTGTAAGCATATGCTCAATTATGTAAATGTGTTCTCCCTGATATCCACCTGGGTTGCTATCTTTAGGTAACAACCACCCATTTGGCCACCCATTTGGCCACCCTCTCATCAACATCCTTTTCAGTATGATGGTATAGAGCGACCCAGAATCCACTATTAACTTCACCACCTTGCCCTTAATGGCAAACTCTGACTTCGGTCTACATGACCTTCCAAAAGGCTAACACACTTCCTCACTGATACACAACACTCTCTCAGTGGGAAAATCGCCACTCACTTTAGACACCTTGCCGCAGCTTTTCTCTTTTTCTTTGCACATACAAGCACAATGACCCTTCCGTCCACACCCCCTACACTTTCTTCCAAAGGCATACCAGTTTCTGGTGTCAGAGGTATTATAGGAACTGAGAGCAATACCTACCACTGGAGGAAGATTTAGCCATGGTTTTAGCCCCCCCCCGGACAACACGTTAACATAGTAACATGGTAACCTCCCCTCCCACTGACGACACCTCAGCTGATCACTTTTGGTCATTCCATTCCATCTCCTTCATACAATATTCCAACTCCTCAACTACCTTTGCAATCTCAATGGCATCTTTTAAAGATGGATCTTTAGCAGCCCAGAGTCGCTCCTGCGTCTTTCTACTCCTACACTGAACAATGAGTTGGTCCCTTATCATCTCATCTGTCATGGCGCCAAATGTACACTTGGCAGATAGATCCCTTAACCATGTGAGAAACTCATCTATGGATTTCCCAGTCCTCAGAGGTTGTGTGTATATATTGTATCTCCTCGTGACAACATTTGTGCTCTTTGCAAATCTCAACTCTAGACTCCTTCTTGCCTCTACATACACATCACAAATGGCTCGCCCTGCTTGATCAACAGCTTTGGGCAAATATTTAAATATATGTTGGCCCTCTTTTCCAAGTGTGCCCAGTAAGATAGCCCTATTTCTGCTGGATGGAAATTCCAAACTATCCAATGCTTTGAAGTAGTTATCAAAAACATCTTCCCACTCCTCCCATTCAATAGATGGAGTACCGGGCTGATCTAAAAACAATGAAAGTGGTGTTATGGCTGCTAATTCCATGCAAGATAAAATGGCCCAACCTGTCAGCTAAAAACAAATAACAGTTGGACAAAACCTTGCAGACACCTTCTAATAGTAGTCACAATGTCTTTGGCAACTAAAGGATAAATTCCTTCAGAAATGCATCAAGTGGATAAGCAGGGTCTGCTGTTGCTCATAGGTTTGCAGAACAAAGTTGTAACAAGCTCCCCGTATTGCAGCAAACACCTTGGAGAGCACACTACTCGCAGTTTTCCTTAGGCTCTCTCACAAAAACAAAACCTTTTTGCTCCATCCACCTTATTTAGAGACAATTAGGTAATTTTCCAGATGAAATTGCCCATTCATAGGCCTGCATGGGGCCTTCTTGAAGATACGCGATTACAGTTACGATGAAAATGCTCCCCTTTGTGTCGCTCTATTAATTGAGGCTCAGCAGCACCAAGATAACACTGCTTCTTATGACGTCACTCCAATCAAGGCACCGTAGCCCGCAGATGTGCCGTCAACTCCACAGTGTCCCTGTAACGTCGCATCAATAGCATGACTCATCCGTATCCAGGGCAACCTGTTGCCAACGTGGTGCTTGGGACACCCTCATAGCTGATAAGCACTGTTAAAACACCGCTGCGTGCACTCACAGAGTCTGGTTTCCACAACCATTAAAGAATTAAACTTCCAGTTAAACAGGCGCTGCCACACTGTACCAACAGTCACTGCAAAAATTAGTATAACCTTAAATAAGCAGCCTAAGAACTTACAGTTTGGGAATTCATTCAGTAGTGTGGTCCTCCTTACTTGCTTGCATGGGCCAAGAACACCACGTCTATAGAGTCCATCCTCCTTGCTGCTGGACCAACTAATTGTCACTAAAATGTAGAGAACTAGACCATCAACAGAGTAGGAATACTGTACTTTTATTGTACGAACGAAGACTCAAAGTTGCAGTGCCTCGTTCGCTGGCCAGCAGGCAACTGCAGACGAATGGAACCCGCTTCAGCACCATAGTAATAGAACTTAGAACCTATAACATAGGCATTAGTTAAAGGGCACGTAAAAGAAATACAACACATCCCTTTGTCTTAAGGTGTGAAATCACATGTCGAATGCATAAGTCTGTCCTTAAATTCATCTCTTTTATTATGGATCAATTTTCATTCATTCTTCTTGGAGCTCCTCTGCTAGATCTTTTAATTCAGCATATATTTTATCAACTTCGATGTCAGAGTGTTTTATTATTATTTGCATCTTTCTCTTTGAACAGTCCATATTGTGTGTGCAGTCATGCTATTTCATTTGGCTAAGCATTACGAGAATCGTTACGACTCTAATGACTCTTCCTGCTGCCAGATATATTTGCAACAAACTAATTTCCCATTGTTTATTCATTTTTTAATTCAATCTCTCTAATTGATTCAGGTTCATTTTAGAATATAATGCAAATTTATGACTTTTGCCTTCATTTTGTTATTGGATTGAACATGGGATACTCATTGTCTTTTCTTGAAATATCTCATGTGCAGCTGGTCTTCTGTTTGCTTGCTTTGCATCCATAATAGTTGATGTAGTACTGCACTTATAACTTCTTAGCTGATATTGGAAAAAATCTTTCAAGTGTTTTCTGAAAATTGCATTTGACCCGGTTGCAATCCTGTAAATGTATTTCTTTGTCTAAATTTATTTAGGAATCTGCTGTATGTCCTTCAGTGGTAGAATACACCTCCATATGCACAATTTCACACACTCTCTTCAACAGTGGCCAGGTTGCTGCTGTCAGACCCCAGGGGCCCCTCGAATTGCAGTTGTTCAGTCTTCCCCTCTCAGTTCAAGTTACTCCATGCACAGGTAGTTTCTCCTCTTCCATTCAACAATCCTGGGTTGTTGCAGCACTGGATTTCTACTCCTTAATTAATTAATTGTTCTCTAAACTTGATCTTTCCAGCGCCCAACAAGGGTTTGCCAGGCAGTGGTGAGACTGGAAAGCTCGATTATATTATATTTTATACTATATAATAAGAGTAAGTCCTACTTTGAAATGCGGGTAGAATAAACAGATCTGATTACACCAAATTTACTCCTTGCCTTCCCTATTAGATACAATACAGATGGTATTTTAAATGCCTGCTGAAAGTGGTTGAGGGGAGCAAAACACTTCAAGATTATACTTACAATATAGTCATGCTTAAAAGACCACAGACTCCGTACTCTAGTTTTGTGGATTTATTATAAGGCCAAAAATTATTGAATATAAACACCTTAATATCAGAGTATATAGGTACATGAAAATCAATACAGAGCTGAGTCTACGAATATAATTCATGCGGCAAAAAAGGCATAATGTGATGAACTCCAAAATCAAAATGCAACACGTAATGGATACTGAGTCTAATTCTCTTTTCATTGAGAAGAAAAACAAAAGTTATCTTTCCCTACACTGCTCTCAATGAGGGTCCTGCCTATCTCCCTTGTATCATACCTCAAAGGCATCAGCACGTGTTGACTTCCTAAGAAGTACTCATGTCAAATGGGTCTGAGAGCTTAAGGCTATGGGGCTCGCTCTAAGATGTTCCTTCTCCTCCGGAAAAATGCATAAGTCTCTCTACACTGTCCCTGCGCATCATACAAAAAGACAATGTTCCGCCCCCAATACATCACATGACAAACTTTTCAATTGCAACTGTCTGTACTTTTCCACAGGAGCTGTGTTGTTCAGCTCCTGATCAGTGGCCTTGGTTCCCAGACCAGCCAGACCTGAAAGGCGTCCTCCCTTTTACCTTCTAGTCTTCTTCAAAGACATTCTAGGTATCTCCTTAAATCTAAGAATAACAAGGTCGAATTCCTGCACCTGCAGTACGATGAGAACATACTGTCTTCGCATACAAAAAGGATTCATTTAATTAATTATTGAGCAACCAAGGAGAATTGAAACTAACAACAACCTGCAGTTTGGGCCTACAGTGCAGGCAACTTAAATAACACACAATTACATTTACATGAGTATAATTTCATCCTGCATATTACACGTGCAGGAATTATAAGTGACTCTAATACATGTAAATCCTGCTTGAATGTGCACACTACATTTCAATACTTATATAAGGTGAATAGATGCATCTTAATAAGCATAAAACACTGCAAACGATAAAATATATGTGAGTGCATTTGAACGATGACTGTAATGCACCCATTCAATTTAGAGTGCTGTAAGCGCTCTATCAGTTCCCCCTCTAATGACTTGTGTCATAACACTAATAATTTACTTCTCTCACAGTTTTCTCCTTGTAGAAGAGACTGACCTAAACAGAAGTTGTAGCTTGCCGTCCCTGTTTAAATCTTTCTAACCCTTTAAGGTGCAGATAATGACTGTCCTGCAGTCATTCTAACTGCTGCTCTCATTCCTTCAAGGGGTTTTCATTGTGACGTGCCTTTTGCCATTTGTAAGCTTTGATGGCTCCCAATAGTACAATTATACAAATGACAGCTATTATGATAGGTTTCAAGATGTATCCCATTATTCTTTGTCCCAGACTTCCAAACCAGCTTCCAATCTTCCCACATCCCTTGCCAATTTGTTCCATAATTCCATCTGCAGCCAGATCACGTAAATCTTGATGTAGCTCTGAAATATTACTAATATATTTCCGTATATCCCGACTATTGCAGGAATATACGTGCAGCACTGTTAAACTTTCCATAATTCACAGACTCCTCTGGCTTTTGCTAATAGCACATCTAAAGCAAGACGATTTTGAAGAACCATAGCCCTTATCGAAACCATCTCCCCATCAACAAGTAATAAGATTTGGCCCGTATTCACAGAGAGCTTATCCACTATTGTGCCAACTTTATAATTTTTACATCATTAAAACTCACGCCCACACTAGGTATCATTGCTCCAAATACAGCTCCAATGATTTGTCCAGCACCTGCACCACGTTTTCCACTGTGTACTCTTTTCTCTTCTAAGGGCCATAAATCATCTACATGAAATATTTTGGGAAATACCACAGCTAAATAACATGTACCAAACCAATTCTTAGGCAATTTCACATAAGCACTTTTCCCACACACAAAATACACATTTGGTACTATGGTTAATTTATCCAATAGCACCTTTCTTATTGACTCCTCAATTGAGAAAATGTGTTCACAATTACTCTCACCCACAAATATTTTGTCATAATATGTTGACGGTGACCAATGCACAATTTCCCTTTTTGCTGAAAGTCCAAAGCTTTTGGACCAGAGCTTCCCTTTGCCTTATTATCTAATTCTTCTGGCGCCCATGGGATAACCTTATGTTTTGGGTGGGGGGGCGGAGCTAGCCAGCGACGAAAATGGCCGCCTGAGCCGTTAGCTCCTGCGCCTTACAAATGATCCTGGCAATTATCCTACAACCCGCGGTGCCCTCCGTGCCTTGAAACACTGCCTAGGCACACCGCAACGGCAGGGGCAACTTTCGAGCGAATCTCGTCCCTGGGCGCTGGCGTCTACCGCGGATCTGATCCGCCCTGCCTAAGGATGCGACACGCGGCGGCCAGGCCTACAGAGCACCACCGCTGGAGTAGCTGCTGCACCCGGAGAGACGTTGTGCTGGTGGGGCCCTGCCGCGCGGATACACTGTCGCCCCTGCTCTGAGGCCGAGGAGAGAGCAGCCAGACACCGGTTACAGGAGAGGAGGCGAGCGGAGGGGGCCGCGCCTGGTGGGCTGCGCCGCCTAAGTGATCGGGCCCGGTGGGGGCCCCCTACTTGAGCGCCTGGATTCAGTTGGGCCTCCGGTCCCGCCGCATCTCGGAGGGACTGCTGGCGGGCGGGACCGGCGGGGGAGCGCTGCCTGCTCTACACACAGGACATAGCGGGAGCAGCGATATCGATTGGGGGCCTGCGAATTCCACCCCCGCTCCCTCCCCGCTGGCTTTGAACTGGGGCCTGTGATTATTGCCTGGGGACCGCGGACTCGAAGACATCGCGTCCCTCTTGGGGGAGTGCTTGGCACCCCCCTCCGCCATCATTGCCCTGGGGCCCTGTGCTTGACCGGACGAATGGAGCCAGACGGGGGAATACCTGCAAGCCTGTTTGGGATCTGCTGGCCCGGAGAGGATGCCAACCCGGGTGAGAAGTGGGAACTGAGCCTGGTGTGGCGGTGACGCTTGCCGTCGCGGCTGGATCCTAATACAGACATTTTGCCTGGGTATATTGGAGCACAGTGTGGAACCTGCCTCCCTGAATTGCTGAGGTGTGGGTACAACCCTGGGCGGGCCTCGGGTGAAAGGGGCTGCAGCTTTGAGAGACTGAGATTATTGAATACAACCACTGCCTGCGCTGAGTAATCTACTTATCCTAGTGCCTCCCTGTTTTTGGTTCTGGTACACGCCTGTTACACTGGGAGTTAGGACCTGGCTGTAGCACTGGGCAATAGAGCCGTCATGGGACGCCCAGTCCGTTGCAGCCCAAATTGACATTTGATAGCAAAAAGACCAAAACCGCGGAACCCTTGCAGAGAACGGAGCGAACGGAAGCGGAGACTGCGGCGAATGGGGAAGCGACGGAGCCCGATATCCGCTGCATACTGCTGGCCATGGAAAAGAACTTGCAGGGTGGCATCGCCTCGCTAGGGACCAAGATGGACTCTCTAACATATCGCATGGATCGGATGGCAGAGCTGCTTGACAAACATGCCGAACGGATAGACATGTCGGAACGACGCATAGGCGAGGTGGAGGAGGCGCAGACAACCTTAGATTCCGAGCATAAGCAGTGGGTAAGGTGATACAGCTCTTGCAGTACTAGGCGGAGGACTTGGAGGCACGGTCCCGTAGATGCAATATCCGTATTACGGGACTGCTGGAACGCACGCCAACGGGCAACATGGAACTATTTGTAGAGGCCCTTTTGAAAAAACTGCTGGGAGACACTGCATTCTCGGAGATGTTTGTTGTTGAAAGAGCACATCGCACTCTGGGCCCGAGGCCTAAACCTGGGGCCCCTCCAAGAACCATTTTGGCCAAACTCCTCAATTACAGGGACCGTGACACCCCGCTGAAGCTTGCTCGGGAGAAGCAGCCGCTGACCTATGAGGGCAGCACGCTCTCTCTATTTCTGGACTTCACAGCGAGAGTACAGGAGGCACGGCTCCAGTTCGTGCCCATGAAGCGACAACTCCGCGACCTCGGGGTGGATTATGCCATGCTCTACCCTGCCAAGCTGAGGGTCAACAGGCAGGGGAGGTCTACGATTTTCACGGATCCCAGAGCGCTTCAGAAGGCCATGAAGAACTGGCGTAGGGACATGCAGAAGTCCTCGGAGGACGGTCGCCATGACGAAGCTGCCGGCGGCTCCCTGGAGGATCAGGACTGAACCTGTTGGTTGTGGTTGGGTGAGATACTGGTACCCTGGGGAACTGAGAATTTGAGGGCCTAGCTCTTGGCCCTAGATGTTGCTACCTCTATTTTGAGCTGCTGACTCTGTTGTGACTTGCCTTTAGCGCTGATATTGCAGGGCTGATGAGGGCTGGAGTCGAGATAGGATATGCAGATGGGGGTGGGGCGACTACCACTTGGTGATTCTTTGTTGATATCACACTTCCTACCCTTCATCTCACTATATTTGGGGCACCTGCCGGTTGGAGTTATATTGCCATTTTGGGTTAGCACCTTTAAGCCTGTGGATGCATAGTAATAGCAGCTTCTTATATGGGACAAAACACAGGAAGTGTAGATGTTAGTTGTAACTGTTATGATTGCGGAGGTGGGGCATTTCCCGCTGCGCTGTGTGGATGTTCCCCGTTGTAATAAGGGAACTGTTATTATATAGGAGGGCACTTGCTAAGGCTGTTTATTTCCTTTTTTCTAGTGCACAGCGAGCCTTACTGCAGGACATTGTTATAGATATACTGTGAGCAGGCTACCTACGCCCCTGTGTGTGGTACACTATTCCCTGTCCGCTTCCCATAACTAGAGGAGACCTTTTCTTTTATTCTCTTATTTGCATAGCCTTTTGATTTGCGATTTGTATTTGTATTTGAGTTTCTGGGAGTGGTGGGAGGAGGGGGTGAGACGGTAGAGGGAGGATTTGGAGCTACGTTGGGGACTATGGTAGGGGGTGGACTGGGAGGGGAACGGGGGGTGGGCAAGCGTGGGTGTGGGTGCGGGTGGAATTACATATTTGTCAATTGTTGCTAATTGCAATTAGGGAGGTTTGTTTGATTGCTGTTTGTTCGAAATGGAGTACTATTGGCAAAAACACTACATGTAGGCCACAAGAGACATTGGCGTGGACAGATACACCTGATGGCTTAATCTCATTATGTCACCAAACATGACACAGCAGCCACATGAAAACGATACCATTACACTTCTGACATGGAACGCAAGAGGGCTGAATGATCACAGGAAGGTCAGACGTGTTCTACAGTAACTCTTGAGGCATGCAATTGACATCGCACTGCTTCAGGAGACCCACTTGCGCCCTGACAGCCCGACATTTACCTATAGGGGACTGAACAATCACATACATGCTGCAGGGCTCACCTCACATGCCAGGGGCGTACTTACATGGGTGAACCCCAAGGCCCCATTCACACTGACACCTATTGCTACGGACTTAGAGGGACGGTATGTCATCACGAAATGCGTGGGCAAAGGCATGACTTTGCACATAGTTAACTCCTATGGACCGAATTTTGACTGCTCCTCTTTCTATCCAGCTCTGGCCTCGGAGGTGCGAGAACTCTGTGGGGAGCATGTGCTGAGGGGTGGTGATTTTAATATGGTCCGACAGCCTGCGTTGGACAGGCCGGACGGCCCTGAACGACGCCCCTTGGCTTCGGCCAGAGCTCTTGAAGCTGAAATGACGAGACTGGGACTACAGGACGTGTGGAGGACTAAGTTCCAGACACAAGGAGGGTACACTCATTATTCTGCACAGCATGATATTCATACTCGTATAGACTACTGGTTACTAACCTCATTCCTCCTCTCCATGGTACAAGCGTGTGTGACGCTGCCCCGCACTTATTCTGACCATTCCCTGGTGCTTGTCACCCTTGGAGCCCTGGCGAGGCGGCCTCCTCCTTTTTCTTGGCGACTTCCCCCATATGCGTTGCTGGACGTGACTTTCCGGGAAGAACTGGCGACTGCTAATGAAGAGTTCTTTGACAAGAACGTGGGCTCGTGGACTCCTTCCTCACAGTCTGAGAAGCCTATAAGGCTTACATACGTGGACTTGCCATCTCTAAGCATGCGGCTGTTCTCAAATCTATCCGGGACCGACTGTCCTTACTGGAGCATAGGCTAAAAGATATTGAAACACGTCGCTTGCTGGACTCAGGAGCAGAGCTGACTCGGGAATTGGCCCAAACGATACGTGAATACAATGAGGAGGCGGATACCGAGGTGAAACACCTAGGAAGATATGCCATTGCCAGGTCATATGGCGAGGGTGAGAGCCCGGGGGCGGTGCTGGCGCGTATGGCAAAACAGCGCAGGAACAGCGCGGCAATGCCTACACTACGATCCTCCACAGGGGAGGAATTGACTGAGGAGCAGGTGGCGGCTCGCTTTAGGGATTAATATAAGGAGCTCTATGCGTCCAGGGGACCGGCTTTGGAGGAACTTATTTTAGACTATTTAACACATATCCAATTACCATGGCTGACCGATACGCATCGGGAGTTTTTGGTATGCCCTTTTGAGAGGGAAGAAGTGATTTGGGCGTTATCGTCAATGAAGGCTGACAGTGCTCCGGGAAGTGATGGCTTCCCGGCCTCTTTCTACAAAACGTATTCTGACTTACTGATACCTAAATTATTGACACTTGTTGAGCAGATGGCGGAAGCGGAGGAAATGCCCCCTACGATGCGGGAAGCTATTATTGTGGCTATCCTCAAGCCCGGGAAGCCCCCTGAGGACTGCGCTTCCCACCGGCCGTTGTCGCTGCTTAACGTAGACGCGAAGATATTTGCGCCTAAGCCCACTGACCCCTACGCTTGTTGGCCCTGAACAGGCGGGCTTTGTCCCCAACCGCAATCTGACTTATCATCTGCGGACAGTGTTTGCGGCTTTTCAGCACACACGCCCCGACATACCAGCGGTAGCGGTATTCCTGGATATGGAAAAGGCCTTCGATTCGGTCGAGTGGCCTTTCCTCCGCTTGGTGCTGCGTCACATGGGGGTGGGGGACCTGTTCATACAACTCCTGAAAAAGCTTTACGCTTTCCCAACAGCGAGGGTCCGCATAGGCTCGCTCACGACAGAGCCTTTTTCTATTGGACGTGGTACCAGACAGGGCTGCCCCCTTTCCCCACTGCTGTATGCCTTGGTTGCGAACCCCCTAGCTTGTGCTTTACGTGAATACCACGGACATCGTGGTATCCGATTCCCCACGTACAACTTGATAGTGTCCACGTACGCGGATGACACTTTGCTCTATGTACGGCAACCGGAGGACAACCTCTCGATGGTACTGAGAGAAGTGGTATTGTTCAGCTCGCTATCGGGGATACATGTGAATTGGATCAAGACCATAATGTTCCCGCTCACGCCCGTCACTGGGAGAATAGATTCAGATTTCCCAATACAGTGGACTACAGATTCGGTCCGCTACTTGGGTAACAAGCTCCACACGGATTCGGAGGTGGTCCTCAGGGAGAATTACGGAGTGGCGATCTCTAGGCTGGAGGACGATGTGGATAAATGGATAGGGCTCCCCGTCTTTGATGGGCCATACATCCTTATTGAAAATGATAGTCCTCCCTCGCTTATTGTTCCTCTTCAGTAATATCCCTATGGTCTTATCGGGAGCGTTCTTCCAACAGCTGCACGTTCTAGTGCTGCGTCTGGCGTGGGCTGGCAAACAGCCCTGGGTAGCTTGGGACATCTTAATTCGCCCCTACAAAGAGGGCGGACTACATGCTCCGGACCGTGAGCTATATTATCGGGCTGTGCAGGGTGCGCATGCATATGGCTGGATACACGGCCCGACTGACGCGCTTCACCTACGGATTGAAGCATTAGTGGCTGCCCGACTCCGTTACCGATTCAAAAAGGGGGTGGTGATGGACAGAGTATCTGAATTAAGCAGAACACTCCTACCCAGTCAAAAGATCAGGGCTTGATCCATCACTGTTTTTTAGCTCACTGCACCATCCCAGTTCAGAACCTGGCTACATGCAAATTAGTCTGACCCTGGCCCAGTGCATCATGGGAAGTGGGCAGACCAAACTACCAAGCCAATTCTTTACTGGAAAGGAAACAAGCTTCCGGGGACTGGTTTCTGGCATTACAGCCATCTTCGGCCCGGCTTGCTTGAATCCTGATGGTGCAGTGAGCAAGGGACTCACATCTGAGCATACCCTTCCACACTTGTGGTGGCCAATACGATTCAAAAAGGGGGTGGTGATGGACAGAGTATCTGAATTAAGCAGAACACTTCTACCCAGTCAAAAGATCAGGGCTTGATCCATCACCGTTTTTTAGCTCACTGCACCATCCCAGTTCAGAACCTGGCTACATGCAAATTAGTCTGGCCCTGGCCCAGTGCATCATGGGAACAGGGCAGACCAAACTACCAAGCCAATTCTTTACTGGAAAGGAAACAAGCTTCCGGGGACCGGTTTCTGGCATTACAGCCGTCTTCGGCCCGGCTTGCTTGAATCCTGATGGTGCAGTGAGCAAGGGACTCACATCTGAGCATACCCTTCCACACTTGTGGTGGCCAAAACAATTCAAAAAGGGGGTGGTGATGGACAGAGTATCTGAATTAAGCAGAACACTCCTACCCAGTCAAGAGATCAGGGCTTGATCCATCACCGTTTTTTAGCTCACTGCACCATCCCAGTTCAGAACCTGGCTACATGCAAATTAGTCTGACCCTGGCCCAGTGCATCATGGGAACAGGGCAGACCAAACTACCAAGCCAATTCTTTACTGGAAAGGAAACAAGCTTCCGGGGACCGGTTTCTGGCATTACAGCCGTCTTCGGCCCGGCTTGCTTGAATCCTGATGGTGCAGTGAGCAAGGGACTCACATCTGAGCATACCCTTCCACACTTGTGGTGGCCAAAACGATTCAAAAAGGGGGTGGTGATGGACAGAGTATCTGAATTAAGCAGAACACTCCTACCCAGTCAAAAGATCAGGGCTTGATCCATCACCGTTTTTTAGCTCACTGCACCATCCCAGTTCAGAACCTGGCTACATGCAAATTAGTCTGACCCTGGCCCAGTGCATCATGGGAACAGGGCAGACCAAACTACCAAGCCAATTCTTTACTGGAAAGGAAACAAGCTTCCGGGGACCAGTTTCTGGCATTACAGCCATCTTCGGCCCGGCTTGCTTGAATCCTGATGGTGCAGTGAGCAAGGGACTCACATCTGAGCATACCCTTCCACACTTGTGGTGGCCAAAACGATTCAAAAAGGGGGTGGTGATGGACAGAGTATCTGAATTAAGCAGAACACTCCTACCTAGTCAAAAGATCAGGGCTTGATCCATCACCATTTTTTAGCTCACTGCACCATCCCAGTTCAGAACCTGGCTACATGCAAATTAGTCTGACCCTGGCCCAGTGCATCATGGGAACAGGGCAGACCAAACTACCAAGTCAATTCTTTACTGGAAAGGAAACAAGCTTCCGGGGACCGGTTTCTGGCATTACAGCAGTCTTCGGCCCGGCTTGCTTGAATCCTGATGGTGCAGTGAGCAAGGGACTCACATCTGAGCATACCCTTCCACACTTGTGATGGCCAAAACGATTCAAAAAGGGGGTGGTGATGGACAGAGTATCTGAATTAAGCAGAACACTCCTACCCAGTCAAAAGATCAGGGCTTGATCCATCACCGTTTTTTAGCTCACTGCACCATCCCAGTTCAGAACCTTGCTACATGCAAATTAGTCTGACCCTGGCCCAGTGCATCATGGGAACAGGGCAGACCAAACTACCAAGCCAATTCTTTACTGGAAAGGAAACAAGCTTCCGGGGACCGGTTTCTGGCATTACAGCCGTCTTCGGCCCGGCTTGCTTGAATCCTGATGGTGCAGTGAGCAAGGGACTCACATCTGAGCATACCCTTCCACACTTGTGGTGGCCAAAACGATTCAAAAAGGGGGTGGTGATGGACAGAGTATCTGAATTAAGCGGAACACTCCTACCCAGTCAAAAGATCAGGGCTTGATCCATCACCGTTTTTTAGCTCACTGCACCATCCCAGTTCAGAACCTGGCCACATGCAAATTAGTCTGACCCTGGCCCAGTGCATCATGGGAACAGGGCAGACCAAACTACCAAGCCAATTCTTTACTGGAAAGGAAACAAGCTTCCGGGGACCGGTTTCTGGCATTACAGCTGTCTTCGGCCCGGCTTGCTTGAATCCTGATGGTGCAGTGAGCAAGGGACTCACATCTGAGCATACCCTTCCACACTTGTGGTGGCCAAAACGATTCAAAAAGGGGGTGGTGATGGACAGAGTATCTGAATTAAGCAGAACACTCCTACCCAGTCAAAAGATCAGGGCTTGATCCATCACCGTTTTTAGCTCACTGCACCATCCCAGTTCAGAACCTGGCTACATGCAAATTAGTCTCCGTTACCAGCGCTATGGTCTCGATCCAGAGATCGCCAAACGGGCATCCTGGACGATATGAACCTAGTGACGCATGCCTGGCACAATCTCATGGACGCTCAGGCTTGCTCGCTGTTGTACGCCCCGGGTGCACAATTGGCCTGGTGTTCGCGGCTAGACCCCTGCAGGGATAAAGGCGTGCTGTCCGCCCTGGCTAGCTTGAATCTCAACAACATGGGCAACCTATTCACGAGTAACAGACCTTGTACTTGGGAAGATTTGAACCCAAGGGACGGCACTAGAAACCAGCTCCTCCCACGCTTTCAATTACAGGGTGCGACATGCTTTGAGAGAGCTGCTTGGAGAGGATATGGCAGAACCCCAAACGGTCTTGGCGTACGACTACGTAGTCACTGCTAAGACGCCGGCTAAGTTAATCACGAACCTCTACCGCATCACAGTAGCAGAGCGGACGGCGAATTATGCAAAACCGCGTCTAGCATGGCAAACTGATTTGGCCATTGACCTCCCGGAGGACAAATGGCGATACTGCTGCACTAATGTAAAAAGAGCATCCCTTAATGGCCGCCACCGCCTACTACACTTTAAATTCCTTAACAGGGTATATTACACCCTTGAGCGACTGTTTCGATATGGTTTACGAGAGAGTCCCGGTTGTGAAAGATGTAGGGCGCAATCTGCTGATTTTTTGCACCTTGCTTGGATGTGCCCAAAAGTCACGGACTTCTGGCGTGCTGTATACGGCGAGGTGAATAGAGTCACCTAGCTGTCATTGACCCCATCTCCACTGATGGCCCTGCTGAGGTATTCTAAGGAAATAGTACCGGCAAGGCGAAGACTCGTGGATATGGCCTTTTTGGTTGCCAAACACTGTGTATCGCTCACTTGGATGTGGGGACCACCCCCGTCGCTTGCCAAGTGGTCTAATGACAAGCTATATTGCTGCACACAAACGGACAGTATAGTGAGCTGCTCCCACCCCGTAACCGCCCTAAAAACTACTGGGCGCTGTACCTGGAGAGGAGGCCAGTACCAGATGACAACAATCAGGAGGTGACTCCCTTACCTTTGGGGGTGGAGGGTACACATGATGGCTCATCGCAACACACTGACGTGGGGCTGAACCGGACATGAGTCTTTTGCTGACAAACATGGCTAAATGCTGAGAATGCTGCCAAGGCTTGGGATGTAGAAGTGTATAGGACATGTGACGACAATGCTGTCCTTATGGTGGAACGCCATAACTTCTGGTTAATGTGTCCAGGACAACGAGTTTCTGTGATATTAATGTCTTACAAGTGCCAATACTGTACTCCTTGATTGTACGTTGAGAAAATGCCAATAAATAAATATTTTAAAAAAACAACAAAAAAAACCTTATGTTTTGGGTCTGGCCTAAATAAAGTCTGCCTATGTCGATCTTCTATCTGATCTACGAACTTCTTTTTCCAATATCAGTCTACATGAACGTCAGACTGTGTCTATGAGCATACAATGTATCCAAAGTAATAGTGGGTACAAAATACTTAAACATCCTCTCTACCTCCTTATAGTAATCATATGTATTCATGTACTTAAGATCTGGAACTTCTGAGAGTACCACTTCATAATTTGAGAAGTAGTACTCAAAATGGTCCTTACTATAAAACATGCTCAACAACACACTACATGTGATGCCATAGGTCAAAGGTAAGTGATGACATCAGATGTCCTCTTCTACTGATGCGGTTAATTGCATACACACATAACAATCTTTCGTGTCCATTGTATCAACATACTCATACAACAAGCGAGCATATGCATTCAGCGTGAAATCACCCTTTGATAAATCTACATGGAACATCCGACTAATGTCCCTAATCATATCTCTATCTTAGGCAGATGCACCCTCTCCTACATCTAAAGTAGATGGGGTAGGTGTTACTCGTTTCCCATTCTTTTCAGCATCGTGAGACCCAACCAAAGATGTAACAATCACCACAGTTATAACAATAAACGCCATAACAATAAGGGTACCAATTATGCATTTTTTGCTTGCGTCCTGACTTTTTACTTTCCATTTTGAATCATTGTTTAGTTTGAGACGTAAATGAACTTAACAAAGTCTCTTGTCTTCTTTTCTTTGCTTGATTTTGTTAATTACAATGTCTTTTTATTGTTCTTTTCCATTCGATTATTGCAATGTTCAGTTCAACTATACTAAACCTACTGTAGAGATGTAGTCAGCCCTAACCCTCAATTCTTCTTCTACTGAAAGTCCCTATTTTAAATCTTCTTCCACTTGGGGTGAGGTTATCTTCTTTCTAACGCTAATAAGATTTTCTTTCACAGTTCAAGCTTCATCGTTTATGATATCAGATCCAAGCATAGCAAGAACTAGCTTCAGAATCTCTGCACGAATCTCTCCCATTTCTTGTGCTGTAGGCTGTCAACCAAAGGTAGGGAAAGCAACTTGGTTAAGGATCAAAAATTGCAAACCACTCAGCCTTGGTGGATCGGGAACTGTCAGAGTCCGAATTCCAAAAGCATCAACTCCAGGGACTATTAATTGAATATCAATTGTCAGAGTGCTCTCTCCGTGACTCACTGTGCCAGTTCGCTACCTCCCGGATCGCTCCAGTCTCTGGACCTGTAGCCAGATACGTCCACTCAGGAGATGCATACTTTTGAGACAGTAATCTCTCTCTTCTTGATGGTCTTAGTCCATCCGGTCTTTCTTCGGTATCACTTTGATCAGATTCAGATGTTTCAGGAATCGGAGCGAGATTCTTCTCAGATGCAAGCCTTATGTTCAGCCTTTGTTTCTTTGTTGACCACTTTGCTGCTGCAGCATCAGCTCTCCTCTCTTCCTCTCGATCTGATCCTTCTGCACCAGGCTGCTCACTCTGCTCTGGTTCAAAGTTCACGTCTGCAATCTCGTCTATCTCAGAATCTGAATTCAACTCGGGAGCTGGTTGATTTATTCTTTCTTGCTCGGGTGATTGTTCAGCCTCATCAAGAGTTCTCACGATCTGACATGTTCTTTCTGTTTCTGTTGCATTCTCGATTGCACTTCTCGGAACAAGGGCAGTTGTGTCCTCAACAGATTCTGGGACTCTGTGAGCATGTGAAGAGTAGATCCAGTTTGGCAATCCTCCACACTTTACCGCCATACTTGTGACCAATATCACATGGTATGGTCCTCGCCAGCGAGCATCAAGGCAGCTCTTTCTCACTTGCTTTCGGACAAGCACCCAGTCACCAGGGTTAAGATCATGCAGCAGGTCTCTCGAGGTGAATGCAGTCGCCGCCTCGCCCTGGTTGGACACAGAATTAATCACATCAGCCAGTCCCCTACAATAATCCATAACCAAATCATCTGTGATGTTTATCAAAGCTGAAGCTGGCACCATAGGCAAGCGCATAGCTCTTCCCATCAATATTTCGGGGGAGAGAGTCCTGTCCTTTTATCAGGAGTGCCACCTAGACTCATCAATACCAATGGCAATGAACCTTGCCATTTTAATAAAGTTGACGAACAACATCTTTGACACCCTCATTTTGATTGTGCCATTTATCTGCTCCACAAGACTATAGTGCAATCTCTGATCAATCTTCAAAGCTGTAAACAACAATTTCATGATTTCATTATGGAAGTGTGTTCCTCTATCTGTCTCCACTGAGGTCGGAAATCCAAACTGTGGTATCAGTCCTGTTAAGATCAGTTTTGCCACTGTGAGGCTGTCACATCGTCTAGTTGGATATGCCTCAACCCAACAATAAAAGATACACACCACCACCAAAACATATCTCTGCCTATTATACGTCGGCGTCTCGATATAGTCCAATTGTATCCTATTGAAAGTTCCTCCTGATCATCCAATGTGGCTCATCGCAACTACAGTTCTCTTTCCAACGTTCATTTGTTGACACGTAACACACCTGTGACACACTGCTTCAATATACACACGAAATTGTGGGTTGTACCTAGTTTGCCTAAACACTCATACCATGGCATCTCTCCCAAGGTGAACTGCTCCGTGAATCTGCCTTGTCATTAGGCTCAATAAACAGTTGAGTAATACTGCTATGTCGTCTGTCGAATACCCAAATGCCATCTTCTCTCTTTTCAAAGCCTGCTCTAACCCATGATGCAGCCTGCTCCTCTGGAACCTCATCCTGCACCCACGTCACCTCATCCCAAGTATCAGCTACAGCTAACATCATTCTGAGCTTGGTCTCTTCTGTGGTCTCTCCTACATATTCACCATTGAAAATACAAGCATGTATAGCACAAAAACGAGCTACTTTGTCAGCATAGTTATTTTCTTTAGTAATAAAGTCCTCTTCCTTCCCTTGGGCTGCACATTTTACCATTGCAATCTCCCAAGGTTTCTGCAAAGCCTCTAGCAATTGACTCCCATATTCTCAATTACGGATGGGGGAATCCTGAGGACGTTGAAAATCACCTTTGTGACCATAACTGTCCACAGTCATGAGCCACTCAAATCCCATATTGGCTGTCTGTATAGATAGTCACTCGGACTCCGTCTGCAATGGGACAAGCACGTATCAGAGCAATAATTTCGGCCACCTGAGCAGAGTATACTCTTTTCAAACAGGTAGCTTCTACCACCCCCAAGATGATGTACACAGCAAACGCTGCTCTCAAACACCCTTCATTGTCTCTTAAGCATGAACCATCAACAAAAAGGATCAAATCAGATTCAGGCAGCGGTTCATCGAAAATGTCAAGTCTGGGTTTGGTAGTTCGCTCAGTAACATCTAGACAGTCATGCTCTTCACAATCTTCTCCTTCCAATTGCGGAAGAGGCAACAATGTGGCAGGATTCAAAGTGGTACAGTGTTTCAGAGTAACATTTTAGGAAGCCAATATAACTTGCTCATACTTTTTAGGTCTGTTATTTGTTAAATACTGTGTCGTTGTTCTTGTCATTAACAGTTCTACTGAATGTGGCACGTAAATAATAAGTGGATGACCGATCACTATGCTTTCACATCTCTTAATGCTGACACCTGTTGCAGCAACAGATTTGAGACATCCGGACAAAGCAGAAGCTACTGGATCTAATGTAGCTGAGAAATAAGCCACTGGTCTAAGGACACCTCCATGTGTCTGTACAAGGACCGCTAACGCACATCCTTTCTTCTCACAGCTGAAAAGCGAAAATGCTTTGTTGTAATCATCTGGCATTCCCAGGGCTGGTGCACGATATTGGCTTTCACTCCACTCGTGGGAGGCTCTAAAGCATTCGTTGTCCCATGGTACCGGATCACTAATGTCCTTTCGAGTCAACCTCAACAGTGGCTTTGCTTGTAAAGAAAAATTTGGGATCCACTGTCAATAATAGCCGACCATTCCCAAAAACATGCAGACTTCTTTTTGTTTTTTTGGAGTTCCCATTTGCAGATTTGTCTATGCAATCTGGTGACACTCTTTGTTAACCCTTCTCAATTCGATGACCCAGATATTGCACTTCTGTTTGACAATAATGAAGCTTGTTTGGGGACATCTTGTGTCTATTCTCTGCTAAATGATTCACCAAAGCCACTGTGTTGATCCTGCAAGCATCCTCAATCTTTGAAGCGACCTAAAGGTCATCGATATACTGAACCAGGACTGAGCTCTGGTGCATCACCAGCCCCTCAAGATCGTTAGAACACTCTAACACATGGTCGTCCATCCTAAATGCAAATAAATATTGAGACTCTTCATAAAGTGGTATGGAGAAAAATGCCTGGCAGAAATTGATGACACATGATATCTGAAATAATATAACAGCTGGATTCGGTACCACAGGACAACATGGGATCACAATTTCATTGACCCTGTGCAATCCTTCACTATTCTGTACTTGCCAATAGGCTTCTGTAGTCCCATAATAGGTGAGTTACAGGGACTTCCTCTTATCTCCTTCAGAATGCCTTGTGCAAACATAGACTCCATTACAGGTCTTATTCCAGCCACAGCTCTGGAGCCAATTTATACTGTGGAGTTTGTGGGAATTCAGCATTTGGATTGACCTGTATCTTAACAGCTTCAACCCCTTGGATTAGCCCTATCCCCTCACCTGTGAAATCCCATACTTTCAGAGAAACCAAATCTCTCAAATCATGTGGTAAGTCCTCTGTCGGGAGAACCACAAATAATTCGGCACACAGGCTCATATTGGCCATTTTAAATACAGCATTGTCATCATAGGTTTGCAACCCCATACCCCTCGGAGTGCAAGATATAGTACAATTTAGCTTACACAAACAATCTTGTCCCAATAGACAGACTGGGCTGGAATTACACAACACAAATTGATGTTTGTCTTGGAATGGTCCTATTCTCTCAGGTAACTCATTGGTTAACGGGTTAGTCATTCTTAGATTAGTAGCTCCCACTACTTGAATCGAATATCCTGAAAGGGATACATTTGGGACCACTTCCATTCTTAGTGTGGAATGCGCAGCTCCGGTTTCTAACAAAAAGGTAACAGTATGTCCATTCACTTCTGCATCTACATACAGTCCACTTTGATCCACTTCCAGGGCAGCACTCAAAGTGCACTACCCCATGCATGGATCTTGTTCTTGTCACAGTGTTTAAACCCTCTGACATCTTTCCCTATCCTTCATATTGCATTTGATTTGCTGAATTCAATCGACATGGGCGCTTTCAATGCCCGATTTTGTGACAACAATGACACGCTGTGACCTCCTTTTGATTTGCCACCTAATCATCTCTCATACCGGCATCTATACCCCTTCCTCTTCCCTGTCCAGGTTGAGATACCGTCTGTTGGTTAATTCCTCTACCACTTCCTCTTCCTCAACAGTACCAACATCAATTTCTCTTTTGTTTTTTTTTGTGCTGCCTCTACTTGTTCACTGCTGTATTTTGCATAACGCAGAATTTTGTCTACGGAATTGTTCAGCTAACATATCAAGTGGTGCTGTATCATCAAACTGATTCCAGATCTCAATCCTAACACAAACCTCGAACATTACCCTAGGTGCTTCCCGTCTCGTATCTAGTTCCTCTCTCTGTATCAATAACTCCCTCACTGGTGGAACCCACATTCTGATGTCTGACCTCGAATTTGCCAAAGCTCATGCTCATCTTCGTTCCCATCCACTGTCCATTCTTGATGGGTCAGCCGTGGCTAGCAGTGAAGTACGAGCTTCCACTGGCATCTGAGCCATACCTGTTCCATTCATTGTAAGACTCCCTCCAGACATAGTCTCTTCTCCTTCTGTTTGCTGTTGACTTTCACCTGCTCTCTCTTTAGGGTTATAGATCGAAACCACAGGTCCAATGGTAACTGGTACCGTAAGTGAAACTGGTAACTGCATGGTACATGCAGTTCCGCCTGGCTCAAGGTCTGCATATCCTGGCCCTACAGCTCCCCCTGGAATTCTTATTCCCACTCGCATTCTCTCTCTTACTCCTGTTGTCTGGTCCTCTGAACCCAGTCGTCCCGCTCCTGAAGCTTCCCCCATTTGCTGCATTTTCTCCAACCCAGAGTCATAAGGTGGAGGACGTACTGCTAGCAGTCTTACGAGAAAGCTATCATCTCTATCACTTTCCTCCTCTGTCTTACTCTTCCCTCCAGACCCTTCTTCTAGCAACCTGAATGAATATAATTGTTCTCCCTCTATCGTGTCTACTCTCCATCTCTTCAGCTGTGCATCCCACCCGGCATCCTGATATGCCTTCATTGCTTTCTTCATTCTTCCCTGTGCAGCTTCTCTTCTCTTCGCCATTGCTGCCCTCATCCGTGCATCTAATGACTCGAATTGTGTTGGTCTGGGCCGAGGTTTCAGAGAAGACATCACTCATCTCAGCAGGTACAGCACCTCCATATGTATTGACCCATATCGAGAAAAAGCCAATTCTCCTTCTTTTCTCAGTCATTTATTGCCAATTGTGAAGCCACACTATAGTATGGAGTCCTACGTTTGTTGCCATGTAATGTGCCGAGGTATCCTCTAGTGGAGCTTCTTCTCCCACTCAAGTTACCACCCCTGTGTTGCCTCTACACAAATCAGGCAACACCATCGAACATCGAATTGTGAAAATCAATTATTTGCAATCCGAATTTCAATATTGAACTCCGGACGAACTTCCACCAATCCCAGCGTGGCATTACACCAACCGGCCTATCCCAGTGCGGCCCGCACTGATGTCACAACTGAATATGTGACGAAATCCCGCATTCAAAAATCCCGCATACCAGGACTCCGCATTAATTACAACGCGGAGCCATTACTCCACAGTACAATCACTCCGCAAAATTTAACCCCGCATATAACTTTACAACGCATGCCTTTACAACGCAAAGGCATGTGTGGTGAAGTTATATGCGGGGTAAACTTAGAAAATTTACTTACACTATATATATATATACATATATATATATATATATATATATATATATATATATACACATACATATATATATATATATATATATATATATATATATTTTTACATATATATATATCTATATACATTACCTACTGGCGGTCGCCAGTAGGTATATATAGTTAGGATTTTTTCCCTATGGGATTTTTGAAAATTCTATGTCTAATAACTTTGGCGTTTGTGGACGGAATTGGATGAAATTTTCTGGAAAATGGAACATTTTGTTTCTGAGCAGCCCCTGAAAATTTGGGGGGTGTTCGTCCAGGGGGGGCCGAGAAAAAAGGGGGGTCCCAAAACGTGTTTTTAACATTGAGTTTTCCATAGGGCGGTTGGCCTCACTTTTAGCCCGAACGGCTGAATGGATTTCCATGAAACTTGGCAAAATTGTAGGGACTGGTAGCCCGATGTGCCTTTTCTAGGTCTCAATATATGTGCTCCAGTGGATTTTGAGAAATTAACGTTTAAAAAAAGATATATATCTGTAAGCGCGCTCTGGGCAGCGCTCCGGTCCGCGGACCTTAAGCGTAACGGAACTTCGCGTAGCTAAGCTGATTGGCTCTCCGGTGTCTGTCAACATTCTAAACAGTCCGGAGCGGCCGCCATCTTGTCTCTCGGTAGGATTGAGAGACAAGAGGAGGCCAAAACAAAGGCGAAAATGACCATAAGGGGGCATACTAGATCCTCCCTGACCCCCTAGGTTTAATGTGGAGGTTTTAAAAGGGCCCCGCGGGGCAAAAAAAACAAAAACAATTTTTTGTTTTTTTTGCGTGGGGAGCGCCCGGTCCGCGAACCGGGAAGCGTTCTGGGCAGCGTACTGCAATGAAAAATGAATGATAGACTTTTCAAATGCTGTATGTTAATTGATTGTTGTTTTTGTTGATTATTTTTTATTTTCTTTATTTTTTAAGCATTTTTTTTAATGTGATTGTGTTTCATAATTTATTAAACTTTCTAACATTTCATTGTCAGAAATTTCATAATTATCATGGAATATACATTGTAGTCTCTGAGGGTGTAAAATGTCCTCATTTGCAAGGAGGTTATCTACTGCTTGTACACATTGCAGTAGTTCATTGTCCCAAGTTTCATCGAAAAATTCAATGTCAATTTGATCAATTGTATCAATCAATTCTTGGCTGCTCTCTTGCAGGTCCATTTCAAAAGAAACTTGGTTTTCGCCTTCCATTTTGCCTGAAATTTGGATTAAAAAAATATATATTAGTAGAGATAGGGCAATGTTGGGAATAATTTTAGATAGGCATATTTATCAGTGAATTTATCTTTGGGCAGTGTATAGTATAAGAGTGGAAGTAGGAATATAAAAAAGTGTATGTGATTTAACGTAAGTAAATTCATAATTATACAAGAGAAGCCTAACTCCATCCATAACTATAACAGAGAAGTCTCTCTAAATCTATAACTACTACAGAGGGATAGTATATATCTATCAGAAAAAGTTTACCATATTAACTTATAGTGCACAATATACTTCAGTTTTAAAAATAAAAACTTACCTTTAGAAAGAAGTTGAAGGAATTAGTGAAAATACTATTGAAATGTACAGCAAGAAGTAGTAGTCAAAATGGCTGTGTTTTCTTCTCTTCCTTTATATATATTCAGGTATATAACCAATGAAATGTCAGGTAAAAAAAATAGAAAATGAAAGTAACATTTTCATTGGTTGTCAATTCCAACACTTCAGATGTGTTTTGTGAAGTAATTTACCTCAGGGTATTTAGAGAGGTCTACAGGCTAAATGACTAAATGGAATTCCAATCAAATTTGTGAAAATGGTAGGGATTGGTATGTAGTATGAGCTAATCTATATTTGGTGAAATTGTCTCCAGTGGCTTTTCTGTGAACTACTTTCCCACCTTTTTTGATGGTGCGCTTCCCAGAGAGCGACCCGGTACGCGGACCGTTGAGCGCCCCGGTTCGCGAACCTTAAGCGTTCCGGGAGTCCACCATTTTGTGTTTCGGTCGAATTAAGATACAAGATGGAGGGCAAATAATGTTCAGAATGGGTAGAAGGGGGCACGGTAGAGTTATCTTGACCCCCTAGGTTTTCTGAGGGTGGCTGAGGAGGCTTATATGTGCGAAAAAAAAAACATTTTTAAAAAAAAATTCGCGAGGTTAGCTCCCGGTTCGCGTACCGGGTAGCGCCCCAGGGAGCGTACTTTGTTGGAAATTAGTGAAAAATGTTAGAGTAAAATAATAATTGTGAGTGATCAGATGTAGGGTAGCTCTGAGAAGAGCTTTTGGGTTTATGGTACATTTAGGTACTTATAAGTAGGTACCAATGCACATTCTTAAATTCAGAGTGAAAACTCTGTTGCCCTCATCTGAGAAGTGAACTCCATCTCCTCTGTAGATATCTTGCATGTAGTAACGCAAGTTATTGTTGTACAGGGAGCCCATTCCATAGTCTCTCATGTAAGCTGAAACAGATTTGTTTACATGCTTCCTCGACTTCTCAATTTGTGGACAAAATTGGTTTGACCACCTCCATTTCTGTCTTTGGCATATATTTGAATATACCAAGGCAGTCTGAGGAAAAAGTGCCATTAATTGCTCAAAGGTGTCCTTTAAAAGCATTTCCAGACCTACACCAGTCAAAGTGCCCAAGTCATTACCTCCACAGTGCACAATTAACAGGTCAGGTTTGGGCAAATGCATAAAGGTTTTCACCAATGGTATCAATTGGTGACATTTTAATCCTCTGTGGCCAAACCACTTAATTTCCACATCTTGTAAATTGAGGTTAGGTAATTTCCTGTTTTCAAGGTACCTTTGAGCCCAGTGAATATAACTATGTCCAACAATCCAGACAGAAAACATGGTGAGAGAAGGTTCTCCTGCAGTCAGATGAAGTGTGGCAATGAAATGGCAGTTGAAAAAATGAGAGTTTAAAATGAAAAAAACTGTGGAGTTTCTGTGTTCATGAAGCAGTAACAGTGATTGGTGGATTTTGATTGCTGAAAACAGAAAGTTAGGGTGCACGGATGTGTTCTTTGAAAGATGTATTTTGAATGGTCAATAAAAAATCATTAAATGAAAGAATGCACTGGATATGCAGGTGCACTGAGAGTTCAGAGTTCAATTGCAACAAAGTTGTGTGAACTTGCAAACACCAGAAGTCTTCCAAGAGGTGGTTGCCATGCAGAAAAGACAGAAAGGGCAGAGGGGGGAAGGGTTTTCATTTGAAAAAAGTGAGGGAAGAGTTTTGATTGGGTGACATGAGAAATATGTGTGAAGAATTACAGCATTTCTGTGCTTTTGATAGCTGCAGACTCTGGAGTGCATACCTTTTGCTCTGCTGAAGACAAATTGGTGTGTTTCTGAGACTGTTTTCAAACTCAAAGTATGTGCTAAGGTGAGAAAATATTTCTTTAATTTAGATAGAGAATAGTGTGCTTTAAGGAGAAAATTATGAATTATGTGGCGCAAATTGCTTGTAAATATGCTCCCACCTGTGCATGGAAAATTTAGATTTTGAATGTTTGTGTTACATAGCCATGTTAAAAGTGACCCAACCATGCAGGAAAGGCAATCAAAAACGCTTTTATGTGTCTTAAGGACATTTTAAGTAATTTTCCCATGTGCAGTGTTTTGAAATTATGATTTGAAAATCGTTTTTGAGGTAAAGGAATTGTTTTTAAATTTATGACAAGGACATAATGGTGTATGCTTCTTTATAAGGCAATTGACTGTCCCTGATGTTATTTTTCCCATTTAATGTAAGACTTTTCTCTGTGGCGCAAATTGCTTGTAAATATGCTCCCACCTGTGCATGGTAAATTTAGATTTTAAATGTTTGTGTTACATAGCCATGTTAAAAGTGACCCAACCATGCTGGAAAGGCAATCAAAAAACGCTTTCATGTGTCTTAAGGACATTTTAAGTCATTTTCCCATGTGCAGTGTTTTGAAATTATGATTTGAAAATCGTTTTTGGGGAAAAGGAATTGTTTTTAAATTTATGACAAGGACATAATGGTGTATGCTTCTTTATAAGGCAATTGACTGTCCCTGATGTTATTTTTCCCATTTTAGTGTAAGACCTTTGTCTGTGGCGCAAATTGCTTGTAAATATGCTCCCACCTGTGCATGGCAAATTTAGATTTTGAATGTTTGTGTTACATAGCCATGTTAAAAGTGATACAAACATGCTGCAAAGGCAATCAAAACACGCTTTTATGTGTCTTAAGGACATTTTAAGTAATTTTCCCATGTGCAGTGTTTTTAAATTATGATTTGAAAATCGTTTTTGAGGTAAAGGAATGTTGTTAAAATTTATGTGCGCCATATGCCCCCAAATTTCTTTTTCAGGGGTGCAGCAGGGTGTTATTGAGACACCCCTGCAGCTTTGGAAAAATTCCTAATTTGCGATGAGCAAATTGTTAATCGCAAATTGCACCTTCATTTATATGAGCCTCCTAGCCCATGGAAATGAATGGGTAATTTGCAATTAGCAATTTGCTCATCGCAAATTTGGAATGGTAAAGAATCGCTATTTATTCCTTAAAATTCGCTATTTTGGAAATGCAAAATAGTTATATGATACATATGGCGGTTGATGTCTAAGAAGATAAGAAGCTTAGGGATACATTTATGATGACTGGCGCAATGAAGTTGACATCACTTACTTCATTGGTAGAGCTTTACATGTATTATGTCCTCTGTATTCTTCATCAAGCGTAACTTTAATCTGCAATCCTGAGTAGGCCTCACCTTAAACAAACCTCTGGATAGGCCACATCTTATTGTCATCCTGAATTAATCATTTAAAATGCTAGGGACAGATTTATGATAGGTGTATGCCTCTTTTGCGCCACTTAGAAAACACTGTCCATGGGGAAATGACTTAAAATGTCCTTAAGACACATGAATGTGTTTTTTTAAAACGTTTGCAATTTTTTTGGGTCACTTTTAACATGGTTATGTGACTCAAACAGTCAAAATCTAAATTCGCCATGCTCAGGTGGGAGCATATTTACAAGGAATGTGCTCCATGGGGAAAGGTCTTATAATGTAATATGGGAAAAATTACATCAGAGACACTGAAATGCCTTATAGAGAAGCATACACCATTATGTCCTTGTCATAAATTTGCAAACCATTACTTTTCCCCAAAAACGATTTTCAAATCATAATTTCAAAACACTGCACATATGGAAATGACTTAAAATGTCCTTAATTCAAAATTTGCTATTCCTTATTTTGCGATTGCACTGAAGGATTTGCAAATTTTACGATTCCTTAAATGCAATGTATCAAATAAAAAATATGTAAAAAATGATATTAAGGATTTGGAAACTACCACCAACTTCTAGTTTGTGGTAATTTGCGAATTCTTTTCAAAAAGCATTTTTTTCTAAAAAACAAAAGGTCCCATATGACGCCCATACATGTCCTTAGGGCATGTATGTGTGCCATATGCCCCCAAATTTCTTTTTCAGGGGTGCAGCAGGGTGTTCTTGAGATACCCCTGCACGCTTGAAAAAATTCAATTTTTTGTGATGAGCTAATTGCTAATCGCAAATTGCAACCTTCATTCCTATGAGCCTCCTAGCCCATGGAAATGAATGGGTAATTTGCAATTAGCAATTTGCTCATTGCAAATTAGGAATAGTAAAGAATTGCTATTTATTCCTTAAAATTTGCTATTTAGGAAATGCAAAATAGTTTGATGGTACATATGGTGGTTCATCTGTAACAAGATAAGAAGCTTAGGGATACATTTATGATGACTGGCGCAATAAAGTGGACATTACTTACTTCATTGGTAGGCCTTTACATGTATTATCTCCTCTGTATTCTTCATCAAGCGTAACTTTAATCTGCAATCCTGAGTAGGCCTCAACTTAAACAAACCTTTGGATAGGCCACACCTTATTGTCATCCTGGATTAATCATTTAAAATGGTAGGGACAGATTTATGATAGGTGTATGCCTCTTTTGTGCCACTGTGCGTCACTTTTATGATGCAACGGTGGTGCTAATTTGCAATTAGCAATTTGCTCATTGCAAATTATGAATGGTAAAGAATTGCTATTTATTCCTTAAAATTTGCTATTTAGGAAATGCAAAATAGTTTGATGGTACATATGGTGGTTCATCTGTAACAAGATAAGAAGCTTAGGGATACATTTATGATGACTGGCGCAATAAAGTGCACATTACTTACTTCATTGGTAGGCCTTTACATGTATTATCTCCTCTGTATTCTTCATCAAGCGTAACTTTAATCTGCAATCCTGAGTAGGCCTCACCTTAAACAAACCTCTGGATAGGCCACACTTTATCGTCATCCTGGATTAATCATTTAAAATGCTAGGGACAGATTTATGATAGGTGTATGCTTCTTTTGTGCCACTGTGCGTCACTTTTATGATGCAGCGGTGGTGCAAAAGTTTTGCTATGAGGCGACAACATTACAAATTGATGCATTTAGGCAGATATGTCATGGTGTAAAAAAAACGTACCACATGAAACCGATGCAGCAGTGATGCAAAAGATGCACCATGTCGTAAGACAGGCCTCACTTGGGGCCATATGTATCAAGCTAATTAGCATTCGCAAAGATCAAAATTCTACGAATTTTGGCCTTTGCGAATGTTAATTAGACAAATGGTATGTATCAAACAAGTTTGATGCAAAATAAGGAGTAGCAAAATTTGCTATTCCTTATTTTGCAATTGCACTGAAGGATTTGCAAATTTTGTGACTACTTAAATGCAATGTATCAAACAAAAAATATGTAAAAAATGACATTAAGGATTTGGAAACTATTGTGGTAAATTGGTGGTAATTTGTGAATTCTTTTCAAAAAGCTTTTTTTAAAAAAAACAAAAGGTCCCATATGACGCCAACACATGCCCTTAGGGCATGTATGTGTGCCATATGCCCCCAAATTTCTTTTTCAGGGGTGCAGCAGGGTGTTCTTGAGACACCCCTGCACCCTTGGAAAAATTCCTAATTTGTGATGAGCAAATTGCTAATCGCAAATTAAACCTTCATTCCTATGAGCCTCCTAGCCCATGGAAATGAATGGGTAACTTGCAATTAGCAATTTGCTCATCGCAAATTAGGAATGGTAAAGAATCGCTATTTATTCCTTAAAATTCGCTATTTAGGAAATGCAAAATATTTTGATGATACATATGGCAGTTCATCTCTAACAAGATAAGAAGCTTAGGGATAGATTTATGATGACTGGCGCATCACCAGGGATGTGCCAGTCATCTTGCGCCGCTGTTCCGCCACCCATGGTGTGCTGCATTTACAATGCGGCGCAGCATGGGGCAAAAACGGCACAGATGCTTGACGCATCTGTGCCGTTAAGGTGGCGCATTGCTGGAGTTGTATCGCAAGTGCGATGCAGCTCCAGCAAGGCTCAGGGGTGCACCATCTTCACAATGTTGCGTCAAGACCTATGCCTGCTTCAAGCAGGCGCAGGGTTTTGACGCAGGTTTCTCCTATCTGATTGTAAATGCGGCACACCATGGGTGGCAGAGCAGTGGTGCACGTTAACTGGTGCATGCCTGGGGATGTGCCATTTAACATAAATCTGCCCCTTTACATTTAAGTATGTGCAGGGGACACAGAGTCGGTGAGGCTTATCCAAGGTTAAGAAGAGATGAGTCCTGTTCAGTGAAAAATTAGACATAGGCTTCACCTGCTCAGCATCGCTGGACATGGCTAAATAATAGCTGCAAAATGTTACTCTTGTTAAACAATTTTACTAATATAATCTGTGAGATTTGTCTCTTACTCTGCAACATCTCATTGTTGTTATCTTTCTTTAAAGATAAAGACAACCTCAACATGAGCGACAATCTGCAATCAGTTGATTTTGACCTCATCATTGAACTTGTAATTGAAACATCAGTGGATGTTGATCCCTTGGATGATTTAAATCCTGAGGATGAAGAAGAGCGTGATGAGGATGCAGATTTGTCCGAATTATATGATATAGGATGGGAAGCTGACCTGCTTGAGCCTTTGGAAATATAAACATTTATTTTTAAAATTTATAATTAATAAAAAGTAAAAAGGTAAACCGTTTAATTTAAAAATAAAGACACCTTCAAAAGCAGGTTATGTGTAGTGTCTTCAATAAAATATTAAAATATGCTCATAAAATTAGATCAGATTCACATATAAAATAGCATAGGTAACATAAATATAAATGTCATTTCTTTTCTGGTATTTCTGTATTGTAAATTTGCCAACGACTAAAAAATCTTCTAATTAAAATGTCAAGTAGTGTGTTAAGTTTTTGATCACTGTTACTGATTTACTATTTGGTAATAATAGTTAATAACATTTTTTATTATATTTTTCCACAGATTCAACTGCAGATCATTTCAAGATTTCACCATGCCTACAATAGAAAGACAGATAAAGGCTGCAAAACGTCAAAGACAGCAGGTGAAAAAAAATACGCAGCAGTCCTCTAACAAAAAGATTTGTCAAGTCACGAAGAAAGCACCGGGTAAGAGCACAAAACAATTTATAAGAAATATGTGTAGTAAAAAAAATATTACTACAGAAAATGTTTCAGTCCATAAAACGAGAAGGAAATCAAATGGAAAGGAAAGGCCAATGAAAAATGTTACTGCTAGAGCAAGAGATAACTCTGTGCATGATAGTAGAAGGAAACAACAGTTTAGGGAGATTCGTAAACGAATGTTCCGGAACAGGATAATTGGCAATTTGTTAAAAAATATTAAGAAAGGTCAACAGAAACTGGTTTTTTATAAGACAAAAAAAAAGTTGAGAAAGTTATTGATCAGGCATTTGAAATTAAACGTAAGTTATTTATTTTGATAATCAATAGAATTAGGAAGCTAAACAAGGCAATTTTTGATTTCAAAAGAAATAGTAGATGGAAGAGAATAGTTAATCGTAGTAATTTTTGTGAAGTTTTTTCTGGAGAATGGATGCATAGTTCAAGCTGTGAGGCATTTTTTAATGAGGAGAGTTATTTCCAGGATAATGATTTGGTGCATGCAGTTGACACCAGTGGTCGTGCTTATGAAGTGAAAGATGGTTGTCCAGTTGAAAAAGAAAAACTTGTGACAACAGAGGCAGAAGAGGTGTTAGGTAATGAGGTTTTAGGAAGACGTGCTAAGGGTCCTGTGTACACCTGGAAGTGTAGTAGTATTTGCAGTGTACGACAGGATTCCATCAATTTGCTTTGTGATTTTGTACGGTCATTTAATAAGAAAAGTTTGAAGCAGAAAATGATGTTGTTGCAAGAATTAGATCCTTGCAGAGTAAGAGAAGTGACAGGTTTGCATGGACATTCACTGGCTTGTCTTTCCAGGAGAGTATGCCAGAGTGTTTTTCATCATTTCAGGATGCTAGCAGTGCATCATAACAAAGTGAGGAAATTAGTTAGAATGTTGTATTATGCTAAGAGTCCAGCAATTATGCTTAAACAATTATGCGCTGCTCTTTTGCATGGTTCTGAAATAGATGTGAAGAATATATGTGAAGAAATTGAGTTTTGTTACTTTGGAAGTAAAGAGGAGAATGTTGAAATTGAGCAAGAAGAAGAGGGTCATGTGGAAGATAGTGTACAGGTTTCCAGTACAGATAATTTCCAGAGGGAAATTGCGACGTTTGAGGTGAAATCAAGTGAGAGGCCTAATTTCACTTGTGTGTGTTGTCGACGCACTTATTATAAGAATCAGACTAAGTTAGTGGATTTATATGCAAAAAGTGAAAGGGAAAATAATAGTGAATGGAAGGATTTCACAACATACTTGATGGTAGAAAATTGTTTTGATTTGGGATTGGATCAACGTGTGTGTACTTATTGTTGTTGCAAATTGAATCAAAACCAGATGCCTGCTAGAGCAGTTCATAATAATCTGGAATTGGTTGAGATTCCTTCTGAATTGAAGGATTTAAATACTTATGAATCTATTTTGATTCAAAGTATCCATCCCTTTCAGGCTATTGTAAGAATTGAGCCAAAGACAGGGAAATTGCCTCCATCAGATTTACAGAGAGGATTAAAGGGAAGAGTTGTTTATTTGCCTCTAGATTTGAAGAAAAACATTAACACAATTGGAGTAGAAAAAGTGGAAGAGGAACCTCTGGTTATCTTAGTTAATGGGGTTCCGACAAAGAATAAGAAAATATGGCAAGATTTAGTAGATGTTAGGAAAGTTAAAAAGGCAACATTGTATTTGAAAAAAAATAATAAATACTATAAGAATGTATATGTTGCAGAAGAGGAAGTAAGTGAGGAAGAGGATAGCGATTTGTGTGCTGGTCAAATTGAGAAAGTAGAACCCTCTACTAGTGAAGAAATATATGAACATTATAGTGTTCATCCTTTGCATTCCAAGGAAGTCATGGGGAATGCTATTGAGTTGTTTCAAATGAAACAAGCCAAAGGGAGTCCCATTAGTGTTTGGGAGGAAAGTTTGGAAGCTCGGTGTTTCCCACAGCTTTTTCCAACAGGTCAGGGAGGAAGATATGATGAGCGACCTCATCAAATTCCTGCTTCTGAATACCGGACTTTGCGATTGTATGCAGGAGATGCTAGGTTTCGACAATGCATTCCTTATTTGTTTCATCTCCTGTTTGAAAGCGATCTGTCTGGACTGTCATATGCAGTGAACCACATCTTGAAAAGTGGTATACACATGCAAAACATCTCGGCAAGTGACTTTATGGATAAAGTCAATGTCCAAGATAGTATTTTGGATTCTCACCTGATTAATCTCATGGCGTGTCAGCGTGGTACTAATGAGTACTGGTACCGTCGTCATGGTGATTTAAAATGTATGCTGAGGAACTTAGGTACTCCCACATGGTTCCTCACTCTGAGCTGTGCCGAGTATGGCTGGGAAGACTTACTTGAATTTCTACGAGAGGCAAATGCTAACGTAGATAACATCGAATTCAAGACACCCGGAGAACTGTGCTCTTTGGATCCAGTCAATGTATGTAGGTACTTCAATCATAGATTTGAAGCTATGATGTCTTTCATCATGAATAAGAAGAATCCACCTCTTGGAGAGGTGTTGGATTTCTTCTGGAGAAAAGAGTACCAAGCAAGAGGTGCTCCTCATATACATATGTTGCTGTGGATCAAGGATGTACCTAAATTTGGAACGGATCCAGAAGACTCAGTGATGAGTTTCATCCAACAGTATTCTACGTGTGCTGTTCCAAACGCAAAGGAGAAGAAAAGCCTAAGAGAAAAAGTTCTGCGTTTCCAAAGCCATCGATGTGGAAAGTACTGCCGTCGTAAATTCCGAAACAAAGACAAGTTCTACACTAAATGTCGTTTCGGCTTTCCACGACCGGTGATTTCTAAAGGAAGAGTAAACAGTTTGATGTCTTCGCTGCGACACAATGTCATGAAGAAATCACCTAAAAACACTTACAATTTGAAGAGGAACGAAGAGTCCAAGTACATCAACGACTACAACCCGGTGATTTTGTCCATGTGGAATGCTAACATGGATATACAGTTTGTGGCTGATAACTGTATGGCTGTGGCTCGGTACGTGACGTCTTACATCACCAAAAAAGAGAAGACAGAATTGAAGGATATGTGGGAGGACATTTCCCATGAAAAGAGCCTCAGCAAGAAGTTGTACAGTTTCAGTCTGAAGATGTTGTCGCATCGAGAAATCGGAGCGTACGAATGTTCTGACCGGTTGTCTTCAGCAAGTCTCTATGCCAAGTCCAGGAGTATCGTTTGGGCGAGTCTTGGTCTTGCTGCAACGCGTAATCGAGTTCTCAAACCTGTGCGGGAAATTGAGTATTTGGCGGAAAAGGAGCCAAACAGTACCGACATTTTGAAGACAAACATGTTGGATACATATTATCCAAATCGAAGCAGTCACCTCGAGAATGTTTGTCTGTATGAGGTTCTGCAAAATTACATATTCAAGAGGAACATCAAAGAAGATACTGAGAAAGGAGTGTATGCTGTAATAGGAAGTGAGGGATGTCTGGTCAAGCAAAGAAAATGCCACTTGGTAAACCATCGAAAATTGAGTGGCGAATCTCCTGAAAAAAAGGAGTTTTTCTATTTAGCACTTTTGCAACTTTTCAAGCCTTGGCGTGCAGAAGAGGAACTGCTTGGAGATTTCCTCTGTTACGAAGACTCTTTCAATGCCGCCAAGGAGACCATAGAATGTCCTGCTTTTCCCAAATATGTAGAAATGTTGAATGCGGAAATTGAGCAGGAAGCAACAATTGCAGCCGAGATTGCCAGAGACAGTTCTCAGGACAGTCAGAGTTCTGCTTCATTGAGTCAGGATCCACTAGGAGGACCTGTTATCGAAAATGAAGCTGCCACTGCTATGAATGAAGTGGAAAGAGCCATGGCACATGCTCAGGAGGATGCGGTTAACTTAGAAGAGTTGGAAAGACAACTCAACGTTGAGCAGAGGAAAATATATGACGAAGTTACCATGCAAATTGATCATGGATTAAGTCATGATAATAAAGAGTGCTCATGTACGTCGTTGAAGCCTGTCCGACTGTACGTGAGTGGAGAAGCGGGAACTGGAAAAAGTTTCCTCATTAAAGCAATTTCATGCTATTTGCAGGAAAGGACAGAGTCATCGCTGTCTTGTGTTGTCACTGCTCCAACTGGACTGGCAGCACATAATATTAAAGGGATTACTTTACATCGTTTACTGATGCTGCCAGTGGAGCATGACAACAAATTACAATATCACAAGCTATCTGGAGATGCTTGTTTTGAAGTTTCAAGAATCTTGAGGAAAATGAAACTTCTTATCATTGACGAAGTAAGCATGGTTTCCAATGTCATGCTTGCCTTTGTGCATTTGAGGATGCAAGAAGTTCTCAAAACAGAGTATGATGTGTTATTTGGTGGCAAACACATCATTGTTTTCGGAGATCTTTTGCAGCTGACACCAGTGAAAGGGCAACCTGTGTTCAAAATGCTCACGCATGAAGATACCAGGAAGTGCCTAGGCAGCATTGGCAACGTCAATATATGGTTAAACTTCAATTATGCTGAACTGCATGAAAATATGCGTCAGGCGAAGGATGAAGTTTACAAGACTATTCTACAAGATGTTAGAATTGGAAAAGTGACCGAGCATGGGAAAGAAGCTTTACATGCACGATTACTGTCAAATTTATATCCAGAACAAGATGTTGTGCCTGAGAATATTTTTCAGAAAATTACTGAGAAGAAATCTGGAATATGTTTGATGCCAACTCTTGCAGAATGTGCCAAATTTAACAACAAAATGTTGCATTTAGAAAAGCAAGAGATTGTGAAACTGGAAGCTATTGATAGAGTAGAGCATATGGGATCAACAATTATTTTGTCTGAGAATCTGAAAACAAAATTGGATTCATTAGAGAAGAGTATATCTAAAACTGCAGGTTTTGAAAAGACTCTGAATGTGTGCTTGAACTGCCGTATAATTTTAAGAAGGAATTTACATGTTGAAAGAGGTCTGGTAAATGGATCAATGGGTAATGTTGTTGATTTTGTGAAATACAGAAATAGAGATGGAATTGAATTTTTTAAAATTAAATTTGATGGCATTGAGGAAGTACAGCTAATTGGTCGTTGTTCTGCTAGATTTTTGCTTGTAAAAGACTTATATGTTCGCCGTAAGCAGTTTCTTGTTTGCTTGGCATATGCGGTGACAATCCATAAATCGCAAGGTTTAAGTGTAGACAGTGCATTGGTGAATATTGGCAGTTCTGTGTTCAAGGAGGGTATGGCATATGTGGCATTGTCACGAGTTAGAACTTTATCGGGATTGTACTTGATTGAGTGTGATGTCACAAACATTTGTGCGGATCTAGATTGTGTTAAGGAATACAATAGGTTAAGAAGAGAGTATGCGCCACATTTGCCTCAGTATCCTTTGTTTGAGAAACGTGTGGTAGGCCGGAAACGAAGAAATGAGAACAATACTGGGGAGGTTGTAGCAAAAAGACAAAAAGTCAATGAACCTAACATTACAAGCAGAAACAAAAAGGATTCTGTTGAAGATGTTGTTGGTTTTCAGTTTGAAAACAGTTCTGGTGTCAACTGCTATGCTAATGTAGTGGTTAATGTTTTGTTTTCTCTAGAAAATGTAAAAGAAGAGATTGTGGTCAATTCTGATCAAATATTTTGCAGTTTGTTAAATTCTGTGTTAGAGAAATGTAGCACTGATAGAAGAAACATAGAAAGTGTGTCTGAAATTCGAAATCTGTTAGACAGATGTTCAGGCCAAACACAATTCTCTCAAAATATTCAGCAAGATTGTCAGGAGTTTTTAATGTACATGCTTGATGTATTACATGCTGAAGGTGTAGATGTAGATCAGCTGTTTGGGCTTTCTTATCAATGGCAGCATGACTGCGAGAACTGTATGGTATCAAGTACTACTAGTGTAGACTCAGAAAGATTTATATATTTAACTTTGCCAGACAGTAAATCAGTCTCCTTTAATAAGCTAGTAAAAGCAGCTGATCACAACATGGAGTGTAGCCAATGTAAATCTGAAATGATGTCCACATTATTTATACGAACATATGGCCAGTACGTCATTTTAATGTTCCAACGATGTAGGCCTGATGGAACAAAATTGACAACTTTAATTAAAAATTTTGTAGCTTCGCAGTTGTCAATATCAGGAAGGACTTTTGTAACTGCAGCAATTATATATCATGACGGCCCTTCAATAACATCAGGACATTACACAGCTTATTTAAAGTCTAGAAATGGCTGGTCATTCTGCAATGATTCTGTTTTAATTTTCCAAAAAAAATTGCCGTATGACCTTAAAAACTCCTACCTGGTGTTTTTAAAACCAAAATTTTAGGGAAATAATCTCGGGATGTGCTCTGTGGAATTTCAAGAAGTTCTAATGGCTCCTACACAATTTGGCCTTGAGGATAAGTGTAGTTCAGAGACATAACTTCTAACCATAGGACTGGACGTCATGGAGAAATATGTGCACTTTGAATGAGTTCAGAAAAACTGTTTCTTTTTATAAGCTAATTGAAGCAGCCAATCAAAACATGGAGTAGAGGGAATGTAAGTCTGCAATGCTGTCTACTGTTTTACATTGCTTTGTGATTAAAAGTGATGTAGAGAATTAAATAATTGTAGTAGTCATAGAGGTAGTGTAAGTCTGCTTCATAGTAAGCAGTATCAGTGTCATAGGAAATGTAGAACATGACTGAGCAAGAAGGGGAAGATATTACTATTCCAGGATTGTGAAAATGATCTTCAACATTTTAATTCTGAAAGTTGCGGAAATTCCAAATGACGGGATTGGCTTACAAGAAATCCAAGAGTTATAAATGGCTCTGACCAGATTTGGCCTTGAGGAAACTTGTGGTAGAGAGCAAGAAGTCATTTATTCGATGTAACGTGTTTTTAAAAACGATGGAGATTTTCTTTCAGAAAGTGGCGGGCTGAAAGTAATAACAGCACAAAAGAGTGTAAGCTGTTCATAGGACATCCTTGGACGTCATGGAAAGTAAGTTAACTTTAAGGAGTTCTGAATTCTGATTTCTGATGTTGTATGGGTTTTTTAAACACAATCATTTTGATTGTGTTTTTTTATTCCCCGCTGTTATATGATGAATACCTTTAAGTCACTGTTTTTAGTGAATTTTGATACATTCTGAGAACAGCAAAAATAAACCATTTAACATGTATAATTAATTCTGTACTGTTTGCATTTATGATGTACATGTAGAACTGTGTAGGAGGCATGGAGAAGGTGAGGCTTCTGTAAGTGTCAAAGGTGTTGCATACAGTGCTGCACTTCTGCGTATTCTTTCATATGCTAGACTACATCTGCACAATGAGATACCTAAGCAAAGGAAACGCAAGTGATGTGATTGAGAAATGAGCAAAATAAATTGCACGTATTTCAATTACATCACCTGTGTTTCCTATCATTACGAATCACATTGTGCAGATCAAGTTTAGGTCTGTCCAGGGAAACATAGGAGGTTTGTACTTTGTTGAAGAGTGCAGTGGACATGACTCACTTCATTGGTAGACTTTCACAGATATTATCTCCTCTGTACACTTCAACAAGTGTAAATCTCATCTTGAACTCTGAGTAGGCCTCACCTCAAACAAACCTCTGGATAGGAGACATGTTATTGGCATCCTGAAGCGACACTTTTCTGAAACAAGAGCAATGCAAAAGATGCACCATGTTTTAAGATAGGCCTCACTTCATCTGCATCAAGATACTGTTAGTTTAAAATGTATATCTTTAGGACTGTGTAGGGGGCCTGGAGAAGCAGAAGCTTCTGTCAGTGTCAAAGTTGTTGAAAAACTATTTGTCCTTCAATCTTTTCCCTTGTCTTTTGTAATTTTTAAATACATGTTTTAATATTTTTCAAATGTTGGTTCTCTCTTTCACAGATTGAAAGTATAAAAACAAAAAGTGAGTAATTTAACGGCAATTATAAGGTAAATATTTTGTACTCTTTTCGTTACATTTCTATCACATTCACCTACTATTAGTTCCACTGCTTCACTTCTTTAACCCTCAGTTTCCTGCCTTTGCTACTTTCCTCATTCCTTTCTCTATTACCTACTTACTCAACTGCTTCCACTCTTTTTCTCAGTCCCTCTCTTCTCATAGTTCCTCAGTCTTGTTCACTCACTCCGTCTCTATTACTCTTAGTGTCTGTGAATTACTTTCCCACCTTTTTTTTTGGACCGCTTCCCGGGAAGTGGCCCGGTTTGCAAACCAGCAGCGTTACGGGAGTCCACCATTTTGTGTTTCGGTCGAATCAAGATACAAGATGGAGGGCAAATAATGTTCAGAATGGGTAGAAGGGGGCACGGTAGATGTATCTTGACCCCCTTGGTTTTCTGAGGGTGGCTGAGGAGGACCATAATTCTTCACTCTTGTTCACTCTCTCTGTTTCTATTAATGTCACTGTTTCTGACTGATCAAAAAAATTTTTTTAAAAAAAGAACAGTAACTATAAGGGAAGGAAACAGACAGTTATGTTAAAAGAAAAACAGCTATAGGGAGTAAACTAAGGATACTGTTACCCGCAATCCACTGCTGATGATGTTACTGACCATGTCATGAATGATGTAATATGTGACATCATCAGCAGTGGATTGTGGGTAACAGTATCTCTTGTTTACTCCCTAGAGCTGTCTTTCTTTTCACATAACTGTCTGTTTCCTTCCCTTATACTTACTGTTCTTTTTTTTTAAAAATATTTTTTTTGGTTAGCTTCCGGTTCGCGTACCGGGTAGCGCTCCGGGGAGCGAACTAAGAGAAATAGAGGTTGGCAGAGTTCCAAATATTCTACCAATTTTTTTATAACGGGGAGGTAGTTCTGAAAAGAACTTTTTTTTTAATGTTTTTGTTGTTTTATATTTTTTTTAGTATTTTTTGAACATTTTTTTACTTTTTTTGTATTTTCTGAACGTTTTTATATTTTTTTGGGGTTTTTTTGGGGGGGGGGAAACAAAAACGATCCATTGTAAAGGGCTCAACAGGAGCAACACAAAAAAAAGAATTTATTTTTTGGGGCGTTTCGGACAAACATTAACATGATTCTGAATAGCTCTCATAATCAAAATGATGCTACTTTCCCTGTAGCAAATGAAATCGCCGCAGTGCACGCACACTTGCTTCACGTGCCCAAACAACATTTGAATGTTTGGGATCATCTCCCTCGCCTCTGGTCCCGACACCTCTGGAACAACCGATCTTCTTGCCATCGGAAGGGGATTTTGTTGCTCATCACGTAGCTGGGCAGCACTATAATTATTAGGATGCCACCTACTCATATGCCGATGCATAGTGTGATTGCCGTAACTGTACTTTTTTTCAGTTCCCCTTGACAGTCTATCACCGCATATACGGCAAAACACGTAGCGTGCATTTACTTTTTTTTGCCCCTCAGGAAATTTATAGAATTGCCAAATGTAGTTCTCTTTTCGATTATACCTCCTGGGCTCCTCTGGCAAAAACCTTGGCTCTTCCTCCTCTTCCTCCTCTTCCTGTTCTTCCTCTTCTTGTTGTAAAATTACTTCAGCAGGTGGTCCTCTCTTCTTTGGATTTGGTGGAGGTGGTGGGTTAGAACCAGCTGAAGCTACTAATGAAGCCATGTCACAATGTAAATAAAGGGTCTTTCTCTCACCAAGATGAAAGTCAGAGTGAGGAAAGAAGGAGGGGTTTTCATCATTTGGGAAAAGCAAAAGTTCTAAACCAATGAAAAGTGTTCATTTTAGATCACATGACCTAGTATTACATCATTAGGAAACCAAAAGTGAAATGAACCAATGAAAAGTGTTATTACCGAGTCACATGACCTGCTGTGTTTACGTTACGCGGTCGGCGCCGCGCCGCGGATCGCTTCCGGTTCGCGTACCGCTGCGCTTCCGGGTACGCTAACGTAGCACGTCATATGACGTATCACGCGAGAACGCGAAACGTCATGCTGACGCGACGCGTCACGATGTTGTTTTCTAACGCGACAGTTGCGCAAACGGAACGTTTACCGGTTCGCGGACCGGGTCGCGGCTCCGAATTGAGCTAACGGGAAGCTAACCGGTTCGCGTACCGGGAGCGAAACAATAAAAATAATAAAAAAAAAATTGTATTAAAAACATGTAAAAAATATTTTTCGATTTAAAGAAGAATACATTGTAAAGGTTTTGATATTTGCTATTAAAAAACCATTGAAATTCACTGAAAAAACCATAGGTTATAGACCATATATAGTTAGGAATTAGCATTTACAAAACCTTGAAAATTCACTGAAAAAACCATAGGTTATAGACCATATATAGTTAGGGATTAGCATTTACAAAACCTTATTTTACTCACACAAAACCATTGAAATTCCATATATAGTTAGTTGTACTAACTATATATCGCGCACCCGCAATCCACTGCTGATCATGTCACATATTACATCATTCATGACATGGTCAGTGACATCACTGATGACATCACTGATGACATCTCAAATGACATCACTGATGACATCACTGATGACATCTCAATGACATGACTGATGACATCACTGATGACATCTCATTTGACATTACTGATGACATCACTGATGACATCATTCATGTGATAATACGATGAACTTCTTCAGACTCTAAAATAACCTTAGATACACTCAGTGTAAACAGACACTCACAGACTGTCACTCATCCATGGAGTTACTCACACACCTACTCAGTCATGCAAAGAATCAATTACACCTCCATTTCCTCAACTATACAGTTATACATACCTTACTTATTCAAACATATACTAACACATATTTACTCTCTATTAAAATCCCTGATACAAGTTCACAATGATCAATACAGCCACTCACACATTCACGGGCTCTTATGCACAGTTATTTATATATGTCAACTCTCACATGTACTGTGTTTTACATATGTTCTTACTTTGACATGTAGCACTCAGATATCCATTCACTCACCAATGCACTCAGTCAACCGCCCATACACCTGTTTCCACATGCACTTTTGAATCCATATATCTAGTGAATCAACTGCTTACACATCTATGCACAGAGTCATACACCTCCCAGCCACCCACACACACACTCAGTCTCCCATACAAATACTTGGGCAACCAATCAATAACCCATATACTTACTCATATAGCTACTGATCAACACATGCAGCAGTTTACAGAACAACAGACATAATGATGCACAAATTAAGACAGTTTACTCACTAACCCATGCACTCAGTGACACACATTTAATCACTCACTCATACAGTCAGTCACACACCTACTAAATCCTTCATCCAGACACTTATACATCCACTCATTCTTCAATATGTAAGACATTTGAGATGTCATCAGTGATGTCATTTGAGATGTCATCAGTGATGTCATCAGTCATGTCATTGAGATGTCATCAGTGATGTCATCAGTGATGTCATTTGAGATGTCATCAGTGATGTCATCAGTGATGTCACTGACCATGTCATGAATGATGTAATATGTGACATGATCAGCAGTGGATTGCGGGTGCGCGATATATAGTTAGTACAACTAACTATATATGGAATTTCAATGGTTTTGTGTGAGTAAAATAAGGTTTTGTAAATGCTAATCCCTAACTATATATGGTGTATAACCTATGGTTTTTTCAGTGAATATAAATATATATATACGAATTAATGCATATGTATATAAATATATATATATTTAACATTTATAAATAATTAAAATAAAGAAATAAATATATATATATATATACATTTTTAAAAAATACTCTTTTCACCCTTAAAACTAATACCACCCTGCTCCCTTAAAATACCCCAGCACCCCAAAATCCTAACCCACCCTTACTCCTTAAAATACCCCAACAACCTTAATCACTAACCCATCTTAACCCTATAAATATACCCTGTACCCCAAAACCCAAACCTATCCCTAAACCCTAAAAATACCCCTGTACCCCAAAACCAAAACTTACCACTGAACCCTAAAAATACCCCTGTACCCCAAAACCCAAACCTAGCCCTGAACCCTATAAATACCCCTGTACCCCAAAACTCAAACCTAGCCCTGAACCCTAAAAATACCCCTGTACCCCAAAACCCAAAAATACCCCTGAACCCTAAAAATACCCCTGCACCCCAAAACCCAAACCTACCCCTGAAACCTAAAAATACCCCTGTACCCCAAAACCCAAAATACCCCGGGACCCTAAAATTACCCCTGTACCCCAAAACCCAAACCTACCCCTGAAACCTAAAAATACCCCTGTACCCCAAAACCCAAAAATACCCCTGAACCCTAAAAATACCCCTGCACCCCAAAACCCAAACCTACCCCTGAAACCTAAAAATACCCCTGTACCCCAAAACCCAAAATACCCCGGGACCCTAAAATTACCCTGTACTCCAAAACCCAAACCTACCCCTGAACCCTAAAAAGACCCCTGTACCCCAAAACCAAAACCTAGCCCTGAACCCTAAAATTATCCCTGTATCCCAAAACCCAAACATACCCCTGAACCCTAAAAATACCTCTGTACCCCAAAACCCAAACCTACCCCTGAAACCTAAAAATACCCCTGTACCCCAAAACCCCAAAATACCCCTGAACCCTAAAATACCCCTGTTCCCCAATACCCAAACCTACCCCTGAACCCTAAAAATACCCCTGTACCCCAAAACCCAAACCTACACCTGAACCCTAAAATTATCCCTGTACCCCAAAACCCAAACCTACCCCTGAACCCTAAAAATATCCCTGTACCCCAAAACCCAAACCTACCCCTGAAACCTAAAAATACCCCTGTACCCCAAAACCCAAAAATACCCCTGAATCCTAAAAATACCTATACCCCAATACTCAAACCTATCCCCTAACCCTTAAATACCCCTGTACCCCATAACCCAAACCCACCCTTAAAATACCATCGAACCCCTAAAACATATACTCCAACACCCCCAAACTAAAACCATATACTTACCTTACACTTAAATATAAAAAACAAATGTTTTTAACATTCATGCTTTTACAACGAATTTCGTTGTAAAAGCATGCGTGGTAAAAGCATATAAAACATAATGGCATGCGTTGTAATATTTTGCGTAGTAACAGTACCTGTGTTATGATGGTATGCGGAGTAAAGGTATGCGGAGTAAAAAATGCGGAGTGAAGGTGTTTTACCGTCACTACTCCCTCTTCTGCAACAGCTCACTGTCCTTTACAATTTCACTTTGTACACTTGCTCACACATTCGTACTACAAGTAACTGTACATCCAAAAGCTATTAACTAAGTAACTGCTTTCTAACAAAGTCACAGTAACTTACAGTTACATAAAACAAGTAATTGTCAGTTAAAAGATCGTTAGAACACTCTCACAAGAACATCCGCTGTGACCCCCGATCTGCGTTAGTCACTCATTCATTGTAGTCAACCCCCGGACCTGAGGCTTTCCACAGCAATGTACTCCTGCATTCACACAAAGATCCCTATCACAAGTGGACCGTCAATAGCGCTACACAACACCCACAGTATTGATCAGACAATTACATATACAAAACTATCCTGGGATCTTGACCTTCTCTTGAGTCCGCTCACCAAACTTCCTGATCCGCATGTGTCTGTATCAGTAAACCGATTAACCCACAATCACTCAACTTGCATGCCAACTTCGCAAGACATCACACAATTAGTTTATCACCGCAATCTAACACACCACACGATTTCATACTCACACTACCACTGTTTCCGCCACACCATTAGCATCCACCAGCCTCCATCAGTCTTCGTTTTCACCGTCATCCACACCAAGTCCAGAGCTCGATTTTCTTCTGCTTTTACTCTAATTCCTCATTCTCCCCTCACTTTAGAGGCAAACCATCCTCTGCTACCATTTGATTACGCTAAATGTACTTCTTGCCTTCCCTATTAGATACAATACAGATGGTCTTTTAATTGCCTGCTGAAAGTGGTTGAGGGGAGAAAAACAATTCAAGATTATACTTACAATATAGTCATGCTTAAAAGACCACAGACTCCGAACTCGTTTTGTGGATTTATTATAAGGCCAAAAATAATTGAATATAAACACACCTTAGTATCAGAGTAAATAGGTACATGAAAATCAGTACAGAGCCGAGTCGACGAATATAACTCATTCGGCAAAAAAGGCATAATGTGATGAACTCCAAAATCAAAATGCAATACAGAATGGATGCTGAGTCTAATTCTCTTTTCATTGAGAAGAAAAAGAAAAGTTATCTTTCCCTTCACTGCTCTCAATGAGGGTCCTGCCTGTCTCCCTTGTATCATACTCCAAAGGTGTCAGCACGTGTTAACTTCCTAAGAAGAACTTACGTCAGATGAGTCTGATAGCTTAAGGCTATGGAGCTCCATCTAAGGTGCTCGTTCTCCCCCAGAAAAATGCAGAAGTCTCTCTACACTGTCCCTGCGCTTCATACAAAAAGACAATGTTCCGCCCAATACATCACATGACAAACTTTTCAATTGCAACTGTCTGTACTTTTCCACAGGAGCTGTGTTGTTCAGCTCCTGCTCAGTGGCTTTGGTTCCCAGACCAGCCAGACCTGAAAGGCGTCCTCCCTTTTACCTTCTAGTCTTCTTCAAAGACATTCTAGGTATCTCCTTAAATCTAAGAATAACAAGGTCGAATTCATGAACCTGCAGTAGGATGAGAACATACTGTCTTCGCATACAAAAATAATTAATCTCATTAATTCTTGAGCAACCAAGGAGAATCGAAACTAACAACAACCTGCAGTTTGGGCCTACAGTGCAGGCAACTTAAACGACACACACAATTACATTTATATGAGTATAATTTCATCCTGCATATTACACATGCAGGAATTATAAGTGTCTCCAATATATGCAAATCCTGCTTGAATGTGCACACTACATTTCAATACTTATATCACGTAGATAGATGCATCTTATTAAGCATAAAACACTGCAAACAATAAAATATATGTGAGTGCATTTGAACTATGAGTGTAATGCATCCATACAATTTAGAGTGCTGTAAGCACTCTATCTGATGTATTCTCCAGTAGGTTGGGACATTTTTAAAAACACAATAACTTTCACACTATGACAATGTAGCAACACCAGCATGTTGCAACCTTCTCTGGTCCTTATTCACAGTTACTTCATTTAATCCTTTCTCTCTTTCAGTAGTGGCTGCTACCGAACAGGTTGGTGAGGCGGCAGGAAGGTTGGACAAAGGGAGTGGGTGGGAAATAATAAAATAAAAAACATAGAACTTACCTTTTAACAGCCAGCTCCGGCCTCTTCTTCCTCCATCCTCCTGTCTACACTTGACAGGAAGCATACAGCCTCCCAGAATCTCCTGACCAATCACAACTCTGCCTTAGCAGTGTTGTGATTGGTGTGAGCACCATGGTTCGGCACTCAGACGGTGGTTGGAAGCCTGTGCATGTTCTCCACACAGCCTGTAATGCAGCCTGTGTGGAGAACATGCACAGTGCACATGATGCTCTGGTAGGCCCGAGATGGCTGGCTAAAGCTTCATGCGCACTTTAGGTGCTGCCACCACTTCTCCCCCTGTGATGCGGGGAGCCCAGCCCTGCCCACCTGGCTTCAGCTGCAAGCTGAATACAAAAAGTAAAATGATAAGAATGAACATTATTATCATTTTATTATTTTGTATTCATCTTGAAGCGGAAGCAGTGGGGTGATGTTTCCCAACCACTGCTCTCTTTTCCGTGTCGTGTGGAGTTCCACATGCCATTACTTTTACTGTTGCTTCCAAAGCATTGTGGGTCTTGCAGTTTACTTTTCACAGTGGTTTCTGACTGATCCACTGTTCTAGAATGTTAGAATTCTAAAATCCATATGTCTATCAGTATTTACATTTGCATGCTCATAGAGACGTGGATAGCGTTCCCGGGGTCTGCTTCTGAATGCTATCTAGTATGTCCTTTCAGTGTACCACTTTTTGTGGCTCGCAATGTCGGCACATTGCAAATTCGAATGCTGAGATGGAGGTCTCATGCCCCACGCAAGCACACATTCTATATGGCGCAAGCATTACCTGTTGTGCACAATGAGGTGCTAAGCCAAAGGACATTGGTACATTAAAATTGATAAAGAGGCTAGTTTGTGCCTCACTCTGCGCAGTCTCTTTGCACAGTGAAGGATTCATGAATCCTTTGATGCAAAAAGGCGAGGCTGGTCGCTGCGGGCAGTTTCTTCAAGAATCAAGCACACTGTTCCCATACATTAACGTGAGCTGCCTGGTAGAGCACTGAATGTGTCATTGCCAAAATAATGGCGCGCTAGATTTTGACAGTGTGAGATTTTGTTTCTTATATGTTTAGATTCCCATGTCATAATGGTCAAGGTAAGAGGAAAACATCGTCTAAACCATTGCAAGAAAAAATATACACCTGTCTCACCCTCCCATTGTCATGACATGATGAGCACACATGTTCCTCTACAGGCAGACCCACACTTTCAACTTCAAATCCTTCCGCCAGTTCTGCCTCCGGACCTTCCATGGCTTTGAACGCTGTGCAGTGCGTGGTTGTCATCTATTTGTGCACATGGCGGCCTTGTGCAGTCTCTCCTCGGCTGTGAGGAAATGTTCCCAATTCTCTTTAAGTTTCTTGCTGAAGGCTTATCCACCCATCTTGCCACTTTGACATTGGCATCTTCACCGCCCCCTTGCGGCTCCTTTGAGGAGGCAGGGAGAATGGGAGCTGCACACATCACAGATGCGCTTGAAAGACTGTCAGTGTCATTTCTTCAGCACTTCTGCGGAGGCAATACACAGGCTACAATTTGGGATTTTTAGACAATGTGATTCTTACCCAGTAGGCGCGCTCTTAAGGGGGCATGTGCTAAATATAAATGTTCCTGGGAATAATAGGAAGGAAAGTACATGGAGTGTATGTACTGTACTTTGAAAATACACGAACTAGGCTCGGTTTGAAAGCAGTGCGAGCCAATTAAAACTGTTGCAGTTTGGAGGAGAGGTGGGCGAGATGCGCAAAGTGGCAAGGAAACATTTGTAGACGGACAATGACTGCTTGCCCTCAAGGGCTGATAGAACCTGATGACTGCAAAGCAATGACCCCTTTTCTACTTTTAATGCCAGTTGGACCACTGTGAATGTCAAACCCTCTATTTGTAAGAAGATATTAATTTGGGGTAGTATTTCCATTAAAATATTTCGATTACAAATTGGAATAAATTACAAAAAAAAGTATAACTGTACTTAATCCTTCTGCGTTACACATTTTCATAAACATCCGGTGTGCAGCCCACAAGTGTCTGGCTAAAACCATTCACCATTCACACGTGCACCCCTGCATCTTATATCAGCCACTAAGCCAAAGCTGGGCTAAATAAATATATTTTCAGTGTGCGTTAATTAATCTGTTATTCTTGCTCTAATATATGATACCTAACGGTATTCCAATGTTGTTGTCTATCTTGTTATAATAGGTTGTCGTCCTGAATTCTGTCCATATGGTTGATGATACTTCCCCACATGTAAAATCCACCCAGTAACCTCTGGTGCATTCTCTGTTATTTGCTATAATTTTATATGGCTCTTTGCTCTGTTTAAAAACTCACTTATATATTTGGTGAATCGGCGCTGCTATATGTAACCATTAAATACAATTACTACATACATTTTCACTGATAAATATTCATTGATTGATATATATATATATATATATATATATATATATATACATATATATAGTGACAAACTAAACAAAACACAGAAACACACCAGTTATAGTTAGCAGTGCTCACCAAAACCTGCACCTCAGCCATGCACGGCCTATGACCTCACATATTACATCACTCATGACTTGTTCTATGACATAATTTATGACATAACTGATGACATCACATCACTACCGGGATTCAGTATGTGAGCCGGCCCTGGTGATGGGGTCCCCGGGGCCATTAATGATTCAGGGAAGGTGGTGACGTGGCCCATCATCCCCTTTTTTTAAAGTAGCAGCTCTGGAGGATGGGGAAACATATACATATTCACTGACAAAACCAAAGGTTACAGGGACATTCTAGTTAGGCTCAGATTTCACTCATACAAAACCATTGAAATTAAGTTGTTATAGTTACCTAAGCTAACTATAACTTGCACTGCTTATGACCTCACATATTACATCACTCAAAGACATGGTCAGTCACATCACTGATGACATCACTGATGACGTCTCAAACGACATCACTGATGACATCATCCAGTAAGTGTACGGGTGATACTATTTCTAACATAGGTTATCTGGCTGTCGGACTGTCTGAATCTATGTGTGATTGGTATCTGACTGTCTGTATGGGTGTGTAAGTGGGTGTGTGAGTGGCTGCAAGGGTGAATAAGTGGATGTGTGAGTAGCTGTATGAGTGAGTGAGTGGATGTGTGAGTGGACATATGAGTGGTTGTATGGGTGGGTGATTGACTGTGTAAGTGACTGTATGGGTGTGTGAGTGGCTGTATGGGTGGCTGAGTAACTTTATATGTTTCTCTATTGGTGGGTGAGTGGGTGTGTGACTGAGTGGCTGTATGAGTAACTGATTGGCTGTGTGAATGGCTCTAGGGGTGAGGGACTGGGTTTGTAATTGGGTGTATGGGTGAGTAAGTGACATTTTGAGTTGGTGTATTGGTAAGTGAGTTGGTGTATAAGTGTCTGTATTGGATAGTAAGTGTCTATGTGAGTGGCTGTATATGTGAGTGAGTGTGCGTGTGAGTGCTTGTATGGATGTGCAAATGAGTTTGCAAATGTTTGTCTGGGTGAGTGAATGGGTGTGTTAGTGGCTGTATGGGTGAGAGAGTAGCTTTGTTACAAGCTGTATGGGTGATATGGGTGTGTAACTGGGTGAGTGAGTGGTTGTATAGATCTGTGAGTGGGTATGTGAGTAGTTATGTGGCTGGGTATATGAGTGGGTGTGTGAGTGAGTGTTCGAGTGGTTGTATGGGTATCTGAGTGGATGTGTGAGTGGTTCTTTGGATGATGCCATCAGTGTTGTCATCAGTGATGTCTCATGAGATGTCATCAGCGATGTCATCAGTGATGTCACTATGTCATGAGTGATGTATTATGTGAGGGCATAAGCAGTGCATTTCGGGGGTGTAATATATAGTTATCTTAGCTAACTATAACTGCTGAATTTCATTGGTTTTGTATGAGTGAAATCAGAGCCTAATTGTAACATCCTTGTAGCCTTTTTTCAGTGACTTTCTAAGGTTTTTCTAATTCTATTTTGTTTGTATGAAGTCCCGGTAACCTTTGGGTTTTTTCAGTGATTTTGTAAGGTATGTTTAATTCTATTTCTGAACTATAATGCTCCTGTAACCTTTGTTTTTTTTGTGAATTTCAAAGGTTTTTAAAATATTATTTCCTATCTGTAACCCTTAACCTTTTTGAGTGGCTTCAAAGGTTGGTAAGTGTGTGTGCGAGTGGCTTTATGGGTCTGTGACTGGGGCTGTGGCTGGGTGTGTGTGTTGTTATGTGGGTGTGTGAGTAGCTGTGTGGGTATGTGAGTGAGTTCGTGAGTGGCTGTATGGATTTGAGTGGATGTGTGAGTGGCTGTATGGACAGTGAATGGATGTGTGTGTAGCTATGGATGTATGTGAGTGGGTTTGTGAGTTGCTGTAAGTTGTGGGAGTTGGTGTGTGAGTAGCTGTATGCGTCTATACAGAGGGTGGAGAAAGGAGGCGGGGCCTCTGACAAGCTGTCAGCAATACCGCTCTGTCGTAATTATGGTGGTAACAGGAGTGGTTCTCGACCTCCAATGACCCTCAGCATTCAAGGGAACTTCATCCTCCAACCACTAGTGCACCAGAAGCCATGTTTAAAAGTGGTGGAGAAAGGGGGCGGGCCTCCACTAAGAACACAGAAATCCAGCTGTGTAAGACTTATTGGAGGCAACAGTAGGGGTTATTAGCCCCAACAACCCTCCACATCCAAGGATACTTCATCCCCCAACCAGTAGTGTGCCAGGAGATTCTTTTGCAGAGTGGTGAAGAAAGGGTGCGGGCCTCTGACGAGCTCTCAGCAATCCTACTGTGTGGAAGTTACTGGAGATATCATGAGGGGTTCTTGGCCCCAAAGGACCCTCAGCATCCAAGGGGGCTTCATCCTGCAACAAGTAGTGCATCAGGATGAACGTTTGCATAGTGGTGGACAAAGGAGGTAAGGCCTCTGATGAAGTGCGCCAGGACTCTCGGTTCCACAGGGGAGGGGGTGGTCATGCTGAGCACCTTGTTCACAGGAATGGGCACCCTGGGTCATAGCAGAAGTCAGCCCTCGGGGTGGAGGTGCCCAGGGCCATAAACAGCTCTGGGAAGAGGGGGACCACATGGCCCCCTCCTTCTGTGTTGACGTGCTGGCCCTGGGGAGATGGTGGTCCCCGGGCCATATATGGACCATGAGGGGGATGCTAGACCCCCTTCCACTCAAAAATCGTATTTTGGCCTTGGAGTGGTGGTGGTCCACAGGGCTTATAGTAAGCCCAGATGGGGGTCCACATCGCCCCCCTCCATTATTAAATGGAAAGCCCAGGGGGAGGTGGTGGTCCCCGGGGCTCAAAGAGCCTCAAGAGGGGAGCCCCATGTGCCCCACTATTTTTTTTTAAATTGTCCACAGGATCTGACCCTCTTCAATCCAAGCACGGGAGTCTGAGCTTGATTCTTTTTTTCATTTTCCCCAGAGTTGCGGATCAACCGTGGTTTTCGGTGAAAAAAAATGTTTGCCCCAGAACCAAAGGAGCTAGGAGCTAATTCCATAGGAATCTTTTGGGGGGTTTGCATATAACATTGGCTCCATTTGACAATTTTCCACAAAACTTTCCTAAAAAGGTTTCAGGATGATCCATCAAGCAGGGACCGAGAAAAATGGGAGGGCCAAAACATGTTTTTCCCATTCATTTTTAGATAGGAAATTTAAACACAGCTACTGCCCAAATAGCTGAACGGATTTACTTGACTTTTGGCAAAAAGCTAGCTCTTGGCCCAAAAAGTGTGCTTTTGTGATGTGGGGGGTAAGTCCATTCAGTAGTTTTTGAGCAATTAAGGCTAAAACTCTATGTATATTTCAAGATGCAGAGGATCTGGGACGAGATCTGATTGGCTGCCTCACATGAACAACAGTGTGGCGCTAGCTATCTTAGGACTCTGAACTGACTCCCAAGTCCTAGGAAAAAGGATTAAAAAATATATAAGACCATGAGGGGGATGCTAGGCCCCCTCCCACTCAAAAATCGTATTTTGGCCTCGGAGTGGTGGTGGTCCACGGGGCTTATAGTAAGCCCAGATGGGGGTCCACATCGCCCCCCTCCATTATTAAATGGAAAGCCCAGGGGGAGGTGGTGGTCCCCGGGGCTCAAAGAGCCTCAAGAGGGGAGCCCCATGTGCCCCACTATTTTTTCATAAATTGTCCACAGGATCTGACCCTCTTCAATCCAAGCACGGGAGTCTGAGCTTGATTCTTTTTTTCATTTTCCCCAGAGTTGCGGATCAACCGTGGTTTTCGGTGAAAAAAAATGTTTGCCCCAGAACCAAAGGAGCTAGGAGCTAATTCCATAGGAATCTTTTGGGGGGTTTGCATATAACATTGGCTCCATTTGACAATTTTCCACAAAACTTTCCTAAAAAGGTTTCAGGATGATCCATCAAGCAGGGACCGAGAAAAATGGGAGGGCCAAAACATGTTTTTCCCATTCATTTTTAGATAGGAAATTTAAACACAGCTACTGCCCAAATAGCTGAACGGATTTACTTGACTTTTGGCAGAAAGCTAGCTCTTGGCCCAAAAAGTGTGCTTTTGTGATGTGGGGGGTAAGTCCATTCAGTAGTTTTTGAGCAATTAAGGCTAAAACTCTATGTATATTTCAAGATGCAGAGGATCTGGGACGAGATCTGATTGGCTGCCTCACATGAACAACAGTGTGGCGCTAGCTATCTTAGGACTCTGAACTGACTCCCAAGTCCTAGGAAAAAGGATTAAAAAATATATAAGAGGGCAGGGTAGGGATACCCTGCCTCACTAGGCCTTGTAGGATGCTGCCACAGGGACTCCACCGGGATCAACAACATATTTGTTTTTTAAGGTTTGCTGTGAATTTCCATTGGATCCTCAATTTATTTATTTTTAAAACTGCACTCCTGGTGGTTTAGGTAGCAGCAGCCTCCCAGCAACATAAAAAAAACAGTAAGTTTCCTGAGTAATTAAATCCATGACTCCAGGAGACCTTTCCATAATTTTTAAAGAACTCCTAGCTGAAGCTCCAAGCACATCAGCTGGAGTGCCTCATTGTGGTGTTTCTTTGGCTACAGTGTGTAGCTGGTAAATAACTAAAAAAAGACTCAATGAAGTGTTGAACATTTTTTTTTAAACTTTACAAATTTTAAGTCAATCACTTTATTAGACATTTTACTGTATAAATTAATAAAATATACATTTGATGGCCTGTTGAAAAAGTCTGTAGCTCTGCCTTAATGAAAATGAGACCCCTTATAATCAGCCATTCTTGCCCTCGAAGGACTTTTGGGGTTAGATGCAGGGCCTGACTGCAGGCCAGGCCCTTTGGCTAATGCAACACTGACCACTGCAGAAGATGGTGTGTAGCGTGGCGCTGGCTGTCCTTTAGTCGTTGCATTACATATGGTGATAAAATATTATTTAACGTTAAAGAAATCCTAGAAATTGACAAAAAAAAAGGTTACCGCGATATTATAGTTAGGTATGGTAATAATATCTAACTTTAAATTACAAAAAACCTCACAAATTCACTGATAAAAATTAAAGGTTAAAGGAACAATATAGTTAGGTTAAAATGTCAATTACAACATAAGATTTTAAATGAACAAGATCACTGAAATTCACCAGCTATAGTTATCTCAAGAAACTGTATCCCAAGAGATAAAGTAAATATAACTCCCACGCAAAGCCATGCACAGTGTTGTCATCAATTATGTCATTTCTGATGTTTCAGTCATGTTGTTAATTATGTTATAGAACATGTCATGAGTAAGGTAATATTGGAGGTAAGTAGCAGTGAATGGTGAGGGTATGAGTTCTAGTTACTGGAGGCCTAGAGTTACAATTCCTTGAGATAACTACAACTGGTGAATTTCAGTGGTTTTGTTTATTTAAACATTTTTATGTTGTAACTGACATTTTCACATAACCATAACGTTCCTTTAATTTTTGTTTTTTTGCAGTGGAAAATAAATATATAGATAAATATATAAATATATATATGTGGAACACGAGGCATTTTGGCACAATAATGTGATGGAGTATTGGCGTTACATTGATGACGTTTGTATCATCTGGAAAGGGACAGAGGGATCTGCAATGATGTTTGTGCAGGCAATTAATGTGAATCAATTGAATCTTCAGTTCACAGCTAACATCAGTAACTCCACAGCTAGCTTCCTAGATGTAAAAATTGAGATCATAGACAAGAAGATTGTCACTAGCCTGTTCAGGAAGGAAACGTCAGGCAACTCTATTTTACACGCGACAAGCTTTCACCCGCAGCACACCATCAGAAGCATCCCCTATGGGGAGTTCCTGAGAATCCATAGGTCATGCAGCGGCCCTGAGTTGAGGGACAAATGTCAGCAGGAAGCTAAAATGAGACTGATTAGTCGTGGCTATAAACCAACATTGTTAGAGTCAGCCATGAGAAAAGCTAACTCACTGTGCAGGCAAGAACTGTTGAACCCAAATAGGGACAAACCAAAAAATGCTAAACATCCAGAGGAAGGCAATGCTATCAGGCTCATCACATGTTACAGTCGCCAAGCAAGACAAGTCACTAGAATTGTCAAGCAACAATGGCCCATCATTCTGACGGACCAAGTTCTCAGAGACATTATGCCCAAAATGCCAACCGTCACATTTAGAAGAGCTTATGCTATGAAGAATGATTTGGTGAGCAATAGTCCCGAAACCAGCAAGACCAAAGATTGGCTTTGCCCCCGGAAAGGTTTCTTTCGCTGCAGCTCTTGTAGAGCCTGTAAGTTCGGAGTGAATACTAGATCTTACACAACCCCGTTTGAGGATAATCCTATAGCCTTACACGATCACTATACTTGCCGCACTGAACTAGCCGTCTATGTACTTACATGTAGCTGCAATTTGCAATACGTTGGTAGCACGAAGTTACCGGTGCACCAGCGTATTCTACAGCACTTGCGCGCCATCATGCATGCCGATCAGAGCTACCCGGTAGCTCGGCATTTTCAATCTGTGCATAATAAAAATCTGGCACATCTAACTTATTTTGTCATAGACGCAGTGGTCCCTAACAAAAGAGGTGGTGACTATGAGAAGAAATTGCGGCAACTAGAGTCACGATATATAGTGTTACTCAACAGTAAGAGTCCGGGAGGTCTCAATATGGGTGAAGACCTTCACAATTTCCTATGACCCTGACCTTAGTAGGATTTATTTCATCACAAGGGTTGTATCATTAGGCAGAGAGCCTAGGTCCAGTAAGACTCCGAAGCATCACACGAGCATCCTAATATATATATGAATTGAACAGTGAGATGGCCCAAAAAGTCCCCACAATCGTATCTGATAGTTTTAAGATGCATACATTAGGATATACATATATACATATGTATATCTATCTATCTATCTATCTATCTATATATATATATATTCACTGAAAAAACCATAGGTTATACACCATATATAGTTAGGAATTAGCATTTAAAAAACCTTATTTTACTCACACAAAACCATTGAAATTCCATATATAGTTAGTTGCACTAACTATATATCGCGCACCCGCAATCCACTGCTGATCATGTCACATATTACATCATTCATGACATGGTCAGTGACATCACTGATGACATCACTGATGACATCTCAAATGACATCAATGACCACATCACTGATGATATCATTCATGTGACAATACAATGCATCTCCTCACGTTTTAATATAACCTCTGTTTCACCCAGTGTTAAATACAGAGTATAATTTTTGAAACCATTGACACACCAATACTAGTTACTACATACGTACTCACTGATTCCTACGTCTACACACACATTCACTCATTCACCCATACAATCATTCATACATACAATCACTCATCTTTACAACACTATCATATGCACTCATACACCTATACAGACACTTACACTCTGCCACTCATCCATGGAGTTACTCACACACCTAGTCAGTCCTGTAAAGAATCAATCACACTTCCATTTTCTTGTCTATACAGTTAAACATAGAGCACCTTACATTTTCAAACATATACTAACACATACTTACTTTCTTATACAATCATTGATACAAGTACACATTGATCTGCACAGAGTCACACACCTCCCAGCCAGCCACACACACACTCAGTCTCCTATACAAATACTTGGACAATCAATCAATAACCCATATAGTTAATCATATAGCTACTGATCAACACATGCAGCAGTTTACAGAACAACAGACATAATGATGCACAAATTAAGACAGTTTAGTCACTAACCCATGCACTCAGTGAGACACATTTAATCACTCACTCATACATTCAGTCATGCACCTACTAAATCCTTCGTCCAGACACTTATACATCTACTCATTCTTCAATATGTAAAACATATTTAAACTTTACAGAAACACACAGTCACTGGATGATGTCATCAGTGATCTCATCAGTGATGTCATTTGAGATGTCATCAGTGATGTCATCAGTGATGTCACTGACCATGTCATGAATGATGTAATATGTGACATGATCAGCAGTGGATTGCGGGTGCGCGATATATAGTTAGTGCAACTAACTATATATGGAATTTCAATGGTTTTGTGTGAGTAAAATAAGGTTTTTTAAATGCTAATTCCTAACTATATATGGTGTATAACCTATGGTTTTTTCAGTGAATTTTCAAGGTTTTGTAAATGCTAATTCCTAACTATATATGGTCTATAACCTATGGTTTTTTCAGTGAATTTCAATGGTTTTTTAATAGCAAATATCATAAGCTGTCGAATGTCAAGTACGTGGTAAGTAAAAACATTTTCGTGTTTATGCACACTGATCTGCTTTGAATGCTGCCCCCCACCCCTCATTTCTATTAGGAGTACTCTCTCTTTGCAGATAGTGAAGGGTAGTTAACGCAGCCCTTTGCCCCTTTGTAATCCGTCGTGCCTGCTTCTCTCTCCATTTGATTGATTGTTCTCTTTGGTTCATTCTCTATTTACAAACAAGCACAGAGTCGCAATACTCTGTTTAGTCTTTGCAGATAGCGAAAAATCGTGTAAAAAAACAAAAGGAATCGAGCAAAATCAGTAGGCCACTAATGGGATCTCTTTTTGACCTCGCTAAAATAGAAACATTAGGAACAACCTGTTGAAAATAGCAATGCGTATGTACATAAGCGGCGTTCATTTGTGTTCACAGTACCCCTTGTTGATTGTTTCAATCGAGCATTGAATTGTTCGAAGTTAATTCTCTTAAGGATCTTCTCTACCTGCAAACGAGGAAGAATAGGAATATTCTCTCTCCCTTTGCAGATAGTGAAGGGTAGGTAACGCAAGCCTTTAACACGTCGTACCTATTTCATTCCTCATTGATTGATTGATTGTCCGAACATTGACTGTTTGGGAATTAGTTCTTTTTGGAGGTATTCCCTGTTTGCAAATAAACGTAGGAAAATCTTTGCAAGTAGTGAAAGGGTACGTAATGCGGACCTTTCTCCCCCGTTGTAATCTGTCATGCCTATCTACTCCCCACTGATTGATGCACCTTTTTCACCCGGACCATTTACTAGAGATACGTCATCTGGCCCGACCAGAGAGCACCCCTAGTGAAAAGGACATATGCAATAATAACGAAGTGATCACTGTATCCTGTTAACAGAAACTTTACCATGAAACAACCTGGAAAGAAAAAAATAGGAAAACGAAAATCAGTAGGCCACTGATGAACATGAACTTTTAGTAAACAACGAACAAAGAAACGATAACATAACGTAATGATAAAACCTATTAATGTCCTAGAAACAAGAAAACGTTAAAATATGCCAGTGGTGAGAGACCAGAAAAACAGTAAGAGAAACCAAATCACCCCTCGCTGTCCCACCGCCTGCCACGCCAAAAAAATCGATAGACTAGGGAAAATGCAAGTCAGTAGAACATCCGCCCCCACTCTGGAAACTTCCAAGGTGGGGCAGGGTTCCGGCTACGCCCAGCCGGGAGCAGCCCATATAAGGCAGGTCCTGCTGCCACGCCTCGGCCAGGAGATCCTAACGTAGGGTGTAGCCGGAGGAGAGGCCGAGGCCAGCGGGACCCGGCCAGGGGATTGCCTTTACAACGCTGAACAGTTGCAGGGGGGGGGAATGTCTCCTCGACCCTCCCCTCTCTCTCCCAGTCCGGCCGCGGTGGCCCTTGAGAGTTGCAGGTAGTCCCGCCACATGCTCTTCCGGTCCGGCCACCAACGGTCGGGGGGCCGAGGCCGACGGGATCCGGCTGCAGCCGATAAACCAAGAAACCCGTTCATGGGGCCAGAGCCAGGGGCGTCCGGCCGACATCCACCGGAAGCCCGGCCCGAAGACGGACGGGACACTTCTTTCTTTTATAATGGCTGCGACAACACTGGGGGGGGATGTCTTGCACATGCCTCCGACCCCCCCTCCCCCTCGTCCTCATCGCCTGGTCCGGCCATAACAAATCTCAAGCGAGACGCCGTGGGGTGCACTGGGAGGGAGAGACGGTGCGAACAGGCCTCTCCCGCCTCCCCAGGTGGAGGCTTCCCAGCTGCACCCTCAGCGCTCCAGGCGCCCGGAAAAGGGTTCTTCCACTGTGGCCATGCTGCAACGTCTCGCCCGGCAGGGTGGAGCCCGTCCGCTCATGTGACCCCGCGATCGCCGGTAGCTGCCGAACTCTCAAAATGGCGGTCGACCTGGCAAGAGCGGGCCCAGCATAAAGAAATGGCCCGGTCACTGGTTGACTCCACCACCGTAGTCCTCCACGACCTTGAAGATTCTAGAGGAGCCGCGGGAGTCTCCGACCCCCGATGGGGAATGACTGCCATGATCGCCCGTGGAGTGACGAAACTGTATCCGCGGGACGTCGGCGCTCCCATGCTGGCGCCAGCCTCACTTTGAATTACTAGAATCCTGCAGACCTCACTTCCGGTGAAAGCACAGTGTGACCCGGTAGGAAAAATTATTGCACCCCCTCCCCTTTTTGACTGATAGTTCAAACCACCGATCCTTTCCTTTGCCCTTTTAACGGAACTTTGGACTGCCTCCCCCTCTTTTACATTTTCTAGAGAAAACAAAACATTAACCACTACATTAGCATAGCAGTTGACACCAGAACTGTTTTCAAATTGAAAACCAACAACATCTTCAACAGAATCCTTTTTGTTTCTGCTGTGACCCTGCTACAGCACAGGCATTGTCCCCAGCAGTAATTCTGCAATGCCGGTAAGAATAGCTGTGGTGCCTACTGGACTCACTCACCCCCGCGGCGCCCCACGCCGTTTTTTGCTGGGCGGCAACTTACTAGACATCACTTTCGTGCCATCTAGATTTCAGCGCGTTCTGCTGCCTTGGAACTATTCGCACAACAGACCGCTACTGACAAGAATATTTCATTATTGGTGCTGTCAATTTCAATAAATCTATTGGATAATTCAAAAGAAATTGCCACGGTCTCTTGGTTGTTTAAATGTTTTTACTGTTTTTGTTTTCTTGTATATATTTATATGTTATTAAAGTTTTATATTCCTACTACTTTGTTGGAGTGCTATATATTTTTAATGTGACACATAATTGTAAAAACTTTGATGTACAAAGAGTCATTCCTGGAATCTTCCGCTTCAGGCTCGGTCCCCTCCCCAATCACAATACAGGATGGTTTTCAGATAGTAGGAACACGTGTGGTGTGACGGATCTCATCGGGTGTGGGCCTTGATCTACTATAACTCCTTTGAAGAGGGGTGATTCTTTACAGCTGGGGCCATAAACTACATCTGCAGGGCTAGCTGATAGCCTGGACAATCGGACACAGAGAAAGAGGAGTGTCAGAGGGTGCGGTAGTGAATAGGGCGAAAGGGAGGTGTCGGGCGGGCACAGAGTGTGATTCTCAGGGAAGAGCAGCGCAGATGGGGGGAGGTTTATTGCCCATGCATAAGACAGAGAGCGGTGGTGACCAGTACCTAGGGAAGATGCTTGCGTGGGTGAGGAGCCATGCTACGAATCGACAGCGTGCAGAGAGTGGGTCTGGTCAAGACATCTAAAATGGCTGCCGTGCACGACAAAAGTGTGGCATTTCAAAAAAGGCAAGATGGCGCAGACAATGTTTTTCAACACTTCCTCATTTCCTTCGAATCGAACGTTAACAGACGTTGGGGCATATTACCAAAGTTAAGCGATATTTATCGCTAACGATGCTTACCAACCAATTTTTTACCACTAAGCATCGTCAGAAATTATCGAAGATAAACCTTGCTATTATCAAGGTTTATCGCAAATGCGATAATAAACGGCCGCAATGCATGAATATCGCTAAAAACTCAGCGATATTCATGCATTACCGAGCTAATGCTCTTAGCCATGTTATCCACCTCCCATTGGATAACATGGCTAAGAACTGCTCAGGGCAGGTGTTACTTTTTGGAGATATTCGCGCTTAGCGCGAATATCTCCAAAAGTTGGTAATTGGAGATAGATATCTTGCATGTTGTAATGCAAGTTATTGTGGTATATGGAACTCATACCATAATCTCTCAGGAAAGCAGAAACTGATCCTTTTGGGACCGCCTAAAAAGGCCTAGGGGGTGAGGAGTACTCTACTTTGCCCCCTTTTCACGTTCCGAACTATTTTATTTTACTCTCTTCTGTAATTACACAAAATAGCAGCGATAAGATGCATCGGAGACACACAGTGAGAGAAAGGAGGCCGGAGATGAAGAAGAGATGTCAAATACACATTGGAGATAATATAGTGGCAGAAGGGAAGTAAATATGAGTAAACTTACCATGTAACATAAAAATGTTGCACTCTATACTATAAGTCTCATTTTATACTACAATCACTTCGCTACAACCTCATAAATTAAAAATAAAAATGAATAATGTCTCAAACAATTTTTGATTTCTAAATATAAATTTATTCTTCAGAATTTTCTAAATTTGAAAGAACTAGTAACATGTCCTCATCAGCAATGTCCTCATTAAAAGTCTCCAATGATGATTCTTGTAACTCTATGGTCTCCAAACACTCGATAAATTCGCCATCAAGAGATTGATCAAAAAAATCATTCAAGTCATCTCCTCCTTGTGACAATATTTCATTATTGGTGCTGTCAATTTCAATCAATGTAGTGGAATCATTCAAGTCATCTCCTTGTGACAATATTTCATTATTGGTGCTCTCAATTTCAATCAATGTAGTGGAATCATTCAAGTCATCTCCTCCTTGTGACAATATTTCATTATTGGTGCTGTCCATTTCAATCAATCTAATGGAATCATACAAGTCATCTCCTCCTTGTGACAATATTTCATTATTGGTGCTCTCAATTTCAATCAATGTAGTGGAATCATTCAAGTCATCTCCTTGTGACAATATTTCATTCTTGGTGCTGTCCATTTCAATCAATCTAATGGAATCATACAAGTCATGTCCTCCTTGTGACAATATTTCATTATTGGTGCTCTCAATTTCAATCAATGTAGTGGACAATTCAAAAGAAATTGCCACGGTCTCTTCATTGTGAGCCATTTTATTTTGAAATTGCTTGCTGTAAATTGCAGAAAAAAATAATCACTTTCATTTATCGTTTTTAGTAATACATAATATAAAACTAACTTTATCAAGTATTTAGTATAACAGAAGGACTGCAAATAAATAACAGAAAACATTTTTCAAATTATCTTCAAGTGTACAACATAGTTCCCCTTACAAATTAACAACTCACCTTTTTAAAAGTAGCAGAAGTGTTAGTACTGTGTAAATCAAACACCAGAAATTCACCACCAAAAATTCCTCACAAATGTACCTCAGACAGTAGTATCACAAAATGGCTGTGGTTTCCTCTCATTTGACATATATACATAACCAATTAACTTTCATCACACACAAATACAAAACCAAACTAACATTTTAATTGGTTCTAAATTTCAACACTTTCAAATGTGTTTTCCCCATGCAATTTTCCATAGGACATTTACATACGTCTACAGCCTGAATGGCTGAACGGAATTACACCAAACTTGACAAAATGGTACATCAAACCTAAGAGGTCAGGAAGGATCTACTATGCCCCCTTATGGTCATTTCCCCCTTCGCTTTGGCCTCCTCTTGTCTCTCAATCCTACCGAGAGACAAGATGGCGGCCGCTACGGACTGTTTGGAATGTTGACAGACGCCGGAGAACCAATCAGCTTCGCAAAGCTCCGTAACGCGAAAAGTACGCGAAGCGGAGCGCTGTTACAGATATATATCTTTTTTTGAACGTTAATTTCTCAAAATCCACTGGAGCACATATATTGAGACCTAGCAAAGGCACATCGGGCTACCAGTCCCTAATATTTTGCCAAGTTTCGTGCAAATCCATTCAGCCGTTCGATTATTACTATAATTTTTTTTTTTTGCCCCGCGGAGCCCTTTTAAAACCTCCACATCAAACGTAGGGGGTCAGCGAGGATCTACTATTCCCCCTTATGGTCATTTGCCCCTTCGCTTTGGCCTCCTCTTGTCTCTCGATCCTACCGAGAGACAAGATGGCGGCCGCTACGGACTGTTTGGAATGTTGACAGACGCCGGAGAACCAATCAGCTTCGCTTCACAAAGCTCCGTTGCGCGAAAAGTACGCGTCCTGGAGCGCTGCCCGGTCCGCTGTCACAGATATATATCTTTTTTTAAACGTTAATTTCTCAAAATCCACTGTAGCACATATATTGAGACCTACAAAAGGCACATCGGGCTACCAGTCCCTACAATTTTGCCAAGTTTCGTGCAAATCCATTCACCCGTTCGGGCTAAAAGTGAGGCCAACCGCCCTATGGAAAACTCAATGTTAAAAACACGTTTTGGGACCCCCCTTTTTTCTCAGCCCCCCCTTGACGAACCCCCCCCAAATTTTCAAGGGCTGCTCAGAAACAAAATGTTCCATTTTCCGGAAAGTTTCAGCCAATTCCGTCCACAAACGCCAAAGTTATTAGACATAGAATTTTCAAAAAACCCATAGAGAAAAAATCCTAACTATATATACCTACTGGCGACCGCCAGTAGGTAATATATACATACATACATACATATATATATATATATATATATATATATATATATATATATATATATATCGATTCTCACCCAGCAGAGCAGCCGCTCTGCCAATGTACTCCAATTCAGCCTTCACTCAATCCACAACACAGAAAGCGCGTGTGCTTAAAGGTGATATTTATTTCGGTTCCAGCATGATATCAACAGAAAAACACGTGTGACACTAGCCACCCGTGACCAAGGCGAGTTGTTCTCGTTGAAACGCGTTGGGTGTTTTTCTGTTGATATCATGCTGGAACCGAAATAAATATCACCTTTAAGCGGCTGCTCTGCTGGGTGAGAATCGACATATTTTCTTGCACCGCAGTCGAGGGTCCCGGTGGTATGGAGGATGGAGCTTGGAATATATATATATATATATATATATATATATATATATATATATATATATATATATATATATATATATATATATATATTCACTGGAGAAACCATAGGTTTCAGGCATTTTATATTTAGAAATTAGCATTTAAAAAACCTTAGAAATTCACTGAAAAAAATATAGGTTTCAGATATGTTATAGTTAGTTGGACATTTCACTCGTACACAACCATAGAAATTCCCCTGGTATAGTTAGTTCAGCTAACTATAACTCGTGCACCTGCAATGCACTGCTGATGACGTCACATATTACATCATTCATGACATGGTCAGTGACATCACTGATGACATCATCCAGTGAATGTGTGTTTCTATAAAATTGAATATGTGTTATATATATATATATATATTCCTTATTGTATTATAGAATGAGTGGGTGTATAAGGGTCTGGATGGAGGATTTAGGTGTGTGACTGACTGTTTAATTGAGTGATTACATGTGTCTTACTGAATGCACAGGTTAGTGACTGATACAGACATTCACACAGTTTAGTTTCTCAGTTGGAGTGTAAGTGGTTGCATGGGTTGGTGAGTAGCTAAATGAGGATCTATATGGGTTATTGATTGGTTGTCTGAGTATCTGTTTGGGTGCCTGGGTGTGTGTGTGAGTGCGTGGGAGGTGTGTGAGTCTGTGCATAGGTGTTTGAGTGGTTGATTCACTGTGTGTAAGGGTTCAAGAGTGCATGTGGAAACAGCTGTATGGGTGGGTCAGTGTGTGTATGGGTGTGTAACTGAGTGCAAGGATATCTCAGTGGTATATGTCCGAGTAACTACCTATATAACATGCAGTGTATGTGAAAGGTGGAGTATATAAATTACTATATGTGAGAGTCAGTAATTGTGAGAGTGGCTGTATAGATGAGTGTTTACTTGTATCAGTGATTGTATAAGAGAGTAATTATGGGTTTGTTTCTGTTTGAATAAGTGATCTGTTGTGTGTATAACTCTATAGGTCAGTAATTGGAAGTGTGATAGAGTCTTTGCATGACTGACTAGGTGTGTGAGTAACTCCATGAATGATTGGCGCTGTGTGAGTGTCAGTATAGGTGTATAATTGCATATGATAGTGTTGTATTCATGAGTGACTGCATGTATGAGGGACTGTATGGGTAAGTGAGTGGATGTGTGTCTAGACCTTGGAATCAGTGAGTACATATGTAGTAACTGGTATTGGTGTGTCAATGGTTTTGAAAATGATACTCTATATTTTAGAGTGGATGTATCAAAGGTTATATTAGAGTGTGCAGAGGTGCATCAGATTTTCACGTGGATGTGGCATCAGTGATGTCATCAGTGATGTCTTTTCAGATGTCCTCGGTGCTGTCATCGGTGACGTCACTGACCATGTCATGAATGATATAATATGTGATGTCATCAGCAGTGCATTGCGGGTGCGCAAGTTATAGTTAGCTGAACTAACTATAACAGGGGAATTTCTGTGGTTTTGTACGACTGAAATGTCCAACTAACTATAACGTATGTTGTTTTCAGTGAATTTCTAAGGTTTTTAAATGCTAATTTCTAACTATACCGTGCCTGAAACCTATGTTTTTTTAGTGCATTTCAAAGGTTTTTTAAATGCTAATTTCTATCTATAATGTGCCTGAAACTTATGTTTTTTTCAGTCAATTTGAATGTTTTTTTAATGCTAACTTCTAATTATAATTGTATAAAAAATGAGGCAACCCTGTGTCCCTCAGAACATTGGTATAACGTAATGAACTCTGGTCCTTTTAGGGCTGTCCTTCACCCTCCCCCGCCCAATCCCGTCCTGATGAAGACCCTCTTTTGACTACCCAATGGAGCTTACATTGGGTAGAAACGTCGACAACCATACTAGGCCCGGATCGTCCGAAGGCGCTGCCCAGAGAAAGAATCATCATCCGGCAGACCTATTGCATTTCCATGTATTATCTGGCCCGTTACCCACTCGTAAAAACTGTTCACCACCTTGTATATATTGCACATCACTGAACACTGAGCACCACCTATTTTGTGATTTTTCATTGCGTTGACAGCCAGTGATATATGTGTAAAGAATGTGAATGCTACTATTTGGATACAACTTACACAGCAGACAGCAATTTGAGTCATGTGCCTTATTGTTTGTAAAATACTTTTCTACATCTAGGCATTTTGGAGATACCTTTGTAAAACTTGAATGTGCTAATAGAAGTAATCTCAATCCTGACAGAACCACTTTTGTTCACAACTTCTAATTATAATGTTCATTTAACATATAGTTTTTTCCGACACCCAAGAAGGACATAACACCCACTGTCACAACACTCAGGACCTTCCCTCTCCTTACTACCACCAAGGCAGTGCAGAACAGGACAGCGAACCCTCCAAAAACAGCACGGTCCCTCAGCCACATAATAGCTCAATGTTGGGAAATGTGGCAATCGTTTTTTCAGTAAATTTGAATTTTTTTTAATTACTAATTTCTAACTTTAATTGTTCATGAGATCTATTTTTTTGTGAATTTAAAAGGTTATTTCAATACTAATTTCTAATTATAAAGCTTAAAAAAACTGTTTTTCTCAGTAATTTTGGAAAAAAAATGTTATATTCTGTAACTTTAATATCCTAAAAATAGTTTTTGTAACTTTTATTTAATTATTATTTAAACTATATAATGTCTTCTTCTTTTTAAAATATTAAACAACTACATACAGTAAGAAAGGGAGCCCAGCTAAGAGCCACATCTGAAGACCAACACATGTCATAGACCTACTTATCAAGCAGCTCTGACACCCAAGAACGCCACAACATCCACCACCACCCCCAGGACCTCCCTCTACCACCAAGGCAGCACAGAACAAGACAACAAACTTTCAGAAAACAGCATGGCCCCTCAGCCACACAACGGCTAAATATTGGGACAGGTGTGAACAAACTATATATAAAGGAAGCAATTCACCCATGAATAATAATGCACAAAATGCAAAGTGCAGCAGTGATGTGCTGGACACATCACAGTATGCAGAACACACACCTCTCCATGTGCACAAATACTACTGGTGCTTGTAGTGTTGTGGATAGTGGACCCAACCATGTTACGTCAAACAGTAGGGCAGGAGTTCTGGGTGTGGTTCCCTTGTGGGAAGGCCAAAGCGTCTGCCAGGGTGACGCCCCTCACCCTGCCATGAGGCCACCGTCCTGACCGCCAGCCTCCTCAGCCGATCCATGGCTTCCGCCATACAGGCCCCCAGCGGCACAGCACCACAGACTTATGTCTGTACAAACTACTGTGAGTAGGGCACAAAATTCAGAGCGACTCGTGATTGAGGATGACGCAGTCCAGTAGGCAACATACATTGTTACCAGTATGGCCTGCCCGGACAACGTATCATCGGCACAGTAGATCCCACATGTGCAACTGTGTCATGAGTCATGAAGGGCAGTGATCCCAAGCCTGTGGCAGCGACCACAGCACCAGCTTCCCTTCGATCAGGGTGGCATATTTCCATATGCAAGGGCGGTGCCACTTGGTGCCACTAACCCTGTTCAACACAAGCCGATCCCACATGTGGAACTGTGTCCTGAGCAGTGTTCCCACTAACGTGCGCGCCTGCGCGGGCGCCCACGTCTAATCCCCCGAGCGCGCAGTGGTGCGTGTGGAGCGCGCATCCACAGCACATTTTAGGAGAACATTTGCGCCTGCTGCTTTCAGAACAGGAGCTGCGCAAATCTTTTTCATTTCCGGCTGGTGGTGGCTCCTGTGCTTGCTGCGCGTTTTCCTTCTTAATGGAGCGCAGCTGGGGGCTGTCTGTTGACCATTGTGAAAATATTCCTGTTAATTGTAGCACCGTTGTGCGCTGCAATTAACTTAAATATTTTCACAATGGCCCACAATCAGCCCGCAACCGCGCTCCTTTAAGAGAAGATATGCAGAAAGTCCAAAAGCTCGACGTGTGCTTTACACGTCTTTCTTTTGGGCTTTCTGCATATCTTCTCTTAAAGGAGCGCGGTTGCGGGCTGATTGTGGGCCATTGTGAAAATATTTAAGTTAATTGCAGCGCACGACGGTGCTACAATTAACAGGAATATTTTCACAATGGTCAACAGACAGCTCGTAGCCGTGGTCTATTAAGACATGCAACCAGCACAAAAGAAAGACGTGTAAAGCACATTTAGGCATGCTGCACACCTTTTGTTAATAGAGCCAGGGCCGGACTGGGAACAGATGAGCTGCACAATAGTAACAACGGGCAATCATGGAAAAATGACAGAATTATGCAAACTATGCCATGTCCTTGCATGACCCTGCAGAAAGCATGCAGCAAGTAGGCGAAAAAGCAGGTGTAGGTTTATCATATTTAATGGCATGTCCACTTGCTCACTGCGCTGAGACAGCCGTTGCTTCTCGTTCACATCGTCTCCAGGACTTCGGAAGTTCTGGTGTCAGGCACTAACATACCGTTTACCTGCAACCTTTCCCGATACATCCGAAATCATTGAGAGCAAAGATAGCAACAGGGCCACGTTCACGCTGGAACGATGGTGCATGCCATTATTTGCATTATTCTTCCCACACCCCCATACTCCATTTGCACCCCCCCTCTTATTTACGACTGGCACTGCTTTATACACTTCGGGTGTTCTTATACAGAGCGTACATAGGCGCTTTGTGTGGCTAACAATTGTGCTATTTAAATAGATGAAAATGTGAAATACGATAAAAACAGGTAGCCTGGGGGCGTTTGAACCCCGACCTGACCATTTTCAATTTAAAAAACAGGCTTGCTGGAAGGGTTTCTCTTAGATACGGGGGTTGATGGATTAAACATGCATTTCTATGTTAAATCTAGCAGCTTTCTTGTTTTTGTCAGAACGAACTTTCATGAGTTGTCTCACGCTGGGTATTCTTCTCTGTATCCTTGGTGCGAGTTATAGAGCGCGGCAGATTGTGTGACTTTTTGAAAGTTTTGATGTTAAATGCAGCCCCGTGTATAAGTGTGTCGGGCTCTGCAATTAACATGAACACTTTCCAAAAGGCATGTGCTCTACCGCCCTCTATTAACTAAAGGTATGCAGCAAGCCTAAACACATAACGTGTGCTTTTACAATCACTAATAAATGTTAGTGATTCTGAAAGCACACATCCTGCTTCTAGACTTGCTGCATGTTTTTTGTTAATAGAGCGTGGCTGCGGGAAGATTGTGTACGTTTTTGAAAGTTTTCATGTTAATTGCTGCAATTAACATGAAAACTTTCAAAAATGCACACAATCTTCCCGCAGCCATGCTCTATTAACAAAAAGCATGCAGCAAGCCCAGGGCTTTAAGTGGACTGGGTCCTGCTGATGCTTCGTTTTAAGACAGGTCCCAATCAGGCTCCTTATTTTTGCCCTCACCCTTAGGGTAAAAAAAAAATCTCAACTGCTGAAAGCCTTTGTTGTAACTTCAAAGGACTTTTTAAAGCTCATTTCAGAACTGAGGCATTTTCAATATATTCAACAAAGCTGTAGTTGTTGCTTATTTATCCTTTGCAACTAACAACCATTGACAAAGTCAATAGTCCTGGGTTTTTGTAGGTATAATGTTACTTATTGTGTTATATATCTGGATGCAATGACAGAGGCAGCACAATAACGGTCGGGGGCTCACTATACTAAGCAGAGATTTTTAGCTTACGTGTTTTTACGCCATGCCCTCAATTACATCAAGCACGCCCCTTTGAGAGACCCCCCAGTTTTTTCTTCCCACTTAAAGCCCTGAGCAAGCCTAAAAGCACCACACATGCTTTCAGAATCACTAACATATATTAGTGACTCTGAATGCACACATGGTGGACATCTATGTACATTCCCCCCCTGCGTATCCAAGAAACCATCTTCAGAGCGGATAAGTGAACTCATGATTATCAGTTTTAAAGAGTGGAGTAACCCCCGCCTTGGTAGAGCCAGCTCTGTTCTGCAGAGTCTTGCCCTGATGACCTTGAATAATACTTAAACAGATTATTGCAAATAGCATTCTCCTTTAATTTATTTTTAATCTGGGTAATGTGTGTCGCTGCACCCACACATGCGGTTGGGTTCTTGGCGCACATTGCTGTGGCTGGAGCGCACAGAGACCTCACGCTGCCGCACACAGAGGAAAAAAATTAGAGGGAACATTGGTCCTGAGTCCTGAATGTCAGTGACCCCAAGTCCGTGGCAGCCACCACAGCACTAAACTCCCTTCGATTAGTGTGGCGTATAGGCATGTGGAAGGCCGGCGACATGTGGTGCCACTGAACCTGAACTACGCAGTCCGGTGATGCCACCAACCTATGCATATGGCTGTGGGTCTTTGCTCACCGCTACCTCTGGCCTACACTGCATTCAGCAGGGCTCACAATTCAGATAGAGTCGCAATTGAAGATGACGCCATCCAGTAGACAAGAGACATTGCTCCAGTGCACCCTGTCCGCACTAAGCATCATCACAGGCTCATACACTCTCAATGCTTCTGGTGCCACAAACTGTGCATCTCAACTCAATGCGACATGACTATGGGCCCTTGCTGACCGCTATCTCAGACCTACACTGCGGTCATTAGGGCTCAAAATTGAAATGAAGTCTTCATTCATTAATTACAGAGTCCACTAGGCAAGTAACTATCACAGGCCTAAAACCTACATAATATCCTTTTAGTATCCTTGCTTCAGGTACTTTTTATATCAGTTATAGCTTCAGTACAATCACCAAATTCATCTTCAAGTACAAACGAACACTGAATACAAGTCTACACTGTGGGCAGCAGAGGTCGCAATTCGAAGTATGGACACGTAGTGCCACTAACCCTGTTCAACACAAGCCGCGACACGTGGTGCCACTAACCCTGTTCAACACAAGCTGGCGACACGTGGTGTCACTAACCCTGTTCAACACAAGCTGATCCCACATGTGGAACTGTGTCCTGAGTCCTGAATGGCAGTGCCAGTGACCCTAAGTCCGTGGCAGCAACCACAACACCAGACACCCTTAGATCAGTGAGGCATATTTCCATATGCAAGGCTGGTGACACATGTGGAACTGTGTCCTGAGTCCTGAATGGCAGTGACCCCATCTTCGTGGCAACGATGACAGCACCAGACTCCCTTCAATTAGTGAGGTGTATTTGCAAATGGTAGTCATCGATGTGGAAAGTATTACCGACGGAAATATAAGTCAAAGGATACATTTTACACAAAATGTTGATTTGGCTTTCCACGTCCAGTAATTTCTAAAGGAAGAGTAAACAGTTTTATGTCAGCAGTGAGGCATACCATCACTCGAAAATCACCCAAAAATACTTAATATTTAAAAAGAGCAGAAGCATCGAAGTACATTGGTGATTACAATCCGGTGATTTTGAAGATGTGGAATGAAAATATGGACATGCAATATGTTGCAGATATTTCAATTGCTGTTGCTCGCTATGTCACTGCATATATTACCAACTCTTAGAAGACAGAATTGAAAGAAATATGGGAGGAAATTCCGCAGGAGAGAACACTTAGCAAAAAATTGTACAGCTTCAGCTTGAAGATGCTTTCACATCGAGAAATTGGTTCCTACCAATGTTCGGATCGATTGACATCTGCAAGTTTATATTCAAAGTTAAGAGGGATCATCTGGATAAGTCTTGGTCTTCCTGCAGCATGAAATTGAGTTTTGAAATCTGTACAAGAAATTGAATGCTTGGCACTGAATGAACCGGAAAGTACAGATATTCTGAAAACAAATATGTTGGACATGTACTATCCAAATAGAAGTCCATACCTGGAAAGCATACGTCTATATGAAATACTGCAACATCATAGTTTTTAAAAAAATGTCACAGAAAATATAAATGAAGTAAAATATGCTTTATTTGGATCTGAAGGATGTTTGGTAAAGCATGACAAAGGAAATATAATTAATCACAGTAAATTAAGTTGTGATACTCCAGATAAAAGAGAGTTTTTATATTTAGATCTTCTGCAACTCTTCAAACCTTGGCGGACTGAAATGGAATTACTTGGCCATTGTGACTGCTATGAAGATTCTTTTAATGCATGTACAATTTTTCCAAATTATCTCCAAATGTTAAACTAAGAGATTAATCAAGAAAGAACTATTGCAGCTGAAATAGCTGGAGATAGTTCTCAAGATAGTCAGAGTTCACATGACACACAATCTTATCTTACTTTTTATCTAACAGGCTGTGAGTCACGAATTAACGTTCACCCCCCCACACCACCAGAGATGAATGCGCGAAAAATCTGCGATGATGGGTGGCCATCCTGACAATTAACACCCAATCTGAATTGTGAGTTTAGCTGGACCGCGTGTACGCAACGGCTAAGGAGGTTGCTTCAGCACGTGGTGGACCCTCTTACACACACGCCGGCAGAAGGTGAGCAGAGAGACTTCTTTCCACAGCAGCGGGCAGTCCCCTCTGGGCGGTGGGAGTGGATAGTGTGAGAGCACAAACACCTCCAAGCAGTGGGAAAAAATATGCACAGACACCTCCAAGCAGTGGGAATAGTACACCACCCTTATTGTGCATTGCCAAAAAATAGAATTATATGTGTGAAGTTGTATGTATTCTACAATTACTAATTCTATACTATCTTTCGGATCACTAAACTTGAGGGCTGGACTATCTCCCGGCACATGGTTGGAGACACACCGGTGGCACAATGGTGAGCTGCAAAGATTTTCTCCAGTCTCAACACTCCCTCTCCATCTCTTCCTTTCTCTCTCTCACACACTTTCTCTTTTTCTTATTCTTTCTTTCTCTCCTCCTCTTTCTCACTCTTTCTCACTCTCTCTTCTTCTCTCTCACACTGTTTCTCTCTTTATCTCTCTCGTCATGTCTCTCACACTGTTTCTCTCGTTGTCTTCCTCTCTGTCTCACTCTTTCTCTCTTTGGCTGGCTTCCTCTCTCTCTCACTTTTTCTTTCTGCCTCTCTCATTCGCTCTCTCACTCTTTCTCTATCTCTCTATCTATCACTCTTTCTCTCTTCCTCTCTCACTCTTTCTCTTTCTTTCTTCCTTTCTCTCTCTCTTCCTCTCCCTCACTCTTTCCCTCTCTCTTCCTCGCTCTCACTCTTTCTCTCTCTATCTCTCTCACACTGATTCTCTCTTTCTTTCTTCCTCATATCCTCATATCTTTCCATGTCTTCCTCTCTCTCACACTGTTTCTCTCTTCCTTGTAGCTTACTCTTTCTCTCTTCCTCTCTCTCACTCTTTCTCTCTATGTCTTCCTCTCTCTCACACTGTTTCTCTTTCTCTCTTCCTTGTATCTTACTCTTTCTCTGTCTCACTATTTCTCTCTTTATCTTTCAGATCACTAAACTTGAGGTCTGCACTATCTCTCGGCACGTGGTTGGAGACACACCGGTGACACTAAGGTGATCTGCAAAGATTTTTCCAGTCTCAACACTCCCTCTCCATCTGTTCCTTTCTCTCTCTCACAGTTTCTCTTTTTCTCTGTCTAATTCTTTCTTTCTCTCCTCTACTCTCTCACTCTTTATCTCACTCTCTACCTCTCTCAGAGAAAGAACTCTGGTATGTTTTCAGAAATGCCTCGTACAGATGCCAGCTGGCGGACTGAATCACAAAATGGTTTTTCAATACTCATGTAGTGTGACTTATGAACAGTTCGCACCCAGGCTCGCAGAGGGACAGCTGCGGCCCGTGGACTCAACTTGCAGAGGGAAAACTACAGGCCGTCCGCTCCCAAAGGAATAGCAGCATGGTACCTCACAGAGATAGAGGCACAGCAGCGTAGTAGCTCGCAAAGGTAGAGAGCTGCGAGCCAATGCACTGGCTTCTAAAGGCATAGCTGCGAAGTGGTGATGTTGGGCACAGGGAGCGTAAAGAGGGTATCTTGCAGAGGGAGACCTGCAGTATATTTCCAGTCTTGACTTTATAGATACTACTGCAGCCCGATAAGTCCCTCTGGAACAGCTGCAAGTTCAACACTAGTTTGAAGAGGCAGACTTGCAGGCCCAATAAGGTTGTTGGGGGTCTGCTGGTGATATGGGACCAGGGTGCGTTACCTAATGATGTGGGGAGAAGCAGTGTGAAAGGGGTATCTCCCACAGACAGAGCTCAAGTATGTTTTCAGTGTTGCCACAGACAGATGCGAGCTGTCAGAATTCTCAAATATCGATATCTTTAAAATGTGATATTTCTTAAAAACAATTGAACAGATTTACACCATTTAAACAAAAGCATGCTTTCTGGACCATCACGTTTTTCCCTGCCAAATATGCCATAATTCCGTTCAGCACTTTCACCTGTATTCTTCTGTAAAGTTTTGTATCAAAACTGCATGGAAAAAACACGTTTGGGACACCCTTTTTTCTCACTCTCCTACACCATTAACCCCCAAACTTTCAACATAGGACCTAATCAAAAATAGAGAAATTGTTTGGATAATTTATAAAGATTTGTCAAATGACGCCAAAGTATTGGCACATACAGGCCTCCAGGAGGGGGGGCCTTGCAACCCCCCTCCCAACATAACTGTACCCCGGGGCCGCGCGAACCCCAGCGGGCCACCGCAACGCCTGCGAGCCCCTGCTATTATTTTTTAAGAAATGACCCCGGAACCTAGCCAACCCCAGGACCACATTAAATTAAAACATGCGAGCCCAGTGCAAATTCTGCCGATTTAAAAAAAATATATACTTTTTGGGGCCCAGGGGGTCCTTTTAGGACCCTCTGAGCAGGCCTAGGGGGTCATGGTGTTTCTACCCTGCCCCCTTCCCTTGTTTTATACCTTTGTTTCTCTGTTTTTGGGTGACTCGCTTCTACAGAGCCACAACTTGACTGCCAACACTTCCTGGTTTGGACTACTAGCAGCCAATCACAGTGAAGCTCGCGAACGCGACCTAGGCTCCGCCCAGATATCAAAACTTTTATTTTTCTAATTTCTAAGCAATTACGGAATGGATTTACACCATTTAAAAAAGGTCGCTTTCTGACCCACACACTACCTTTGTGCCAAATTTGGGGTAATTTCGTTCAGTAGTTTAAGCTGTAGTCTTGCACAAAGTTTCCTATGGGAAAATGATTTTTTGACTCTCATTTTTTGAATTTCTCAAAAACTACTGAACGGATTTACACCATTTAAAAAAAAAAGGTCACTTTCCAAATCACGCTCTACCTTTCTGCCAAATTTGGGGGGATTCCGTTTAGCAGTTTAGGCTGTAGCTCGTCGCAAAATTTCCTATGGAAGTTAACATGGGGAAAACATGTTTTGGGACCCCCCTTTTTTCTCACCTCCCACTTGATGAATCACCCCTAAACTGTCAGGATAGGCGCTGGCTCTGATAGACTTTTTTTGGGGAGAATTTCACAAAGATCTGTCAAATGACGTCAAAGTTATTAGCAAATCAGAAAATGTTTTTCCTATGGAAACTAGGTTCTAACTATAACTACCTACTAGCAATTTGGCAAAAAGGTAGCTCTTGGTTCAGAAATAGTGTAAATCCATTCAGTAGTTCCTGAGAAATTAAAAAAAGAAAAATATCGATATCTGAGCACCGAGGAGGAGTCGCGACTCCTCCCGGGCATGAGCTTCACTCTGATTGGCTGCCAACACTCCAAATCAGGAAGTGTTGGAAGCCATCTTGTGACTCGGTAATCGAGTCACAAGAAAAAGAGTGAAAGAAACGTTGGAAAAATAAGCAAAGGGGGAAGGGTAGAAACACCCTGACCCCCTAGGCCTGCTCAGGGGGTCCCACAGGGACACCCAGAGCCAAAAAAAGTATTTCATAAAAAAAAAAAAAAGAATTGGGTGCGACAATACTGCAGAGAAAACAATTTAATGAAACTAGAGCCCCTGGGTGGCCCAGGTCCCAGGGACAATTCCAAAATGAAATAGCAGCAGCCCCCGCAGCCCCGGGGCCCCCCATCTCCCAGGTGCTTCTTTAATTGGACGTGGGAGGGCTCCCAGGCCACACTGCCCCAGGGACCACCACCTCCCTGGGGCACAAATTATTCAAAATCGGTGGTCCATTACAGACCCCTGGCAATGGGGACCACCACCTCCCCGGGGCATGCAAATGGAAGGAGGGGGACCCCTTATTGGAGCTCTTGATTGCCCTGAGGACAGCCACCCCCCAGGGCCGGCTCCTGCAATGTCCCGGGGTACCGACCCCAAGAAATTGCTGTTTACTATGGCAGGCCAGGAGCACAGCTCCCACCCTGCCATAGCAAAATCCTGCTTTGCTTCATTGAAATTATTTTAAATAATTTTTATAATGGCCATGCCTGGGGAATGGGGTCCCCGGGGCCAATAGTGGCCCAGGAAAGGGGGGCCATGCGCCCCCCTTTCCTATAAAAATGTAATTAAAAAAGCAGCCATGCCCCGGCAGATAGGGTCCCCTGGGCCTACAAATATATTTTTTTAAAGGATGCCATGCCCCATGGGATATGGTCCTCGGGGTCACACAAATTGTAAAAGAAAGGGGCCAGACAATCCCCCTTCTAAAAAAAAAAAAAAAAAAAAGCCGGCATTACGCCGGAGGCCCTATCCCCTTCTCTACACAACTCTGCAAATGTGCTACCTGACGCGTTCTAATTTGGGGATTAAGTCCCCATGAATGCTGAGGGTCCGTGGGGGCCAACTAGCCCACCAGGTACCTCCAGGAAGCTCCACATAGCTGGTTTGCAGAGAGGTGGTCCGAGGCCACGCCCCTTTTTACACCACTCTGCACTTGCGCCTCTTGGCGCACTGATGGTGGGGCGATGAGGTCCTCTTGTGTCCTGAGGACCTCAGGACACAAGTGGACTTCATCCCCCAAGCAGCAGTTCACCCGAAACTGTGTTTGCAGAGTGGTGTAAAAAGGGGCGTGGCCTCAGACCACTCTCAGCAATCCAGGTGTCTGGCGCTTACTGGAGGTACCTGGTGGGCTAGTTGGCCCCCAAGGACCCTCAGGAATAAACGGGAGGTAATACACCAACTTAGAACATGCCAAGAGGTGCGTTTGCAGAGTGTTGGGGAAACGGGACGTGGCATTTGTCCACCTCTCAGCAATCCCACTGTGTAGGGCTTACTGGAGGTAAGATATAGGCTAGTTGGCCCCTAAAGGATCCCCAGCAGTGAAGGGTACTTCAATCCCCATCGAAGAGCGCACCAGGGAGTGCGTTTGCAGAGTGGTGGGCAAAGATGGTGTGGCCTGCTGTGGGAAATTAGCAATTCGGCTGTGTGGGACTTACTGGAGGTGATGTCATCAGTGATATCATTTGAGATGTCATCAGTGATGTCATCAGTGATGTCACTGTCCATGTAATGAGTGATGTAATATGTGATGTCATCAGCAGTGCATTGCGGGGGCGCGAGTTAAAGTTAGTTTAACTAACCATAACGGTCGAATTTCTCTGGCTTGGAACGTGTGGAATGTCCAACTAACTATAATGTCTCTGAAACCTGTGTTTTTTTCAGAGAATATATATATATATATATTTATGAATAAATATTCATATATATATATATATATATATGTAAAAATATATATATATATGTATTACCTACTGGCGGTCGCCAGTAGGTATATATAGTTAGGATTTTTTCTCTATGGGTTTTTTGAAAATTCTATGTCTAATAACTTTGGCGTTTGTGGACGGAATTGGCTGAAATTTTCAGGAAAATTGCACATTTTGTTTCTGAGCAGCCCTTGAAAATTTGGGGGGGTTCGTCAAGGGGGGGCTGAGAAAAAAGGGGGGTCCCAAAACGTGTTTTTAACATTGAGTTTTCCATAGGGCGGTTGGCCTCACTTTTAGCCCGAACGGCTGAATGGATTTGCACGAAACTTGGCAAAATTGTAGGGACTGGTAGCCCGATGTGCCTTTTGTAGGTCTCAATATATGTGCTACAGTGGATTTTGAGAAATTAACGTTTAAAAAAAGATATATATCTGTAACAGCGGACCGGGCAGCGCTCCAGGACGCGTACTTTTCGCGCAACGGAGCTTTGTGAAGCGAAGCTGATTGGTTCTCCGGCGTCTGTCAACATTCCAAACAGTCCGTAGCGGCCGCCATCTTGTCTCTCGGTAGGATCGAGAGACAAGAGGAGGCCAAAGCGAAGGGGCAAATGACCATAAGGGGGAATAGTAGATCCTCGCTGACCCCCTACGTTTGATGTGGAGGTTTTAAAAGGGCCCCGCGGGGCAAAAAAAAATAAAATAATAATAATCGAACGGCTGAATGGATTTGCACGAAACTTGGCAAAATATTAGGGACTGGTAGCCCGATGTGCCTTTGCTAGGTCTCAATATATGTGCTCCAGTGGATTTTGAGAAATTAACGTTCAAAAAAAGATATATATCTGTAACAGCGCTCCGCTTCGCGTACTTTTCGCGTTACGGAGCTTTGCGAAGCTGATTGGTTCTCCGGCGTCTGTCAACATTCCAAACAGTCCGTAGCGGCCGCCATCTTGTCTCTCGGTAGGATTGAGAGACAAGAGGAGGCCAAAGCGAAGGGGGAAATGACCATAAGGGGGCATAGTAGATCCTTCCTGACCTCTTAGGTTTGATGTACCATTTTGCCAAGTTTGGTGTAATTCCGTTCAGCCATTCAGGCTGTAGACGTATGTAAATGTCCTATGGAAAATTGCATGGGGAAAACACATTTGAAAGTGTTGAAATTTAGAACCAATTAAAATGTTAGTTTGGTTTTGTATTTGTGTGTGATGAAAGTTAATTGGTTATGTATATATTTCAAATGAGAGGAAACCACAGCCATTTTGTGATACTACTGTCTGAGGTACATTTGTGAGGAATTTTTGGTGGTGAATTTCTGGTGTTTGATTTACACAGTACTAACACTTCTCCTACTTTTAAAAAGGTGAGTTGTTAATTTGTAAGGGGAACTATGTTGTACACTTGAAGATAATTTGAAAAATGTTTTCTGTTATTTATTTGCAGTCCTTCTGTTATACTAAATACTTGATAAAGTTAGTTTTATATTATGTATTACTAAAAACGATAAATGAAAGTGATTATTTTTTTCTGCAATTTACAGCAAGCAATTTCAAAATAAAATGGCTCACAATGAAGAGACCGTGGCAATTTCTTTTGAATTGTCCACTACATTGATTGAAATTGAGAGCACCAATAATGAAATATTGTCACAAGGAGGAGATGACTTGTATGATTCCATTAGATTGATTGAAATGGACAGCACCAATAATGAAATATTGGCACAAGGAGATGGCTTGAATGATTCCACTACATTGATTGAAATTGAGAGCACCAATAATGAAATATTGTCACAAGGAGGAGATGACTTGTATGATTCCATTAGATTGATTGAAATGGACAGCACCAATAATGAAATATTGTCACAAGGAGGAGATGACTTGAATGATTCCACTACATTGATTGAAATTGAGAGCACCAATAATGAAATATTGTCACGAGGAGATGACTTGAATGATTCCACTACATTGATTGAAATTGACAGCACCAATAATGAAATATTGTCACAAGCAGGAGATGACTTGAATGATTTTTTTGATCAATCTCTTGATGGCGAATTTATCGAATGTTTGGAGACCATAGAGTTACAAGAATCATCATTGCAGACTTTTCATGAGGACATTGCTGATGAGGACATGTTACTAGTTCTTTCAAACTTAGAAAATTCTGAAGAATAAATTTATATTTAGAAATCAAAAATTGTTTGAGACATTATTCATTTTTATTTTTAATTTATGAGGTTGTAGCGAAGTGATTGTAGTATAAAATGAGACTTATAGTATAGAGTGCAACATTTTTATGTTACATGGTAAGTTTACTCATATTTACTTCCCTTCTGCCACTATATTATCTCCAATGTGTATTTGACATCTCTTCTTCATCTCCGGCCTCCTTTCTCTCACTGTGTCTCCGATGCATCTTATCGCTGCTATTTTGTGTAATTACAGAAGAGAGTAAAATAAAATAGTTCGGAACGTGAAAAGGGGGCAAAGTAGAGTACTCCTCACCCCCTAGGCCTTTTTAGGCGGTCCCAAAAGGATCAGTTTCTGCTTTCCTGAGAGATTATGGTATGAGTTCCATATACCACAATAACTTGCATTACAACATGCAAGATATCTATCTCCTTTTGGAGATATTCGCGCTAAGCGCGAATATCTCCAAAAAGTAACACCTGCCCTGAGCAGTTCTTAGCCATGTTATCCAATGGGAGGTGGATAACATGGCTAAGAGCATTAGCTCGGTAATGCATGAATATCGCTGAGTTTTTAGCGATATTGATGCATTGCGGCCGTTTATTATCGCATTTGCGATAAACCTTGATAATAGCAAGGTTTATCTTCGATAATTTCTGACGGTGCTTAGCGGTAAAAAATTCGTTGGTAAGCATCGTTAGCGATAAATATCGCTTAACTTTGGTAATATGCCCCAACGTCTGTTAACGTTCGATTCGAAGGAAATGAGGAAGTGTTGAAAAACATTGTTTGCGCCATCTTGCCTTTTTTGAAATGCCACACTTTTGTGGTGCACGGCAGCCATTTTAGATGTCTTGACCAGACCCACTCTCTGCACGCTGTCGATTCGTAGCATGGCTCCTCACCCTCGCAAGCATCTTCCCCAGGCACTGGTCACCCCCGCTCTCTGTCTTATGCATGGGCAATAAACCTCCCCCCATCTGCGCTGCTCTTCCCTGAAAATCACACTCTGTGCCCGCCCGACACCTCCCTTTCGCCCTATTCACTACCGCACCCTCTGACACTCCTCTTCCTCTGTGTCCGATTGTCCAGGCTATCAGCTAGCCCTGCAGATGTAGTTTATGGCCCCAGCTGTAAAGAATTACCCCTCTTCAAAGGAGTTATAGTAGATCAAGGCCCACACCCGATGAGATCCGTCACACCACACGCGTTCCTACTATCTGAAAACCATCCTGTACTGTGATTGGGGAGGGGACCGAGCCTGAAGCGGAAGATTCCAGGAATGACTCTTGGTACATCAAAGTTTTTACAATTATGTGTCACATTAAAAATATGTAGCACTCCAACAAAGTAGTAGGAATATAAAACTTTAATAACATATAAATATATACAACAAAACAAAAACAGTAAAAACATTTAAACAACGAAGAGACCGTGGCAATTTCTTTTGAATTATCCAATAGATTTATTGAAATTGACAGCACCAATAATGAAATATTCTTGTCAGTAGCGGTCTGTTGTGCGAATAGTTACAAGGCAGCAGAACGCGCTGAAATCTAGATGGCACGAAAGTGATGTCTAGTAAGTTGCCGCCCAGCAAATAACGGCGTGGGGCGCCGCGGGGGTGAGTGAGTCCAGTAGGCACCACAGCTATTCTTACCGGCATCGCAGAATTACTGCTGGGGAAAATGCCTGTGCTGTAGCAGGGTCACAGCAGAAACAAAAAGGATTTTGTTGAAGATGTTGTTGGTTTTAAATTTGAAAACAGTTCTGGTGTCAACTGCTATGCTAATGTAGTGGTTAATGTTTTGTTTTCTCTAGAAAATGTAAAAGAGGGGGAGGCAGTCCAAAGTTCCGTTAAAAGGGCAAAGGAAAGGATCGGTGGTTTGAACTATCAGTGAAAAAGGGGAGGGGGTGCAACAATTTTTCCTACCGGGTCACACTGTGCTTTCACCGGAACTGAGGTCTGCAGGATTCTAGTAATTCAAAGTGAGGCTGGCGCCAGCATGGGAGCGCCGACGTCCCGCGGATACAGTTTCGTCACTCCACGGGCGATCATGGCAGTCATTCCCCATCGGGGGTCGGAGACTCCCGCGGCTCCTCTAGAATCTTCAAGGTCGTGGAGGACTACGGTGGTGGAGTCAAGCAGTGACAGGGCCATTTCTTTATGCTGGGCCCGCTCTTGCCAGGTCGACCGCCATTTTGAGAGTTCGGTAGCTACTGGCGATCGCGGGGTCAAATGAGCGGACGGGCTCCACCCTGCTGGGCGAGACGTTGCAGCATGGCCACAGTGGAAGAACCCTTTTCCGGGCGCCTGGAGCGCTGAGGGTGCAGCTGGGAAGCCTCCACCTGGGGAGGCGGGAGAGGCCTGTTCGCACCGTCTCTCCCTCCCAGTGCACCCCACGACGTCTCGCTTGAGATTTGTTATGGCCGGACCAGGCGATGAGGACGAGGGGGGGGGGTCGGAGGCATGTGCAAGAAATCCCCCCCAGTGTTGTCGCAGCCATTATTCAAGAAAGAAGAAGTGTCCCGTCCGTCTTCGGGCCGGGCTTCCGGTAGATGTCGGCCGGACGCCCCTGGCTCTGGCCCCATGAACGGGTTTCTTGGTTTATCGGCTGCAGCCGGATCCCGTCGTCCTCGGCCCCCCGACCGTTGGTGGCCGGACCGGAAGAGCATGTGGCGGGACTACCTGCAACTCTCAAGGGCCAGCGCGGCCGGACTGGGAGAGAGAGGGGAGGGTCGAGGAGACATTCCCCCCCCCTGCAACTGTTCAGCGTTGTAAAGGCAATCCCCTGGCCGGGTCCCGCTGGCCTCGGCCTCTCCTCCGGCTACACCCTACGTTAGGATCTCCTGGCCGAGGCGTGGCAGCAGGACCTGCCTTATATGGGCTGCTCCCGGCTGGGCGTAGCCGCAACCCTGCCCCACCTTGGAAGTTTCCAGAGTGGGGGCGGATGTTCTACTGACTTGCATTTTCCCTAGTCTATCGATTTTTTTGGCGTGGCAGGCGGTGGGACAGCGAGGGGTGATTTGGTTTCTCTTACTGTTTTTCTGGTCTCTCACCACTGGCATATTTTAACGTTTTCTTGTTTCTAGGACATTAATAGGTTTTATCATTACGTTATGTTATCGTTTCTTTGTTCGTTGTTTAATAAAAGTTCATGTTCATCAGTGGCCTACTGATTTTCGTTTTCCTATTCTTTTCTTTCCAGGTTGTTTCATGCTAAAGTTTCTGTTAACAGGATACAGTGATCACTTCGTTATTATTGCATATGTCCTTTTCACTAGAGGTGCTCTCTGGTCGGGCCAGATAACGTATCTCTAGTAAATGGTCCGGGTGAAACAGGTGCATCAATCAGTGGGGAGTAGATAGGCATGACAGATTACAACGGGGGAGAAAGGTCCGCATTACGTACCCTTTCACTACTTGCAAAGATTTTCCTACGTTTATTTGCAAACAGGGAATACCTCCAAAAATAACTAATTCCCAAACAGTCAATGTTCGGACAATCAATCAATCAATGAGGAATGAAATAGGTACGACGTGTTAAAGGCTTGCGTTACCTACCCTTCACTATCTGCAAAGGGAGAGAGAATATTCCTATTCTTCCTCGTTTGCAGGCAGAGAAGATCCTTAAGAGAACCAACTTCGAACAATTCAATGCTCGATTGAAACAATCAACAAGGGGTACTGTGAACACAAATGAACGCCGCTTATGTACATACGCATTGCTATTTTCAACAGGTTGTTCCTAATGTTTCTATTTTAGCGAGGTCAAAAAGAGATCCCATTAGTGGCCTACTGATTTTGTTCGATTCCTTTTGTTTTTTTACACGATTTTTCGCTATCTGCAAAGACTAAACAGAGTATTGCGACTCTGTGCTTGTTTGTAAATAGAGAATGAACCAAAGAGAACAATCAATCAAATGGAGAGAGAAGCAGGCACGACGGATTACAAAGGGGGCAAAGGGCTGCGTTAACTACCCTTCACTATCTGCAAAGAGAGAGTACTCCTAATAGAAATGAGGGGTGGGGGGCAGCATTCAAAGCAGATCAGTGTGCATAAACACGAAAATGTTTTTACTTACCACGTACTTGACATTCGACAGCTTATGATATTTGCTATTAAAAAACCATTGAAATTCACTGAAAAAACCATAGGTTATAGACCATATATAGTTAGGAATTAGCATTTACAAAACCTTGAAAATTCACTGAAAAAACCATAGGTTATAGACCATATATAGTTAGGAATTAGCATTTACAAAACCTTGAAAATTCACTGCAAAAACCATAGGTTAGAGACCATATATAGTTAGCTTGACATTTTATTGACATGAAACCAATGAAATTCCATATATAGTTAGTTGCACTAACTATATATCGCGCACCCGCAATCCACTGCTGATGATGTCACATATTACATCATTCATGACATGGTCAGTGACATCACTGATGACATCACTGATGACATCTCAAATGACATCACTGATGACATCACTGATGACATCTCATTTGACATCAATGACCACATCACTGATGATATCATTCATGTGACAATACAATGCATCTCCTCACATTTTAATATAACCTCTGTTTCACCCAGTGTTAAAAAGAGTATAATTTTTGAAACCATTGACACACCAATACTAGTTACTACATACGCACTCACTGATTGCTACGTCTACACACACCTTCACTCATTCACCCATACAATCATTCATACATACAATCACTCATCTTTACAACACTATCATATGCACTCATACACCTATACAGACACTCACAGTCTGCCACTCATCCATGGAGTTACTCACACACCTAGTCAGTCCTGTAAAGAATCAATGAGACTTCCATTTTCTTGTCTATACAGTTAAACATAGAGCACCTTACATTTTCAAACATATACTAACACATACTTACCTTCTTATACAATCATTGATACAAGTACAGATTGATCTGCACAGAGTCACACACCTCCCAGCTAGCCACACACACACTCAGTCTCCCATACAAATACTTGGGCAATCAATCAATAACCCATATAGTTACTCATATAGCTACTGATCAACACATGCAGCAGTTTACAGAACAACAGACATAATGATGCACAAATTAAGACAGTTTAGTCACTAACCCATGCACTCAGTGAGACACATTTAATCACTCACTCATACAGTCAGTCATGCACCTACTAAATCCTTCGTCCAGACACTTACACATCCACTCATTCTTCAATATGTAAGACATATTTAAACTTTATAGAAACAAAAAATCACTGGATGTTGTTATCAGTGATGTCATCAGTGATGTCATTTGAGATGTCATCAGTGATGTCATCAGTGATGTCACTGACCATGTCATGAATGATGTAATATGTGACATCATCAGCAGTGGATTGCGGGTGCGCGATATATAGTTAGTGCAACTAACTATATATGGAATTTCATTGGTTTTATGTCAATAAAATGTCCAGCTAACTATATATGGTCTCTAACCTATGGTTTTTGCAGTGAATTTTCAAGGTTTTGTAAATGCTAATTCCTAACTATATATGGTCTATAACCTATGGTTTTTTCAGTGAATTTTCAAGGTTTTGTAAATGCTAATTCCTAACTATATATGGTCTATAACCTATGGTTTTTTCAGTGAATATATATATATATCTATATATTACCTACTGGTGGTCGCCAGTAGGTAGTTATAGTTAGGATCGTTTTCCATAGGAAATCCGCAACATTCTATTGGGAATAACTTTGGCGCCGAATGAGGGATCTGCCTGTAATTTTCCTTAACTTTGCCTCGCTGCGCTCCGCCCCTTCCCTGGAAGTTTCGGGGGGATCCGTCAAGCGGGGGCCAAGATAAAAGGGGGGTCCCAAAACGTGTTTTCCCCATGTTAATTTCCATAGGGCGGTTGGACTCACTTTTAGCCCGAACGGCTGAATGGATTTCCACCAAACTTGGCAAAATTGTAGGGACTGGTACCCCGATGTGCCTTTGCTATGTCTCAAGATATATGCTCCAGTGGTTTTTACGAAAATTAACTTTGAAAAAATATATATTGGGCTACATTGGGCTATATATATGTTAGAGCCCAAATGAAGCCCAATGTAGCCCAATGTAGCCCAATGTCGCCCAAAGATGGCCACCAGAGACAAAAAAAACAAATGTAGCCCAAATATATGCTGAAGAAAGAAAAATTAGGGCACATTTTGAGTGACTTCTCAAATCCTCTTATATTTCATTAAAAAAAATCTGATATGCAGTCTCCCAAGATGGCCACCAGAGACAAAAGAGCCCAAATGTAGCCCAAATATCAGCCAGATGTAGCCCAACTATAGCCCAATGACAGAATGTCCCAGAGTGTTCTAAAGAACAACTAGAACGCTAACAGTCTTACTTATGACAAAAGTATGGCACACCTGAAGTCATCTTGATTGGAATAAAGTGGTAACACTTAATACATTTAATTTGAAAAGGAACAAAATGAGGGGTTTCATTTTGCCATAGAAATTTTATATATATATATATATATATATATATATATATATATATGAAATAATCGCCTCCTCTCAAAGAAAGAAGCAGGAGCCTCAACGGGGATTCAAATGGCGAAGCTCTTTATTACAAATCAATGGCGGACGTCATCAGCAGTGCATTGCACACGCAAGTTATAGTGAGTCCAGCTAACTATAACGTGGGAATTTCAATGGTTTTATGCGAGTCAAATTTCCACCTAACTATAACTGGTGTGAAACCTATGTTTTTTTCAGTGAATATATATATATATCAACATACAAATTCAAAGCCACTCTCCTGCACTGAAATGACGACACTGCAGTCTCCAACACTCTGATAAGGATTTTTTATTATCTTTTTTACGCTTTGAGCCATGACGCTTTTCAGCAGGGTCCCCTGCCTTGATCACATAATGAGTAAATTTATAAAACCACTATTAAAGAAAGGACATACCAAGTGACATGACTTTTGTCTACATAGACACAGAAAAAACACTCAGATCAGATGTAAACATAGCGACACATAAAAAGGTACAGTTTGATTTCTTTTTCAATGAACGTTACTTTCCATTGTTTTTCTCTATATATTTTTCTATTCATCTTTTGTATTTTTGTTGTTTGCTGTTTTTGACCTTTATAACATTTTTTCAAGTATACACTTTTTTTCTTTTTTCTCTTGTGTCTCTTTCTCAATTAAACTTTATTATACCATCATCGGACACATCCACAAGCCTGTGAGTGCCTTATTCCTGTCTGTACAAAGTGGTGCGTGTTTGTTACCCATATAATCTCACCAATGTGCTGTAGTCTTGACAACATGACAGTGCATGTGTGGAATTGTGGTTAACTAATTGATCTTTACTTGCCTTTGAATGGACGTGCGAATAATGTCAATGTTATATCATGTGGTGGAGTTTCTAGCTGATTTATAAGTGCAAGTGATTTCATATGATTGTGAAATTTATGCCATAAAGCAGCAAATAAACATGTGCAAATTCACAAATCTACAATCAGAGCAACTAAATTTATTTTTATAGCAGCATTCTTTTATGTGCGAATCTCGGCAATAGCAGCAATTGGGTCTGCTGTAGCAGAGTGCCGGCTATTAATAGCATGTTATTCATTTTATTGACTTTGTCAACATACACTAGGGGTCTGTTTGCCTGCAAGTGCATGTTTAGACTAATACGTGGTAATAAGTGCAATTGTTTTCCTATGGATGTGCAGATAATGCTTTGATACCACTAAACATAATGCAAAGAAATACAACAGCAGCTAAAGTACCCAACACAATACACCCTCCTACTGTTCAACCCGATGTCCATCGCTCCCCCGCCCCCAGAACACCCACTGCAGCAGAGTAATTGTACTCTTACAGACCCAGCGCTGGCTTCAACCACGAACCAGGCAGCCAACTCAAATCCGGACGAAGGGTCATATATCAGAAAACCCCGGTGACAAACCATATTGGCGTCACAGTCCGCTGGCAACCGCGCGGACATTGAGACCTCGGAAATCAGATAGACCGAATCTTACCCCAGAACATGACAAGATCCCGACCCGTTGAGGTGGGCACGTCACGTGTTTAAGATCTCAGGAGCCCAAGTAACTTGGGCGGTTGTCTTACATTTACAGGCAGGCAAATGTTGTCAAATTTCTGTCCTGATGATGATCCCATGTAATTAGAGCATAAGGGGATCGAAACGTCGACTTTTTGTAGCACACTCACAACTTAGCCAATGTGTTATATCTCAGTTGCGTTTTGTGTTTTCTGGCAAACACTTCAATTCGAAATTGACCTTAAAGTGGTCAGTATTGCTCTCTTTTTGCCTGTGAAATCTTTTCCCTTATATGTTGTTTGTCCTTCTTGAATGTGGTACAGGATTGTGCCAGTAACGATCTGTTCAACTGTTCTACAATTTGTTCAAATAAATACCCTGTCCGGCTGGACAGAGGACAAATATGGTTTCCTACTATGGCCTATATTTTATCTTTCAATTTGATTCTGATAAGCTAAGGACCTTTGTCTCTTAAAGCAAATTTTTACAAATAGCAGCTCTTGATTTTGCCATACAGCCAATGTGTAAAATCACATAAATATGCTTATATACATATAAATACTCCACATCTTCCACAGTAAAAGGCAATTATTAAAATATTGTAAAACCGATTTTAGAAAAAACAGTCATGGATTGATCGATTATAAGTTGATAACCACCTTCTGCACAAGATCTGATTTCATTAGTGGTAGTTGTAAAAGTGTAAAATATATTAAAAAGCTTTTGTTTAACACTAAAACATATATCTATTACAAACCCCTTTACCTAGCATCCTCCTTACATTATTCTATTTCTTTCTCAGTCTGTTTAATTTTATTTTTACTTTTCTTCCCTTCATCCCTTATCCTAAATGTACACATAAATCTTCATCTGAATTTAGGCCATTAGGGGGTTTTGAATCAAATATTACAATGTACCTAGATTCCAGTTGTCTCATATGCCTTTCTCGATTTCCTCCTCTCCTTCTTTTGGGAACCGAGTCAATTACAAAATAAGTTAGTTCCTAAGTCTTTCCATCATGTATTTAATTTATATGGTGTGCAACCTGATACGCTTGATCTTTCCTGATTGCTCTAAGTTGCTGGAGGATCCTAACATGAGCCATGTGTATAGTGCTGCCAAAGTATCGAAATGGACATGTGCACTGCAGCACATATACAACATGGTCACTCCTACAGTTTAGGAATCATGAAATCCTCCATGGTTTGTGCATGAAAGGTAGGCGTACTTCTTTGGTGTTTACACCATGTTTGCACGCCTTGCATTTGGGACATTTCGTGAAACCTGGATTCTCAGTGAGCCAGTTCTTTGTTTCGATTAACTCAGGCTGCTCTTTACCAAATGATATTAAGGCGTTTATCGTTGCTGTTTTGAAAACAACAATCCCAAAGGACTCAACTGATGTTGATTAAGATTTTTTGACAGACATTCAGAGAGTCCATCGGGATCCGTATAAAAGGAACCCTGCGAAGGAGCGTCCTAGGAAGATCCTTGTCAATTTTCTGACATACACCATCAAAGAGAAGATACTTTCCTTGGCCCTCAAAGCAGGCTCAATAAGATCAACATCCTTTTCTAGCCCCTTCTCTTTCACAATACGCTCTGATGTCTCTCATATTACTGCGACAAAACAATGGGAGATGGGGAAGAGACTCACGACTTTGAATTCATTGGGGGCACGTGCCCAGCTTAGATTCCCCACCTCACTGCGCGTAATGTGGAATAATCACATGCATAACATCCGTCATGTTGAAGACGCAGACAGTCTGATTGAAAAAATCAGGGGGGGCGGTAAAGAGGGGAATGGCGAGGCATTGCAGCTAGCAGTCAGGCAGTAGGGGTAGTATGAATATTATATCTCCATTTTTTTTCTTAGTCTCCTTTTCTCACTACCAATGTTTGTTATGCAGTATTCACTGTTGATACGCTAAGATTATCAAGTTAAATCACTCTAGAAAAAATATGCACCTTTTTTTTGTTAATCCATACAGACCAGGGGGAGGGAGAGGGTTCCATCAAGGAGCTTAATGCTCATGAAGGAAGGGAGGGTTCCCCAGGGAGGGTGGGGGGAGGTGGAGGTGGGTGATGAAGGGAAAAAAGTGAAAAAATGTCCTTATTTCACAATAGTCAGTGGGAATTTCTATTCAGAAAAGTGGGCGTACCAGGGTTCAGAAGGAGAGAGACTAGATGATGGCGGATAATAACATATCTTGTATCACCTGGAATGTTAATGGGCTTCGATGTCCACGGAGGCGTATGTTAATTTGAAAATATCTAGAGCAGTCTCCGGCAAAAATAATTCTTCTCCAGGAAACTCACTTGAGTATCACTGAGGCAAGGGAACTTTTTGGAAAGATCAGATGGATAGATACATTTTGTTGCTCCGGGCAGTCCGTGGTAAACAAAGGAGTTGCCATTTTGATTAAAGTGGGTAGTGGCGGCACCTTAAAGTTCAGTTCAACAGACCAGTTAGGGCGATGGGTCCTGGCAGGAGCCGAGTTTAGTGGAAGGGAATTAACCATTGTATCATACTATGGACCAAACATAGACAATCCTTCTAGCCTAATAAAAATACAGTCTAATATGGCTGAGGTTAATACCCCTATAGTTATAGGAGGGGACTTTAATGTCCTACTCGACCCCCAGCAGGACCGTTCCAACCATTGCCGCCATATTGTAGCTCCGAGATCCTGACATGCCATGAAAAACATGATGCACGAGCTTGGCCTAATTGATGCCTGGAGAGCCAAGAAGGGGAATGGGCCGGGCTTTACATATTTTAGTAAAAAGCATGGGCATGCCTCTAGACTAGACTTTGTTCTTGTGGATAGATTATGTCTAGACAAATTAGTTGAGATAGAAATATTGCCAAAGTATATTATCTGACCATGCCCCTGTGATGGTTATTCTCTCAAAAGGGGTGACTACCAGAGCGACCACTCCCAGATGGACTTTAAAACGCACAGCCCGAAAGGACCCAGATATGGTTACTATGGTTTCTACATCCACTATCAACTATTTCTCTGATAATCGGGGGTCAGCGCCAACTGAAATAGTATGGGATACATATAAGGCCTATATCCGAGGCCAGTTCCACAGCCTGATCTGTTCTAATAACAGGGAACAGAAATTGAAGTTTAAAATCTTAGAAGACAAAATCTCTAGACTGGAGAGTTTAAGGCAGAAATCACATTTAGATAACTTACCACAGATCCTGGTAGATCTAGAATGCCTCCGATCTGAATATCGAGGGTTGATGGACCAGAAGGTCAAAGCACAGTGGGCCGCTGTTGGACCTGCGATGGGCAAGCCCAGCACAAAGGGGGGTAGCTTGGCTCAAGTGTCAAGGCAGTGAAGGCTGTAGTGCTAAGCCGGCTCTGACCCAATAATAACCCCCTGCACAGTCACACTAAAAAGAAGGACACCACACCACTGCTGTAGAAAAATACGAATCATTTATGTAAAAGTTCTCTGCTTGTGAATAGGGATCAATTGGAAAGCACAGTTACATTTCACTTTTCACAAAACTCTGGGATTCAGGTTAAGAATAAATATAGGGAATAAATACAATACATAGGAATTCAGGAATACGGGTATTGCATAAATTTTGAGAATAGCTCTGTTCAATAAATAGATTAAATAGCAGGCTCAACTGTCACCATTACATGAATTAAATACCACTTGTACATAGCGCATTACTTTCTAGTTCATTTAGTCTTCAAAGCCACATTTCCATTTTAATAACGCTGCCACCAATTAGAGAAAGTCATGCAGTTGACTCTGGTAAGTAACACACTTTTAGTAAATGGTTGTTTACAGTACTTGTGGAGTTCTGAGGACTGCCTGCGGTCACACGGTGAGCGGGGACTCCTTTTAGTTCACTCTGGAACTATGCGCGTATGACTGGAAAAACAAGGAAACCCAGTAAGTCCTTCATTCGGCCCTACGCGGCCACCGGGGAAGGATGTCCGCTGCCGGTGGGGGTTGACTCGAGCCTGCAGTGCTACTGCAGGCTCCTAGGCGGCTCAGTTTGACGTCGCTGGACGGACGAACGGCCGCACACAGGGGTTCTTGCCTTCAGCGCTCACTTAACTCAATGTCGGGCACAGTTCCACTTTACCACGGCGCACCAACAGGGGAATCAGATTTCCTCACAACGGCTGGATTGATTAGCGATTCAGTCGGGCACAGTATTCTCCTACGCCAGCATCAGGGAATTCACGGGCTCCCGGGACCTCCCTCCAACTTCCTCACACGGGGGCTGGTCCCGCCCACGGCAACAGTTTCCCGGGTCTCGGAAAGGGCAGGGACGCAGATCCCGCCCAGTAAAGGCCGGCCTCTCCCCGCCCCGGCACACCACCTCACCGTCTCACTTTGGGCACCAACCAGGAAGCGCGCAACGCCGGTGGGGCTCGGAGACGTCTGAGTCCCCCGCGCTTGGCGCTACACGTGAAGGGGGCACAGGATGAGGTCACGGTAACGGCGATCGGGCACACGCCTCACGACCCGACTTCTTCCTCAGTCTGACGCCACAGGGGGGGGCGGGGAGGCACACAAACTCGGCCACAGTCTTCTGGGGCACAGAGGTGCTAGCTGGGCAGGCGCTGTAGGCGCAAGGGTTCAAAATTACACCTGACTGGAACGCCAGTCAGTATCCACAATATTAACCCTTGCCACACTACTGCCTGTTCTCTCAGCCACCTCAAGGGTAAGCAGGGCAGGTATCTTCTCTGGTGTCAAGTCAGGAATAGGGGTCACACCTCTTCAGCAGCTATCAGCATCTAGGTGTAGTAGTCTAATCAACTCCCCTCTCTCTTCAATAAAATGACCGCCAGGGTCTGGGCTTTATAGAGGCCAGAGCCCTGAGGTACTGGCACCAGCCAGAAGGTTCTAGAACCTTCCCTGGTTGTGTCAATGGGTTGACACATTCTGAGGTGTCTTATGGTCACTCACAACCACCGTACTGGGGCTCTGGAGCGGCCATTTTGTGTACCTGAAGAAATCTTAAGAATTCCTGTCAGGAAAGTGCGCCAACCAAAAAGGGCGCCAAAACCTCAGAAGGTCAGGGTTCAAGGAGGCTCCAATGGGAGTCACTCTCATGAGGGAAATATGTGTCCACCATTTTAAGGTTAAACACACACAGGTTGCCAACCTCAGTTTTAATGGCCACAGGTTTCTCCAGGCGCCTTGTACATAGGTGCCAGAAACCTTGTGAGCAACTGGGTGTCAAGGAACACCTAGCCCCATGAAACAACACACAAAAAGGTCCTGGTAGACAAATGAAAAGCGACAAATTTTGGGAGGTACAGGGGAACAAAAGAAATTATAGTGGTGAGGGGACTCTCAGAAGCAGACGGGTCCAACACGCGTCCCCCCCAGCTGAAAGTGGGGAGAGCTACCCAACCCCTTGGGAGTTCTCAACACTAAGGCGGAAATACCTGGAGAGACCATCTGCATTGGCGTGGTCAACTCGGGCCGATGTTCCACCCGAAAGTCCATTCCCTGTAGGGAGATAGACCACCTCAACAGTTTGGGGTTTTCCCCCTTCATCTGCATGAGCCAGCGAAGGGGTCGGTGGTCCGTCTCAACAAGGAAGTGTGAACCAAACAGGTATGGTCGCAGCTTCTTCAGTGCCCAGACCACCGCAAAGGCTTCCCGCTCAATGGTACTCCACCTCTGTTCCCGGGGAAGCAGTCTCCGTGACAGAAAGACCACGGGTTGATCCAGACCCTCTTCATTGAGTTGCGATAGCACCGCCCCAATGCCAATACCGGATGCATCTGTCTGGACAATGAACTCTTTCGAAAAATCTGGAGCCTTCAGGACTGGAGCTTTACACAATGCTTGTTTCAGAGTGTCGAAGGCTCGCTGGCAAGCCTCCGTCCAGATGACTCTCCTGGGTTGCTTTTTGGCCGTGAGTTCTGTAAGGGGTGCCACGATAGTGCCATACCCCTTCACGAACCGTCTGTAGTAACCTGTGAGGCCCAGGAAGGCTCGGACCTCAGTCTGGGTCTTGGGGGGTTTCCAGGCCATGATTGCCTCAATCTTCGCCTGAAGGGGCTGCACCGTTCCCCGGCCCACCAAGTGACCTAAGTACACTACCGACCCCTGTCCAATCTGACATTTGCTGGCCTTTATCGTCAAGCCAGCCCGTTCCAAGGCCTGGAGAACGGCTTGCAAGTGCTGCAAGTGATCCTCCGAACTGCTACTGAAGACAGCTATGTCATCCAAGTAAGCAGCAGAGAATGACTCCATCCCGGTGAGGATCGTGTTCACTAGCCGCTGGAAAGTGGCAGGAGCGTTCTTGAGCCCGAAAGGCATAACGCAGAACTGGAAGTGTCCATCAGGTGTGGAGAAGGCTGACCTTTCCTTGGCTCCATCAGTCATGGGAATCTGCCAGTACCCTGCAGTGAGGTCAATGGTACTGAGATATTGGGCAGCTCCCAACCGGTCAATCAATTCATCCGCCTGAGGGATCGGATGAGCATCGGTTTTCGTTACCGAATTGAGTCCTCTGTAATCCACACAGAATCATAATTCTGGTGTGGTGCCAGGTGGGGCAGCTTTGGGTACCAAAACCACCGGGCTGGACCAAGGGCTGCTTGAAGGTTCAATGACTCCTAGCTCCAGCATCTTAGCTACCTCGCTTCGGATACTGGCCTTCACCTTGTCAGACAGCCGGTAAGACGTTGACTTCACAGGTGGGCTGTCTCCTGTGTCCACGTCGTGGGTACACAGATGGGTCTTACCCGGGACAAGGGAGAACAGCGGAGCGAATGTCCCCAGGACCTGGCGACATTCCCCCTGCTGCTCAGGAGTCAGGGATAGTGAGAGTTTTACTCCCTCCACTGACCCATCCTTTTCTTGAGACGCAAAGAGGTCGGGGAGAGGCTCAGTGTCCTCTTCCTCCGATCCGTCAGTCACCATCATCAGCATGACTTCGGGCCTCTCATAGTGGGGCTTGAGGCAATTGGCATGTAACACCCGATGCGGATGCCGAGGGGTCCTTACATCCACCAAATAGGTAGACTTGCCCATCTTCTCCAATACCTCATAGGGGCCTGTCCAACGGTCCTGGAGAGCACTCAGCTCCCCCGGCTCCATCACCCACACCTTCTTTCCAGGCTTCAACTCCACTGGGTGAGCATTGTGGTCATACCACGCTTTCATGACTGCTTGACTGGCTTCCAAGTTGTCAGAAGCTTGCTTCCACAACTTAGCCATTTGGCTCCGGAAGGCCAGCATGTAGCTCACCACATCCTGGGGAACTTTCCGGGGAGACTTTTCCTAGGAGTCCCTCACCAGGCTGAGAGGTCCACGTACTGGGTGCCCGTACAAAATCTCAAAGGGGCTGAAGCCCACTCCCTTCTGTGGCACTTCCCTGTAGGAAAAGAGCAAACAGGGTAGGAGGACGTCCCATTTCCTCCGCAGGCTTTCGGGTAGACTTCTGATCATACCCTTTAAGGTTTGGTTGAACCTCTCCACGAGGCCATTGGCCTGTGGGTGATAAGGAGTGGTGAACCGGTAGGTCACTCCACACTCCTTCCACATTGCCCGCATATACGCTGACATAAAGTTGGTCCCCCTGTCAGACACAACTTCTTTGGGGAATCCCACTCGGGTAAAGATCCCCATCAGGGCCTTCGCCACTACCGGTGCAGTAATGGTTCTCAGAGGAACTGCCTCTGGATACCTTGTTATTTACAACAAGGGGTGGTGATGGACAGAGTCTCTGAATTAAGCAGAGTACTCTCACCCAGTCAAGAGATCAGGGCTAGATCCAACACCGTTTTTTAGCTCATTGCACCATCCCAGTTTCAGAACCTGGCTGTATGCAAATTAGTCTGTCCCTGGCCCAGTGCATCATGGGAACAGGGCAGACCAGACTACAAAAGCCAATTCTTACACTGGGAAGGAACCAAGCTTCCGGGGACCGGTTTCTGGCATTTCAGCCGTCTTCGGCCCGGCTTGCTTGAATCCTGATGGTGCAATGAGCAAGGGACTCACATCTGAGTATACCCTTCCACGCTTAGGGTGGACAAAATTATTTACAACAAGGGGTGGTGATGGACAGAGTCTCTGAATTAAGCAGAGTACTCTCACCCAGTCAAGAGATCAGGGCTAGATCCAACACCGTTTTTTAGCTCATTGCACCATCCCAGTTTCAGAACCTGGCTGTATGCAAATTAGTCTGTCCCTGGCCCAGTGCATCATGGGAACAGGGCAGACCAGACTACAAAAGCCAATTCTTACACTGGGAAGGAACCAAGCTTCCGGGGACCGGTTTCTGGCATTTCAGCCGTCTTCGGCCCGGCTTTTTTCTGTATCTGGATACCTTGTGGCGTGATCCACCAGTACCAGGATAAACCTGTGACCGGATGATGTCGGTGGATCTAGGGGCCCAGCAATGTCGATGCCCACCCTTTCAAAGGGGGTGCCAATGACGGGAAGTGGTTCCAGGGGAGCCTTCAGCTTCATCCCTGTTTTCCCACTGGCTTGGCATGACGCGCACGACCGACAGTATGTGTCGGACGCCACTCTCATTCGAGGCCAATAAAAGTGGGGGACAAGCCGGGCAAAGGTCTTGTCCTGTCCCAAGTGTCCTGCCAAGGGAATCTCATGAGCCAACTCTAATAGGAAGGCTCGGTACCACTGTGGGACTACCAGGGCCCATGACAGTCCGTGCACTGGTGCCCTGGGTTCACTGTAGAGGAGACCTTCCTCCCAGTAAACACGATAGTTCCCAGACTCGTTACCTGCTGCCTGGGCTTCAGCCTGTTGCCTTAGACCCTCGAGGGTGGGACATTCCCTCTGTCCCTTGCTTAGTTCCTCCCTGGACAGTCCTCCCTCCACTCGCCACTCAGCGGGGATAGGTAGGTCCTCCATCAGAACTATGTCCTCCTCCTCTACCGTTCCCTCCGGATGTGCTTCCCCCAGGCTCGCAGACTAGTACGGAGCTCCTCTCTTTTGGCCCCTTGCCTAAGGAACACTCCCCTTTCCTGACAGAAATCCTTGAGCTGCGCCACAGTATAGGTCTCCAGCTCTGACATTTCGAATTCCATCTTGTCAGTGAAAGTGTGGACAACCACCCCGAAGTAGGTTATAAGGATATGGGACTCTGAGGGTCACCTCCACCAACCTCCAGAAGAGAATTTGAAAAAAACAAAATGTTAAATCAGAGGGCCGCTGGGAGAAAACTCCGGGTGTGTACCTGTGACGCACACTAAATTATTATGGGGTACAGAACAAGCACGGCTCGCAATCCCACCCGCTGAGCACCAATTTTATGTTGGACCATTTTATGTTGGACCTGCGATGGGCAAGCCCAGCACAAAGGGGGGTAGCTTGGCTCAAGTGTCAAGGAAGTGAAGGCTGTAGTGCTAAGCCGGCTCTGACCCAATAATAACCCCCTGCACAGTCACACTAAAAAGAAGGACACCACACCACTGCTGTAGAAAAATACGATTCATTTATGTAAAAGTTCTCTGCTTGTGAATAGGGATCAATTGGAAAGCACAGTTTCATTTCACTTTTCACAAAACTCTGGGATTCAGGTTAAGAATAAATACAGGGAATAAATACAATACATAGGAATTCAGGAATACGGGTGTTGCATAAATATTGAGAATAGCTCTGTTCAATAAATAGATTAAATAGCAGGCTCAACTGTCACCATTACATGAATTAAATACCACTTGTACATAGCGCATTACTTTCTAGTTCATTTAGTCTTCAAAGCCACATTTCCATTTTAATAACGCTGCCGCCAATTAGAGAAAGTCATGCAGTTGACTCTGGTAAGTAACACACTTTTAGTAAATGGTTGTTTACAGTACTTGTGGAGTTCTGAGGACTGCCTGCGGTCACACGGTGAGCGGGGACTCCTTTTAGTTCACTCGGGAACTATGCGCGTATGACTGGAAAAACAAGGAAACCAGGTAAGTCCTTCATTCGGCCCTACGCGGCCACCGGGGAAGGATGTCCGCTGCCGGTGGGGGTTGACTCGAGCCTGCAGTGCTCAGTTCGACATCGCTGGACGGACGAACGGCCGCACACAGGGGTTCTTGCCTTCAGCGCTCACTTAACTCAATGTCGGGCACAGTTCCACTTTACCACAGCGCACCAACAGGGGAATCAGATTTCCTCACAACAGCTGGATCGATTAGCGATTCAGTCGGGCACAGTATTCTCCTACGCCAGCATCAGGGAATTCACGGGCTCCCGGGACCTCCCTCCAACTTCCTCACACGGGGGCTGGTCCCGCCCACGGCAACAGTTTCCCGGGTCTCGGAAAGGGCAGGGACACAGATCCCGCCCAGTAAAGGCCGGCCTCTCCCCGCCCCGGCACACCACCTCACCTTCTCACTTTGGGCACCAACCAGGAAGCGCGCAACGCCGGTGGGGCTCGGAGACGTCCGAGTCCCCCGCGCTTGGCGCTACACGTGAAGGGGCACAGGATGAGGTCACGTCACGGCGATCGGGCACACGCCTCGCGACCCGACTTCTTCCTCAGTCTGACGCCCCCGGGGGGGGCGGGGAGGCACACAAACTCGGCCACAGTCTTCTGGGGCACAGAGGTGCTAGCTGGGCAGGCGCTGTAGGCGCAAGGGTTCAAAATTACGCCTGACTGGAACGCCAGTCAGTATCCACAATATTAACCCTTGCCACACTACTGCCTGTTCTCTCAGCCACCTCAAGGGTAAGCAGGGCAGGTGTCTTCTCTGGTGTCAAGTCAGGAATAGGGGTCACACCTCTTCAGCAGCTATCAGCATCTAGGTGTAGTAGTCTAATCAACTCCCCTCTCTCTTCAATAAAATGGCCGCCAGGGTCTGGGCTTTATATAGCCAGAGCCCTGAGGTACTGGCACCAGCCAGATGGTTCTAGAACCTTCCCTGGCTGTGTCAATGGGTTGACACATTCTGAGGTGTCTTATGGTCACTCACAGCCACCGTCCTGGGGCTCTGGAGCGGCCATTTTGTGTACCTGAAGAAATCTTAAGAATTTCTGTCAGGAAAGTGTGCCAACCAAAAAGGGCGCCAAAACCTCAGAAGGTCAGGGTTCAAAGTTGCTCCAATGGGAGTCACTCTCATGAGGGAAATATGTGTCCACCATTTTAAGGTTAAACACACACAGGGCCAACCTCAGTTTTAATGGCCACAGGTTTCTCCAGGCGCCTTGTACATAGGTGCCAGAAACCTTGTGAGCAACTGGGTGTCAAGGAACACCTAGCCCCATGAAACAACACAGAAAAAGGTCCTGGTAGACAAATGAAAAGCGACAAATTTTGGGAGGTACAGGGGAACAAAAGAAATTATAGTGGTGAGGGGACTCTCAGAAGCAGACGGGTCCAACAGCCGCCTACTCTATGGAAAATTATGAGTATGGAGAAAAATCAGGGGAAACCCTGGCCAGTAAGATCAGGGCAGACCGGGTGAGAAATAATATCAACAAATTAATTATCGATGATCAGGGCACTGTGTCTTGCAAACAAGAAGACATGGAAGAATGCCTTCTCACCATGTTCTTTGAATTATACAAGGAAGAACAGTCTCTAAGTGGTAGAAATACAATTCGGTGGCTAGAGAGCAAGGCCCTACCTAAATTGACTGATGAAGGGCGCGAGATCCTGAACGGACCATTTACGAATGAAGAAGTTAGTATTTATATAAAAAAAGATCAAAAATAACAAAGCAGCTGGTCCTGACGCCCTCCCTGGCGAGGTATATAAAGTTCTCCAGCTTGCTTTACTCCCAAGACTCTGTGAACTTTTTAACTACGTATATAGCCTGATGGGTAGGGCACCACCATCTTGGAAGGAGTCTACAATTGTCCTTATACTAAAACCAGGGAAGGACCCTCTTAGGGCAGACTCTTTTTGGCCAATCTTCCTGTTAAATGCGGATTCTAAGATCTTTACCAGTATTCTGGCAGGGAGATTGGCCAAACTGGCTACCTTACTCATTAATTCCGACCAAAAGGGCTTTATGCCTGGTAGGCACATCCATGAGTTGACTTCGCAGCTGATTGGCAGCATTGATCTGGCTGTGGCACGGTCAGAGCCCCTAGCAGTGGCTGCATATGATGCTGCGAAGGCCTTCGACCGTGTCAACTGGGGTTATTTATGGGATGTCCTGAACGTTATGGGGTTTGGGACAATCTTCCCCCATTAAGCTGCTATGAAGGTGCTTCGGCTAATATTTTGTTAAACGGTCTATTGACATCTCGTTTCAACATCAGCAGGGGAACAAGGCAGGGGTGCCCTATTTCGCCCCTCCTGTTCAACCTCTATATTGAGCCTCTGGCACAAGCGTTGAGGTTGGACGATCGGATAACACCGTTCAAAGTGGATGAGTACAGCTGTAAGCTTGCGTTGTACGCGGACGATCTGATGGTTTACACAAGCAATCCGGCAGAGGTATTCCCCAGAGTAGAGGAGATAATGTCTGATTTTGGTCAACACTCAGGCTACCTTATTAACACTTTAAAAACTGAAACAATGTGTTGGTGGATTAACAACTGGCAAGGAGTTCAAAGTAGTCAGTTTAGATATCTGGGTATACTAATAACTCCTGACATAACTAATATACCCCAGATTAATATAAAGAGGGTGGCCAAGGATATCGATCAGCTTTTTTGAGATGGCAGAACCTCCCTCTGACGATATATGGTCAAGCCAATTTGGTTAAAATGGTGATTTTGCCCAAGTTAACACACCTTTTTAATATGATACCCTTGGTTTTCCCTGAAAAAATGCTCGGCTGAATTCAGGGAAAAATTGGAAGATTTATCTGGGCCAATAAGAACTCCAGGCTATCATGGAAGAAATTGAAAAGAAGACTGTTAAAGGGGGGTCTTGCTCTTCCAGATTTCCTGGGGTATGCTCTTGCTTTCCAACTAAAAAACATCCGGAGTCTCCTCTCTAATTCAGATGAATCCAACTGGGGAAAGATCTTGGGGATCATGGCCCGTCAGGAAGGGGGAGGGCCCGGTTTTTTGTATAAGTTTGGGACTCCAAAGTTCTATAAAAAGGTACGTCTAAAGGTTCTGAAACTGGAATTTTTATTTTGGACCAGAGTAAAGGCAAGATGGGGCATGAAATACTATTATGACTTAGCTCCAATTTGGGATTTTCCTGTCTTACCAATATGCCTTAAAGATAGTCTCTCTATTCCTATTAGGAGGGCAGGCATAACAGTCTGGTCGGACCTGGTAACATCGGAAGGGGTCCTTCCTTGGGAGGTGCTGAGGCTGAGGATTGGAGATTCCTTCTCCAGATTCAAATATATACAACTTTGTTCCTGGTTCTCTGTAGAGAAGGTCAACATTTGCGGTAACTAGGACATTGAATCCGCCCTTTTAACACCGGGGTATAAGAAAAAAGAAGTGGGTTATTGGTACAGATGACACAAAATGTAAATAGTAAGGTGTGTAAACCCCTGATAGAGTGGGGAAAAGAAATGAGGTTGGTCTAAAGCCTCAGGGTCCTATAATTACACCACGCCCTGAACAAAATGGGCAGGCCGGGCCGGCCTAAGGCATAAGCAATAACTTCAGCCCGAGGCACCCAGGACACAAATAGGGCTGTTAGTCTTTATTTGTGTTTGCCAACGGTGTAATGAGGACACAAAAAAAAAATGTGTATACTATTTCATTTTGTTAAATATTATAAAGGGGAAGATGTGTAGTAATCTGCTTCTTATGTAATGCATCTCCCTGGCCCAGGTGCTCAGCCTGATGCTCTAGTTATATTATGTCATTTGGAATGTTATGGATGTTTGTACTTGAAGGTGGAGCTGTTGGAGAAGATGGGCTGAGCAGCCAGGAGGCTGCTCCTGGTGGGGCTTATATTGAGGCTCATATTGGAACTTACTAAGCTGTAACCTAAAGAATAAACTACAACTACAAGAACTGTCTACTGGACTTCTTTATTTCTACACAGTTGTTTTACAAAATCTTGTAGAAAGTGGCCCAAATAGCGTGACGATGTCTCAAATAGACTACCAATGGCAGAGATGATTGGCCTACCAGGAGGGAACACTTTGGGGCATATTATCAAGGACGGGCGATACATTATCACCGCTTTTATCGGCAGGAAACTGCTGATAAAGCGGCGATAATGGGCTTGATAATATGCTCTATGAATTCCTATCGAAGCCCATGTTAGATGTGAAGACATCTAACATGGGCTTCGATAGGAATTCATAGAGCATGTTATCAAGCCCATTATCACCGCTTTATCGGCAGTTTCCTGCCGATAAAAGCGGCAATAATGTATTGCCCCTCCTTGATAGTATGCCCCTTTGTCCTTATGAATTTTCGGTATTAGATACAAGATAGGCATCATTAGTTTTTCCACCTTAAGATATTGATATTCTGCGTCAGATAACAAGCCCATGCCCCTCCACCTTGATAGTTCCTTGTGGTATTTATTTTTGATCTCTAAGATGTTGCTCTGTGGTACTCTTTTGTAGGAGGTCGTATCTTTCAATTGAAGCTTAGCTTCTTCGTTGTATTTTTCTAATGGCCACAGGACCACGTTCCTGCCTTTTATCAGATTGCCTCACTACAATATCCGTTCTCGCCTTTATTTTTTCCATGACCTTTTGATTATTTCTTTCATCTTTTTTGATATTTCCGCAAAATTCCTTACTAGAATCTTTGGTTATTTCTTTCAGATCCTTAATCACTCGTTCTATGTACAAATCTATGGAGTCTTTGGGAAGAATTGGTATAAAACATGATTTTTTCCTGAAACTAGTTTTATTGGCTCCATATTTCTCAATGCCATGTTTTTCCGCTGTTGCTGTACTCGAAATCTCAACTTCCACCTCCTGGTCACTACTGCTTTCCAATTCATCCATAATCCTGAGTATGTTCAAGTCCTCTATTGCTAACCATCCTGGAGATTGATCTTCCTCATCCATTCTATCTTGATTAGACCTAAAGGGTTGATTCACAAAATGTTTCTTTAATTTTAGTTTCCGCATGAATTTATAAAAATCAATGCGCATCAGCGCATAGTTGAAGTTTGTTCGTTTGCAGAAAGATAAACCCAAGGCCAAACAATTAGTTTCATCTTCAGTCAGGGATAGAGTGGAGAGGTTTACTACCGTAGTGGATACTGATGTTCTCATTTGTTCCGCCTGTAGTTCTGTGTGGTGGTTCCTGAGCGTTGCTCCATTCCTTCGCCTCGTTCTTTGAAATTTTTTCTGTATTTCCGACCCCTTCCCTTTCCTTGGGGTTTCTGTCTTGTGGTGAAGGTCTGCTCCAACCCTAAAAAACAAAACTCTTCCACTACAGTTCTAGGCTTATCTGCAGTAATCATAGACCTTGCACCCTCTTCTGGTCCTGTGTCTACTTCAGAACTCCTTTCGGAGCTGGTGGCTCCTGTCTTCTTCTTTTTCTTATTGCTTGTGGATGGCACAGGATTCCTTGACATGTCTTGGCGATGCATGGTGTCAAAGCGCTTGGAGAAGGTATAAATTCGTCCCCTCTGGTAATCTAAGCGATCGCTCTTAAACTTTATCGCTTTACGTTCTTTACTTGATTTTTCATGTTTAGGGATTTTTATTTCCAGCTCTTTATCAAACTTAGCAATATTCTCTGAATTGCTCACCCCAAATTGCTCTAGACTTTTGATTTCTTCCAGGATCTTCAACCTATCCTTTTTGGCATATTTACCTAAGATCTTCATCATGTTTTTTGATGATTCAGCATTGTTATTTGCCCATTGTTGTAACATGTCAGGGTCTAAGTTTTCAAAAGTTGGGACAATCAGAATCCTTAGACCTCGGGGCACTCTCTCTACCTCCATATATTTCTCCATGGAGCGAATCTCCCACCATTTAGAGATTTCTCTACGCTTGAGTTTTTATATTTTCCGCATAATTGTTTGAGCATTGTGGCTCTGTGCGCCACCTCCTGTTGTCAATTCTTTGTTGGAACTTAGCAATCCGACTGTGTGGGACATTCTTCAGGTGATGTCATCAGTGATGTCATTTGAGATGTCATCAGTGATGTCATCAGTGATGTCATTGACCATGTAATGAGTGCTGTAATATGTGATGTAATCAGCAGTGCATTGCGGGGCGTGAGTTATAGTAACTGTCGTATTTCTCTGGTTTTGGTACGTGTGAAATTTCCAACTAACTATAACGTCCCTGAAACCTGTGTTTTTTTTGGAGAATATATATATATATATTTATGAATAAAAATTCATATACACACACATACACATATGTATATGGGTGAGTGTGTATATATATATATATATGTATACATATATATGTATATATATAGGTGTATATATATATATATATATATATATATATATATATATATATATATATATATATATATATATATATATATATATATATATATATATATATATATATATATATACTAGCAGCCCGTTCCGACGTTGTCTGGGTTCGAAAAGTAAATTGTGTAATCTTGTTGGCAAAAGGTCCCTCTAGTTAATGTTACTCGTGTTTCCTTGTTTGTCCTTGCCCCCCCGTGAGAATGTTGTTGCTTCTGCCAAGACGATATTTTATGTAGCACTTGGTGATGTTGGCGAGTGAAATATTTGTTTAAGCCCTGAAGTCAAGTTTTCTCCTTAGCGCCACAATAAGTGGGAGTGTTACAGTGGTAACACAGATAGCGGGGAGTGAATCCGTAGCTTTGTTCTTAGGTTTAGAACGCAAGCACTGTGGTGAACGCTGACTCGCTTAAGGGTCATGCGCAAGCCTGTCTTTTTTATGTATGATATCCCCGTGCGATAAATATTGCAGCTTCAGAACGGCAGAACGCTTACTCGACTAAGCCGTGAAACGCCGTGTAAGCCGCACCTCTTTTGCTTGAGGTCATCCTCCTGTGACAAACAGGAGCGTGACCAATGGTGAAATAGTTTATAAAATATTCCTCGCAAGGCTTGCATGTGTTATGCGAGTTATGTGGCGTGATTGGTCGACTGTGAATGTAAGCCGTGCCCCGTCCCTGATGTCAGCGTACAATGGTAACGCCCAGGTCAATGAATCTGCCTACCCGAAGATGTGTGTGTGAGTGAATATTTCATGTTTGCAATATGCTGCACTGTGATTATTGCGCGTTTGAAATACGCTGCATTGTGAGCACGAATGGTTTAAATACTCTGCACTGTGAGCGCGAATGGTGTGTTTGGTTTTGCACCGTGACATCTCCTCGCATCTCAATGTTCTCCTCGCCATCTAACGCCCTCTCTGAATGTTAACGCCCACATCTAACGCCCACATCTCACGGCCACATCTCCTCACTGTTTGGTTTTGCACCGTGAACTACAATGTTAACGCCCACATGTAACGCCCACAACTTGCCTCTCTGAATGTTAACGCCCACATCTAATGCCCAGAAGGGACTACTTTACCACTGATAGCACCCCCCCTTTTTAGTGTATATGGTGTCCATTTATATAGCCTATGTCCATCTCCTGGACCTCCCCTTTCCAACGCTGTATTGGGTGTTGTGATTGGTGGTGTACTTTTCGAGTTTACCTGACTCAAAGGACACAGTTCTCTCTTTATAATAGTAGTACAGATATATATCCACAGTTTCTGTTTCTCCGTCGAGGCTGCCCACTGCTAGCGCCTGCCCCAAACAGCACAGACACGGACCTCAGTTCCAGTGCAATTCTTTATTTGTTGATTTGCGTGCTAGTCGCCATAACGTTTCGGCTCAATCCTGAGCCTTGTTCACATGACAACGTGAAAACATTACTCACACCCTTTTGTAGGTCACAAAACCCTTTGCACGTGATACTGGTGTTAGCATAGACAAGGTAAACAGACTCCATAAGAACAAACATATCCATATATAATGCTTTTACATTCATTTCATATACGTAATCAGTCTTGGTGTTAAACCACAGTACAGAAATTAATCACATCACCTTACTATGCACTGTCAATAATTTACAATAGATGCAGTATCAAGTATTCTGACTTGGTATTAATCTGGAATCACTATATTTGGTTGAATTTCCAGATATATCTCATATGACTGAATGTGTATATTCAAATCTCTCACATAAAGGTGCAAATAACGCCACTTCATGTATAACAGGCATAGATTATTCTCTGTACTGTGTAATCAATCTTGGGTATAACATATGTGTTTAACCTGCAGAAAACATGTATGCATAGAACTGCTCAATTTGAAAATAACGGGATAAATCCCCAATAGTCCTGTCCTATTTGTACAGTACCAAATATCCGCTGCCGGTCCCTGCAGCTGTGCAAACAAAAGGGAGTGCAAAAAATGCCGAAAAAAGTGCAAAGTGCTTAAATAGTGTAACACCACTAAATGTGATAACTGTTTAAAAGCTGGGAAACAGCAGTTCTCAATTCAAACCTGTATTGAGTGGGCGGACTGGGCCCAGTCACGCCCCAAACACCTAAATCGTAAACCCTTAATCGATTGTTGGCAACGAAAATAAGTACTGCCTTACTTTTCATTATGCTCATGGGGTATACAGGTGAGGCATCTATTTTAGAATACAGCATATTGGAGTGCAAATTAATGAAAGTGCAACCGTGCCTAGGTACAGATAATAGCAAGATTTTCTGGGTCACATCTCAGTTACGTATAGTAAAGTGCAAAACATAGCAATCCACAGTTATAAAACTTGATAATATTGCTAAAAAACACTGTAAGATAATAAATAGTACATAAGATGGTTAAAACCATGACTTCAAATTGATAAAAACCATTTAAAAATCATTGAAACTTATCCTAAAATGGTATGTAGATCCTCAGTGAAATTAAGACCCCACGGGGCCTTGGAATCTAGGCGGTGTATATACTTTGTTTCTAATCTGCGAAGCGCAACCTCCCTGTTGCCTCCACGCCTACTTGCTGGTACAGCGTCAATAACAAAGAATGTTAGTTCTCTGTTATTGCTCTGATGTACCTCCTTAAAGTGGTGCGCCACCGGGTAAGTATTGTCCTGGTTTGAAATTGCCCTCAGGTGTTGCAGTATGCGTTTATGCACCTCCAACTTGGTGCTACCCACATACCTGAGTGCGCAAGGACACTGAAGCACATAATTGGCATATTCTGTTTTGCATGTTAAAACCTTATGTATTTTGTTCTTTCTACCACTGAAACCATTTTTGTAGGTTTTAGTATTAACCCAGTGTGTGCAAGATTTACATACTTTGCATTTGAAAAATCCGCCATTAGTTTGCAACCAGGTCGTCTTCTCCATGATTTCGGGGTTTGTATTGACAAGACAGTCCCTCATTGAAGGTGCTCGATTGAAGGTAAGGGTAGCCCTGCGTGGCAGTGTTGGGCCTATAATTGGATCACTTTTTAGAGTAGGCCAATTGCGATTGAAAATGCGAAATACATCACGATGTTGTTTATTAAACCCTGTGATGATTCTGAACTCATTTTGTAATTCAGGGACTTCATCAGACGGCAGATTACTGGTGATGGAATAGTCACATTTGTCCAATAGATCCTGTCTCTTCGTCATTCGTGACTTTGTAATGGCTTTATCAATCACTGCTTCAGAATACCCACGCTGCAAAAATCTGTTCTTACTAGATGCTTGCGCCTCTCCTAATTCTACCTCAGTGCTACACATTCTTCGTAAGCGCAACATCTCACCAAAAGGAATACTAGCAATCAGATGGTGTGGGTGGGCACTGGCTGCATGCAAAATTGTGTTTCCGGCCGTTTCCTTTCTGAATAGCCTAGTTTCTATCCTACCATTATCTATATACACTTCCGTGTCCAAAAAGGTGACACTCTTTTGGCTCATGGTGACCGTGAATTTAAGGTCGAGTTCGTTGACATTGATGGCCCTGACAAACTTCTCAGCTGACTCTCTGTCCCCCCGCCACAATACAAACAGATCGTCTATATAACGATACCAGGCAATGATGTTAGTTTTCATCTCTTCGCTGTATTGTGTTTTGAGGACCAGTTCCTCCCAAGCTCCCATGTGTGAACATGCGTAGCTTGGGGAGAAACTGGCCCCCATAGCGACTCCTTGTAACTGACGGTATATCAAGTTGTTGTACATGAATACATTATTGTTTAAACATGATTTAAGCATTTCCAATAACATAGCAGTATGATCCTTGAACTGTTCCTCACGTTGAGATATATAGTGTTCTACTGCCGCCATGCCATCATCATGTAGTATGCTTGTATACAATGCTGAAACATCCAAGGCTAGCATCCAATAGCCTTCCTTCTACACAACTGCTTGTAACTTGAACAGAAAGTCCCCAGTGTCCTGAACATAGGACTTTACCGCCCTTGCAAAAAATAGTCTATATAGACTGATGTTTTCTCCAACAGGCCACCCCTGGACGAGATGATAGGCCTGCCAGGGGGGTTCTCCATATATTTATGGACTTTTGGGATAAAGTATATGAGTGGATGATCATTCCTTAAAAATTTGTATTCCTCGTCAGTCAACATAGCTTTATTTCTCCATTTTGATAGTCTTTTATGGTATTCTGCTTGCATCGTTTTCACCATTGCCATGTTACTCCGCTCATAGTGCTCCCTATTGTTTAGTTGGCAATAGGCCTCCTTGTCATACATTGTCCTTGTCATCAATACTATGTTGCCACCTTTGTCACTGCCCCATACAATGGTTTTCTATGGCTGATATATATATATATTACCTACTGACGGTCGCCAGTAGATAGTTATAGTTAGGACCTATTTTCCATAGGAAATTCTCAACATTCTATTTGGAATAACTTTGGCACCAGTTGATGAATCTTTGCAAAATTTTCTAAACTAATGATCAGCTCTGGTCCGCTCCTATCCGAAAAGTCTCGGGGTGATCCGTGAAGCGGGAGCCGAGAAAAAAGGGGGGTCCCAAAACGTGTTTTCGCCATGCAATTTTTCATAGGAACCGTTCATCGCGGCTACAGACTGAACTGCTGAATGGAATTACACCAAATTTGGCAAAGAGGTAGTCTTTAGTTCACAATCGTGCCTTTTGCTTAAATGGTGTAAATCCGTTCAGTAATTCCTGAGAAAATTACATTTAAAAGTACATATACATCTATTTCCTTGCAGGATCCGCGCATCCTGAGAGCACCCTAAGCTCACCGTCCCGATCGCATGCTGAATGCTAATTGGCTGTCAAGTGGTTGTCAACATTCGAAACCAGGAAGTGTTGGCAGCCATTTTGTGCCTCGGTAGATGCGAAGCTGAAGAAGTTAGTGGAAAAAGTGTGCAAAACATATCAAGGGGGCAGGGTAAAAATACCCTGAGCCTCTAGACCTGCTTAGGGGGTGCCACAATGTTTTTTTTAAACACCAAAGTGCGTCATTGGTGCGCGGATCCTGCTGTAAAAAATAAAAAATAAAATGGAGCTTCTTTAATAATTAGCTCCCGGGGGGCCAAATCCTGAGGCCAAAATTATTAAAATGTATGGGGGGCCCAGAGGTGCCCTGGTGACCGCCATCCCCCCCGAGCTACAACATAAATAAATAAATGGTTGAGGGGCTCCAAGCCCCCGCAGCAAAATACATGGGTGGGGGCTCAACAGCACCCCCAAGCCCCAGGGACCACCACCCCCCGGGGCTTTGTGTATCGTTGGAGGGGGGCTACGTGGCCCCCTCCTGGAGCCTTGTTGTGGCCCTGGTGACCGCCATCCCCAAGGCCGGCTCCTGCAGTGTCTCGGGGTGCCCCCACTCCGGGACACTGCTGTTTGCTATGAGAGGGTGGGAGTCTCGTGGCTCTTGGTTTGGATTTGGATTTTGAAAGAGAGAGCAGGAAACCTGCTCTCTCTTTCAAAATGCAAAACATATTGCTTTTCCACAGGGGGAGCTGCATGTTAGCAACTCCCCATGTGGAAAAGCAATGCCGGCTCCCAAAGGATGCGGGGAGCTGGCTGGGACCGGTGGGGCATTAAAGCTCTCCCCATGGTCCCCAACGTTTTATATAAGCCCTGGGGAATGGGGTCTGTGGGGATAATAGAAATTTGTGATAGGGGCTATTTTGTTTTTTTACGGTAAAATTAGGAGTCGCGCACCCAGCGAGGCGCTCAGTGCGGCCCCCTGGTGTGCATGCGTTGGATGCACGACACCTAACATGTAGGGTGTGCGACTCCAGCGCGTTTGGTGCACGACTTCTACGCATTGGGTGCAGACATCAAGCTTATGTGTTTAGCTCTTGGGTGGCTCTAAAAAGAGCCCTTGTGTTTATTGAGAGATTTTGGTACCTACAAGTAAGTACCTCTGCAGAGTCTAAAGTTGATGAGGAAGACTCTATCACACTCATCTGTAAAATGTACACCATCTCTCCTATAGATGCCATCCATATTGAAACGCAGCTTGTTGTGGTAAATAGACCCCATCTTATAATCTTGGAGAAAAGCAGAAACAGATTTATTGACATGTTTCCTAGCTTTCTCAATCTGTGGACAAAAATGATTGTACAAGTTTCATTTCTGCCTTTGGCATATGTTAGAATGGACAAAGGCAGTTTGGGGGAAAAGTGACATCAATTCTGAAAAGGTGTCCTTCATAAGCATTTCCAGACCTACCCCAGTCAAAGTTCCTAGGTCATTACCACCACAGTGCACAATTATGAGGTTAGGGTGTTGGAGAGGCAAAAAATGATTTAACCAATGGCATCAATTGGGGCCACTTTAACCCTCTCTGTCCAATCTATTTAATGTCTACATTTGGCAAAGCTAGGTCTTTGTCCATGCCTGTTTTCTGCATACCTTTGGCTCCAGAAATATAGCTGTGTCCTACAATGCACACTTTAAGCATCTTGAAGTGAGGTCTGGATGCACTCAGAAGGTGTCTGTATTAACCCTGGGCGTAGTTCGCGTAGTAGCGCTATGCGAAGCTACTCGAAGTGCACTTCGCACTACACGAACTTCACGTAGCACTATGCAAGCTGCGTAGTAGCATGTTCGCACTGTGCAAGATGCATTTTCAATGATTGCACAGTGCGGACAAGCATCCGGCACCGTGCAAGCATTGAAAACGGCATCTTGCACAGTGCGAGCTGTAGTTTTCTGCTGCTCGAGTAGATTATTACTCGAGCGGCAGCTTTCTCAACGCGAACTGGTAGTTTCTCATTGAGAGCGGTCGCGAGCATGCGCAACCACAATGAGAAACCTGACCTCCTCGCGTTGAGAATCTCGCCGGGATGTCATTTTGCTTGCTCGCGGTCGCGAACATGACGTTCAGGACCGCGAACAAGCAAAAAATGACCGCTGCACTACGCTACGCTGCACTACGCTTGTTCGCACTGTGCTACGTGCAGCTCGCGTAGTGCGAAGTTGCGAAAACTTTGCAAACTCCGCGAGCGTAGCGTAGTGCTTCGCCTAGGGTTAGTCTGTATGTGAACTGAGATTTCTCTAAAATGATGGATTAGATGCAGTGTTGAGAAAAGAAAAGAAATGATTGGGTGTTTGAGATCATTCTAGTCTGAAAAGTAGGTTGCATGTTTCTGTTTTTTAAAAGCATGTTTCTTATTGGTTAAGAAAAACTGTTTGAAAGGAACATTACATAGGATAAGCTAATACTTTTAAAATTCAGGCACACTTGCTGTTTGGATTAGCAACATTGTGTGCTGAACTTGTGACCTGTGTGCTCAGTTGAGTGTTTTATAAACTGTTGAGGGCTAGGGTTCAAACTTATGTCATTTAGAAAGGGCTGAAATGTGTAACCAATAGAAATGTGAGTTAGCTTTTAAATTACTGTGGGAAGCAATGTGATTTGATATTTACATGTATATGTTTGGAGAATCAGATGAAGTTTGCCATTTTTTTTGGTTTTGCTAAGAACTGCACAGTACAGAGATTATGTATAAGAAAATCTGGTGTGTGACTGACATACTACTTAATCTACGAATCAATTTGAAAGGTAACTTATTCATTTGTGACAGGTTGTATGTGGTGTGTTTGTTTTTAATAAGATAAATGTGTTTATCTTGGTAAAGTCCAGGGAGTAGTCTTGATGTCTAGAATCACTTGGTGAGACTGTTGTCTAAAATATGTGGAATGTGTGCAGTCATCTCACCTGTTCCAGACTATTAAATGTTTTTTACTATAGTGCAAGGGATGCTGTTATTTGTCTAGAATCACACTGTGAGTCAGTGTGCATTTGGGAAAATTGTGACAGAAGCATTTGGTTGCTTGATGTGTTTTCAGACACATAAGTGCTTAAAAACCTTTCTTGTTGTCAAGTTTTGATAGAATTAGAAAATAGTCATTGCTTATGTATTTACAAAATGAGTTAGGCTTTAACAGTAAAATGCAGTATTGAAATATGTGGAATTTGTGCAGTCCGCTTAGTTTTTCTAGATCAGTCAACGTGTTTTGATAAGGTCCAATGGATAGTCTTACTTGTCTAGAATCACACTGTGAGACTGTGAACATTTTGGAACTGTTGTGAAAGAAGCCTTTGGGTACTTCATGTGTTTGCAGATATATAGCTGGTTAGAAACCTATCATGTTGCCAAGTTTTGGTAGACTTTGAAAGCAGTCATTGCTTATGTATTTTAAAATGTGTCAGGTCTATACTTTCAAATGCAGTAATGAAATATGTGGAATGTGTGCAGTCATCTTAAATGTTCTAGATTAATGAATAGTGTTGCTTCTCTAGAATCACACTGTGAGTGTGTGTGCATTTGTAAAGCATTGTGAGAGAAGCATTTGGTAACGTTATGTGTGGTTGTGCTACTGTAATCATTCAGTCATTATCCAAGTACTCATGCAGCGATTCAGAGCCTTAGCACATTTACTGCTACAAACTCCTATGGACTATGCATGTAGTAGTCTAACCACCTTCACACTTGGGTTTCAGGCCTACAATTCCCTAATTAGTATCCATACACTCCAGCAAACACCCTGTGACTGCTCTAGCAATCCCATAGTGACTCTTTCAGTACCATGTACTAATCCATTTACTAAAGTAAAATGTAATTAATTATGAATTCGCCCAGTGTCTCTCCTTATAGTACTGTAATCATTCAGTCAGTATGTACGAACTCATGCAGTGAGCCAGCCTTTAGGGCACGGAGTGCTTCGAACTCCTATGCACTATGCATGTAGTGGTCTAACCACCTTCACACTTGTGTTTCAGGCCTAAAATTCCCCAGTCAGTATCCATACACTCTAGCAAACACCCGGTGACTGCTCTTGCAATCACATAGTGACTCTTTTGATACCATGTACTAATCCATTCACTAAGGTGAAACTCAACCAATTATGAAATCACCCAGTGTTTCTCCTTATAGTACAGTAATCATTCCGTCAGTATGCATATACTCATGCAGTGAGCCAGGCTTTAGGGCATGGAGCGCTTCAAACTATGCAGTATGCATGTAGTTGTCTAACCACCTTCACAGTTGTGTTTCAGGCCTACAATTCCCAAGTGAGTATCCATCCACTCCAGAAAACATCCTGTGACTGTTCTTGCAATCCTAAAGTGACTCTTTCAGTACCATGTACTAATCCATTCACTAAAGTAAAACTCAACCAATTATGAATTCACCCAGTGTCTCTCCTTATAGTACTGTAATCATTCAGTCAGTATGCATGTACTCATGCAGTGAGCCTGTTTTTAGGGCACGGAGTGCTTCAAACTCTTATGGACTATGCATGTAGTAGTTTAACCACCTTTACACCTTTATTTCAGGTCTACAATTCCCCCATCAGTATCTATACACTCCAGCAAACACCCTGTGACTGCTCTTGCAATCCCATAGTGACTCTTTCAGTAGCATGTACTAAGCCATTCACTAAAATAAAACTCGACCAACTATGAATTCCCCCAGTGTCTCTCCTTATAGTATTGTAATCATTCAGTCAGTATGCATGTACTCATGCAGTGAGCCTGTTTTTAGGGCACGGAGTGCTTCAAACTCCTGTGGACTATGCATGTAGTAGTTTAACCACCTTTACACTTGTGTTTCAGGCCTACAATTCCCCAGTCAGTATCCATACACTCCAGAAACACCCTGTGACTGCTCTTGCCATCCTAAAGTGACTCTTTCAGTACCATCTACTAATCCATTCACTAAAGTAAAACTCAACCAATTATGAATTAGCCCAGTGTCTCTACTTACAGTCATATAAACATTCAGTCAGGATGCATTTAGTCATGCAGCGAGCCAGGCTTTAAGGCATGGAGTATTTCAAACTCCTATGCACTATGCATGTAGTGATCTAACCACCTTCACACTTGTGTTTCAGGCTTACAATTCCCCAGTCAGTATCCATACACTCCATCAAACACCCTGTGACTGCTCTTGCAATCCTAAAGTGACTCTTACAGTACCATGTACTAATCCATTCACTAAAGTGAAACTCAACCAATTATGGATTAGCCCAGTGTCTCTCCTTATAGTCATATAAACATTCAGTCAGGATGCATTTAGTCATGCAGCGAGCCAGGCTTTAAGGCATGGAGTATTTCAAACTTCTATGCAGAATGCTTGTAGTGGTCTAACCACCTTCCCACTTGTGTTTCAGGCCTACAATACCCCAGTCAATATCCGTGCACTCCAGCAAACACCCTGTGACTGCTCTTGCAATCCTAACGTGACTCTTTCAGTACCATGTACTAATCTATTCATTAAAGTAAAACTCAATTAATTATGAATTAACCCAGTGTCTCTTCTTATAGTTCTGTAACCATTCAGTCAGTATGCATGTACTCATGGAGTAAGCCAGGCTTTAGGGCATGGAGTGCTTCAAACTCCTATGCACTATGTATGTAGTGATCTAACCACCTTCACACTTGTGTTTCAGGCTTACAATTCCCCAGTCAGTATCCATACACTCCAGCAAACACCCTGTAACTGCTCTTGCAATGCCATAGTGACTCTTTTAGTATCATGTACTAATCCATTCACTAAAACAAAACTCAACCAATTATGAATTCACCCAGTGTCTCTTCTTATAGTTCTGTAATCATTCAGTCAGTATGCATGATTGGGTGTTTGAGATCATTCTAGTCTGAAACGTAGGTTGCATGTTTCTGTTTTTTAAAAGCATGTTTCTTATTGGTTAAGAAAAACAGTTTGAAAGGAACATTACATAGGATAAACTAATACTTTTAAAATTCAGGCACACTTGCTGTTTGGATTAGCAACATTGTGTGCTGAACCTGTGACCTGTGTGCTCAATTGACTGTTCTATAAACTGTTACTATGGTAACAGGCAGTGAGCAGATTGGGGCTAGGGTTCAAACCTATGTCATTTGGAAAGGGCTGAAATGTGTAACCAATAGAAATGTGAGTTACCTTTTGAATTACTGTGGGAAGAAATGTGATTTGATATTTACATGTACATGTTTGGAGAATTAGATGAAAAGTTTGCCATTTTTTGGGCTTTTGCTAAGAGCTGCACAGTACAGAGATTCATGCAGTGAGCCAGGCTTTAGGGCATGGAGTGCTTCAAACTCCCATGCACTATCCATGTAGTAATCTAACTACCTTCTAACTTGTGTTTCAGACTTACAATTCCCCAGTCTGTATCAATACACGTCAGCAAACACCCCGTGATTGCTCTTGCAATCCCATAGTTACTCTTTCACTACCATGTACTAATCTATTCACTAAAGTAAAACTCAACCAATTAGGAATTCACCCAGTGTCTCTCCTGATAGTACTGTAATCATTCAGTCAGTATGCATGTACTCATGCAGTGAGCCAGGCTTTAGGGCACGGAGTGCTTCAAACTCCTATGCGGTATGTATGCAGTAGTCTAACCACCTTCACACGTGTTTCAGGCCTACAATTTCCCAGTCAGTATTCATACACTCCAGCAAACACCCTGTGACTGCTCTTGGAATCCTAGAGTGACTGTTTCAGTACCATGTACTAATCCATTCACTAAAGTAAAAATCAACCAATTGTGAAATCACCCAGTGTCTCTCCTTATAGTTCTGTAATCATTCAGTCAATATGCATGTACTCATGCAGCGAGCCAGGCTTTAGGGCATGGAGTGTTTCAAACTCCTATGCAGTATGCATGTAGTTTTCTAACCACCTTCACACTCATATTTCAGAACTACATTACCCAGTCAGTATCCATACAATCCAGCAAACACCCTGTGACTGCTCTTGCAATGCCATAGTGACTCTTTCAGTACCATGTACTAATCCATTCACTAAAGTAAAACTAAATCAATGATTAATTCACCCACTGTCTCTTCTTATAGTTCTGTAATCATTCAGTCAGTATGCATGTACTCATGCAGTAAGCCAGGCTTTAGGGCATGGAGTGCTTCAAACTCCTATGCACTATGCATGTAGTGATCTAACCACCTTCACACTTGTGTTTCAGGCTTACAATTCCCCAGTCAGTATCCATACACTCCAGCAAACACCCTGTGATTGCTCTTGCAATCCTAAAGTGACTCTTTCAGTACCATGTACTAATCCATTCACTAAAGTAAAACTCAATGAATTATTAATTCACCCAGGGTCTCTTCTTATAGTTCTGTAATCATTCAGTCAGTATGCATGTACTCATGCAGTGAGCCAGGCTTTAGGGTATGGAGTGTTTCAAACTCCTATGGACTACGTATGCAGTAGTCTAACCACATTCACACTTGTGTTTCAAGGCTACAATTCCCCAGTTGGTATCCATACACTTCAGCACACACTCGGTGACTGCTCTTGAAAACCTAAAGTGACTCGTTCAGTACCATGTACTAATCCATTCACTAAAGTAAAACTCAACGAATTATGAATTCACCCAGTGCCTCTACTTATAGCACTGTCATTATTCATTCAGTATACATGTACTCATGCAGCGAGCCAGGCTTTAGGGCACGGAGTGCTTCAACTCCTATGCACTATGCATGTAGTGGTGTAACCACCTTCACACTTATATTTAAGGTCTACAATTCGTCAGTCAGTATCTATATCGAATGTGTTTGCATAGTAATAGAAAAGTATAATTTATAAAGTTATTAATATAAATGTAATCATGTTTAGTTTTTATAGATACTGTTTATCATCATTAAAATAAAGTTATCATGCCTGAAAAATCAATAAAGAGAAAAAGAGAGCTAAAGGACAGTTACTTGAAGAAAACTCAACAACATGTATTGGATGACCAACATAATGCGGCTAAAAAGACAAAATCTTCTGGTAAGACCACTAAGGAATTTATTACAAATCTTACAAGATCCAGAAAGAATGTTCAGAATGTTGAAACAACTGACAATGTTTCAACCAGAAAAAATAGTCAAAATAATAGGAAAGGAAAAAAAGCTAATGTACAGTCAAAGGATACAACGTATGGTAAAAGAAGAAAAAATCAGTATAAAGAAATACGTAAAAAATTATTTTATTATAGAGTAGTACATAATTTGCTGAAAGATATGGAGAAATATAAAAAGAGAGCACTATTTTATAAAAAGAAGAAGCATATTGAATCCATTGTTGAAAAGGCTTTTGAAGTAAAGAGGAAACTATTTATTTTAGTTTTAAACAGAATTCGATCACTAGATAAACCAATCTATTTAATGCAGGCCAAAAGTAAGAGGAAAAGAGTAATTCATACATCTAATTTTTGTGATGTTCTTTTGGGGAATGGAAACGCAGTTCAAGTTCAGAGCCATTCTTTAATGAAGAGAGTTATTTTCAGACCAATGATTTGGTGCATGTAGTTGACACCAGTGGTCGAGCTTATGGGGTTAGAAATGTTTGTCCAATTGAGAAAGAGAAAATGGTTCCCATAAATGCAGAAGAAGTGATAGCTGATGAAGTTCTAGGCAGACGGCCTAAAGCCCTAGTGTACACTTGGGATTGCAGTAGAATTTGTAGTGTTCGACAAGAATATATTGATCTTTTACGCAATTTCTTCCAAGCATATACTAAAAAAAGTGTTAAACAAAAGATTGCGATGTTGCAAGGACTAGACCCTTGCAGAGTGAGAAGAAAGGTCATTCTCTGCCATGTCTTTCTAGAAAAGTATGTCAAAGTGTTTTTCACCATTTCAGGATGTTAGCAGTACATCATACTCAAATGTGGAAGTTAGTCAGAAGATTGTATTAAGCAAAAAGCCCAGCACTAAAGTTAAATGAGTTGAACAATGCTCTTTTGCATGGATCAGTATCAGATGTGAAGAAGATTTGTGAAGAAATTGAGTTTTGTTACTTTGGTCCTCAACAAGAGAGTGCAGAAACTGATACATTAATAGAAGAAAATGTTGAAGAGAATGTGGAACATACTATTACAAAAAATGTTGATGATCAAATTACAAAGTTTAAGGTGATTTCAGGTGAAAGGCCACATTTTTCTTGTATTTGTTGTCAGCGAACTCACTATAAAAATCAGACTGGGAGTGTTGATCTGTATTTAAAAAGTGAAAGAGAAAATAATGATATGTAGAAGGAATTTGCAACTTTTCTGTATGTAGAAAATTGTTTTGATTTGGGTTCTGATCAGTGTATTTGTAAATATTGTTATAACAAATTAGATGAGAATAAAATGCCCGCTTGAGCTGTCCATAATAATTTAGAATTGGTTGCTGTTCCTCCAGAACTGATAGATTTAAATACCTATGAGTCCATTCTCATTCAATGTGTGCACCCATTTCAGGCTATTGTTCGTATGGAGCCTTAAACCGGTAAATTGCCTCCTTCAGATTTACAAAGAGGATTAAGAGGAAGAGTTGTATATTTACCGTTAGATTTAAAGAAAAATATTGATACTATTGGTGTAGAGAGAGTAGAAAATGAACCACTAATTATTCTAGTTAATGGCACTCCTACTAAGAGTAAGAAAATCTGGCAGGAGTTACTGGATGGTAGGAAAGGACAGAAGGCAAGTTTATATTTGATAGAAAACAATAAGTACTATAAAAATGTTTATATGGGAGAAGATGAAATACTTTTAGCAGAAGATACTGAAACGTCAAGTGGACAAATTGAAAAAGTGGACATGTCAAGAAGTGAAGAAATCTATTAACATTACCGTGTACTTCCACTTCATTCAAAATAAGTGATGGGGAACACTATTGAGTTATTCCAAATGAGAAAAGCAAAGGGAAGTCCCATGAGTGTATGGGAAGAGAGCTTGGAAGCTCGTTGTTTTCCGCAGTTCTTTGTAACAGGAAAAGGTGGATGATATGATGAACGTCCTGTGCAGATTCCTGCACCTGAATATCGGACAACAAGATTATATGCAGAAGATCCAAGATTTCGACAATGTATCCCTTATATATTTCATCTTTTGTTTGAAAGTGACTTGGCTGGACCTTCATATGCAGTTATTCACCTATTGAAAACAGGAGTACATCTTCAAAATATTTCTGCAAAGGATTTTATGGATAAAGTGCACCAGAGAAATGATCATTTAGAATCTCAGCTGATTATTCTGATGGCATGTCAGCTTGGCACTAATGAATATTTGTACCGTCATCATGGAGAACTTAAATGTATGTTACGGAACTTAGGAAGTCCTACATGGTTTCTTACCGTAAGCTGTAATGAGTACGCTTGGGATGATTTACTTGAATTTCGTCGAGAGGCAAATTCAAATATAAAGAATATTGAATACAAGACACTTGGAGAATTGTGCTCTTTGGATCCTGGTAATGTATGCAGGTATTTTAATCATAGATTTGAAGCTATGATGTCTTTTATCTGCAATAAAAAATTCCTCCTCTTGGAGAAGTTGTGGTTTTCTTTTGGAGAAAGGAGTATCAAGCTTGAGGTGCTCCTCATATAAATATGCTGTTATGGATCAAGGATGCCCCCAAATTTGGAACAGATTTGGATGATACTTTTTTGTCTTTTATTAAAGAATTTGCCAAATGTGCTGTAACCAAAAGCACAGAAGAAAACAACTTAAGAAAACAAGTCTTACGATTCCAAAGCCATTGATGTGGAAATTACTGTCGACGAAAGTACAAGTCTAAGGATAAGTTCTATACCAAATGTCGTTTTGCATTTTCAAGTCCTGTAATATCCAGAGGAAGAGTGAACATTTTTATGTCAGCTAAACAACATAACAACACAAGAAAGTCTCCAAAAAATACCTACAATTTAAAAAGAAGCGAAGATTCAAAATACATAAATGACTACAATCCAGTTATTCCGTCCATGTGGTATGCTAACATGGATATTCAGTACGTTGCGGACAATTTCATTGCTGTTGCTCGATATGTAACGTCCTACATTACAAAGCCAGAAAAGACGGAATTGAAAGAAATGTGGGAAGAGATTTCTCACGAGAAGACTCTAAGTAAGAAATTATACAGTTTCAGTTTGAAGATATTATCCCTTCGAGAAATTGGAGCATATGAATGCTCAGATCGGTTATCATCTGCAAGTCTATACTCCAAATCTAGAAGAATAATTTGGGTGAGTCTAGGTCTTACTGCAATGTGAAATTGAGTACTGAAATCTGTTCAAGAAATTGAAAATTTAGCAGAAAAAGATCCAGAAAGTACATATATTTTGAAAACGAATATGTTGGATACATATAACCCAAACAGAAGTCATCATCTTGAGAACATATGGAGTGATTGGTTCCGAAGGATGTTTGGTAAAACAAACTAAAGGAAATGTGATTAATCACAGGAAACTGAGTTGTGACACTGCTGATAAAAGGGAATTTTACTATTTAGCTCTTTTGTAACTGTTCAAACCGTGGCGTTCAGAATTGGAATTACTTGGAGATTTTCAGAGCTATGAAGATTCCTTCAATGCTTGTAAAGATTCCATACAATGTACTGCTTTTGCAAATTATGTGAAAATGTTGAACAATGAAATTGATCAAGAAGCTACTATTGCAGCTGAAATTGCTAGAGACAGTTCTCAAGACAGTCAACGTTCTGCTGCGCTGAGTCAGGATCCACTAGGAAAACCAATTGTTGAAAATGAAGCAGCAATTGTTATGAATGGGATGGAAACAGAAATGCATCAAGCTCAAGAAGATGTAAAAGACTTACTAAACTTGGAAGAACAACTAAATGTTGAACAGAAAGAAATATATCAGCAAGTGAGACAACTGATTGACCATGGATTTCTTCATGAAAAGAAGGAATGCACATGGTCATCATTCCAACCGATCCGAATGTATGTGAGTGGACAAGCTGGAACAGGAAAAAGCTTCTTAATTAAAGTAATCACCAGTTATCTACAGAAAACAACTGAGTCACATTTGTCTTGTGTTGTAACTGCTCCAACTGGGTTGGCAGCACACAACATTAAAGGAAATACATTACATCGTTTACTGATACTACCTGTGGAGCATGAAAACAAATTGGAATATCACAAGCTATCTGGAGAAGCTTGTTGTGAAGTTTCAAGAGTACTGAAGAAAATGAAAGTTCTGAATATTGATGAGGTAAGCATGGTCTCAAACTTAATTCTTGCTTTTGTGCATTTAAGAATGCAGCAAATTCTCAAAACAGAGTACGATGTGTTCTGTGGAAGAAAACATGTAATAGTTTTTGGAGATCTACTGCAACTTACTCCTGTAAAAGGAAAACAAGTATTTAAAACACTTGCGCATGAAGACACCAGAAAGTCTCTGGGTAGTGTTGGAAATGCTTGAGGTTTAAGTGTAGACAGTGCTTTGGTGAACATTGGAAGTACCGTGTTTAAAGAGGGTATGGCATATGTTGCTTTGTTGAGAGTCAGAACTTTATCTGGTTTATTTTTTATTTATTTTGATGACATAAAGGTTACTGCAGATGCAAACTGTGTAAAAGAGTATAATAGGTGAAGAAAAGTGTATACTCCCAATTTAGGTCAATATCCTGTATTTGAAAAGCGTGTGATAGGTCGAAAAAGAAGGTATGAGAACATCTGTACTGACCCCGTCTTCTCCTCCAGCAAGCACATCTCCTTCAGCCACTCCACCGGACTACACTGGACAGATCACAGATGCGTCCACTTCAACTTCAGGAGAACCACGACCCACCACCACCCGCAACAGGTTCCCCGCAGAAGCTGGAGCAAGATCACCGCTGAACAGCTCACCACCTCCCTCAGCCAGAACCCTCCCACCAACACAACAGACCCCAACGAAGCAGCCCGCAACCACACACAGTGGATCACCAACTGCGCCGACAACCTCGCACCACTGAAGAATCCCCCCAGCAGACCCGGCAGCAAGAAAGCCTTGTGGTTTACCAACGACCTCAAAAACTCCCAATAAACCTGCCGCACCCTCGAGAAAAGCTGGTGCCACGACCAGACAGCAGAACACATGACAGCCCTCAAGAACGCCACCCGCAAACACCACCAGCTGATCCGCACCACCAAGAAGACAGCATTCAAAGAACGACTGGACAAGAACACCCACAACAGCAAGGAACTCTTCAGCATTGTTAAAGAGCTCTCCAACCCCAGCGCCTGCAACAACGACATCACACCCTCGCAAGACCTCTGTGACTCACTCGCCTCGTTCTTCCACTGCAAGATCGCTGACATACACAACAGCTTCGGCACACAGACCACGCACCCAACCACCGAACCAACGCCCCCCACCACCACCCTCTGCACCTGGACCCCTGTCAGCACCGACGACACCACCCGCCTGATGAACACCATCCACTCAGGCTCCCCTGCCGACCCCTGCCCACACCACATCTTCAACAAAGCTGACTCCATCATCGCACCCCAGCTCCGGAACATCATCAACAGCTCCTTCGCATCCCCCACCTTCCCGGAGAGCTGGAAACACGCCAAGCTGAGCGCCCTCCGGAAGAAACCCACCGCGGACCCCACGGACCACAAGAACTTCCGCCCCATCTCGCTCCTCCCCTTTCCAGCCAAAGTCATCGAGAAGACCGTCAACAGACAACTCTCCACCTTCCTCAAGACCAACGGATCCCTCGACCCCTCACAGTCCGGTTTCTGAGCAAACCACAGCACCGAGACCACCCTCATCGCAGCCACCGACAACATCAGGTCCCTGCTCAACAACGGGGAAACTGCTGCCCTCATCCTCCTGGAAATTTCAGCAAACTTCGACACCGTATGCCACCGCACCCTGATACAGCTCCTCAGCAACACCGGTATCCAAGGAGCGGCACTGGAGTGGATCATCTCGTTCCTCACCGGAAGAACTCAGAGAGTCCGCCTCCCCCCTTCCGTTCGGCGGCCACCGAAGTCATCTGTGGCGTTCTGCAAGGATCCTCCCTCAGCCCCACCCTCTTCAACGTCTACATGAGCCCTATCGCAGACATCGCTCGCCAACACAACCTCAACATCATCTCCTACACCGACGACACCCAGCTGATCCTCTCCCTCACCAACGACCCCGCCACCGCCAAAGCCAACCTCCAGGAAGGAATGAAATACGTCGCAGAATGGATAGAGATCATCCGTCTGAAACTGAACTCAGACAAGACGGAAGTCCTCATCCTCGGATCATCTCCCCCTGCCTGGGACGACTCCTGGTGGCCCCCTGCCCTGGGCATCGCACCCAAACCAACAGACCATGCCCGCAACCTAGGCTTCATCCTGGACTCCTCCCTCACGATGACGAAGCAAGGGAACGCCGTCTCGTCATCCTGCTTCAACACCCTGCGCATGCTCCGAAAGATCTTCCGATGGATCCCCACCGAAACCAGGAAGACGGTCACCCAGGCCCTCGTCACCAGCCGTCTGGACTACGGGAACACCCTCTGTGCTGGAACCACAGCCAAACTCCAGAAAAGACTCCAGCGCATTCAGAACGCCTCAGCACGACTCATCCTGGACATCCCTCGCCGCAGCCACATCTCTCCCACCTGAAAGACCTGCACTGGCTCCCCGTCAACAAGAGGATCACGTTCAGACTCCTCACCCACGCACACAAGGCTCTCCACGACACGGGCCCGAAGTACCTCAACAACCGCCTCACATTCTACACACCCACCCGCCAGCTCCGATCCGCCAGCCTCGCCCTCGCCTCCGTCCCACGCTTCAGAAATCCACCGTCGGAGGAAGATCCTTCTCCTACCTGGCAGCCAAGACATGGAACTCCCTCCCCACTCACCTACAGCTGACCCTGGACCATCTCTCCTTCAGGAAACAGCTCAAGACCTGGCTATTCGAGCAGTAGCGACCCCCCCCCCCTCAGCGCCTTGAGACTCTTGCGGGTGAGTAGCGCGCTTTACAAATGTTATTGATTGATTGATTGATTGATTGATATAATGTTGTGATTGGAAGCAAAAAGAAAAAGGACACAGTTGAAGAGATTGTTGGTTATCAGTTTGAAAATAGTTCAGGTGTCAACTGCTATGCTAATGTAGTGGTCAATGATGTTTTTTTATTGAAGGTTTGCAACAGCAAATTATAGAGAATCGGGAAAAAATATTTTGTTCATTGTTGCATTCCATTTATGAAAAATTGAGAACTGATACGAGTAAAATACAAAGCGTTTGTGATGTTCGTAATCTTTTGGATGTATGTTCTGGTTCTACACAATTTACGCAGAATATCCAACAAGATGCTCAGGAATTTCTAATGTATATGCTTACCGTATTGGAAAATGAAGGAATAGAAATTTAATTTTTTGGGGGCCTTTGTTATAAATGGAAACATCATTGTGAAAATTGTATGTATACATGTAGTACTAACATAGACACTGAAAGATTTATATATTTGACATTACAAGACTGTAAATCAGTGTCTTTCAATAAACTAGTTAAAGCAGCAAATCAAAACATGTAATGTAGCAAATGCAAATCAGAAATGTTATCAACATTATTTATACAAAGATATGGACAATATATATTTTAATGATTCAACGTTGTACAGCTGATGGAAGAAAATTGGATACTTTAATAAAACATTTTGTAGCAAGTCTACTATCAATATCAGGAAGGATTTTTGTAGCAGTAGCAATCGTTGTCCATGATGGTCCTTCCACAACATCTGGACATTACACTGCCTATCAAAAATGTGAAAAAGGCTGGACACTTTGTAATGATGCTCAGTTGGTTTTCAAGCGTTTGCCTAGTGAATTACCAAATTCCTACCTAATATTTTTAAAGCCGAAGTTTTAGGAACATAATTTGGCCTCTAAAGAATTTATTAATGTGTATTAATACGATTACTATTGGACAATTTCTATTTACAGGATTTCAATAATACCATTTGGCCTTGAGGAAAGGTGTTTCTTTGAACTATGAACTTTTTCTTGCACATTGTCTCGGCGTATAGTTTTAAGCAACAACATTCACAGTGTTTATAAATTTAAGTTATAAAATTTTCTTAGCAGTAAGCATTTTATATATGTGTGATTTGTATTATATGGTATTTTATTGAGGATGGATTCTTGTTTTTTTTTAAACAATCTTATTGATTGTCTTTTTTGCCCGCTGTTATGTGATGAGTACGATTGAAATCACTGTTTCTAGTGAAATTCAATAAATTCTGAGAACAGCAAAAAAGGCAAAGAAAATACTTTGTAAAAGGTTAAAATTATGCTGTGCTGTCAAAAATATATTATTATATATTATAACTATTTTTTCTTTTCTTTCACAGATCCTAATTCAAAAATATGCAATTTACCGCAATTTAGATTATAAAAAACAACTGAATAAAATGTGTAGCGTTTTTTATGTCTATTACTGTGAAGGTAAAGTTTAACTAAGTATTAAAATGCACAATGGCCTGGGTTTGCACACAGGTGAACTAAGGGGAGATGGATGGAGTAGATATGTGTGGAAAGATGCTCTGTGGGCGTTTTAAGTTACAGGATAAAGTTAACATGAATACTGACTGTCAATGGGGGCCAACTAACCCACCACATATGTGCAAAAAGTGCCAGATAATTGCATTGCAGACAGGTATAAAATAGGACACAGCTTCAGAGCACCTCTCTGCAACACACCTGTATGGTATTCAATAGAGAGATATGGTGGGCTAGTAGGGCCCAGGGAATTTCAGGATTAAAAGAGACAGACATCCTTAACTTAAAACACATCACAGAGTGTGTTTGCACATGTCACATCAGGCCCCATCCCTCCCCTTCACTAATCTATAAACATGTCCTATCAGTTTGCTAAAACGTAGGTACTTATAAATGTATCTTGTTCTCTGTTTGAAGCACTGAAATTATTCTACTTATTACTCATATAGTTAAGGATTGGCCTAGCCATTAACCCTAGCACAAATTCATTTCTTTATATACTATGCATGCACATCATACTTATAGCGCAAGACACTCTTTCATATTTACAAAGAGAGGAAAAGGCAGTCTAAGTACCTTTTCTTCTCCATGTAAATACAACTTCACCATACATACCACTTTTCATTGAAAGGGCGTTCTATGGGTGTTGCTGTGCATGTTTGCACAGAACACTCATAGAATAGGAAACATCTCCAGATTTATCAGAAATTATAAATCTGGACATGTGTGTGAATGCTGCACCATCCTCCAATTGGTGTAGCAAGGCACAACAAGGAGGATCGGTTTCATTTCTCCTCATTATATCCTACAATGCACAGCATACATTAAAGGAGAAAAATGCCTTCAAAAATTATTTTTGTGCAGGAAGGTGTGCCTTTTTGCACAAAAACAAACTCCACACGACACAGATATCCTTACACCATGGTGCAAAGGTGCCTGTGTCACCACATGGCTGCAGTTTAAGCAGCAGTGCAGAAGGAAGCACAGACTTTCAACCTATATATGTTCATACGTTGCATCCCTGTGCTTCGTAAGTACCACAGCACGCTGTAGCTAAAGAGTTTACAGTGTCATGCTGTAGCATTTCCTTATAGTTCTGCTCTTATACATTCACATACATTCATCTAAACTTTCACACACTAGCGTACAAATTTAGCTCTTTTTTCAACCAGAGTAGTTAGTTCTGAAAATAACTTTTTTTTTGTAGTTTTATATTTTTTTCATATTTTTTTATATTTTGGGTTTTTTAATGAAAAAAAAGTCAACGGGACGAACAAAACAATAAACTTTACGGGAAAAAAACCAACCTCTAACAGTGATGGTTTTCCCGTGCCCTGCAAACCAAATCAACAGATTACTCCCCGTAGCACAGCAATATATTGCATTTTACGCAATGGATTTTGGCATTAGCAAGTTGGGGCTGTATGTCCATATTGGATGTTGAAGTGGACGCCCCAGAAGTGCTTGCAACTTGTGGTGCTGGTGGTACACTCTGATGCAGTCTTCTGCATTCTTCTTTCGCAAGATTTACAAGATGCAAACATTGTAGGTGTTTAAGCATGCTTGCAGTTCCACAAGAATATTTCTTGTTGGGGTCCCCTCGAGAAAGAACTGTCTTGCAAATGTTGCAGGTTACCTTTGTGGCATTCCCTTTTTTAAGTCCCTCTGGATACGTAAAAACTTTCCAGACAATAGATTCATATTTTTGGGGACGTGGTGGTTCTGGAACAAACCCCTCTTCATTTGAGTGTTCAGAATCTGAAGATGGTTGTTGTGAAGCTATTCTTCAAAGTTACAGCACAACCAGGTCTACAATCCCAAAAAACAGAAGTTCTTGTCAGCAGAGGTATTCTCCCAAGGAAGGTGTAAGAAGAGTGATTGAAATGGGTCGGGTCCTTCAATACTTAGAATAGGAAGTGTTATGAACCAATCAAATCTCTCTTTTTCTGGTCACATGGGATCCACGGACGGTGTGCGCTCGCAGTTCGCACCAAGCACGACTTTGTGAAATTGCATTTAAAAGTAATGTAACTTTATTAAAAGTAAAAGAATATTATTTTTATGATTAGCTCAGATAATGTCTTGCCTTAATATTTATATTAAATACATACATGTTTAAGGACATTAAAATTTTCACGGGAGTCGTGCACACACCGCGTCCAACACGCATATGATGTCACGCGGAACTGCGCAACCGTCACGGAGCGTAATACGTACATGTCGCATATGCGCCACAAGTTGCGTACAAGTCGCATAGAAATCGCGTAGGTAAATTCGTACCCGTCGCAGACCCTACGCGGATCCTACACAACAATCTTAAAATGTCGGCTAGATTCTGCGCAGTGATCGAGAAAGGTGAGCTTTGGGTGCGTGACTCGAAAAATGAAAAAAAAAACAGTAAAGAAAATAATATAAATATATTTAAATGAATATAAAATAATAAAGAAAATATTTTTTAAATTTTACTAAATATATATTTTTATTAAATATGTGTAATGTAATTAAAAAATAAAATATCTAAAAATAAATAGATAAAAAAATGTAGTAAAACAATATGAAAAAAATATAACAATAAAAACATTTAAAAATTATTATTGAAAAACCCTTTGAAATTCACTGCAAAAAACCATAGGTTTGAGGCCTGTTATAGTTAGGAATTATCATTTAAAAAACCTTCGAAATTCACTGAAACAACCATAGGTCTCAGACATGTTATAGTTAGTAATTAGCATTTAAAAAACCTTGGAAGTTCACTGAAAAAACCATAGGTTTCAGACATGTTATAGATAGGAATTAGCATTTAAAAAACCTTCGAAATTCACTGAAAAAAACATAGGTTTTAGTGGTGTTTAGCTGGACATTTCACCCGTACAAAACCATCGAAATGTCTCAGTTATAGTTAGTTGTACTAACTACAACTCGCGCGCCCGCAGTCCACTGCTGATGATGTCACATATTACATCATTCGTGACATGGTCAGCGACATCACTGATGACATCACACTTGACATCTCAAATGACATCACTGATGACATCATCCATGTGACAATCAAATACATCTCATCATACACTAGTATAACCTTTCATCACTCACTATAAAATATAAACTACCATTTTTGAAACCACTGACACACCAACACAAGTTTCTAAAAACCCGCTCAGTGATTTGTAGATCTACATACACATCTAAACACTTACCTATACATTCACTCATACATGCTGACAAAGATCAATAGAACAATATTAAACACACTTATACACCTATATCAACATTACAGAGCAGCACATATCCTACTCACTTATGCAGTCATCCTACTCACTTATGCAAATAATTGATCATACTTACATTTACTCAGCTACACACTTATACAAACATATCTTTATTTATTGATATAGAAAATAATTCATACTTAGTGTGTTATAAAATCACTATTATAAGTATACAGTTTTCCATACAGCTACTTAGACAGCCACTGATTCTTATATATACTTATTTATATACATCAACTGTCACATACAGTGCCTTTTATATTTCAACATTATTGGACATGTATCATTGAGAAATATATTTACTCATCAACACATCCATAAAGAGATTCACTCATCCAAACAACTGTTTCCACATGCAGTCTTAACATCATATACCTACTAAATCAACTATTTACACATCTTTGGACAGTCACACACCTCCCACCCAACCACATACGCATTCACTCTCCCATACAAATACTCACTTGACTAATTAAAAACTAATATAGAGTTTCACATAGGTAGTAACGAACGTATGCAGTTGTTTACACAACAGGAGACAGAGTGATACAGATATTCACACAGTTTAATCACTATGCCATATATTTGGTGAGACACTTCAAATTAGGCACTTACACAGTCAATCACAGTGCTACTAAATTCTCCATCTAGACACTTATACATCCACTCAGTCTTCAATGCAGATTCCAATATATATAATACTTATTTAAATATGGAACCAAACCACATTCACTGGATGATATCATCAGTGATGTCATCAGTGATGTCACTGAGCATGTCATGAATGATGTAATAGTGACATCATCAGCAGTGGATTGCAGGCGCGCGAGTTATAGTTGGTGCAACTAACTATAACGGAGGAACTTCAATGGTGTTGTATGAATGAAATGTCCAGCTAACTATAACACCCCTAAAACCTATGTTTTTTTCAGTGAGTTTCCAAGGGTTTTTAAATGCTAATTCCTACCTATAACATGCCTGAAACCTATGTTTTTTTCAGTGAGTATATATATATATCCTCAAATCCTCCACCAAAGAAGCTGATCATCTAGACACATCTTAATTTTGAGCCCTCAGCAGGGTGGCTTACAGCTAATCATACCCCCAACATCTTCCACTGTTCACACGTAGTACACATATTTACAAGAGAGACAGCCAAGTCTCATATTTCATCTACGTGTTTAATTAAATTTCAGCAGCATAAAGCGCCCGACACGTTTCGGAGCCTACGCTCCTTAGCCAAGGGTCATTGGTGTTTATTACATCATTCGTTTTTTAAACATGTGATTCCCCACACCCATAAAAGTAGGACTGTGTGGAAAACTATGGTGTCCATCCTATAACGGTCTTTGGTCTTTTACACCATTATGTGTGTAAGCTTGTTCCGTGTTTCAAATCTCCTGTGGTTACCTATATATCGGATCACTTTCTCTGATCTTTTTATGCAATATAATCTGACCTTTTTGCCACATATTTGCATGTCATTCGGTTTAAATTAAATTTGTACAGTTTTGCAAACAAAATTCTGTCCTTATTTCACAGATATTTGGTTAATCAACATTTATCCAAACAGTAACAAAACTATCACAATTCCGCCCCAGTGGGCTACCCATATACATTTTATTTATTGCATCACTATTTCTGCCCCAGTGGACCAGTCCACATAAGTGAACTTTCATATGCCATAACCATACTTTTCTGGGTCCCATGATAGATTAGCTCTTTTGTTTTTCTTACTTCTCTACCTCCACATTCCACATACCTACTGTATATAAAACGATATACTGTATATAAAAAACAGTGTCAGATCCAACATAATCTTCGTCATATATGTTTTTAAAACAGTAAACCTTCATTACAACTCGCATATCTGTTTTTCTAAAATCTAGAAAACTTCATGTATTTTTATCCTAGATGAACTGTTAATTCTTCATCCCTGTTGAGCCCTGTAGTCAACTTTGTCTCATATTTCACGATTATTCTTGATTCCAATCTATGCAGATTTTGCACTCTATTACCTCCTCTTTCTGATATTGGAACTCTATCTAGTACAAACTTTTTTAGTAAACTAGCCTCTTTGTTGTGGTGGTCTTTAAGCTAAAAGCGGCACCAAAGAAAGAGCAAGCCCTAACATGAAGTGTTCTTTCAGAATCTGTAGTGGAGAAGCGTGGCTCAATGGTTAGAGCGGCATACCCTGATGCAGAGGTCTGGCCCGGGACCAGGGTTCAATTCCCGCCTCGGCGGCTCTTGCACTCAATCTCCCTCAACCTGATAATTCTCGCCTCGGTGCCTAGTCTAATCATGGGTCCCACTCTGTGACTCTGGGCAATAGCTTGCTTAATCTACACAACGGCTCCAGCAGCGCTTGGATGCCTGGTTTCACCTTGGGGGTGCCCAGGAGTGGAAATTTCACATGGAAAAGCCAGGAATGGTTCCACAGCGGTATGATTGCAGCGCCGGGACGCCCCGTCGCATGGGCAGCCGTGCGTTTTACAAATACAACACATTTACATTTGTGTGAGCCCTCTGGATGCGTACTTAGTTTACCCACTGGTGTAGAACCAAAACTGACTGTCAGTAGGCATAAAAAAGACATAGCCAGGTACAACTTAAGGATTTTTGGGGACCTGGGAAAGATATATTTTGGGGGCCCATGATCTGAACAATTTTAAATGTATTGCCAACTGAGAGCAAATTCAAACCCACATGATGACAAACCATACTGAATGGTACATGAACGTTTTAAAAAAGGGTACACAAAAACAGCCAAAAGCTCAAGCTGCCTTGCATCCACCAGCCAAAGAGTAATAAAAGAAGGTTTGAGCAAGCTGGCACAGGGCCTTTCCGTTTTATGTTTGCATCTAGATTTTTTTGTGTCTTGCTACATTTTACATGAAATGACTGACCACCCTATTCCTCCTATTGTTGGAATAACAATGTCTTGGTGGATTTGTAGTGGACTAGTTCTTAATATTAAAATACAGCATGGTGCCGCTCGCAGCCTTGAACTGCGAATCCTGTTGGTGGGCTCTTGGTTCTTTCCTTTCCCCCGGACTGCTGTGTCAATTGGAGCCTGAGGAGCGAGGAGCATTTACAAACCGGGATTCCACCGCTGCTGACGGGGCCGGGACTGCGAGACCCAGGGTGCACAGCGCTTCACCACCATAGCACACGTGGTGTCTCTTCCCGTCCCCAACTCCCTCTTATAAGCACTTCTACCCCCGCGCACGCGGGACGCGCGCGGGACTCAGCCCGGGGCTAAGCCCGGGGCTAAGCCCGGGCAAAGGGCGGGCCGTTTGAGGCCGTTCGAGACCGGGACTGGGCTACCCCCCTTGATCTGTTCTCACCTGATATCCTTCTCCAGTAACTTTTGGATCTATCCGTGATTGACGATGACTACGAGGGAAACAAGGAGTAAAAGCACGCTGGCAGCAGCGGGAGGTGCTAAAGATACTTTGGTCAATTACTTCGTTAAAGCAGGGTCATTGCTGATTGAGGAAATCACGGTCCTGGAACGGTGTATTTCACAAGAAATAGATTGGGTGAGGAGATCTTCAATGAGCCCCTTGGCACAGGCTAAGACCCCTGACAATAGACCCGAGTTCATTGAGCATATTGAGTCTAATAATGGGGCGACAGGTACTGGTGAGTCTTCTGTGAACCTAGATATAACAAACTTTACCTCACACAGCAGTGCAAAGGATCCCAGCGAATATATCGACTTGAGCATGCTAAATTTGCCACTGGTTAAACCCCACCCTATTCAAATCCCCACTCCTGTCCATGCCCTGATGCAGATCCCATCAATGGTACAGATAGCAATCGACTACAGGGGGCAAGGGAAGGAGCTATCCCCAAAAGGAAAAGAGAGGTCAAAAACAAAGGGGGAAGGAAGGCTAAAATTGCAAAGCTTAACCCTACCCGGAGGTCATTAGCCCTGGTCCAAGCACAACGGAGAACCTGCAAACCGATAGAACTGAAGTCATATCTATCGAGATCCCGCGTGCAGAGACAACAGAACAAACTAACATGAAACCCTTTGAAACCTCCGGCGAGGATATTACGCTTGCCGACATAGGTGTTCTCCTGAGGTCCTTATTAAGTCCCCTAGAAGCACGGTTAATTAAGATAGAAGCAAGGCTAGTGTCCATAGAGAAATCGACGGTGCAACTAGCCCACAGCTTAAAAGTAGATAGTAAGGGTAGTAGAGGGGGCATAGAGGTAAAGAACAAGAGGGGTGTTTCAGCTACCACCAAGACGGATAATAGTGCAGCACCCTTGGCTCGACAGGATAAATCAACCCCCTCCGAGAGCACAATCCTGCAGTCCAAGGTTAATGCTGCCATACCTCATCAATCCATAATTCGACATGCACAACCACCTCCCTCTAAAATCGTGTCCAAGCAGGCCAAGGTCAATGCCCTTGCCCCTAATCAGCCTCGGACATTTGTACCAACAGATGAGGCAGTAGGTAATACTAACAAGCCTAGAGCAGTGAACTTGCCCCCGGAGGCGAGTCCGTACATAGTAATCCTAGTAGGGGTTCCAGAGCTAAAAACCACTTCAAAGGAATCCACTGCTTCTTTAAAGAACAAGGTGGTCAGCTGGCTATATATGTACAGACCTCTCCCGCAAGGTATAACAAGTGAATTCCTTATAGTAAGAAGGGTCTCGTGGGTGGGCAGTTCCAGAAAATCCATCAATGGTGATTGTGTCCTGATTAATTTTAGAGATCCTAGGACCGTCTCCCACATCTGTGGATGGTTCCCCGATGATCAGGGGAGCGACATTAAGTCGCTACCCCTCTTTTTCTTTTACCCTCCGCAGACCTATGCATGGGAGGAGGAGAGGTGGGGCTGCCTCCCAGAAAGGTTGGGGGGCGTGGAATGTTAGAGGGAGGGGAAATTTTAACCATCCTAGAAGTCAACACCAAGCATACCTCACAACAAATTATGAGGAGGAGGGCTCGGAAACTTGTCAGGGGAGGGGAGGCATTTGGGGTGGAAGAGAGAGAGGAGACTACCGCCGCCCCAAAGTCCACCAACCTATATACTTTCCTACATCCAACAGGTACAGCTACTTAGATATGGTGGATTGACAGTATAGGCAAAATGGCAAGGAATTCGCCTATGGCTGTAGAGAGGGTAGGGATATAAATGTTACATGCCCTAGATTTATAACTGACACAATGCTAGAGTCTGGGCAGTCTGATGTCCCATTATATAGTAGGGAGGTCAACAAAATTATTGCTGAGCTGACCCGCAGTATTAGGGAATCAGGAGAAGCACTAGGAGTTTCGGCTACAAGAATGACGTCCCCGGTTAGCCCAAACGATAACAGTTCCTCCCCTACCCTAGCTCCGAACCTAAGGCCACCATCTCTGAAGATAATATCATGGAACGTGGCTGGCCTGGGCAATAAGCTGGATCATCAGAATGGATTTCTTTTATTGATGCTAAAGATATATGCCTCTTTCAAGAAACCTGGGCGAGGGATGAGTATTCTCTCCAAGGTTTTGCGGCATTTTCCATTCCGGCGAAATGGGGGGGCAGGGGCCGCCCGTCGGGAGGCCTTTCAACATGGGTGGCAACCCACCTGGGATGCCAGGCTACACGTCTCCCCTTGGTTTCGGAGGACTTATTGGCTGTGTTGTTGGAATGGACAAATTCTCGTAGACTTGCCGTGATAAATGTATACTCAAGACCAGTAAACATATCAAGGGAATCATCTACCATTGAGGAATTGTCCGCTTTCCTCAGTGAAATTCCGAAGGGGATCCCATTTGTGGTGGGTGGGCACCTGAACTCGCATTTTGAGCCCCTCGCAGGCCTCTTGGACGGGTCCTCATTAGAGGAAGATGCAAGGTGGCTAGTACCCCCTACGGTGGCTCCCTCGCCCAGATCTTGGACCCTATTGGCACTACAGATTACTGCCCTAACCCTCAAACATGGCGTCAGGCATGCAATGGGCGCACCAAATCTGATATTCCTAGTAAACACACCTTCAACAGAGTGGGTAGGGAGTCAAGACTGGATTATGTCCAAGTCCAATTGTCCTCATGGTCGCATATTATTGATTTTAGGGTGTTAGATAGAGTAGATAGCCACCATAATGCCCTAGAATTGGACTACGCTCTCCCCGGCCTGGAGGATAGGGACCATGTTATGGCGGTGGCAAACTCAGGGCTTCTCCTTGAAAACAATAGAAGGAGAGTAAGGTGGGAAAAACTGGTCAGTAGTAGAGAGAAGCTCCCCAGTCTATATACCAGACTCATTCCAATACTAGAAAAAGTGGGCATCCTAAGTGAGGAACCCAGCACACGGGAAACTCACAAATTACTGTGGCAGGCACATGAGGAACTCATTAGGACCTTGGCGATAGACCTCTTTTCCAAGGGACCCAGCAGAGGTGGCGGCTCACACCGCGACACTTGGTATAATGACACGTGTCGCAAGGCGAAGGGGGATCTCTTGTCCTGTATCAAGGAGGGCAAAAGCAGACTGGAGATACAGGGCAAAAGACAGGAATATAAGAAATTGATCACCAACGACAAGATGGAATGGGATCAAGATAAATGGGAGGAACTCGCCAGTTCTTTAGCCGCTAGAGATTCTCGTAAGTTCTGGTGAATTGTTAATACGGGATCTGAGGAACTAACATCAGCAATAGAACCAAACATCGCACCAAGGGCATGGCAAGAGCACTTTCAGTCCCTCTACACAGAGGAAGTTGGAGTCATATGCTATTCACCTCCAACCACAACTAGTTATGCAGAGGGGGATCCCTTTACAGAAAAGGAGGTGCGAGCAGCCATTGTGGGCCTGTCTTCAGGCAAGGCGCCTGGGTTGGATGGCCTCCCAGGCGATCTGTTCAAACAAGAGCCGGATGTATGGGCCCCATACCTACTGGTAATGTTTAATGCTGTCCTTAAGGGCACGGAGGTGCCCAGTACTTGGCTGGGCGCAGAGGTTGTCCCTATATTTAAGAAGGGTTCACCTCTGATCCCAGCCAACTACAGGCCCATCAGCCTCATAGATGTTGTCCCAGAAGCTTTTTGGGAGGCTTATATTAGATCGGCTCCAGAATTGGCTCGAGGAAACTGCCACTCTGAGCCCATACCAGGCGGGATTTAGAAGGGGGGTGTCTACAACTGACCAGGTATTCCGCTTAAACCTTATTTATTGGAAGACCGCACTAATCGAGGGGGGCAGCTTGTACACAGTGTTCGTCGACTTGCGAGCCGCCTTCGATTTGGTGCCAAGACCTAAACTATGGAGTGTGCTTGCTGACTTAGGTGTCCCGACAGACATACTTGTCACTCTGATAAAACTACATCAGAACAATTTTGCGCCTGTCAGGTGCGGCAGGAATGCGAATCTTATGGATAGATTCCCCGTTGACAGAGGGATAAGACAGGCTGTGAGCTCGCACTGACCCTGTTTTGCCTCTTTGTGAACGGGGTAATCGCCCACCTGACCAGGATCGGCGACATTGACGCTCCAAAACTGGATGGCAGCAGGGTGCCCGCTATCATGTTTGCGGACGACACCCTGCTGCTGTCAAAATCACCCATGGGAATACAACGGGTACTGGATGGGTTTTTAAAATTTTGTATGGAGAGGGGCCTTGAGATCAACGCTTCCAAAACAAAATATATGATCCTAAACCCCACTCCTTCAACACGCCCCAATCCCTTGCTTGGCACAGTGCGATTAGAGAGTGTTTCTACATTTGAGTACCTAGGGCTAACCCTTAATGAGAATATGACATGGGGACACATCAAACTAGGGTTAACATGAAACTGGTGCAGATAGTGGGTGGCATTTCCAGGATGGTGAATAACTCAACATATCGTCCACTCGGCCCAGTGATTCAAATCTATAAATCACAAGCACGGGGGGCAGCTACCTATGGGGGCGAATTGTGGGGTCACACTTCTGCCCAAAACCTGACGATCACGGAAAACAAATTCATCAGGCAGTTGGTAGCTCTCCCCGCAAGCACACCGTTGCTCCCTCTGAGATTGGACTTGGGAATTAGGCCAATTGCGGAAGAATTGGGACTCAAACCATTAACTTCCTGGCGAAGATTATGGAGCAGCAAAGAACTCACCGATTATAGGACTGAGCTCCAGGAGTTTCTAACTGTATCAAATGCCACCAACATTCCATGGTTAAACTACATAAAAAGGTCGTGCGAAAGCCTAGGTCTATTAGAACTTTGGACTGACCCGGCAAACGCAAGCAGTAGGATCACACGCAAAGCACTGTCAAAAGCTTATTATGACCTAAAGCTTACCATTGCCTTGGACAGTATGCGTGTGGGTTCCCTAACGCACCTATTCATCCAATGTAAAGACTTTTATTCCCTGGAATGTGTTTTGGATGGCATGACCCCTGTGCTATCCAGGAAGTTATTTCTGCAGTGGCGATATGGCACACTACCACTAAGGTCATTCACCAGTTCTTGGTCTCTGCCTCCGACCACAGAGCACTGCCCGGCATGTGCGCACCCCAAGAAAATGACCTACATGTGGTACTCTTTTGCAAAGCCTACCAAAAAATCAGGAAATACTGGCTAGTCCCCCTTCTCAAAAATCTGGGATTTAGGCAGTTTCGCCCGGTGTACAGAATTCTAAAGACAGATGTGTCACCTCCAATAGTGTTCGCAGTGGCAAAGTTTTTAACAGCTATGTGGCATGCACGCACCCGCCTTTTGAAGGCGGAGGTTGACTTGTAATGAACTTAGTATATTAATGGTTTTAAATCACTTTTTTTGAGAATGAATTTTTTAATACTTTGTAGTCCAAATTTTATAATTAGTGTTTTATTGAATTGGTTAAATTACAATGAATTTGACTGTGTGCATATCTTTTATGATCTAATTGGTCGAAATAAAGATTTCAAAGTAAAGCATGTATATAGAGCATTAAAAGTTATCTTTAATTGTCAGATATTCATAATCATGAATAAATCTCCTTTCACAACAGGCATTCTTGTTGCAACAGGAAAAATGAAAGACCTGATCCCTGGATTTTCTCCAAGACATCATGGCAAAGATAATAATTTTCTCCTTACTTCTCTTCCCCTGCACCTGGTCCTCTCCACAGACCCACACCAGATTGCTTTGCCTTCCTTTGCTGGACCCGTTTTTATTGGCTTTTTATGACTCTGTGCACATTTTCCCTGCTAAGAATTGGTAAAGTGCTTATACTGTGTCCTTTAAACTTGGTAACACTGGCCTACTCCTGATTGGTACATTTAATATACTTTTAAGTCCCTAGTATATGGTACTAAATGCACCCAGTCTCCTGTAAATTAAAAGCTACAGTGGGCAGCAGTACTTATTGTCTCACCCACTAAAGAAGGCTTTTAAAACATGTCTCTGGCCTGCACTGCAGCATGTAGTGCAGTTTTAAACTGCCAATCGAGCTGGCAAAATATTTTGCCATTTTTTAAATCTTCTGTTTTAATACTTACTTCACCCCAGGGTAGGTTCTAAAGGCTAATATGCCAGGGTGCCTTGTATTTAAAAGTAGGACATATGTACTTAAGATTTACATGTCCTGGCAGTGAAAAACTCATAAAGTCATTTTTCACTATTGTACTGACTAACACTGACTAACACTGGGCTGCCTCATTACATGTAATACGTGCTAACCTCAGGTTGGGAGCAGATGGGGGTATGCTGTTTACACTCAAATTCATTCTAATCTAAAATTCTCTTTAATGATGTAGTTGTATTTTAAGTTATAATTCTGAGAATGCCACTTTTAGAAAGTTGGCATTCTTTGTCCAAATCAACTGTAAATGTCTGCCAGTGTCCTGGGTCCTGTGACTGTGAATTACTCTGTTATTAGGGTTTGTGTATTGCTTTCAGACATTGAGACAAACGGGGCTTAGGCATGGACAGGATGGGCCATCCTGGCAGGGCAGCTTCACCAATCCTCACATACACTTTGGAGGGCTCTGTCTACAGCCCACAAAAAGGAACCTGACACCAGGCCAGCCCTGCCTTTGCACAACCCAGGCAGTCTGAAGCCTGGAACAGGAGAAGGGGAAGAACTGACCAAAGCCTGTGTTGGGGATATTTTATAGTGTCTAATGAGCATTAGGGACTGGCTGTCTGTGTAGCGAGGGCCAGCGCGAGTATGCTCTTTTTATCTCATTGTTCTTAACTACTTGTTTGCAAGTAATTTTAAAAAATCACTACTTTTTATCCTATTGGGGCAACGCCGGCACCTCATTTGTGTAGATATTATAATAAGGGCAATTTACCTTAGTACTGTTTTTGCGCTGGCGAGCAATTTTTTTCCTCTTGCACGTTGCACTTTTACTAAGGGCTGCGTTTCCGGTCCGCACGGCAATTGTAGGCCGCTTTAGCAGAGAAAGGCAGTCCCATCCATTGAGGATACACCCACTTCCGGCAGGTTGCTGCGCTAGTGGTTGGCTTCCTGCACACTATTAAAACCATATACTGCACCAGACGCGCAGCCAAAAGCAAGCCCGTCTGTGCCTGTCCGCGTCTGGAATGGGCCCAGGGCTAGAAATACTGCTGGAAGGAGAATATGAATGGCCCATTAACCTGTCGTAATTGCAGACTCACCTTTTTCACTCATATTACCGCACATGGCCAGCTCCTCTCTGTGGAATACAAAACCCATCACAATCAATTACACTGGTTTCCTGTCAATGCAAGATCCATAGCCAAAAATGCGCCACAGATTCAGGAGTCGTTAGCAAATATGAATTTAGATTTTCTGTTCGTTACTGAAACATGGCTGAAGGAGTGTTCTAATACTGACATTGTGCAAGCCCTCCCACAAGGATACACCATGGCCAGATAAGATAGAAATGGGCAAAGAGGGGGGAGGTCTAGCAATAATTTACAAGGACTATTTGAACTGCTCTTTAACTAACATTACAGAATTAAAAGAAGCAGAGAGCTTTTGCTTCTGCTTACATCTAGACAGTTATATGACGTTCGCAGGAGCTCTGATTTATAGACCCCCTGGTTCTACCCTCAATTTTTTAGACATCCTAGGGCATGGGTACTCACAAACTTTATCTCAGGGGCCAAATTTACAGTGTGGTTTGTAGCCCAGGGCCGCACCGGTGGGGGAGCGGTCAGTGGGGAAGGGGGGCCGGGCTAGAGCAAAAACAAACTGTGACCATGAGATTGAACACAGGCCCCTGCAGCAGACGCCTTCGTCCACTGAGCCACCAGATCTGGCATATTTTTTTCCTCTCTCTCTCTCTCTCCCCCTCTGTCTGCCCTCTGTCTGTCTGTCTCCCTCTGTCTCCCTCCCTCTCTCTGTATCTCCCTCTCTGTATCTCCCTCCCTCTGTCTATCTCCCTTCCTCCCTCTGTCTATCTCCCTCCCTCCCTCTGTCTATCTCCCTCTCTCTGTCTCCCTCCCTCTGTCTCTATCTCCCTCTCTCTCTCTCCCTCTCTCTATCTCCCTCTCTCTGTCTCCCTCCCAACTGTCTGTCTCCCTCTCTCTCCGTCTCCCTCCCTCTCTCTATCTCCCTCTCTCTGTCTCCCTCCCAACTGTCTGTCTCCCTCTCCCTCCCTCTGTCTGTCTCTGTCTCCCTCTGTCTCCCTCCCTCTGTCTCTCCCTACCTCCCTCTGTCTTCCTCTCTCTGTCTCCCTCCTGCTCTCTGTCTGTCTCTCTCCCTCCCTCTGTCTCCCTGCCTCCGTCTGTCTCTCTCCCTCCCTCTGTATCCCTCCCTCTCTCTGTCTCCCTCCCTCTCTCTGTCTCCCTCGCTCTCCGTCTCCCTCCCTCTCTCTATCTCCCTCTCTCTATCTCCCTCTCTCTATCTCCCTCTCTCTGTCCCTCCCAACTGCCTGTCTCCATCTACCTCCCTCTGTCTGTCTCTGTCTCCCTCTGTCTCCCTCCCTCTGTCTCTCCCTCCCTCTGTCTCCCTCCTTCAGTATGCACTTCGTATCCTGGGGTCTGCAGGGTGTATACTGCCTCCTGTGCAGTGTACCATTCGATGTGTCTCCTGATCTGAGCATTCATTGTGTGCTTGGACCTCTGAAGCATGGGTTGTATAGCACTTGCTGAAAACACTGTTCATGGTGCTGTGCCATTACTGTGAGGCAGGCTTTATGAATCCCACACTGTGGCATGTGTTTCATTCTCTGGACCTTGAATTCTGAATGTGCCTCTGTGTGTCATGGTCTTCGTGTGTTGTCATCTGTACATCTGGCGGCACAGTATGTGTTGGCTGTCCCTTGTTCTCAGTCTGTGCTGTGTGCAATGCGATTGTGCTGCACATTATTCACTGAATATGTACTCTGTGCTATACATTGCATGTTGTGTACTTGGCATAGCTATGGATTTTCTCTATTTGCCACATAATCGAACATGTTGCATAATTTACAGGTTTCAACATAAGTTGATTATTGACAACGTCTATATGCCTGGCCTTGGCGAATTGTCTAATTTTATTTGCAAACGTAACTAGTGTGTTGCCGAGAAACTCTGCTCTATGGGGGTCGGGCGATTCCCTTATCCTTCTGTCTCCCTCCCTGCTGTCTTCTGTCACCTCACCCCGAGCGTGTGTCTGCCTGGCCTGAAACAGCTTCCAGGCACACAATGCCGCACCTGAGTACTTCACAGGTCTTTAAAAAGACCATTTACATGTTAATGAGGCATTGTTCTATTTCACCTCTTCTTAGGCCCCTGCAGCTCCACTGTGACTATTGCTGGAATCGCCCTGGAATCGCCGGACCCCCTTAGAGCAGAGTTTCTCAGCAACCGGCAGTGCTGACACACAAAAACCAAAACAAAAAAAACAGGTACAATGCAGCAAGGTCCGCAGGCCGCCAAGGAAGGCTTGCCGGGCCGCCACCGACCCGCGGGCCGTACTATGAGTACCCCTGCCCTAGGGGAAAGTATAAGCTCCGTGGTGGTTAGATATTCCAATCCTAGGGTACTTCAACATACACCTAGAAGCAAGTGACATTCCTAACACCAAAAACGTTATGGAAATTATGAACACTCTGGGTCCAAAACAATTAATAGAGGGGCCCACACATTGCGGAGGGCATACCTTAGATGGTATTTACACCAACTCCGCATGCCTAATTACGGATCCCCCAGTGACAATTACCTGGTCTGATCACATGCTTATCCCATTCAGGATTGGCTATAATATGGCTCAATCAGCGAAAAACCCTAGACAACCCGAACTCATATTGAGATGTAAGTGGAATAACATGCTTACCAACCCTCAGTTACAGGCAACGGTGGAAGCGGGTAAACCTACCCTTACAGGTAACCCCTCGATTGACAACAACATGTTCAATGATTGGATGACTCCTTAGCTAATGCTCTGGCTCCATTTGGCCCTCCTAGGATAAACACCATTAATAAATATTCTGCTCCCTGGTTCTCCCCTATCTAAAAGACTTACAAGGCCAATGCAGAAAATTGGAAAGAATATGGAGAAAGAATTATAAATCAGAAGACCTCTTATCTTTCAAAGCAGTTCTTAGACAATATCATCAACAAGTTATAATAGAAAAGAAGGTCTACTACTCCAATCAAATCAATAAGGCAGCAGCAAATTAGAAAACCATTGTTAATATAGTGAAATCTTACATGGATCCAAAAGTTTTAGAACAGAAAATTCAGCCATCACAAGGATTATGTGACCAAATTGCCGAATTCTTTGAACATAAAATTATAGACCTAAAAAGACTTCACAGAAAAAATCCCCTCTGTCAGTAAAGCACAAACTTCAGGAACTAGAATAGAACTTACATGCTTCAAGGAGCTCAATCTTGAACGGTCCAGGCAAGCTATTCTCTCATGCAAGTTAGGTTCACCCTTCAATCCCTGCCCTCCAAAAATATTGCATGCGCTTGTGGATATCATAAATCCGACTATAAATCAAATAATTAATTCCTCCTTTAAGTTATCAAGCGAACTGGACAACTGGACAATTGAGGCTGTAAAACCTTTACAAAAAAAGAAAATTCTTTACCCCACCACCCTCTCCAACCTCAGACCTATTTTGTTGCCAGGATGTCTGAGCAAAAAAGCAGAGAAGGTGGCAAATAGACAACTTAATGACCTTTTACAGTAAGAAAATATCTTAAACCCTAAATAATCTGGTTTTAGACCTGGCCACTCAACAGAATCAGTGCTGCTCCACACCACTGAAACCCTAAAGTTTGCCCTACAACAGGGAAAGGATGCAGTACTGATTCTGTTGAACTTATCGGCTGCTTTTGACACGGTCTCTCATGACATTCTGGGAGATAGGCTTGCTAATAGTGGCATTACTAAAAAGGTGCTTGCCTGGGTATCATCTTTTCTAGAAAACAGGCATAATATAGTAACACTTGGTAGTTACAAATCCACAGAAAATAAGCTGTCATCAGGGGTCCCTCAGGGCTTGTCCATGAGCCCAGCTCTATTTATTCTTTATATGACATCGCTGCTCACCTTGATGGACACCTTTGACATCGAATTCATTTCATGCATGGATGATACAAAGCTAATTCTTACCCTAGACAAGAATTCCACAGGGGCTGAAGAGAAATGTCATCACTGTCTAACTGCAGTCATGGACTGGATGAAACTCAACCATCTTAAATGTAACAACCAAAAAACGGAAATCATGCTGTTTGGAAAATGTAATCTCTTCATGCCCAAACATTGGTGAACAATACATTTGGCTCCATCTCCAAATACAGTAGACACTGTGAGGAATTTAGGGATCAAGTTCGATCCCACACTATCTTTCAACAAGCAAGCTCTTGCTGTGTCAGGTGTGTGTTTCCACGCAATAAAGATCCTGAGAAAATTCCATGATCTACTTCGTATGAGCATTAGGAAAGCAGTCGCTCTAGCATTAATCCTGTCCAGTCTGGACTACTGCAACAGCCTGTATGCAGGAGTGAATAAGACTGTTCTAAAAAGATTACAGGTGGTCCAGAACACGGCAGCTAGGTTAGGACTCAAACAACCAAAGGGTTCTTCTTCTGCAGCAGCACTCACAACCCTGCACTGGCTACCGATTCATAAAAGAATTCTTTTCAAAATTGTAATAATCATTTACAAGGCTACCAGGGCAACGGCCTGAAATATCTAAGGTCCAGAATCAGGACAAAAATCTATTAATTTCAGACAGGTTTTCAGAAGTCAGTCAAACATTTTAGCAGAAGAGTTCAGTACCATCAAAAAAATTCTATTATGCAGGGAAAAGGAAAGGCGACCATAAGTTTTCACGAACGCAAATATTCCAAGTAAACTAAGCAAGCTGTGAAGTTGTCTCTAAAGGTTAAGATAAAGGTTATGATTCAATTGCTTCGAGGGCATGTCATTCGATAAACCCTTAGATGACCAAAACGGTCTTAAGTTCATCCATTGTCATAATTACTTAGTCGTATATAACTAAACATGCTCAAACAACAGAAAAAGAGCTAAATAAAAACATCAAAGACTAAGAGCCACACAGTCAATGTTAAGACCCAGGTTTGTCATTTAATTAGCATTCTGTTAACCAAGTAAATCATTAATCCCACATGCTTGCCGATACACATATGACACATTCTAGACACGAAGAGGGAAAGACGCCCCAGACAGCAACGCCATCTTACCTGTGGTCAAAGGAAAACAACATCCTAGTAACGACGCTGTGGCGCCAACGGCTATGATAAGCCGGTAACTGTGAAGTGTTACAGTTGCTGTAAAGGTGACAAAAATAAATAAAGCATGAAAAAAGCGTCCAGTACACTACCTAACACAATCCAAAGCATAAGTTTAACAAACTTAAAGAGTAAAGCAATGCTGGCCCCTGGGGGAAGCAAAGTCGTAGACTAGTCTTCCCCTGGGATCTTCGCGTAGCCCGAAGGACAAGGCGGGGTGGGATTTCAAAGGGGTGGGATTGGGGGCAGACCGGTGGTAATTATAAAGGTGCTGGGGTGGGAGGTTACGGCCTCTTTCCCAGCACCTGGAACCACCGGGATAGGGAGGTTAGGTAGTGTTATGTAATTGATTGTTAGTAAGGAGTGGGTAGGTGCATATGGAAGGCCTTTGTGGCAGGGGACAGTGGCGAGATCCAGTGCGTGATAGGAGCGTCTATCGTGGGAGATGGCCAGCGTGGATTCTGACGAGGTGCGGAAGGCACTGCGCATCCTTGGAAGTGCGGATTTCGGCATGGTCCGGCCCACGCAGTCCGCTTCTGTGGGCCGTGGCTGCTGCGATCGCCGCATGTCTTGATGAACCACTGACAACGGAGAGACCCCCTTGGGCCCAGGGGGCAGGGCATGTCCAGAGGGAAGTGTGGGGGCAGGAGCCAGAGCCTGCCCGCATGCCTGATAGGCACTGCAGGAACTTGGAGTAGAAGGGGGGCGGGTTGCAGAGCAAGGCAGACATAGTGTCTGTGGGAAGTGCTGATGATGGGGGAGAGGGTGGCGGGATGAGGAGGATGACAGTAAGCCATTATACCTGACTACTAGGCCTAAAACGGTTACAGGGGACAGGAAAGCCACAACAAGGCATGCCCCAGCAAAACAGTAGGCGAAGACTGCGGGTCTGCAGAGGGAGGCCATGGGGGACCTTCGTGCTCCAGGCAACAGAGCACAGTGGGGACTGAGCTAGGAAATGGGGAGATGAATTGCCCCCGAGTTTGCCATGGTGGGCGGGGCTCTCCTTAGAGGACAGGAACAAGGAGCTGAGGCAACTGATCCAGGAGACAGAGGAAAGGTGAGCTGCCATGTGTCAAGCCAGGGACGGGTGGGCTGGGGATGCTCGGAGGGTGAAGTGGTGTGGTGGGTTCAGGAGGGGGGGCCCGAGTTTGCTTCAGGACACAGAATCATCGAGGGATCAATGGGTATGGGTCCCTGTCGAACGGGACAGCCTGCACGGCGGTGAGGCCCGATGGTGTTGGGAACCCCTCAGAGCAGCCTGGGGGAGGGTGTTTACTGGGCAGCATCAGCTGGGAGGGGGATGGGAGGACCATCAGGGCACAACACGTCTCCAGCACATCAGCCAGAAGTAGCAGTGGTCCGCGGCTGCCAACCTGCCACTGAGGGAGCCTGCTAAGCAGAAAGGCGTGGTGAGGAACCTGAGCGCGGGGCTTGAGCGAAAGAGAGGAAGGCAGGAGAGAGTGAGTGAGCAAGCAGAGAATGTGACAGAATTAGTGTTGGACTATTAGGACAAGAGTGATGAATGGGAGGATGGTAAGTTGCGTGAAGAGGACGAAGGGGATAGGGTTTTGCCTGGGGTCTCTGGCGGGGCAAACAAGAAAATCGATGTCTTGTAGGAAAAGGCAGTGACCAAATGGAAGGCTTTGCACCAGTGGAAGAAAGGTGGCTGAGTCAGCTACATGGGAACAAAAAAAGGACCCTCAGGTACGGGAGTATGGTGATTGGCCTGGAGGGAGGTGAGGGTGGACGCCAAAGGGAAATCCGGCCGGTCGGTAGCTGTAGGGGAAGGGAAGATACGGGGCTGCGTTGGTCCAGAAAACCAATGAGATGGGTGGGGACAGGTGCGTTTGGTGGGAATGGGGGTTCAGACTGTCAATGTAGTGGGGATCGGGGTCCAGACGGACGCACCAGTGGGGACGGATGATAAGGAGGATAAGTTGGCTGATAAGCACCAGAAGAAGCTCCAGTACATGTGTTTAGCGATGCCACTGGGTCCCCATCTCTCGGATAAAACCAGGGCCAGGATATGGAAAAACAAATATGTCAATCTTTTCAAATTACGACATTGGGAATTACAGGCCAAGGAAGGTTCCAAGGAGGAGGAATGGGAAGTGACGAGACGGCCGAGGGTCCTCATTACGATGGAAAATTGGACCTCGGCATTTCTGATTTTTGCCAGTATATACTGCGAAAAATATCTGGACAGAGCGATAGCTTTTCTAAAATACATAGACATAATCAGGAAAGCTCAGATGCACTTGGGTGGCGCAGCGTGACTGAGTTATGAGAAAGAGCTTCAGGCGCAAGTTAGCATCGACCCCGACAAGCCTTGGGGAGAGGTTTGATCAGGAGTTGTGGATGCAGTGTATGTCATTCACGCAATCGACAAGATCCACTCATACGGTGAGCGGGTTGCCAATGACCTTCCAGTCCTTTTCAGGCACGTATCGCCCAGTGTGGGGCGAGTGGGAACAGTGTGGGAGCGGGGAGCATGGGCGGGCTGTTCAAACCAGCTTGAGCAAATACAGTGGCCTGCTGGAACTTCAACAAAGGGTCCTGCACGAGGCACCATTGTAAGTTTAAGCATGAATTCTCCAAGTGTAGGGGTAGACACCCCCTTGTCCAGTGCTTCAACCTGGTCACCCCAGTGGGCAGTGGCGGCCAACAAAAGGGAGAGGTCAGGCGGGACCAAAGGCCCCCTACTCCAATTAAGCTGGATGCCATGGGCCCATGGATTTCAGTCTACCCTGACAGAGAGGCGGCACTGTGGTTGCAATGGGGTTTTCAAAAAGGTTTTCGAGTGGGGTAATAGGGACCTAGGGTCAGGAGCTGGGCGGACACACTGAAATCAGCTAAGCAACTGCTGGCAACTGTGGCAGCAAAATTGGAAAGAGAGGTGTCAGAAGGAAGGACGGCGGGCCCCTTTACGGACATAGACAATAATAAAAATCTGCTACGTCGTGAATTATATTGGATACACCGTCTTCTAGCGATGCACCCAAAAGGACTCAATGACAGATTGGAATACAGTTGTTACCTTTAAACATATATTATTCCGATATTGTGTTCGTTCTATTTGCAAATTGACATGCTCATTTGATTGATAACCTTTTTGCATATTTGCCTTTTATGTATAATTGTCTTGCATACACCTGGATGTGTTAGTAATTTATTTTTTCTATGACCTTCCCTTTGTTCCCTGCATCATCCTCTTTTTTTTTCTCATTATACTCATCTATGTACTGTCTCTGATACACGTCACTCCTTCCGATATCTTTATTATTCTCTATTCTCTCTCTTCTGCACAGGCCTCTCTTTTGCGCTTTCCCTTGCCTGCCCATTTATTGATTTATATTATTATTTGATCTTCATATTCACCCCCAATTTATTGCTGAACTGTAGACCTTCGTTTCTCTCTTTTTTCCATTCACTCGCATTGCGAGTTAAGTCTGTTTTCACTGTTTCGTCTCCATGCGCTTTTAACTCCACTCAACGCGCATGCGTGGCGTCTTCCGGGTTCTCGAATTTGAGCTCGGTACTCACTTTGCGGAATGGGTCTAACCTCTTGTACACTCGGTAAGAGCTTCGCTTTTTCAGCGTTTTAAGTTTGGCAAAGTAGCATCCTATGCGCACCGTTACTTTTACAATCCCACACGTTGATATTTCGGGTGCTCTACTTTTAGATATTTTAATTTTGCACAGTGCCTTTGCTGATTAATCACGTATTTTTATTTATTATTTTTTATCTCTTGATTCCTTTGGTGTGCTACTTTTTGGACACTATCCTCTAACACACAGGCATGTTACCTTCACGTTTGAAACGGCCTTTAGTCACGTGCTTTTTCTATGTACCACGGATGAAACCACACTGTTTTTTCACCCTCTCGTCTCAACATACTTTGGCATGGCCTTTACTCACTATTGCTTAGTATCGCTGTACATAGCATGTGTCTAGGACTCCTGTATCAGCGCCCTACATGTGGTTTCCTTTTACCTTTTAGATTCCCCCTGAAGAAGTGCATCCCAGCACGAAATGCATCGGGGACAGCTTTGAATATATAACCGGGGACAGTTTTGAATGTATAACCGTAAATGAAATGCAAACACTTATACTCATTGGATCATATGACCATAATATGATGATGATGTTTTGAATTCGTGATCAAATGACTACTATCATGCACAAGGATTGCTGAAATAAAATTCATGATAAGTTTACGTTCAACTTTTCAGTTTAAAACTTTATTGATCTTACGCACCAAGGTGCCTATCAGAGTGCTTAGAAGTTGTCCTTACTGCCTGTAAGGCTTATCTGGCCCTTTACGGACTGGCCATTGCAGGACTTGATTGTGTCACCATTGGGGGTGGTGCCCAAAAATGACCCTGGGGAGTTCCGTATGATTCATCACCTTTCCTGGCCGGAGGGGAACTCAGTGAATGTTTTTATCACGGAGAGTGACTAAACCACCGCCTGCTAGTATGTGGCATGAAAGATGGTGATAACGAATTAATGAGGGATACAGAATATTTCTTATAGCCTCATAAGTGCTCCATAGAGGATTTACAAAAGCCAGCATGCCATCAATGGACTTTGGCCACTGTGGGGTGTGTGCTCACTGCGAGGAGAAAGACTATTGCAGCTACAATGAGCCCAGAATGCACCATAACTGGGATCATTGAGACTTTGCCATTTGCTGGCATAGTAAATGACTGAGAATTAGTAGTCAGTCCTCAATGGCAATGATCTATCCTTGAAGGGGGGTGTTTTTAAAGACCAATTAATGGCATATGTAAATTTCACACTACCAGCATTGAGAAAGGTAAACCCCTGCTTAAACACATCTGTCTGGTAATAAATTGGTACTTCTGAAACCCTCTGAGTGCTCCTCCTGCTCCATAGGGAACTTTGTTTCACTCACATGTAGGAGGCACCCATTCTGAAAAGTGTTCGGTGGACATTATAGTGGCAATTGTGGTGCAATATAATCATATATATCTAACAACACAGTTCATCCGTGCCACCGTCCCCATGGTTTGCAAAGTGTAAGTGGGTGTGGGGGCTTGAAATATCAACTGGAGAAACTTTGCCTGATTGCATAGAATAAAGGAATCCTGACTGCAAAGGTTTTAATCCTTAGGCAGCAAAACCTCAGGTTCCCTTGGTCACATCCTGTGGACTCGTGTCCATGGAAACCGCTGTTCCTGAAAGGTTTGGCTGCCTAAAGATTAAAACTTTTACAATCAGGATTCTTAAAGTGCACATTTCATTCTTTCAATCAGGAAAAGTTTCTTCAGGGGCTATATAGATACATATTGGCCTAGGATCGAAAACCATGAACAAAGATCTATTGATGTACTTTCAGCAGTTTGATTTATTTTACTCCAAGAAACCTGGGGAGAGCCTTACCATCTTCACGTTATAAATCAAACCACCTTCCAGCCAGCAGAACTTCAAAGTTTGGTCACCAGAAATGAGGCCTCACCACGTATGCCTCAATAAAAACAATAAATACTGTTAAAGAACTACTGTCTAAGAATATATCAAACAATGGAATTAACGCAATACAGATGGAGATGGTAGCCTCCGTAAAAATCAAACAACAGCCAATTCTGGTAAACACTTACTTGCACCCAAACGGGAAAAAAATCGGTGCAAAATCCCTGGTGTCAGAACTGAATAAACTTATCACTGAAGTGGAAATATCAAATTATGCTGTATCAGGAGACTTTAATATGTTCCTCCCAAAGAGCCCCGGAAACTATCAGCCTGCAGGCGATCAATTGTTTCAAAGGGGGGTCCCACCTCAGGAAGAGTGCATGGGGGGAAAACAAACTAAGCTATCCATTGAACTACTAAGGGATTTAACACGTTTGGTCTTGATATCATTAAATGGGTAAACACCTGGCGACCGCCCCAGGCAGCAACTTACCATAATTCCATGGTTAGTACTGCGACAGACTATACTTTCTTATCCTACTCACTTTTCAAATTAGTAAGCGATTTTAAGATTGGAATGTCATATTGTAGCGAACACCAGCCACAGGGCTTCCCAATTGAGGCCCAAAATGTAATGGTCTCATCAAACTGCAAAAGAATCAAATGTAAAAAGAGCGACCTGAAAAAACTTTTGACAGAGGCTAAAATTTGCTGGGAAGAAATTATATTAAAGAATGACAATAGTGTACTTTTATGATTGCATACAACAATCGAATAAAGATATTTTGAATTGACAATAGTATAAAGCCTGGGAGGATTTCTTGAAAAACTTTGGACCAGCTACCTCCAAATTAAAACCATCAAAAGCAATCAATGGAAGAAACAACCAAAAGGAGTTATCCACCAGGCCCAAAAATAGTCCAAAAATCCATCCCCGACAACCCAAACCAGCAAATTAAGGTAAATAAAAAGTGACATTAACAGAACACTCCGCAGACTCCGTAAAAAGGGTCCCGACAGCAGCACACAGATGGAGCTGAGGAAGCTAAAACGCAGTAAGAACAAGATCATTTGGTGAATAAAACAGGAGAACACAGAAAAAACATGGGCTTAATTACTATATGATGCAAAAACTAACAATAACACAAAATTCTGGCACACAGTAAACAACATAGAGAATCCTAAGGCTCCTGGAATCAACTCTCCCATAACTGAGGAGGCTTAGGTAAAACACTTAGGGGTAGGTGTAGGTGGTTAAATACCGGTGGGTAAAGCCGAAATTCGGTAAATTTCAGCTTTACTGACCGGTATTTAGCCCTGTGCGATGTAGGTATTACCGAATGCCATTGGTAAATTAAAGGGAAATCAGTTACCGATTCGGTAAATAAGGAATTGGTCAAAATTTGGTAATACGATGTACCAAAATTCGGTGGTATTTAAGAATCAGTAATTACCACTGACCCAGAGCAGGTGGTAATCAGGTGCAGTGCATAAACACAGCCCCAAAATGCAACAGTGTGAACAAAATGGAGGCCCTCTACGTCATAGCAAGGCGGCTTTGTTTGCGAGCAGCAGGACAGAGGGAGCAGGACAGAGGGTTTGGAGACGGGAAGAGCGTGTGTACAGACTGCGTTTCACACTGTTCCAAATGACTGAGCCAGAAATCCATGACAGGTACAGGCTATACCGACACACCATCCTTGACCTGATATGGGACCTGCAACCATACATGGAGCATCAGACACCAAGGGCGCACGCAATACCCACCCATGTACAGGTACTCTGTTGCCTGCACCTCCAGGCATCAGGAAGTTACCAGGGTGTGATAGCCTCAGCAGGTGGTGTGTCACAGAGCTGCCTGTCCCGTTTCTTCAACTCCTTTCTGGACACCATGATGCAGAGAATGCATCACTACATATGCTTCCCCAGCACACAGGCGAAGCTGCAAAAGACCAAGCTGGATTTCTACCAAAAGGCACAGTTCCCACATGTAATAGGCTGCATCGATGGGACCCACATACCAATCTGCCCACCTGCAGATACAGAATATATATACTGCAACAGCAAATCCACTCACTCCATCAACGTGCAGGTGATATGTGATGCAGACTTCATCATTACTGACATTGTGGCCAAATTCCCAGGGAGTACCCACGACTCCTACATATTCAGGAACAGTGGGATCTATACACGTCTGGCTGCTGGTGAATTCGGAGAAGGATACCTTCTAGGTAAATCAATGTGACATACCCTGATGTATACCTTGGATTAACGTATTGATGACCCAAATTAATGGCACTTGCTTTCCCATTTAGGTGACAGCGCATGTGCCGTCCGGTCATTCATACTAACTCCATACCTCAACCCATCCACCCCAAGGGAAAGGAGATACAATGTGGCACATAAAAGCATGAGCAACGTTGCGGAGCGCACCTTTGGACTACTAAAGAGCAGGTTCCGTTGCCTCCACAAAAGTGGAGTTGCACGTCAGTACCGCCCCATCATCTGCTGCAAAATAATAGCAACATGTGCAATGCTGCATAACCTTGCCACAAAGAAAGGAACAGCAGTGGAACTAACTGACTCTGAGGACAAGGGTGAGGACAATCCACAGCCAGAGCACAGTGCAGCTGGTGTGGCAGCAGCACCGGATGGGAGACACAGATGGGCTGAGATCACACGCAACTATTTCTGAGTGAGTAAGGAGACATAGCCAGTTACTGTATTCGAGTGATGGTGTTTAATGAACAGTGCACACCACTAAGATCAGAACCAGTGTCCATACACCCATTGGTTACATCACCCATTTCTATACAACCATATAATGGCTGGCTCTATTTGTTGCGCCCACAGGCTGCACCACCACATTCCTTTGCCCCACTGTCTGCACTGCCAGTTTGTCCAGGGCCAGCACTGTGGCGTTCCCATCGCCTCCTGGTCTCGGTGGGATAGGGCGTAATGCTACTACTCACTTCCCCCCCATCTGCTGTAGTGGCCACCTTGTCTGTTTGCAGCAGTTCTAGTGCTGAGGTCACTGTGACCATCCCCCTAGCCACAACCCGACTACAGTGTGCCAGCTCCTTCTGCATGACTATTGACCGTCTGCAAATGAGAGAGGTAGCAGTGGACAGGCGGTTCACCGCCTTGATGTAAGCATCTAGTCTCTTCCTCTCTCTGCGCCTAGACAGGCGGTCTTCCTCCAAATTGCTGCAGAGCTGCCTCACAGCCGACGCCAAGTCACTCAAGCCCTCAGCCATGGTGGTGTTAATGGCACTGATGCCCTTTTCCATGCGATGCATGTGAGCATTCATGTGTGCCATCTCCCGCTGCACTGACCTAATCGCTCTCCCTTGCAGGCGCTGGACCTTCAGCATGTTGCCTTCAAGCCCAGTGAACACACTGTCATCTTCACCCTGGATGTGAGGACTGGCTGCCCTTGCCCTGTGGTGTCTGGAGGATGTGTGGGCAAGCTCTGATGGGGACTGGGATCTTGCCCTGTTGCTGTCCTCAGCCACTTTTGACTGTTGGCCCCCTGTGCTGTCCTCCTTGGACTCCTCCATCTGCTGGAGGGTGGCCACGGCATGCCTCCTGCATGACGGTGGTGGTGGCATTGATTGTGGCAGTGGTGATGGTGATGGTGGTGATTGTGGCATTGTCTGGAGCTGTGGTGATGGTGGTGGTGGTGGCGTTGGAGGTGGTGGTGGGGTTGTGTGCCCTGCAGATGACTTGTCCTCCTCCTGTTGTCTCCCCTCTGGCCTGGTTGCCTTCCCACTGCTCCCCTCTGCTGCACTGCGAGATGTCTCGCCTGTAAAGACAGAATGTAAATATGCTCACATATCGGGCAGCATTTGCATTGTAATAAACATTATGCCTGCCAATCACACTGACTGTCCTCTGCTTGCTAATTGCTGTTACATGCCTTTGGGTTTGCTAGACTGACTGTTCTGAACATGTGTTACTTCTGACTACATCTCCCATAATGCATTGCAGGTTATGAGTAAAATATGGACTGGAGTGGGAGTCCCTATGCCTCTCTGGGAATTGGGGTTGGGGAGGGGGGTGCACAGCATGCTGTGCATGCATCTTACCTTGTTTGGTGGCAGCTCTGGCTGAGCTGTCTGCGTCGCCATTGCCACTCACACTCTCCCGCTGGAGGGTGGACTCAACCATAAGCTCCAGGGCTGTTGATGCAGGTGCTCTGCTCCTCCCTCCACCAGTTTTGCTGGCCTGCTTCTGCCTCTGCGCCATCCTCGCCTTCGCAGTCTTCCTCAGGTCATATAATCTTTTTTTAATTTTTAATATCCTCTATGGAGCGCTCGGTGGCTCCGATGGCATTGATCTTGCTCTGAATAGCAAGCCAGATCTGTTTCTGCTGCGATTCCGGCACATGCAGGGACTGCTTGCCGAACAACTTCTCATGGGCCTTGGTGACGTCTTGGATGAGGACCTCCAGCTCCCTCTCGCTGAACTTCTGCTTTCTTTTACTTTCTGCTCCTTCCTTCTCTCTCTCCTGGTTTGCCATTTTGCTAGGTTTTTTTTCCAAAAAGAGGCTGTGTTGGTCCTGGCTCCTCTGCTCAGCTACCTGCCTCACAGTCAGCTCCAGGTTCATTGCAGCTGCCTGGGTGTGGCCACTTCCTGTTTGGGAGGTAATTGGGATGCACAGGATTGGCTGATTCCACAATTTCTGAATTTTTAAATTACCGAATCGGTATTTACCGATTGGGTATTGGGATACGGTATTTATGATTCGGTATTGGGGTTTCGGTATTTTTTTTAGCGATCCATTCCGAATCGCTATTTTTTATCAATTAATACCGCTTTAGTAATTTTTAACGAATCTTTACGTACATCGGAGATTCCGATTGCTTAATACCGAATCAGTAAAATTCGGTATTAAGGAATCGGTATTTCACGATTACATACATCTAGCCCTCAGTGCACTACTTCAATAAAGTAGATGATGGAACAAAACAGATGCTGCGGTCCGGCAGCTAGATCTGGAGGCCCTAAAACACCCAGTTGAGGAGACCAACTTCCCAGGTACAACAAAACAGGTCAAGAAAAGAATCGCGAAAGGTATGAAAGAGGGGACACCTGGGCCAAACAGAATTCCCCCATTTCTTTACAAGCAGGACCCAAATTATTGGGCAGAACAACTGCACCCTCTTTTCAAGAACATTTGGGATGCAGAACGAATCCCCAACTCTTGGAAGGGATCAATTATCTAACTGATCTATAAAAAAGGCAATAGGTTCCAAGCAAAGAACTATAGGCTCATCGCTCTAATAGATCTAGATGCCAAATATTTTGCGGGGCCCTTATTGAAGAACTTACCGAATGGGCATCAATGAAAAGTTTAATTCCCATTAACCAGACAGGCTTTCAAAAATGCACAAGGACAACGACAAATAGTCTTGCTCTCTCTCTTTTAAAAGATGCCACCATAAAACTTTAAAAAAATACTATTTTTCTGTTTTATTGACTATCCGTCTGCTTTTGACAGTACAGAGAGAGGGAAACTCTGGTCTAAATTATCAGGCTGGGAAATAGACCCATACATTTTGAATCTAGTAATTGTACTCCACTCTGAGACATGGATTCAAATAAGGTTGGGGACAGGCAATTGTTTATCAAGGGAAATACCAACTACTAAGGGGTTGAAGCAGGGTTGTTTTTCTTACCCAACCCTCTTCAATCTCTTCGTGTCTGACCTCTCAGCAGAGCTTAATAACTGCAACCATCAAGCCCCAAATCTAGGGGGCTTTACACTGTTGAATATTCTGCACGCAGGCAATTTAATATTGATTAGCCGAACCCCAGTAGGCCTTCAACACCTTATGAATACGACAAGCAGCTTTTCTGATAAGAACAGGCTAAGTATAAACCTAGAAAAATCAAAGTTGATATTAAATCAAAAATGCAAAAAACAACAACCTCTGTGGGCTCTATGGGATCAGAGGTTGGAGGTCGTCAAAGAATATAAATACCTGGGCATCATCTTTAACAGGAAAGAAACGTTTGGGTAAAACAAAACGGCGATCAGAAACCGAGGGATATCTCTGGCTGTTGCATTAAAGAGCTGTGTTGGGCCCTGCCCGCCTCAGCACCGCCAAAGCCGTGGTCAGACCGACCATCAGATTAGGAGTTTTCTCCTGTTTGGCGGGCTTTATTTTCGAAAATGCGCACGCAATGGGAACGCCAAAGGCAGTTTCTACACGGGGACTGTAAAGTCCATGCTGTGCAGGAACTGCTGTGCATGCACCAAGGGGCACATTTTGTGCCCCCTTGTAGGACCACCCTTTGTTTCCTTTCTGACAAGGTTTTCATGTTGCTGGAAAAAACACTTAATAGTAATCACAAAAACCAGTACTATTCTTTTCATATTCTTTATTGGAGAGATGACCTTTACTTTATTATAGTGTTTCTAACCTTCTGTTGTCTTTTCTGATAACTATAACCAGTGAACTGCTGGGCTTAATGTTTCATTTCCAAAGACTGCTTTCAATGCAAAAAGCAGCCCAGTTTGTCATTTTTAATATCTCGTGAGCCCTTCGTAAGATTTGCTTCTTTTTTTGAGTATTTGTAATCATTCAGCTATTTCCTTTTTATGTAAATGAGAATGTGAAGTTTACTGGGTTTATTTTGTAAATGTTTTTGTGTTGCCCTCATGTACAGTTTTCATTAAGGGGTTCTTGCTGCTTGTGCCAGTCTAACAAGAGTACGTTTTTACTTATTTGAAGTAGTGTTTTGACTGTGCGAGGTCAGTCACAGCTCATTTTAAGAAAAAGGGTTCTTTACCCCGTGGTTTAAAAATCCACATTCCTGCAGGCATATTAATTTAAAAAATGTGGTGTCTAATTAATAGTTAATCATTTGTCTAAATCTTTTTATGATATTCAAATGTATCCAATTACAAACAGCTTATACCTATCTTGCAAAAGAACTTTAGCATTTAAAGTCGATTAGAAAAACAATTTACACTGTCCTGACAGACATATCTGTATCTGTGAATGCCTTTTTCGTACTTCAATACTTTGCATAGTAATAGCGGATTAGAAAACCAGGCTGTTAAATTTGGGTTAAGTGATTCTGATGAATGTGTCACAGGAAAGGTATCCAGTAGCACGAATGCAGCTTGACAGCATGCAGAATTAGGAAGCCGGAGAAAGAAGGGTGAAATGAGGTGGCCCTACAGTAATGTGGTATTTAATCCTTTTCGATTTTGAAGTAGAAAATGACACAGTAGATTTGGCTGGGATTATTATTAAGTAATGATGCAATCACGTTAAGCAACCTTAACTGAATGAATGAAGAATAGTTTTGTGTGATTCATTTTATTGATCGTTTTCTCTTATTGGTTTCAGAGTAGTAATTTTATTCTAAAAAAGGGTAAATATTATTATTACAAAGTGTATACTAATAGGATGAATATGAATGAAAGAAATAAAACAAGCACACAACCCAGCCATGCTCATTAGTTAATGATGTCTTCGGAGTTAAGGTCAGTGCAGTTTGCATTTTAATTTAATGAGGCTAGCTTAGCTGTATTCCTGTTAACTTTGAAGTTACTTTAGGGAGGATCTAAGCACCAACATATGTTTACAGAAATCTCCAAAGCCCTGCGCTGTTAGTGACTGTATTGCACCAGACAAAATCTGACATCAAGGTGTTCGGAAATTAAGTTAAAACATTATTAATCCCTCATGAGATCCTCCTTGATATATATATATATATATATATATATATATATATATATATATATATATATATATATATATATATATGTATATATATATATATATATATATATATATATATATATATATACACACGCATATATATTATATATATTCACTGGAAAAAAACGTAGGTTTCAGGGACGTTTTAGTTAGTTGGACATTTCACTCATACAAAACCAGAGAAATTCGGCTGTTATAGTTATTTGAGGTAACTATAACTCGCGCCCCCATAATGCATTGCTGATGACGTCACATATTACATCATTCATGACATGGTCAGTGACATCCCTCATGACATTACTGATGACATCTCGAATGACATCCCTGATGACATCAACCAGTGACTGTGTGTTTCTGTAAAGTCTAAATATGTTGTATATATATTTTTAGGCCAAGGTTTATTGAAGAATGAGTGGGTGTATGACTGTCTGAATGGATGATTTAGTAGGTGTGTGACTGACTGTATAAGTGAGAGATTAAACATGTCTTATTGAAGGCATGGGTTAGTGACTAAACTGTGTGAATGTCTGTATACGTCTGCCTGTTGGTGTGTAAGTGGCTGCATGGGTTGATGAGTAGCTACATGAGTGTCTATATGGGTTATTGATTGGTTTTCTGAGTATCTTTATGGGTGCCTGAGTGTCTGCATAGGTGGGTGGGGAGTGTGTGACTTTGTTCATAGATATGTGAGTGGGTGATTCACTCGGTGTATGCGTTCAAGAGTGCACCTATGAAGGGCTGTTTGGGTGGGTGAGTGCGTGTATGGATGTGCCGGTGAGTGAATGGATGTCTCAGTGGTACATGTGTGAGTAACTACATATGTGAAAGGCAGTATTTGTGAGTGTTGGAGTATATAAATGAGTATATGTGAGAGTAAGTGATTGTGAGAGTATGTGTATCTGTATGAATAGGTGAGGTGATGTGTGTATAATTGTGTAGGTGAGTAAATGGGAGTGTGATTGATTCTTTGCTCGACTGACTATGTGTGTGAGTAAATCTATCGGTGAGTGGCGGTGTGTGAGTGTCTGCATAGGTATATGAGTGTATGTGATAGTGCTGTATTGATGAGTGACTGCATATATGAGTGACTGGGTGAATGAGTAGATGTGTGTGTAGACCTAGGAATCAGTAGTGGGTATGTAGTAACTGGTATTTGTGTCTTTGGTTTTGAAAATGATAGTCTGTATTTTAGAGTGGGTGTATCAAAGGTTATATTAGGGTGTGAAGAGGTGCAACAGAATATAACGTGGAGGATGTCATCAGTGATTTCATTTGAGAAGTCATCAGTGATGTCATCCATGATGTCACTGAGCATGTCATGAGTGATGTAATATGTGATGTCATCAGCAGTGTATTGGGGGCGCGAGTTATAGTTACCTCAACTAACTATAACGGCCAAATTTCTCTGGTTTGTATCAGTGAATTTCTAAGGTTTTTTAAATGCTAATTTCTAACTATAACGTCCCTGAAACCTATATTTTTTTTCAGTGAATTTCAAAGGTTTTTTAAATGCTAATTTCTAACTATAACGTCCATGAAACCTGTGGTTTTTTCAGTGAATTTCAAAGGTTTTTTTAAATGCTAATTTCTAACTATGCCTACAGAGGTAGGACATGTGCAGAAAGGGGAAGAAAAGAGCAGAAAGAAGCAAGAGAAATACAGAAAGAGGCAACAGAAGTCCAGAAAGAGGCCTTGTTGCAAATTCAACCTGTACTCCCAATGTTTTGCTGACTGGTACCGGTGGTAACTGACTCTGACTAACCAGGCCCGGAGCCATTGCTATGCTGTAAGATACTTAGAATAGAGTGAAAACACCTATTTACACTAGTGCACACTATGGGTTGGGGTCCCCCTGTGATTGGCATGACCTCCGCTGTAAGGCCCTAGTACATAATAGGGCAGGGCGATTAAAACTACCTCCAAGTCTCTTATATTAGGGCATGGCAATTTAGAAGCCAGCAGCCCTTTTCTGCAGTTGCATGTGTGCACTGCTGAGCCTGAGGACAGCTTAAAAGTAACCCTGTGTGTGCAGAATAAGGTAAGAAAAGTGCAGAAAGAAGCAACAGAGGTGCCAAAAGAGGCAAGTGAGGTGCAGAAAGAAGCAAGTGAAATGCCAAAAGAGGCAACAGGGGTGCAGAAAGGCGCAAGAGAGGTGCAGAAACAAGCAAGAGAAGTACAGAAAGGGGCAAGAGAATTGCTGAAAGAAGCAACAGAGGTGTGGAAAGAAGCAAGAGAAGTGCAGAAAGAGGCAAGTGAGGTGCAGAAAGTAGCAAGAGCAGTGCAGAAAGAACCAAACGAGGTGCAAAAAGAGACAAGAGGGGTGCAGAAAGAAGTAGTAGAGGTGCAGAAAGAGGCACAAACAGGGGTGCAGAAAGAAGGAAGAGAAGTACAGAAAGAGGCAAGAGAATTGTTGAAAGAACCAACAGAGGTGCAAAAAGAGGCAAAAGGGGAGCACAAAGAGGTAGGAGAAGTGCACAAAGAGGCAGGAGAGATACAGAATGAGGCAGGAGAGATGCAGAAAGAAGGAAGAGAAGTACAAAAAGAGGCAAGAGAAGTGCAGAAGGAAGCAACAGAGGTGCACAAGGAGTGCAGAAAGAAGGAAGAGAAGTGCAGAAAGAAGCAACTGAGGTGCTGAAAGAGGCACGCAGGGTGCAGAAAGAGGCAACAGTAGTACAGAAAGACACAACAGAGGTACAAAAAGAGGCAAGAGTCGTGCAGAAGGAGGGAAGAGAGGTATAGAAAGAGGCAACAGAGTTGCACAAAGAGGGAAGATGGGTGCAGAAAGAGGCAAGAGGGTGCAGAAACAGGAAAGAAAAGTAAAGAAAGAGGCAAGAGAATTGCTGAAAGAAACAAAAGAGGTGGAGAAAGAAGCAAGACAGGTTCAGAAAGAAGCATGTAAAGTACAGAATGTATGAAGCAACAGGGGTGCAGAAAGAGGAAAGAGAAGTATAGAAAGAAGCAACAGGTGCACAAGGAGGCAGGAGAACTACAGAAAGAGGCAAGAGGGTTGCAGAAACAGGCAAAAGAGGTACAGAAAGAGACAACTGGGGTGCAGAAAGAAGCAAGACAGGTGCAGAAAGAAGCATGGGAAGTGCAGAATGAAGCAAAATGGGTGCAGAAAGAGGCAAGAGAAGTGCAGAATAGAAGCAAGGTGCAGAAACAGGCAAGAGAAGTACAGAAAGAGGGAAGAGAATTGCTGAAAGACGCAACAGAGGTGTAGAAAGAAGCAAGAAAAGTACAGAAAGAGGCAAGTGAGATGCAGAAACAGGCAAGTAAAATAAAGAAAGAGGGAAGACAAGTGCAGAAAGGGTGATTCGTCAAGTGGGGGCTGAGAAAAATGTTTTTTTCTTTTCCCAATAACTTTGGCGCCGGTTGGCGAATCTTCCCAACATTTTCAAAACTAGCGGGGCGCTCCAGTCAGCTCCTGTCTTGAAAACTTTGGGGTGAATCGTCAAGCGGGGACCGAGAAAAAAGGGGGGTCCCAAAACACATTTTCCCCATGTTATTTTCCATAGGAAACTTTAGACAAAGCTACAGCCCGAACTGCTTATAACAAATTTGGCAAAAAGGTAGGTCTTGGTTCAGAAAGATGCCCTTTGTTAGATGGTGTACATCCATTCAGTAGTTCCTGAGTAATTAGAAAAAGAAAAAGTTTCGATATCGATGGGCGCGGTGGGTTCACGAACCCTCCCGAGCACGAGCTTCACTCTGTTTGTCTGCCAACACTCCAAACCAGGAAGTGTTGGTAGCCATCTTGTGCTAGAACCGAGTCACAGGAAAGCAGTAAAATAAAGGTTAAAAAACAAGAAAAGGGGGCAGGGTAGAAACTCCCTGACCCCTAGGCTTGCTCAGGGGGTCCCACAAGGAATTCGCGCTGGAGTTGCGAAAACCACCAAAATTGTTACAAAAATAAAGCGCAGGCTCCTGCGCTTCATTTTAATGAGGCCCCTCGGTGGGCCAGGTCTCGGGGGCATTGTTAATAAATAAAAGGGGGGGCCCGCGTGGCCCCCGCAGCCCCGGGGAACACCACATTCCCAGGGCTATGTTTATTATGTTTGGGGGGCACGTGGCCCCCCCGCAGCCCTAGAGACCGCCACCTCCCCGGGGCCAGCTCCTGCAGTGTTCCGGGGTGCCCACCCCCAGGACACTGCTGTTTGCTATGGCAGGGCAGGAGCCATGTGGCTCCCACCCTGCCATAAGAAACTCTGCTTTGGTTCATTGAAGCGAGAGCAGGGAAACCTGCTATGGCTTCAATGAAGCAAAGCAGATTGCTTTTCCACAAGGGGAGGGAACTTCATGTCAGCAACTCCCCTTGTGGAAAAGCAATGCAGGCTCCCGCTGGAAGCAGGGAGCTGGCAGGACCTTGGGGGAATTGGGTCTCCCTTCACGGTCCCTAACAGAGAAGCCAATTACCGGCTCAATTTTCTTGCTAGGTCAGCAGCCGGTGTGCCATGTCGTCTATATACATATATATATATATATATATATATCACGCTCAAAATCCACCAGAAAGGCGATTCTAGCACTCTTGTGGATGGGTGCAGCTAGTCCGGCGGTGGTCTGCACTCAATATCCAGGTTCCAGTCTCTAAAAGAAGAAACACTGCACTCGGGACTCCATCAGAGATGATTTTATTGGCAAGGAACGCGCTTTCGGCGTGCTGCCTTCATCAGCTTGTCATTTACTGCACATTCTGTCCTGCTGACGTTTTAAACAGGTAAGTTCGTTATGATTGGAGATGGCAGTTCGACAACGAAAGAGGACTACAGCTCCTACGGAAATCCCCATGTTGCATTCTGGGATTCCGAGTTCGGTAAAGCACATGGTGGATATTTCACAGAGACCCTCCTACCACCCTGGCTCAATTGCATTATGATTGAGTATCCTCCACATAGGTATTTCCACCACATGCTCGAATCTTAAATATTGTGGATGTTCACTGTCCTCTTTATTCACTGACAGTCATATCTCCAAAGTGCCACAGATTCCATTTCCTCAAGGGGTCCTTCGACATGGCTTGGCAGTTCGGACTGGACTGTTCCCATGAGGCACAGGGTCAAGGCTGATTTGCATATGGCCATGTCTGACCTGGGGTGGTGTGGAGTGCAAAAAAACGATGGATTTAGGCCCAGATCTCTGTATTGGGGTGAATGTATGACAATGTTCTGCATTCTGTCCGTCACCTGTTGTTTTTGCCTTTGTCGCCCCGAGTGGGATGGGTATGCTCAGACGTGAGTCCCATGCTCTCCACACCACTGGAGTCAAGCCATCCAGGCTGATAACGGCTGATAGCCAGAAACTGGTCCTTGGATGCTTGATTCCGGTCCAGGAAAGACATGGCTTGGCAGTTCAGGCTGGACTGTTCCCATGAGGCACAGGGTCAAGGCTGATTTGCATATGGCCATGTCTGACCTGGGGTGGTGTGGAGTGCAAAAAAAATGATGGATTTAGGCCCAGATCTCTGTACTGGGGTGAATGTATGACAATGTTCTGTATTCTGTCCATCACCTGTTGTTTTTGCCTTTGTCGCCCGAGTGGGATGGGTATGCTCAGACGTGAGTCCCATGCTCTCCACACCACTGGAGTCAAGCTATCCAGGCTGATGACGGCTGATAACCAGAAACCGGTCCTTGGATGCTTGATTCCGGTCCAGGAAAGACATGGCTTGGCAGTTCGGGCTGGACTGTTCCCATGAGGCACAGGGTCAAGGCTGATTTGCATATGGCCATGTCTGACCTGGGGTGGTGTGGAGTGCAAAAAAACGATGGATTTAGGCCCAGATCTCTGTACTGGGGTGAATGTATGACAATGTTCTGCATTCTGTCCATCACCTGTTGTTTTTGCCTTTGTCGCCCCGAGTGGGATGGGTATGCTCAGACGTGAGTCCCATGCTCTCCACACCACTGGAGTCAAGCTATCCAGGCTGATGACGGCTGATAGCCAGAAACCGGTCCTTGGATGCTTGATTCCGGTCCAGGAAAGACATGGCTTGGCAGTTCAGGCTGGACTGTTCACATGAGGCACAGGGTCAAGGCTGATTTGCATATGGCCATGTCTGACCTGGGGTGGTGTGGAGTGCAAAAAACCGATGGATTTAGGCCCAGATTTCTGTACTGGGGTGAATGTATGACAATGTTTTGTATTCTGTCCATCACCTGTTGTTTTTGCCTTTGTCGCCCCGAGAGGGATGGGTATGCTCAGACATGTGTCCCATGCTCTCCACACCACTGGAGTCAAGCTATCCAGGCTGATGACGGTTGATAGCCAGAAACCGGTCCTTGGATGCTTGATTCCAGTCCAGGAAAGACATGGCTTGGCAGTTCGGGCTGGACTGTTCCCATGAGGCACAGGGTCTAGGCTGATTTGCATATGGCCATGTCTGACCTGGGGTGGTGTGGCGTGCAAAAAAACGATGGATTTAGGCCCAGATCTCTGTACTGGGGTGAATGTATGACAATGTTCTGCATTGTGTCCATCACCTGTTGTTTTTGCCTTTGTCGCCTCGAGTGGGATGGGTATGCTCAGACGTGAGTCCCATGCTCTCCACACCACTGGAGTCAAGCTATCCAGGCTGATGACGGCTGATAGCCAGAAACCGGTCCTTGGATGCTTGATTCCGGTCCAGGAAAGACATGGCTTGGCAGTTCGGGCTGGACTGTTAACATGAGGCACAGGGTCAAGGCAGATTTGCATATGGCCATGTCTGACCTGGGGTGGTGTGGAGTGCAAAAAACGATGGATTTAGGCCAGATCTCTGTACTGGGGTGAATGTATGACAATGTTCTGCATTGTGTCCATCATCTGTTGTTTTGCCTTTGTCATCCCGAGTGGGATGGGTATGCTCAGACGTGAGTCCCATGCTCTCCACACCACTGGAGTCAAGCTATCCAGGCTGATGACGGCTGATAGCCAGAAACCGGTCCTTGGATGCTTGATTACGGTCCAGGAAAGACATGGCTTGGCAGTTCGGGCTGGACTATTCCCATGAGGCACAGGGTCAAGGCTGATTTGCATATGGTCCTTTCTGACCTGGGGTGGTGTGGAGTGCAAAAAAACGATGGATTTAGGCCCAAATCTCTGTACTGGGGTGAATGTATGACAATGTTTTGCATTCTGTCCATCACCTGTCGTTTTTGCCTTTGTCGCCCCGAGTGGGATGGGTATGCTCAGACGTGAGTCCCATGCTCTCCACACCACTGGAGTCAAGCTATCCAGGCTGATGACGGCTGATAGCCAGAAACCGGTCCTTGGATGCTTGATTCCGGTCCAGGAAAGACATGGCTTGGCAGTTCGGGCTGGACTGTTCCCATGAGGCACAGGGTCAAGGCTGATTTGAATATGGCCATGTCTGACCTGGGGTGATGAGGAGTGCAAAAAACCGATGGATTTAGGCCCAGATCTCTGTACTGGGGTGAATGTATGACAATGTTCTGCATTGTGTCCATCACCTGTTGTTTTTGCCTTTGTCGCCCCGGGTGGGATGCTCAGACGTGAGTCCCATGCTCTCCACACCACTGGAGTGAAGCTATCCAGGCTGATGGCGGCTGATAGCCAGAAACCGGTCCTTGGATGCTTGATTCCGGTCCAGGAAAGACATGGCTTGGCAGTTCGGACTGGACTGTTCCCATGAGGCACAGGGTCAAGGCTGATTTGCATATGGCCATGTCTGACCTGGGGTGGTGTGGAGTGCAAAAAAATGATGGATTTAGGCCCAGATCTCTGTACTGGGGTGAATGTATGACAATGTTCTGCATTCTGTCCATCACCTGTTGTTTTTGCCTTTGTCGCCCCGAGTGGGATGGGTATGCTCAGACGGGAGTACCATGCTCTCCACACCACTGGAGTCAAGCTATCCAGGCTGATGACGGCTGATAGCCAGAAACCGGTCCTTGGATGCTTGATTCCGGTCCAGGAAAGACATGGCTTGGCAGTTCAGGCTGGACTGTTCCCATGAGGCACAGGGTTAAGGCTGATTTGCATATGGCCATGTCTGACCTGGGGTGGTGTGGAGTGCAAAAAAAACGATGGATTTAGGCCTAGATCTCTGTACTGGGGTGAATGTATGACAATGTTCTGCATTCTGTCCATCACCTGTTGTTTTTGTCCTTCGTCCCATCCCATACTGCACTCGAAGCTGGAGTCCGTCAAATGGCCACATCCCCAACAGTATGTATTAGTATCGACTTTCACTGTCAGCGGCGAGGCGCAGATTCCTGAAGGGCGGTGCAATTGCCTGTAGAAATCACGCTCAAATTCCACCAGAAAGGCAATCCTAGCACCCTTGTGGACGGGTGCAGCTAGTACGGCGGTGGTCCACACTCAGGGGCAGATTTACAAGCCTCTTGCGCCACTTTTGAGTCACTTTCCCCATGTTAAAAGTGACGCAAAAATGGCGCAAGGGTTTCTAAATCTGCCCCTCAATATCCAGGCTCCAGTCTCTAAAAGAAGAAACGCTGCATTCGGGACCCCATCGGAGATGATTTTCTTGTCAAGGAACGCGATTCGGCGTGCTGCCTTTATCAGCTTGTCTTTTACTGCACATTCTGTCCTGCTGACGTTTTAAACAGGTAAGTTTGTTATGATTGCATATGGCAGTTTGACAACGAAAGAGGACTACAGCTCCTATGGAAATCCCCATGTTGCATTCTGGGATTCCGAGTTCGGTAAATCACATGGTGGATATTTCACAGAGCCCCTCCTACCATCCTGGCTCAATTGCTTTATGATTGAGTATCCTCCACATAGGTATTTCCATCACATACTCGAACCTTACATGTTGTGGATGTTCACTGTCCTCTTTAATCACCGACAGTCATATCTCCAAAGTGCCACAGATTCTATCTCCTCAAGGGGTCCTTCGTCCAACCCCAGGACCCATACTGCACTCGACGCTGGAGTCGGTCAAATGGCCTCATCCCCAACAGTATGTATTACTGTCGACTTTCACTGTCGGCGGCGAGGCGAAGATTCCTGGAGGGCGGTGCAATTGCCTGTATAAATCACGCTAAAAATTCACCAGAAAGGCAATCCTAGCACCCTTGTGGACGGGTGCAGCTAGTACGGAGGTGGTCCGTACTCAATATCCAGGCTCCAGTCTCTAAAAGAAGAAACGGTGTACTCGGGACCCTATCAGAGAAGATTTTATAGACAAGGAACACGTTTTCGGCGTGCTGTCTTCATCAGCTTGTCATTTACTGCACATTCTGTCCTGCTGACGTTTTAAACAGGTAAGTTAGTTATGATTGGATATGGCAGTTCGACAACGAAAGAGGACTACAGCTAAAGAGGATAGTGAACATCCACAGTATGCAAGATTCGAGCATGTGGTGGAAATACCTATGTGGAGAATATTCAATCATAACGCAATTGAGCCAGGGTGGTAGGAGGGGTACTGTGAAATATCCACCATGTGCTTTACCGAACTCGGAATCCCAGAATGCAACATGGGGATTTCCGTAGGAGCTGTAGTCCTCTTTCATTGTCGAACTGCCATATCCAATAATAACAAACTTACCTGTTTAAAACGTCAGCAGGACAGAATGTGCAGTAAATAACAAGCTGATGAAGGCAGCACACCGAAAACGCGTTCCTGGCCAATAAAATCATCCCGGGCCGAAATTGGCCTCGGGAGGGGGTGCCATTCGGCCCAATTCCCTATTATTATTATTTTTAAAATAGGGGTCAGGCAGAAAGGTGGATATTGGTTCAGAGAAGTGCCTTAATCTTATTTGGTGGAAATCCATTCAGTAGTTCTGCAGTTATTAAAAGAAATTCAAATTTGGGTATGTAGGGACACAGATCATCTGAGGCTCCGACAGTCCCAGTGCTCACATTTGATCGGCTGCCAACACTTCAATCCAGGAAGTGTTGACAGCAATCTTGGGATTCGGCTTGAGCTGAGTACCACAAAAAATATTTTTTTTAAAGAAAAGGGGGCAGGGTAGGATTACTCGGACCCCCTACGCCTCGGGGGTTCCGAGGGACTCTGCTAGGGCAAAAAAACCTTTTCTTAAAAATGATTTCGGTGGGAGCCACACTGGATCTGCGGCTCCCATTGTAAAAAAGATAAGCACAGACTCCTGCGCTTCTCTATTGTTTAGCCACTGCGTGGGCCATGTTCAAGGGGCAGGCGGCCATTAAAGATGAAAAGAAATGGGGAGTCTCATGGCCCCCGTTGCTCCAGGGACTGCCACCTACCAGGGCTACAGCAAAATAAATGGTGGACCTCGCAACCCCCGGGGGCCAAATTATAATTTTTAAAATGGGAGGGAGGCCGCACGGCTGCCCTTCCAGCCCAGTCTCCGCCCTGGGGACCACCCCTCACTGGGGCATGCCCTAATTTAACAAAACCCCCTGGAGCAATAGATGGCTCTGGGAACAGCCATCACCATGTCCAGCTCCTGCTATGTCCCGGGGTGCCTACCCCTGGGACATAGCTGTTTGCTGTGGCTTGGCGGCAGCTTTAACCTCTCCCGCCAAGCCAAAGCAAAAATGCTTTCGCTTGATTGAAGTGGTGCATTTGTCTGTTTGGCCGCCTACTATGAAGCAAGCAGGAAAACAGATGCATTGCTTTCAGACATGTGGAGCTGAATGTTTAGCAGCTCCCCTGTGTCTGAAAGCGATGCCGGCTCCCCCAGGAGGCGTGAAGCTGATAGAGACCACAGGGGCCTTGAGGTTCCCCGCATAGTCTCATTGCAGATGGGGTGTTCTGGGGGCACCCAGGGCAAATGGCCAAGCTCAGGGGATGTGGTTTGCAGGACCAAAATTGCCCTGCGCCACCAGGTCAAAGAACGTTTTTTAAAATAATTTACACAGGAGCTGCACTGAATCTTCAGTTCCCACTGAACAATGTGAAAAATAGAAGCGAGGGATCTTGTGCTTCTCTATTGTTGAGCCCCTGGGTGCAGCAATTAATGAAGAAAAGAGGGAGTCAAGCTATCCTGGCTGATGAGGGGTGAAACCCTGAAACCGGTATTAGGATGCTTGTTTCCAGTCCAGGGAGGACCTGGCCTGGCAGTTCGGGCTGGACTGTTCCCATTGGTCAGAGGGTCAAGACTGATTTGCATGTGTCTGGGTTCAAACTGGAGTGGCATGGTGAGCAAAAAACGATGGATTTAGGCCCAAATATCTGTACTGGGGTGAATGTATGACATTGTCCTGCATTCTTTCCATTGATTGTTCTTTTGCATTTGTCACATGAGTGTGATGGGTATGCCCAGACGTGGGTTCCGTGCTCTCCATGCCACTGGAGTCAAGCTATCCTGGCTGATATGGGGTGAAACCCTGAAACCGGTATTAGGATGCTTGTTTCCAGTCCAGGGAGGACCTGGCCTGGCAGTTCAGGCTGGTCTGTTCCCATTGGTCAGCGGGTCAAGACTGATTTGCATAAGGCTGGGTTCAAACTGGAATGACATGGTGAGCAAAAAAGTGATGGATTTAGGCCCAGATATCTGTACTGGGGTGAATGTATGACATTGTCCTGTATTCTGTCCATTGATTGTTCTTTATGCATTTGTCACCCCGAGTGGGACAAGTATACCTAGATGTGGGTTGCCTGCTCTCCATTCCACTGGAGTCAAGCTATCCTGGCTGATATGGGGTGAAAGCCCCAAACCGCTCCTAGGATGCTTGTTTACAGTCTAGGGAGGACCTGGCCTGGCAGTTTGGGCTGAACTGTTCCCATTGGGCACAGGGTCAAGACTGATTTGCATATAGCTGTGTTCAAACTGGAATAGCATGGGGAGCAACAAAACTATGGATTTAGTCCCAGATCTCTGTACTGGGGTGAATGTATGACATTGTTCTGCATCCTGTCCATCAAATGTTATTTTTGCATTTGTCACCCCCAAGTGGGACGGGAATGCCCAGACGTGGGTTCCGTGCTCTCCGTGCCACTGGAGTCAAATTATCCTGGCTGATGAGGGATGAAACCCCGAAACAGGTACTAGGATGCTTGTTTCCAGTCCAGGGAGGACCTGGCCTGGTAGTTTGGGCTGGACTGTTCCCATTGGGCACAGGGTCAAGACTGATTTGCATATGGCTGGGTTCAAACTGGAATGACAGGGTGAGCAACACAATGATAGATTTAGTCCCATATCTCTGTACTGGGGTCAATGTAGAACATTGTCCTGCATTCTGTCCATCAATTATTGCATTTGTCACCCCAAGTGGGACGGGTATGCCCAGACTTGGATCCCTTGCTCTCCATGCCACTGCAGTCAAGCTATCCAGACTGATGAGGGGTGAAACCCCAAAACCGGTCCTTGGGTCCATCATGACCTAAGATCCTGGGATAGATGTATACCTATGTTTTAAGTCTCAGTGTAACAGACACTGGGTGAAGTTGTCTTCTGTGTTGTGGTGCTTGTCATGAGATGTCGTCAACAGCTTCTTTAAGATAGGAACATGAGCTGGAGTGTGAGAAGTGGTTGGTATAGTTAATCTCTGTAAGATACATAATAATAATAATGTAAAACTTAAATGGTGACTGAGTAGCAAAGCCAAGGGGGGAAATAACAATACTAGAAGAACAATGCAATGACTAATGGAAAAATACAGAATACAGAATATCAAGTTTACTATACATCTTGGATCCCTATGTTTGACTACAGCTGTTGTTAAATGTCTCTATACCTAAGTTGAATGAAGTTACATATACCCATGAATGTCATTGATGTCTGCATTACTAGCAAGTGACAAGAGGGGTGCTGTCCAAGCCTTCTCTAAAGTAGTCAAGGGCCAACTTTGTTTATATTATACTGTACCTAGGTCCTGTGATGTCTATTGGGTTACTCCATTATTTTGTAATGGTTGTGGTAGTAGTTGAATAGTAAAAGCACCAGATCCAGAAACGAGGTTCCACTCCCTCCTAGCCGAACTCAAACTGTAGGATGGGGAATATTCATCGCAGGAAACAAATTAAATTGAAATAAAAACAGAGTTAATGCTATTATCATATGCGCACTGTACAAAAAAAATGAGACAGTCACCAGAGAATAGACTACTAGTACACAAGAAGAAGAGTGTCAGTAGGGAAAATATGATAAGCAATGCTAAATTGAAATAATCAGAATGGTGAGCTAGTAAAATTTACAAAATGAAGTTGACTCGAGCTATGAAGTGGACAAGCATAACCTTTGATGCAATACAGTGCCTAAAGGATGATGCTGGCAATTATGTTCCTCTGAAAAAAAATGTAAGTATGGAATACTGTGCATGGGTGGCAGATGTAAATATATATAAAATATAGCCAGTGTGGGCCATACTTGGAGCTGAAGAAGATCCTCGACCTGCACTGAGTTGGTGTTGCTTTCCCAACATACACCCCACCAAGTGTGTGATCAATGAATGGTGTAGATTTAATTTAGTCACACCTCAATAAATCACACAGCCCAAGGGAAGAGGGTTAGGAGTTCGATGAACGGATGGGAAGGGGGACTTGAGGGAAAAGTTTTGCAAAGACAAACATTACACAAGGACGACATTCATCTTGACAGTCGACCATCATAAATCTGTTAATGGAGGAAAAGGAAATGGAAAAAAGATGATGCTTTAAAAGACAGAAAATAAAATGTACATATATGTAGGAGGCAAGTAAACAAACATAAACAACACACACAGTTTTAATAATTAACGAGAAAAAATGATACTGTGTTGCCAAATTGGTAGTTGCATGTGCATTCTTCTAGGACTGTCCGTCAATCTTGGGTGCCTGCCGGATGCGGTTCAGTAAGTTAAGTGTGAGTATGTTTTATTGTTTTTTCAGTATGGCTCAGGGTAAGAGGGCCTGTAGATTGAAATACAAAAATGATATTGAAGAATCAAGGAGAAAAAAGTTAAACTGCATGAGGAGTGCACCAAGAAGCCTCCGGGGCAGCATGGCTAAGTGTTTGTTTCCAGTTACCGTCAACAACATGACCCCCACCCAACCATCACCTATCTTCAAATTAGAGTCAGACAGCACCAAGCACACACACACCCAGCAATATAGCATGTTCCCAATCAAGTAAAAATCAACGCACTGCTGACCCTCACCACTCATCACCCGTATACAGAGTTGTGAAGGTCTGTTGTTTACATTTAGGCTACTTCAAAGTCATCACTAAATCAATTGCTTTCAGTGATTTTGAAAACTTCTATCTTCTTCTAGTGGCAGTTCTCAAAGTAGTCATGCCCACGCCCTGAGTCATTCCATCTTCTCTAATCCTCCTGAGTCTGACTCAGAGTATGGTTTCAACTCAATACCAACTGTGTCCAGAGTCCAGACTCAAATACAATAGATCAGCCTGTAGTACAATTCTGTTGTTGCACAACAAGAAGGGAAAGCTTTAGTCACTGTTTGAGTAAACTAGATGTGTGTTTGCGTAACCAAAGGGACTCGTCGGGTCTCACTCTTTGAGGAGTATAAAGCAGAAAACAACAAAACAAAGCAGTGTGGACTGTGGAGTAGAACCGGTGAAGTCCATATTTTCCCTAGAACTGGACTTTGTAAACGATCTAGTGGAACCACAAAAAGATTTTTCTCCAACTTTCCATGGTAGAGGCTACTCATCTACGATAGATTTCATTCTGTCTTCCCAGATTCTTAAGGGACAAGTGACTAACTTTTCTACTGGGACAGATGCTAGTAGCAATCATTTTTCGATTAGTGTAAGAGTTAAGCCAAAAATGGTTAAATCATACTCTTTTACCTCGAGCCATCTAAAACAAAATTCGTTAACCATGAACAAACTAAATGGCTACACAGTCAAATGGGCCAAGGTAGACCCGGCGGAAGTAACGGAGAGGGTCCTCGGAAAAACCAAACCTTGGGTACTTGACTGCCTATCACCAGACTCCACTCCCCAGACAATTGTGAGTAGTTTCCAGAATATCTTGAAGATAATTGAAAAGGAACTTTCTGGTAAACCCAGGAACAATAAGTCCGCCTCTCCGAGGTGGTTTGATACAGCCTGCCGAAAGGCCCTCTCGTCCCTAAAGGAAGCCCTTCATAGACCCACGAGGGACCTAGTGGAAATTTCAAATTTAAGGAAACTCTATAACATAGTTAGACGGGAACGAAGAATAGAAATTAAGAAAAATCTCTGGGCTCAACTTCACGATAGCTGCCAACGTAAGGACAGTGTTCTATTCTGGCAAGTCATCAGATCCCCCTTTTTGGTCGACACTAAAAAGGGGCAGCATCTAGATGTCGCAGTCACGGCAGATGATTGGGTCACGCATTTTTCTAAAATCTTTGGTCATTCTCAATTAGACACAGTAGGAATAGAACATAGCGGAGCCCATAAGTTGGAGAAGAACATCAATCCGATAAACATCCATTTCAACTGTGTGGAAGTCATCAAAGCACTTAAGGAGTCAAAATCAGGCAAAGCTCCTGGTCCAGACGGAGTCCCATTGGACATTTTTCTCCATAACATCGAACTATGGTCACCAATAATTACTCAGGTTCTGGCAGCAGTAACAACTGCTGGGCTGCTACGGTCTTGGTCAACGTCAATCCTCCTTCCCATCTTTAAAAAGGGCGACCGTAACGACCCGGCCTGTTACAGGCCAATTTCCCTCCTGGACTCCATGGGTAAAATTGCAGGTCGAGTGCTCTTGGACCGTTTACAACTCTGGGCCCGGGAAAATAACATCATGACCGACCTGCAATATGGCTTCCAGAAGGGTCTTGGGACCGTGGAGCAGGCCCTGAATCTCGCCCTTTTGACTGGAAAGTACGTAGGTGCAAAAGGAGGTAACATCTTTCTCGTCTATGTCGATCTCAGTGCGGCATTTGACTCTGTTCAGCATGCGAAACTTTGGTCAATACTTAGTGATCTTGGAGTGGATCCATCTCTTATAGTTTTCCTTCGGGAACTCTATTCTGACGCCACAGGGTGCGTCAGATTTGGCATCAACGGTGAGCTATCCCGCTCCTTCTCAATAGTAAAGGGAGTAAGACTCCTTGGATTGGCGAAAGGCAACGGCCAGTAGAAATCTTCTCTTTCAGCGAGCAACATCGGCCCTGGTCTCTTTTTCGAGAAAGTTAGGCAAACCCGCTCCACCTGAACTCCTGAAAATTTACTATGCTAAATGCCATAGTGTGGCTACCTATGGTGCAGGCGTTTGGGGGTACGGTCATATAGATTCCATACAGATAACAGAGAATGGTTTTGTTAAATATCTGCTGGCCCTTCCCCAAAGCGCCCCGAACTATGCTTCTCACAAAGAACTTGGCATGGAATATATTATAGACACGATCCGCTCCCAACCAATTCTACTGTGGCAACGCATATGGTCTAAACCTGAGTGCCATCTGACACGATCTTTGATCACGGACTGTATAGCCCTAACCAACTGGCACAAGATTCCCTGGCTGGTTTATGTGCGGAACTTTTTCAATGACCTTGGCCGCAGGTCTTACTTTGACGACCCACCTAGTGTCGAAGACATCTCCAGTAAGGAGTTAAAGAAGATGTGCTTGGTCCATTTGAGAGAACTGCGCAATCAGTTGGAGATTACAAAAACTTCGAACAATCAAATCTGTGCAACTCAAATTGTCAAAAGCATACAACCCTATCTGACTTACTATCTGTCTAACCATGAGAAATATCTTCTGACAAGATTTCGTTTCAAAATCTTTTTCCGTTTAGTTTCCTTTCCTGAAGTTCAAAACTGGTCTCGCACTCTCATGAACTGTCCATGTGATGGAGTTTCCTTACAATCAACAGTCCATGTTATCTTCTTTTGCAAATATTATAAATCACCACGAAAATCCTGGATCCTCCCACTTCTCCAATCCTCAGGCTATAGATTATGTCACCCTGCATTCCTTTTCTTGCAGCTTTTGGACTCACCACATGTTGCAAAGTACATAGTCACTTTTTTAAAAGCCAGCATCAAAATACGTCAAAGCTTATGACCGACACGAACTTTTACTCTAAAACTGACATACTTTTACTTTATATTTTAATTTAATTTCTCTTTTCTAAACTTTTGTGCCTTTTAGTAGAAATCATTATCCTTCTTTTACATTGAAATTGTTTACGTCTACTGTTTTTAATGTGTACTTTTTATGATTGCAAACAAGTGGTAATCGAATAAAAGTTTATGAAATGAAATGAAAAAATGAGAACCGGTGAAGGAATCTCGCTTTCGCTCACAAGGGAAGGAAAAAAAACCTTCAGGGAAAAATTATTGGATAGCCGCCGGTAGGCTTCCAACATTGTAAATCATCACAAACACATTTTAAGCATATTAGTTACAGATAAACAAACAACCAGTGTCACACTGCCTCCACCACATGAAGTATCTCTTCTCAACACACATGATGGTACATCACATGTTCACAACAAACAGCAATCACTCAGTGTGCAATGCATGCAATTTGCCTGTTCTTCCAGGGTGCTCACTGTGATCAATTTGTGGTACATTGCAGAATGCAGATCCATTTGTTTACGAAGCAGAGAATGGCCAGTGTAAATCGAATTATAATGTCACATGTTAGACAGTCCCTCTAGGTTAGGAAAGGATAGATAGTCACAGCCCTGGGTTGGAGACAGGCACAAATTTGTTTGTATTCTCGATCTAATGCCCAGGAGGGAAATGGGTATGGGGGAAGTCGGTGTAGGAGAGTAGGGTCTGCTATCCTATGGTCACCCCAAATTTTTGCTTTTTGCTTCACTGGTTTATGACTTAATGTGGCTGTGGGCCTGCTAATCAGACCCACAGCCTGCTGTTCTCTCTCTAAATTGATGCCAATGCACATTAGGTGCATTACGAAATTGGAACTGGTTCACCTTATTGGCCCCTGTAACAGTGTACCCCTGGTACCCAGGGCATAGGTGCTTCCAAGGCCTACCAGGGGCTGCAGCACGTATTGTGCCACCCCTGGCCTGGCCTCCATATTTGGCACAATTGGCTGATCACTCAGCTGGGGTAAGTCGGTGTAATCACCCTTACTTAGGTGTAGTATGCCTATACCTAACCCAAAATGGACACATATGTTCCTATCAGCCACTCCTATGGAAGGCCTCTTCAATCCTGGAGGCAGAGTGCTTGGAAATATGTGAGATGGTGCTCTGGCATGAGCTGAGCCTGTCTGCAGCTTTCGGAACCAATTTCTTTAGCTGTTCCATGATACTGCCATACCATATACTCTTAAGTGCATTATGAACCTCGCGGTTAAATGCTATCTTTGGTTTGGCTTTATCAAAACATGTCGAGTAAGGTGTCATACGATTTGGAATACTACCCCCTCGCCAGTTCTGGCGACGGGGGTAGCATTCCACCCTTCTAGAGGGACACGACATGTACATAACCTGAAACCCGGGTAAAGTTAAACATGAGCCTCAGCATCACAAAATGGATGCTGCCACCACAGACACAAGTCTGACCTCCTGCTGCTGGGAGTCCTTCCAGCGAGGGCGGCTTGAACAAAGGGTTTCCTGCCTTCGGAGGTGCTAGCACCACCCAGACAGGGTTTTGTGTATTGGATAGGACAGGGCTGAATAGAATCAGACATGCCTGGGGCACACAAGGTGTCCCTGTGCATATGCCAGTTCAAACCGGTGCTGGGGCTCTCCAGCCCCAGTCTTGGCGCGAAGCTGGACAAAGGAAAGGGGGTGTAACCACCCCCCTTCCTGGTCCCACCCAGAGGAGGGACCTAGCAGGTAATCCGGCCCCTAGATTTGGAATAAGAGTAGGAGCTGTGTCCCAAGACTTCAGATCATCCTGAACTTGACTTGAAACTAAGAAGAAGACTGGACTTCGACATTCTGCTGCACAGAAGACTGAAGAGAATCTCCCTTGTGGCCAAGGAGTGACCACCCTGTGAATACAGGCACCAACCAGCAACTCGACGTCTGCTTTGCCACCGCCTCCTGCCGGAGCCCGAGCCCAGAGCCCGACAAGACCCAGACTCCCAGACATCTCAGAGCCCGATCCACAGTCCCTGCAAAGAAGGGACCCGTGGAGGCACCGAGAGACGTGGGACCGGACATCTCGGAAGACCCTCGAAAAGCTGACTGCGCAGCACCTGAGGCACCCTCAATGCTGTGCTTTGGGGTTTGAGAAGCCCCAACCCCAAGCAGCATTTGCACCAAAGATCAGCCCCCCAGCAACTCCACGATCTGCGTGGGACACTTTTGCACTTTGCCACTTGACGCGCCATCCCGGTCACTTGCCACGCGGCTAGTGGCCATCTTGGCGACGAAAACTACAACTTGCACCACTGGTCTGGTTGCTCCAGACTGGCCCTTGCTCCCTTGAAAAGGAGCACCCGCTCTGACCTTGCTGGTCCGAGTGATAAGCTTTTTCCACTTCCTGCGTGGCTTGCATAAGTCAAGGCCTGTTTGCTCCAATCAAGTTGCCGACACCGCCATCAGCTAGAGCCTTTGTGGGACAGCTCGTGATCGACTCCTGGACATCCGTGACCTCTTCGTGTCCACGTGGCTGCGGAGACAAGCTGCACCTCTTCACCTGTTTGCACCCGACATTGCCTGGTTCCATCCTGGTTCCACGGTAGTCACTGGCTAGTGAATTTGAACATTGTCCCCTCTGCTTTCAGGTCTTCACCTCTTCAGATCCACCCTTGGATCCACCGGAACTCTCCTCGACGACCCGCCTGCAGCATCTTCAGTTCCAAGCACCATCGACCTGTGTGACGAAACCCGACACAACTTCGCACCTGTGCACCCGCTTCCTGTGGGTGAGGTAACTCAGCAACGCCGGTGTTCCCACACTGGTATACAGCTCTAATGCCTGTGTCTAAAGTTTTATCCCTGTAGGTCCATCGGAAGGTTCCTAAAACACTAACTTTGTAACTTTTACGCATCATTGACTTAACATTGGTGCATGCGTGCACTTTGAGCACTGCACCCGAGTCCCGCTGGCCTTTCCCGACATCATCACTGTTAGTCCCGAACAGCTCCAGAGATTCCCCAGGCCCTAGGCCTCTTTCCTTTCCCCATAGTGGTTCTTATACCACTATTTTAGTATATGGTTTAGGTGGCCCCTAGGGCTCATCCATATTGTGCAACTTTTGTATATTTAAACTATGTTTTGTTTTAACGCATTTGCTTCTGTGCTCATAAAGAGTATAGGGGATATTTGTAGAAATAAATCTATATATATTTTCAATATATATTTGTGTGGTGTCCTTTCATTTGGTATTCAAGGGGATTTACAGAGTTTAGCCTAAGACTGCTTTGTCCACGCTACTCGGATAGCTGGTCTATTAAGGTTGACTTACAACCAATCATCATAAGGGTTGCTTGGCATGGTACAAGGTGATCACTAGAACTAGTGAGCATCATATACCAGGCCAACTTCTCACATTGGTGAGCAGCGGTTGGGATTTGAGCTTGCTGTTGTTTTACCATTACAATCTTTGGAGAGTATCATTTGAAAGATCATACAGGTACCTGATAGGTACACTAAAACAAGACTAGTATACTTAAGTTCTACTGAACTTAGTTGTTGTAGAGGATAGGGAGTAGCACACCATGACTACAACTACTAGATAGGTTTAGTAGGTAAACACCAGTGTAGGTAGATTGCAACATATCCACCCACACTAGAGCAATGTCTGGAGCAGAGGGATCAGCTGGACCTATCTCTGTTGAGAGTGACCCTCCAAGGGCACCATCCAAATTTGCTATCTTTACTTTTAAAGAACTGAGGCAGCTGTGTTCCTTGAGAGGAATCAAAACGGGTCCTACCCCTACAGCAGACCACCTCAGAGAGCTTTTAGACAGGTCTGAAGCTCTAAAGACCTCCAAACCAGGCCCCTCAGGGAATGGAGAAGGAGGCTCTCCCACTGAAGATGATAACACTGACACCCCTGCCCTGTGATCCAGATAGATGAGGAAGACCAGGTCACTGGAGATACTCAGCCAGAGGATGAGGAAGAAGAGGAAGAGGAGGAGGAAAGTGGGTCTGATGATGAGAGAAATAGTCAGGTGCTAGTCAGCAGGCTTAACCAGACTAACTTAAGCTCATTTGGGACTGAAAGTGGGTCCAACCCATTCAGACCCCCAAGTGGACTTAACCAGGAGCAAAGGAGGAGAAGGAATCACTCAGGTGAGTCCAATGCCTCCCAAGCTTCTAGAGGTTCTCATGGACACTCCAGAAGGGAGTTGTCTAGCCCTCAGAGAAGGGAACATGAGGCCAAAATGAGAGAGGCTGAACTTAGGATCCAGAAGCAAGAATTAGAAGTTGCCCTGGCCAAAGAGAAGCTTGCTAGAGCAAGACAGCCTAGAGAGAGTGGATTAGGATCCACTGGTGGCAGCAATATCCAAAAGGATAAAGACAGGTCCTATGACAATAGAAACCTGAGTAAGATTGTGCCCCCTTACAAGAGTGGGGATGACATCCACAAATGGATGACTGCACTTGAGAGAGCCTGCAGAGTACAGCAGATCCCTCAGGAGCAGTGGGCAGCAATCTTGTGGCTCTCCTTTGAAGGTAGAGGCCGAGACAGACTCCTCACAGTTAGTGATGGGGATTCTAGAAACTACCTGGTCCTGAAGAGTGCTCTGATTGATGGGTTAGGCTTAACCACTGAACAGTACAGGTTAATGTTCAGAGACACCCAGAAGACACAGACTCAGGACTGGTTTGAATTTGTTGAATGTGCCACTAAGGCTCTGGAGGGCTGGTTGCTGGGGAGTAAGGTTACAGGCTATGAAGGATTGTACAATTTACTGATGAGAGAACAGATTTTAAATAACTGTCAGAACCAGCAGTTGCATCAACATTTGGTTGACTCAGATCTGACCTCTCCCCAAGAATTGGGAAAGAGGGCAGACAAATGGGTTAGAACCAGAGTTAAGCAAAAGAACCAGAACCAGGGTGGTGACCAAAAGAAAACAGACCAGAAGGGTGGGGAGCAGAAAGCTAAAGATCAGAAGTCTTCAACAGGGCCCCAAACTAATACTGAGGGTGGGTCCCAAACTTCCAAGAAGAAGAAGAAAGAAGGTCAAAGAAAATCCTGGTGTAGCACATGTAAAAACACCTCTCACTGGACAAGTGAGTGTAAAAAGGGTGGAGCCCCCAACACTGCAGCCCCTAAGGCACCTGCACCCAATAGTACAGTTAGCAGTGTTGGTCCACAAACTAAGGGGGTAGTAGGTATCACCTTGAGAACTGAGGGAGATTCTGGCCTAGTCAGAACCCCTACACAGGCTGTTCTGATTTGTGATGTGGAGATTGATTTATCCACTACTGTCAGTCCCAGTAATCTGGGCAAGTACAGACAGACACCTTTGATTAATGAAAAAGTGGCTCAAGCATACAGGGACACATGTGCCAGTGTCACAATGGTGACACCTAGCTTTGTGGTCCCTGGACAATACCTACCAGGTGATAATTACCTGGTGACCAATGCCAGCAATGTCACTACTACACATAGTGTGGCACTTGTTAACTTTTCCTGGGGAGGGGTAACTGGCCTAAAAAGAGTTGTGGTTAGTGCTGATCTCCCAGTAGAATGTTTGTTGGGCAATGACCTGGAGAACTCTCTATGGTCAGAAGGTGAGTACAGGACTCATGCAGAGATGTTAGGGATATCATCACATGTCCTTGCTGTGACCAGGTCACAGGCCAAAAAGTGCCTCTCTGAACCTCAGGTCTTGGATCCTGTTTCAATGGACCAAGCACCTTCCAAGAAGAAGAACAGGAGGGTAAAGGCTGTGCCTTCCCAACTGCCTACAAGTGAGGATCAGCCTTCACAGGAAGATGATCTTGAGACCCCTGAAGGAACTGTCCCTGAAGAGCTTGAACCTGATCAGGTTGAGTTTCTGGGGACAGGGGGACCTTCTAGGGCAGACTTGGGGCAGGCTCAGTTAACCTGTCCTTCCCTTGAACCCCTCAGACAGCAGGATGCTGCTGAGGCTGCTGGGAATGCTCAAGGTACCCATAAAGTATATTGGGATGATGGGCTCCTTTATTCAGAGGGTAGAGACCCCAAGCCTGGTACAACCAGGAGGTTGGTCATACCTCTGCAATTTAGGGGCTTCCTTCTTACCTTGGCACATGATATTCCCTTAGCAGGACACCTAGGCCAGAATAAAACTTGGGACAGACTTGTCTGTCATTTTCACTGGCCTCACATGTCTGAAGATACCAAGGAGTTTTGTCGCTCCTGTGTGACCTGCCAAGCCAGTGGCAAAGCAGGTGGTACTACAAAGGCCCCCCTGATACCACTACCTGTGGTGGGGGTGCCCTTTGAAAGAGTGAGGATTGACATTGTAGGACCAATGGATCCCCCTACAGCATCTGGGCACAGATTCATACTGGTGGTGGTGGACCATGCCACCAGGTACCCAGAGGCAATTCCACTTAGGACCACAACAGCTCCTGTTGTGGTCAGGGCCTTACTTGGAGTTTTCTCCAGAGTGGGGTTTCCTAAGGAGGTAGTATCTGATAGAGGTGCCAACTTCATGTCAGGATACTTAACAGCTATGTGGAAGGAATGTGGTGTCAACTACAAGTTCACCACTCCCTATCATCCACAATGCAATGGGCTTGTTGAAAGGTTCAACAAGACCCTAAAGGGCATGATCAAAGGATTACCTGAAAAGCTCAGGCGAAGATGGGATATCCTTCTGCCCTGCCTTCTGTTTGCTTACAGAGAGGTTCCACAAAAGGGGGTTGGCTTCAGCCCCTTTGAATTGTTGTTTGGGCACCCTGTAAGAGGACCCCTGTGTTTGGTAAGGTAAGGATGGGAGTTACCTCTCAAAAAGCCCAAACAAGACATAGTGGACTATGTACTTGGTCTCCGCTCCAGGATGGCTGAGTATATGGAGAAGGCATCCAAAAACCTTGAGGCTAGCCAAGAATTACAGAAAGCTTGGCATGACCAAAAGGCTGTCTTGACTGAGTACCAGCCTGGACAGAAGGTATGGGTGTTGGAGCCAGTGGCCCCAGCAGCACTCCAAGACAAATGGTCTGGACCCCATACAATCATTGAAAAGAAGGGAGAGGTTACCTACTTGGTGGACCTAGGAACTCCCAGGAGCCCCCACAGGGTGCTCCATGTTAACAGGCTGAAAGCATATGTTGACAGGGCAGACATGGGCTTGCTCATGGCTACAGATGAGGGGCAGGAGGAAGAGAGTGACCCTCTCCCAGATCTGCTGACTCAGAACCCTGAGGATGGTTCAGTTGATGGTGTGGCCTTAGATGGCAGCCTCACTGAACATCAGCAAAATGACTGTAGACAAGTTTTGCAGTCATTCAGACATATGTTCTCCCTGACACCCAGTCAGACTAACTGGTGTACCCATGTGGTGGACACTGGTGATAGTCTTCCTGTAAAAAACAAGATTTACAGGCAACCTGACCATGTCAGAGATTGTATCAAGACTGAGGTGCAAAAGATGCTGGAATTAGGTGTCATTGAGCCTTCAGAGAGCCCCTGGGCTAGCCCAGTGGTTCTGGTCCCCAAACCTCACATCAAAGATGGAAAGAGAGACTCAATGCTGTCACCAGGACAGATGCACACCCTATTCCAAGGGCAGATGAGCTCATAGACAAATTGGCTTCTGCCAAGTATTTTAGCACATTTGACTTGACAGCTGGCTACTGGCAAATCAGGTTAGCTGAGGAGTCTAAAGCCAAGACAGCATTTTCTACCCCAGGTGGGCATTATCAATTTGTGGTAATGCCCTTTGGTTTGTAAAATGCACGTGCCACCTTCCAAAGGTTGGTGAATCAAGTCCATCTTCAATGGCTGGGGGGTAGACCCAAAGACATCGAGGGTGATGTGGTGGTTGTGAACTTTAGGGATCCTAACGCTGTCCAATTTATATTAAATTGGCCGTCAGGCATTACTAACAACTGCATAAAACCAAGACCTCTGACGTATTTTTATCCTAGGTCAGTGGTATTCGCCTCCCAGCATCCAACCACCCCAGCAGATAACATCTCTAACCCACCCTAGTTGCTATCCATCGATCATACAGAGTGCTGGGAACACCCAATACACTCTGTTCCCGCCAACTAGACAGAATGCAAGGGACTCGCATTACCTACCCCATCTGGCGCCAGCATCTGATTCCTATGGGTGGAATTATATGCCAGCCAGACCCTTCAATGTTAACAACAGAAAAATGAACCACTTAAAACCATTCACACCTCTAGAGACCACCAATAGATTTGATATATTTAGTGGACTAGATGATTGTGATTGATGCCATAAGACACTGGGGGGTGAGGGAAAAGGAATAAGAACTGTCAATGTTGGGGGGGTAGGGGGTGGGGAAAGTGGAATAAGTATTCTGCGCGTTGGGGGCATTGTCAATGAAACTACGGGAAGTGGAATAAGCATTTTGAGTGTTGGGGGCACTGCCAATGAAACTGAAGATTTGGGGAACACAGGGCTCTTACCTGTGGCTGTATTAACAACTAGGGATAGATCTACCTCAGATGAGAGTGATATACACCTAAATGTCTTGGTGTCACCTCAGGACAATCTGAGTAGTACAGAAGGTTCTTCGGTTGTACAACTTGAGGTTCTCCCTAGTTGCAGGGAGGTGGAAGAGGTACTTCTGGAATCGACAGTTGCAACAAGGCAGCCACTCAAATTGGTCTCCTGGAACATAGCCGGAGTCACAAAAAATCTGAGGGACCCAGATTGGGCTAACTATATTGATTCCTTCGACTTCTGCATGTTACAGGAGACCTGGTCAGTTGATACTCCATATAGATTGGGTTACAAAACTTATGGAATTGGTGCCATTCCATCTAGGAGTGGAAGGCCCTCGGGTGGTTTAATAACCTGGGTGAAAGTATATCTAAGGGTGAAAATCGAAGTGGTGGATACGAATTCCCCTGACATATTAGCATTAAAAATCACTGCACGAGAAGGGAAGAACCTATTTTTAATAAACATTTATAATAGGCCATCACCCGCAACAAGAGAATCACCAATACTATCCAAACTAGATTACCTCTTAAGTCATTTGGATGTCAGGGAGGATTTTATTATTGTGGCCGGTGATTTAAATTGCAACTATGAGCCAGTCATGGGTCTTGGTGATATCTTTGAAGAGGAAGACCAGGCTAATAGAATCCCCACCATGGATAATGTTAAATCAGTTAAATGTTCAACTTTGGCTCTCCAAATGACCAAAATATGCACAGAATACTGCCTTAGAGCTTGCAATGGACGGTTACCGTCTGATTGTGTGAAGAAGCCTACCTTTTGTAGGAAAAACTACAAAAGTAATATTGATTTTGTTATTGCTTCTATACCAACTTGGGCATACCTCCTTGACATTGAGGTAATAGAGAGACTAGAAAGTGACCATTTTCCCTTAGATCTTAAAATGGAAGCCTCACTGCTGGAGGTTATAGCTTCCTCTACTTCCTCAGAAGGATGTAATGGTGATAACAATGAGATCCATATTAACAATAATAGGCGATCACTAAAATGGCCACTTATATTGGACCATGGCGAAATTGTTGCAGAAATATACACACTTTTCGCATGTACATTTGGCCCATATCTAGACCGTATATCAGATGAGGAAAACAACACTCACTTTAAAACCTTACACCAAAATTTTTTCGATGCTCTCAAGCTTCTAGTTACTAAAATGCCTAAAAAAAGTCAGCAAAAGATACACAATCTATCCCACAGTAAACCCTGGTATGATAGTGCTTGCAGGGAGTCCAAAAGGGAACTTTTAACAACGATCAAATCTAAGGTACCCTTAGATATTAAAACAGCTAGGAACAATTACAAATCAGTACAAAAGGCTTCAAAAATAGCTTGGGAAGAGGAAAAATGGGCCGACATGCTGCTGGCCGCCAAATCACGTGATAACATAGCTTTTTGGAGGCTAGTAGCTAATGGAAACCATGTAGGGAGAGTGGTTAAGGACGTCTATTTGGACGAACAAACCTGGGTCATCCACTTCACTAGCTTGTATAAAAAATATGAAGAGCTCCCCTCTGATATGAATGCCCCAAGCAACGTACTCCCAACAGACTATCTGGATTTCACCTTAGGTGAAACAGAGTTGGTAATAACCCAAATAAAATCTGGTAAAGCCCCAGGGTTAGACAAGATTCCAGGAGACTTATATAAACATGATCTAAAAGTATGGGTACCTTATATCAACCACCTGTGCAATAAGTTTTCCCGTAACCCAGACTTTCCAGAAAGTTGGAAGGGAGCCGAAATAGTTTTAATTTTTTAAAAAGGAGACAGGATGGACCCCTCCAACTATCGTCCAATCAGTTTAATGGACATACTCCATAAAATCTATGCACGACATATTTTACTTCGTGTTAATGATTGGCTGGATGAAAACGCAATTTTAACTAGATATCAAGCTGGATTCAGATCCAAAGTCAGTACAATAGATCAAATCTTCCGATTTTGTTGCCTTTATTGGAAATATGTTAAGATCAAAAAGGGTCAATTATATGTCGCATTCGTCGATTTAAGGGCAGCATTTGATTTAGTGCCTCGCAAGTTATTATGGGAAGTATTGAGTGCAGTAGGGATGCCCAACAATTTAATAGTTCAAATCAAAGAGCTTCATAGAGGCAACTTTGCGAGAATCCGTTGGGGCCCTAATGGAGAACTAACCCCAAAAATTCCCATTGAGCGTTGTTGGACAGGCCACATGAAGGGCTCGCTCCCTCCCCGCAGGACAGGGCCCGGGCCACCGTCAGCATCATTGCCCGGCCCAGCCGCCATCTTGGACACGGCACCACGCGGCCGCGCGGCCTCAGCCCGACCCCAACCCTGGGCCTGGCCAGGCCCCGACATCCCGGCACCACCCTCCACCCAGGAGGTGAACGGACCACTTGGCAGGTCAATGGGAGTAAGAAGTGTCGATGGCTCTCCCCCGCCAGGTGCCGAGCACCCCCAGCCTCCTCGGGCGCTGGCTCCACCCCCCTGCTGGGTGTCTGGACTCCCTCATCCCAGGCCTCCCGACCTCCAAGAGCGAGGGTCCGGACATCAAAGGGCGCCAGACCTATAACTGAGGCCGCCCCAGGACAGGAAGGCAGTTGTATCCTGGAGTCGAGAGACACCGAGAAGAACTCATCCTTGACGGACTGCTGGCGCTGCCACAGCCCTGCCTTGTGAACTATTGTCCTGCCTGCTGGCGCTGCCGCGGCCCTCTGCAACCTTCATCCTCGTGGGACCTGCTGGCGCTGCCGCGGCCCTCTGCAACCTTCGTCCTCGTTGGGACCTGCTGGCGCTGCCGCGGCCCGTGGTAACCTCCATCCTCGTGGGACCTGCTGGCGCTGCCGCGGCCCGTAGTAACCTTCATCCTCGTGGGACCTGCTGGCGCGGCCGCGGCCCGTTGCAACCTGCATTCTCGTGGGACCTGCTGGCGCTGCCGCGGCCCGTTGTAACCTTCATCCTCGTTGGGACCTGCTGGCGCTGCCGCGGCCCGTTGCCACCTACGACCTCTTCGGGACCTGCCGGCGCTGCCGCGGTCTGACCCATCCGAACACCGAGCTCGAGGATTGTGAGCTATCACCGTTACACCTCCGTACCCGTGGGTACCAAGACTGTCCCGCTACCCCCTCCCCTTACTAGAGACTAGAATTGAGAGGATCATCGTGTCCTGATCGCCTTGTATCGTACCACTCTACTACCAGAAGTGCCTATAAAAGGTGTTACCCTGATCTTTGTGTGGTGTCCATCTGTGGGGGGGAAGTTACCTGTCTGTGCGATCACTGTGCTCGGCCGACCCTCCAGGTCCCCGTCTAACATTGGTAGCTAGCGGCGCGATCCGAACCAACGCGTACCGTACAGACAGTAACTCACCCTACGACTAAAACCACAATGACGACCAAAGAGAGCGGATCGGCGGAGAAGTTCCAGATGGAAAAGCTGGAGGAATACAACCACCGAGAGCTCAAACAATTTTGCATGGACTTAGGCATTGCTACCACCGGGCTAAGCACAAAAGAAGACTTCAAAAACGCCCTAGAGGCCTGGACAGAGACAAATACCGCAACCCCCCGGGACCCCGCAGCCCCGGAAGTCAACACCACCCGGACGGAGGAACGGAGAACAGGCCCGTCCCGTGAAGAGATCCAAGAGCGGGGAAAAAATAGATTACACGAGTTAGACTTGGCACGACTCAGATTAGACGGAGAATTAAAACTGGCGGAACAAAAAATAAACTTAGAACACTTACGGCTCAGAGAAGAGCGAGAGGAAAAACAGAGACAGAGAGACCTCGAAGAAAAAAGACTGGCATACGAGCACGAGTGCAAACTAGCGGAGATAGAAATACGCAAACTGAACAAAAACCTAGGGGTGCCCGAGCAACCGCACTCCCCGGGTCCTACCGAGCAGAAGGTCCACATCTCCAAGGATGTGGTCCGAGAATATCACCGGAACGACGACATACAGCAGTGGTTCAAGGCCTATGAGATTGCCATGACCGCCCACCGGGTCGCTCGAAGTGACTGGGGAGCCGGCCTATGGGGGAGATTCGTCAACGAGGGTCGTGATGCCCTCCTGCAGCTTCCGGACCATCAAATGACGTCCTATGACCACATGAAGGCCGCCCTCCTCAGTCGATATGGACTTACACCCGAAATGTACCGCCAAAGGTTCCGCAACTGCACCCGGATCCCAGGTACGACGTGGTTGGAATACGTGAACTATTTCAGCCGAGCCTTCGAGGGGTGGATCAAGGGTAACAACGTAACCACTTACGAACAACTCTTCAATCTCATTGTGTGGGAGCACCTCTCCAACAACTGCTTCGTCGAGCTCCGGCAGCACCTCCTCGACAGTAAATTGACTGAACCCCGGCAGCTCGCCACCGAGGCTGACCGGTGGGAGAGCACCCGAGTGGCCCGGAGTGGGCCGAATGAGCAGAACAGAACCAACCAAGGTCATCATCGTCCCCGAGGAGGAGGAGGAGGCCCGGGCCGGGGCAGAGACGCCGTCCCGGCCGCACCCACTAACGCCACCCCGGCCCCAGTAGGCCGGGGAAACCCCCCGATGCGCCCGGGGTTCCGAGCTAACGTGACGTGTCATCGATGCCAGCGAGTCGGCCACTATGCCAGTGACCCGACCTGCCCGAAGAACCAGGTCCCCGGGCCCCGCCAGATGGCGGCCGCCGCCCTGGGAGAAGAACAAGTCTCCGAAGACACGGAGACCTATGAGTCGGAGCAGTTCGAGTGGGAACCCGCCGCCATGACCCTGGCATGCCTGGGAGGAAGAGACATGGTCCCGCGGACTCCCCTGCCCGCCAACACTCGGAAGTACAGCCAATGGGTGAGCATCAATGGGCGCAAGGCCGAGGCCCTGCGTGACACCGGGGCCAGTGTGACGGCCGTCCGCTGTCACCTGGTGACCCCAGAACAAATCCTACCAAACGTACTTTGCCCCGTCCGATCGGCAGATAACTCGGAGAGCCTGTGTCGGATGGCCTGCGTCCCCTTCGAATGGGGAGGAGTGTCCGGCATGCTGAAAGTAACTGTCCGTGACGATGCCCCCGTAGACTGCCTCCTGGGGAACGATCTCGAGAGCTCCCCGTGGGCCGCTGTGGAAAGAAGAGAGCATCTGGGGATGTTGGGTCTCCCGGACTGGGCGTGCGTAACCACCCGGTCCATGGCCACCCGCACCATCCCTAGACCAGAAGAACCAGAATGGGCAGCACCTCCGCCCTCGATCACTCCAGAAGACGACTTCCTCCAGACCGACCACCCGGACCCCGCCCCAGAGGGGTCCCCACAGCCCCCCGAGCTTCCCGACCGGGCTCAGTGGCGTCAAGAAGGGGGGCCCACCCAGGAACAATTCCGGCAGGCGCAAAAGACCTGCCCCTCCCTCGAGGGATTGCGACAGCAAGCGCTCACCCAGAGCCAAGGAGACACCACCGGGGCCCACTGGGTTTATTGGGACAATGATCTCTTGTACAGCGAACAGAAAATCGCAGAACTGGGGGCCGGGCGAGTGCTGGTGGTGCCCCTCCACTTCAGAGACTTCCTGTTGAACCTAGCCCATGATGTCCCCCTGGCCGGGCACCTGGGCCAAGACAAGACCTACCACCGCCTGGTGACTCACTTTTTTTGGCCCAAAATGAGAAATGACGTCTCCAACCATTGCCGGTCCTGCCCGACCTGCCAGGCCAGCGGGAAGAGCGGCCGCAAACTCAAGGCACCCCTACAACCATTCCCCGTGGTGACCACCCCGTTCGAAAGGGTGGGAATAGACATTGTGGGGCCCCTGGACCCCCGAACAGCACAGGGGCATCGCTTCATCCTGGTCCTAGTGGACCACGCTACCCGATATCCTGAGGCGGTCCCCCTTCGTACGATAACAGCCCCAGTAGTGGGTCGAGCCTTGATGGGGATCTTCTCTCGAGTGGGCTTCCCCCGGGAAGCCGTCAGCGACAGGGGTACGAACTTTATTTCAAAGTATATGAAATCCCTCTGGCAGCAGTGCGGAGTCACTTACCGCTTCACCACCCCCTATCACCCCCAGGGGAACGGACTAGTCGAGCGGTTCAACCGCACCCTCAAGGGGATGATCATGGGGCTGGAAGAACCCCTACGCCGCCAGTGGGACGTGCTACTACCGTGCCTCCTCTTCGCCTACCGAGAAGTCCCCCAGAAGTCCCTCGGCTTCAGCCCCTTCGAACTCCTGTACGGACACCCCGTTCGCGGGCCTCTCAGCCTAGTGAAGGAGGAATGGGAAATGGCCCCCCTAAAGACCCCTCCGGACGTCTACAAATACCTCCTGACCCTCCGCAATCAGACCCGGAAATTCAGGGAGATCGCTAAAGCCAATCTGGAGGCCAGTCAAGAGGACATGAAGAAGTGGTACGACCAACATGCCTCCTCCATCGAGTTTGAACCGGGTCAGCAGGTATGGGTGATGTCCCCCATCGAACCGTGTGCCTTGCAAGACAAATGGACGGGGCCCTTCAAGGTGATCGAGCGCAGGAGTCCCGTCACCTATCTCATCGACCTGGAGTCCCCCCGGAACCCCCTCCGGGTCCTCCACGCCAACAGGCTCAAACCCCACTTCATGCGCTCAGAACTCAGCCTGCTGATGGCGACCGACAGTGGCACAGAAGGAGACTCCGAGCCCCTCCCTGACCTACTGAGGACTCGGGAAAGAGATGGCTCGGTGGACGGGGTCCGACTCTCCGATGCCCTGACCCCAGAGCAGCGTCAAGATTGCCGGGCCCTCCTGCTGCCGTTCGCAAACCTGTTCTCCCTCGCACCCGGAGTCACCTCCTGGTGCCTGCACGACGTGGACACGGGGGACAGTCCTCCTGTCCGACACCGGGCGTACCGGGTACCGGATCGGGTACGTACATGCATCCAAGAAGAAGTCTCCAAGATGCTCGCCCTCGGGGTCATCGAGCCTTCGGACAGTCCCTGGGCCAGCCCGGTCGTCCTGGTCCCCAAGGCCGCGGCACCGGGCACCACGCCGGAGCTCCGATTCTGCATCGACTATCGGGGGCTGAACGCGGTCACCCGAACCGACGCTCACCCTATCCCCCGAGCAGATGAACTAGTCGACCGCATGGGGGCAGCCCGCTACCTAAGCATCTTTGACCTGACAGCGGGCTACTGGCAGATCGGCCTCACCCCCAGGGCCCAAGAACGTTCCGCTTTCTCCACCCCGGACGGACACTACCATTTCAGAGTGATGCCCTTCGGCATGAAGAACGCTCCAGCCACCTTTCAAAGACTGGTGAACCAGGTATTGGCGGGCCTCGAAGAATTCAGCGCCGCCTACCTGGACGACATCGCGGTATACAGCCGCCACTGGGCCGACCACCTCCACCACCTCAGAGCGGTCCTGCAGGCCCTCCAACAGGCCGGCCTCACCATAAAGGCCAGCAAGTGCCAAATCGGCCAGGGGTCCGTGACCTACCTCGGACACCAAGTGGGGAGCGGTCTGGTGGCCCCCCTCCAACTCAAGGTAGCTGCCATCCAGTCCTGGCAACCCCCCGAAACACAAACAGAGGTCCGAGCCTTCCTGGGGCTCACCGGATACTACCGGCGGTTTGTGAGGGACTATGGCAGCATTGTGGGGCCCCTCACGGAACTCACGTCTAAGAACAACCCAAAACGAGTCAACTGGACTCCCGACTGTCACGCGGCCTTCGAGACGCTGAAGGCCGCCCTGTGCACCGCTCCGGTGCTCCAGGCCCCCGACTACAGCCGCGAGTTCATTGTGCAGACTGATGCCTCCGACCATGGTATTGGGGCCGTCCTCTCCCAACTGAACCCCGAAGGAGTGGACCAACCCGTGGCCTTCATCAGCAGACGCCTACTGCCCGAGAACAGTGCTGGAGCACCATTGAGCGAGAGGCCTTCGCAGTGGTATGGGCCCTCAAGAAGCTCCGGCCGTACCTCTTCGGAACCCCTTTCCGGGTACAGACAGATCATCGGCCCCTGCAATGGCTCATGCAGATGCGGGGGGAGAACCCCAAACTATTGCGATGGTCCATCTCCCTGCAGGGGATGGACTTCACTGTGGAGCATCGTCCTGGCCGAGACCACGCCAACGCGGATGGCCTGTCCCGCTTTTTCCGCCTCGACGAGGAAAGTCCCCAAGAAGATGGGTGACTCTCCCCGCCTTCAGCTGGGGGGGACGCATGTTGGACAGGCCACATGAAGGGCTTGCTCCCTCCCCGCAGGACAGGGCCCGGGCCACCGTCAGCACCATTGCCCGGCCCAGCCGCCATCTTGGACACGGCACCACGCGGCCGCGCGGCCTCAGCCCGACCCCAACCCTGGGCCTGGCCAGGCCCCGACATCCCGGCACCACCCTCCACCCAGGAGGTGAACGGACCACTTGGCAGGTCAATGGGAGTAAGAAGTGTCGATGGCTCTCCCCCGCCAGGTGCCGAGCACCCCCAGCCTCCTCGGGCGCTGGCTCCACCCCCCTGCTGGGTGTCTGGACTCCCTCATCCCAGGCCTCCCGACCTCCAAGAGCGAGGGTCCGGACATCAAAGGGCGCCAGACCTATAACTGAGGCCGCCCCAGGACAGGAAGGCAGTTGTATCCTGGAGTCGAGAGACACCGAGAAGAACTCATCCTTGACGGACTGCTGGCGCTGCCACAGCCCTGCCTTGTGAACTATTGTCCTGCCTGCTGGCGCTGCCGCGGCCCTCTGCAACCTTCATCCTCGTGGGACCTGCTGGCGCTGCCGCGGCCCTCTGCAACCTTCGTCCTCGTTGGGACCTGCTGGCGCTGCCGCGGCCCGTGGTAACCTCCATCCTCGTGGGACCTGCTGGCGCTGCCGCGGCCCGTAGTAACCTTCATCCTCGTGGGACCTGCTGGCGCGGCCGCGGCCCGTTGCAACCTGCATTCTCGTGGGACCTGCTGGCGCTGCCGCGGCCCGTTGTAACCTTCATCCTCGTTGGGACCTGCTGGCGCTGCCGCGGCCCGTTGCCACCTACGACCTCTTCGGGACCTGCCGGCGCTGCCGCGGTCTGACCCATCCGAACACCGAGCTCGAGGATTGTGAGCTATCACCGTTACACCTCCGTACCCGTGGGTACCAAGACTGTCCCGCTACCCCCTTCCCTTACTAGAGACTAGAATTGAGAGGATCATCGTGTCCTGATCGCCTTGTATCGTACCACTCTACTACCAGAAGTGCCTATAAAAGGTGTTACCCTGATCTTTGTGTGGTGTCCATCTGTGGGGGGGAAGTTACCTGTCTGTGCGATCACTGTGCTCGGCCGACCCTCCAGGTCCCCGTCTAACAAGCGTGGTGTTCGCCAAGGGTGCGTTTTGGCACCTACACTCTTTTCCCTTTTCGTGAATGACATCCTCTCATATCTTGAGGGATGCGAAAAAGATTCTCCTAAACTGAATGGCGAAAAGGTAACTTCCCTACTATTTGCAGACGACACTATTTTGATCTCCCAAACTAAAAGAGGTCTCCAGGCTCTATTGAATTCCTTCAGTGAATATTGCAGCAAGAAGGGTCTGGAGATAAATGGGAAAAAGACTAAATGTATGGCCCTAAACCCTACTAAATCAGACAAAGGCTGCTTAACCCTTAAAGGAGTAAAACTAGAATCAGTCCCCCATTTTGCATATTTAGGGGTGACACTGGACTCCAAATTTTCCTGGAAGGCTCAATTGGAAAAAAGTAAAATGACATTTTCCCAGAACGTTAAACCCATCCTTAGGGAACAAAGCCTGAGTACCAGTAAAGCTGTTTTGCAGGCGGTTGAACTTTTCAAATTTAAAGTACAGCCAGCAGTGCTCTATGGTGCAGAAATTTGGGGCCCTGGGTCCAAGGGCACTTTTAGTGTCCTGGACAATAATTTTATGAGAAGTTTGGTAAGGGTTCCGAGAGGCACACCCATTGTGCCCCTTCAACTAGACCTAAACCTTAAAAGGACAGACCACCACACTATAATACGCCCATTGCTCCTGTGGGTTAGGTTATGGCGGGTACCCGAATTACAAGATTACAGGGATGGGCTAAAAGAAATTATGGAGCTAGATAATCTTAAAGTTATCCCGTGGTTTAAACTTGTCAAAACTTGGTTTACTAACCTAGGTCTGAAACATTTTTGGGAGAACCCAGACCAACTACCATCTGATCCGAAACAAATATTAAAAAGGGCCTTCTGGACCTTTATTGCTAACATGATCAAGAGTGCTCCAACTGGTGGGACCTTAGTGACAAAGTTTCTCACTTTTAAGGACGAACCACAATTTGAGTCCTTTTTGGATGAAATAGAGCCTCCACTCGCTAAAACTTTATTTTTAAAATTCAGATAGGGTAATCTCCAAATAAGCTCAACCTTGGCACGTTGGGCCAGTGGCCCAAATGTTTCAAATCCAGTGACAGATGAACTTTGCCCTATGTGTGATAGCCACCAGAAAGAAAATGAGCAACATATCCTCTTTTTCTGCCCAGTATATGCAAAGGCCAGGAAAAGATGGATAAAACCAATTTGCCTAGTGTTAGGCGTGAGATCATGTACACAGGCCTTGAGAATTTTTTCAACTAACACAACTCAACCTATAGTATTTAGTGTTAGCAAATTTTTACATTGTATTTTTTTCCAAAGGAAAAAACTGGGATACCAATTGTAAACGGGATCAACTCCAGAGATAGAACTGACAAACTTTTTTAGCTATTAGTGGGGGGCCCACTGTTGAACTCTATGATTGTTTGTGTATCGATTGTCTCCAACATGAAATGTATTGTTTTTAGCGAATGGTTTTTAGTTCCATGCTGTACAGTTTTTCCTTGTTCTTTTTTTTTATTGTATGTTTATGTAATGTTCTTTTATGGCAACAAAGCCGAAATAAAGAATAAAGAAAGTCCTTACTGGGTTGGATGACTTTTGCGCAGCATATCTGGATGATATTGCTGTCTTTAGCTCCACCTGGGAGGATCACCTGGTCCACCTGAAGGAAGTGCTAGAGGCTCTGCAAAAGGCAGGCCTCACTATCAAGGCAACCAAGTGCCAGATAGGGCATAGTAAGGTTGTATACTTGGGCCACCTTGTAGGTGGAGGCCAAGTTCAACCACTGGAGAGTAAGATCCAGTCCATAAAGGACTGGTCCCCTCCAACCACCCAGACTCAGGTCAGAGCTTTCTTGGGCCTGACTGGGTACTACAGGAAGTTTGTTAAGAACTATCGGTCCATTGTGACTCCTCTTAATGATCTGACATCCAAGAAGATGCCCAAAAAGGTTCAGTGGACAGTAAACTGTCAAAAGGCATTTGATGACCTGAAGAAGGCCATGTGCTCTGCACCTATCCTGAAGAGTCCTGACTACTCAAGAGAGTTCATTGTCCGAACAGATGCTTCTGAGTTGGGAGTGGGAGCTGTGCTTTCACAACTTAATGTAGCTGGTCAAGACCAGCCCATTGCTTTTATTAGCAGAAGGCTGACCCCCAGAGAGAAACGTTGGTCAGCAATTGAGAGGGAGGCCTTTGCTGTGCTGTGGGCCCTGAAGAAGTTGAGACCATACGTGTTTGGCACTCCCTTTAAGATTCAGACCGACCATAAGCCCCTCTTATGGCTTAATCAGATGAAGGGTGAAAACCCCAAACTGCTCAGGTGGTCCATTTCCCTACAGGGGATGGACTTTACAGTGGAGCACCGCCCAGGGACTGACGATGGTAATGCAGATGGTCTCTCCAGGTACTTCCACTTAGAACATGAAGACACAACTGGTCAAGGTTAGTCTAATGTCCCTGCATTTGGGGGGGGGTTGTGTAGGATAGTAGGGTCTGCTATCCTTTGGTCACCCCAAATTTTTGCTTTTTGCTTCACTGGTTTATGACTTAATGTGGCTGTGGGCCTGCTAATCAGACCCACAGCCTGCTGTTCTCTCTCTAAATTGATGCCAATGCACATTAGGTGCATTACGAAATTGGAACTGGTTCACCTTATTGGCCCCTGTAACAGTGTACCCCAGGTACCCAGGGCATAGGTGCTTCCAAGGCCTACCAGGGGCTGCAGCACGTATTGTGCCACCCCTGGCCTGGCCTCCATATTTGACACAACTGGCTGATCACTCAGCTGGGGTAAGTCAGTGTAATCACCCCTTACTTAGGTGTAGTATGCCTATACCTAACCCAAAATGGACACATATGAACCTATCAGCCACCCCCATGGAAGGCCTCTCTTTAATCCTGGAGGCAGAGTGCTTGGAAATATGTGAGATGGTGCTCTGGCATGAGCTGAGCCTGTCTGCAGCTTTCGGAACCAATTCCTTTAGCTGTTCCATGATACTGCCATACCATATACTCTTAAGTGCATTATGAACCTCGCGGTTAAATGCTATCTTTGGTTTGGCTTTATCAAAACATGTCGAGTAAGGTGTCATACGAATTGGAATACTACCCCCTCACCAGTTCTGGCAACGGGGGTAGCATTCCACCCTTCTAGAGGGACACAACATGTACATAACCTGAAACCCGGGTAAAGTTAAACATGAGCCTCAGCATCACAAAATGGATGCTGCCACCACAGACACAAGTCTGACCTCCTGCTGCTGGGAGTCCTTCCAGCGAGGGCGGCTTGGACAAAGGGTTTCCTGCCTTGGGAGGTGCTAGCACCACCCCAGACAGGGTTTTGTGTATTGGATAGGACAGGGCTGAATAGAATCAGACATGCCTGGGGCACACAAGGTGTCCCTGTGCATATGCCAGTTCAAACCGGTGCTGGGGCTCTCCAGCCCCAGTCTTGGCGCAAAGCTGGACAAAGGAAAGGGGGTGTAACCACCCCCCTTCCTGGTCCCACCCAGAGGAGGGACCTAGCAGGTAATCCGGCCCCTAGATTTGGAATAAGAGTAGGAGCTGTGTCCCAACACTTCAGATCATCCTGAACTCGACTTGAAACTAAGAAGAAGACAGGACTTCGACATTCTGCTGCACAGAAGACTGAAGAGAATCTCCCTTGTGGCCAAGGAGTGACCACCCTGTGAATACAGGCACCAACCAGCAACTCAATGTCTGCTTTGCCGCCACCTCCTGCCGGAGCCCGAGCCCAGAGCCCAACGAGACCCAGACTCCCAGACATCTCAGAGCCTGATCCACAGTCCCTGCAAAGAAAGGACCCATGGAGGCACCGAGAGACGTGGGACCGGACATCTCGGAAGACCCTCGAAAAGCTGACTGCGCAGCACCTGAGGCACCCTCGATGCTGTGCTTTGGGGTTTGAAAAGCCCCAACCCCGAGCAGCATTTGCACTGAAGATCAGCCCCCCAGCATCTCCACGATCTGCGTGGGGCCCTTTTGCACTTTGCCACTCGACGCTCCATCCCGGTCACTTGCCACGTGGCTAGTGGCCATCTTGGCGACGAAAACTACAACTTGCACTGCTGGTCTGGTTGCTCCAGACTGGCCCTTGCTACCCTGAAAAGGAGCACCTGTTCTGACCTTGCTGGTCCGAGTGATAAGCTTTTTCCACTTCCTGCGTGGCTTGCATTAGCCAAGTTCTGTTTGCTCCAATCAAGTTGCCGACACCGCCATCAGCTAGAACCTTTGTGGGCCAGCTCGTGATCGACTCCTGGACATCCGTGACCTCTTCGTGTCCACGTGGCTGTGGAGACAAGCTGCATCTCTTCACATGTTTGCACCCGACATTGCCTGGTTCCATCCTGGTTCCACAGTAGTCACTGGCTAGTGACTTTGAACATTGTCCCCTCTGCTTTCAGGTCTTCACCTCTTCAGATCCACCCTTGGATCCACCGGAACTCTCCTAGACGACCCGCCTGCAGCATCTTCAGCTCCAAGCACCATCGACCTGCGTGACGAAACCCGACACAACTTCGCACCTGTGCACCCGATTCCTGTGGGTGAGGTAACTCAGCAACGCCGGTGTTCCCACACTGGTATACACCTCTAGTGCCTGTGTCTAAAGTTTTATTCCTGTAGTTCCATCGGAAGGTTCCTAAAACACTAACTTTGTAACTTTTACGCACCATTGACTTAACATTGGTGCATGCGTGCACTTTGAGCACTGCACCCGAGTCCCGCGGGCCTTTCCCGACTTCATCACTGTTAGTCCCGAACAGCTCCAGCGATTCCCCAGGCCCTAGGCCTCTTTCCTTTCCCCATAGTGGTTCTTATGCCACTATTTTAGTATATGGTTTAGGTGGCCCCTAGGGCTCATCCATATAGTGCAACTTTTGTATATTTAAACTGTGTTTTGTTTTAACGCATTTGCTTCTGTGCTCATAAAGAGTATAGGGGATATTTGTAGAAATAAATCTATATATATTTTCAATATATATCTGTGTGGTGTCCTTTCATTTGGTATTCAAGGGGATTGTGTATGGTAAAACAGCTTGCTTCACATGCCTTTACAGAGTTTAGCCTAAGACTGCTTTGTCCACGCTACTAGGATAGCTGGTCTATTAAGGTTGACTTACAACCAATCATCATAAGGGTTGCTTGGCATGGTACAAGGTGATCACTAGAACTAGTGAGCATCATATACCAGGCCAATTTCTCACAGTCGGGACTTCTTCACTGCACACAGTTGCAACTCCAATCTGGCAATCAAATATGTCTCAGAGTAAGTTGGTGGGGATGAATTGGTCAACCCCACACAAATAATAAGTAAATAATAATGTTCCCTATTAACTATATTTTTTTTATTTGTTTGTTGTTTTGGAGCATCAAAGAAAGAAAGAAAGCAGATCAGCGATAGACTTGAGACTGAAAGAGAAAGTTCTTTGGTTATTGTTGGCCCAGGCCTAGTAGTCGGGAAGTAGAGCTTGTCCTCAAACTCTGGTGGTACGCCCAGAAGTAGGTTATCTAACATACTACTTCCATGACCTGAGTCTCCCTTATCTTCCTACTGTGGTACTTCTGGTATCGAGTAATTCAGTGGTACGAACTGCTGATTCATTATGATCATGGTTAATCCCTCCATATTTTGGAGCAAGAGACTTGTCCTTTTCATACTACTTCCATGACCTGAGTCTCCCTTATCTTCCTACTGTGGTACTTCTTGTATCGAGTAATTCAGTTGTACGAACTGCTCATTCATTATGATCATGGTTAATCTCTCCACATTTTGGAGCAAGAGACTTGTCCTTTTCACTGTGACAATGGCACCAGCAGCACTGAAAAGATGCTCAGCAGAGACACTGGCTACCGAGCAAGCCAGATAGTTTACTGCCAGACTGCTGAGCACTGGCCATTAGCGCCTCCTCCCATACAATACAGAAGTGGGTTTTGATCAAGGTAGACCTCTGTTGCATCATCCAGATAGGCCTGGACCATTCGCTCAATGATCATTGCTGGTGCTCCACTTTGCTCGACCTCTTTTGCCTTTGCCACTACACTGGACTTGAGCCCTTCCAGCTAGAAACTACTCAGTTGCAGATTTTGGGGCTGATGTTCCTGGTCTTGTTGTTGAAGGTGTTCTTGTTGTTGGTTTTGTCTACTGTGAAAAAGATTGAACACGCACTGCTTAGTTGTTTTGGGATGCTGGAAACATTGTAGCGTGCCACAGAGGTCTCACTCTCTGACCTTGGAGTGTTTAAGGAATAACTGTATAAGAGCTTTCTCTACATTTAGAGCATGTCCCTCTGGGCGCGGTTATGGTAGTCGCTGAGCGCGGTTTTCACATGATTATCCAAATGTGTGCAAAATCATTTGTACGATGTGAGTAGTTTTCAATTGATTCTTTATTCATATAATCAAGGTTTATTGACTTCATTCAACGTAGAAGTTTCATCCTTATTATATGCCAAGCAATTTTTTTATATCATCCCAATGCATTTCAGACTCTGGATGAGTCCTTCCTCAGGGGAAATCTAGACATAAATGAATGTAAAAAAAAGTAAGTTCAATGAGGATCCACATCCTGTGGATTATTATGCTGCTGACATCATCTGTAAACCAGTGTCTTTCAAGCTGTTAACATCATCTGTGCACCAATGTAATTCAGTGGGCTGTGATGAATATTAAATGGCTGTTATCACATAACTGTGCTTTCGATAAGCAAACTTAAGTATAGGAACGATAAAATTAGAATTAAAAATGTGTTAACTTGTGGTCCGAAATATTCAGGCAAGTCCGTGATTGATATCGGAATTTGTGCCAAAACATGCAGTGCGGGGCGTTGTTGCCAACAATAATGGTAATTTTGAAAATCGGAATGGTGTTTTAAAAGATAAAAGCGAGTTTCAAACGTCGGCGTGTTATTCAAGCAGTATTAAAACATACAGTGCGGGGCGGTGTTGTTAACAATAACGGTGATTTTGGAGATCAACGTGGTATTTAAGAAAATCGGCGTGTTTAAAAAATAAACAGAAGTTTCAAAGGTCGGCGTATTATTCAAGCATTATTGTTGCTTATGCGGCGTTCTTGATAAGAGCGTATCTATCCTGATTACGTCTATGTTAGAAGTTAATAATTTAGTCAATAAAAGTGATGTTCTCTTTAACCCTGGGCGAAGCACTACGCTACGCTCGCGGAGTTTTCGCAACTTCGCACTACGCGAGCTGCACGTAGCACAGTGCGAACATGCGTAGTGCAGCGTAGCGTATTGCAGCGGTCATTTTTTGCTTGTTCGCGGTCCTGAACGTCATGTTCGCGACCACGAGCAAGCAAAATGACATCCCGGCAAGATTCTCAACGCGAGGAGGTCAGGTTTCTCAATGTGAGTGGTTGTGCATGCTCGCGACCGCTCTCAATGGGAAACTACCTGTTCGCGTTGAGAAAGCTGCCGCTCGAGTAATAATCTACTCGAGCAGCAGAAAACTAGAGCTCGCACTGTGCAAGATGCCGTTTTCAATGCTTGCACAGTTCCGGATGCTTGTCCGCACTGTGCAATCATTGAAAACGCATCTTGCACAGTGCGAACATTCTACTACGCAGCTCGCGTAGTGCTACGTGAAGTTCGCGTAGTGCGAAGTGCACTTCGCGTAGCTTCGCGTAGCTTCGCGTAGCACTACTTCGCGAACTACGCCCACCCTTAGTTCTCTTACCTCCGCTTGGGCAGTGATATACGTATTATTTATCCCTATATGGATAAAGAATACGTATATCACTGCCCAAGTCTCCGCTTCGGCAAGAGAACATCACTTTTATTGACTAAATGTAGGCTGCTTCGTGCCTCTAATTCCCTGCTGCTCTTTTTCTAGCTCACTGCCTTGCTCAGCTATCCATATTTTGTATTTTCTAGCATCCACATCTAAAAAAGGAATGAAAGTGGACAATAATGGTTTGTACCATGGATCAAGAATTGTGGCACAGATGTAATGTTTGGAGGACACAATGTTTCTTTGCACCCTTATATTAGCCGACAAGTGATGGATTAAGCACTCTGCCAAGACATATGCATTTTCTTTTTCCTCCACACCTGTGTTCCTTAGCAAACATCTCCCCATAGCATGTGCAAAAACTGGATAGTTTGGCCCTTGGTACTGTCCTATTTACTGACTTCCCAAGTGACACCTCAAAAGGAAGCAGCATCTCTGTCAGGCATTTGACTAGGCCTCATAGGTTCATCTCAATGATCATGCCGTTCACAGTTGCATCCTCTCTTTGCAAAACATATTCATTGATAGGTCTGTACTGCTCAAACAGACGTTCAAGTATGTAATAAGTCGAGTTCCAGCATTTTGGCTGGGATTCAATTTCAGGCAGATGGCTGCCACAAATTCAAGAAAACCAACACCTTCTACAAAGAAAAAGGGAGATGGTCCAGCGTAAACATTTTATCCAGCTTTGTGTTGTACAAACATGCCATTGGGTAGTTTCGTTCATATTACCCCTCTGGCCTAATCACGGGAGGAAAAGTAGCCTGAATTGTTTTCTTTCCTGATGCCACTGATGCAGGTGACTTCTTGAGAGCAAGCAGTGGTAGACTCAATGTGCTCTGTCCTCAGTTGCCTGGGTGTCTCGACCTGAGTCTTCTGCCATTGCGAAGTTGCTGATGTGGGCAATACAACTGCACTGCTGGGGAGAGGGCTGCTTTGTGTAAAAAATATGTCTTCCTCTCTTTACCTTCCAACATGAACAGATCAGATACGGATTCCCTGCCCATCTGGCTTTTACCCTCCTTCGCCCACAACAGAAGCAGTTTTTGGCCTCCAAGGTGCGCCTCCCAATGGATCGCCTGGTGCTTTCTCAAATGGGCTGTCTGATCCTGGCCCCGACCCCATAGTCTGTTCCAAGCTTACCCCACCTTAAACTTGGTCCACTAAGGGAGCATATGGTAATGCTCACCTCCTTCAGGCTAACAAGAAAGTAGTCCCAAACTGGGGAACTCAGCTTTCTGATGCTGCCACTGCCAATGTAGGATGAGCTGGTGGTAGGCAGGTATTTTAACATTTGACTTTCTGTAGTACCTACTTCTACTGAGGTGGTGGTGGATGTGGGTCTCTGCCAGGACTTTGCAAATATGGCAGCTGGTGGTGGTTGGCTCTGTGGTACCACTGCCAATTCCCCCTGGGAAGTTGGGATGGGGTAACATCAGTCTCCACTTAGGCTGGGCTAACATCCATGATGACTGGCTCGTCAACATATGTCTCCACAACTCTAAGGCTTTCTGTAACCTTCCTTTTCCCTAGCCTTGTCTTGTGGCATGTTTCACTCTCAGATCGAGGCGGGATCCAAGTGGTGTCTAGATCATCAGAAATGGGCTAAAGGAAGAAGATAATGCACCACTAACCTTCCTTTTCCTAGCTGGAAATCTGGAAGACAATTGATTTTCTGAAAGAGCCAATTTCTCTACTTCCGCAGCATGGTGCTCAATCTCTTGAGTTGCTTCTACCTTGGGAGGAACAACTATTGGCAGTTGTGGCTGTTGTTGTCCACTTCTTTATGTTTCCTGCAATGATTGGGTACTACTTTGAGATAAGTCAATGTCAACATCACTTTTCGTCGGCGTTGCAGTGATTAGAATGGCTGACCCTGTCACAGGTTTTGGCTTAGCCTTAGATTGGGATGTGTCCACTGATTTGGGGTGCTGCTCTCTGCTTGCTACCCAGAGGCCGGTGCAGCCGGCACAGTTTATTTTTTCCCCCAAAAAAAGATCTGGGGTGACAACGACACTGACAGTATAAAAAATGGCCCTTGTTCACAAGGCATGTGGAATAAAGGCAAATAATGGCCTATGGCAAACACAAACACATACTCATCTGACAAATGGTAAAACAGAGAAAACAGCATTAATTCAGCAATGCCAAAAACAAAAATTAACACAGCTAAAAGTGTTTACAACAACACACATCCTCCAAAGGTATTACCTATACTGTGTGTATAAAACAAAAAGTGAAATATCACTGGATATACACATTTTGTATTTCAATCCAAATCCATCCGTGGCCTAAAAAAGCTGTTTTGTCCAACAGACAACACAGAAACAGTTGTTTCATGCACTGATCACTAGTACTGGGCCCACTGGCTGGAAGGCCCATTGGCAGACTAGGCCACATGTATAAGGAACATGGAGAAAATGGACTAAACTATGCAACATTTTTCCTGTACAAATAAGGAAAATTCCATGCATAACAACAACAACAACAGCAAGGAGGCATGGCCACAAACAAAGAACAAATGCAAGCCTATGGCTAATGTACACTGATTGCCTACACAAATTAGCCGTCAGCCACATGGTCATCACAACAAAATGCGGGAGGCCTAGAAAACAAAGAACGCATGCAGGCCATTGGCAAAAGCACACTGACTGCCTACACAAAATGGCCACCAGCCACATGGTAACAACAACCAGCATTAAGGAATGGCCACAACAAAGAAGACAAGCAGGCCTATGGCAAAAGCATACTGGCTGAATAAAAAAAGATGACCGCCAGCAATATGGTCACAACAAGAAGCAGGAGGCCTAGAAAACAAAGAACACATGCAGGTCTATGGCAAAAGCACACCGGCTGGTTAAACAAAAGGGCTGCCTTCAAAGTGGTCACAACAACAACCAGCAAGAAGGCCTGGCCACAGCAAAGAAGACATGCAGGCCAATGGCAAAAGAACACTGGCTGGATAAACAAAATATCTGCTAGTCACATGGTCACTGACAACAAGAGGCAAGAGGCCTGTAATACAAAGAGCACATGCAGGCCTATGGACAGTCCACTAATTATACAAAATGCCCCCTGGCCACATGGCATGTAGAACTAAGGCAAATGGTGGCCTACGGTAAACACTGGGCGTAGTTTGCCTAGTGGGGCTACGCAAAGCTACGTGAAGTGGGCATGATGCTACGCCCGGTCACGCGCTTTGCGTAGCCCCACTACGCACCTCCCGCCTCCCTCCCGCCCTCTTCTGCAAATATAATTTTATCTTGCGAGAAATGCGCATGCGGGGCGGCCGTGCATGCACATTTCGATGGGAGAAGTCGTGCGCAAAATAGAAGAGGGAGCTCCGGGACGCCGCTGACCTGGTAAGTGCTTTTATATACTTTTACTTTACTTGGGACCTTAAAATTATGTTTGTAGAAGAGGGCGGGAGGGATGGGGGTGGCGGGCAACTTCGCTCCATCCACGGAGCATGCGTAGTGTTGCCTACTACGCCTACTTTGCAAAATGCAAAGTAGGCAACACTATGTACACTCCGTGGGCGGACTGTAGTCTTGCGCCCAGGGTTAAAATACACACTGGCCAGACAAAGAAGGCATGGTTAAACAGAGAACACAGCATTAATTCAGCAATAAGAAAAAATTTAAATAAGCAGGGATAAAAATGGATGTTTACAACAACACACATCCTTCAAAGTCATTACCCCACCTAGTCCTATACACTGTTTGCAGGAAGAAAGAAAATGTTGAATACCACAAAAAAAACACATTTTGTATTTCAATCCAAATCCATTAATGACTAGCACTGGCCCTACTGGCTGATAGGCCAATTGGCAGACTAGGCCACGTAGTGAATTAGATCAATATTGCAAATGTATAAAAAAATGGAGAAAATGTAGTAAACTGTGAAACACTTTTCCTTTACAAAAAAGAAAAAGAAAATGCAAAGAAATCACTAAGCTCCTACTGAAACAACAAGCCACGAACCAAAATATAATTGAAAAAGTAATTAAAAGTAAAAAATAAATCCTGGTGCATGGCCCCAATCAAACAACTTACTTATAAAATCTCTAATACAAAGAGCCTAAATCCAATGTGCAGCAGACGCAAAGGGTGACCCTTCTGGCTCCAATTCCAAATGAAAAGTGACCTGGTGATGGAAAGAGCACTGGGAGGAACTTACTGGACAGGTACAAGAATTTGGAGACTCTGGGGCACTTCCTTCCAGTTAAAAAAAAGTGAAAAAAGGCCTCCTCACACAAGAAAAACCAGTGCCAAATGTAAATTCGAGGAGGTGTTTAACTCCAAATCGGCAGTTCGGAAAGATTTTGATGCTTCTCCGGGAGAGAATTTTCCCCAGATTGCAGCCATGGTGGATTCTGAGCATTCAGGATGGCATATGGCAGAAAAAATCTGCTGGAAGTCACTTGCGCACCTGAATGGCGTTGGTGACAGCAAAATCTCGCTGGAGCATGCGGCGGACTAGTAAATCTCATGGCGCCCACGAACTGCCCTGAAAATCTCATGGGCAATCGCGAGCACCCTGCAAGTTGTTCCTGCAAAACGATATTTTGAGCACCCCAACCCAAAAAAATCTTCGCTCGGTTGCAGAGTTTAAGGGTAATTTGCGTTCTCGGCAGAACGCGGAGTTGTCAAATTCCGCGATCGGAACAGAGTTTTACACCTGGCTTAGTAAGGATCCTAAGCTTCTCTACAGGACACATGAGGGGAAAAACAGTATCAATTTTTTGAGCAATCCAACACAGAAAATCTTCATGACTAAGGGCTGTTGTCCCATGACAGAGTTAATAATAAGGGGGCTAATTACAAGCCCTCCGCCTTGTGGAGCCTGTACTGGAGGCGCAGCCCCAGGCGGTGCTGGCCGAAAAGCATGGGCAACAAATTGAATAAAGCTTCTATACAGATGGACTACTTGAGTATATAACAAACAGACATCTGCCACAGTAGCAGTAGCATAATGTGAATATGGAGTAAAACTGGCCAAAACAGGCCATGTGGCCTATAAATACTTAAGGGGCCCAAGCGAATAGAAGCAAGAAGATGGGAAAGGGCTCCATTAACCCAAATCTGGTGTTCCCAGGCCGTAAGAGGAAGCTCAATGATTGCATAAGGGCGATAAGCCGCAGGAACATTAGCCTCTGTATAACAATGAAAAATATTATCATTCGCATCAACAGCGGGGAACTAAACCCAGGAGAAAAAAAACCTCGAAGTGGTATGCAGGGTCTGCCTAGGCCACAAAAACAATGGGAGACCCCGCAATAGGGACCCCATTCTGCAACAAATGTTGAGTTACCGCCATAGGGAAACATAAGGCATTCAAACAGCAGCACAAAAATGGGTATGAACTTTTTAAAATTCAAGCTTGAAAAACCTACCGTAAAAGGAAGCACCCACAAACTGAAGAGGGAAAGCTCCCACACCACAGACTCCTTGCAACAGTGTGAGGGTATTGTGGACAAAAACATGCACTACTCAGGGGTCCTGTAAGTAAGAACCAGACCAAATGTTGGTGGTGCCATGTTGCAGGGATTCTGCTAAATCACAGAACTATGCTTAGGACCATAGAACTTTAGTAGGCAGGGACTGAGTGATCCTACCACCTTGGTACCAATGAGCTCGGGACCAACTACCTATAGTATATAGTGTCTCACTTGCCCCCTACTCTCTCACAGAGTAACAAGGATTAGACACTCCAGAAGAGCACAACACTACCGACCCTCAAGAATTGCGGTAACAGGACACACACTTTTGCTCTCTCACTTGTACTTGTCCACAATAAAATCTGACAGAGAAACAAGAAAAGTTTAAAATATTTATTTTAACTATCATGCTCTAGTATGCAGTACAAAGTGCCACAAAAGGTAAAAAGATGCCTAACACAAATACGGTCAGCATATTAAGTAATCCATAAATCATAAAAGGAGCTATCATTGTATAAGACAGGGTGAACTAACTCCCTCCCCTTTTACAGAAGCAAAGTGATTATATATCAGAAGATCACTGGGTGTTTGCAGCAGACCCTGTACCTTAGCATGCACAGATGAAGGTTCTACATCACAGTTGTAGTTGCAATCTTGTCTGTGTATTTGCCTGTCAGTGCATACTTTTATGAGCATGTGTTCCCAAGCAGCAGCTGCTGTGTGTGTTTTGTTTATGTGCTAGAGCCTGAACAAAACATAATAACAAGGGGCATTGTTGTTTGACCTTGTCTACAGTGTTCAGAATAAATCCCAGGAAAATACAGAACACAAAATAACAGTAAGTCCTGTGTGAAAGTACAGAGTGGCACAAAGCAAAATATGTGTGTATTGTAAAGTGTGAAAGCAAAGTAAGTACTCCAGCTTGTTCATGCTAACATAGGGAAAATGGCAATAGGCCTGCACGGGACATGTGACAATGTTAATGTGCCCATTAGAGAAGGAGAAGAAACACCACCAGAAGGTATGCCAACTCGCATTATGGTGACAGGGGAGGGCTATTACACATGTCTTTAACTCGCACAATGGCATAAGATTATAGAAAAAGATGGTGCATTACAGTTTTTCTGTTACTGAACATTCAATTTGAGAAGTATTGAGAACGTGTCGAGAAAGTTGTACAAAATGAAACAGCCTCCTCGACCTACCCCATATGGAGCATTCACTTTTCATGTTGAATGTTTGTGAAGCATTCATTTCGTCTTTATTTCGACAAAAAGATGTCATAAAAGATACACAATAAAATTTCAACATACATTGTTACAATTGTTAAAATACAGAAATACAAAGTTCCGTGAGATTCATTCTTCATAAAAAACATTATCTAAAGTCAAAAGACAAGAAGGCAATCAGCCAAAAAAACTCTAGTTACCAGTACCCCCGAAACACCCAAGCATTGTACGCGAATACATTTGATCTCATTTTACCACGTACTTTCTTCTGATATTCCACATAGCAGCCAGGTATTTCATAACAGCAAAGACAATTATTGGGGATAAATCTGTTTTTAGTATTCGATAGGAGTGAAAACACTGCCTGATCCCCAAGTTTTTGCAAATAGGGATGATCCACTTCCTCCTAGGAATCTGGTAGGAAGGGCAGAAGAACACTATGTGCAACTTATTCTCTATCTCCGCAGTGCATGCTGGACAGTTTCTGGGAGCATTGAGGCGCCAGCGGCTGGTGAGGGCTCTTATTGCTAGGGAGTCATATCTCCATTGGAGGTACAACTTCCTATAGCCATTGGGGCTAATGGTATCAAAAGCAGACTCTAATTTATAGTGATCTTTTAGTGCCAAGAATGTACTCGTCATTGTCCCCATTTGGGCACTCGTTAAGGAGGCAGACAAATTATGCTCGTAGTACAGACTAACAAGCTCCTTACGGGATATACCCCTGCACGCTTCTTCAGGGTTGGTCCATAGCAAGGGGCAACCTAGCCTGTCAAATTCCTGCTTGATATATGTCAGCCAGGGGAAATTCCAAACATTTGGGAATTTTAACAATTCTGCCAGCTGGTGCCTGTAGCTGGTGAGTTCAGGGGTTACCCAAAGTCGCCTCCAAAAAGTTAGAGGCTTAAGTCCTAGTTCCTCCTTAAGTGATCTCAATCCCAGATCCAACCTAAGGGGGAGTAGGGGCGTACTAGCGGGCAAGGATACCAACTGCCTAAGAAACCTATTTTCCGTAACGGTAATTTCTGGTGGACAACTGTGACCCCACAGTTCCCTTCCATAGATCACCGCTCCCCGTGCCTGCATTTTATAGATTTCAAGAGGTGGGCAAATAGGTTTTATTGTAGATTGTTTTAGGAGTTTGAGAACCCCCCCTGCTTTTTGTGGGAGCTTTAATTGGGTTTTAATCTGATGTTGCACCCAAGTCATATTTTCATTCAAAGTTAATCCTGAGTATTCAAACGTTTGTACTCTTTCCAAACGAATTCCACCTATAGCAGGGTTTGGGCGAGATGTTTTCGGCGGATTAAATATCATGAATTTCGTTTTGGATGTGTTTATTTCTAGTCCCCGATCTTGACAAAATGAGACAAAGCCATCCAAAACTCGCTGTATGCCCATCGGAGTTTTTGCCAACAGCAGGGTATCATCTGCAAACATAATTGCAGAGATCCCTGAACCAGCGAGCCTTGGGGCGTCTCTGTTGGGGTCCCTATTCAGGTGGGTAATTACACCGTTGACATAGAGGCAAAACAGGGTTGGCACCAAGACGCAACCCTGCCTTACCCCCCTGCCAATGGAGAAACTAGATGACAGATTGCCTTGTCTCCCACAGCTGACCCTTGCGAAATTCTGCGAATGGAGTCGTATTAGGATATTTAAAAGGGGATTGGGATACCTAAATCCCCCAATACACTCCAAAGTTTCCTTCGTGGAACCAAGTCAAAGGCCGCATGAAGGTCTACGAAAACAGTGTAAAGCGAACCGTCCTCCACTTTGACCGTTTTCCAGAAAATCATGTTTAATCTGAAAATCTGGTCGGTGGTGGATACATTCCTTCTGAAGCCTGCTTGGTAATCACTTAAAATTTCAGAGTCCTCAACCCAGTCCAGGAGGCGATCGAGGATCAGCCTGGCAAAAACTTTCTGAGATACATCTATTAGGCTGATTGGCCTGTAGTTGGCTGGGAGCAGAGGCGACCCCTTCTTAAAGATAGGGACCACCTCAGCTCCCAGCCAAGTATTTGGAACTGCCATTCCTGCAAGAACTGCATAAAAAATTTTTAAGAGATAGGGAGCCAATATCTCAGGTTCCTGTTTATAGAGGTCCCCTGGCACCTTGTCCAGCCCTGGGGCTTTTCCCGCGGGAAGCTTAGTTATAGCCGCCCGCACCTCACCTAAAGTGAACCTAATCTCTGACGAAACAGAGACAAGAGTGCTCGGGAATGTTCGTGCTGGAAATATCCCCCGCATACAATCTAGCAAAATGCTCTTCCCAGACCTCAGCAGCAATATTCGGTGCTACTGCCAGCTCTGGTTCAGCTGAGCCAGTGCTCACAATTTGCCAGAACTTTTGTGCGTCTTTAACCGCAAGAGCCAGTGTTAACTTTGCCCAATTCTCATTCTCCCATTCGATCTTAGCATGGCGAATGAGATTCCGGTATACTTGCCTCCTGCTTTTTATGGAATCCCTATTATAATTCTGTTTTAGTACCACAAGTAGCTCGCTTTTCGCCCGTCTACATTCCTTGTTGTACCAGGATGGCTTCCTTACCACCTCTCCTGCACATGGACCTGGGGGATTTAAAATTTCTGAGAGGGTGCTTATTAATACATTGTTAAGTTTTCCCAGCCTTTCATGAAAGTCGTTCACGGAATGCTGTTCAGTAATAGCAGCTACGTCATCCAATACTGGGATTACATATGAAGCACTTAATACTTGGGAACATGTTGCTCATCTTAAGGAGAGAGAGACATTTCAGGGGATAGTTTAGGAAGCCATACGCATGTGAATGGATGCTAGATCGTATGCACAACAGAAAACATGGAGAATCGATATCATTGAGGGAACCCGATTATATCTTGTACTGACAACTGAAGGAGAAGAGAAGGGTAAACTCAAAGAAAAGAAAAAGCATAAAGAGACAGACGAGACCAAGAATAGCACTGAGGATAGTGACAGTGATTTACTCCGGCGTAACAACCAGGTCTTTCTACTCAAGAATTTAATGCCTGGCTTAGAAGTACAGGCACCTCAGCTAGAAGTGGAAATCATGGAACGAATGGAGGAGCTACTGCTCAAACTACAGTGAGGGAGATGGGGGGTCATGAATGTGGCATGGTTGAAGATAGACTTTGAAGAAAGATTGTTGGAACTCCCTAGTCCGAATTGATTAGAGGTTTATCAAGATGAACTATTATTCCTGTGTAAAGGCATCACGAGGTATGCAGGACAGGCTCATGATAGACTTGCAGAACTACCTCAGAAACATGGGATCAACATCCAAAGATCCAAAGTCTTACAGAGAAGCTACAGGTTGAGCTTTAATGACCAAGACAATTCAAATATGCAACCACCTGACTTTAAATTATAGATTAGAGAATTGATAAGATATGTATAGAAATGGAATGAGCTGGATAAGTGGGAAGGTAGATGGTCAAAGAAAAAGGAGACAAGGAAAGTCAGGATACAAATGCCTCCATCAGGCACCCAGGAGGACGCTGAAAATGTACACATGCTTCCCATGCTAGAGGTGCCTGGAGGAGGGTATGCACATGTGCCATGGAGCAAGGCTCTCCAGCCCTTTATTTTATCAAAAAACGAAGTGATATATTTGTATGTCATGCTACGGCCTCACTTCTCTGGTCTTCCCTTAGAAATAGGAGAGTCAACATAGAATAGGAGACCTGAGCATAGCAGCGGTGTATTGATTAATTAATTGTGATTGCACTATGCACTTTAAAAAACTTTGATTATGTTTTTCTTGTTTTTTTAATTGTATTTAACCCCGGATCTTAAATATGACTTTTTTCTCGTTTCTATTAATTATTTTATCAAAATGTGTATATTTTTAATGTTGTTACTTTCTGGTGTACTTTATATGCTTTGAAAACATTGTGAAATAAAGAATCTTGATTGATTGATTGACATTAAATCAATGATGCATATTTAATATGTCTGCGCACATTTAAACATATACGGCTATAATAGTTCTTTAGTAGTTTTTGTTCATATTGCGTAGACCACAAAATAAGCAATCAAACTGCACAGAAGTAGGTATAAATGAGAACTACATTGAAAGTACATATCTGTAGCATTAATACAAACATTCAATAACTTTTGTTGCTTAACCTATGTTAGGATCCTACACATAGAAGGATCATTGAGATCTCAGAACAATATTCTTAATAGTTACATTGACTATATAGCACACATTTAGGAATCGTGAGTGATGTTTAGTAGTGGAATAAAGAGGATGTTTTTTTTCACAATTACACATTTACTAGTTTTCATATTTGCACGTTATAACTGTAAATCCATTTAGTTGCAATGAAGCATATATGTTTTATTATTACATGTCAGTCACTTTATTCATCAACATCGAATGATTGTTTCTAGATTATTTTTAAAAAAATGCATCTCTTATTTAGTAAAGACGGTTCCTACATCAAACATTCAAAAAGAATTTCTTTCAACATTAGTAAACATTCTATATGAGAACAGTAAATTCTAAAGTAAAGATTCTCCTGCAACAACAGTGTAAAATGCAACATGTGCATGAATCACTTATGACACGTAGGACTCGTGCAAAGTGAACGTTATTTTTTTTGTCAGATATCAGTTGCTTTTATGTTTTAGTGATGTGTAAAAAGTGGGCAGTTTTGCGCTCCACCAGCTGCTTGCACAGAAGAACAAATGACAAAAGCGAGCCACCAAACAAAACAACAGAAGTCATTTAGACATTGCCCCCAAGGTCACAATAAAGGTCAATGAATATCCTATAACCTTTATTATAGACAGTGGTGCATCACAAACATCATGCCTGCTGAAACGTTCAACAGCCTAACTACTCTGTTGCGCCTCAACCCGTCAAACACAAAAGCATATACGTCAGCTGCTTCTAAACCATTGCAAAATCAAGGGTCACTCACTGCGACATTGAAACATAAAGCAGTATCTGTTCAAGTGAAAATTAATGTTCTTCAAGGAGCTTTCTACAGTGATTGCCTACTGACATTGTATTGTATTGTATTGTATGCACATTTATATAGCGCATGGTTACCCGGAGGCATCCCAGCGCTTGCAGTAATAGCGGGATAGTGTCACTCAGTTTGGGAAGAGGAAGGTTTTCAGAGCTCTTAGAAAAGATAGGTGGTTGGGTTCTGATCGTAAAGAGAAAGGAAGAGAATTCCAGAGTTTGGAGGCATTGACCGAGAATGAGCAGCCTCCGCTTCTGGCCTTGCGAATTCTAGGAATAATGGCCAGGTTCTTATTTTCAGAGCGAAGAGATCTTTTGGGCTCGTAAGGCTGAATAATGTCTTGAAGAATGGGGGGACCAAAATTAAACAGAGACTTATGGACAATGCATAAGCTTTTGAACTTTACTCTCTCATCACATGGCAGCCAGTGAAGAAATTTTAGGGCTGTTCTGGCTGACTGGGGTTTAGGAATACCCAGTAAAAGTCTGGCCGCCCAGTTTTGAGTGGTTTGGAGGTTGGAAAAGGTGGCAGCAGCCGCGCCTAGATAAAGGGCATTGGCGTAATCCAGCCTGGAGAGCACCAGGGCCTGGACTGTTAATTTTCTGGCCTGAAAAGGGAGAAGAGGAAGAACCTTCCGAATCATTTTTAGGATCCCGTAGCACGAGACTGCTGTCTTCCGGGCCTGTGTTTTATAGTAAATTCACAATCCATCCAAATGCCCAGACTCTTTAACTGGTTTTTGGGCATGGGTGGAGGACCCATGGAAGTAGGCCATCTTTCCATCATATCGTGAGGAAACTGATTGCCCAGAATCATCATTTCAGTCTGTTCCCCATTCAGTTTTAAGGAGTCGCTCATCCACCTTGAGACTTCCTCCAAGCAGAGGTGAAGACGAAAAGGGGAACTTTCCACTTTGTTGAGCCCGATCACCAATTGCGTATCGTCCGCATAGATGAATATGTGGACTCCAAAGGGTAGAACAACCTCGGCTAGGGTACAGGTGTAAACATTAAGCAAGGTGGGACTTAAGAATGATCACTGTGGTACTCCACAACGAAGGGTGTTCGTTTGGAGATGGCTTGATTGTCAAATACCTGAAAGGATTTATTATCCAAAAAGGATTTTAACCAGTCCAGGGCTGTTCCAGAGATACCTAGATTGCTAAACCTGATTTGGTGATTTACGGTATCAAAAGTCACGCTGAGGTCAAGGAGCAGGACCACCGCGCTACCATCAGCGTCTACTATTTTTCTAGATTCTTCTACTACTGGGAGTAGGGCCGTCTCTGTTCCCTGTTGTGGTCGGAAACCGGTCTGAGTCAAATGGAGAAGATTGTTAGTCTCCAGATGGGATGACAGAACTTGATTAATGTATTTCTCAGTGATTTTACTGATTCTGGGAAGCAGGAGACGGGTTGGTAATTTCCCAACTCTAAAGGATCAAGGATTGGTTTCTATAACAAAGCCTTTACCATCGCTTCCTTCCACATGGGGGGAACAATCCCAGAGGAGAGAGAGGTATTAATATGATCTAGAATCACCGGAAGGACCACATCTGCTACCAACTTAAGTTTCCCAAGAGGGGCAGGGTCACTAGGTGAGCCACTCTTCACTTTAGAAAAAAGGCTTATCAGGACAGGCATCTCCAATGCCGGGATTTTATCCAGGGGGTCCACAGTGCCTGGAGCTGGAGTGGCAAAGAGATCCGTTTTCACACAAGGGAAATAGATAATTTCAATTTTATTGGAGAAAAACTCTGCTGGCTTGTCACATTGAGCTCCTAATGGATCCAATGCAACCAGAGGGGGACGGACTTTTGAAAGGGTTTTAACTATGTTGAAAATCTCATGAGGGGAGCTGGAGGCCGCTAATATTTTCTTTCTAAAATAACCTGCCTGTGCAATTTTCATTTCAGCTGTATAATGGTGGATGCTTTCTCTAAATATTTTTTTCTTATCTGGGGAGAAGCATCTTCTCCAAGCTCTCTCAAGTTTTTTACAATTTTGTTTCAAACCCCGTAGGGAGGTGGAATGCCATGGTTTGTGAGTGGTAGACTTTTTATTTCTAATATTTTTTTTCTGGGACCAGGGAGTCTAGGGAATTCTGCACCCAATGATTGAAGTTATCATTGGTGATAACCACATCCGATGAGGGCTCTGGTAGAGTGTCTTCCAGTGCTGGCATCCATTGTTCGATTGATAGTTTGGACCAGGGATGGTTCTTGGAGTATGTTAGGTAGGTGCGGGGGGCTGAGTATGGTGGGGACCAGATGAGAGGGACAAGGAAGTGGTCCGAACATGGATAGGCTTTCCTCAAGATAGATCCTTTAGGTTCGAGAAAACAGGATCTAGGAGGTGACCTTTTATATGAGTAGGTTCAGTGATTTTTTGGGTGAGGTGAAAAGCTGATAAGTCCTTAGTGAGTTCATTAGCCGAAGTCTGCAAAGGATCGTCAAAATGGAGATTAAAATCACCCAATAGGGTGAAGTTAGGGAGTGAGCTGGCCTGATCTGCTGCCAGTTCAGGTAATGTATTGCAGAAATTCGCTGAAGAGCCAGGGGTTCGGTATATCAACATACCAGAGAAGGTAAGGACTGGCGAGAGCTCAATAGAAAAGACTGTATTCTCGCAGTCTGAAGCTGGACTACCAGTCAGATGGCACTTTAGGCCCTGTTTATAAATAATAGCTATCCCACCCCCCTTCCCCGATAATCGGTCGAGCCTTAAGATGGAATAGCTGCTTGGTAAGGCCTGAATGATATCGGGTTCGGAGCTGGGAGTAAGCCATGTTTCAGTGAGAAACAGTACCTTCGGCAATTCCTCTTCGAGGAGGATGGAAATTTCAGCTGCATGTTTCAGCAATGATCTACAATTTAAAACCAGTATTTTACATTTCGGTATGTTAATAGAAGCAGATTGAGGATCTCTTATAAGATGGAAGCTACAAAATGAACAAGTATGATCATCGCTCAAGGGTAGGATGGTGTGCTTACATAGTCTCGCTATCGGACCGGCGAGAGAGCGTAATTTTTCAGAGCTATACTGTTTCAGCTGAGCATCACAAGGGGCAGGGGTTGTGGCCCCTGGACACGTCCAGGCGCGGGCGGGCGCAGACTGGCTTGCCTTTGGCGCGCCGGCGGCGTGCCCGCTGCGCACGTCCGCTGCACGTCCGGACCTCCATCTATGTTTATAGTCCTCTAATCAGGAAGTGGGGTAGTGGTGGGAGGAGTCGCGTCCCTCCGTGCAAGCGTCACACAAAAGCCGTGACAGACCGGGGAGGCGATGTCAGGTAGGAGAGACTTTCCTGAATGTGCAAATGAGTAAAGGTTTAAAAACAATCAGCCCTCTAAAACAGATTCCCCACTTAAATTCACAGCACGCGCTACACACAGCCGCGTGGCCGATTCCCCAGCTCTATTTCAAGTCCTCTAATCAGGAAGTGGGGTAGTGGTGGGAGGAGTCGCGTCCCTCCGTGTAAGAAGCACACAAAAGCCGTGACGGACCGGGGAGGCGATGTCAGGTAGGAGAGACTTTCCTGAATGTGCAAATGAGGATTGTTAGTCTCCAGATGGGATGACAGAACTTGATTAATGTATTTCTCAGTGATTTTACTGATTCTGGGAAGCAGGAGACGGGTTGGTAATTTCCCAACTCTAAAGGATCAAGGCTTGGTTTCTATAACAAAGCCTTTACCATCGCTTCCTTCCACATGGGGGGAACAATCCCAGAGGAGAGAGAGGTATTAATATGATCTAGAATCACCGGAAGGACCACATCTGCTACCAACTTAAGTTTCCCAAGAAGGGCAGGGTCACTAGGTGAGCCACTCTTCACTTTAGAAAAAAGGCTTTTCAGGACAGGCATCTCCAATGCCGGCATTTTATCCAGGGGGACCACAGTGCCTGGAGCTGGAGTGGCAAAGAGATCCGTTTTCACGCAAGGGAAATAGATAATTTCAATTTTATTGGAGAAAAACTCTGCTGGCTTGTCACATTGAGCTCCTAATGGATCCAATGCAACCAGAGGGGGACGACTTTTGAAAGGGTTTTAACTATGTTGAAAATCTCATGAGGGGAGCTGGAGGCCGCTAATATTTTCTTTCTAAAATAACCTGCCCGTGCAATTTTCATTTCAGCTGTATAATGGTGGATGCTTTCTCTATATATTTTTTTCTTATCTGGGGAGAAGCATCTTCTCCAAGCTCTCTCAAGTTTTTTACAATTTTGTTTCAAACCCCGTAGGGAGGTGGAATGCCATGGTTTGTGAGTGGTAGACTTTTTATTTCTAATATTTTTTTTCTGGGACCAGGGAGTCTAGGGAATTCTGCACCCAATGATTGAAGTTATCATTGGTGATAACCACATCCGATGAGGGCTCTGGTAGAGTGTCTTCCAGTACTGGCATCCATTGTTCGATTGATAGTTTGGACCAGGGATGGTTCTTGGAGTATGTTAGGTAGGTACGGGGGGCTGAGTATGGTGGGGACCAGATGAGAGGGACAAGGAAGTGGTCCGAACATGGATAGGCTTTCCTCCAGATAGATCCTTTAGGTTCGAGAAAACAGGATCTAGGAGGTGACCTTTTATATGAGTAGGTTCAGTGATTTTTTGGGTGAGGTGAAAAGCTGATAAGTCCTTAGTGAGTTCATTAGCCGAAGTCTGCAAAGGATCGTCAAAATGGAGATTAAAATCACTCAATAGGGTGAAGTTAGGGAGTGAGCTGGCCTGATCTGCTGCCAGTTCAGGTAATGTATTGCAGAAATTCGCTGAAGAGCCAGGGGTTCGGTATATCAACATACCAGAGAAGGTAAGGACTGGCGAGAACTCAATAGAAAAGACTGTATTCTCGCAATCTGAAGCTGGACTACCAGTCAGATGGCACGTTAGGCCCTGTTTATAAATAATAGCTATCCCACCCCCTTCCCCGATAATCGGTCGAGCCTTAAGATGGAATAGCTGCTTGGTAAGGCCTGAATGATATCGGGTTCGGAGCTGGGAGTAAGCCATGTTTCAGTGAGAAACAGTACCTTCGGCAATTCCTCTTCAGCCCTCTAAAACAGATTCCCAACTTAAATTCACAGCATGCGCTACACACAGCCGCGTGGCCGATTCCCCAGCTCTATTTCAAGTCCTCTAATCAGGAAGTGGGGTAGTGGTGGGAGGAGTCGCGTCCCTCCGTGCAAGAAGCACACAAAAGCCGTGACGGACCGGGGAGGCGATGTCAGGTAGGAGAGACTTTCCTGAATGTGCAAATGAGCAAAGGTTTAAAAACAATTAGCCCTCTAAAACAGATTCCCCCACTAAAATTCACAGCACGCGCTACACACTGCCGCGCGGCCAATTCCTGAGCTCTATTTCAAGTCCTCTAATCAGGAAGTGGGGTAGTGGTGGGAGGAGTCGCGTCCCTCCGTGCAAGCGGCACACAAAAGCCGTGACGGACCGTGGAGGCGATGTCAGGTAGGAGAGACTTTCCTGCATGTGCAAATGAGCAAAGGTTTCAAAACAATCAGCCCTCTAAAACAGATTCCCCCACCAACATTCACAACACGCGCTACACACTGCCGCGCAGCCGATTCCCCAGCTCTATTTCAAGTCCTCTAATCAGGAAGAGGGGTAGTGGTGGGAGGAGTCGCGTCCATCCGTGCAAGCGGCACACAAAAGCCGTGACGGATCGGGGAGGCGATGTCAAGTAGGAGAGACTTTCCTGAATGTGCAAATGAGCAAAGGTTTAAAAACAATCAGCCCTCTAAAAAAGATTCCCCCACTAAAATTCACTGCACGCGCTAAACACACATGACATGACATGGGTCATATATCTCTCATTTACAACCTCCACACTCAATCTGAAGTTGTGAGTCAGTGCGTGTCCTTATTTTTCTGCCTAGGCAGGCTCAAGACGATGAAAATGAGACTTCACATCAATGAGGACATTTGCCCTGTTGTTCAGTGGCAATGCAGAGTCGCTTTCCACTTGCTAGATGCCGATGAGAAAGAATTAGAAATGCTAATGAAACATGACATTATTGAGCTCTCCACTGGTTCTATGCCATGGTTGTCTCCCATAATGGTGTTGCCAAAAAGGTTAGTGAGGTGTGCAGTGCACATCAGCGCTGATATGTTCCAGACCAGCCGAGCGATTGAGAGAGAAGAATATGCTGGTCCACACATGGCAGACATGATCATGCAGCTGAATGGCGCCAACGTCTTCTCCTGTCTTGAACTGAACAAGGGATCCCATCAACTCAAGTTGGAAGACAATTCTAGGCACATCACTACTTTTTCGACTCATGCTGGCTTGTTCAAATACAAAAGGTTGCATTTTGGAGTATCATCGGGTGCAGAAATATTTCAAGATGTTATACGTCAAATAATACATCCTGCTTTTTACTACAGTGATGATATACTGGTGATTGACGTAACAGAAAAGGAGCATGACAAGGCTCTTACAGAAGTGTGCCAGTTACTATGTGATGCAAGTCTCACTCTGAACACAGCAAAGTGTGAGTTTCACAAGACCAAACTTAAATTCTTTGGGCATATGTGTTCCAATGGGGGAATGACTCCTGACCCTGATAAAATGAGAGCACTATCGGCCTGGGGCAGCTCCTCCGCTAAGGTGGGGGACCGTTGCCTCACTGCTCTGAGTCCAGAAAACAATAACTTTGTTATTATCGTTTATTTTTCTTTGCTACAGGGCGGGGCTGGGATCAGAGCCTTGGAGGAGTGGTGAGTACACACACTCAAAGTGTGCATGACTGCTTGGTCGGCCTTCTTGGCCCGGCCAAAGCGGTATGCGCTCTTAGCATTTTCCCCACCAGGCTGCATTACACAGCCTGGTGGGGAACTTGCCCAGACCTCCAGTTCCCATCTGAGCACCAAACCAGATTGCTCAGACCAATCACAACGCTGTATTGCAGTGTTGCGATTGGCTTAAGGGAAGCAATCACAACACTGCATTGGATTAGGAGAGCCCGGAAGCTTCCTGGTTCCAGACTTGACAGGAAGAGAAAGAATGGTGGTGAAATGGCGGCCATGGAAACAGGTAAATGTTTTTTTGTTACTTTTTATAACCCCCTGCACGGCCACCCCATTCCCTGCCAGCCACCACTGCTAAGGCTACTATGTGAAAATCCTTCTTAGGCATGTCCAATTATTAAAAATGTAAGCAATGATTATTAATAATCCGAATTCACAAAACAAATGAGAACAATCCGTCGAAAACTTCCCATTCAAAGAAAGGCACTTGTAAATTTTGATTGTAGGTACAGAATTTCTTTTATTCTTTATTGAAATGCAAATTTCTTAAAATTCATGATCGCCGGCGCGTTTCGTCCTCATAGGGACTTCTTCAGGGCTAAAATATATACAAACAAACAAGACAATATTACCACACATACTAACAATGTTGCAACATAGTTCACAAAAGAACCAGACAAAATATGGCTCCACAAAAGAGGTGGTCATTTATGCCATTGCAATGCAGAAACACAGTTCTTTACATACAAGGGAAGACCACTACTAGAAACAAAAGTTGACCTAAATACACAAACCACCATTGTTGTATGAATATAATATTTCAAAAAACAGACAAAACACACAGGAAAAGCGCAAAAAAGCCCAAATTATTGTAGTTGGTTTAACAATATGCACTATTCCTGACTAATCTGAAATGTATTTCATTACAATAAATACACTCATGGAGAAATACGCAAATACCATTTATTAAAAAGACCTGTAGAGGAATCAAAAAAAAAGATTCAAAGATTTGAACCTGCTATCAAATCATGCAGGCATACCTTCCTGTAGTCAAGAACTTGTTGAGATGGGGTATTTATAAAATGTTCAATGAGGTCAAAATTGCAGAATAAATCAATCTGAAATAGAACACACATTGTTCCTCATTTTTTTAATACAAATCTCAAATTCCATTTCACCTTAATTACAACATATTGTTGGACAACATTTTTCTAACACTGGGAAGCAAATGTCAAAATTCATTTCACCTATATTGAAAGGTATTATTGGAAAACATTTTTCTAACACTGGGCCGCAAATAGTTGCACACCAATGTTAGATTTGGAACAGAGATATTTGCGATATCATCCATTCTCTATTTAAATGTCCTCCTGTTACCATATTATTTAGAAACATCAAGTGCTGAACTAAGCATTCCTTCACAATAGGTATCCACCTACATGGATACTCGACCTTCCAAAAGGACAAAATGAAACCTAATATGTGCACAAAATTATTTTTAAAGAAGAAGATTAGTGCTTAAACTTACATAATGTGACCTTTTCAGTTCAGTGCGTCAGAGTGATGTCCCAAAAAAATACCTAATTGGAATGTGTGGTCCTCCAACTATCAATGATATCTGTAAGGAATTTTTTTATATATAAAAAAAATGTAAATGTATATGAGACTTTGTAAGGCTCAAATTACAGAATTTTCATTCTTTTTAACTGAGATACATGCCTATGTTCTATAAAGTGAAATCATCATAGAAGCAACTGCCACAAAGACCGGCACGTAATGTTTTATAATGTTTTGATAGCTACTTCCACGGGGTCCCATAGAGATAGCTGTTGATCAGAGACGTTACACTAACGCATAAAAATATGCAGTAAAACTCAAACGTCATATTTAAAAGGATTTTTTTTATCACAGATCATAATAGTAAATAAGGAGTTAACCATTAGGGTTGGGCAAATTATGCCCATAACTCCAAATATGCACAAATCTCTTAAGTTTATAACAGTTGATTAAGAAACTCCTTGAAAAATGAGATATTAACATCAGATTTCTATGTACAAGTGAGTATACATATCAATTATGCAGGCGAATCCGACTTGCAAATAATATTCAAAAGCAATATGATAATGCTAGCAATGTGAAATAAGCATTGGAAATGCAATAGGTCTCGGAATCATTTGAGTTAGAGCTAATGGCATTGTAAATGGCAATGTCTTTTAGCCATGTATTATGGAGTGTATGCATGTGGTGTGTAATGGAATTATGTGGTTTGGATTGGAATTGTTCACCCTGCACGCTCACACACTGTTCACCCTGCACGCTCACACACTGTTTACCCTGCACGCTCACACACTGTTCACACTGTTTACCCTGCACGCTCACACACTGTTCACACTGTTTACCCTGCACGCTCACACACTGTTCACACTGTTTACCCTGCACGCTCACACACTGTTCACACTGTTTACCCTGCACGCTCACACACTGTTCACACTGTTTACCCTGCACGCTCACACACTGTTCACACTGTTTACCCTGCACGCTCACACACTGTTCACACTGTTCACCCTGCACGCTCACACACTGTTCACACCGTCCACTCTGCACTCACCACTCTGCACTCACCACTCTGCACTCACCACTCTGCACTCACCACTCTGCACTCACCACTCTGCACTCACCACTCTGCACTCACCACTCTGCACTCACTACTCTGCACTCACTACTCTGCACTCACTACTCTGCACTCACTACTCTGCACTCTACAGATATAGAAAATCAGTCACCCATGCAACAAGACAGACGCAGCCCTGCTCACAAACACACATAGACACACAATTATCTGCAAGCTCTTTGAAATGCAAATGAAGCAGCTGCTCGGGTCACGTGGCCGCATTACTCACAGGCGGAGAGCAGACGCGGCCCACTTGCCATTTAAAAAGCAAACCCGTTTAAAGCAAAGCCGAGCTTCTGTTTTTATCATGAAAACGCTGCCAGTGATAGATTGACGTCTCTTCCAGTGGACACCAGCCCTTGTACACAGCTGTAGAGTTTTGTACTCGGTGGCGAGGATCACACGTAGTCTTCGGGTGTCACCCGCTGCACTATTCCTACACCTGCATGCTACGCTCGGGATTGAAGGGCTGCCCACGACGTGCTATATTTAGATCGCTGACCCTCCACTTGGCTGACCCCTGGCCTGTTCCTACGTCACAGTAATTATTATAGTCTACAATAGATAGCACAGACTGTGATTTGCGGCGTTCAGAACAGCAACCCTGCTGTATTAAGAACTGCATAAAGAGGCATTATTACTCTGTTGTTAATAATGATAATTATCCTATATTACCGACAGAAAGTATTGTCTGTGAATCAATAACGCTGATTCCATAGACACTAGAAGGATGAAAGACAGAGTCAGCCCTCATTAAAATCAAACCTGCGAAATTCAGGTTTTTGGCACTTCACTTGGATTTACACCTCGCTTAATATTATTAACATGTTTAAGTGGCTGAGATAGCTCAGTGGGTTCGGCAGAGATTGTTCTCACTAATTGATACATAACTGCACACAAGATTTAGTATTTCATGATGATTCACGGTCTTCTCCAGCTGTTGAAGTAGCTGCGTGTGGGCCCAGCATACAGTTAATAAACACACGCTACACATAAATCAGTGTAAATAGTATAAATCAGTGCACCATCTAGGTTGATAATTGTATTTGCTCTTCTTCTTCCGGGTCTGGTCTGTGAGGGCCTACGGATTACACTTTTTCAGACACTGCCAGAGCAGCGAGACCCTTGAAGCGACTGTGAGGCTTCGTGAATGCTATTTCATCAGTATCAACGTAAAGGACATAGCATAGAATATCACTTACACAACCACAAATAACGAAACATAATGGCACACAACATGCAACACGTGACAGATAACACAGTAATACAACGCATCAGATGACATCATCCCTACAGTGCTTTTCCCAGGAACAGACCAGGGCGCCTTGGGTCTGAGGCGCACCCCGGCCTGGCGCAGCGGGGCCCCCATGCACGGGTCCACTCACCATTTCACCTGTTTAGCTCCCATGGTCCACGGTGACCTTTCACCTCACCATGCCTGCCTTCTCGTGGGTCCTGGGGCCACGTGCCCCTCCACTCCGGCCATGTTTGCCACAAGTGGGTAAATCCGACGAAGGTGGGGAGGGACCCTTAGCTAACGCAGGGCCCCAAAAGCTGTCCAGACCGGACGGGGTCTTCTTCTGCCGGCGTCAACCAAATGCGGATGAGCATATCAAAGAGCATCTCATTGAGTAAAAGTACTCAAACCTTCTAAATCCTGGTGCATCTGGTTTGCAACCGTTGCACACTCAGATATGAAATGCACACAGCTAAAGATTGTCGCACAATCGCGAAAGATATACATGGAAGTCTTAGCCAGTCCAGGAAAATGCACGCTGATGAAATCACACCACAGAGAAAAAATATGTTATTTCGGTATTCCAAGAAAGATCGTGATATACAAAAAATACACATGGAAAAATCTCCCTTAAAATCCGAATGAAAGCAACCATTAACGTGGACACCCCTCCCTTTTATACGAAAAACATCCGCTGGAGACCTCGCTACCACAGGAAAAATACACGTTGACAGATCCTGAACAAGGATGTTTAAGATGTGCGGGTCAAGAGCCGCTCTTCTAGGTGAAACTGAAGCAAAATTCTGGTGCAAGGATAAGGCTGTTTATCATCAGAGGCAGGGACAGATGCCACAATGATAACCCGGAGTCCGGATCTTCTCCAGTGAATAACGTAACAATAAAGGAAATACATGTGGCCCGGAGCCCGCTGCCTTTCAGTTAGATAAGGCCAGCAGTTTTTCACAACAGCCCACAAACTTCTGCTTACATATTACAGGAAGAAAAACAAGTACACTGTGCCCAGAAAAGCGTGAGAATGAGAAACTTTTTGCCATAGCTGTAAAAACAAGCTACAAACTGAAAATAAAACGCTGCGATGTGGGCACTCGTGTGTCTGTGTGCGTGCGCGTGTGTATGTGTGTGGGGGGCCTGTATGTGCGTGCATGGGCGCTTGTGTGTGTGTGAGAGAATGCAGCGTGGGGGGGCCTGTATGTGCGTGCGTGCGTGCATGGGCGCTTGTGTGTGTGTCTGAAAGAATGCAGCGAGCGCGTTCGCGTGCGCGTGATTGTTTCAAATCGCCTCCAAGGCGATGCGCGCGGCCAGGAATGTCTCCTGGAAAGGAGACACGGCCACAATAAGTTCTCGGCGGAGACGCGCTTCCGCGCGTTCAGCCGAGCCCTAAAAAGGAGTTAATCAGTGAAGAAAATAAGTCAGCTAATAACTAGATATGCCTGCTCCAAATCAGCGCCATTTTTAAACTGCTGTTTGATGTACACCCAATATGCATGAGCGTGCCCTTGCTCTAACTACATGAGATTAAAGTTACATCCCGTTATTGTTACTGCCTAAACGGAAATTATAAATTCTGTGTCTGAGTTCAATTTGTACATAGTCTGTATTCTTCTGTCTATAAACCATCATCCGTTCTGTTATGGTGGATTGGCAATGTAGGATATTTTCTCTCACTTATCAGGTGTGAGAAATGGAATGTAGACACTTATTTGATTTCACTTTTCACTTTTCTTTGAGTTTATGAATGGTGGTAGCTCTTACCTGTGCTGGGATATCAAATGCGCCTTCATGCTAAATAGTACTCCTATAACAGGTTTGGTTTCATGGAGTTCTAAAATCATTCTAAGATGGCGCTGACCCGAATCTCTGGTTCCTCTGGATTTACAATATCAGCTGACTTAACGTTGCAGATGGGAAAGTAACATTTCCTTTTAAATTCATATAATTCCATAATGTACAATATTATTACAATATTATTATAAGTTTACATATAAGTAATCTTAGAACACGTTGAATACGAAAATCTAGATTAAAACCTTAGTTCTCAAATATATGAAGTGTTTTTTATTTGGACACCACTCCAATATGGCGTGATAGGGACAATGACAGTTGATAAATTCTGTAAATAATTTCTTATGTCTGTAAATGCGCAAGGAATGTAGTTGATTATTATATATAAATAATTGTGGAACGCGTTGAGAGTCAATTGAGATTAATACTTCCCTTCTAAATCTTTGGATTGGTTTGAAAATATCTGGACACCATTCCAATATGGCGTGACTGTGACGCTGTAAGGTTTTCTAACAAGCGCCGTATATTGGGATGCTATCTACACATTTCTCTCACAGGTGATTACGGTTTTGACTTCCAATAGTAGTATATATAGCAGCACCGCGAGGCATCTGGTTCGAATCTTTTTTCAGAACCAGATGATCTCACAGAAGCACAGGAGATACATTACCCGTAAGTATACTGACCGGGCAAATTGGTTTTAGAAAAAACCTAGATGCGGTTTGTTGGACTTGGCCTTTTTCCCCCAAAATTTTTCGCTTTTGACCCCCTTATCTAGACTGTCTCCCCCATGGGATTAAACCTGTATAGGCCATGAGTGGTGTGAGACCCCTTGTGAAAAATGTAATTACATGAAATAATGTGAGCACTTGTAAAATCCCCCATTTTGAAACTGCACCTGACTGAAATGTAGTGTTTTTAAAATGGATGCCATGGCCCTGGGTTTTGCCACTGGACGGACATAGGTCAGCGGACTAGATAATATTACCCAGCTACCCCTAGCTTTTGGAGGGAAAGCCTGGCACCCAGGGTGCTCACTCCCTCCCCTAGAACCAGTTTAGGCTAGATGTGCCAACCTTCTAGAAGGTCCTGGCACTGCCTGGGAGGAGGGTATAAATAGGGAGAAGTGTCACCAGAGAGTCAGTCAGCGCTGGGACCAAGAAGGGAGGGGATCTACTGTGAGGTGCTACCGCCACCTGGGCCTGTGAGCTGGGCCCTGCACCCTTATAAACCCCCCTGCTGCTGTCCCCATGGGCCCCTGACAAGGGAGGGCCCCTTCCCTGGTCACTGACGTTGGATGGACCGGGAACCACGCCAGCACTGCGTGAAGAAGCGCCCAGGAGGTGAGGAGTACCCCCTGTGAGGTGTGCTGCAGTAGTGCTGTTATGGGGAGGTTGATTCCCCCAAGGAAGTCGTGGCCCCTCTGGAAGCGTTGGGCTGTGAGATGCCTATGGTGAAAGGCTGTGGACAGCTGACTGGCGTAAACTGCCGTATCGCCCCATAAGCGCTGGATGTCTAAAGGCTGTTGCTGCCTGTGGAGCTGCCTGGGGAGGATGGTGCCCCCAAGGGACTGTGCCCTGTGATTGGTGTGGCCCCCGAAGTGCTGTTGGTTCTGAGGACTGTGTGGGCTGAGGGAGGAGCTGTCCTCTGAGAAAAGCGCCCCGGTCTCTGTGGAGAATAGCGACAGAAAGATAATTAATTAAAAGGGAGCCTACCCCTTATTGCCGCCGATTTCACCGCCGCAGCCCGAGGAGTGTTGGCGCTGCCTTGCGCCCGTCGTAAATTGGTGAAAATCACCACCGCGGCCCGGCACCGCCTTTCAGGGACCCCCACCGTTGTGAATACCGTTGCGGCGGCCCCCGGTGTGAGGAGAGGGCCGCCGAAGTGAAGAAAGGGCCGCGCTAGGCCCTGAGGCCGGCAGATCCCCTATCACGTGACGGGGGCCCGGCCGCGTCATCGGCCCGCCCCTGCCGCGAACGGATTGGCCTGCGCGGCCGTGACCTTTTAAGGCCGCGCAGGGATTGGCTGACGGCCGGGAAGGCCAGGAGAAGGGGATTCGAAGCCCCGGGTCCCCGTGAGGTCGGAGGGTGACCCGGGTGAAGTTTGGTTGCAGGGCCCCCGTGCCAACGAGGGAGCCCCGAGTGAAGCGACCTGAGCGGGAGGCCACCCCGCCGGTCTGTGCCCCGAGGGAGAAGGTCCGGTGAGGTAGGCGGGGCCGGGGCACACTGTCGGTGCCAGCCCCACCTCCCGACCTGAAGCGCCCGGAGGAGAGCAGCTGTGAGGCTCCCGTGAGGACCTGAGGAGCCTCGATTGAGCCGCCCAGACCTCCGGTGAGGAGGAGGAGTTGGGTGATTCTCCCAGAGGGGAGAAAAGTTCCCTTCGCGTGTGCCACGTCAGGGGGCCTCGAGGCACATTGTCGGTGCCTGGACCTTCTGCCTTGCAGCCCGGGTCCCCACAAGATCAGAGGGGCCTGGGAGAGACAGAGGTCACGAGAAGGTGCTGCAGGTCCCGCAGGGCTCCCGGTTGGTCAGGGAAGCCCTGCAATTGAAAGCACTGTGCAGCAGGGGCATCGAGGCACATTGCCGGTGCCTGCCCCCACCGCAAAGGAGGTCCTGGACAGCCGGTGAGTGTAGGCAACAATACACAGTGTGGGGGTGGAGAGGGCAACGGGGCACAGGGTCGGTGCTCGCCCCCCCCCCGGAGACATTGTAATTGAGCTCGTGGGCCCTAATTACGCCAGGGCCCCCGTGAGAAGTACCAGCAGGATTGCCAGGCCTCTGAACTGGGCTACGACATTAGTTAATCCCTGCCTGGGGTGTCCAGGTGAATGCCAGCTAGTGTAGGCCCTGGGATTTGTGTTAGTGTGGCAAGGCAGTGCTTCCGCTGAATTCCGCACCCAGTGTGTCAGTATGTTTATGACCTAAGGGCACACCCCCATATAGGTTGGCTTGAATGAGCCGGGAGGGAACAGATGCCTAGGGGGCCTTCATTAGATGATGCACCAGTGGGGAGGATTAGGCTCATGCGTATGGTTTAATACCTGCCAATGCCCTATAAGGTATTGTATTGTATTGTATTGTATTGTGATTTGTAGAGCGCGACTGCTGCCCGATGGGCGTCCAAGCGCTAATGAGTGGAGAACAGAGTTGATGGGGGTGGGAGAGAGAAGGAAAACACTAAACATTAGATGGGTCTGGCGAATAGATGGGTTTTCAGTTGTTTTCGGAATGAGAATAAATTAGGATTGGACCGGATTTGTAGTGGGAGTGAGTTCCACATCTTAGCAGCGTTTAAGGAAAACAGTCTTCCTCCGGTCCTGGCTCTCCGTACTCTTGGGACTACGGCCAGAAAGGCCTCAGTGGACCGTAGGGTTCTGTTGGGGTGGTATTGGGTGACCAGGTTGTTAGTGATCGCTGGGCCTGATTTCCAGAAGGCACGGTGGGCGATGCATAAAGCCTTAAATGCCACTCTCTGTCTCACTGGGAGCCAGTGTAGGCTGCTAAGTGCTGGTTTTGCGGACTGAGTCCTGGGAATCTGTAGCAGGATGCGGGCTGCGCAGTTCTGGACCACCTGTAATTTCCGCATGGATGACTCCGGGGATCCCACATACAGGGCATTATTTGAATCCAGCCGAGACTGAATCAGGCCCTGAACTACCACCTGTTTGGCTTCCATAGGGAGGAGGGGGAGGACTTTCCTTAATGTTCTAAGTAAGCCAAAACAGGTGGCGGAGAGTTTAGTCGTCTGGGTGGAAAAGGAGAGGTTTTTATCCAGCCACACCCCTAGACTTTTTACGCATTCTTTAGGAGAGGGGGGGGTACCCAAACATCCGGGCCACATGGAGGTAAGTGACGTGGGTGATGCGGAGCCTAGGAGCAACAGCTCGGTTTTGTCTCCGTTCAGTTTTAAGGAGGAGCATGTCATCCACTTTTTTATGTCCTCTAGGCAGTTCGTCAGGCTTCCTGAGGTGTGACCGGCGCCTTCCTGGGTCAGTGAAACCACTAGCTGGGTATCGTCAGCATAAGATACAATTTTTATGCCTGATGGTTCGACGAGCCCAGCCAATGGTTTCATGTAAACGTTGAAGAGCGCAGGGCTCAGTGAAGAGCCCTGCGGGACTCCACAGTTCAGGGGCTTTTTGGCTGATGTTATATCGCCTTCAAAGATCTGGAAGGATCTATTGTGCAAAAAGGACTCAAGCCATTTTAAAGCATCCCCTCCGACACCGATGTTGCGCAGCCGATTCAGCAGGGTGGCATGGCTGACAGTGTCGAAGGCTGCACTTAGATCAAGGAGGATCACTGCCACTGACCCTCCCTGATCCAGTATCCTTCGGGACTCCTCGACGACTGTCAGCAAGGCGGTTTCGGTCCCATGTTTGGGCCTGAACCCTGTCTGGGATGGGTCGAGGAGTGCATGGCTTTCCAGAAATTGTGTTAACTGGATATTTATGTGCTTCTCCAGTACCTTACTTACCCAGGGAAGCAGTGAGATTGGGCGGTAGCTGGAGTGGTCTTCTGGGTTGAGGGTGGGCTTTTTTAGCAGAGCCCGCACCATAGCTGTTTTCCATTCAGTGGGTACTGTACAGGAGGATAAGGATGAGTATATGGAAGGTGTATGCCTAATGTTCATGAAGAGAGTTGGCTGTGGTGTACACCCTGATGTCTTATGCTTATAGTGATGCCAACGTTCTGTCTGATGTTGATACCCCAAGGTTGTTGGTAGAGGGAGCCTAGCTATTTCCTTACAGGTGTTCCTGATATATAAGGAGGGCTCCTACCTGATATCTATGCTGGGCGATGTATGTTCCGCCTAGGTTGGTCAATGGGTTGGCCTGATGTTATTCCAGGCCCTTGTTATGTACCAGATTGATGGGCCAGATAGGCTGATTTATTGCAGATGTTCCTGCCCATGTTATGCCGTGATGCCCTAATGTTTTCTTTCCCTAACAGGGGTTGGGTTGGTGTTAATGTGCATGATGGTTAACTATGCTAATGTAGAACTTTTGCATTTACAGCCTTCCCTGTAGGATGAGAGTCTGAGTTGGCCCGCCAGATTGGGCTCCAGAACTAATGACATTTTGAATCCATCCTTTTTCCCTTACAGCATGGACTACTTCCTATGTACATAATTTCCCCCCTTTATTTACTTGGCTCTGGCGCCATTGGGCGTCTTGTGTGACACTACTGTTTTGCATTCTTTTGCCTTGCAGGTTGGAAACCCTACTAAACGACGTATCTTTTTCCAACTCAAACTGGTGTCTTGCCTCTTTTGTGGTGTGCCTGGTGTGTTGACTGAGGGTACTGCGTGAATGCTTCACATGTCCTTGAAGTTTGGCCTGCCCGCTTGATGCCATGCTACCCCCTTGGAGATTTGGGCAACCCCCATTTCCTACATTGGTGGCGAGCGGTGGGATAGGACTTGTGTTTGCGCAGTACCACAGCGGCCACAGGTTACACCACAAGTAGAGCCTTGTGGTGGGGATTATTGTTTGGAAGATTGTTTGCTAAATTGCTTCCTCCTGAAGAGTGCTCTGAACTGTCCCCTTGTTCCACTGGGAGGGTGTGTCCCGGGTGTACCTCGCCACGATGGGGTTGATTTACCAGGAAGTGGAACTGATGGAGTACACCGAACAGGAGGTGATAGACTTCCTCCTGGAGAGAGGGATACCCCCAGTAGGGAACATTAGGAGGAATTTGTTTCTCTATGAGGCCCTCAAGAGGGGAGAGCCCTTGGAGATTGGTGGGGACTTATCTGACTACCCTCCCGAGGTTTTGAAGGGTCAGTGGGTTAGAGACCAGAGAGAGGGCTCCCCATCCCGAACCCTGGGAGGTAATTACTCCGATGAGGAGGAGGAAGAATTTGAGAGGGCGGAGATGCCAGGAGCTGATGAGGACACTGTAGATAGGGAGTCCAGCACTGGGTCCAGCCCCGGGGCCACTGCCCAATCCCTTTCCCTGTCCCCAGAAGAGTGGGTAGATAGGAGGGAAGAGAGGGAGTATCAGCTGGCGCTGGCAAAGCTCAGGCATGCCGAGGGCTTAGCGCAGCTGAGGGTAGAAGAGCAGCGACTAGAGACTGAAAAAGTCCTAGCCCAGGAGAGGATGGCGGAGGCGGAGAGGGCCTTCACCAGAGAGAGATCAGCTCAGGTGGGTAGGTTGTCCCCTGAGAGTGGTTTCAGGAGTCTGGATTCACCGTGGAGGGTGGGATCCAGTGGTGGCAGCGAGTGTAGGTCCAGTGCAAGGAGTTCCACTCCCGAAGCCCAAGAGACTGTGCCTGATTCCCCGGAAGAGGAGGACGGGTTAGTGTTTAGGGGCAGGGGAAAGCTGTTCCATCAGTCCTGGGGAGAGTTCGAGGAGGAGTGTTGGACTGTACTGGAGGATTGGGTGGTGAGGAGAGCAGTAGAGGATTGGGAAGGGCTGTGCCATGCCGTTATCCGGGAGCACATGCTGAGGAGTTGTTTCCCAAGACTGCGTCACCATCTGTTGCGGTGCGGGTTCTCAGACCCCAGGGAACTTGCACGGGAGGCAGACCTCTGGGTAAGTGCCAGAGCGTCTGGGAAGGCTGAGGGGAGTGATCCTGAAGGGAGTGAGACGGGGGGTGTCCCGAGGTGCCCCAGCTGTGGTCACCGGGCCTGGAGTGTTCTTTAAGAGAACCCCAGGTTGGGAGACTAGGCTGTCCCGATGTGTCATCCAGAGGAAGGGATCCCCTCATGTCAGGAGGACCCGGAGCATCAATAATCGGAGCTCCAGTGGTTCGGGGGTCTGACCAGTCACAGGGTTTAGATCCTGGACTGGGGTTCCAGGTTAAGGGGTTGCCTGACCTGGAGGGTGGGGTACCTGTAATTCAGGTCCCTACCAATTTGACTCCCAGGGGTACTACTCCCAGTGGGAGGGTGCGGAACTCTGGGAGGGGGTGCAGAGGGAGGAAGGTCTCTTCTCTGTCACCAGCTCAGCCACAGGGCGCAGATCCTGGGTTGGGTGGCCAGGGACAGGGGTTGCCTGCCCTGGTGGGAGGGACCTCTGTAACCAGAGTCCCCCCGGAAGTGACTCCCAGGGGTACTTCTCCGGGTAGGAGGGTGCGGAACTCTGGGAGGGGGTGCAGGGAGAGGGAGGACTCGCCCTTGTCACCAGTTCAGCCTGTGGGTTTCGACTCCAGGTTGGGGAGAGAGTTGTGTGAGGGTGTCCCCAGGCGTAGGAGATGGAGGAACCCTAGGAGGAGAAGTAGGGGGAGGAGAGCCTCGCCCCTAAGGGCTGGTCAGTCTGAGGGTGTAGACCCCAGATGGGTGGACCAGTGGCAATTTGGAGAGAAGAGAGTGATCCAGGAGAATTACAAGCCTGAGGCTAGAGCCTCCCACTCTATGAAGGAAAAACATCCCACTAGGGAACACCAGTGGGGTGGTTTTGTTGGTGAAGGGAGGGTTGCGAGAGAGAACCATTGGGTTCCAGAGTGGAGGAGAAACTGCAGGTGCTCCTGTAGTTGCAGGCCTGCGTCCACCTTTTTCCGCCCCAAGCAGGGAAGCCCATCAAGGCATTGATCGGTCTACCCTGGCTTTTGGCTGGGGGGGAGTTGTGTTGGACTTGGCCTTTTCCCCCCAACATTTTTCGCTTTTGACCCCCTTATCTAGACTGTCTCCCCCATGGGATTAAACCTGTATAGGCCATGAGTGGTGTGAGACCCCTTGTGAAAAATGTAATTACATGAAATAATGTGAGCACTTGTAAAATCCCCCATTTTGAAACTGCACCTGACTGAAATGTAGTGTTTTTAAAATGGATGCCATGGCCCTGGGTTTTGCCACTGGACTGACATAGGTCAGCGGACTAGATAATATTACCCAGCTACCCCTAGCTTTTGGAGGGAAAGCCTGGCACCCAGGGTGCTCACCCCCTCCCCTAGAACCAGTTTAGGCTAGATGTGCCAACCTTCTAGAAGGTCCTGGCACTGCCTGGGAGGAGGGTATAAATAGGGAGAAGTGTCACCAGAGAGTCAGTCAGCGCTGGGACCAAGAAGGGAGGGGATCTACTGTGAGGTGCTACCGCCACCTGGGCTTGTGAGCTGGGCCCTGCACCCTTATAAACCCCCCTGCTGCTGTCCCCATGGGCCCCTGACAAGGGAGGGCCCCTTCCCTGGTCACTGACGTTGGATGGACCGGGAACCACGCCAGCACTGCGTGAAGAAGCGCCCAGGAGGTGAGGAGTCCCCCCTGTGAGGTGTGCTGCAGTAGTGCTGTTTTGGGGAGGTTGATTCCCCCAAGGAAGTGGTGGCCCCTCTGGAAGCGCTGGGCTGTGAGATGCCTATGGTGAAAGGCTGTGGACAGCTGACTGGCGTAAACTGCCGTATCGCCCCATAAGCGCTGGATGTCTAAAGGCTGTTGCTGCCTGTGGAGCTGCCTGGGGAGGATGGTGCCCCCAAGGGACTGTGCCCTGTGATTGGTGTGGCCCCCGAAGTGCTGTTGGTTCTGAGGACTGTGTGGGCTGAGGGAGGAGCTGTCCTCTGAGAAAAGCGCCCCGGTCTCTGTGGAGAATAGCGACAGAAAGATAATTAATTAAAAGGGAGCCTACCCCTTATTGCCGCCGATTTCACCGCCGCAGCCCGAGGAGTGTTGGCGCTGCCTTGCGCCCGTCGTAAATTGGTGAAAATCACCACCGCGGCCCGGCACCGCCTTTCAGGGACCCCCACCATTGTGAATACCGTTGCGGCGGCCCCCGGTGTGAGGAGAGGGCAGCCGAAGTGAAGAAAGGGCCGCGCTAGGCCCTGGGGCCGGCAGATCCCCTATCACGTGACGGTGGCCCGGCCGCGTCATCGGCCCGCCCCCGCCGCGAACGGTTTGGCCTGCGCGGCCGTGACCTTTTAAGGCCGCGCAGGGATTGGCTGACGGCCGGGAAGGCCAGGAGAAGGGGATTTGAAGCCCCGGGTCCCCGTGAGGTCGGAGGGTGACCCGGGTGAAGTTTGGTTGCAGGGCCCCCGTGCCAACGAGGGAGCCCCGAGTGAAGCGACCGGAGCGGGAGGCCACCCCGCCGGTCTGTGCCCCGAGGGAGAAGGTCCGGTGAGGTAGGCGGGGCCGGGGCACACTGTCGGTGCCAGCCCCACCTCCCGACCTAAGCGCCCGGAGGAGAGCAGCTGTGAGGCTCCCATGAGGACCTGAGGAGCCTCGATTGAGCCGCCCAGACCTCCGGTGAGGAGGAGGAGTCGGGTGATTCCCCCAGAGGGGAGAAAAGTTCCCTTCGCGTGTGCCACGTCAGGGGGCCTCGAGGCACATTGTCGGTGCCTGGCCCTTCTGCCTTGCAGCCCGGGTCCCCACAAGATCAGAGGGGCCTGGGAGAGACAGAGGTCACGAGAAGGTGCTGCAGGTCCCGCAGGGCTCCCGGTTGGTCAGGGAAGCCCTGCAATTGAAAGCACTGTGCAGCAGGGGCATCGAGGCACATTGCCGGTGCCTGCCCCCACCGCAAAGGAGGTCCTGGACAGCCGGTGAGTGTGGGCAACAATACACAGTGTGGGGGTGGAGAGGGCAACGGGGCACAGGGTCGGTGCTCGCCCCCCCCCCCGGAGACATTGTAATTGAGCTTGTGGGCCCTAATTACGTGAGGGCCCCCGTGAGAAGTACCAGCAGGATTGCCAGGCCTCTGAACTGGGCTACGACATTAGTTAATCCCTGCCTGGGGTGTCCAGGTGAATGCCAGCTAGTGTAGGCCCTGGGATTTGTGTTAGTGTGGCAAGGCAGTGCTTCCGCTGAATTCCGCACCCAGTGTGTCAGTATGTTTATGACCTAAGGGCACACCCCCATATAGGTTGGCTTGAATGAGCCGGGAGGGAACAGATGCCTAGAGGGCCTTCATTAGATGATGCACCAGTGGGGAGGATTAGGCTCATGCGTATGGTTTAATACCTGCCAATGCCCTATAAGGTGTATGCCTAATGTTCATGAAGAGAGTTGGCTGTGGTGTACACCCTGATGTCTTATGCTTCTAGTGATGCCAACGTTCTGTCTGATGTTGATACCCCAAGGTTGTTGGTAGAGGGAGCCTAGCTATTTCCTTACAGGTGTTCCTGATATATAAGGAGGGCTCCTACCTGATATCTATGCTGGGCGATGTATGTTCCGCCTAGGTTGGTCAATGGGTTGGCCTGATGTTATTCCAGGCCCTTGTTATGTACCAGATTGATGGGCCAGATAGGCTGATTTATTGCAGATGTTCCTGCCCATGTTATGCCGTGATGCCCTAATGTTTTCTTTCCCTAACAGGGGTTGGGTTGGTGTTAATGTGCATGATGGTTAACTATGCTAATGTAGAACTTTTGCATTTACAGCCTTCCCTGTAGGATGAGAGTCTGAGTTGGCCCCGCCAGATTGGGCTCCAGAACTAATGACATTTTGAATCCATCCTTTTTCCCTTACAGCATGGACTACTTCCTATGTACATAATTTCCCCCCTTTATTTACTTGGCTCTGGCGCCATTGGGCGTCTTGTGTGACACTACTGTTTTGCATTCTTTTGCCTTGCAGGTTGGAAACCCTACTAAACGACGTATCTTTTTCCAACTCAAACTGGTGTCTTGCCTCTTTTGTGGTGTGCCTGGTGTGTTGACTGAGGGTACTGCGTGAATGCTTCACATGTCCTTGAAGTTTGGCCTGCCCGCTTGATGCCATGCTACCCCCTTGGAGATTTGGGCAACCCCCATTTCCTACACGGTTATACTTCTTTGTTTTGACTAAAAGGTTTGAGGGGCATACACGGAATTCATAATTTCCGTTTGTGCAGTAAGGATAACAGGATGTAACTTTAATTACATGTAGTTAGATCGAGGGCACGCTCATGTATATTGGGTGTACATCAAACAGCAGTTTAAAGATGGTGCTGGTTTTGAGCAGTTATTAGCTGGCTTACTTTCTTCATTGATTAACTCCTTTATTCACATTATTAGCATTATCATATTGCTTTTGAAAATTATTCTCAAGGCGGATTCACTTGTATAATTGATATGTATATACATCTAACTTGTACATAGAAATCCGATGTTAATATCTAATTTTTCAAGGGGTTCTTAATCAGCTGTTATGAACTTAAGAGATTTGTGTATATTTGGAGTTATGGGCATAATTCGCCCAACCCTAATGGTTAACTCCTTATTTACTAGTATGATTTGTGATTAAAAATTTCCTTTTGAATATGACGTTTGAGTTTTACTGCATATTTTTATGTGTTGGTGTAACGTCTCTGTTCAACAGCTATCTCTATGGGACTCTGAGTCGTATTTAAGGAGCTTACCAACATGGTGCTCCCCATTGTGGTGGCTATCCAAAACATTATTAAAAAATTTGTGCCGGTCTTTGTGGCAGTTGTTTCTATGACAATTTAATTTTATAGATCATAGGCATGTATCTCAGTCAAAAAGAATTACAATTCTGTAATTTGAGCCTTACAAAGTCTCATAAACATATACATTTCCATCTTTTCGATATATAAAACATTTATTTACAGATATAATTGATTGTTGAAGGACCACACGTGCCAATCAGGTCTTTTCTTGGGACATCAATCTGACGCACTGAACTGAAAGGGTCACATTATGTAAGTTTAAGCACTAATCGTATTATTTAAAAATATTTATGTGCACATATTAGGTTTGATTTTATCCTTTTGGAAGGTCAAATATCTATGTAGGTTGATACCTACTGTGAAGATGTGCTTGGTGCAGCACATGATGTTTCTGAATAATATGGTAATAGGAGGACATTTAAATAGAGAAGTGATGTTATCACAATTATCTCTGTTCCAAATCTAACAGTGATGTGCGACTATTTGTGGCCCAGTGTTAGAAAAATGTTGTCCAATAATACCTTTCAATATAGGTGAAATGGAATTTGACATTTGCTGCCCAGTGTTAGAATTTTTTTTCCAGCAATATCTTGTAATAGAGGTGAAATGGAATTTTTACATTTGTAGTAATACACTGAGGAACAATGTGTGTCTTACTCTATTTACCAGATTGATTTATCCTGCAATTTTGACCTAATTGAACTTTTTATAAATATCCATTCTCAAGAAATTCTTGACTACAGCAAGGTATGCCTGCATGATTTGATAGCAGGCTCTAATGTTTGAATCTCTCTTTTTGATTTTGATTCCTCTACAAGTCTTTTTAATACATGTTATTTGCTTATTTCTCCGTGAGTGTATTTATTGTAATGAAATATATTTCTGATTAGTCAGGAATACTGCATATTGTTAAACCAACCACAATAATTTGGGCTTTTTTGCACTTTTCCTGTGTGTTTTTCTGCTTTTTAGAATATTATATTCATACAACATTGATGGTTTGTGCATTTACGTCAACTTTTGTTTCTATTAGTGGTCTTCCCTTGTATGTAAAGAACTGTATTTGTACATTGCAATGGCATACATGACCACCTCTTTTGCGGAGCCATTTTTTGTCTGGTTCTTTTGTGATGTATGTTGCAATATTGTTAGTATGTGTAGTGAATATTGTCTTGTTTGTTTGTATATATTTTAGCCCTGCAGAAGTCTGCATGAGGACGAAACTTGTCAGCGATGATGAATTTTAAGAAATCTGAATTTCAATAAAGAATAGAAACAAATGTTGTACCTCTAATCAAAATTTACAAGTGCCTTTCTTTGAATAGGAAGATTTTGACTGATTTTTCTTGTTTGTTTTGTGAATATGGATTATTAATTACTTGAGTGCTGGGCCATTTTTTTTGTTATTTATTAATGTGATTTGTATGCCAATTTTTGGGGGCATATGGAGGACATGTCCCAGGCCCGTTGCACCAATCCCATGATAGGAAACATAGCCTAGATCAGGTACTTTGACAGGTGCAGGACTTCTTGCCTTGTCCTCTCTTTATGTGCTGAGCTTTATGTTCAATTATTGCTCAACATACATTTGTAATTTTGCCACGGTGAGTGTTCCATTGAGAGAATTGACAAAATAAAATGCCCCATTCAAAGGGTCTGATGAATGTGATCAAAGCTTCAAAAGAAATAAACATGCAATTGAGAATGCAACTGAGATGGCCTACTTTGACCCCAAACTACAGACTGAGATCTCAGTAAATGCAAGCCTGGTGGAGCTGGGATCAATCAGTGCTCAACATAATGGTCATATGAATGCCCAGAGACACATTGTGGTCTATGAAAGTCAGAGTTTGTCTAACACAGAATGCACCTATTCTCAGCCGGAGAAGGAGAGCCTAGCTGTAGTCTGGGCCTGTGAACATTTTCATGTGTTTCTATGCGAAAAACGGTTCACTATCATAACTGATCATCAAATGCTGCTCACCATTTTTGGAAATCCGAAAGCAAAGATGCCCATTTGCATTGAGAGGTGGCTTTGAGACTGCAAGAGCATGACTACGCAGCTGTACACAAGCTGGGTAAAGACCAACACCTTGCTCACTACTTTTTCACAAGTACCCCTAAATCGTCATTAGTTCAACAGCTGAGGAGCACATTAACTTCATTGTGAAGCCCAGTACGCCAGCATCCCTAACCATTTAACAGATTATTGCTGTTACCACTGCAAATCAGAAAATGCATGGCCTCAAAGACATAGTTTCAACTCAATCTTGGAAAAAGGAGTTTTCAACCTCTTGCTGAGGATGTTGAATTTCCAAAACTTCAAAAATTTACAAGATGAACGTTCCATGACCAAGGAAGGTCTTGTATTGAAAAGCTTGAGGATTGTCATACCTGAGAGCCTAAGACAACAAGTCATTGAAGGATCACATGAAAGACATTGTGGCATTGTAGCTTTCAAAAGAGCCCTAAGAGACCGAGTGTGGTTCCCACGTGTAGATGAGCGAGTTGAGAGGGAACTAAAGAAGACCACCTTTGCAACTACCTTTTCCCCCAAAGTGATGCAACATCCGTTGACAATGACTGACATTTTGACACAGGCTTTGGAAAAAGTCGCAGTTGCTTTCTTTGGGCCCTTAGAAAATGGACATCATCTCATGGTAGTCAACAACCCATGACAAGGTCATTTAGTGGTTGAACAACATCTTTGCAGCTTGGGGTATCCTTGCCATTCTTAAATCTGACAATGCTCTGCCATTTACCAGCAAATAGTTCAGAAGGTTTCTAGTCAGATTGAATATCAAGCATCAAAAGAGTACACCTCTGCGGCCCTAAGCAAATGGTATTGTGGAAAGATTCATAGGTACCTTCAAAAGAGTAGTTCAGCGAGCATCAATGGAGGAGATTGAATTAAAGCAAGCCCTGTGTCATGTCCTCCGTACCTATCGTTCAACTTCTCACTCCACAATGGGATACGGTCCAGCCACTTTGCTATTTAGGAGAGCCATCAGAAACATACTGCCACAATGGATAGTAGAGCGCTCGAAAACGTTTGGTCACCAACAGTTCTCAAAAGTGCAAAATAAAAATGTACACCACTCAGTGTTGGCAAGCCCAAGAGACAGTATCCTTGAAGGTGACTTAGTCCTGGTAAAGCAGAAGCAAAAGTGGAAAACAGACACTCCATTCTATGTCAACCCTCTTAGGGTTGTGACGTACAAAGAACACATGGTGATGGCCCATTGTCCCGAACAGTCCATCCCATGGAACCCTTCACACTTTAAGCAACTACCTCTGTGAACAGCAGCTCTTGCATTTACAAATTAGACCGCCCCACCTAACAATCCAAATCAAGCATCAGAACATGTACAAGCGGTGCATAAACTGAGTACACCTCAACCACTTCATGCCACTTGAGCTAATCAACTAGTGAAACCGCCTCTACTACTTATCAAAGAAATATAATGTAATTGTTGTTTGTACTTTTTCATGAACTAGGACGTTTTTGGATGTGTTATTACTGAAAAAGTTGATGACAATATGAGTAACAATACATTCATGTATAAAAATAAAATCACACCTTTATTTACCTATTCGCCCATTGTCAACTCCACGTCAACTCCGACTCAAAAATACATACAGCCAGATTCATGAAAGGAAATCCGGCTCGCAAAAGGCCAGATTCTGAGAATCTGGCCCTTTGCGAGCGCAATTTTTGCATTTGGGATTCATCATCCCAAATGCAAAAATCGCAAAATGCGAAATCGCTATATTGCGAGGAATTGCACTTAAGGAATCTCAATTTGAGATTCCTTAAATGCAATTCATGAACCATTACAGAATTGCGAATTCGCAGTTATTGGCCGCTATTTACCGCGAAGTCTGACTTTGGACTTTGGACATGTGTGTGCGCAACATCAGTCTACATTTTCATTTCAGGGGTGCTACAGGGTGTCCTTTGGACACCCCTGGCACCCTTGAAATCGCATCCTTATTTGCGATTGCAAATTGCTAATCGCAAATAAGGAAGCTGTAGGAATCGCAATTTTTTTTAGATATCTACATGAATCCCGTTTTGTGAGTCTTTAATAGCGATTCCTTAATAATCGCTATTAAGGACTCGCAAAACGGGACATTGATGAATCTGGCCGATAGTTAGGCCGGCCCTGAGACCTAGGTCCAAAGTCACTGATTGGCAGATCACGTCGAGTTGCACGTAGCTAGCAGAGAATCTTGTGAACAGGGAATACCAGATCGATCCCACAGATAGGCACAGAGACACCACAATGGTTTAGTGATATTGACCCCAAGAAAGCACACATGTCCGGAAGGGTGTGCGCGTTCCCGAAACACCATAGTGTCAGATGCCACATGAAGTTAGGAACACTTAGCCAATCAGGACACAGCACACAGTACAAGCAGTGATCCAGCACTCCCCAGGACGGACATCTGCACACGTTACCTACTGGCTGCATTCTGTCCACCCAAGGCAGAGGCCCACCTGGATTCCTCATCCAAAACCTTAATTTACTGCTCCAAAGACAGATGTGCACATTCCTTACCCAAAAAAAGATCACCGTAAACATTATTTTACGTTCAATTAACTGTATAAAAATCTATGTTAGACCGATTGTAAATTGAGACAGTCCTCAGACCCTATGGCCGTGACTGTGCTCCCGGCCACATTATTTAATAAAACAAACTGTTACTGTTTTGGCAAACTCCCCTCGTCTTTTGTTTTTTCAAGGTATTTAATGTTCAAGCAACATGTAGGCTCAACAGAGTAAGTATATAACTGGCTGTGAGGTGTTAAGGTGTGGTATTAACGGTTATGATGCAAGGAAGAAAGATGTACAAGCCAGAGCTCCGTGTGTGGCAAATTAATTTAGATGCTCCTGGGATACAATGCCCATATAAAATAGCTGCAATACAGTGCTCCACACAAATTCTAGTGAGTAGGGATGTGTGAAATTTGCGTAATTTGCTTCTACAGACTTACATGACGTTTTGGCAATAGATTGTGAAATTCTGCATAATTGCACCAAATGCAAATCTGTCATTTCATGCTATCTTTTAGGGCAAAATTCTTTCTTGTACCAAATATTGCTGCAAGAACACATTTATCAAATCACTATGAACAGTAGCAGCTCAGGTTTTGTTGTTGGTGAAAATTTTACTGTAAATGGCAATAGTTTAGGTGGATGAAGTATTTTTTGGAAAGTTTTGTTTATTAGCAAAATGAAAAATGCTCTTCCTATGGAATTTCAGACCTAACTATAACTACTCAGTGGCAACTACCACTACGTAATACATTATACATATATACTTTGTGTGTCTTTGCTTGGTTTAGTAAATACAAAGTAATACAATGCAGTGCATTTTGCTGCCTTGCACTACTTGGATTCAGGGAGGCGTTCCAGAGGTGGAGCATAGGCGTACCCATGCATCCACCCATGGGTGTTGATGCAGTTCCAGATTTACTAAGGTGAGTAAACCTGGGATTGCACCAAAATGCTATGCCTTCCTGACCAGGAGTAACGAGGAGAAATATCTTTATTTCTACTTGTTACAGAATTTAGCAATCATAGAAAGTAGAAAACAACTTTAAGGATTGTTTTTGTGTAGGAAGGTAGTTTGCATTCACGCTAGACAGCAAACAGTGCTCCACCACTAGGCGAGAGCAGGAATTATCCACATCATGTAAATATAGAGCATTTCTTCCCTCTCTCTTTCACGCAACTCAGGGCAGCAAGTTGCCTTGCTGTGTTGGGTTGTGTGGAAGAATAGCAAATCTGCTCATAAATTACTATTTCCATTCTTCCACCTCTATGTTCAGGTTATAGTCACAATGCTGTGAACTATAGGATTCCCGATTCTCACTTGAGTACATTTGTTTGAAAAGTGTTCCAGAGTAAATGGAATGAAACAATATAAACAGCATATAGGCAGAAGTCAAGTCAAGTCAAGTCATAACATTTATATAGCGCACTACATACCCAGAGGGTTTCAAGGCGCTAAGGAAGGGGAGGAGGATTATTTGTCAAATATCCACGTTTTAAGTTGCTTTCTGAACGCTAGATGATTCTGGGTGAGACGAAGGTAATCGGGGAGAGAGTTCCATGTTTTGGCAGCCAGGTATGAGAAGGATCTGCCTCCCATGGTGGTCTTGTTGATGCGAGGTACAGTGGCGAAGGCTTGGTTGGAGGAGCGAAGTTGGCGGGAGGGGGTATAAAAGGACAGTCGAGAGTTGAGGCACTCTGGTCCGATGTCGTAGAGTGATTTGTGTGCGTGGGTAAGCAGTCTGAAAGTAATCCTCTTATTGACGGGTAGCCAGTGGAGGTCTTTAAGGTGACTAGAGATGTGTTCGTTGCGTGGGATGTCTAATATGAGCCTGGCTGAGGCGTTTTGGATTCGTTGTAGTTTCTTCTGGAGTTTTGCGGTAGTACCTGCGTAGAGGGTGTTTCCGTAGTCCAGTCGGCTCGTGACCAGAGCGTGGGTGACTGTTTTCCTTGTTTCGGAGGGGATCCAGCGAAATGTTTTTCTGAGCATGCGAAGAATGTTAAAGCAGGAAGAGGATACGGCGCTGACTTGTCTGTTCATAGAGAGAGAAGAATCCAGGATGACGCCTAGGTTCCGTGCGTGGTCTGTCGGGATGGGTGCTTTTCCGAGGGCTTCCGGCCACCAAGAGTCGTCCCATGCAGAGGGGGATTTACCTAAGATGAGGACTTCTGTTTTGTCTGAGTTCAGTTTCAGACGGCTTTGTTTCATCCAATCAGCGACTTCTTTCATTCCCTCGTGTAGGTTAGTTTTGGCGGTGCAGGGGTCCTTGGTGAGGGATAGGATCAGTTGAGTGTCATCCGCGTAAGAGATGATGTTGAGGTTGTGTTGGCGGGCGATGGTCGCGAGGGGGCTCATGTAAACGTTGAAGAGGGTGGGACTGAGTGAGGATCCTTGTGGTACCCCGCAGATGATTTCAGAGGCCTCGGACTTGAATGGTGGGAGGCGGACTCTCTGGGTTCTTCCGGTGAGGAACGAGGTGATCCATTCCAGTGCCTTTCCTTGGATTCCGATGTTTCTGAGGCGTTGTAAAAGGGTGCTGTGGCAGACTGTGTCGAAGGCTGCAGAGAGGTCGAGGAGGATGAGGGCGACTGTGTCTCCATTGTCCAGTAGAGTTCGAATGTCGTCTGTTGCTGCGATGAGGGCGGTTTCAGTGCTGTGTTTGGCTCGGAAGCCAGATTGTGAGGGGTCGAGTGATTTGTTGGCTTCGAGGAAGGCGGCGAGCTGGATGTTGACAGCTTTCTCGATGACTTTGGCCGGGAATGGAAGAAGCGAGATGGGGCGGTAGTTTTTGAGTTTGGTGGGGTCTGCTGTTGGCTTTTTCAGAAGGGCGGTGAGTTCAGCGTGTTTCCAGTCTTCTGGGAAGGTAGCGGAGTTGAAGGAGCAGTTGATGACATCTCGGAGGTGCGGAGCTATGACGGAGTCTGCTTTGTTAAAGATGTGGTGAGGGCATGGGTCTGTGGGGGATCCAGAGTGGATGGAATTCATCATGCGGATGGTGTCCTCAGTGGAGATTGGGTTCCAGGCGTTAAGGGTGTTAACGGGGGGAAGATGGTCAGCTGATGGTAGGGTGGGTTGGCTTCCGGGTTGGTTGTCAAAGCTATTGTGGATGTCAGCAATCTTGTTGTGGAAAAAAGAGGCTAGGGAATCGCAGAGGGTTTGAGAGGGGGTGATGTCGTTGGAGTTGGCAGAGGGGTTGGAAAATTCCTTGACGATGTTGAAAAGTTCCTTGCTGTTGTGGGCGTTGTTGTCAAGTCGATCTTTGAATGCTGTTTTCTTGGCTTTTCGGATCAGTTGGTGGTGAGTACGGATGGCGCTTTTGAAGGCGTCCTTGTTGCTAGTGGATGGGTCTTTTTTCCAGGTCTTTTCAAGGGAGCGGCACAGTTTCTTTGACTTCTTGAGGTCGTCGTTGAACCATGAGGCCTTTTTGATGCCAGGTTTGTGTTGACGTTTTTTCAGTGGTGCTAAGTTGTTGGCGGTGTTGGATAACCAAAGGGTGAGGTTGGAGGCGGCTTCGTTGGCGTTAGAAGAGAGGGCTGGGGAGGTTTGAAGGAGCGTTGTGGAGATCTGTTCTGAGGTGATTTTGTTCCAGTTTCTTTGTAGAGTTGGTTGGAGGTGGATGGTGGGTTTCGGCTTGTTGTAGGTAAAATGAACGCAGCTGTGGTCAGTCCAGAGGAGATCCGTAGTGTGGCTGAAGGAGACATGGTTGCTGGAGGTGAAGATGGGGTCGAGAGTGTGACCTGCGATGTGGGTGGGGGAAGTGACCAGTTGTTTGAGTCCGAGGTTGGCGAGGTTGTCCAAGAGGGTGGCGGTGTTGCGGTCGTTGTTCTTTTCAAGGTGGAAGTTGAGGTCTCCCAGGAGGATGTAGTCTTTGGAGGGGAGTGCGTGTGGGGTGATGAAGTCTGTGATGTCTTCACTGAATTGTGCGCGTGGTCCTGGTGGTCTGTAGAGGAGGGTGCCTCTGAGTGTGGTCTTGGGGTCGATGTGGATCTGGAAGTGAAGGTGTTCGGAGTTGGCGAGGTTGGCGTCAGAGCTGGTTGAGATGCGGATGGTTTTCTTATGGACGATGGCGATTCCACCTCCTGAATGGTCAGTGCGGTCCTTGCGTGTAATCTTATAGTCATCAGGGATGGCGATGGCGATGTCAGGGGCGGAGGAAGCGTTCATCCATGTTTCCGTTAGGAAGGCGACGTCAGGAGAGATGGTGTCAAGTAGGTTCCAAAGGTCAATGGCGTGCCTGTGGATCGAGCGGGTGTTGAGAAGGATGCAATCTAGGTGGTTGGGGTCGGGAATCTGAGTTGTGGTCGTAGCGGAGATGTTGTCGGTGCCGATGAATTTGCAGGAGGGGCAGGAGAACGGTCCATGGGTGCGACCAGGAGCGGCTTGGAAGCAGTTGGCGGCGCGACCGGGGTTGAGGGCTAGGAGGGTGGCGGCATCGTAGGTAACGCGGGGAGGCTGGGCAGCGCGAGGGGCAGGGGGACTGGCGCTGGGCGCGGTCCAGGCGCGGACGGGCGTAGACGGGCTTACCTTTGGCGCACCTTCGGCGCGGGTTGGGCGCGGACGCTGCGCGTGAACGCTGCGCGCGGGAGCTACTGTCATATATGGATGGTGGAGGGGGAGGGGCGAGGGCGTCTCAGCTGGGAGGCGGGGCGGGCTTCTGACGACGCCAGACAACAAACAAAATGGAGGCGGAGGGGGGGGAGTACAGCCAAACACGCAAAGCACAGTGAAACAATTCCTAAAATGCACTTTAATAATGCAGGCAAGCGGAGCGCCGATCTGGCAGGTAGCAAGCACAGACAATGATCAATTTTGACAAATAAAGCGGCACAGCGCGCAAAACAGTCCCAATTCGGCACAACAAGCTATGTAAAGCGCGAGTAAGCCCAGCAGCGATCAGGCAGGCGGCAGGCACAGAAAGGAATCACTTTAGATAGGCACAGCGCTAAAAACGAGGCAAAGCGCTAGAAACGATACCAGGTCTTTCAGGGGACGCTGGGGAGCGACCACTCAGCTCGAGGGAGGAGAGCAAGTCACAGCGTTTGTAGTTAGTGAAGCGCTGTTCTACTAAGTGGGAGGGCGTCTCAGCTGGGAGGCGGGGCGGGCTTCTGACGACGCCAGACAACAAACAAAATGGAGGCGGAGGGGGGGGAGTACAGCCAAACACGCAAAGCACAGTGAAACAATTCCTAAAATGCACTTTAATAATGCAGGCAAGCGGAGCGCCGATCTGGCAGGTAGCAAGCACAGACAATGATCAATTTTGACAAATAAAGCGGCACAGCGCGCAAAACAGTCCCAATTCGGCACAACAAGCTATGTAAAGCGCGAGTAAGCCGAGTAAGAAGTGTTAATGTTAAAAATATTTTTAAACGTAATAATGCACAATTTGTCCATTGAAAACAGCTGGTAGGCCAATGTCATATGAGTAGTATTGCTATCCATAATATGCATATTCATAGTGTGGCACATCAGTCCAAGTACATCTAGTTCACATTGCAAATTATTCTGAACATGCAACGGTTCACTTGAACATCATAAATGATTTGTATATGCAATCTATGTACAGTACATGCAGGATTCATCCCCTAGTTCTATGTCCATATTGCATCACATACATATCTCAATAGTTTGATGTGTCCATGTGCTTGGTTCCCTTTTTGGCATCATTCATATGATCTGCATTTTGTAGAGCAGTCTCAACCTACATCATTTTCAATCAGTTTGTCATCCGTGGCTCTGGATATAGGGATTTGTATCCAATTCTGAATGATTTCAGTTCATAATCACAATTCAAATTTTTCTGTGCTGATCAGGTAATACCGAAGGAAGCTGCATTCAGTGAAATGGTGCACACTATAGATCATTGACTCTTTGTGTGGAAAAGGCTGCTTTATAGAAACAGGTGCATATCACATTACATCATAGGCCTAAGGCCTTACTGAACTAAAACCTTACTATGCATTCAATAACATACATTCCTACCCACGACCCCTAAACCCACCCGTAAACATACCCTTCAAATTTTGCGTTTGTGCCCTATTGAACTTGTCTGATTGTCTTACTTTAAACCTCCCCTCCTGTTTAGCAGTGAACCAATTAATCTGAGCTCAACTTGATATTCCTGTGACGTAACCTTTTAACTCCAGGACTTCCGGAGTGGGCTTGTTGAGTCCCTACTTTTCTGCCTGATTAGCCTATAATAACCAAAATAACTTTAAGTAAAGACCTGCAAACTTGTGGGCCAACCACCCCTATCTAGTATGTGTCTCAAAACAACATCTAGTACAATCCCTTCCCCTTTACGCACCTGCTGCAATTAGCCTACCTTAAGCGGAACCATCACAACCAACCTAAACTTTCCTCAGACACCAAAAACCAAAAAATAGGGAGAGAGGAAGGAAGAAAAGTGTTGCCTAAATAAAATGGTGAGCTAAATACCTTTGCGCTACATCCTTTAATGGATGCAGCCCAAGAGGCCCAGTCATCTAGACTGTACCTCTATTCCCCAGTACCCCTGGGGAACAGACCTCCCTTTGGGTGGCTGTCCCCCAAGCCTCTATTGGGTGAAATGGGGCAAACTTCAGACCACTGACTCTTTGTATGTGTGGAAAAGGCCTCTTTATTGAAAAGGGTGCATATCAATGACATCTTCAGCATAAGGCCTTACAGAACTTAAACCTAACTATACATTCAATAACTTACATTCCTTATCTTCCTTCCCTAAAACCGCCACCCTTCAAACATTGACATCATAATCTATTGAACCTCAATGATTGTCTTACTTTAGATTTCCCCTTCTGTAAAGCAGTGTACCAATTAACCTGAGATCAACTTGATATTCCTATGACATAGGTTTCCAACATGACTTTTTCTGCCACCCAGGCAACGACAAGTCATTCCCGTCTCCTCAAAGTCCTAACCAAGGACTCCCTCAACTCCAGCAAGTATAATCTCATCCCATACTCCGACAGATGTACTCCATCATTCCTGAAAAACTCAACCTCTTCATAATGTAATGTTAATGTTAATAAAACTTGTACAGCGCACGATTACCCTCAGGTGTCTTGGCGCTTCCGGTGCAACATACTATGCTAAGTGCTACTATTGCTGAAAAAGCCAGGTCATCAGCTGTTTCCTGAATTCCAAAAGAGAAGGGATTTTCCTGAGAGGCAAAGGAAGAGCATTCCATTCTCTAATAGTGTTAAATGTAAGACTTCTCCCCCCTCAGTTAATTTTTTTTATCTTGATTGCCCGCATCAGATATGCATTGGCTGAACGTAGAGTTCTGTTTGGTGAATACCAATAGAAAAGGTCCTCTAGAAATTTCGGTCCTTCTTTATGTAGCGCCTTGAAGGCCAGGCAAAGAGACTTAAACTTTATCCGCTGACATACTGGCAGCCAGTGAAGTTCTCGCAGTGCTGATCTTACCGACTGATATTTTGGAATATCCAAAATCAGTCTTGCAGCGGCATTTTGCACCGCCTGTAACTTCCTCAGAAGGTTGGCCTGCACCTTAATGTACAGTCCATTACAATAGTCGATTTTAGACAAAACTAAGGAAGTTACTACTGACTTTCTGCATGTTTTCGGAATAAAAGGTAACATTTTCCTAATCATCTTGATCATAAAGAACGAAGAGGAAACCACAGTAGATACTTGAGCTTTGAAACTAAGCTTTCCATCTATTATGACCCCAATGTTTTTGGCTTTTTCGACCCGGGTAGGGGGAGGGCCAAGGTTGTTTGGCCACCAAGCTGGTGACCAAGGCGGAAAAAGATTGCCGAACATAATCACTTCTGTTTTGCTTGAATTCAGTTTCAAGCAATGCGTGCTCATCCAGTGACTTAAGGATACAGTCCAGAAGCTTAGATGCATGATTAATGTTCTTATCCACTGTCGAGATCACCAGCTGGGTATCGTCGGTATAGGATGTTGGGGTCAAATTGAAACTTCTTATTAGTGGTGCCAATTCCACTACATAGATATTAAAAAGTGTAGGGCTCAATGACAAGCCCTGCGGAACACCACATGAAAGGGAAAAAGGTACCGACTTAAACTTTCCAGATGGACTGATTGAGTCCTCTCTGCTAGAAACAATGACAACAACGACAGGGCTTTACCTCCTATACCAGCATCTTGTAGACGACAAATCAGAAGACTATGATCTTTCGTATCAAATGCAGCGGATAGGTCAAGCAGCACAAAGGCTGCTGACCCACCGCTGTCTAATGATGAACGGATTTCCTCTGTGGTCTTAATTAGAGCCTATTCTGTGCTATGATTAGCTCTAAAACCAAACTGGCTGTGATCTAGAATGTGATTGGTTGCAACAAAATTAGAGAGTTCCATATTCATGGTTTTCTCAATTATCTTAGCCGGAAGTGGAATCCTCGAAATCGGCCGCTAATTAGCTGTATCTGATCCATCCAGATTATTCTTTTTAAGCAGAGGCAAGAAACAGGCCTGCTTCCACGCAGTGGGAAAGCTTCCTTGTTCAATCATCTGGTTGAAAATCTTTGGTAGATGAGGTCCTACAAGATGACAAATACTTTGTATAATTTTTGGGGGACACGGGTCTTCAGGCGAGCCAGACTTAGCCAGAGAAATCAGCGTAGCGATTTGCGAAGGGGACGTCAGAGAGAAATTGAGTAGCTGAGGTTTTTCGCCAATATCTTGTTCAGTTTGATTATCTTTTAATGTCAAATGAGTAAATTGATCATAAATTTGCTCTATCTTTGTTCTAAAGGAAAATCAACATGCTCTAGTCTGCCTAGACCCTCCTTCCTACAGAAACGCTGCATTTCTCTATTAGCCATCCTCCTGGCTTTATCTATGGCTGATGGCTTGACCGCACCTCTTCAACACCTCCTGGGAATGAACTCCGTCCAGGCTACAAAACACCCCAACCATTGTGATTTCATCTGTCTTAAACCTTGCTTCATGGATCATAAGAGTGCCAGACATTCTCTACCACCATGTCATTTTTCCCAAAATGGATCACAAAAATATCTGGGAAACTATTGCCAATCATCAACTTGTTGAACTTGAGCAACAACTCCCTCTACCTCATGCCTCCCATTCCAAATCACTCGAGCTGCTGGAAAAACCTAAATTCCTACCCTAAACACTTTTCCATGTCGCCCAATCCGCCCACTTTATGAAGGAATGTCCAACCATCCACACTGACAAGCCAGCAGCTAAAGAAATTGGAGCCGAACCTGAAAGAGAAAATAGTGTAAACACATAATTCTAACTAACAATCAAACCCTTTCCCCTCATTGTTCCTAAAATACCTCTGGTAACATTCAGACGACCATCTGCCTAGCCCCCTTATTTGCTCCCTGGACCAACCTCCCCTGCCTGCCTCTGATGCTCTCCCGCTTATAAAGGAAGGAGTACCAAAATTTCTAGCCACAAACACCAACTGTGATACCGCTTTCCTCAGGACTGCCAATAGCTGGAAGGAAGTATTTATTTATTGTAGTGTTTTGTATAGCGCTAGCCAGACCCAAAGGTATCGGAGCGCTTCACAACATGGGTTAAAGCAACATATTTAGACGGTCGTACACACATTGATTCAAGGTGTAATTGGAAGTCCTGTGTGTTGAATAACAATTACACACAAGGAAGACACAAAGAGTCACAGTACTGAGCATATGCAAGGAGGGGAAGAGGTATAAGTGTTGGTGAGGCAGTGATTCTGCCCTGCAAAGTGCAGGTTTAGGCTGTTCGGCAGCGATTATCCATTCGGGAGAGAACCGTTAAGGAAGTGATCTTTGAGTTGTATTTTGAATTGCAAGAAGGAGGGGGTAGTCCTTATATGAACTGGGATGGAGTTCCAGATTTGGGGGGCATTTCCAGAGAAGGATCGTGAAGCTGTTTTTTTGTTTGCGGATTTTCGCCGGGATGAAGAGTAGAGTGTTGGAGCTTCTGAGACTTCTTATCTGACCGGCCTTCTTGAGTTTGATGGCCAGGTAGGCTGGTTTCCCTGTGTGAAGGGCTTTGTGCGTGAGGCAGGCCATTCTGAAATTGGCAAGCATTTCAATTGGGAGCCATTTTAGCTCTCTGAGTGCGGGCGAGATGTGATCAAACTTATTCACTCTGGTGACCATTCTGGCTGCTGCGTTGAGCGTAGATCTGAGGGAGGCTAGGTGGGATTCTGCTGTACCTGTGAGGGAAGAATTCCTGTAGTCTAGTCTTGACAGCACCAGGGATTAAGTGGCTTGTATGAGGTCATTAGGCGGGATGAAGGGTTTCATTTTGTTAAGAGGTTAACTCTCAGGTTAAGGAAGGTGCTCTTGGCGGTGTTCCTAATGTTTTTGGTCATGTTAAGTTTAGGGTCAAGACCTGATCCCCTTGTTGATGGGTGAAAACCACCCTTTCATGCCCCCCCAACAGCATTCTGAGTTTTCTGCCCAACCCCACTGGGCATACCTCCTTCTCCTGAACTTGCAAGAGCACTGTCGTTCCTCCCGACCACTGGTCAGTTTTAGACCTGAGCAAGCAGATTCCCAAACTGTCCTGTCTAAAGCTAACATCCTTCCATTTTAAACCTTTGTCACCCTGACCCCCAACAACTCTGATACCTGAAAAGACCCAAAAAACATCCATGACTTTAGAGTGGAAAACAAAACTATTTCAACCTGTGGATAACAAACATCTGGCAAAATATGAATCACTCTACAAAAGAGCTGCAAAGAAAGAGGTTTGTTTTCTCTTATGCCCTACCGTGTTCTCTAGCCCAACCTTCTAAAATCCTCTTCACCAACTCTTCTGCTGATGGTGCATACCCCCACAACACTGTCCCCATAAAGGCCATGCTTGTCAAATTTCCTGTGATTGTGACTGTTGATAAACGTATTTCTGTCAGCCGTAATATAAACTGCACTATGCCTTCCACTCTCTTCCATTCACCCGGGAGCGGCGAGCTCCTGAGATTAAAAAATTCACCACAAGCCTGATAATATGCCTTCTGCATAGTCGCTGACAGGGAGCACATTACCAGCTGACACACCCTTTGTCTCCACTGTCCATAACTCCGGTGGCATCCAAGTTCTGTCCCTGTCCACAGCCAGTCCATGTAACCTTTCCCACTGTGAACGAGACAAAGCATCCACAATGTCATTGTCCACACCTGACACATGCCAGGCTTTAAACAGAATGTCCTGTCACAAACATTCAGGCACAAATACTCTCTGCAATTGAAGGACCTGAGTGTCTCTTGCTAACCGTCTGTTAACCACCTGCACCACAGCCATATTGTCTATTTTAAAGAGTACCTTCTTGTGCTGTAACCATGAGCCCCACAAGGTGATGGCCACCACTAATGGATATAACTCATGAAATGCAATACTTCGTCCTTCATTTTTCAAGCAGCATGGCCATTCATCCGCACACCAAAAGCCTATGCCACCTGATGCAGCTGTTAACATCTGGTCATCCCAGTCAAAATCCTGCAGTGTCTGAATTGGAATGCCATTGAATGAGTCCAGGAAACTCCTCCACATACGTAGATTCTCCTTCACTCCTGCAGACAACCTACCTGCCCGCGCCACATGCAAAGTTTATGTGTTCCAAAAGCACTTGTCTAACTCATGTCTAACAGAACTTGCATTGCTTGTGATGCGTAGGGAAAAGTGAATAGTAACAAATATTCAGAGTTTATACATTTTTATGGCTTTGGCAATTGGTACTCTTACCTGGCCGTGGGGTCGGTGCCCGCTCCAAAGCCTGTGGCCTTGCCAGTGTATGTGCCCTCCCCACCCCTTGTGTGCCCATTGACCCATCCTTGATCCCCGAATAGAACATGCAAAACAGTACTAGAGGTGTGGTGTCATACACTAACAAGGGCCCATGGCGGACACTATACTTGACTGACCAAAGTTCATCAGTTTCCTAAACTATATTAGGTCCATAATTTTTCTTCCCATCATTTTTAGTATTAAATCTTTTTATTGCAAAAATGAAGGCTCTTACACAAAGCAGAGAAAATTCGTGGTACAAAACATGTGGGAAACTGCCCAGTGTCACAGCCGTATTAGCAAAGCTCCACCATATGGTAGATTCACCTCGTCCGACAGTCCTCGGGGGGCTGCGAGCCCCACCGGCAGAGTCTACCCATTGCCCATAGAGCCACAACAAGAAACAGTCCCAACCTCAACCCACCCCCCCAGCACCACTCCCCAACCTACCCTCCCCCCTCCCTCGTTCCGGATCCACCATCCCGCACCATGCATACCACCTCACACATCTACACAATTCTTCCCATCATTTTTTTTTTAAGTTCAAAATGATTTTATTGAATTATTTTGTAAACAGAAAAAATAGACAAATACAATACAAAAAGAATAAATCTTACATGCGAAAATGATGAAATTATGAGCATAAAATGCAATAAGCCAAAAATGAGTAGGAAGGGGGAAAAGAGGGGGGGCGGGGGGATGCACATATCATAGAATCATAAAATAAAACAATATAGAGTCTCAATTAAATTGAAAACAAAAAGGATGGCAAATGAGGGGAAATTAATCATCAAAAGACATAAGAGAACACTTAATCATATCATTGCATAAAATACGAATCAATAGGAGACCAAAAAGATTGAAATGACTGCGAATTATGAATAACGCCTTTAAGAGACAACTGAGCACCTCTTCTTGTAAAGATAATCCATGACCACCAAACATGAACTGAAAGAGAAGAAGCATTTTTCCAACAAAAAGTAATGGATTTTAAAGCAGCTATAATTAAAAAATTAAATAACTTTGCCTCTGACTCACTAAGAGGAAGGGAAAGGGCAACTGATTTACATATTAACATAGTATAAGAAATATCATCGTGTAAAGGTAAAATTTTCAAAATGACCTTCCAAACCTCTGACCAGAATTTCATAATAACTGGGCATTCAAATAACATATGACGAAGTGACCCAGAATTAGAAGTGCAATGCCAACAAACATCAGATGGTAACAATTTCGCATGGTATAATCGAGATGGGGTCCATAGGGCGTTAAATAAAATATAAGCATTAGTCTGATAAAGAGACACTGAAAGCCAACCAGAAATACTATTAAGCCATATGGAGGACCATGTGCCATCTGATAGGGAGATGGAAAGTTCAGTATTCCAAAAAGACGATATTGCACCGACATTGGAGCCCTGGGAGGAGGTAAATTTTTTATAAAAAACAGAGACAGCTTTGGGGGAAGACGTAACAGCCGTAAGGTAAATTAATAGGTCATTAGTGGTGGAAGAGGGAATACCGTTGGGAAAATAATCCAAAATTGAATTAAATAAAGATTGGTATTTTGAGAAATCAGAAGCTGGGAGATCAAATCTCAACTGCAGTCGTTCAAAAGGAATAAAGGCATTTCCACAAAATACATCTTTAAGATAAAAAATTCCCTTTGAAATCCATGAGGACCAGAAATTAATGTTTCTGTTTAGTTTAAGTAAAGCACTATGCCATAAAGACAAGTGGACTGTAGAGATTAAGGGCAAATCAAAATTAGAATCCAAATGATTAATTATTAATCTAGAGGATTTGATTATAGACGACAGACGAATAATCTTAGATGCAGAAGACATTGACAGCAAAGAGGGCAGTGAAAAGGGTCGTACTACTGAAGATTCAATATCAAACCAAATTGGAGGTTTAACCACATGTGAGTTTGTGAACCATAAAGAGCTTTGTTTTAAGATAAAAGCTTTATGGTAGAGGTAAAAGTCTGGAAGGGAAAATCCAGCCTGGGACTTAGGGAGTTTTAATTTCCTGTAAGCAATACGAGGGACCTTGTTAGACCAGAGAAATTTAGATAATAGTTTATCAATATCTTTATAAAATTTGAGAGGAAATTGAGTGGGAATCATGGTTAATGAGTAGAAGATTTTTGGTGCAATATTCATTTTTATAGCCTCCATTCTACCCCACCAAGTGAGATAAAGGGGAGACCATTTGGACGATTTGTTTTTGATATAATCAAGTATAAAATCACTATTTAGTTTTAATGTAGCTGGCAACGAGGAGGCAAATAGGATACCTAAGTATTTCAGCTTACTGTTCTGCCAAAGAATATCGGTGTTTGGTAGCATATCCGGGGTACAAAAAGCATTCAAAGGAAAAAATTCTGTCTTACTTACATTTAACTTATAACCTGAAACCACCGAATATTTTGCAATAATGTCTAATAAGGAGAGAACAGAGGAAAGAGGATTACTAATAAACAATAAAACATCATCTGCATAGGCTAGAGTTTTAACTGTGACATCATTTATCGCAATACCCTGAATATTATCACTGCATCGGATATAGTTAAGAAAGGGCTCAATTCCAATTAAAAATAACAGTGGGGAAAGGGGACACCCCTGCCTAGTACCTCTAAAGAGGGAAAATTGAGTGGAAATTTGTCCATTAATAAACAAACGAGCAGTAGGGGCAAAATATAAAGCAGAAATCATACGAATAAAATGGGCACCAAAATGAAAAGATAATAAAGTTTTAAATAAAAATTGCCAATGAATTTTGTCAAAAGCTTTTTCTGCATCTAAAGCCATCACTCCCGCAGGGGAAGCAAGATGTGGACTCTGTTCAATAACGTGTAAGAGTGATCTAGTATTATTAGCCGAGTATCTATTTTTCATAAACCCAGATTGATCTGGATGAATGATGGAATGAAGTATGGGAGCTGATCTAGTGGCAAGAATTTTAGCATAAAGCTTACAGTCCTGGGTAATTAGGGAAATGGGACGATAATTAGCAACCAGGGTAGGGTCCTTATCAGGTTTGGGCAGAACAATGATTAGAGCGTCCGTAAAGGAGCCCGAAATAGTGCCAGAGGAACCAAAATGAGAAAAAGTGCACTTAAATAAGGTAAAAGGTAAGACTGAAACTCTTTATAAAACTCAGCTGGGATACCATCTAGGCCTGGGGATTTATTCTTGGAAGTAAAATCTCATCACAAGTAATTGGAGAGTCTAGGCCTATTCTGTCTGAGGGAGAAACTTGAGGTAAATTACACTTATTTAAAAATGAATCAATTAAAGAATCATCACAGGGGGCTGGTTTACTATATAAGTTAGAATAAAAATTCTTGGACAATATCATTATGGGAAATAGCAACTTGACCTTGAGGACCACGTATTGATGTTATTTGAGTTTTATCCTTCTTGATTCGTAAATAGTTTGCAAGAAGTTTTCCAGATCTATTGATATTAAAGCGAAATTTAGCATTAGATTTTGTAAGTTGGAGTCCTGCTCTAGTACTGAGTATAGCATTAAATTCATAACGAAGCTTTTGTAGTTTAAATTTGAGTTGAGGGTCATTAGAGGAAATAAATAAACGTTCAAATTTAGCAATTTGTTTTTCCAAATGTTTAACATTAGAGTTAAATTGTTTGTTCTCATGGGCCATAATAGAAATAGAGGCACCTCTAATGTAGGCCTTAAAGGCATCCCATCTATTCACAAGTGAAGTTGAACCTTCTGGGTTGAATAAAAAATAGTCTTGAATAGCTTGTAAAAGTTTAGACTTATACTTATCATTAAGTACCACATTCGTGTTCATACGCCAACGACTTTGCTTGGCAAAAGTAGAGGAAATATTTAAAACAAAGGAAATTAGGGCATGGTCTGAAATATCAATATTACCTATAATAGGGTTAGTGGCTGATTGAATTAGTGAAGGCGAAAGCAAAAAATAATCAATCCTAGAATGAGAATTATGGGGATTAGAGAAAAAGGAAAACCATTTATCAGTAGGAAAATGTAGCCTCCAAATATCAGCCAGCTTGGTTGTGTGAAGGAAAGATTTAAAGGCATGAAAAACTTTAGGAGGTCGGAATTTTGTAGTGGAAAGCCTATCTAGTAACGGATCAATAATCACATTAAAATCCCCCCCAACAATCAAAGGACCCTGCCCTAACTTCAGAACTTCAGAAGTTAAAGTAGACCAAAAAGAAGGGTCGTCAGCTGTAGGACCATAAATATTAAGCAAAAAGAAGGTTGAGTCATAAATTTTAACCTTAACCACTACATATCTACCTTCTGTGTCTGCGAACTTACTAAGAATCTGACAGTGCAACCTTTTTGCAAATAGAATTGCAACACCATTTTTCTTTCCTTGCGCAGGAGAGGAAACAATATTATCTACCCACTTTTTCTTCATATAGTGTAAAATGTTGTCATCAAAATGTGTTTCTTGGATGAAACAAATATCAGCGTTGCACGCACCCAATTAGTCCAAGATTTTAGTGCGTTTAACTGGATGCCTTAAACCCTTAACATTAAGTGAAACAATTTTAACATTACGAGTATTAGCCATTAGGAATTAGGAGGAAGAGGATAGATGAATGAAGCAGAAGAAGAGGAAATGAAAAACAGCCATGGAAAAGAGCGACTCTATGTAGAGAGTAAGAAAAGGAAAGACACAATAGGAAGAAACACAAAAGGAAGGAAAAATGACAAACAAGAAACAGAGACATAAAGAAGAATACAGAGAAGCACACCAGTTCCTCAAGCATGGCCATAAAACCGTTGGAGCCCGTGAAGAGAGAAATATTTAAATGCCAGGATAAATTAGATTATAAACGTTCAAGTAACAGGATCATGAGTGTCCATTGACGGTGAAGCTTGTTGTTCCAGAAAAAGACGTAGATCTTCAGGACGATGAAAAGATTTAGAGATGGTGTCTTTCCAGACTCTCATCGTAGAAGGATCAAATAGACCATACTTAAAACCAAGGCTTCTCAGTTGTGGACGATAAGAGGAAAATTCCTTGCGAATAGCAACCGTTTCCTTAGCAAAGTCGTGATGGATAAAGATTTTACAACCATTTACTAAGAGTGAGGGAATGTCTCTTGCTGCTTTCCTGATAAGGACCAAGTGATGGTGTCGCAAAACCTTAAAAATCATTTGCCTGGGCTTAGTGTGGCGGGGATTTCTATGTGAGGGAATTCTGTGAGCCTTATCCACTTCAAATTTTTCGGGGAATTTGATATTCAGAAGGCCAGGTAGCAAAGACTCTAGATATAAGCGACAATCAGATCCCTCAATCTCTTCAGACAGGTTAAAAATACGGAGATTGGATTGTCTATGACGGTTTTCCAATTCCAGCAATTGAGTACGCATTGGTACTATTTGACTCACCAAGGGTGTAAAAGAGTCCAATTTATTTTTATTGTCCTGAATTTTGATAGCATTATCAGATATTTTCATGGACATAGAAGCCACATCTTTGCGAATATTTTTCACTTCAGTCGCAATAGTATCAGTATTCATGCGCAGCGCTTGAATTTCCTCCAAAATTAGAGCAAGTGACTGTTCAGAAGAGTCAACAGCATTAGATTTAGATGGAGTAGGCGATATCTGCTTTTTTCGTTTATTAGCAGCCAAATTTTTATTTTCCATTTTGAGGCGAAAAAATAACCTTTTGCGTTAGATAAATACAAAATATGAAAATACACCTCAAAATTTGATAAATGTGAGGGAAAAAGGACATAAAATGCCCTAAAAGCTCTTGAAAAGGACTGGTACAGCAGCTAAACTAGGTCGTGGGTGTGGCCAGGCCCAAGCCAGGCCCTCTCTTTGTAAGCACTCCGCCCCCTATGCAGAGCAAACCGGCAGAAGCTGGAGCAGAGGCACGATAGAGGAACCAAGGAGCCAGCTGAGGCACTTCCCCACAGCGAAATCGCCCGAAAATCAGTCACAAGGTAGGAAATAGTTAGAACAAGCATTTACAATGCAACGGTTTCGCCTTTGGCAATGTTAAAGCTATTTGCAATGTAAATGACAATGCCATTTATTTATCTGTTTTCAAAACCAACACATAAATACAAATGTTGTCATTTACAATGCCAATAACTCAAACTTTTCCAAAGGCGAAACCGTTGCATTGTGTGACCTGCAAGAACAAGAGTATGCTGTTAGTATACACCAGCAGCTAGATATGGTCAGCTCCAAAGAAGTATGAGAGTTGGAAGTCGCTGCAATCAAACATCACTACGTTCAGAGCCGGCCATATAACATCGCACACCGTCTGTCTGAGCTGGCATTATATAAATGGGGCTGGGGTACAGGGAAATAATTTCATCCAAGAAAACCATTTCTTCCCAGCTTGCATGTTTTATTGCCAATGTGTTTGTATCCAAACAGAATGTAAAATGCATCTATTCAGACACGTATAAGATTGTGAATGTTGGCCATCCCTCACTCTTAAAACACAAAAATCTATTACATTTAAAATACGATGTATTCATTGCCAGTGAAAAGTGGGTTTTAAACATGCAAACCAACGTTAACTTGCTGATAGATTTAAAATGTTTACTCTTCAAATGCTGTGAGCTAATTAATCGTCTAAATGTATAAGAGATATGTGCCTGTAATTTTAGCATCTAAATGCTCTTCCTCATTTATTTCTATGACTGTTTATTATAGTTGTGGTTTCATGTAGTGCTTCTTTAGAGTACTGATAAAAACCTAACATGATTGCAGTTCCCATATACCATGCCAGATATGTCTTATGTATGCTTGGCATCAGTGTGGAGTTGGCATTATAAATCATGTGGCTAATACGGTGGCCACAAAGTATTTCGTTGTTAAGAGCTATGCATCCTGCAAGTACCTTGCAAAATATAATTTTACTAAAGCCCCTAGTTAAGAGTATAATGTATATGTTAAGTAAATTACTTGATCATTTGCTTGTGTTTGAAGTGCGTGCATGAGTGTATGTGCTCCTGCTAATCCGGGGAAGGTAGGCATATGCTTTCAGCAACAAAAACTCTAGGACATGTCCTACCTACATTTGTAGAGGGGGTATGATCACATTTGGACGTACTGCCACAACATCCGTGCTTATGTTTAAATATACTTCTCAAACGGTGTACTGCTCCACATTTGTATGGCTGTACTTGTTTTCTCCTGAATAAGATGATCTTTAAGTAGTAACTTCAAATTAAACTTATTGCACCTGAAGCAACAATTACAGTGGACAGCATGAGCCAACAAAAACCAAACCACACTATGCAGTAGTATAATGTAACTGCACTGAGACATACTAACCTGAACTGCACTATGAGGCTGCCATAGCTGTACTGCACTATTATGCTTCGTTATCTGAACCGTGTATAGTATAAACTGTGCTGCCCTGTGACCTGCATTGCACTACAACAAAGCATCATCTTCACGAAGTACTCAAATATTAAACACTAGACTGCACTGTGACACCAACCAACCTAAACTGGACTATAACAAAGCATAATCTAAGCTGGGTCCTGAAATAGCATAAACTGGACTGCTCTAAAACACAAGAATACAATATGAAGAACTCAAAAAATAAATGAGAGAACTGTGCCGCCGCTATCCACGTGTGAATAACACAACGAAAGCATTCACCAGCTATAAATATGGGGTCGTTGGAGCCCCCCTCTGGGGCTCGACGTCCTGAAAAATGGCCCCTCTGAGCCTCAACAGGCTCTCTTCAGCGTTGGGGCGACCCACTGCCATCCGGGGCCGCCCTGACTCTCCATTTACTTCACCAAATGCCCCCCAGAGCCTCTCAGGGCTCTAAATACAAAAAAATGGGGCGGGGAGCCTCTCCGGGCTCTGTGCACGTTGGGGCGACCCACTGCCAACCGGGGCCGCCCTTGAAGCCCTCGTGGCTTCACACACCCAAGGAACGCGAGCTCGCGCTACTGCGGGGGAGGGGCGGACACCGGCAATGTGTCCCGGCGCCCCCTCCGCTCGCTTCTGAAGGCCGCTCCTCACTCACCGTCCGGCGGCTCTCTCTTCACTCGGGGCTCTCCCTCCAGTCGGGGAGCCTCACGGGGGGGGGGGGCAGGCACCGGCAATGTGCTTCGCGCCCCCTCCGCTCGCTTCTGAAGGCTGCTCCTCTCGCTGCAGGGCTCCCTCCACTCACGGGGGCCCTGCAGTCCAGCTGCCATCACTCTTCCTCCTCTTCTCCCCGGACCCGGCGGTGATTACCCGGCACTTTGGAGATTCCCTCGGCGAGGACGGGGTCGAACGGCTGACTCGGCTTCCGGATCCTCGCTGGGGCGGCTCCACTGCTGCGGCCCAATCCGGTCGCGGCTCCTGCGTCGAGCCTCCATACACGCCCAGCTTCTGCGGGCAAGGCATCCAATCAGAGCGCGCCTCCTGTCAACAGAGGACCAATCAGGTCGCGGCCCCTTCGTTTCTCTCGCTTCAGCTTCTGATCACTTTCAGGCCCCCGGGCCGCAGCGGTGAGCAATACTTTCAGGCCCCCGGGCCGCAGCGGTGAGAACCCGGGGCAATGCCGGGTGGGCACCGGCTCTTCAGTTAGTTAACAATCGAGGTGGCCACTCGATCGGGCCATAACAGGACAGCGAGGAGGGGGGAGGGGGGACGGCGGGAGGAGGGACACAAGGCAGGACAGCAGCAGAGGGGGCAGGAATGGACAGCGCATCTGAAATCACTTTCAGTGAAAGGGGAGGGAACGGAAAAAACGCAACTCCGCCCAGGGAAAAAATCTCGGGAACGCCCCCGAATCTGGTCCGGCCTTGACGGACAGATCCGGCACTCAATGGCTAGCCTCCATTTATGGAGCTAGCCAATGAGAGCCGGGGGACGTTCCCGAACTCCTTATAGTCAACAAAGGATTTCACCTGCGCTGAAAACCTGCGCAGAGCGCAGCTTTTCGGCAGGCGAAACCCAAAAAGGAAGCGCTGCTATTGAATGAAAATTCCTGACAGGAAATTCGTCGTAAAACGGCTAATTAGGCCGGTGAACTCATGGAGCTCCGGTGGCGGCGGCCATCTTGGTCGATGCGCTCGCGCGACTCTTCCCATCATTTTTAAAGGGATCGCCTTGTCTATATTGCACAGCTCCCTGTAGTGCTATTTTGTTAAACCATACACAACCAAAACGTGTATTATACCACACAGCTATTTAGCCTTGGGCTTTTTCAATGCTTATTTTTCATTTATTCAAAACGTTTTTTTATCTTGTATGGTCAGATTGGCTAGTTTAACAAAATGAAGCTTCCAGTTTGAGACTTCATTCAGTCGATGTCAGACGTAATACCTCGTGGCCGATTTTGGACCTCTATGTGCCTAGCCTAATTCTGGACCTATTTCTGCACAGGAATTAATCTGCTGAAAAAACAGGAGATACCGAGTACTGATGTGCATCGGATGTGCTCATAACCACAAGTCAGTGAAGTCATTCCCCACTTAGGAATACTATTTCTCCAAACTTCAAATTAGCCCCTTATTTCCTCAAATTTCTTTTTAGTAATTAAAGATATATTCCAGAACAAATAACAAGTATATCTAGGTATTCCTTGAAAAATTCCCGAATAAAATCACTGGTGCACAAGGTACGCACTCTGACTGGTGTATGTACTATATATCCTATCACTATATTTATGTAATCTACTCTTGCGAGTCTGTATCTGGCCAGTCATCGCATTCAAGGTACACCTATAGAATCAAGTTAAAATGCTACTGTATTGAGAGATGAAACCTTCATAGTGCTGTAATTTCACTGTATTTGGTATATAGAACTGATAGACATCCTACTTAAATATGTAGCATAACATTTCACATTAACAGATGCACACAGATTTCTGCTACCTTTTTGTTAGCAGGACAGTCCCTATTTACTAGCAGTACAGAAAAACAGGGCAGTACTGAGAAAAAGGGCCCAGTTCACAACAAAGGTCATAAACCCTCATCTGCATGTGTGTTACCTCGCACGGATGCAGTTACAGGTTCCCCCACTTATTAGTCCTATAGGAGGCTTTGCAGGAGGCGTTTAGACTGCCACCATCGCTACTGGAATCCCTACTAATCTCCTTGCTGTAACCAGACTGGGACCCTGAGCTAGTGGGCTCATATCGCCCCCTGGCGCTCCTTACCACTGACTATAAAATCCTGGCCAAAATACTGGTGGAACGCTTGGCTCCTCTGGTCCCTGCATTGGTCCATGCTGACTGAAATGGATTTGTCCTGTCCCAGCATGTCTCTACATCTGTGCCCTTCTTTCGAGTGGCCAGGTACTCACCAAAGCAATGGCCGCACTCGGGTGCATGCTTCTTGATTTGAAGAAAGTGGTCCATCACCACCCCCTTTTGTACCGCTTTGTTCACCATAAGTTGGCAGGGTATGCTCAGACGTGAGTCCCTTGCTCACTTTGCCACTGGATTCAAGCAAGCCGGGCTGAAGACGGCTGGAATTCTAGAAACCGGTCCTCGGAAGCTTGTTTCCGGTCCAGGGAAGGCATGGCTTGGGAGTTCGGGCTGGACTGTTCCCATGAGGTACAGGGTCAGACTGATTTGCATATGGCCATGTCTGAACTGGGGTGGCAGAGTGGGCTAAAGAACGGTGATGGATTAAACCCATATCTGTTGACTGGGTGTGAGTGTTTGATTGGTTCAGATGCTCCGTCCATCACCACCCCCTTTTGTACCTCTTTGTTCGCCATAAGTTGGAAGGGTATGCTCAGACGTGAGTCCCTTGCTCACTTTGCCACTGTATTCAAGCAAGCCGGACTGAAGACAGCTGAAATGCCAGAAATCGGTCCTCCGAAGCTTGTTTCCGGTCCAGGGAAGGCATGGCTTGGCAGTTCGGGCTGGACTGTTCCCATGAGGTACAGGGTCAGACTGATTTGCATATGGCCATGTCTGAACTGGGGTGGCAGAGTGGGCTAAAGAACGGTGATGGATTAAACCCAGATCTGTTGACTGGGTGTGAGTCTTTGATTGGTTCAGATGCTCCGTCCATCACCACCCCCTTTTGTACCGCTTTGTTCGCCATAAGTTGGCAGGGTATGCTCAGACGTGAGTCCCTTGCTCACTTTGTCACTGGATTCAAGCAAGCCGGGCTGAAGACGGCTGAAATGCCAGAAACCGGTCCTCGGAAGCTTGTTTCCGTTCCAGGGAAGGCATGGCTTGGCAGTTCTGGCTGGACTGTTCCCATGAGGTACAGGGTCAGACTGATTTGCATATGGCCATGTCTGAACTGGGGTGGCAGAGTGGGCTAAAGAACGGTGATGGATTAAACCCAGAACTGTTGACTGGGTGTGAGTGTTTGATTGGTTCAGATGCTCCGTCCATCACCACCCCCTTTTGTACCGCTTTGTTTGCGATAAGATGGCAGGATATGCTCAGACGTGAGTCCCTTGCTCACTTTGCCACTGGATTCAAGCAAGCCGGGCTGAAGAAGGCTGAAATGCCAGAAACCGGTCCTCGGAAGCTTGTTTCCGGTCCAGGGAAGGCATGGCTTGGCAGTTCAGGCTGGACTGTTCCCATGAGGTACAGGGTCAGACTGATTTGCATATGGCCATGTCTGAACTGGGGTGGCAGAGTGGGCTAAAGAACGGTGATGGATTAAACCCAGATCTGTTGACTGGGTGTGAGTGTTTGATTGGTTCAGATGCTCCCTCCATCACCACCCCCTTTTGTACCGTCTTGATTTGAAGAAGGCATCCAATACATTAGAATGGGATTATTTATGTGCTGTCCTCCCCAGATGCAGCATAGGCGATTGCTACCTTCACCTGATAAAGCTTGTATACACCCTACCCCGGGCATGCCAATCTTTTGACCATTCCTAGTTTTAGACTCAAAACCCGCGGGGGCAAATCCCTAGCGGTACTGGGTGCTAAGGCATGGAATGCCCTACCCCTCCCATTAAGAGCACTGGACAAGGAATCTGATTTTCGCAAGCAATTGAAAACCTGGATTTACAATCTTCCAGACTCAATGGCCAGAGCGCTAGTGTGATCCCGGTCCGGGTCTCCTTAAGCAGTAAGGCAACCTTCACATCTAGTTGTCTCTCTATTGGCGCCGAGATGCTCCTTGGAGCGATTGCTAGCGCGTTATAAATTGACATTACAAATACAAATACAAATACAAGAGTTAAAACAGGCCCCTACTTGTCAGACCCAGTGTCCATTAGACACAGTATGAGGCAAGGCTGCCCCCATCCCCTATCCTGTTATCTCCAGCCATGGAACCACTAACGGCGGCCGTCCGATGTGGGGGTGTAACGTGGTGAATACCGCTTGGTGACGGGACGCACTCAGTATCACTTTAGGCAGATGACCTCCTACTTTATGTTAGAGACATTAGGGCACCCTGAGACGGTTTCGCTAAAACACTCACTGAATTGACGTCACGAAAGGGCCTCCAAGTTACCTGGGCATAATCATGTTTGTACCCATTTGATCCATCCGCCACCGACCCTGAGCTAACCATCGCTGTTCGATCCCATCCCGCCGTCTTCCGCTATCTTGGAGTCAGGATTTACTATTGGCCTGATTACCTGCTAGCCCGTACTGCCATGCGTGCAATATCTGCTCTACGATCGCAGATGTCCTTTTGGCAGAGCCTACCTCCGATTGTTATGGGCCGCATTGCCCTACTGAAAATGGTGGGGCTGCCTAGGCTCTGATACTCCTTTGCGGACCTGATACTTTACATTCGACCCCCTGTGTTCAGCTCTTATGAGCGCATGATGCATGATTTCATTTGGCATGGTGCCCACTGGTGGGTTGCGCTGTCTAAACTGTACTTGCCGGCGGATTGAGGAGGCCTCGCAGTGACCCACATGGAACATTACTATCTGGCAGCTGAACTCCCATGGGTTGCTAGATGGGTGAACAGACAACACATAGAAGACACGGCCACACACCACCAGGCCTGGTCAAGTTTGTCCATTCTACGTCTATTTCACCCGGTAGCCGAGTCAAGACCCCTGAGCAGCTGATGCTAGCAGTGGCCCACAGGTGCTTTAAACGTGCTTTATTCCTTACTAAAGACTGTACCCCATATGTGCATACCCTGCTCATCCTAGGCACACCAAGAGGCCAAAACTGGAACATGAGTGTGGACCTCCTCGCCTGGGAAGTTGGGACTGCAAACACTAGTCGATCTTTACAAAGAAGGGCATCTGACACAATTTAATGAGCTTGTGTCAGAGGAAGGTCTACCACAGGGGCAGTTTCTGCTCTCAGCCTCCCTGCTTGCAGAGCTGAGGGCGCGATGTGGTAACATATCGCCAGACCTTGCAACACACAACACTGTCCAATACATTAACACCCTGAGCACAGGGAGGCACCTTATTAAATGGTTCACTGACTCTTTGCGCACACATGCAGGGCCTCAACTGACTTCACTTAGAGGTCACTGGGATGTTGCATTACAGCACCCCACCACCGACAAGGACTGGGAGAACATCTTACTGGGACCGGTCTACGTACCCGGAAATGCAAGGTTTTGCCTCATACAGCTCTCCATAATACACAGGGCATATCTGACACCGGAAAAAATAAATAGATATCTTCACCACGCGGCTGCTCAGTGTCCCCTCTGCCAGTTGGTGAATGCAGACCTAATCCAAATGTTATGGGGCTGCACTGCTCTGGCCATCTACTGGCGAGCAATCACTGCTCATCCCTCAGACAGTACTGAGTGCACAGTGGTAAACACTTGGGAGGTATGGATCCTAGGCCTATTTCACAGGTCCAAAAAGTGCAAGGCGTCATCACACTTCATAGACTTGGGCCTGATTACCACTAAACATTTGGTCACCAGGCAGTGGAAAAACCCTGAACCCCCATCAATGGAAGCGTGGCTCTGCTCCTTCACAAACTGGGCGCAGGCATAAAGTGTGGCGCTGAGGGGAGCGGACACCTTGTGACTTTGCAAAATTCCCTTTGCCTCCGCTTGGGATGCCATGCTTATGGATCCAAATCCCCTTGCTCAGAAACTCACAAAACACCTGAGGCAGCCAGGCCTGGACGTTTACAGATACCAACAACTAATACACGCCCTAAGGCGCGAGTCTGCGCCCCAGTCACGTATTCGCCAACCACTCAGTACTACGTGCATCTCACACGGGAGTGGTATGCTGGCCGACAGGGTCTTGGAAATGGGCACGAAACTGGGACCAAATCGCTACATAAAAAATTGCTTTCACATCCAGTAATTAAAATGATCATGAAGACAGATAAACTCTCAGTCAATGTTAACTGATCTGGCCAAATTAAGGTGTATGGCGGCATTTGAAGCAGTGGCTACGTCATACCCCACTCACCACCCGCCTTGTCTGAGGCCACAGCCATACCTCCAGTGTTCGGTAGGACAGATATGTCTAAGACAAATCAAGGCTGCAAAGCGGCTCTGCCTACAGGCTGAAGATATGAATCCTAAATGCCACACCCTTTCCCTGATAGTTGAATGCAAACTTTGCGAATACAAAAGGGAAACATTTAAACACCTTCTGTGTTGTAGCCTCGCACTATTGAACGCATGTCACACACTGTTAAAACCACGGTTCCTAACACACAGAATTCGGACTTATAAAGAGGCAAAGCATCTTGTTTTTAACATAGAGGAACCGTGTGATTTGGCGAATACATTGGCCTGCTCCAAGAATGACCTAAACACACTAACAAGTCTGATTACTGCTCCTACTAAAACAACCAAATTAATGAATTTTTATGTTTTATGGTTGCTTTTTTAGTATGTACTCGGACAAAGCACTTTTTTATGGTTTTAGACTTTGCTTCATCTGCACATTTAAGTTACCAGTATAATAATGAACCAGCGATTTTGATGTCTCTTATAGCTTCTCTTTCAGCTCATGATTAGATATATATTTTATTTATGGTACTCTGTCTATATGCACTATGCGCACTGTTTGCACAGCTGAGCTAATTTGCACAGTAATGAGTTGGCATTCAGCTACTGGGTCTGTTTATGATTCCCAAATTTTTATGCATTTGCTTAAATTTGTCTTCCACTTATTTATATCCTTGAGATTGTCCGAGTTTGTATCCTAGACTATATTGCACTGTTTGCACAGCTAAGTTATTTTGTACAGTAATGAGCTGGTATATTAGCCATTGACTTTGTTTAGGATTTCTAAATTTGAATGCCATTTATTTAAATTCAGTCTCCAAGTGTGCTCTATCCATGAGATTGTCTACGCTTGTGATAATCATTTTTCATAGCTTTTACTCTATGGTGAAAACGGATTTTTTTATCAGCCTATTTGCACATATATTGTAATGATTTCAACTAATTTAGCAATAAAGGAATATTGACTGACTTAAAAGATGTCTTAGCACAAATAGAGCCACAACACTGACGGTACTGATCTACTGATCTAATAAATCTAACACTTTGTCTTGATCACAGATTAGCTGAAAGAAAGGGTGAGAAGGAAAGGTCTGACAAAATCAATCCCGCTTTGAGAAAGTACAGAGGATTACTTCTACACTTGACTTAAATGTTGAATGAATGGAATTAGGACTGGTCAGATCACCTCTGTCCAAGGAAGAGAAAGATCTGAGACGGCGTAGTGACCAATGTCTTTACAGCGGAAAAAGGAGCTTTACGTGAGAGAGTGTCACATTCAAAATAATGGAAAAGCTCCTCTGAGTTTGGTGAAAAAGGACGCAGTTATTACTTAAGGAGTTTTTGGAAAATGTGAATGACAACACTGAAATGGCTAGAGGAGGTTTTAGAGACCTGCAGGGCATGACTCCCCTATTTGGTAACAACAACACTCAAAGAAACCCCTGGATGTAGTATAGAAGAAAAAGAATATTATCAGAGTAGTCCTTTTAAAGGACGATTCCCTCACCCACCCGTAGGTGGTATGCTTCATCATAGGGTAACCTCCTCACATTGTGAATCTAGTCACAAAGTGGGCTACAACCCCGCTCTGGGAGGGAGGAGCTCAGTGATGTTTGGATAGAGAGAGGTAGACTAAGTAATGTAGATGAGCTGGGAATGGTGAGGGGTGCGGAGCAAAGAAAATGTGATCTAAAACTAGGTCCAAAGGCACGCAAATAACTTTATTGGGGTGCCTGTGGGCCAAGACTAAAAAATAAGTTTCAACAAGAGGCAATTCAATTTGTCATTGTTTGAAAAAGTCGGTCAACATGTTTCAGCCTGACATCCTCAACAGAGTTTTTTTTAGCCCTAAGTGGGAAGGGTATGCCCAAACTTGGGCCCATACTTACTGTGCCACTGGATTTATGCTTGCCTGGCTGATATAGGGTGATACCCTGAAACTGGTTCCAGGATGCTTGTTTCCATTTCAGGGAGGACCTGGCCTGGTAGTTTGGGCTGCACTTGTCCCATGGGAAGCGGGGTTAATTTGCATACGGTCCCAGAATGCTTGTTACCTTGCCTGGCAGTTCAACCTGGGCTGTTCCTAAGGTCAGGCCTGATTTGCTTATGACTGGGTTCAAACTGGGGTGTCGTGGTGAGCAGAAAACAATGGATTAAACCCATTTCTGTGACTGGGGGAATATTTGATTTTGACAGCATTTTGTCCAGCATTTATTCTTTTTGCAGCTACAGGTCCAGTAAGGTCCAGTTGCAGCAGGTTAGCTGCACAGTTGCAGGGAGGCTTCTGGAGCTTTTTATGTCCCTGTAGCTCTGAACAGGAGGTTAGTAAGCTGACCCTTAAAGTTGCTTCAGGTAGCCTGGTATGAAGGGAGCAAGCTCAGTCTTCCTTCTCACAGACAGCATGCCAACCACAGGCAATAGGTCAGTCCTCTGGCAGCAGGGCAGTCTTTCTTCTGTAGTATCCACATGTCCAGCAGTGTACTGAAGAGTGTGTGTAAGGTTCCTATATTTGTACCGGAGACAGCTGTGAAGTGGGAGAAACTTCTAGACTTCTCCCTACTTCTGGAATTTCCTTCCTATCCATATCCAGGCCTCAAAATGTTTGGGGTAATAATGGGCTAGTGTGAACATCTTTGTGAGTGCATCTGGCAGTCTCTATTGTAGTGTAAGTGTGGCAGGTGACTGCTTCACCCCGCCCATATTATAAGGACAGCTCATCCTGTTATCACCCAGTCACCCTTTATGACACTGTATGAGAGTAATAAACAAGGGTCAACTGCAAACTACACATAGTAATGTGACACAGGACACTGACTACAGGCACCAAATGATTGGTACAAGAAAATGGCAACTTTATAAAAGTAGGAAACCACAAAAGCTCAGGTACAGACCTGAGAAGGGAACAAGAGGCCAAAGGGGCTCTAGAAGTAGGTCAGCCTCCAGTTAAATCAATTATCACAAAAATAGACCACTTCTAGACAAATAATTACCAAGTAAATGTGGATTGCCCAGCAGTACTGGGGCATCTCACAAAAAGTGATGGACTGGCATCACACACCGCCTGGTGTCATGCTTCATCATCTGCCAGTCCTCGCCCTCCAAAAACCCCGTTTGGTGGAGGACGGGCATACACCTGGAGACAGGAATGCACTTTCTAAAGTGAGTGGGGGCCCTAAGGGGATAGTGAATTAAAAGGCCATCAAGAATTCCCCCATGAAACTTTATTTAGTAAGGGAACCCTGTGGAATTTAAAACCAAAGGTGCGGTGAATAAGAAAACAATCATTCAGTCACCGCCATGTGATTTTCCAAAAGACAAGAGGTCAACATGTTTCAGCCATAGTGTCCCAAAGGTACAGGGCTTTCGTCAGGACCAAATAAGGGGCTCCAGTCTTACCCTACTGTATAGGTAGTGCCACTCTGTGGATATGACCTATAGTCCTTGTCCACTCTAGAGGTCCAATGACCCAATAGGTAGGAGCAATTTGCTCCATGGGAGGCGAGGGTCTGGGGGTACCCCGTGGTTGCACACGTGCATGTGGGTTGATTCCCCGTCGGATCACCTATGTCGTACCGCTCTCGATTCCTCCCCGGCGACCCGGCGATTTATAAAAGTGCCATTTTCAGAATTTTGACTAAAAAACTAACTTTACTATTAAAGAGTATATGAATTATATTTTTCTAAACATCAAAGATGACATTTATAATTATTTCCAAACAAGGTTATCATTTATTAAGTGTACTAAAGTCACCCAATGTTATCCTATTAGAGAGGTAGGCTGTGCAGTTGTGAAAAACGGATTTAAGAGTTTTCACTAGCAGGACATGAAAACCAACAAAAATGCAATCTTTAGAACTGAGATGCACAATTATAAAGATTTTTGTGAGTATACTGCCTACAAGCACAGAGTGCCCCTTTCGGTTATCTAGTTGTGCGAGACTTGATGAACGTCACAAGTTCAGCCTGACTGCAATGCCACGTGGGCTGAAAGCAGGGACTCGGCTAGTCCTGCTGAAAGAGATTTATTCTCAAAGACCAGTGTGAAGAGGCTCATGGTGGAGGAGGCTGTGAGGAGCAGGGAGAGTGTTATGGATGGTCATTACTGTAGCGTGAAGAGCAAGCTGGGTGTCTTGGACATTCATCATGTGCGAAGATCCAGTCAGGAGTCATGGATGGTCATTGCTGCAGCTTTGCATTGGCGGTCACAGCAATGACCGCCAATGCAGATCTTGCATTGCCAGTTGTCACTGGCAGTCACTGTAGAGCAAAGAGTTGGGTTCAACGGAGCTTCACATTGGGAGTCGGTGCAGGCAGCAAGGTCTTGGTGCGAATGGGCATGTTCGTGAGCCCAAAACTTTAGAAATTCTCCTTTGTGTACAGAGGAGTGTACTCTGATGCCAACCAAGGAAAAAGCACTTCAGGGTGCACCTCTTGGGGATCAGGGACTCACTCTTTCAGATGCCAGAAGGCCTGAGGCAGGTTGAGTTACAGGTCTAGGATGGTCTAGTTGCGGGAGGTAAGCTGAACAGTTGCAGGAAAGCCTCTGGAGCTTGTTATGTCCCTGTAGCTCTGAACAGGAAGTAAATCAGCTGACCTTTGGAGTCATTTCAGGTAGCCTGGGAAGAAGGGAGCATGCCCAGTCTTCCTTTACAGACATCTTGGAACCCCAGGCTGCAGGGCAATCCTCTGGTGGAAGGGCAGCATTTCTTCTGTAGTATCCACATGTCCTTGAATGTACTGGAGAGGGGTTCTCTGGGTCCAATATTTATACCTGGTGCCAGCTGGGAGTGGAAGAAACTTCTAGACTTCCCCTTCACATCTGGTTCTGGAATTTCCTTCCTTTTCCTGTCTAGGATTAATGATGTCTCAGGTGAAAATAGGCGTGTGAGGAGTTCTTTGTGAGTGAAGCAGGCAGTCCCTATTGAAGTGAAAGTGTGGTAGGTGACACCTCTGCCCCACCCAGATTGTTAAGAGTCACTCTACCAACACCCAGTCCCCCTTTGTGACACTGTCTGGGAGTAATACACAAAGGTCAACTGCCAACTGCACCTAATAATGTGACCCAGGACACAGACTGCAGGCACCAAATGGTTAGGAAAAAAAATGGCAACTTTATAAAAGTAAGAAGAATAATTGATGGACCGAATGCTGAACAATGTCATACATGCACACCAATACAGAGATCTGGGCCTAAATCCATTGTGTTTTGCTCACCATGTCATTCCAGTTTAGACCCATCCATATGCATAGCAGTCTTGACCCTGTTCCCCATTGGGAAAATCCAGTCCAAACTGCCAAGCCAGGTCCACCCTGGATGGAAACAAGCAAACTAGGACGAGGACCGGTTTCAGGGTTCCACTTTCTTCAGCCAGGCTAGCTTGATACCAGTGCCAGGGAGAGCATGGGACCCACGTCTGGGCATGCAGGTCCCACTCAGGGTGACAAATGCAAATTGGCAAATTGATAGACAGAATGCTGAACAATTTCATACATTCACCCCAGTACAGAGATCTGGGCCTACATCCATCGTGTTTTTGCTTCCCATGCCATTCCAGCTTTGATCCAGCCATTTGCAAATCAGTCCTGACCCTGTTCACCATGGGAGCAGTCCAGCCGGAACTGCCAAGCCAGGTCCTCCATGGCCAGTAAACAAGCATCCTAGGACCGGTTTCGGGGTTTCACCCATCATCAGCCAGGCTAGCTTGACTCCAATGGCATGGAGAGTAAGGGACCCACGTCTGGGCATACCCGTCCCACTTGGGGTGACAAATGCAAAAATAACACAAAATGCTGAACAATGTCATACATTTACCACATTACAGAGATCTGGCCCTATATCCATAGTTTTTTTGCTCCCCATGCTATTCCAGTTTAGACCCAGCCATATGCAAATAAGTCTTGTCCCTGTTCCTCATGGGAACAGTCCAGCCTGAACTGAAAAGCCAGGTCCTTCCTAGACTGTAAACAAGTATCTTAGGACCGGTTTCAGAGTTTTGCGCCTTGTCAGCCAGACTAGCTTGACTCCAGTGGCATGGTGAGAGCGGGACCCACATCTGTGCATACCCGTCCCATGGCAACAGTCCAGCCCGAACTCCCAAGCCAGATCCTCACTGGACTGGAAAAACGCATCTTAGGACTAGGACCGGTATCGGGGTTTCACCCCTCATCAGCCAGGCTAGTTTGACACCGGTGGCATCGAGGTCAGTTTGAACATAACCCATCCCACTCAGAGTAACAAATGCAGAAAGAACAACTGATGGACGGAATGGTGAACAATGTCAAACATTCACCCCAGCACAGAGATCTAGGCATAAATCCATTGTTTTTTTACTCCAAATGCCATTCCAGTTTAGATCCATCCATATTCTAAATCAGTCTTGACATGTTCCCCATCGGAACAGTCCAGCTCGAACTGCCAAGCCAGGTCCTCCTTGGACTGGAAAGAAGCATCCTAGAACCGTTTCAGAGTTTCTCTCCTCGTGAGCTAGGCTAGTTAGACTCCAGTGGCATGGAGAGCACGGGACCCACATTTGGGCATACACCTTCCACTCAGGGTGACAAATGCAAAAAGAACAATTGATGGATAGAATACTGAACAATGTCACACATTCACCCCAGCACAGAGATCTGGGCATAAATCCATATTTTTTGCTCCACATGCCATTCCAGTTTAGACCCAGCCATATGCTAAACCAGTCTTGGACCTGTTCCCCCATAGAACAGTCCAGCCCGAACTGCCCAGCCAGGTCCTCCCTGGACTAATTACTTTTTTTTTTTTTTTTTTTTTTTTAATGTTATTGCAGGAAAAAGAAGACATCATTGGATTACGTACAAATTTCAGAAGCTAAAATATCCAAAAATAAATGTAACCATCAAATACATACAGAGGGTGATAATGTACATTCCTAAAAAAAAAAAAAAATCATTTTAATTGCTGCTGGTACATATAAATCAAATAGATCAAATAAAAGTACCCCAAATCATTTGCCTTGCTTTCAATGCCTTAGTACCCCTTAACTTAGCCAACGATAGTTCCATCGTATGTATTTCATTAATAAGATTCCACCACTCCATAATATTGGGTGGTTCCTTCGAGATCAAGTCCGTGCAATAACCAACCTGGCACAAGCAAAAGCAATAGAAATCAAGTCTTTATGTTTATGGTTAGTATCTTGTATATCTAGCAGTACTAAATGTGCAGAAAGTGTAGGAAATATAATTTGTCTGCTGTTTAGAGCCGCGGTTAATCCTTTCCAAAATGCGGTTAGTTCCGGGCATTGATATAGCGTGTGTTCAATACCGGCGGCTTCTAGATTGCATTTGGGACATTTAGTTTGTTCGCTAGAGCCCTTTCCCGTGGTCCAGCTAGCAATTCTTTGTGGTGTATAATATATTTGAGTCACTGTTCTATATATTTGAAGCCTTAAACTTGATGATTGGACCACCAGATTTATCTGTCTAAGCGAGCCAGCAATCTGGCTAGGGTTGATGTTCACACCTAATCGGGTAGTCCATTTTGCCGCCATGTTTTCACAGTCTCCTTGCTTGTGGCTACTTAAGTCGGCATAGCTTTTACTAATAAGTGATTTAGTATGTTTCGAGTGGAGGAATTTTAGGGTATCTGAGTTTTCTATTTTTCCAATTTTCATTTTATTAACAAAAAAATCTTTCATCTGAATGTATTTAAAATACATAGTATCTCTAATTTTGTAAATTAATTTTAGTGCGTTAAAGCTCAAAAAACCATCCAAACCAAATAAGTCACCTAGAGTGCTTATACCATGCTCCAGCCAAATAGCTGCCGTGCCATCGGAAAAGAAGCCTGGTAGCCCTGGATTCCCCCAGATCTGTAACTCTGCATTAAAGAAAGGAATCTTACCAAAAATCGTTATTTGATCCCAGATTCTTTTAATGTGTCTTGCGGTCTTAAACTTGACTCTCTTAAAGTAGTTGGGGTCATGCACGCGGTACAAAATTTTAATTTTAATTTTAATTTAAAAACATTTATACAGCGCGCTTTCACCCAGCGGTTTCATGGCGCTATTAAGTTGCAATGGACGGCAGCAGTTGGTGGGAGTTAGACAGGGTAAGCTTGCGCAAATAAGAGGGTTTTGAGTTCCCTCCGAAACTGAGTATAAGAGGGCGTTGTGCGAAGGGCAACAGGGAGAGAATTCCAGAATGCTGGGGCCAGGACAGCGAACTTCGCTCCACCTGCCCTCTGTTTTTTAAAACGGGGAGTGACTAGGAGGGCCGAGTGAGAGGAGCGTAGTTCTCTGCCAGGAAGGTAGGGCACAATGGCAGAGCATATAAATTCAGGGGCAGTGCCTGACCTAGCCTGAAAGGTGAGGCAGCCAAGTTTGAAGAGGGCACGCTCTCGCACCGGCAGCCAGTGTAGAGCTTTAAGTAGCGGACTGGCCCGATGATATTTAGGGAGGCCATGAATCAGGCGGGCAGCCTGATTCTGCACCAGCTGCAGACGATGGATCGCGTAAGCTGGGGCCCCATTGTATATAGCATTGTCATAATCAATGCGGGACAGTACCATGGCCATGACAATGATTTTCAGAGCCGGGAGGGAAAAAAAGCGGGAGACTTTCCTAATTATTCTTAGGGAGAAGAAGCAAGAAGAGACGACCGAGCCAATGTGTGAATGGATAGAAAGTTGTGAATCCAAGAAAATCCCAAGGGTTTTAACTTTAGAAACAGGGAGTGGGGGGACACCAAGTGAAGGGGGCCAGAAAGAAGGGGACCATGGACTGCAACCACCTCCGGTCAAGACCAACTCGGTCTTGTCTGGATTGAGTTTGAGGTGGTTGCAGTTCATCCAATCTTGGATGAATGTCATGACTGACTGGACGTTCTGGGCAGATGAAGGGGAGTGGGAAAGGTTAAAGATTAGCTGGAGGTCATCGGCATAATTAAACACCGTGACCTCCAGCTGCTGTAACATAAAAATGAGGGGGTAAATGTATAGATTAAACAAAAGGGGGGAGAGTGACAAAAACTGGTTACTATCTGCTCCCAGCATAAATTGGTGGAAAAATAAGGAAGAGTCATTGGTTATTAGGCTACGTATATGTTGAAAGAAAGTTGCAAAAAAATATATTTTAAAATCCGGGAAATTTAAACCCCCTTTTTCGATTGGGAGTTTCAAATAAGCCATTGATCTACGAGCTTTTTTATAGCTCCAAATATAATTGCTACATATACTCTCTTTTTTTTTAAAATATAGGTTGCTAAGTTGTAGGGGGATAGATCTAAATAAGTAAAGTAATTTTGGTACGATCTTCATCTTTATCAAATTTATTCGTCCTACCAGGCTCAAAGGTATCTTATGCCAGTTTTTTAAAGATGCAGTTATTTCCTTAAGTAAGGGGTCATAGTTCAATGCAACAATTTTCTCTGTTTCTGCTGCAAGCTTAACTCCCAAATAGGTAGCATGGGTACAGAGTCCTGTAATCGGTTGAGCAGGTATGTAGTTGGCAACTACTTGAGTTTTATTAACGTTTAATTTGTACCCGGATATCTCTCCAAATTTACTAGCTTCTTTGATTATCTCTGGAAGTGCCAAAACTAAATCTGTTGTAAATATCGCTATATCGTCAGCAAAGGCAGTTATTTTCAAAGTCTTGCCACCATGGTATATTGGTATTATATTATCTTGAACAGAGAGTGCGTTTAAAAATGGCTCTAAGGCTAGAGCGAAGAGCAGGGGTCATAAAGGACACCCCTGCCTTGTCCCCTTTTTAACTGCGAAGTTGGCTGAATTGGCTCCAGCATAGCTAACTGTTGCCATTGGTAGTTCATACAAAGATCAAACCCATCTAGGAAATTGTCCCTGTATACCGAATGCGTTCAACACCGCCCACAAGTATTCCCACCCCACTCGGTCGAACGCTTTCTCCGCGTCCAGCATAACCATTCCGAGTGGGGTGAGGGCAGTCGAGGTGACGTCAAATGCAGTCACAGCAGTATTAATGTGAGTAGTGGTGTCTCTCCCAACCACAAACCCATGCTGTTGGCAGTTCACTAAATCAGGCATAATAGGGGCAAGGCGGTTAGCGAGAATTTTGGCAAAAACCTTGGCATCGGTGTTTATTAATGAGATGGGCCTGTATGACCCTCGGTCATCTGGTGGTTTACCTTTTTTCAGGAAAAATATTATTTTTGCAGTTCTCCAAGATATAGGAGCACTTCCTGTTTGACCTACAGAATCTATCACCAAATGAAGAAGCGGTATAAGTTCTTTCTCGCATATTTTATATAATTCTATAGGCAAACAGTCTTCTCCCGCAGCCTTGCCTGAAGGTAGTGCTTGAATGGCAGTCTTTATTTCAGTAATGGTGATCTTAGCACTAAGTTGCTTAATTGTTTCAGTTAGAAATCGATTGGGCAAAAATGTATCTAAATAATTTATAATTTCTTCTTGAGAGGTTGAATGATCAGGGGTATATAAATGACTATAGTATTTAGCAAATTGCTCTAAGATTTGCTCTGATTTATTGTAGTCGATTGAGTCTGACCCTTTTATTGATTTTATAATTGTTTTAGCTTTTTTATCGGCTACCTTATAGGCCAAAATGTTGCCGATTCTATCGCCCCCTTCATATTGGGCTAGTTTGTATTTATGAATTTTGGAACTAAATTTCTCCCTGAGAGTCTTTTTTAATGCCGACCTCAATGACACCAATCCTAATCTCAGTTCTTCTATATTTGTCCTCCCTTCTGTAACAGCATCTATCAATTGTTGTTCAGCTAATAGAATACTGGATAAAGTTAGCTTGTCTGCCCTCCGTCTTTCAGCATTTTTCCTTAACATGTATGCACATAACCTCTGATGCTGCATTTACACGCATCCCACACGAAATTAACCGTGGTTGAGTGAATATTAAGTGTTATAAATTCATTTATATGTCCTTTGATACCCAAGACAAATTCAGCATCTGTACATAGATACCTAGGGAATGTAAACTGTCGAGGGGATTGCTCTTTGTTAAGGGTTTTAAATTCGAATAGTATGGGATTGTGATCGGATGTGACTCTCGGGCAGAGTTCTATATTGCAATTATCCACAATTCTATCTGTTGCCCATACCATATCGATTCTGGAACAAACTCTATGGGGGGCCGAGTAGTATGTATATCCTGCTATAATAGGGTGTTTAATGCGCCAGACATCTTTCAAATTATGTAACCTACCCAATTCCACTATTGCTGCTCTAACTCTACGCATCCTAATTGTGTTGATTTTACTTGTGGAATCCTTCATATAATTCATAACGCAGTTGAAATCTCCCATTATAAGTAGCTCACCCTCCCACTCGAGTAATTCAATGTTTAGTTTCTCATAGAGTTTGGGTTCGTCAACATTAGGGCCATAAATCAAGCAAAATACATAATATTTTTCCGCAATTTGCACCTGAGCGATTACTCACCTTCCCCTATCATCAGCTGTAGTTTTAATAATAGCCATTCTTAAATGCTTCTGTTTCAAAATAGCTACTCCCCGGATTGATGCCCCTAGTGTTGAACAAACAACAAGATCGTAACCCATTTGAGATAAAAGTTTACGATCTTGAAACCCAATATGGGTTTCAGAGATAAGTGCCATATGTGGTCTGTACAAGTTCATTTCTTCTTGCACCAATCTCCTTTTATCCTTACTATTGAGACCAGCAAACATTCCACGACAAACATCTAAAAAAAAACATTGATTGAAACTAAGTTCTTCATCCTCCTCTGTATTATATATCGTTTAATGTATAAGAACACAAAAGCTTTGTCTCTATATCTACTCATCTTTTTTTTTCCTGCAATAAAATTTTTCCCCTTTTAACCCCTCCCCAAAAACCACAGACCCATTGCAACCAACCCACCCCCCCATAACGCCTCCCCCCAGTATCTACCCAGAGGCCTACCTCTATCTTCTGTTGCCGCTCTAAGGGCAGTCTATCAGAGAGGTCTCCCCGTGATCCCGCACACTCTGTATTATTATCATACGAGAAAAAAAGTTCAAAATATATGTCCGAATGCCCTGTTAAATTACACTAGGCTGTTATAGTTGAGCGTAAGTCTCATTTACCACCCCTCAACCTCCCCTCACCCCCCTCTCTCTTTCTTATATAAATGTACCCCCTTACGTTCCCCTCTCTTTACTAGGTATTTAAAGTCATTGTTGCAAGACGTTGCTCAGCGTCCTTTATTTCAGTGAAAAAATAAGTATGACCGGCTTTCATGACCTTAAGACGGGCCGGTTCTTGAAGATAGACTATAGCCGCCCGGGACTTGAAAGGATCTATCAATTTGCGCAATCCCCATCTTTTATCCATAGTGGACTTGCTAAGATCAGATTTAACAAAAAAGGTTACGTTGTCTAATGTCACTGGAGTATTTGGTCTAGCTTTAATTGAGACCGCTTGTCTTAGCAAGTAATTACCAAAGTAGACCATAATAGGTTGTGGATATTTACTCTCTTTATTCTTTAAAGTTAAGGGTAGTCTATGTACCCGTTGTAGCTGGGAGTCCCAGTCCCAATCAGAGAGATCTGGAAATGCTCTTTGGAAAAGATTTACCAAATAGGCCCTGGCATCTGAGCCCTCTGACCCTTTGGGTATTCCAAAAAGTCTCAGGTTTTGTCGGCGCTGTCTATTTTCCAACTCTTCAATTTTACTATGTATTAGCCCTATATCTTCTTTATGTTGGCTAGTTTGAGCTGAAGTAGTAGCCAGCGACTCCTCCGCTTCAAAGACCCTTTGTTGCAATCCTTCGATGTCTTTTGTGACCCCATTTAGTTTGTTAGTAACCTCCTGGAGGCAATTATGTACCTTAATATTATCTTCTCTTAGTTGGAGAAAGTTCTGTTGTGTTTCTTGACGGTGTATCAACAAAGTTTTTAAAATAAGGTCCAAAGAGGAAACTTCAGAAGAAGTCTTAGAAGAATTGGGAGTTAGTGGAGATGGTACAGTTAGTGGTACAGGTGAAGACTCACTATCCAGAACATGGAATGTATCTCTGTTTTTAACTTTAGAGTTCGATTGAGTTAATCCAATAGGTGGTGAGTTAGGTGGTAAAGTCACAGCTGAGTCAGCAGGGGTTTGGGTCGGAGGTGTCCCCAACGACCCTGAGTCTGCATCTCGGTCGGCATCTCGGTCTAGCAAATCGACATTAACGTTGGAATGTTGCAACTTTATAGAGGCATTAACTTCTGGAAAAGAGCCTGGGGCACACAATGGCATATTCTTAGACTGCCCTCTTGGTTGCATCCATTTGAGCAGGGGGGTTTGGTCTTTTATCGATTTCCCTCGAGCGATTTCTGAATCTAAAATGGTAGTTAGTAGAGCAGGTTTAAATTTTTTCCCACCTTTCTTTACTTTGGCTCTTAACTTTCCCCATTTTTTGAGGCTTGAGGAATTGTTAACTTCTATCGGTAATTTGGAATGGTTTTTCTTTTCAAATGATCCCCCTTCCTCAAAAGAGTCCTTATACTCATCATTAGAGTCATATTCTTGATTTGGTAAATTCTCTACCAGCGCTACGCTGTCACTGTTAATTCTCTGTTCTCGCTGTTTTAAGTCTGGTGTTTGTATTTTTGCTGCAGTTGATACTTCGTTGGTATCTGAGAAGTTAGTATTTGAAGAGTAGATGTTCTTGCAGCCCCATTTGCAACCCCATTTGCACCCTCTGTATCAATATCTATAATAGCTTTTGTTGTTTCTTCCATATCGATGGCGATAGCCATAGCACAAGTCGTAGCCACCATGTATGTTTCTTTAGTAGTATTTTTAGTAGGACCAGTAGGGCTAGCATTTGTACTAGTAATATTGCCAGTAACAGGTTGAGTGGTCTCAAAAGGTTCATTGTATGAAGGAGCGCAATTTATTGGAGATAGATCGAGCACGCCTGACGCAGCAATATCTCCTTGCTCAGTGATTAGCGCTCTGTGTGTCCCTACTAGTGTCCCTACTAGTTCGTCTAGCTTCTCTGTGGGCACACCAAAGCCCTGCAAACTGACAGTTAAATTATCGCTGGGTGTAGCAACCTCATTTAGAATAGTAGCATCCATAGCAGTATCAGTGTCAATGTCAATGTTGATAGCTGCGGGAGTCAAGGATACTGAAGAAAGACGCCCTGCACCATCTAGTTCTAGCGCTTGCTTTTTTTCATTTTCATTGAATTCTAGGTTTTTCATCAGTAATTTATCTTTAGAGGGTAGGTGAGGGGTAGTAAGAAGTAAAGAAGGTAAAGAAGGTGAGTCAGTAAACTGTAGCTTACCGGTCTGTTTCTCTGCAGCGGTCGTTTTCTCAGGAGTTTTTAAAGTGGAGCGGGGCATCCTCACTACAATTGCTGGCGATATTGGTTTAATGGGTTTGAAGACCAAGGCTGTTTCTTCTGTATTCCCCCCTGAAGGAGCCGAAGGAGCATCTTTCATCGCTCTGATTTGTCGTAAGGGGTTCTTCCGTGTCATCTGGGGAGATTGGGTTTTTCCCGGACCGGTTATGTTTGTTAAGTTTTTCTTCTCCGTGAGAGGCAGGTAAGCCTCTCTCCTTCTCCTTCTCCGACAGCCAACGATCAGCCCTCACCTGGCCGAGCTCGAACGACCGCCTCAGCACGGCACGCCCCTGAGCACACGGAGCCTCCGCTGCCCGAGCAAGGTGAAGGCAGGCGGGCGGGAGGCGGGAGGCGGGCGGGCGGTGAGGCGAAACAGGCGAGGTGAGGCGTCAGAAACTGCTGAAGAAGGCAACCTCGGCAGCGCAGCGCAGCAGTCCCAGCAAACATGGCACAGCGGCAGTTCGGCAGTCCTTGCACCGAGGCACGCCAGAGTAAAAAAACTCGGTAAGTTCACTTTCTCTGCGGACTTTCCCTTCTGCAGTTTTCACAGAATCACAGGGCAGCTAGCAATGAGTCACATCGGCGCGCGAAACACCAGTATCCCTTCAGAGTGCAGGGTGCCTACAGGAGCGACCTCTCGGCGGCGTCTTCAGTCCGCCATCTTGACCTCCCTGGACTAATTACAAGCATCCTAGGACCAGTTTGGGGGTTTCACCCCTCGTCAGCCAGGCTAGCTTGACTCCACTGGCCAGGGGAGCATGGGACCCTGGTTTGGGCAGTCCCGTCTCACTCGAGGTGACAAATGCAAAAAGAACAATTGAGGGACAGAATGCAAAACAATGTCATACTTTCACCCCGGTACAGAGATCTGGGCCTAAATCCATCTTTTTTGCTCCCCAGACCATCCAGTTAAACACAGCCATATGCAAATCAGTCTTGATCCTAATCCCCATGGGAACAGTTCAGCCTGAACTGCCAAGCAAGGTCCTCCCTGGACGGGAAACAAGCATCCTTGGACTGGTTTTGGGGTTTCTCCCCTCGTCAGCCAGGCTAGTTTGACTCCAGTGACATGGAGAACTCCCCCTTTAAACACCTTATCAAAGGAAAGGCTGAGCCACGTGGAAAAATGGTAGAGTTCATCTCTTCTGTCCACACTCTTGACCTAGAGATTGGCTCAACATCCTGTGATTCTGAGCAAATCACTTAATCTCCCAGTGCATTAAAAACATTGTTTACAAATAATGTGCCCTTCTTTAATGTAAATGGTGCTCCTGTAAAGAGCTTTGATACCTTTGGGTCGAGTTAGCGCTATGTAAAAAATACAAAAAAGGCCTTTGCACCAAAGGATATATATGACCACAAATTTACAATATGACTCAGACGCCAGGGATCGCACACTGCCAGTAGGACACCAAAATCTTATTTAAAGGATAGATAAGAGATTCTAGACTATGCAAATAATTCTGACCCGTCACTCAGAACATTCCATTCTGGGGTTTACGAAGTTTTGTAAGAGGAAGGCTGGGAACTAGCATAAGAAGAACCTAGAATCTCTTCAACAAATTGGAGACCCTGGGATCTAAAATAGGTGGCCCTTGTTGTTGAGCCATCGAGACAGGAGAATGCCAAATAAGTAGTGTAAGTGTTTGTTCAGGCAAGACATATGCAAAAAATACAGTTAAGTCAATGGATGTATGAGAACAAAGACAGCGGTACCTGCAAGAAAAGGAAGAAATAGGAAAAACAGGAAAACAAGGTGTGGGAGAGGGAAATACGATTGCTAACTATGAAATTATCAATCTCGATGGAAGAGTCTTAAGTTTCAATGTGAGATGTATGACCAAGCCTTCGTCAGAAAATGTAACTCCTCCTTATGCACTACTGTTACCATGTTAGTGCCGGGACATACACCAATGTTCATGCTGGTGCTTCAGTCAGCCACATTGGCACAGCACACACATTCAAGCGCTCACATATCCATAAAATCACACCTAAACGAAATTGCTAAATACACTAGAAGCACTTTCACTTATGACACAGCAAGACCTCTTGGTTTTGTCAAAGCTCCAGTGCAATGTCCTACTGTCCTGAACTGGTGTCTCAACAAACAGGAGCAGAGAACGATGAAATGCATAAGGTTATAAGATACAAAAAGCAACTTTCTTTTGCGAGAAATTAAGGGTCAAAGTGGCCAAAACACTTCAACAACATTTCCCATTAATTTGTGTGCCTGTTTCTAAATTTTTTGATATTTTCATCTATTAGCTACTTCTGAAGAAATAGGGGTATATTCACAAGAACCGAAAGAGTAGCGTAACTCAACTTCCAACATCGCAGCCTATAGAGGGAAAATAACCCTGTGTCAACGTGGAATTCACAACGCGGCGGTAGCATGCGATAGACACCAGAAAACCAACGCCATGCTGCAAAAATACGATTCGCGAAAGCAAAAAAACATGCAATGAGGATAACTGCGGTACAAAAAGTAGCAAAAACCAGCCACAGGCCTGCACACCCCACACGTCTGGCGGGACAATGCACCAAGAAATGCACAGAATGCACAATGCACAATGCACAGAAGAAAAAACACCAGAAACAAGCCAAAGCGCGTATCAATATGGATGCGCCCTGATCCAGCGCAGAGGCCAACTCGAACCCCACAACCCCCACAGACTACCAGCATGGAACAACGGGGTCGGGGAAGGCCAAGGAGAAGAGGGAGAGGAAGACGGGGCGCGGACCGCAGGAAAACAAGACCAGCGTCACGGAGGTGACAGAACAATACCAGCAAATGACCCACAAGCAGACCACCTGGAATGCTGTTGGAGTGCCGTGGAGGCCAATCCAGGAGGCCAATAGGCGCCGGCATGTCTTGACCCTATTCCCCATGTGAACAGTCCAGCCTGAACTGCCAAGGAAGGTCCTCCCTGGACTGGAAACAAGCATCCTTGGACTGGTTTGGGGGTTTCTCCCCTCCTCAGCCAGGCTAGTTTGACTCCAGTGGCATGGAGAACTCTCCCTTTAAACAACGTATCAAAGGAAAGGCTGAGCCACGTGGAAATAGGGTAGAGTTGATCTCTTCCTTCCAAACTCTTGACTTAGAGACCCTGCGACGCATTGCGACCTGAATAAAATCAGGCTCACCCGCAGACCCATGTCCACCTAGGATCTTTAAACTTGCACTTCCAGCAATTGAGGGAGAAATCCTCGGCATGATGAACCTCTCACTGGAAACACAGAAGGTCCCCAGGAATTTTAAGGAAGCAAGAGTTATACCCCTGCCCAAGAAGACAGGAGCTGATACCTCTAACATGAAAAATTACAGACCTATATCCCAACTCCCTTTTTTGGCCAAAATCATGGCACAACATGTCCTGCAAACTCTATCTAGGTTCATGGATGACCACCAACTCCTTGGAGACAGGCAGGCAGGTTTCAGAGCTTACCACAGTACTGAGTGGGTGATGGTGTCAGTACTTGACAAAATCAGGATCACAGCAGACAACAATAAGCCATGCGTCCAAGTCCTCCTTGACCTGTCGGCAGCGTTCCACATAGTTAACTACTCCCAACTCCTGGAGAGAATCCAGGACATTGGTATTGGGGGGAAAATCCTACAATGGATTACATAATTCTCACAGACCGTAGCCAAAAAATCCAGATGGGTGATATGCTGTCAGAGAGGGGGTCCATTACCTGTGGAGTCCCACAAGGGTTGGCGCTGTCCCCACTCCTGTTCAACATATACCTCAGACCACTAGTGAGGGACTTGGCCCTGATGGACTGCCAGGTATTTAACCATGTGGACAACACATAAATCATGCTACAAATTGAAAACACCTCACGAGCTTACACACGGGTGAAAGATATACTGCGATTTGAGGTAAACTGGATGACAGCCAATTCTCTCAAGAGCAAACCAGATAAAACGGAGGTATTGGCTGTCACCAATGATAGCAGCCCTTGGAACCCCCAGTACTGGCCACACGAGCTGGGAGACACCCCGTCTCCAGCTCCGGTGGTAAAAAGTTTGGGCATTAAAATTGAAGCCAAGCTCTCATTGGCCAATCAAGTCTCTACGGTGTTCGGGACTTGTGTGGGCTTACTCAGACAGTTGAGGAAACTCTCCCCCATCCTCTCCTTCTTAACCATGCGGACAGTGGTGGCAGCCATGATCCTGGACCGTCTTGACTATGGGAACTCACTTTACATTGGACTGCCCGACTCATTGCTGGGAAAACTACAGGTGGTGATGAATGATGCCGCCAGGCTAATCTTCAAGTTGCCAAGACGCACTACAGCCTCACCCCTACTGCAACAATTGCACTGGCTTTCCATCAAGCAGATGGCTAAATTCAAAATACCTTAGGAGTGAATTATATGGGGGCCTGGGTGTGAAATTCTGATTCACTTCGCGAAGTTTGCAAAGTTTTTCCCACTCTGCACTCCACGTACCGTGCGGAGTTCCGATAAACTCTGTGGAGTGGGCTTATTTCCTCGCTCGCCAACAAGAAGTTGGCAAGCAGGAAAATCTTACTCCAGACCTCCTCTCAGCAAGATTTCCCAATACGGGCAGTAAAGGAGGGTTGCTACAGCTCGTGTTGAGAAATCCTTGTGCACATTAAGGAAGCTGTCACTCAATTAGAACATCTACTCGAGCAGAAGAAATAAGCAGCACCTTCTTGCCCTGCATGTGGGGCCGTTGGCACTGATTTTACAGCATGGAATAAACACCCAGCACTAAAAATCTGCGCGAAAGGTGTGATGTAATGCACTCCGCCATTTGCGGAACTCCACCGCAGAACTCTGATAACTCCGCCAAGGCCAAATTATATGTATTAAAAAGGAAAGTTTCAGCTTTTCAAAAGGTTTATTTTGCTAGGTCAAAATGACTGTTTAAAACTGCACACTGGCTGCAAAGACAGGTCTGAAACATATTTAACAAGACTACTTAAGCAGGTGGGACAATAAGTGCTGAAGGCCCAGTGCTGATGTTTAATTTACTGGCCCTGGATTTATGTAGTACCACTTTACAAGGGACGTATAACTAAGTTAAATGTGCCAATTTGATGTCTGACAATTGTATCATGATTAAATGAGAGCACAAGCATTTTAGAACTGGTTAGGGGTGGTAAATTGCACAGAGTACTAAAAGCCAGAAAAAGCGGGTTTCGAAAACAAGAGGAATGAAGGGAAAAAGTTAAGGGGAGACCCTGCGGAGAGGGCGAAGTCCAATATCAATGTACTAGCATCTGGCTTGTGGATTAAAGAAAATTGTTGATGCTGCTGGAGAGACAGAATAGCAGATTAATCACTTGGCCAAATTCGCTTCCAAATATGTTTTCAGGACGGTATCTTCTTTTAGTGTCAAGGGGAGATCCGCCCATGGAGAATCTTGGATTGTGGTTTCAAATCAATCCCACAAATACAATGAGATAACAGTTTATTAACAGGTTTTTACTAAATAAATAGCGGAATTCACTATGTGCTGGAGGTATGGCACTTTCTTCGGGTCGTGGTTGGATGGCAGAACAAATTATAGTTGTTTACCATGAGAAGAAGGTTTGAACTAGCCTTGTAAATATTCAGACTCCATGACAATGTATCTTTCTTTCCACGTAATCAATGGACTGTGTGTTTGCAACTATACAGTACCGAAGACTAAAGGAAACATAGCAGAGGCTATGATATTGAACCGTAAGAATATAAGTGCTCAATCTCCATTGCAATTAGCTGAGTCTCGCTTGGTGCATCTCCAGAGAGGTTGTCAGTCAGTACCGCTGGTGTCTTTTCCATTGGGGAAAAGATATTCTTGCAAAACATGTCATCAAAAAAGGATCCAGATGCCCCACAGTCTGTGATAGCCATTGTTGTGACAGGTCCTTAGAGGATTGCCATAACCTTCTTCATATGGAAATGAGATATATTGGTTGCAAACCCTTGAGAATGCAAGCTCACCCTGTTTTTTCCAGTCATGGGTGAGCAGTCTATTTCCCCTGCAGTGTGGAAAACCCTCATATAAAGTGCCCTTCGTTGCAGAAATACAGTGACCTTCTCTTGTTCTTTTTCCATTTCTTTCCTGGTAAGAGACTTCCTACAAAATCAACCTGTATAGATTCTTCTTCAGACTTTGCAGTTTAAAGGCTTTCTGTAGTACACATGAGAGTAAATAGTTTACCTCATCTTCTTTTTGTTCGTCTGGACCATTATTGAGCCTACCTGAAGAGTGAAATCAATTACAGCATCACAAGGAGCCGGACAATTAACTACAAAGACAGGGCATCCTTTATATTCTCATGAAGGCTGTTATAAAAGGCTGCAGTGGTGGACTCATCTCTCCATTTGTCTTCTGCGTGTAGTTGCTGGAAATACATAATATAGGGCACTAATTCAGAATGTACCAGCACAGAGCAAGTAGTCCCAAATAATCCGACTGGTCTGTCTGTCTTCTATCAAAAATGTGCGAAAAATCATCAAAAAACCTTTTTAAATTAGGTAACTTTGGGTTCATTATAAAGGTGGCGAATGTTAATATCTCTCTTGTTAGAAATTAGAGCATAAAGGCTATCTCAGCTTCGTCAGTAGAAAATGATCGCAGTCAATTTATGTAAAGTAACGTACACTGGGGCATATTTACAAGCAAGTTTCGGAGGGCGGATTAGCTCCAAAAATGCTAACGCCGCGCTCTGTCACTTTCAAAATGCTGGGATGTGCGGAATTTATAATAATATAGCTCACCCCTGCATTTTTCCCTGCGCTGGCGCTAAAATTAGCTCCCTAGCGCCAACACAGGCACCCTTGCACCATAGTGAGGGAATGATTGTTTATGTGCAGGAATGTGTCCCTTTTAAAAAAAAAAGGTAATTTGAAACTTTTATGTGTACTGCACAATGCAGCACACATAGGAGTTACAAATCACCTTTCTGGATTGTTTATGTGCAGAAAGGGACACCTTCCTGCACATAAACAATCCTTCCATCAACACAGGCACCCTTGCACTATGGTGCATGGGTGCCTGCGTTGGTGCTATGCAGCTGATTTTAGCACTAAAACAGGATGAAATGCAGTGGCATATTATTGTAAATATGGCACATCCCTGAGTTTCTAAAGTGACGGAGCGTGGCATTAACAATTTTTGAGCCAACCTGTCCTCCGCTTCTTGCTTGTAAATATGCCCCTATGTGTAGCGTAAAATGGGGCCTTATTTACAAGGCGGCGATAAGCCACGTTAAGTGGCTTAACGCCGCCTTGTTAATTAGGTGAAGCCCTTATTGCTACTGGTGACATTTGTGACGTTCCTGTGGCGGTATGGGATTGTACATATGCCCCATTGCGCCTTAACAGATTGAAATATCTGAGGACTACAGCAACACTTTTCATTAGAAGCCAACATCATTTCAGTCTTTGAGAGATTCCTTCCAATAGTCGGGATGCATGCTGCACTGGTTAGGTACATTTTGAAAAATACTTCTTTCTTATGATTTTGCCATCAAATTACCGGGCGATACTTCTTCTTTCTTAGTTGTGATTTAACTTGGCAAAAAAGTTCTTCCTTGTTTGGCTTTCGCCGAATTCTCAGTTCCTTTTCACCTCGCTTACAATAACGTCTGAACAGGATTAACCTCAGAATAAATGTGATTAATTCGAGTTTCTCCCAAACTGTGAAGACATTTCAACTTTATAGGAAACTAGGTTTAGGATCTTGCAGCTGATCCCTAAGGAAAATATGTGGAGGAACAGCCACAGCTGCCAATTAAGGAACTGGTGATCCAGGTTCGACTTTCAGCGGCTCAACATCCTGTGATTCTGAGCAAATCACTTAATCTCCCAGTGCATTAAAAAATATTTTTACAAATAATGTGCCCATACAAATAATGTGCCCATCTGTAATGTAACTGGTGCTCCTGTAAAGAGCTTTGATACCTCTGGGTCGAGTTAGCGTTATGTAAAAAATACAAAAAAGGCCTTTGCACCAAATGATATATATATATATGACCACAAATTGACAATATGTTCGCACACTGACAGTAGGACACCGAAATCCGATTTTAAAGCTAGATAAGAGACACTAGACGATTCAAATAGTTCTGACCCCTCACTCAGAACATTCCAGTCTGGGATTTAGGAAGTTTTGTAAGAGGAAGGCTGGGAACTAGCATAAGAACAACCTAGAATCCCTTCCACAACTTGGAGAACCTGGGATCTGAAATAGGTGGCCCGTGATGTGGAGCTATCGAGAAAAGAGAATGCCAAATAAGTAATGTAAGTGTTTCTTCAGGCAATTGCAAGACATATGCAAAGAATACAGTTAAGTAAATGGATGTATGAGAACAAAGACATCGGTACCTGCAAGAAAAGGAAGACATAGGAAAAACGGGAAAACAAGGTGTGGAAGAGGGAAAAACGATGGGTGAACTCACAGTTTGCTAGCCTTGAAACGATCAATCTCGATGGAAGAGTCTTAAGTTTCAATGTGAGATGTATGATCAAGCCTTCGTCAGAAAACGAAACACCTCCTTATGCACTACTGTTACCATGTTAGTGCCGGGACATACACCAATGTTCATGCTGGTGCTTCTGTCAGCCACATTGGCACAGCACACACATTCAAGCGCTCACATAGCCATAAAATCACACCTAAACGAAATTACATGTACACTAGAAGCACTTTCACTTATGACACAGCAAGACCTCCTGGTTTTGTCAAAGCTCCAGTGCAATGTCCTACTGTCCTGAACTGGTGTCCAAACAAACAGGAGCAGAGAACGATAAAATGCATAAGGTTATAAGATACAAAAAGCAACTTTCTTTTGCGAAAAATTAAGGATCAAAGTAGCCAAAACACTTCAACAACATTTCCCATTAATTTGTGTGCCTGTTTCTAAATATTTAGATATTTTCATCTATTAGCTACTTCTGAAGAAACAGGGGCATATATATTCACAAGAACGTGTGATAACTACCGAAAGAGTAGCCTAGCGCAACTTCCAACATCGCAGCCTATCGTGGGAAAATAACCCCGTGTCAACGTGGAATTCACAACGCAGTGGTAGCATGTGATAGACACCAGATAATGCGGCAAATGTCCGTGTGAAAACCAACGCCATGCCGCAAAAATACGATACGCGAAAGCAAAAAAACATGCAATAAGGCTAAGCGCAGTACGAAAAGAAGCAAAAACAAGCCACAGGCCTGCACATCCCACACGTCTGGTGGGACCATGCACCATAAAAACTACAGAAGAAAAAACACCAGAAACAAGCCAAAGCACGTAGCAATATGGATGCACCCTGACCCAGCGGAGAGGCCAACTCGAACCCCACAACCCCCACAGACTACCAGCTAGGAACAACGGGGTCGGGGAAGGCCAAGAGAAGAGGGAGAGGAAGACGGGGCGCAGACCGCAGGAAAACAAGATCAGCGTCACGGAGGTGACAGAACACTACCAGCAACTTACCCTAAAGCAGACCACCTGGAGTGCAGGCAAAGTGCCAAGGAGGCCAATCCAGGAGGCCAATAGGCGCCGGCATGACGTGACTACCTAAACCAGGCACCAACCCGCTACCAACAGGAAGGCAGCAACGGTGACAGGAGGTGGCAGTCCAGTGCCACCAGAGGAGCTGGAGGAAACCCAGGCCACAGTCATCAGTGGGGAGACGGTGCAAGGAGTAGGGAGTACGGACAGAGCTCACAAGGACCTAACACATCATCAACAGCGAGTGCAACGAACAGGGACTGGGGTGACAGGGGGAGAGGGGCACAATGGCAAACATGCACAACGAGGTGTAGCACACTGCACACCCAGAATCACACAGGATCATGTCCCAGATCCCCTTGGCACACTGCAGCACACACACATAGCACAAACAGCACACCCACATTGACAACAACGCACATAGCCGACACTGCAGGACAGAGGACACAACTGCTCTGCACAGAAACATGCCTACGACATCTGACAGAGCCAGAAACTGTGAAATGGAAATGTACACATACGACCTCACATCCGTCATGTAGTCCAAATGTATACTGTCCCGCAGAAAAATCCAACACCCCTCAAACAGTCACAATGTTCATTGCCATACAGTCTGCAAACTGGCATAATGCGCCAACATACATGTCAACAAACAGTCAACATGCACCTCCCCTTCACATCCCACAGTATGTGAAGGGGAGGTGCAGAACACAGAACACAGAATCAAGACATCAGTGATGCCGGAGAGGACCACCACACTGTCGACACCGACACCCTACAACAGCCCATAGATATCTCATGCAACCCCCCACCAGGACCCGGCCAGACAAGCTACTCAGCGGGTAACACCGAGCCTGTAACAGACCACAAAGCAGGAGGCACCCGCAAGCACAGCTGGCTCATGACACTTCACCCACCCACACATGGCACCCCATGCCATGTGTCAGCACGCCAAAAAGAGGTGGCTCAACAGGTGTGGGTGGCGGTCGAACCCATGGAATGCGACCCAGGACACATACGTAGGTGCCTATCACCCTTCAGGGCCCACCCACACCCCGCTAAGAAGACCCACACTGCCATAGAGACACATGCAGATGCACATTCACAGTACAGAATGTTGGAGGGAAAATTAATTGTGGGCAGGAGGGGTCAGGGGGCTTGGCGCAGCAGCTCAGAAGCCGCGCTGGGGAGACCGTGAGAGAGAACTAAGGGAAATGGCACACCTTAATTTGTAACCGGTGCTCCTGGAACGCTTGCTCTAAAAACAGGAAAAAACGGATATATGAGCCTTGGACACTGTTTCTGAAAGTTGTACAAGTTTATTAGAAGACACAGCTTCTGAAAATATTCAATGATATCACAATAAATCACAAGTACTTGGTAATGCTCCTAGCATTCTCTTGAAAGTCGCTTGGACCATTATGGATTTACAAGACACAGTTTACAGCTGCTATGAGAGAGAGAATATGCTTTAAGTACACTTGTGAGCTTTGAGGCAGATTGCATAGAAAAAGGTCAAGCATATAGTATTGGGAACACTCACCACTGTGTATAAAGTCATATCCTGCAAGTACAAGTTAAACACCTCTAATGCAGTGCAGATAAAACAAGGTCAGAGAAAACATAGCAAATATAACATTTCAGATGGCGAAATATAACTTGAATGCAATAAGGAAAAGTATTATAAAGCAGAATATACAATGGAGGAGCATAGCCTAAGTACATGGAACAAGGGCTATCTCGAGTAACCCCTGGGAAAAACTCCTGTCCGACACTCAAGTGCAGACACAGAGTAGTTCAACGATATTCTCGCGGACCACCCTTTTATAGTGACCAAACAATGGGACTGTAAACACGTCATCTCACGCCACCTCATATCTTTCCATCGTCTCACACGCCCCTGCATAGTACTTTCCCATCATAAGTGTAGATGTAGCCCCATTCTCGTAATTGTGTGTGGCACGTACGCCAGTCTAGGCTGAGTTCCTGGCATCTTACTGGAGGTTTGTCATTAATTCATCATACACAACACAAATGTGTTATTATTACTTTGAAGGATTCTATTCATGCGTTTATGTGCCAGTCTGTGATACCGTTTTGCCACTTTGTCCTCATTTATCGGAATAGCCTTAGCTGTGGTGGGAACTTCCTCTTTCTCTGTTCATAGCTTTCAGGTGGGGGTCTGGGGTGTGTTGCAAGATTAAGAAGGAACTTGACCTTTATCGTTCATGAACCTAGCATACAATAGGGTGGGGGCCTAATAAGGGGGTGCGAAGCCACGCAGACAAGTGGAGCTGAGAGAAGCATGGGTCAGACCTGCTTTCTGCTTCTGCTCTAAGCTAATAGAAAATGGCAGTGCTCAGGCCAATGTAACTGAGGCCTATAACACTCAAACAGCAGGGCCTACACAGGAGTTGATGCTGGCTAAGTGATAAGGGTGTGCTTGGATAACTATGCAGTGAAATTATCTCCCTCTGTCATTCCCCCCTCTGGTTCATACTTGAACCAATCAAACATGTTTAAACATCATACGAACTGTATACTTAGCTGAAAATGGGGGAAGTGGCCAGGGCTATTTATAAAGAAGTTGTTCCTAAATCCTCACCTGGTCCTCCTAATCTCTTACACATTGTCTCATAGGGACGTACCAAGTCTCTCTCTGAGAGAAGTGGTGGGCCACCATGTACTGGGGACTGGTATTCACTTTCAGAAGGGACCTGCTCTAAGTGAGGGTCGGGGACCGTACGCTCTATGTTCAACACTGCTATCTCTACATCTTCCCCTTGTCCCCTGTGCATACCTGTGTTCACATCTGTGTAGTTCATTTCAACTTTCTTAGACCTTAATCTTCTAACATAATGCAACATAATCTGTGTTCCGCAATACACAATTACAAGCACACATAATATAGGCATTATAAATTTTAGTACTGCAGATAGCCATGAAGGCATCCAGTCCAAATTGGACCAATTACTTAAAACATCTGCTTTTGCACTTCCATCCTCAGGCATCTGTTGTCCCAAATTGTCCAAGTCCTCAATGGCCTTTGTAAGTGTTCTGTTATCCGCATCATCGGCCAATATCAAGGCACAGCAGAACGATTTTCCCATCCTGGCGCATCCACCACTATTCATCGCAATTAACTGGTCTAAAACATAGTGTTGCTTCAGAACCATGAGTCTCAAAGGTCGGAGTTCTTCTTCCATGGCGTTGAACCCATCACGGGTGTTGTTAACAAGCTGAAACATCTCATATCTCATTACTTGGAGCCATCGAGCGTTGGCTTTGACATGAAACATGGGGATAACTCCCCCAAAGTAAAGATCAGCATCGTTGAAATCTTCCGGAATCTCCTGAAATGTGTCATCTGAGGAGTAATTTATGACTTCTCTTTGTCGGTGGTGGAGCAGGGTGATATCACCTGCCATTTGGTGTGCATAGACGTGGGAAATGTTCGCTGCTGGGACGACGAGATGCAATTCATGCATCGTCACGATGGAACAAAGTCCTTGCCATTGGGGGGGCAACTGCAGATAGACATTTTTTCCGCAGATCCAATAGATGCCCATGAGGATGGATGTGCCGTACTTCAGGTTCGAATTAAAACTAGTGCTGTTGCAATTAGTATTCCGACCCACAGGAACCGTTCCATTACCTAGGAAGCAAAGGAGAGGAGACTTTAGCTTGTACGCTCTTTTCATATTGTATGGTGTACCCTCATTAAAAGTGTATCTTCTAGATTCCCTACCCCATATCTCAGCACACTCCCTCTCTATATCCTCATTTAAATTATGTTTGTGCTCTTGTCCTACAGTTGTGCTACCTAAGGCGGCTGCCTTACATATTAAGTCATGTGGACCATTCCACTTGTTGTTGAAATAAATGTTGGCCTTCAGGTGTAGGATTGGTCTCCACTGACAAGGGCATGTGTCATGGGTATGGTTACATCGGTGATGTTCAGGTGAGTGGCATTTCGATGGGGGTGTTGGGAAGGCGAAGTACCCTAGTTTCTTATAGTGACGTTCCCAAACCTGCATTGTGTCGGCTGGTACTTTCATATCACGATAAATCTCCATTCTCCTTTCAATTTCCAATGTATTAGTGATGACCCTAAATGTTACATACTTGTCATCCCACTCTGTGGTATTTACAAATGTATCATCCACTTTGGCTGAGTGGAGCTGTATCTGACCATGTATGCGACAAAGAAACAGGTGTAAAAGACATTTGGCTGTGGGTGGTGGGACTTCTTTAGGAAAGAGCAATCTATCTGCGCCTACAGCGTGAGGAATGTGTGAACATACAAAGCAGGACTCATTTGTGACCTTTCTTCCAACCTCCCTCATGTCTCTATACCACATGTTATCTAATAGAACGTTGTGAATCTCATTATCCTCTGCTCTCTCACTAGGGGACTGGGAGTGGGAATCAGGCATAGAGTGCTGGTCGAAGGTGTAAACAACTGTCTTTTGGAGATTACTGATCCAGTCTGGAATTTGTAAAGCCTGTTCTTCCTTACGTTGGATACACGATGTATATCTAACTGGCACTATCTCGCGACTCATTCTATATCTAACACGTCTTTTCTTTTGGCGGGGACGTTCAGGTGTACCTATCATAGGGGGATTCAGGGTGAGTTCAGGTACCAAGTCCCTATCTGTGGGGTCTGCTTGGGATGACGAAGCTGTCGAGGTGGGTGGTGCATAGGTGTCATAGCTACTGCTGGTGCTTATCCCAGTTTGCTTGTTATCAGGAAGTGTTTGGAACACGGTAAGCTCTGTGGTCTTTACAAATTTAAGATTGCTAATAGCTTCTCTCTCTCTCTCTGATCGCACTGCTAACCAGCGGAACGCTGCTACTGAGACTACAAACACAACAGAGAAAGTAATTACAATTGTACATATCTGTTTCATTGAAAGCTTGACATGGAGGGTGGTTCTGTTGCTGCTTCTCAGTCCGTAGGCCATCATACAATCTTCACTTCCTTGATCTTGGATCGTTAGCTGGCACATGATGTCTTTTTTGCTGTCAATGTTCAGATCTTGGACGGTGACGGGTGGAACCTCAAAAAGCCAATATGCAAGTGTTCATTAAATTGAAGTTTCTCCACTTCCGGACTGCTTCTTTTAAAAAGATGTGTGTCCCAAAGCAGATAGGCACTAGTTCGTCAGAAATCGGACCCTTGTTCTTTGTCTTTGATATCTGAATGGAAAGGAACTTTGGAGCACGCATTAGTGCACATAAATGAACAACAATTTGTCGTTTACAATATCAGAAGAGGGCCCAGTGACTTGTTTTAAGTCTGGTGGAGAGAACAACCACATACATTGATCTGTCAGTGACAAGCCGGTGAGATGTGATGTGATGATCAGAGCTGAGAGTGTTCCTTAGTGTAAGCAGAGCAACGGAAAGGCAATGTAGCCATTACCTTCCAATTGGGCACTATGACCGCCACTGTCACTGTGACTCACTGCGAATGGCATCCAGTAATCCTCAGTGACATATGACCTCACAAAGCAGGAATGTAGTTGCGGCCTTTGTGTCACAATGGACACATGGTCCGGCTACCACTACCATGACGTGTCTGTATTTCTGGCATTTGTCAAGCATATCAACATAGTCAATGGAACCTTGGGCTCTGGTATTGTTGATGCTACTGTTCTTATAGCTGAATTAGTGAAATACTGTTGATACCATGAGGCACTGATGGACAAAGAGTTGTATATACTCGTATGCATTGGGATGAACCACTCTGTCTGCAACGTAGTGGACATGATATCACGAGGAAAATGTGTAGGAAAGTGTAACTGAGTGTGTGCTATTTGCAAAAACCTTCCTGTCCTTGTGTGTCTGAAAATTAAATAAACAAATAAAATCTAATTCAATACAATCTAATTCCTGTGTACTACAAATAAAATCTAGTTCAATAAAATCTAATTCCTGTGTACTCCCCTCTTCTTCCACAGCTCTTTTCCTTCAGGTGGGGCACTTCCCTGTATCTTTAAGGTGCAGCTGTGCAATGAAATCATAGTGCTGTGTATTATCAATAGTGTATGGGCATGATGGCTCTTCTTGTACTGTTGAGGGTGCATTTTGGCAAGCAAAATGGGGGGGGGCTCAATCATTTTGTGCTGGGGATAGAGATGGTGCATGTCTGGGCCTTCTAGCTGCTGCTTGTGCTGGCAATGCTATCTGCTTGTACAATGTCTAGAGAGTCTTAGCAGTCATTCTGTAGTGCTCTTACTACTGCAGCTCCTGTACATCTCATCCCTTTTTACTTCATTAATGGTAGAAAAAGTCAGATATACAACCACCTCTAAAGTCCGCACATTCTAGTCTGACAATATTGTAATACTGAGCATTGCTTACTCCCTGCATACGTCCTTTTAACATTGAAATCTACTGTGTTTCTGCATTAATTTGCTTTTCCCTAGCACTGGGCATGTGTGACGTAATAGCTGTACACAGCGGTGCATATCTGGAAACGTAATCCTTATCTCTTTTATCCATCTGCACATACATATTCCTTACTAATTGTTTTACCAAACTATGTGGTGCTAGGCCACTCATTTCTCTTGCTCATTTCCATAGACCAACGCATCTATACACATACATTTCCCTTCCTCATCAATCTTATTGTTCACTGCCAACTACAGGAAGCCTGTTTCCTGTTTGGCTCCACGCCCAGAATATGCAGTTGGCCAGAAATGCTACATTATGAACATGGCCCGAAAATAAAAAGAAACTTCATTAATTTCTCTGCATTTTATAATATCTGAAAACATGTGTTGTCTCTACTAGCAATATGCAAAATATACGTGTTGTATTATAAAATAAAGATGGCTTATTTGTAATGCACATGTTCACGCAAAATGGTATATTGATGATAAACAGCAGATTAGAGAGTAGTGGACCTATAAATGTGATGCAACTAGTGTGCATTCCATTACATCGTTTTATCTCTGGCTTGTGCCTGTGTCAGCTGCTGCTGAATTTTTCGGAGGTATGCAGTGAATCATTCTATTCAGTTGCTCAGTCTTGCAATATTTGGTGAGGTTTACAGTGTGAATTTATAATTGATCATCCTCATAGAGACATTCATATTCTTTTGGAACTGAAAGTATAACTATCTATTTCTGATGAAAAATGCGAATAAAATACTTGTCGTCAGTGTGCAATGGGACACTGAAGAGGGCAGTCTTCAGGCTTACGATCAAACAATACGACATAACTTGAGGAATTTTTGTTTGACAGACATCATTCTAGTCGGTGGTGTATCAGGAATGGAGAACGTCATTGTGTCGTTCTCACTGAAATATATTCTCATATTTGTTTTGGCCATCAGATCACGTCCCAAGAGGTTTACTGGGGACTGTGGTGTGTAAAGTAGACGCTGTTGAATACGTTTACCTCCTATTTCTATTTGTACTGACTCTGTGAAAGGGACCCTTAATATCGCCCCAGAGAAATCTTGTGTGTTTGCGCTCTGGTTGGAGATGGGCAGTGCCCCCTCCTTGATACAGGAGAATGTGGCACCTGTGTCAACCAAAAAACTATACGTGTTGTTGTTAATCATGACAATCACATCTGGGTCCTCTCTAATGTTTGTGAGACATGACAAGACGGGACACACTAGAGTTATCTGTGGGCTTTCCTAACTTGCCTGGTACTGCTGGATGGTGCCTTGTGAAACCGAATTAATGGGGGGCAGTACTGTAGCTCCCTGTGATACAGGAGCTTGAGTCTGGGGCACCATTTGGTACTTGGGCATGTGTTGCTGAGGTAGCTGTTGTTGTATGTGATCTTTTGTTACCTGTGCGTTACCTCCTAGTACTTTTAAGGCACCTTGTGAAGAATTAGTGACAGTAGTCACTTGACTCACTGGTGTAGCTAGCCTAACTGCATCAAGAGCCTTTCTTTTCTTTAACTTTTGCTGTTCTAGTTTAGCAGCTGCGTTCTTAATAGCTAATTGCCTTGTTTGTGACATTAGAGATCCAATGTCTGAGACATCGGGAAACTTCCGGCGCAGTTCGTTCCATAGCGCTGATCTTATCTTATTGAAATGTTCACCATCTAATTCTAAATTAGTGGTGGAAAGCCTTGCGTCGATGCGTGAAAACATATCCTCTGCATCCTTTCCAATCAGGGATGTGAGTAGGCTTTTCATATCCCAAATAGCCAATGACACACCTGTAGTGTCATTTTCAAAGGCTTGTATCCATTTTCCCGCACCCTCTGTGAGGGGTGGGAGTTCTTTCTTCATTCTTTCTTTGTCTGTTAGGGACCGAGTGACCGCCATAGGGGGGTCATTGACCTCTTCGGACGGCAGGGGCAGCTGGTGTGTTACCCCTGTGGGTCTTGTGTTGCTATACCTGCGTGCGTATTTCTTCCAGACCCTTAGGCCTTGGCGCATGTAGGTGTAGTTCCAATCGTCATCTCCTGCTTCCTGCAAGATACATTCTTCAGCACTGGCCATTTGCTCTGGCTCAAAAGATCCTTTTCGGGGCCAGACATTCTCTTGAAATGCATTAGCCTTTGTCCAGTCTGCCAAGTTATCTGAGAATGGATTGACATAAAGGTCACTCCCTTCTCCAAGTATTACTATCTCATTTGGCGTCAGACCATTGGTCAATGGCTTTCTTGGCCTGTAAAGGGCAATGTTGTTCAGTTCTCTAGATCTTGCTGTGCGCAGGCGTGTTGTACCTGATACATCATATTCCTGTGGGATGATCTCAGGTCGCCCTTCGTTACCTAACACTGCAATACTTTCTATCTCTCTTCTTCTCTGCCTTCTCCTCTTTTCTGCCTGTTCGAACAATTTTAGCAGATCCAAATAGTCTTGCTCTAGCTGTGGTGTCATTGGTCTACGTGGTGTAACTACTGGAGGTGATGTCTGAGGTATAGGCGTAGGTGGTCGTGTCACCTGAGTGTTATAATTAATGATTGTAGACGGAGCTTGGGGCACACTTAAGTTGGCTGTGAGAGAGACTGCTGTGATGCTCTGTGGTGTGGCTACACTTTGTGCTTCCTGTGGTAAGTCTACCCATGGCCCTTGCTGTGGCATGATAGTTGGGACCCCACCGCTGTGTGGCCCTACCTCCTTTGCACCACTAGCTAATTCATTTGGTGCTTGTTGTTTCTTTTTACTAGATTGGCCCAAGTCACTCATCAGCTCAGTCATGCTGTCCCCTATACTGGCTAGGTATAATGACAGTTGCTGGAGTGTTGCTGTATTACCTGTGGGGCTTCTTGAGTACTGTTTGTGTGACATGTCCCCTGCTTCTCTATTCATTCTTTGGCATAGGTCACTTTTTGCCCTATCCTTGCTAATGTCTCCCTCAGTTACTACCTCAGAGGGATACGGTTCACTGTCTCTTCTTACTTTATTGAACTGTAGCAAGTCATCTTCCTTTCGCTTGGGATCAGTGTTAAGGGGCTGCCACTCATTCCAATATGTCTGTGTATCATGCTGATGGCTAGGGGATCGGAATGGGCCATAATGTCTTGTTCTTGTTCTTGGGATTTTATGGTCCTCAGTGAGGGATGTGGGTGCTGGGCGGTCAAGTCTGGGGAATGGCATGTGGGAGCTGTGCTGCGAACCTCCAGAGGCCTTATTGCTCTCTTTGTTTTCTTCCTGCTGGGGGCTGCAGAGTTGGACACATCTCATCTTTACTGTCAATAGCGTGTCACTTTGACCTGGCATTCCTGATGCTGCTCCTTGCAGTACTGGGCTTTGGGAGTTTAGCAATAGCTGGCCTAATGTATTCTCTGGTCTACTGTCTCGTGAATTATCTGAGATGTCTGGGGCTGAGGCATCGTCATGGACAATGGCTGCCTGGACATTCGATAAGAGTTCTAGGTCAGTCTTGATACTCTGTCCTGGATACATTTCATCTGCGTCATAGGCTGGTGGATTTGCTGTGGGTGTGGACATTATTCTCCTGTGTTGTGTGTAAGCAGGGGTAAGAGTGTAACGCCACCGGGTGTTATTGTCAGCCTTACCTGCTGCAAGGATGTTACGTCAATTCCTAGGGCTGAGATTAGTGTCAAAATGACTGTACATGTCAGGTGTGAGACAGACTCAGGGGATGTTGTTGTACCTTCAGAAAGGGCAACAATACAGCCGTTCACTATGTGTACCGTGATCTGTAGTCTTGGGTTTTGTCTGGGCTGTCTCCTCATATCCTAGAGTTGTCTTTGGGCGGCAGGCAATCTGTGGCAGTGAAAGCAACAATACTAATCTCCTTTTAACATGCGGTTTTGTAAATATGCCCACATTTCTGGGTAATGTGTTGTGGAAGGGTGTCTTTGTAACAGTTCTGTGAGACTTGGTGATGGCTGCTGCTGCAGCTGGTAATGCAACTCGAGGGCGTGATGCTCACAGCCTAGTGGAGTGAGGGTATTCTGCGAATCTCCCTGCCCCTCCAGGCAGCTGGTGCTTGGAGGAGGCGGTGTGAGTGAACACTGGTTGGCGATATCAGGACTTTCGCTATTAAGTACACTACCTACTGACTGAAGTGTGAGTTGTGTGTTATCAGTGAGGGATGTATACGTTGGCACTGGGAGGCACAGTCTCACTAGATGCAACGTAGATGCCCTTATCTCCGTACCTTGTGTGAGTGGGATTCCCAATAAGTCCCACGCTCTAGATATTAGGGAAATTTGGCTTCTGTTAAATTTCCTATATGTTTGTGCGCTAATGTTCTGTACTGATATAATTTTATTGTCTAATATGTGTAGAACCACCTCAACTGGTTGTTGTCCACTATGGCTCATCTATACTTCTTTGGTTATATGTACATATATGTACCGGACATCTGGCTGATCTCCTGTCAGTTGTGTTCGGGAGTGGGGCAGTTTACCACAAGCTCATCACCTAATGCTTCTGTAATGATGGAATACAATGCCTCTCTAATTTCTTCTTTTTCTGGGCCGTTGTAAATACCCTCTGGGGAATTGTCAGGGAATTCCAGGGCAGTAGGGTGGCTACCAAAACAAGCCTCAAGGACTTTGTTCTTCAATGGTTTGTGAGGCCACAATGATGTCACAATAGCAGGTATCTCTAGTCCCGGTAATGTCATAAAAATCTGCACGTGTATGGCGTGTGTAGTTTTGTATGTCCTATAGTTATGTATCCTGTTCATTTGTGTGGTATGTAGCTAAAAAATAAAAAGAAACACTCCATGCTAATCTAAATGACACTCAGTCATCCAGAGAGCGCAGAGTACTTCTCTGTGTCCTCCCTCGTGAAGCCTGCAGTGCTCGTGGAGGGAGGGGGCTATCCTGAATGCCACGTGTGCACACAGGAGAGTAGCAGCATTAATAAAAAACAATATATCTATGACAATTGTGGTGCTCAATATGCTGTATCTTTGCAGAAACTCTTAGTTTATCAGTGGCAGATCAATACATATGGGGATACATAAAAATGCATTTACAATCTCCCTAGTTATTGAATCTCACTAACAACCCAGTCCTCAAATGAGGTTCAGAAACAGAAATCAATGTACACAGCTTATAATCAATCATAGAAACCAAGAATAAGAATAAACAATCACAAGGAACGTGGATAATATTAATATGGTCCTTCTACAGTCAGCCCCTGTACCAGCCAGTGACTCCTAACACAAAGACCATAGAAAGGAAAGGAGATAATCACGCAAGGGTTTGTTCCATGAACCAGAAAGAAGAAAAGGAAAAGAGAACTGTGCATGTACCATTAGACACTAAGCGCTAACATGCAGATACTTGTACTATTTGAATTATATATTACAAAAAATTGCGCACTGTGGCCACTAGAGTGCGTTAGAATGCTCCCTATATACGTGGTGTACACCAAAAAAGTAAATAATAAGACAAGATAAATGTTTCCCTGGTCACACAGCAGGGATAAGCGATGTCTGAAGAATGCCGTTAGCTACGCGGATTTTCAGATTAGCTTCATCTCCATTAGTAATGAAATGGAGGCCCCCTCTTTCCTTATACAGAGAGGCAAACTGAAACACAATAATGACTTGAATAAATATTGGGAAAGCGACGGCTCCAACTTCCCCCTTCCCTGCAGTGATATATTCCACAGAGGATCCCTTAAAAACCATAAATATGCATTTGGAGGGCGCCAGACGCACCTTCCCTTCCCTGATAACCTATTAGATTCAGTCAGAGGTTCTCCCTTTCCTTATATAGAGAGACACTTCAATCAAAATAAATGCTGAAAGAACTGCCACATGCGTTCTTTCCTTCCCTGTATTCTATATGCAACAGGGGCTCCCTTTAACCGCTAAATAAATGCTGAGTAAAAAGCTAAATGTAAAAAATAAGCGTTACAGGAAGACAGACACAATCCTTCTTTGTATTTACACGAGGCTTAAGCAATAACATTCGGCTAGCCATTTATAGATAGAGAAACACGTAAATCATAGTAATGACCTAACTGTCAGGCTCAGTCTCCATTTAGCACACAATCCCTCCTCTGCGCAAGATCAAATGGCGAGGCCAACAGACAGGGAGCATGGAAAACCAGGCAAAGAGCACTGCTTGCGTCACGACACAACACACCTCTCCTCCGCGCCCAGAGAGAACAATAGCAGCGACGGGCAGTCAAACAATATGATGCTTACCCATGCGCCGTGCTCATCCCAATGGCCCGGGCGGAGAGTGGTGCAGAATCGCTTAACAGCTTCGTACTTCCTCACCTTTAATCCAGATGCATCCTGTTTCAGTTAGTTTCTAGCCATCACATGTCGAGGTCACCATGATGTTGGAGGGAAAATTAATTGTGGGCAGGAGGGGTCAGGGGGCTTGGCGCAGCAGCTCAGAAGCCGCGCTGGGGAGACCGTGAGAGAGAACTAAGGGAAATGGCACACCTTAATTTGTAACCGGTGCTCCTGGAACGCTTTCTCTAAAAACAGGAAAAAACGGATATATGAGCCTTGGAGACTGTTTCTGAAAGTTGTACAAGTTTATTAGAAGACACAGCTTCTGAAAATATTCAATGATATCACAATAAATCACAAGTACTTGGTAATGCTCCTAGCATTCTCTTGAAAGTCGCTTGGACCATTATGGATTTACAAGACACAGTTTACAGCTGCTATGAGAGAGAGAATATGCTTTAAGTACACTTGTGAGCTTTGAGGCAGATTGCATAGAAAAAGGTCAAGCACATAGTATTGGGAACACTCACCACTGTGTATAAAGTCATATCCTGCAAGTACAAGTTAAACACCTCTAATGCAGTGCAGATAAAACAAGGTCAGAGAAAACATAGCAAATATAACATTTCAGATGGCGAAATATAACTTGAATGCAATAAGGAAAAGTATTATAAAGCAGAATATACAATGGAGGAGCATAGCCTAAGTACATGGAACAAGGGCTATCTCGAGTAACCCTTGGGAAAAACTCCTGTCCGACACTCAAGTGCAGACACAGAGTAGTTCAACGATATTCTCGCGGACCACCCTTTTATAGTGACCAAACAATGGGACTGTAAACACGTCATCTCACGCCACCTCATATCTTTCCATCGTCTCACACGCCCCTGCATGGTACTTTCCCATCATAAGTGTAGATGTAGCCCCATTCTCGTAATTGTGTGTGGCACGTACGCCAGTCTAGGCTGAGTTCCTGGCATCTTACTGGAGGTTTGTCATTAATTCATCATACACAACACAAATGTGTTATTATTACTTTGAAGGATTCTATTCATGCGTTTATGTGCCAGTCTGTGATACCGTTTTGCCACTTTGTCCTCATTTATCGGAATAGCCTTAGCTGTGGTGGGAACTTCCTCTTTCTCTGTTCATAGCTTTCAGGTGGGGGCCTGGGGTGTGTTGCAAGATTAAGAAGGAACTTGACCTTTATCGTTCATGAACCTAGCATACAATAGGGTGGGGGCCTAATAAGGGGGTGCGAAGCCACGCAGACAAGTGGAGCTGAGAGAAGCATGGGTCAGACCTGCTTTCTGCTTCTGCTCTAAGCTAATAGAAAATGGCAGTGCTCAGGCCAATGTAACTGAGGCCTATAACACTCAAACAGCAGGGCCTACACAGGGGTTGATGCTGGCTAAGTGATAAGGATGTGCTTGGATAACTATGCTGTGAAATTATCTCCCTCTGTCAAGAACCACACCCAGGGGTGCTCAAATAGCAGTCACACACCCATGTTGGCTCTGCGTACGACGGCCCTGGCCACTCCCCTTATGAATTGAGTGGGTGACAACAAAGCTACATGTCCAAGCTCCAACCCGCTGCCTGCGGTGACATGTCTGCATCCGATGTACACAGCACAATGTAATGTCATAGGACCCATGGCCCCCATGCATACAAGAAGATCACAGTGACACACGCAGATATCATGTTGAACTGGCTACCAGCACATGCGCCCTGCCTCTGTATTGGCAGGGCCACATGTACAATGACGCCTGTGCTGGATGTGTGTGGGGTGATTGCAAGCCATTCCGCACCTAATGTCTGGTGCTGGCAATCACTTGAGCATTGGACACCAGTGCAACGGAAACAGAAAACACATGCATAACAGAGTCAACTGTTGAGCAACATGGAGTGAGCCAGAGAGAGAGTCCAGAGGACAGCCAACAGCAAAAAAAAGTGTCCGTGAGTAGCAGTGCACTGGGTTGGGGCCACTAGAGATGAGCGCGCTCATGTGAAGAACAAGCATTTACAATGCAATGGTTTTGCCTTTGTTAAAGTTCGAGCTATTGGCATTGCTCTTGACACTCTGAAGCTCCACTCTGAAGCTCCACTCTGAAGCTCCACTCTGAAGCTCCACTCTGAAGCTCCACTCTGAAGCTCCACTCTGCACTCTGAAGCTCCACTCTGCACTCTGAAGCTCCACTCTGCACTCTGAAGCTGCACTCTGAAGCTCCACTCTGCACTCTGAAGCTGCACTCTGAAGCTCCACTCTGAAGCTCCACTCTGAAGCTCCACTCTGAAGCTCCACTCTGAAGCTCCACTCTGAAGCTCCACTCTGAAGCTCCACTCTGCACTCTGAATCTGCACTCTGAAGCTCCACTCTGCACTCTGAAGCTCCACTCTGCACTCTGAAGCTCCACTCTGAATATGCACTCTGAAGCTCCACTCTGCACTCTGAAGCTCCACTCTGAAGCTCCACTCTGAAGCTCCACTCTGAAGCTCCACTCTGAAGCTCCACTCTGAAGCTTCCACCATCATGGTATCATTAACCAGTGGACCGGAAGCATGCATGGCTCCTGCCCCTGGCAGAGCCGTGGCACCCCGTCTTTGCCTTAGCTCACCTCCAAAAAACAACCCCAACACACTTTGGATGCAACTGTCCAATCAATATCCACTGCCTTAATGCCAATCGCCAAGGAGGCCCGGCCCTGGGAGACAACCCCTTATGAAACCTCTTGCCTTACTCTCCTCTCCTCCTGAAGGCCAGGGCAATAGAAACAGAGGGGTAAACCAACCGTCTCCACCTACGGTGGCCCCATATGTTCAGCTACCATCCTAGCAGGTGAGCAACACTAGGATGCTGTACACTCTGTCGCCCTGCGTGTGACGTTGCCAGCTGCATCTATACCGGTCTTTAAATGATACGCTGCACCTTCCCCACAATAAAAAATATACACACATATATAGTTTGACAAGCATACGGGGCCTTCAAAGGGGACGTGCAGTGAAGGGAAGAAAGTAAACAGTTTTGTTTACCTTCTCCTGCATCAGTGACAATCACCACAAATAGACATTCTAAAATATTGCTGTTTGATGACGTCTGCTTGGGTTTTTGCGGCATATTGTGACAACACTGATTGTACTGACCCATATAAAAGCCAACAAATCTCTTTAATACCTTGATATACAGGGTTGGCTACCTGTCTTAGGGACTACCACTGCATTATGCTCGCAGGAAGTAGGTGGGGAAATGAGGCATGAGAAATGTGTATGGTAGGCAATGAAGAAAACCCCATCTACAAATGCACAGTCCTTTTCCTTTGTTCCAGTGGTTGGACATTGTCTGGTGCCGCCTCACAGCTCTGCTCTTTATAACACAGACACATCACGTTAGACAAAGCAGGTCTCACTTTCAATCAGCTGTTTTTTCGCCAACATCTGGGAATGGCCTCCAGAGTCGTTAACCAAAGTTTGTATTGCCTGCAGCGTCGAAAATGGTCTAGAAAGATGGTTTTAGAAAAAGGCACATCGCCACTGAGTGGCTGTCAGAACCTGGTGAGCCTGGTAGAACATGGTGGGGTCAATGCGGTTCCCAGTAAACCAAAGTCACAACTGGTCCTAACCGGTACTGCCTTGGCTGCACAAGTAGAGGGGTGGAATAATCTGCAGGAATTCAATATGGACGCCTGCGCTCATGCATTCCAAGTATTTTTGCTAAAACAAAGGTGTACTTGCTGCATGGCTTCACAGAGGTGTCCGGAATACCCTATGTGGTACCAAATTTGGGGCACTTGAATTTTTTGGAACTCACAATTGGCTCATTACAAGCTACAACCATTAAAATTCGCCACACAGCCCCGAAAACGCGAGCCTCCTATTCGCCTACGTGAACACACAATCACTGAAATTAAAATGTAAAACTGCCGGCCCTCTCTATCCTAGAACACCCGTATGCTACCAAAAAAGTGCCGTTATACTAGTAATATACGTGCATCACCTCTTCTGAAAAGTGCTGGTACTCTCAAATTATAGAAGTGCCTGCCTGTCCATCGTAAGCAATGTGTGTTACTAACACTGCCGCTGCAGGGTGTAAATACTACATATGGTTTTTCCCTGTAGGGTGTCAGAAGATAAGTCTGTTGTACTATCCCGTGTACAAGTTACTGCTGGTGCTGTCTTACAAGAAACCCTGCTGCTGCCCCTGTGAAAGCTTGAACTGTAGATGTGTGCTAGTCTGCACTTGTACAGCGCTCTCGACGCAGCAGCAAGAGAAACATCTGGAGAGAGGAAGCCAGCTCCCAACAAGCAAACAGCACTTAACCCGGGACATAGGGCAGCAACGAGCCAGGTCACTGCCCTCTGTCCTTGGGACAGACAGAGAGCCGCCTGCACTTGGAAAGCCCTTCCAACCTACTGGGAACAAGAGCGAGTGGTCTTAGGTTACGAATGTTCTTAGGTCTGACAAAGAACGTATAATGCAAGCCTTTGCCTACTTGAGACACGATGCTCTATTAGAGACGGGCCCATGTGGAACAGCAGGGCTGAAAGAGGCACGCCAAGCGCGTGAGCTTACCCCATGGTCCTGCCTTCGGAAGCAGCCGGACCAGCTTGCAGCTCTGCCCAACTTTCTTTTCCTGAAGTCTCGAAGAGCCGCTGCGAGCGAAGTGAAAGCGAGTCACTTCCTGAAACAGCACGCCCGCCTCCGCGAGCTCCGAAGGGGTGGCCTCTGCCTGTCGTGACATCAAGGCAGACAGGGCGCACCTCGCCGCTGCCGAGGCTGCCTCATGGTGGGAGGCCGTCTTAAAGGAACATTGTCATTTCCACCGAGGTCAGTATCTGCAGGAACACTCTGATGCTTCAGTATGAAGAAAGAAACCTTTGTTTAATTTCCCACACCAGGAAACAAGCGGGAGGGGGAGCAAGGGAGGTGCCGGCAATGCCGGAACAGACTCGGGGGCGTTCCCGGCGTCGCGTGACGTCGGCAAAAGCCAAAGAATGTCGGGAACGCCCCCGTGTCTGGTCCGGCATTGACGGACAGGCCCCTCGTCCAATGGCAAGGCTCCATTTACGGAGCCAGCCAATGAATGAGGAGGGGCGACCCAAAGCACACTACAATTCTCATCAGGTTTTCGCCTGCGCGAAAAAGATGCGCAGAGCGCATCTTTTTGGCGAGGCAAAACCTAAAAAGTCTTGAATTGTGTCCCTTCAATATATTCAGTGGGGTGTGTGAGACCTGCATCATCTCCTCATCAACATCTCAGGGCCTCCACATTGTTTGAGGTGACATAGCTGCACAACCACTCCACAGCGCAAAACACAATCAGCAATGTACAATGGCCTGCTGAGCAGGGTATTAGGCCGATTATGGCATCCACGACAGGTCTGAGCAACTCCGTTAGTCTGTCAGGACCACCATTTCGACTATGGCAGATGGCGCTTGCAGGTGGTCCTTGCGGTAGTGGCGTGTGCCTCATGCGGTGATGCGACGTCCGGGCCGGTTTAGACTCACTATGGTGTGTGAGCCCTGGTGGCATGCATTTGGGCCTGAGGCTGCTTACAGCGCAAGGCCACCGAGAAATGGCGTTGATGACCCCAAGGCCTACGCTTCAGGGGCCATCCAATGTCCCCAGAGAAGGGGTCCCTGACCTGACCAGCACAGAGTTAGTGGTCCCGGATGCACTGCGGCCGGCACAGGCACCCAGCCACGGGACGGTGACTTGATGTGCAGTCAGATGGGCGATGCAACCTGAGCGGGTCTCAATCAATGTCCGAGGTGTATGTTGCGGAGGGTTGTGGGGGACAGTGGAAGGTGTCCTCCAGGGCATAACGCCGAAAGGTTTGATTTTATCCGGAAGCAGCAAATGGAGGAGTGGAATGCGACAGCCTTGTTGCCACCACCAATTCGGTATCAGCTACATGAGGATGAAAACTGCCCCCTTGTCCATAGGCTCACACGCCACCAAAGTTCGACCAGAGAGTGTCCATGAATGTCGGAGAACAGACTTAGTGGCACCGGGGCCGAGCGGGTATGCAGTCTGTGATGATGCCGGTACACTGATATGACTCAGCCATTGCTAAATCAGTACTCTGTGACCTACTGGACCGCAGTGTAGGCTGGAGGCAGCGGTCAGCAGTGGCCCACAGCCACGTGTCGTTGGCTAACGATGCACAGCGCTTGTGACACCAGGGCAATTGTCAGTAGTGTATGTACACCTCCATAACGATGATTCTTTTCTCTCTGCCAAGATGCAAGACATTATTCTCTTATGCCTCTCCTTGCGTGCAATGGTATCTAATCTGCCTTTGCATACTTGATGATCAGTTCCAAATCTTTGACCTACTCGAGTGCAGCCTAGGCCTTGAGCAGTGTAGGCCGGAGGGAGCGGTCAGCACGGGCCATTCACAGAGTGTCGCCGGCATAGGTTGGTGGCCCCACCGACCTGCGGAGTTCAGGGTCAGTGGCACCACATGTTCGGTCACCTCCGTGACTGTGACCCGGCTTTCTTCCGGACTGAGCTGCATCTTCCTCTTACTCCTCTCCGTGCGACCACTGGTGTGGACTCTGCCATTTATGATTCGCGACAAGGTGCTGGATGTGAGACCTACTGGTCCGCAGGGTAGTCCTGGTCCCTCATCCACATGTGGCCGACTGCCATTGAACAGGGTTTGTGGCACCACATTTCACCGGCTGGCGTTGAACAAGGTTTGTGGCACCACATGTCACCGGCTGGCATTGAACAGGGTTTGCGGCACCATGTGTTGCAAGAAGCCCATATGGAGCTATGCCTCACTGATCAGGGGGGTCTGGTGCTGTGGCCGCTGGCCCGGATTTGGGGACACTGCCATTCAGGACCTACTGGGCCGCAGAGGATGCCGGTGGAATATGTAAATGAGGAAGAAGTCATGTGGGCCAGCATCAGGGGGCCAGCGATGGTCTGAGAGGCTGGCAGGGTCACGGGCCTCGGGCTTGGAGCTTACACAGGCACGTGGTGGGCCCTCCTTGACTCACGCCGGTGTCGGCTGGTGATCAGTGTGGCCTGGCTGCTCAGGGTCGGGCCGTGGTCCAGCGGGCCGTGGTACGGCAGGCACACAGGTTCACAGGCAACTCCACTAACGAGGATGGCGTCGGCCTCGAGGCGGGGTGAGAGGTGCCGCCCTTGCAGAAATGTTGAGCTTTCCGGAAGAGGAACATGTCAAGTCTACATGCTTTTTATTCACACCCCTATGCTGGCCTGGTGTACGCCGAGCCATCCCACTCTGCTCACGCTTACGGGAGGCGTAACAGGAAATATTTCCATGAGGATCCCCACTGGCTGGGGTGACATGGTTGCGTCTACTGTTCACTACACTACATACACCAGAGGGGTATGTCACCATGGATATGGATGTGTTCTGCATACTGCGGTCTGTCCAGTACATTGCCGCTGCTCTTGGCATTGTGTACTTTCCCAATCATGGTTCTACTGCATCCTTCACACATGCCTGGTTGCCACCTCTCCCCACATTCGGCTAATGTGTGGCTGAGGTGCCATGCCGTTGATTGGTCAGTTCACGGCTTGCCCAGGTTACCATTGTAAGTTGTTCTATTGTGTCTGGTTAGTGGGCATGTTGTTGTGCATGTTGGTTGTAATTTTGTGACGTGTGCATTGCTAGAGTTGTGGATTGCATGGTTGTGGAGTTGAGGTGAGTGGGGTGTTGATTTGGAACTTGCCAAGGGGCTGTACATTTTCCTTGGTGCCATCCTGGGGACGCTGTGTGCTGATGGACTGTCGGAGGGTGAAGGGATCATGCACACTGGCTGTGTATTGGGAGGCAACATTGGTTAAGGTCCCACGATGTTGCCTGCACATTGATGTGTGCTACCTGTTGCGCTGGTTGTGTGCTCTGTCACCAGGGGGCACAGGTGGGACATGTGTGCAGTGGATTGCCCCAACACATGCATGCATCTGGCTATGGCATATGGTCCTTGCTTGGTCTCGAGCATTTCCTGCGCATTGTGTTAGACGTATGGGGACTGATGTGCCAGGGTGATGGGGTAGTCCAGGACAGGTGTGGGGGACTTGGGTGTGGCTGGCTGTGAGACTCCGCCGACTCTGGCGGGTGTTGGTTGGGGTGTGCCAGGGGGCAACAGGTGCAGCACAGCCAGCAGCTTGGTGTGGGATGTTGGTTGTCCGCTGTGTTGGTGCCGTAGGCGATGATGGCCATGATGCTTAGGATGGTGGTCCCTTTCAGCCTGTAGTGGACAGTGACATTGTCAGATGTTGGGCCTGTCTTTGTCTGCGCTGCCTCTGTGGTGGTCCTGGGGGGTGGGGGGTGCTGGATGAGTTTTGTGGTCCTCTTGTGTGTCCGGGCTGCATGCTGAGTGGCTCCATGGCATCTGTTGCCCTTCATGTGTAACTCTGGGCTGGGCTCCCTTTTGTGGTACAGGCTGCCGTCCGACTTTACACCAGGTCAGAGCAGGTGTTAATTTGCTGCTGCTAACGCGCCTTATCGTGTGTTTTGTGTTCTTATCGCTGATCTGGCTGGTCGTTGTGAATGTTGAGGTGTCGTGTTGTCGCAGCTTTTTGCATGGGAACGCCTATTCTGCATCTCATTAGCGATAGTTGAGGGTGTCCTCTGTGGTGATGTTTTTTGCAGCTGCTAACGCAGGTAAACTGGTGCAGTGGGCTTTTAGCACCAGCTTGTGAATGGGGTGGTAAATTTATCATGACTTTGGCTGTGATAAAGTGCTGTTAATTCGGCGATAGCTCCTTGTGAATATGCCCCATAGTTTCTGCAAAGACATAATCTGAAAGCCTGCAAACTAATGATGACCTTTAGTTATGGGTAGGTACTTCAGCCTGCTTAGGGAAATGTTCAATTTCAAGTTTCAAGCTCATATGAATGCCAATGTTTCAATAAAGAAGTAGAGACCTATTGACTTTGCCAATACATAATATCCTTATGTGCTTTACATGGGATAAAGTACCTCCTGCAGTAAATTGTAAGTATAATAAAAATCACTCAGTCATTCCATGACCATATAGAGCAACACAGCTGAAGAACAAGTTCCTTTATAAGGTCGTGGGACTCCATGGTGACTTGCAATATCCTTTGCATGTATGGAAGAGGGTATTTTACAGTTAAATTATTGGTGTATTCCTCTTTCATGTTCATTGCAGACAAGACGAATAAAAGCAGAACCAATACAGCAATATTAAATACGCCAAAAATAAGTTATTACGTTTTTCTAAAAGATATTAGAATCAGTTTAAGGTAAATCAGATTTTTTATAAAAATACTGTGGCTCTGAGTATGTAGAAACAGGAAGATATTATATCCTGTAGAGCAGTCAGGCGCGGTGCGTCCATTGGGGTGTGGGGGCATAGCCCCCCCCGCCCGCAGCTCCCTCGGCGTCTTTGAACTTAAGTAAACTGATTCAGTTTACTTAAGTTCAAAGAGGCCGAGGGAGAACTGACAATCATGTCAGTCAGCATGACGTCGGACCGCCCACCCCCTTCAGAGACTGAAGGGGGTGGGCAGTCTGGCGTCATGTTGACTGACATGATTGTCAGACCAGTGGGGGGCAACAGGCAGCAGCACAACACAAGTGCGCATGAGTGGGGACGGAGGGCGAATTTTCGCACCGTACCCACTCATGCGCACTTGAGTTTTGACTTGTTTGCACATGCCCATTAGGAGCCCTTAGGGCTCCTACTGGGCATGCGGCGGGCAAAGAATAGCCATGTCCTGGCGCTTCTGGCAGCGCCAGGATTGTCTGAGAGGGGCTGTAGGCTGTAGGCGCCAACGGATGGACTCGGGCGGCGCGGACTTGCTCAGGACCTTTCAGGTAGGATAAGGATTTTGGAAATTAACTTTAATACCCCCCTTACCCCCCACACACCCCCGCGCGAGCCGCGATTGCAGTGCATCTGCACGCACAATGTTGCTTCTGACTCGATTCAGGGGTGGCGCTGGGGTCGGGTCATGTCAGTGCGTGTGTGTGTCAGGTTTTGACACCGTGAACACACGACAGTGTGTCTATCATAGAGTCACGAGAGTGCACAGGGCTGTTAAAGGGGCTGTGACAGTGAATGTCACTGTAGTGCATGACAGTGTCTGTGGCAGCGTGCTGCAGACAGGATCGTATTAACTTTTGACAACGTAGTGCTTAATTTGTCCCGGTGTTTGCAACCGGTGGGCATCGACACTGAGTTTTGAGGGCCCAAACTTACTTTTCATCATCAAAGTTTGGCCCAGAGCGAGAGGAAGAAAAGGGAGAAAAATGAGGAAAAGAAGGATAGCAAGCAGGGATGGAATAAGAATGCAATCGTGAGACAACATGTAGGGTAGAAATCGAAACTAGGCAACTTCTGCACTTGTATATGTTTTATTTTTACAGAGATTGTAATTGCATTTAAATAGTATTTACTCCCCTTGACCTGGAGTTGAAGCACATAACACCGTACTGCTCCCGAACTCAAGGTTATGGATTAATCCTGTATTATTGGTTGTTGTTAGTTATTGATTGGGATTAGTCTTGTCCGCTCAGCAAACCATTCCATTTTCTTGGTGATTATATCAATAAAAGTTAGGGTTGATCATTAGTTGGGGGTGGGAGTATGTGCGCTCATGCAGATGGTCAGTGGGATTAACAGGTTAGATTGAGTAAACCTTACATTACAGGGATATGACTGTCAACAAAGGAGAGGATGTAGTCTTTGTTATGAGTTGTGGGCAGTTTTCAGAAATGCAATCCTAGAGTGCATGTGACTTTGGGAAAGTTGTGCTCAGAGAGAGGGTGGAGGCGTGCACAGGATGGAAGAGAAGGGGAGGGCCAGTTGAAAGTTGAAAGAAAAAGGAGAAGAGACAATCGGAAGTAAAGGTCGCTTTCCATGCTGGATTTAGAAATGCTGTGAACATCCTTGGTGGGGGTACTTAGAAGTCCACAGCATCACAAACTTTTATTTCAACAGGTACTGAGGCATTATGTGAATATTAACTGCTTAAGGACACAGCACTGGTACAGGTCCCTAATCAGCTCTGAACTGTGATATGTGCAGTGAAGCAAAATGTGAGAACATGTATTACTACATATATAGCTGCAGTGCCCTATTGAATTCGAACATGCAAAATTGGACAATTGAAACCTACAGCTGTGATGCAAAAGATGAAAGTGACATACAACTAAATTCCCACAATACTGGGGGAACACCAGAAAGAGAGGATCTACCGTTTGGGCTAAGGTACACACTTTAGTCACTGACGCTGGTTTGTGGTGTGCGACCACACTACATGGTTTTGGCATCAAATACTTTGTGTCTTTGTTCTGCTGCAGGTCTGCGTTGTTGGGTGCACACCTAGGGTGGGTGGTGTTTGGTGTAGAGTAGTTTGTAAGAAAGGTGGGTGCACAGTTAATGGTCTGGTGTAGAGCAGTCTTGTTTGGCAGGTGTTTGGTGTAGAGCAAGCTGGGTGCACAGTGGGGGAATGGGACTGGTATCTGGTGTAGTGCTGCCTGCATGAGAGGCTGGGTGCACAACTGGTGTGGGTGTCTGGTGTACTGCTGGGTGCATAGCTGGTGTGTGTGGGGGTGTCTGGTGTAGTGCTGGGTGCATAGCTGGTGTGTGTGGGTGTCTGGTGTAGTGCTGGGTGCATAGCTGGTGTGTGTGTGGGTGTCTGGTGTAGTGCTGGGTGCATAGCTGGTGTGTGTGTGGGTGTCTGGTGTAGTGCTGGGCAATGGATGCAGGCCAACCATTCGGTGTGAGCTAGAACTGGAAATCAAAAAGATGCAGTGTGATTCAGTAGTGTGAGGTCGAAGTGCAATTAGGAGTGCAGTACCTTACTTCTGTAGAAGATAGAAATGGAAATAGGATGCAGTATGTCTCAAATGTTTGAAGTTGAGTGCAAGTAGAAGGGATGCAGCACCACTCTTCTGCGTGTGGTACCATTGACGGAAGAAGGAATAAAGCATCCTTGTGTTGTGTGAGGTGGAAGTGTAATTAGAAGGTATGCTCCGCTCGCTCGCTATATGCCGCTCATCCTGAACTTTAACGCCTCACCACTTTCAAATGTCACCAGCCGCCCCTGAGAGCAGTATAGTATGTGAAAAAAGTAAACATGTTGCTATAAATATCTCCTTTCTGCTGATTACCTTTTCATTTCAGAAAAACATATCAGAAGAAGGAATAGCCAGTTCCTTAAACTGTGGCTGCAATTATGCTCTGTGAACTGCCTTCCACCCTGGATTGCACACTTCCATTTGTTATACTTGATATTGTATCACCCTTAATTTGGGCTTCCCGTGTACCTCCGGGAGTTTACAGGTCCTGCATTTACTGGAACGTCATTTGATTAGTAGAGGTCTTCAAACGCCCTTTTACAGATTATTAATGTTTGTAATTAAATGCACCGACTCTATTAATGTAGTGGAAATCTGTAAACACCAGATGCCCCTTGGAGATACCGCTCTGATCCCATGTCATCCAGGCAGGGTCAGAGTGTGGTGCTCCTGTTTCTATCAGTGCCAGCAGATGGGATCAGTGCGCCTTCGAAGGAGAGCTTTTGGTGTAGTACAAATGGTTTAGTGCACCTCTTTGCTAATAGTGTTGTTTCCTGCATGACACTCACACATTATACTTGTATCTCTGAAATTGGTTTCTCCCCGAGCTGCATTGTGCAGTGCATTGTTTTGTGACAGAAGTGGAACAGGTCCCTAGCAGCAACTCGTTGCTAATAGCAGCTCTGTGTACTTTCTATTCAGGTCATCTCTGCTGAATAATTCGTGGCGCTTTTCAATAATTTACGGTTTCTCAATCTCTCGCAGCACAGTGCCTCTTTTCATTTGACAGCTGTTGCTGGACCTTTCAGGGAGGCAGATTCACTCATTAGAAGGTTTAGCTCAGATAGTATTTCTGCTCCAGTGCAGATATCCTGGAGGTGGGGGTTGGGGGGTTAGAGGAGGGTCTAAAACCAAGCACCTACTTTAGGCTCAGTGTTGCTTTGAATACACACTGCATTTAGTCACCCACAGGCCGCTTTGCCTTTGTGTGTGTTGTGTAAAAGGCGCTTCGCTTCTGGGAAAGGAGGCCTTATTTTCCCTTGCTCGGTTCCTGATTCTGAGCTATGTGGAATCAAGGTGCTTTTCCTCGCACCAGATAAATGACGGTACTCTGTGATATGTTCATTTGAGGGTCTGATAAATATTATTGTTTCTGGGGAATAGATGTAGGTGCTTGCAACAACACAAATTGCACGGTATAGTAAATACAGTACCCCTTTCCCCCGTTAAATTCCAGCCAAAATGTTTACAAAGTTTGAGCTATTTAATGCACCCGGTTCATGCAATAAGAACGATATTGTTTCAGATTACAAAAAACACTTAATAACAAAACTCAAACAAGAGCATTAAAACGACACATACAAAATCTATAGTCAAAATGTTTTTACAAGTGCATTTCCATATTTATAGGCATTATTAGAATTAATAATCAATATAATATCTCCCTCCTGATCATCACGAAATATAAATTGCAAAAGAGGCAGAAGGATGGTGGACCTCGAGAAAACAGCAGTCAGTCCGAGTGACTTGCTTGGGAGGGATGACGTACGGGGAAGGCCCACAGAATGAATGCAGCTATCATCACCCTTTTCGATGGTTTATGAAGTGCACACGTGAGACATCATAATATGATGACTAAAAGCAGGTTTAACTTAAATTAATTAGATATCTTCCACATAGAACATCGGCCATATAAATGTAACCTAGCTGCTAAAAGTGGACAGAGATAAACATAACAACTTATTTTACAGAAGGTTTTAAAAAGATAAGAACCAATGGAGCCTTCACTGTGCAAATAGGCTAATAATGTGGTACGTCTTAGAAACATGTAGGTCAACTCTACAGCTCCTGGCCTGATAAAGATAAACAATTTATAAAAATGAGACACAAATGTCTCTCCATGTCCTCAGCTGTGCTAATGACTATTTAAGGTACTTGATGCCACATCATGTAAAATCGTCCTCGCAAGCATAGGCCTCTGTCCTGATATTGTCTATGTGGACAGATAAATATCAAGAATTAAAGGACCATCTGCTACTTTAGATGGTCACATGAATAGAGGTAAAGAGAAAAAGTGTCCCTTTTGCTGACCTTCAACGATCAAGCGAGCCAAACAAATGTAATGCTTTAGTGCTAACCAGTGGAAAAGAACTTAAAGTATAAAATAACCACAATCAGAGTGCCGATGACCGATATACAGTAATGCACCCTATTAAAGACTACAAATGACGGGAAAATATACAGATAAGCAAGTCTACACAATGCCTTTTTTTTTAAAAACATATTTTTATTGGCATTTATCATTAGCAACCCCCCATCCAGCACATACTTCACAAATAGTAGACATCTTCCAGCAGGTATAAATCAACTGTTCTTCCCACAGCGGGTAACCTAAATTTATAGACGAACTGTGTCCGTCAAATTAGACCTAGCACAGTTGGGTTAGCATCAGGGGTGTGTACAAATGCATTGCATTGTCTAGCCATTGAATGTCCGTGTTTTGAGAGGACCTCGCCTTGTTTAACAGGAATGTTTGAGGGGGAGCCTACAATATAATTCCCAACAATTTTAACTTTGAAAAACCTGTGCAGGGTGTACAGGTAAGTGGCGGTATATGAGTGGCCAAAACGAGACAGGTGTGTGGGGCGGGTGGATCACTGGGTCATACTGATCTATATATATATATATATATATATATATAAATGTGGTTCCTGTTTACAGACAGGGCATTTGGAAGCCTGGGAGATGAGCACCTCTTGTGCCCTATTCCATTTGGAGGGTATACTCTAGTGGGATCTATCCCATTGTGAAAATCACTAGCAACAGTCTTCTCGACTGCTGGTCGACTTGGCTATGGGTCTGTGCCTTCCTCCGACTGCACCTCACCCTGGTCCTCCATGCTTTTGGCTAATCTCCAGTCCAGGTGTTCGCAGGCATTGAGGACCTCATTTCACTGCTCTGCTATGGGACGCTGTATTTGCCCTTGTGATTCCTCTCTAAGCAGAACCCTTTCCTCTGCTCCAGCCCACTGAGTTGCATCTCTCACCCAAGCCCCCACCACAGGACCACCAGTGGACTTTCAGACCATTTCTATCCTCCTTCTGGCCAGCACCAAGGCCATATCAATAAACCGAGCCCCAACCTTCGGTTTGGGCGGCTGAGGAAAAAGGCTCAGTAAATAGGTCTAAACAGTGGAGCAAAGGGAGGGTCCCAACACGCTCTCCAGGGTTGCAGACCTATTCCCAAAAGGAACACAGCCCAGTACACCCCTAAGTCATGTGTATGAAGTCTGCATCAATATGGATGCATCTCGGGCAACAGTGCGAGTCCCCACAATAGACTACCTGGAGTCAATGGGGCACCATATATGTCATATGTAAATAGTTAAACTGTGTACATTTTAATCTTGTTTTTCTCTAGACCTTCTTGGGATAAGCTAGAAACCTGCAGCGATGCAGCAAGTTGGAGCTCCATGCAATGGAGGGAAAGAGCTGTCATGGGTAACATCCGCCACGGAATTAAAGTCTCCCCTAATGAATAGGTCTTCAGGAGCCATTCAAGCCAGTGAAGTGGAGAGCCCATGTAAGAATAACATCTGGTCTTGATTTGAGGCATAAACACTGCCTAGAGGAATGACCCGGCCAAGCAGCCTCCCAGCAAATAGGACATAACTTTCCTCATTGTCTATGGCTGTGTGTAGAGGCTCAAAGGGGACACTCACTCTACTCCATATCAGCACTCCTCGTGCGTAGGTGGAAAAAGAGGTATCAAACAACTGTCCCCTCCATTTATGGTGCAGTTTCTCCACTTCACTTTGCTTAAGATTTGTCCCTGCAACATGGCGGCTTGAACTCCCTTACTCCGCACATTTTGTGTATATTATGGTGTTTTGTAGCCGATCCCATCCCCCTAATACTCCAGGACATTCATTTTAAGAGGTAGGGGGTAGCCATCATACAGAACCAAGTCTCGTATAGCCCCCCCCATTCCCTCCACCCCTTTCAGTACAGGATCCCATAGCCAAGAATCGTAAAGTCATCCCTGCAAACAAAGCCAAACTCAACAACCAAAAACTCCTATAAACAAAAACTCCCCATCTGAAGAGCAGCCTGGAAACAGCCAGCTGCCCAAATTGTGAGAACACCAACATATTCATTGGAGAGTCTCTACCAGTCCAGGGTGAGACTATCCGGGAGGGGGTAGGATATGGCCTACTGACAGCAGCTGTCCACTTAGTCCGCAGCAGCACAAAGAATTAACAGCATTCAAGTGGGCCGCACAGCTTAATCAGAGTAGAACCAGTCACAGTTTGCTGCATTACTGCTAGAAGGGTTTACTTCAGAGAAGGTCATCCGCTGCCCCCGGGGTTATTTTTGGCATGGATAAGCTGTCTGCCTGTGAGCCGTCTGATTCCGATTCACCTGTCCCGTTCGGAGAAACCGAACCAGCCTCCATGGCAGTCCCAGCATGTTCACAATCTCGGCTACCATTTGAAGGGCAGAGGTCCTTTCCTGTTCAGTTTGAGAAAGATTTGGCTTCTTTGGTATTCCTGCGCAAGGCCTCCTCCGGTGTCTTTCCTGACTGTCCACCCCTGTGGCTTGGGGGAAGGCTCTGCCCTCTGGAGCGTTCGTCAAAACCTGTAAGCCTCAAGCCATTCCCAAGCATCTTTGGGATCATTACAGAAGTGTTTGGTTCCCTCCAGGATTAACAGGGAATATCAAGGAGTACTGCACGCTGTCTGCGCAAAGAGCTGTCTTGACTTCAAGGAAAGAGGCCCATTTCAATTGTACCTCAACCTTGTAATCGGGGAATATGGACATCATACTGTTGTCCATAACAAACGGGCCTTCAATGTGTGTCCTCTGGAGTAATATATCTCTATCTATGTAGTGGAGAAGTCTTACCAGGACTGGGCCCTGGGGGCTACTCGGCATCGGCGGGCACACTAGAACCTGGTGCGCCTATTCCAACTTGCAGAAGGCAGACAGACCCTCTGGGGTGACAACTGTCCTGAGCCACGGTTTGAGATATGAAATCTTGTCTTTGACTTCCACCCCTTCGGGCAGCCCCACCACTCTAATATTATTCCTTCTATTGCATCCTTCGGCATCTCCTATCCTACATTGAGGGTGCAGTCTTTGTCAGAAAGTTCCATAACGTGGTGTGGTACCTTTTGTTGTGCAGGTTGTAAATCAAAGATCGAGTTTTCGGCCACTTTGACTATTTCTGGTATTTTGTGATGCTCCGCTCTTAGTAGCCCCAGTGCCACAGACACAGTGACGGACGGAATGCTGAATGAATCATACATTCACCCCCAGTCAAGAGATCTGGGTTAAATCCATCATTCTTTTGTTCACCATGCCACCCCAGTTTAGACCCAGCCATATATGCAAATCAGTCTTGACCCTGTGCCTCATGAGAACAGTCCAGACCAAACTGCCAAGCGAGGTCCTCCCTGGACCGGCAACAAGCATCCTGGCACCGGTTTCTGGGTGTTACCCTTCGTCAGCCAGGCTAGCTTGAATCCACTGGCACGTTGAACAAGGGGCCCACGTCTGGGCATACCCATCTCAGTCAGGGCGAAAAGTGCCATCCAAACAAATGATGGACGGAATGCTGAATGAATCATACATTCACCCCAGTCAAAAGATCTGGGTTAAATCCATCGTACTTTTGCTCACCATGCCTCCCCAGTTTACACCCAGCAATATGCAAATCAATCTTGACCCTGTGCCTTATGGGATCAGTCCAGACCAAACTGCCAAGCCAGGTCCTCCCTGGACCGGAAACAAGCATTCTGGGACCGGTTTCTGGGTGTAACCCTTCATCAGCCAGGCTGTCTTGAAACCAGTGGCACAGTGAGCAAGGGACCCACGTCTGGGCATACCCATCCCACTCAGGGCGACAAGTGCTACGCAAACAAATGTTGGATGGAATGCTGAATGAATCATACATTTATCCCCAGTCAAGAGATCTGGGGTAAATCCATTGTTCTTTTGCTCACCATGCCACCCTAATTTAAACCCAACCATATGCACATCAGTCTTGACCCTGTGCCTCATGGGAACATTCAGAATGAACCGCCAAGCCAGGTCCTCCAACTTTTCTTTTTTCTGTTTGCATTTGTCACCCGAGTGGGACGGGTATGCCCAGGCGTGGGTCCCTTGCTCACTGTGCCACAGTGAGATATATAATAGAGTTTATACTATACAACCACCCCACGTGGAAGTGGCGCACCTGAAGGGCTTCCAACCTCATATATTTTGAAACTATGTAGCAGGTGGCAATCAGTGGCTCTGAGTGCCACTTGCCCTCTACATAATGACCCTTAAACGCTGTAAAAAGTGGCAAAGCCAGGACAAGGACAACTGGGTACCTCCTGAAGTAGATGATGCCACCCACAAGCAGGTACTGCAGGAAGACCCCATTCAGCTGCAATTATCTAAGATACTTCAAGCTATTGCTGAAACTAAGGCTATGCTGCACCAAGATATTAGCAAAAAGAACAATTGATGGACAAAATGCAGAACAATGTCATACATTCACCCCAGTACAGAGATCTGAGGCAAAATCATCATTTTTTTGCTCACCATGCCATTCCAGTTTGGACCCAGTCATATGCAAATCAGTCTTGACCATGCGCTCAATGGGAACAGTCCAGCCTGAACTGCCAAGCCAGGTCCTCCCTGGATTGGAAACATGTATCCCAGGACCGGTTTCAGGCTTTTAGCCCTCATCAGCCCGGATAGCTTGACTCCGCTGGCATGGAGGGCACGGGACCCACATCTGGGCATACCCGTCCCACTCGGGGTGACTAATGCAAAAAGAACAATTGATGGACAGAATGTATAACAATGTTGTACATTCACCCCAGTACAGAGATCTGTACCTAAATCCATCGTTTTTTTGCTCACCATGCCATTCCAGTTTGGACCCAGCCATATGCAAATCAGTCTTGCCCCTGCGCCCAATAGGAACAATCTAGCCCAAACTGCCAAGCCAGGTCTTTCCTGGACTGGAAAAAAGCAAAATAGAACCGTTTTCAGGCTTTCAGCCCACATCAGCCAGGATAGCTTGACTCCAGCGGCATGAAGAGCACGGGACACACGTCTGGGCATACCCGTCCCACTCGGGATGACAAATGCAAAAAGAACTATTGTTGGACAGAATGCAGAACAATGTCGTACATTCACCCCAGTACAGAGATCTGGGCCAAAATCCATTGTTTTTTTGCTCACCATGCCAATCCAGTTTGAACCCAGCCATATGCAAATTAGACTTTACCCTGCGCTCAATAGGAACAGTCCAGCCCAAACTGCCAAGCCAGGTCCTTCCTGGACTGGAAACAAGCATCCTGGGACCGGTTTCTGGGTGTAACCCTTCATCAGCCAGGCTGTCTTGAAACCAGTGGCACAGTGAGCAAGGGACCCACGTCTGGGCATACCCATCCCACTCAGGGCGACAAGTGCTACGCAAACAAATGTTGGATGGAATGCTGAATGAATCACGTGTAAGAAGTTGACTCCATGGGTCTCTAACAACTATGGGGATCCACCCCTGACCTCTAGGCACTGTGAGGTGTGGTTTGGTCAGCGATCATTTTGTGTTGGTGTAGTGGTAGACTTTTCCAACTCAGAGGCATAGCCCTGAAAGGCCTCACAGTTTGTACCAGCCCGGTACTTACTCCCTAGGCCTCACAGGAGGCGTAGGACCCCATTACCTACTTCAATTAGGCCAGAGTCTCAGTGTGGGGGGCTCCACGAAGTGGGCCTCTTTTCAAGGCCCGTGCCTGATACAATGTCGCTAACCAGTCCCTGATCTGGGACCCGAATTCACACTGCACAAAGGGGGCCTTAAATCTCCTGGGCCTCCTCTTTACCATCCTCAGTGACGAGTCATGCAGCATTGCTCAGCCTACACCGCTGTGTCGCCGTGATTTGCCCTGCCTCCAGATGTGTATGGCCCCTTCCTACGAATTCTAGCCAAGCTCTGCCCAGTCTTCGGGTGTCTCGCCTGACCGCAGCTGCTATTTTGAGCTCCGGGGCCGAATATTCAATATACTCTGTGTTATGGATTTTTTTCAGTACAGGCCTTATAAGCTGCATGTATGTATAAAGCCACTAGGGGAAACAACAGAGTCAGTATCGGTCCAGAGACAAAGTACAATGACAGCTTTGCAATGTCCAATATTACAGTTAAAAAAAGAGAGGACTCAAGGAAATTGTACGAAGTAACATAAAACACACATTGGCTCCCTCTCCTCCTTGTTTCAAGTACAGGTAGTTGTGCCACTAGGTTTGTTTGACCACATGCTTCTAAATGACAATACAAAAAGTGTGCCTAATATAAATCTTATATAAAGGGATGTTTTCAATTCCGAAAACTACTGGTCCATATGTCGCGCATATAAGCAATAGGGCTTAATTACATACATTTTCAGCATTAATTTGCCACTCCACGGAGCAGTGACATAAGACCAGTATTTCTCTTATGTTAATTGCACACTTGAGGACGATATTGACTCAGGATTTTGTACAATAAGTCTGGCAGACTTGCAAAATGAATGTACAAAGATAATCTATGGGGCTTATTCGTTTTGTATATTTCACATATAACTCTTTGAAAGTTGACAAGCTCTGGCTTTGTCCATATATGTTACCAATACAAAATTGGTTTAAGTGCCAAATTGCCATGCCTAGGTGCATCCTAAGTGTAACCATCGGGGTGCCAAGGCAAAGACATAATAAACGTCTTAGAGAATGATTGTCATAATTCATCAAGCCTCCGACCTTTTTATAGCCCCACATCTTTACCCCATAGCAGCCACAACCTTCATTCGGTATGCTTGCAACACGGGGGCAATTAATCTACGACCATCATTCGCATATTGAGTTGACTGAGAGCAGACGTACTTTTCACCACCTGTTTAGCCCAGGACAATTTTTCATAAAATCAGACGCCCAAATAATCATAGTGGCACCGGTTCCAGGGGTCTACCATATATACTAAATATATTTGTTGGATTTTGTTTGCAATTTAATACCATAAACTGAGCCTTTGCTTTAAAATAATATTTAAAACCTCTCAATAATTTGTGCATGACAGTTCAGTGCAGGCCAGGAGTACTGTATTGTCGGCAAAAAACAGGAGTATGGGAAACTTTAGCTCTTCACAGATTGGTACATCGAAGTTCAAGGCGAATAGAAATTTATCAACATGGTTGATAAAGATATTAAATTGGGCTGATTCCAATGTGCAGCTCTGTCTAACGCTGACATTTATCCCAAAGCTCTCCGTGATTTCTCCACAAGGACCATCTCTAACTATAGATGTGTTTCACTGATGAAGCAGTTTTATGGCGCCTGCAAAAAGAATATGCTCCTGGGGGAATCATTTCTACTCAATTTAATCTGATCCTGGTCAGGCAATTAATCCAGGGACTTCAACACTTCATTCAGTTACAGAACCAATGATGTAATGAACACAAATATATTTATGAAAATTGAATAAAAAAACATCATGTCCGTTATCCATGATTACTTTACAAATAACATTTATGATACAGCAGTACATCAACAAACCCATTACTGCATCCTCATGATCTCCATATTCATATTCGTTACATTTGGGGATCTAAGAAAGTGCAAGAATCCTCCTAGCCATAAAGGTTCGAGACACCTAAGTCCCTACAATATAAATAATCACATTTCCACTTTGAATGAAGGACGGAAAGCACCATGTGGTATCACTGATGTTGTTAGAGAGGACAAAATGTTGACCTTTCATTCTCAAGTAGGTATGGCACGATCCCAGATTGTCTAAAAGCAGCTCAGGTATCAAGGTAAAAAAACACTAACGCAGATAGAGCTGACCTCAATAACTTCCGCCCTATCTCCAACATTCCCACACTAGCCAAACTCCTAGAAAAATTCATACAATCCCAACTTTGCGCTCACATTGGGAAATTCCAACTCCTGGACCAGCAACAATCTGGCTTTTGGAAGGTGCACAGTACTGAATCGGCTCTTACTCACGTTATGGATGATATTTTTAAAATGCTTGACAAAAATGAATCCAGCCTCCTAATCCTCCTTCACCTTTCTTCCGAGTTCGACACGGTCAATCACAGCAGCCTCTATCAATTGTGAAGAACAGGATGGGTTTGTCTGGTCTGGTATTAATTACAATGTTTCTTGTCCTTAAGCCACCACAGATCACAAACTGTTAAGGCAAACCACTCTCTCTCCCAGCCCACCCCTCCCTATCTCCTATAATATTCAACCTTTTCCTGGAACAATTAGCTAACTCACTAAACTCCACAAACATTTTCTTCCATATGTATACAGACGATACGCAACTCTATTTAAAAATCTCCTCCCTGGATAACATAATCTCACTCAACTCTACCCTATTGTCTACTCAAAATTGGCTAACTGAGAACCACCTCCTGCTCAACACCTCCAAAACTGAATTACTTCTCATCTCTTCTCTGAACCACATCCCCATGCTAAAACTATGGTTGAATCACCTCATGGCTTTCAACTGCACCCCCTTCATTATAGACTCTGCCAAATCGCTCGGAATCACCCTGGACAAGCACACAAACATGAATAACCATATCAGCAACGTGTGTAGAGGAACAAATCACTAGATGAGAACACTTAGAAATATCAAACCATTCCTTACACAAACTGATTTCAAGCAAGTGGTTCAAGCGCACATCTTACCGAGATTAGACTATGGCAGCGCTACGCTCTGTCGCCTCCCCAAATACGCCTTTGCTCCATTAAGGGCATCTCTGAATGCTGCGGCCGGACTGGTTACAGGTACCAAACCAAAAGTGCAAATATCGCCAGCCCTAAAATCTCTTAAATGGTTGCCCTACAAAGCTCGAATCCAGTTAAATATTGCGGTTCTGGTGCACAAAGCCCTCCACTTGAAAATTCCTTGGTACCTAGCACAAAAACTTGAACCATCATGCAGGGATAGAGCCTCAAGAAGCGCTAACACTTTCCTCCTGAAACCAAAAATCTTAGGAAAGAGAGAACGTGCTAGCGAGCCTTCTCCGGCGCTGCCCCAAAGATTTGGAACTCTCTTTCACCGAAAATACGCTGAATCTCAAACTGAAAGTCAAAAGATTCTTAATAAACAAATTCCTACCTTAATTGGGCTAGGTTCACCTGTTCAAGATCATTGATCCTACAACCATTGGACCATCATTGGATGCTTCTCTTCTTCGTCTCATAGTGTGCCCACCGTCCAGTCCACAATGTACCTGCTTATTGTATTACTCTCCTTTGACCCACGCGCATTGTAATTATATGATTATTCTTGCTTTTATTCCTACTTAATGTTGATATTGTATGTGGTACCCTCCTTCCATCCCTTTTGTAAAGCACTCTGATATCCTTTGGGATCTTGTTCGCGCTATATAAAACTAAATAAATAAAAATGGCAGTCACAAGCTTTTCTGGGCAAGCAAGTTTTGGCAGAGCAGTGGCTGTATTGGGGAGGCTGGATGGCAAGAACGCGAGCAGGCTACTCAGCGCAGCAACATGCATGTAAGACACCACACAAATAATTAACATGTCAGCAAATGGCCCAGAGCAACCATCTTCCCCTTTATGTATCTCCTCGAACTGAGCCTGGACCTCGGAGTGAAAAGTTGAACTGTTATATTGTAGAGGCTGGGTGGCTCTCTAAATCCCGTAGATCTTTTAATAGTCCTGCGATAGTGACTCATTCAGAACACACAAAGTTTTGCAGTCTCTGGCTGGGAGCAGGGTTTGGCAAGAGAGCATGCTTCTGGCTATGGGAGGTGCTTTCAGTTCCACACCTGGCAGAGTTGCTGTCATAGATTTCCCCAGCCAAGGAAACCAGTAGTCATCTGTTTGTGTAAAAGATGGCTCTTTAATACCTTGATAAAATTCTTAGGTAGACAAAACAGTTTTGTGCAAAACATAGGACTGTTGCATGCATTTTGTGGCAAAAATGGCTTTTTAATTGTAAAATGTTTATGTTCTGTTTAGATACACTGACTGAAACTAAGAAACAAAAGGAAGGAATATTATTTTGCTAAGTCCTGAAGAAGGTGGCATTATCGATTAGGTCCCACCGAAATGCTTTGAGGCCTAAAGCTTTGTTAAATTTGAACTGGGACAAGAAGCACAAAGGCCAGAATTTAATGTTCCTTGCCTTGTTTACAATACTTACAAATTAACCTTGCAAAGGCATCGTTTGTTTGCCTCATCTATGATCCTTCCATGTAACATTTAATTCTTGTGGTAATTATGAGTTTCTCTGTGTAGAATTTATGTATTTTGATTATGCTTTTTAATTGCCACAGGGCACTGTGTGATTCCGACATGTTTTTAATATGCATTTAACTTTATGATTTAACACTGTGATTTTTTAACTAGAATTTTTATTAAACTTATATTCCTTGTGGAGGTGTTCCAAGTATAAAAGGCAACATTGAATGATAGCTTAGATATTGAATGGAGTGATTTGAAGGCTTTTAATCCAAAGGGAATTTTTAACTTGTTTGTTAACTTTGGTGCTCTGTCTCTTTGGATTCTCTGAGTCCCTCTCCTTGTTTTCAAGGTACTCAATACAACCGGCAGGTTTGAGAGTTTGTTCGGTAGACCGTGTTCACGACATCCTTTGTCGTTAGCAGGGAGTCCAATTATGGACCCATTCAAAACATTTGGTTTTTCTGAGGACCATTATAATAAGATCATTGGTTCTACTTTGCAGATGGGTCATGAACTTACAGCTGTGTCCGGCAACAATGATAAATGGGGTAAAGCATTTAACCTAAAAAAAGAAATTAGCACAAACAGAACTCCACGCTGAGTTCCTCGTTGAATATCTTAAAGCTGGAGTTATCCCTATCGGATTGCAAGTGAGAAATGAACCCGGCTTATTTACTGAAAATCAAAAATTTCCCGAGATCTGGACGCATATTGCAAACAGATACGGTCGCGAATGGATCATTCTTATTATAGAGACTGCATAAGAAACTATTGTTATCGAGAAAAAAGAGATTGAGGAGCTAGAGAAGCTTCTAAATGAAAGTACAGCATTGGAGGATGCCAAAAAAAGATTAGATGAGCTTAATTCGGAGGTCAATGTATATAGGGAGTATTTGATCAATAAAAGGACCATCACACTTTAGAAAGATGTCAACAAATTTAGTCTAGAGTTAGTTTACCCATACACAACAAAGGATTATTATCATCAAACAAGGGAACAAAGGGGACAATTTGAAACCAGACCCATTTACTATAGGGGTGGTAGAAAGGGGATCCCCTTCTCAGACACTTCTGGCTCCAGCAGTGAGGAGGAAGGACCTTCCAATGTAGATCGAATAACTCACACTCCTCACAATAACTACGGTGATTTTTTAGAACATCGCAAGAGGAGGGGGACAAGGATAAACCAGGGATAAGGGAGGGGGCAATACCAGCGAAATCCCCCCCCCGCACCCCCTCAAGAATACCAGTGGAATCCCCCCAGGAGTATCTCAAAACTAGCAACCAAAGATATTGGCGTCAGAATGTGAGGTAAATAATGCTATTCCCATTATCAACTTATCAGATAGGGCACTCACCAAGGATGAAGTAGCAGTATTAGGTAGAGGGTTCATGTTTGCACCTACAGTCAAAGTAGACAAATGTACTCTTGAAAAAGACTTGAGGGCATTCTTTAGAAAAATTAGATTAACTAGATTTTTTGAGAATAGGGAATATGTAGCTCCAGAAAATATCTCAGGCCTGAAAGATAAATCTTCCTTTACACCGCCTGTTGGTTCAGTGTGTAAGAATGTGGAAATTTTTGAACATGCTGTAGATGCAAAAATAAAAGGAATATTGAGGGATGCTTTTCTAGATACCAACAATATTTCGGGAGACCTTAGAGCAGCACTGAAAGGTTTGAAGGAGGATATCAGCCTCACAATCAAACCAGCAGATACAGGGGGCGGGGTGGTTGTTTTCAACACCATAGATTATGACCAATGGATGATGGCTCTGCTTGGTGTAGCAGACCATTACACAAAAGTTCCGCACTCTAAGTTAGAGTCCCTTAGGAGACAAGTTAAAGAGATTCTCCATGAGGCAGAATCCAATAATTGGGTAAGCGAGGCAGAATTAAAATTTCTCACAAATGAGAACGCAATGACTCTCTGCGATCTATGGACTCCCGAAGATCCATAAGGATGCCGCCTCACAACCAATGCGACCAATAGTGAGTGGGATCAGTTCCCTTTTGGAACCTTTTAGTCCGAATGCTGACTCATTTTTAAAGCCCCTGGTAGTTAAACAGAAATCGTATGTCAGGGATTCGACGTACATAATCTGTATGGTCAAGGGCACCAGCTTCGATGAGAACAACCAGTGGCTGGTGACCCTCGACATAGGAGTGCTCTTTACAAACATCCCACAAGATGACACCATTAGAGATGTTAGTGAACTTTTGACCCCTGATGTTGTTAGAGATGCCAATGAAGATTTTATCATCCAATGTATGACTCTGGTGCTTAAAAACAATATGTTTTTATCTAAAGAGGACCTCTACTTGCAATGTTAAGGGTCGAGAATGGGGGCTACATGTGCGCTGAGCTTGGCATGCCTGTATGCAGGTAGTTTCAAGGAAAGGCATATATACAATGAGGTGGCGCCATTTTCTGAAAACATCTTGATGTGGTGCTGCTTCATTGATGTTATCTTTTTCATTTGGGTGGGTGAAGAGACCACACTTCTTGAATTCTTGGAGTGGTTAAACTTGGGTGATACAAATCTCAAGTTTACAGCCCAATATGATAATAAGGCAGATAACTTTCTCGATATTACTATCAAGAACACGTTTGGTATTCTCACCGTGGAACTTTATACAAAGCCCACGCATAAGAATTCACTTCTACACTACAGGAGCTATCATCCTTGAGCCCAGAGAGATAATATACCCTTTGGGCAATTTCTCCGCTTGTGGAGAATTTGCACATCTTTGTATGATTTTTACAAGCACGCTGAAATCTGAAAAGTAAACTTCTAGATCGAGGGTATCCAAAAAAGCTCATAAAACATTCTTTTAAACGTGACAGGTTTTATAACCGTGAGAGCATGTTTGAGCGTAATCACCTTGAAAGAAAGAAAAAAGATGAGATCAGTGATAAAAGGCTAGTATTTGTGACACAATTCTCAAGCATTAGCAACAAAGTGAAGAATGTGGTTAATGCCAATTGGAGCATCCTGAATGAAGGACAGGAAACTAAACTTCCTAAACCACTGTTTGCTTTTAAGCGTAACGATAACATAAAAAACTTGGTGCATACTTATAGAAATAACAGACCCCAAACACAGTTAACATTGCAAATGGATAGAGCATTAGGCAACTACACATGTAGTATTTGTGACCACTGCTTGGTCACCAAATCAGTGACCCACAATGGTTTCACTATGTCGGCCAAGAGCATGAGTAACTGTAGAAGCAGTAATGTTGTTTACCTCTTGCGCTGCCCATGTGGGCTAGCGTACGTAGGTGAGACAGGTAGGGAACAGAGATTACGCATGCTGGAACATAGGTCAGCATTGAAAACGAATAAATTGAATGCTCCCTTGGTGGAACATTACAACTCAGCTAAGCATAAACATACTGGCTTTGAGTGGTATATAATTGAGAAAATCACAGGAAACATCAGGGGCGGTAATATAGAAATTAAAAGAAAAAATTGGGAACAATGCTATATTTAACGTCTTAATACCATTGAAAGAGGATTAAACTCAAAAGAAGACTGGATGAAACTTATTGGATAAAATGCTAAAGGAAAAATCCTTTGGTTTCATTCCAGCCTTGAGTATTGGGATTCATGAGCAATTTGCCCAGTTGATAGATTACTTCAGGTATGGTAAACCATAATGGTAAGAATAAATGTGAGTGGTAGATCAGAATGTTCTGTACATATTGACTCATACTTTTTCATTGTTTTAATATGGGTGGAGCCTGCGTAGGGTGACTTAATAGAACAATCAGTAATCATTCCACTTTTGAGACGCACTCACGTATTACTAGTATATTGTGGCTCCAGATGTGTGTATTAGACATACTGATGACACTTTAAAAGAGAAATAAATAATAGGTCGAATGTATGGCCAATGTGGTGAAGGCGCAAAAATAGGTTTTTAATATTTTTATTTTTTATTTTATATATTTTTCTGGTTTTACCACACCATCAGGGGTGTCTTTGTGATTACCATCAGACCCATATTTGCCACCATAGACGCTAGATAGCCCATCGGGGTATGTATCGGGACCTCCTCGCTTTCACTGTCCTGATACGCACGCTGTGACGTATTTATGGCGCAGGCAGCTCAGTGATAGCGTTTTCCATACTGGCAAAGAGACACTGTAAACGGTTAATTGGAGTTGCAGAACGCTTGAGCTATATCGGTAAGGAAGTTGTTCTAACCCTCACGGTCCTTGCAGCGGTAAATACAACAAGCTGGAGTCCACTCTAGCAAATGTAATTTATTAAGTAGAAGACAGTTGAGTGATGTCAGTTTAAACTCGAGTGGGGCAGCGGTAAAAATGATAAGCTGGTGTCCGCTCTACTGAAGTACTTTAATTAGGAGAAGACAGTCGAGTGGTGTCAATTTTAAATTAGAGTGTGGCACATAGCACTTGTAGCTGCCACATTGGGAGCCAATATGTAATGGGGCACGCTATGAAGAAAGCGAATTATAAAAGCGGACTTTACCTTCCCAATTGTGCCGCAACTAGTTTGAGGGGATAAAGGGAAACATAATTGTCTTCCACGATATACCGGGCCACCATGTGGGGGCATTAGTGCGAGTCCCCATAGTTTTCTGGTCACACTCCATCATGAATAAAATAAGCGGATCTAAAAAGTTTTGAGTTTGCATAAATCATAAAGCTCTTTTTTACATCTGGTGGGGGCGGCCATTTCTAAGTCCCGTGTTTTCCTTTCTTCCCTTTAGCCCAAGCTTAGCAACAGGTAGCACAAACAACGGTTTAAACATAACCGACTACCTCTTTATCGGCACTGAGGACAGTGCTACAAGTATAAGGTGAGCTGAGGACATAGTAGGGAGATACATTAGTGCACCCAACTACGAGATAGTATGATAGTAACCAAGATTTGTCTCTGTTTGATCTATTATTATTGACATACAAATAATATCCTAGGAGACATGGACATCAAAGCCTCTCGTTTTAATCAAAGATATAGTCGTTTTTCATCTAAAACGTAGGTGATTGAAACATGGCCTTTCTTATCACATATGTAAAGGTGAGGACCACAGAAAGAGTTTACCTTAATTATGATAATGCATCCATCTTGTGGATGGTTTCTTTTCATTGAGGCTATTATTTAATAACCCAACAGGCATGTGTCATTTAAGCTGGTTTCCGGCCCTGACTAATCGGATCTACTAAATATACTGAGACAGCAGGAGCTAAACAAAGGTAATCGTTACTCACAAATTAGTATATTAATATAGTATGAGCAATATAATCGAATGAGAGAAGGCACAACTAATAGTTTGATTGGTATCCTTAGAGAAATGGGTGCTCAGATTAAATCAACCAAAATTAGATTTAAAACAATACAACAATTATTAATATACCTTCACTGTCTATGAGCTGTGTATAGTGTGCTTGAGTTGTGTGAGTAGCATGTGGATAAAGGAACACCTTTATAGGAAATGTATGGATGCAAAATGTACTTGTTGCTTTCCCCAAAATGTAATTGTGATTAGGATGTTCTATGATATAACATCGCTCTACAATATATGTATTGTGTAAAAGATGGCTCTTTAATACCTTGATAAAATGCTCAGGTAGAGAAAACAGTTTTGTGCACATCATAGGACTGTTGCATGCATTTTGTGGTAAAAATGGCTAGTTTATTTGAAAAATGTTTATGTTTTGATAGATACACTGATTAAAACTAAGAAACAAAAGGAAGGAATATTATTTTGCTAAGTCGGCTGTTCAGGTATGCTGGTCCGGTGTCGTGGAGGGCCTTGTGAGCGTAGGTTAGCATCTTGAAGGTGACTCTAGCTTCGATGGGGAGCCAGTGGAGTGTGCGCAGGTGCTGGAAGATGTGGCAGTGGCTTGGCAGGTTGAGGACCAGTCTTGTGGCGGCGTTTTGGATGTTCTGTAGCTTGCGGGTGAGGTTTTTGTTTATACCGGCATATAGTGCGTTGCCGTACTCAAGCCTGCTGGTGACCAGGGTGTGAGTGATGGTCTTTCTGTGTTCGAGGGGGATCCATTTGACGGTCCAGCATAATTCCCAGGTTGCGCGCTTGGTCCGTGGGGGTGGGCGGGCTTCCGAGGGCGGGGGGTCACCAGGTGTCGTTCCAGCTGTCAGGGTTTGGGCCCATGATGAGTACTTCCGTTTTGTTTGTGTTTAGTTGTAGGCAGCTGTTTTTCATCCATTTGGCAACGGCTTCCAAGCCTTCTCGAAAGTTGTATCTGGCGGTGTTGGGTTTGTTGGATTGGGAGAGGATGAGTTGGGTGTTCGTCTGCGTAGGACACAATGTTGAGTCGGTAGGTTCTGACGATGGGGTGAGCGGAGCCATGTAGATGTTGAAGAGTATAGGGCTGAGGGAGGACCCCTGGGAGACTCAGCAGGTAGTAGGTGTAGGGTCTGACAAGAAAGGGGGAGACTGACCCGCTGCGTTCTGCCGGAGAGGAAAGAGTGGATTCAGTCGAGGGCCTGCATCGTGGAGTCTGCGTATTAGGGTGCGGGGAGAGACTGTGTCGAACGCCGCTGAGAGGGCGAGGAGGATGAGGGCTGCTGTTTCTCCTTTGTCCAGTAAGGTATGGATGTCATCTGTTGCAGCAAGGAGGGCAGTTTCCGTACTGTGTTTTTTCTGAAGACGGATTGGGAGGAGTCGAGGAGGTTGTGCTGTTCGATGAATGTGGCGAGTTGGCTGTTGATGGCTTTCCGATGACTTTGGCTGTGAACGGGAGCTGTCGCACATATAGTGCCAGCGCTATCACCAGAGGGTGTTCCCTCATTTACTTTAGGGCATGGCCCCATGCAAATGACGGAATCCCTTTGCCTCTTTGCCCACGCCATAATATAGACAGGGACGCAAAGGTAAAGAAGCTGTCAGGATGTGTACTCGTAGTGCGCCACCTAAAAGGGGTGTTGTGTCTTTTACTTATTTACCGTTTTGGTCATTAGCCAAGCTGCCAATAGTTGAGCAAGGATTTGTTTATTGAGACGTGTATGGACCTTATTTGTTATTGTAAAGAACCGAAGCACTCAGAAGTACAATCGTCAGATATTAAAACCAGAGAACACAATAGTGAAAAATTCCAAGACAGGTTGATTATTTTTTGGCACATCGCCGGGTTCGCTTTTGTGGAACACTGACACGCTGTGAGGCTTATCTTGGTCCAGCTTGTGATATTATTTTTCCTCTACTAAATACATTGTGTCTCTGTTGCTATTACTCAGCACCAGATTGACTTTCATAGATATTGGAAGATAAATGAAGTTTTGGAGATACAATTTGAAACTTACTTTGTATGTTATATTCTGCCTGCACCGAACATTACTTGCTCTATATTCGGTCTGTTCTGCGGGAAGGTTCGCGGTAAGTGATCTTGTTGATTGTTGTATTGTTTTACATTGGGCATATTTCAACTCACTCAGCCTTGAAAAAGTTGTGAAGATGAAATGCCTGTGAATATTGGATATTTCATCTTTGATGCAAGAGATGTCAATAACAAAGAAAAGAATAAAAATAATCAACTCATCTTGGAATTCTTCACAATTTGGTCTCTGGTATTAATATCTGAACATTAGACTTCTTTTAGTGCTTAAGTAGAGTACTTTTTATTGGTTTCCAATTGGGATTTTTCAATTTTGGCCATTTCACCCTAGGTGGCCGGGTATATGTACCATGTAAGCACATACTGTATTTGTTTGTACTGTGTCAGTTCTTCCCTAATTCTTGTACAGCTTGGATGTGCGATTGTTTTGGCAGTGCCACTATCTTATGTGTATGTAACACAAGAACACAGTAGCTCAGGATGTCTATTCTGAATTTCAGAAGGTTATCTTCTACCACCCTGGACAAAGCCTTGGAGACTAAGGGGCTGATTAGGGTGGTGGTCAGACTTTTGTCCAACCACCACCCTTTCGCAAATGGGACTGCCTGATGCATATGGATGTGACCACCACCACGGCGGTCGCAATGCCTGTTTTGCATTGCAGAGGGTGCCGCTGGCTGCAGCACACACTGCAGTGCAAAAAGGGGACACTTATCATATCCCTTCACTACGTGGAAGGCACCATGCGGTGCCTGCCATATGGTGCAGGGATTTGTAGGGGGGAACCATAGGTGCCCGCCAAAACCCGCAGCAGACGGCCAGTGGGGGGAGGGGGGCTCACTACGGCCAAAGTCCCTTTCCGCCTGCCTTTTCATGGTGGGTAAGAGACACGTTTGTGGCACCTAATGCAGCTATGCAGATCAAGTGATTACAGGCAGCTATGATTCATTCAAACATTCTACCTATCACCTTTTTGTTTTCTTGAGATGGAATTGCTTATACAGATACTTTGCTGTTGCTGCTACTCAGCCTTTCCTGTTTGCCTGTTATGTTTTGGCCACTACTAGCACCTAGAAGCTTTATAGGTGTCAGAGTGGAATATACATGAAAGAGCACATTTTGTATGTGAAGGCTGATGCTGCATATTGTTAGGTTGATAACAAACTTAGTAGAAACTAAGCTTTATTATAACGTCTCACAACCCTCGGCAAAGGCAGGTGCGACCGGCCATCTCAACAGTCGTCTGCTTCTCTTACATTCTTTAGAACCTATACAACCCTTCTACCCCACGTGCTCTCTAAATGCAGACATCTCTAGTTAAACACAGCACATACTACCCCCAAACATAATATAAAAGATCTACCATTCCCCAAAAACCCAAACATAAAAGACTAATAACAACATAAGCCTCTTTAGTACAAAATGTTCCAAAACGTGTAGATATAACTGTATGTCTTTTTTTTAATCCATATACCTACACAGTATCTTGCACAATAGAATTCACAGGAATCACATAATTAATAAACCTTTTAGGCTTCGCAGACACTCTACCAGATTAGGTAGAAACGGTTGTAGGTCCCACTGACCCTCTCAAAGGTTGTTTAGCTTGAAATCTGTTGTTACCTCCAATCGGGATTTCTTGGACTTTTCTACCCACTGAGCTCTTAGGTAAATCATCATTCCACTCATATTTTCCACCATGGCATGTAGTTTTAGAAAGAAGGGTGGAAGTGGGGTCACTAGCCAAATTTCCGAAAGACAGCTATTCTCTTGGCATGCCACACCTACCTGCCACTCAACAAGGCTGTATTACATAGAACTTTGACAACCTTAATGTATTCAGGAAACAAACTTCCCCCTTGCATACAAGTCTGCCTTTCTTTACCTTACCAACATCACCAACTTTAAGGTTCACAACCGTAGCTCCATAGAGGTTATAATACCTTTTCTTGTACTTCTCCTGTCCTGAAACCATGCATGTTCTAACCTTTTCCACATACCAGATGACTCTCCTGGTGCTTCCTAACCATCCCATGCTGTCCTTGGTACATGAAGACCTTCTCCTCATCATCTCAAATGGGCGATAGCCCTTAGAATCACACCTAGTTTCTCTAAATGCGCATATAGTTTCCCCTAAATCATTTTTCCATTCCAATCCATTGCTGCTGGCCAGTTCAAATTTACCCTTAATTACCCTGTTGAAGCGTTCAACATTTCCATTTCCTTCAGGATGATAAAGGGACGTAGTTCTATGAGTGATAGCTGTTTTTTTTGGTTGTAAAGTACTTGAAAATGTCCGTAATAAATTGTCCTCGATTGTCACTAACAAAGACTTTGGGTAAACCTTCACATCCAAAAACTTCTTACATGAAATTAACAACTTCCCAAGAATCATCTTTATCAACAGTCCTGAATTCAGGCCATTTGGAAAAGTCATCCACCATCAACAGGACCAGTTTGAGCGTCCCCTTGGCATCCCAAACAGGCCCAAATACATCTATACCAGTCCTTTCCCATGGCATGTTAGGCACTTCCAGGGGTTGTAAAGGAGGTTTACAATTGCCACCATAGTTTTGTCTGAATTGGAACACTTAACACAATCCCTTACCAATCTCTCAATTTTCTTCTCAACACCAGGCCACCAATAAGACTGCTCGACTCAGCTCTTTGTTTTTACGGTGCCAAGGTGATCCTCATGGACTAAATTGATAACTCTTTCTCTCACACCCTTGGGTGGAACAAGTTTCTCAACTCTAAACAGGAACCCTTCCACCTCAGAGAACTCGTCTTTAACTTCCCAAAACGGCATCAACTCCTGTTTCAACAATGCTTTACTAGGCCACTCCTCCTTAGTGTGCTTTAAGGCCGATAATAACACCATACCTTGCACAAGGAAGGCAGATTCAATACTTTGCAATTCTTCTGTAAACACCATTGCAACCAGACAATCATCCCACTTACTTCTGGAGTTATCACTAGTTGGGAGTGGTAATCTGCTCAAAGAATCAGCTATTCTGTTGCGTGACACTGGCACATACTGCACTTCATACATGAAATCCAAGAGTTGCATGGACAATCTAGATATTCTGGATGATACATTACTAAGTCCTTGTGAGATCAGGACCTTGGTGAGAGGCTTGTGATCACTCCTTACAATGACTTTGCTACCCCATACAAATCGTCTAACATGCTTGAGCGCCCAAACGCATCCAAGGGTCTCTCTTTCAATGAAGGAATTCTTCTCCACCAGGGTAAGAGCTCTGGACGCAAATACAACAATTTTCTCAGAACCATCATTCTGCAATTGGGAAAGTACAGCCCCTAAACCTTTCCCATTAGCCTCAGTAGTAATATAGCTTGTGCAGTTAGGATCAAATTCCTGAAGAGCAGGCGCTGTGCAAATATCTCTCTTGACACTTTAAAAGCTCTTCTGATATTCTTCTGTCCACACAAATTTACATCTTTCTCAAGTAATTTCCTAATGTGAAACATCTTGCCTGAACCGTTATACACAAACTTCGAGTAATATTCTTTCCATCCCAGAAAGGGTCATATCTCATCTCTGTTCTGGGGAAGAGGATCTTTCTTTATACCATTGACCAGTTCTGTTTTGGGACTGATACCCTAGTAGCTGATTTCATGTCCCAAATATGTTACAGAGTTCCTGCCCAATTTACTCAGCCGTTATACCATGCCATTCCAGCGTACTCAAAACCTTACTTAAATAGCAATCAAGTTCCTTTCTATCTCTCCCCATAACCAAGATATCATACTGGAAGAAAATTACCTTTTTTTTGAAAAGTTTAAACATGAGACGCTGAAACATGGCCGCGGCTTAAGCTAGCCCAAATGGTACCCATTTAAACTGAAACACCCAATTGGCATGAGAAATGCCGTAAGGTGTTTACTATCCCTGTGAAGCGGCATCTGGTGGTATGCAGATCTAAGGTCAATGGTGGAAAACCACCTCATCCCTCTGCTCGCTGACAATAACTCATTTATGCTTGGCAAGGGAAACACATTCACAAAATGGGCTTCTTAAGTCCTCTCAAGTCCTCGTATAAACGTATCCGGTCGATGGATTTCCTTTCAATGACCAAAGGGGCCGTCCAGTCAGACGATTCCACCTGCTCGAAACTCCACTTCCCACCAACTTGTTCAACTCCTGTATCACTTCGTCTTTTATGCTTAGTGGGACATTTCTCAATTTGTAAATATAAGGTTTTGCATCTTTTTTAAATACAATTTGATGAACAAAACCTTTTAATTCGCCGACATTCCCACTGAAACCTTTGGCCCTCGCACACCTAGAAGTAAGTTCAGATTTACATATGATAGAAGTGACTTCTTGTAAACTGGATTCACCATGAACCCGTAACTTATCCTGTAAGTTAGGATTGTTACAGTGCATAATGACTTGATCCCTCACTAATTCATCTTCTATACTTCCAAATTTACATGACAAAGCTAACTTTCTTAAGGCAGCCACAGAGTCTTTGATTTTGTTAGCACCTTGTTTACAGTGGTAAAAATTAAAACAGTCAATAGCTTTACAGACCATAGGGGCAAAATATGCATCAAGATCCGCCAACGCTTGTACAAATACATATCCTTCATCACTTGAACGACCTTTCTTCTCAATACGATTATATACCTTCAGCCCCCCTGGGCCCAAACAATGTAAAGTATTTTCTTTTTTCTCTCCGGTGTCAAATCTTCAGAGTCAAAAGTATCAATATAGTCAATGAATTAATCCTTCCACTCTTCCCATTTCAAATTACTCACCACATCCTCTTTTAACATGAAGGGTTCTGGAGATGAAAGATTAGTTGCTGCTTTATTATCCAAAGGTACAATGCTAAAACTAAAATGTCAAAGGTTAAAATGCTATATACACCTAGTGTGCACCCCCTTGGAAACAAAGGTGTGCTAGGGAAATGTAATGAAAGAATAAAAGGAAAGAAAAGAGAAGAAAAAAATATGAGATAAGACCTAAGCATGCAACAATATCAAAGCTACATGTAAAAATATACTATGTAGTTTACATTTTTGGCTCCAAATTAATGAAAGGATGTGCACATCACTGTAAGATCATGCAACTGGAATAAATTGCACCTCACTGTAATTATGCAGGCTTAAAATGAAGGATACTATGAATGTGGAACAACTCTGGTGTGCATATCACTGTAAAGGAGCCTGGAAGAAACATTCATGGATTACACCAACACTGAGCCCGAAAACTGAGCTTGTTACGTTAAAGCACAAGCAGAAAAAAAAGTTTCACTTAGATGTGCACATCGCCGTACGATGTGTATATCCACTTCATGCATTAGAGTGGATAAGTGCTAACGCTCCAATATCAAGGCGATGATCCTGTGCGAAATCCGATGGCTCGTTATGGTCTGGACATCACAGTAAGACATGCCGGCTACACTTAGGGCCATATGTATCAACATTCTGATTTGCGATTCTCAAATAGCGATTTTTTAGAAATCGCTATTTGAGAATTGCAAATAGGGATGCATGTAAAAATCGCAATTTTTTAACGATTTCTTAATATTCCTTAATTGCGATTAGCGAATCGCATTTAAGGAATACTTTCCCATTTAGTTGTATGGGCCAGGAGGCCCATAGGAATGGATGGGAAGTTATTCTCATTTTGCGATTCGCAATTTGAGAATCGCAAATTGAGAATAATTTCAGGGGTGCAGGGGACAAAAGGACCCCCTGATGCACCCTTCGCTGGAGCAGCTGTGCGCACGATAAATGCCTGTAACATAACATAACATAACCCCTGAAATAAGCATGGGTGCACATGTGGCGCACATACATGCCCTAAGGGCATGTATGTGCTTCACGTTGCACTTTGAAAAATGCAAAAAAGTGCATTTTTCTAAGAAATCGCAAATTACCACCAACTTGAAGTTGGTGGTAACTTGCGATTCCTTAAGGCCAAATTGTACTTTTTTGGTGCTTCTTACATTGCATTTAAGGAATCGCAAATTTTGTGATTCCTTATTTTGCCTTAATACATACCATTTGGACAAATTGCATTCGCAAACGCCGAAATTCTGCGAATGTCGGCGTTTGCGAATGCCTGATGTGCACACGCAGCATTATAGCTTGCAGTGGTGTGCAGAAAGCTCTAATTAAACCCAACACATATCTCTTTCAGCTAATAACCTGGCATGGGGGGGTGAATGCTCTCACCTTTCTTCCCTTAATTATTATCTAAACTTTACATATTTTTCTGCTCGTCTTCTGCCTTCATGCAGATGATTCTTTCTACTTCTCATTCTGCTGTGCTTTTCTGTCCTTTAGGACCTATTGGCTTAGCCAATGATTTTTAACAATACGATACCTTATCCCCAATGCTGTGTGTTGTATAATTATCCTACTTTTATTTCTACTGTTTCTTCTGTGTCTTACCTGGGTCATACATTCCAGAATGTAGATGGCTCTGGCTCTTCCTAGTGTTCTAGATGGAGACAGTTTGTGCCTGGCCAGCTTGTGGTGAAGATGCCTGCTATTTATCTCATACAATAAACCTGCTCAACTACACAAGAAGTCTCCAAGAAGTTTACTACACTGTGCAGCATGGATAAAGGAGAATTGTTAAAAGACTATGACAAGGTTAGTCTGTGTCATTTTGTAGGCATGTGCACTACGCATGTTCTGTCTGCAAAATGGCATGGGAGCTTTCCTATTTTTTTATCGATTCAAGTTGGATTAATAAATAAAAAGTGAAGCAATGTGAGAAAGTGTTTTTTTAAAAGCGGGTGGGGGAAGCTAAATGGGGTGGAAGAAAAATTGTGAGGTACGATGCAACCTAGTGCGCTGAGAGGGGCAGAGCAACACGAGGGCACATGTGAGGTGAGACAACACGGGGCGCACGGGTGGAGGGAAGCAACACAGAGGATGCAGGTGTAGTATCGCAGAGATACGTTATAGTGTTCCAGTATGCTTGTCACACACTGAACGCCCACCCACCACAGGCGTCATCAGTCAGATGACCCTGCTAAATAAAAGGGGCTGAGCGCACGTGCTCAGGGCCAGTTTAACCACCCCACTACTGCGTCCTGTTTCCATCATTATTAGTGATGCGGGCCTAGAGCCCTCACATCTTTACATTGGCGACGAGGGGGATGTGCCTGTGCGTGCAGCAGCCCAATACCTGAGAAAAGGGGGAGGAGAGTGGCCCGTGCGAAGGGCACCCCCTGTGAGTAGGCGTGAAATGCCTAATCGCCTGCGGGGCGTGTGGAGAGCCCCAGGCATTAAGACGGTGACCGGGAGCCCACCCCAGCACCTCATGTACCCGCAGTGGATCCATATCCTGTGTAGAGGCGCCAGATAGCCCGCAGGGCGTGTGGAGGGCCCGGGGCCTAGTCGAGGCAGCGAGAGCCCACCCCGCTTCTGGAGTGTGTGCTGCCGAGCTGTCCGACGTGAAGAGAGGGCCGAGATGGCGGTGATGCAGCGCGAGCAGTGCTGGACTGCCAGGATTCCAGCCACCGCCGCAGACTGCATGAAGTGAGTGGCGAGCGGGTAGAAGGCGGTCCCGTAAAGAAAGGGGCAGTGAGGTGATCCCGCTGTGAGGAAGATGGAGTGAAGTAGCTACCCACTCCTCCGCACCCCCCTCCTGCGAGCAAGAGTGCCCATTGTTCATGAGAAGGCCGGCCGGCCCCAGCCCATGCCCCAGCGCAGCCAGTGCGAGAGGCTGCGGCAACTGCCTCGGGTGCAGGCATAAGCGGAGCCCACCCACGTCTATGAATGAACTGTGCACAACGGAAAATAAAAGTAAGCAGTCCCGGGAGTAGCGGGACCCTCCCCCGCCCCGTGAAGGGTGTGAACCGGGAGGCTGCTGCAGGCGGGGAGAGCGAGGTGGTGACAGCGGGAGTCCCGCGACAGCTTCTGCACCCCCCTCAACCCATGCAGCGTGTGAACTGTAGAGGCTGCTGTGGCGGGGTGAGAGAGGGAAAGAAAAGAATGTGTATAGCCCGTGGCAGATTGAAGAAGTGCTGCACCCAGCGTGTGAAGCAAGAGACACCTGGGAGGACAAGTAAGCACAGTAAGGAAAACCACCTCCACCCCAGCAAGAATTGTGCTGCCGCCACATCAAGTGGAGCAAACAGGAGGTCTAACAAAGAAGCCGACCCATACGAGGGTTGCGAAGGGAGTGACCGAAGCAGGGGTCAGAGTGAATCAACATGACAAGAGGTCCAACAGAAAGACCACAAGACAAACGCCCAAAGCAGCAAGTAACTGGAGCAACCGAAGAGTGCCTCCAGAAGCGCGCCAAAGCAAACGAACTGAGACGGAAAGGAAGAAGTGGTTGCGCAGACCACCAGAAGCAGGAAGACTCGCAATGAAAGGAGCTGACCACCCCGCTGGTCGCATGGAGGAAGAAGCCGACCACCCCGTTGGTCGCAAGAAAGAAGAAGCCGACCACCCAGTCTGGTCGCAAGACAGAGGAAGTCGATCGCCCAGTTGGTCACAAGGAAGAAGAAGCCAACCACCCAGTCTGGTTGCAAGAAGGAAGAAGCCGACCTGCCAGCTTGGTCGCAAGGATGATGCTGACCTGCAAGAAGTCCGCGAGCGAAGAATCTGACAAAGACATCTGACAAGAGGAACTGAGAAAACATCTGTGAAGCGAACAACAGAGGAGATGCCCACGAAAAGAACCAGGAAGAAGACTGAAGCGAAGTCTGACATCATCAACTAGAAGTCATAAGGAATCAGGCGAGAGAAGGTCGTGACGACAGGTCCAGTCACAGATGGATGTGGAGATTGTGTCCTAGGAGAGGACAAGTCCAGGGAGACCCGGGTAGAGTGCACGCTACACGGTGACGCCTGGTGAGGGAAGACCAACCAGATGGAAGACCAGACAGCGTCGCGAAGAAAGGATGAGAAGACCAATCCTGAGTGGCATGACGCCACGACGAAGGAAGAAGAGAGGAAAGGAGAAGAGCAAAGAGGTGTGCGTGACAGTTCAACACAACACACATCAGAAGGAGAACACCCGTAGAGGAAAAGAGAAGAGCACAGAAGGGTGCGTGACGGAACACCACAACACACACCAGAAAGGGAACACCCAATGGGGAAAGTGAAAGGATGCACGGACATCCGAACACAGCACCTGGAAAACATCAGCACCACTGGGAGCACACATCTACGTGCAACCCGAAGATCACCCGGGAACAACAGAGGCGAGCAGGCCGGTCCATTGGTAACAACCACCTCTCGGATAGAGCGGACACAGAACCGTGGATATCCAGGGGGAGAGGCCTCAGGGACACCGGTGGCAGCGGATCCCAAAACGAGAGATGGACCGTTGAAGCTTGCTCTGAAGATCCAGGGAGAACAACGGTAGCATGCGACAGAACAAGTGCCAACAACACCCTTTTCAGGTGGAGCTTCGGACACGGAGAAGGGACCCGTAGCGACTCCTCCAACGGTCCAGTGGAAGCCTGGCAGCAAAGGGCCTCCGGGTCGTCCAGTGAGAAGGGACACCCACGAGAGAGGGGTATCGGTGAGAGTGATACCCTGCAACTGCAGACCCTGTCAGAGACAGCCACCAGTTGAAGAAAACACATCAACCAGGCGTATACAGTGGACAGCAGAACAACAATGATCCACCACCATTCCATCTGCACTTTTCACCGACTGCGGTGTTGGAAGAAAGGAACTGGAAAGCACACTTCCATGGCGCAAGTACACACAAAGGAGCACGTCCACAGCGCATCAGAATATTGTGCCAAGGAGAACTAAAGATCCTGGCTGCAAGGACACCCTCGCCGGCAGATGACCAGCAGTGAAGAGACTATGTGGAAGTCGTCCACATCGAGTTATGTTTGTTTTGCAATTTTGTATTTTTCTCCCGCAGGTTCGGACTTCATTTTGTTTAGACCTTCATTAAAGTTTGGGAGGGATGTAGTATCGCAGAGATACGTTCTAGAGTTCCAGTATGCTTGTCACACACTGAACACCCACCCACCACAGGCCGCATCAGTCAGATGACCCTGCTAAATAAAAGGGGCTAAGCGCACGTGCTCAGGGCCAGTATAACCGCCCCACTACTGCGTCCTGTGTCCATCAATATTAGTGATGCGGGCCTAGGGCCCTCACATCTTTACAGCAGGTAGAGACACCAACACGGAGGGTGCAGGTATAAAGGAACAAAACAAATGGTTTAGAGACAGAGCAATGTGGAGCACGTAAGGGGGGAAGAAAACTGTTGAATGAGAGAGAGCAGTGTTGAACTAGGAGGAGACGCACGAGGTGCGAAAGAAAGGCAGAGGGACAGAAGCACATTCGGTGGAGTACATCAAGGAGAGAGGCAAGAGTGAAGCACATGGGAGAGAGACCAACACGGACCATGGACCGGGGAAGAGAAGCACCCTTGAGAGACAGCTGAAAAACACATGCCCCCCTCAGAGTGCTAAAGACAAAAGAAAAAAGTAGTTCCCTAAAAATGAGCAGCGGAAGGTCACACGTAATTTGGCTATTATCTGGGGGGACAGTCACGAGAGTAACAAGGAAAGCCACTGAATAAGAGAAAGGCAAATGAGAGTGACAGAAAAGCCAAATGGTGCTAAGGAATGGACTGGCTCCAAGCTCCTCTATGTTCTTGGTAATCCCACAATGTGTCTTTTGTGAGTAGACAGCTGCGCAGTCTAGTAGGCCCGACCTAAAAAATAATTGCATAAGCTCCACCTCAGCAACCTTTCCCTCTCTACTGTAAGTCCCTTCTCTCATCCTCAATCCTCACTGCCTCACTCAGGCTTAGTCTGTATTATATATCATAAACCATATCATCCACCACTCATCTGTCATGTGTAGCCAGATGCTCGCTGTACATCGGATACATACATCTAATCCAATCATAGTATTAAAAGTGTTGCAACACTGCTGCATGTGACAAGACATGCTTTTCAATAATGCTATTTTCCAATGGGGTGTATTTGAGAAATACAAATGCATAACCATTTATTTTGCTCAATCATTAAGTTTACCATAATTTCTGTGTCATAAAAATGTAAATATCAAAGCGTGCTATGCTTAATTAAATGCAATAAAGAGTTAATCTAATAGTAGGATGTTTAGAAAAGCACTTCCGTTTACCGAGCGATGTCAATAGTTAGATCTTTTTTAATAGCACTAATGTTCATATGTTTCAAACCAATTTTCAAAGTGGTTTTCATTTACAGGCCATTTACAGATTTCAAATATATATTCACTGAGGCAAGATTTAATTATAAATACTTATGAGTGAAAATATTTTAAAAAGGCAAATATCATTTATTTGTTATAAAAAATACTTTTGCAAAGTCACTATTCCAAAATATTTTTTAAACCTCTGATATCACTTATATTCGTCGCTTCTAAAAACTAAGAACCAGTCAACTCTAATCAACTTCAAAAATGATTACAAACAAATTTCCTATAAGCCAGAATATACTTTGTAGGACGCATGAAATTTTGCATTGCGCAATTTAAATAAACATAGTTTCAGATTTGAAAAACAACTATGAAAAAATAATTTGGTTTGACTCTTCCAAATAAAATAAACCGTCATTCGTTTCAGTTCTCTGTCCATTTTGATTTTGTAATGTTAAAATTCTTCGACTGCACAAGTGTTCATTACTACCTAGTACGTTTGACATTGGTTATGGAAATGAAAATTCCAATACTAATCAGATGAGAAGAAAAATGAACATTTACATCTTGCATGTAGAAGAGAACATCATATTACTATTAAGAAAGAATAGCACCTAAAAATGTTGTGGAGGAACAAAAAGGAGCCTACAAACACTGCAGTATTACAAACAAAACAGAAAACACAAAAGGCTTAAGAAACCAAGTCAGCTGAAGTCACAGGGATAAATTCCATAGTGTAAAAATACAAAGAATTACTAGACATACAACAGAAGGAAGCAGCAGAGAAGGCAATCAATATGAAAGGACATCTAAAATAATGAATTACATTAATAATCCAATTGGGAAAAGGATTTGGTGTAATCTAAAAATGCTAGACCAAATTGTGGATTTTGAGAGAAGAGGTAGTGCTACTACAGCAGTGAAGAAGCTGGCAAATGATCAGAGATGACTCTAATCAAAAATGTCTGTGAGTTGTGTTACCAATTAGTGTCGTGGAAAGGTTTGGCACCCCAACCCGTTCGACATCCACCTGGCCCTGTGATTTATTTTCTCACTAAGCTCAGCAAGGAGTCCACTGGAGGTGCTCCATGATTTTGCTAAAGCTCAAGAGAGTAACTATAGGCAAAGTGCTCCCCCACCTCTAGGGGAAGGTACTTACTACCCACTCGTACCTAGCGGTCGAGAGAGTGAGTGGTGGCAGATACTTAGAGTTTAAGGACCCAGTCGCTTTTTAGGTGTGGCTTCGAGATAGTTTTTAGTGTTTTGAGAGTTTAATGTTTTGCCCTAAAAATACATTCATATATACCTTCACACAGGGGCTTGTGTTGGACTCCCTTCATCTATGTCTGTTGAAGTGTTATTCACTTCTCATTTTGGTTCCTCCCACCACAACAAACAGTATGGGGCAAGAGGTCAGGCTACTTCTTCCACTCCCATTGTCTTACACTTTGAGTGAGGACATTTTGCCTGAACACGTGCATGGCCACTCGAAAAATATTAAACATTGGTGCAAGGGCTGATGCACTTTGTCCAGTCATTTATCTTTATATATTTTATAATGTTTCCAAATGTTTTTTCATACTGCATGTGTCGCCAAATAAAACTAAAAAAATACACACTTCCTAATGCCAGATATACCAACTTAGCAAGGGCTTGTTCACTTGTCCTGTTGGAGAGCAAGAAAGCTAGTAATTCACTACAGTTCCCAATAACTTAAGCACGTCTCGTTTTTTCCTACAGAAGCTCCACAGTGTTGGTAAAACGCGCTGTGTGTAGCATACTACACAAGCATATGAGTGGAAGACTATGTGCAGTGTGAATGGTTTCTCCTTTTAGGACCTGGTGAGCGTCTTCCAAAAAAGGCTCTTACTCAGCAGATTTGATGGAAACATTCAGACACTTTGTTAAAAAGTTCATTCTTATGTGCTCCCAATTCGTACAAATATGTAAACTAAGCCATGTGAACATAACGTGTTTTGATCAGGATAAAATCATTATTGGCCAAAGTGGAAAGACGGTATAACTAAACATTCAGGCTCCAAAGGCAGCAACTTGACCTATTTTCTACCTGCTGCCGAAAACGTCACAAAAGTATGTGAATTTGCACGTATGATTTCAAATGTGAATAAATATTATGACTTACATGGACTGGACAGTAAACAATCCAAGATGAAGGAAGAGCCTTTCATATCGAGTACAAATCATTAGGACCAATGAAAAACACTTGAAAATAGCAGAAACACATTTGCTTGTTCCCTTTCACGTGTTCCCTGGGGACCAAACTAGAAAACAAATGAGTTTGCAAGTGATCAACCCAAACCATCCCCTCACTTAAAGAGGCCTTGGACATAATGAGATTATTTGGGCATTCATTAGGTCGAAGCAGCCAACCTAATTTAGCTTAACGCATGCCTTGCAGTTCATGGGTCATTGAAAGGGGGACTCCTTCAGGGAGCCCGCAATCTGCCCAAGGCCTATGAATACCTGTGAATCTATAAGAGTCTAGGGTGAAGTTCGCCATATTATGGAGGGTGCTCTAAGAGCAGTGCACAGCATACCCAGTCCGGTCCTCTGCACAGCTAGCACAAGTGGCCTAAAGTAACATGGCAACGAACTCGTGCAGTCAGTGAACAACCACCTGCTGTTTACGGAGTCGCAAGCTTCTTCATTCCACTAACTTAAAATAATGAATTAATGTGCAAAATCAACGGAAACGATTGGGACTGCACTAATTTAGGTGAAAATACGAGTACATGAGTACAAAATAGTCAAGCTTTTAATTTGTTCATTCTTGCTAGTTCAACATTTCGGAATATCGATTTACACATGCCAACGTGTTAGACACTTGACAAGTCTAGAATTGGCACAGTTTAACTATGTTGATCTAAAAAGCAGCGTGAGATGTTGAGTTGCGGTGACAGGGCTGCTTACGCCTTCGTGGTATGGCTTACATGTGTCAGTCTGACAAATCAGTAGATAATGCATTGCTTCATTTGCAGACCGGGAGTTTAGACTCAGCCAGTGTCAAGAACGTAGTAATTGCTTGAACTTCGTCTTGGTTTGGTATCTCTTTGGCGATGAGAAGAGCCTTAAGGGCCACCTCGTAAGCTTTGGACACATCACTGAGCAGAAAGTGGAGCATAGCCAGTGCGTGCAGGTTGCGTGCCCCCTTGGCACTGTCTTGCTTCAATACCCGCTCTCTGACCTCCCAGATCTCAGTCAGCATCTTCACGGCTTCAGCCGCCTGAGGCTCCTCGATACAGTCTTCCTCTGCACCCTCCGTTTCGCGGGAATTCTGCAAGCGGCCCTGGAGCATCTTGCTGAGGTGCGCATGCCAGATCTCGGTGACCTCAGCATAAAACGAATCAGCAACGTCTTCCTTCCTCTGTCGCAGGAAGATGTTAGCCATGTGGAAGTAGCCGGGAGCGGTGCGGATGTCGCCTGCGCCGTAGGCGCAGCTGCTGTAATAGATGTCGTTGGCAAAGTGTCGAAGGGCCTCCGTCATGTTTCCCTTGGAGAAAAAGAGTAGTGTGCCATGAATGCGGTGCAGCTTGGCCAGCAGCGTCGGACTGCAGTCGGGGTTCTTGAGTACGGTCCAGTCAGCGTGCGAGAGGTACTCCTCGGCCTGCGAGTAGACGCCCATCCCGGTGGCGGTCTCGGCGAGCAGCAGGTAGGCGGGCACCAGCTGCAGGGAGCGCAGGCCGTGGACCACGATACCGAAGCGCAGGGCGTGCATCGCGGCAGGCTGAGCCTGGCTGTAGCGCCCGGAAACAAGCAACCGCTCGGCCGCTTGCTGGCAGATGTCCAGCAGGTGCCGCCTGATCTGCAAGCACTTCTCGGCGCTACGCTGCCGCTCTGTCTCGCTGCAGAGCGCGGGCTTCGGGGCACGCAGGCGCACGAGTAGACTGCAGAGCTGCGGGTGGACGCTTTCGAAGTCGCTGCGCTGGTGCTCGGTCGAGCAGTAGTAGGTGACCCGGCAGTCTGGGCACAGCAGGAATGCCGGGGCCTGGCATAACTCGCACAGGAGACGCACCCCTTTGGGATTCGAGAGTGGGTTGACGCTCAGCATCGTACTCAGCTGTCGAGTCCTTTCGCACTGACCCGGTGTTAGCGCTCCATGTTTACAAGACGCCGGGCTTCGTTACCAAGGCAAAGAGAGCGACGTCATTTCCTTGGAAACGGTTAGGCGTTCCTAGAGTACGAAACTAGCACTGCGTCACTGAACTTCATTGATTTTCCCTGATAAGTCACGAGACGTACATGTATTTAAACACTGTGCGTGGCACCTGCAATTCATTTATTGGATAAATAGCAATAAAAAAAACACTGCATGTATTGATTCACACTACACACTGCTAAATATACATTTGATTGTAATGTATCCAAAAAATAACATTTGTGTTGTAATACAAAGTCCAATAGCCGAGTTTTACATTCTGTAGATTGTTTATTTAAGCTTAGTTAGAAGGTAAGTTCCAGGTAAGTAGATAGATGATAACAGATAGCCCCACCAGGAGCAGCATTCCTGCTGCTCATCCTGTGCACTCCAACTGACACAGCACTTCATCAGGCAACCATGAATTCTTTGACATCACCAAGCATTCAGCATTCCATTAACCACCCAGCACTCATCCTGGCCAAGCAGAGCAGTAGGGAAGATGCATATAAGGAAAAGGAGTGGCAACAGTTACGTTCTAACATATCCCCTTTCCTTAGGGAAACTGTTAACGCGGGATTACTGGTTACTAGTTACCTTACCAAATCCCAAACTATGTCGACTGAATGGTTGGTACCTGTCATTGAGTAAAAGGTAATCTTACAATAAATCAATCAATTTAAGAACTTACACCACTCTAAATGACCACTGACCAAATTTTAAGTTTCAAAGATTTAATATAAAGTCAAAGATAACTGAAGATACAAACTTCTCAAAATGAGATTAAGAAGATAAATCGGTATCACTATGAACATGAACTTTTTGAATAGTCTGAGTCTGAAAAACAGAATAATAAGTACAAGCTCGAAAACCATAAGGGTTGCCAAAATGGATACAAGTTGCAACCTCAAAGTCATTACAGAAAAGAAAATTAAGGTTAGTCTATCCCTACACTATACTGAGTGACATCCCTACTTAACAAGATCTTTACCCCCCTAGGTGTCAGCCGTGGTGACTTCCTAAGAAGATCACGCACTTCTCTTTGTCTCTTCTCTGATAATGGGTCTCTCCTGATCAGCCTATCTGCCTACCCATCCGCTTCCTTAGGCTCCCAAAATCATCTGCTCTGCTCTCCTCCCGGGTCGCTTTCCCTAATACCAAATCACATTTCCAATAGAAACGCCCCTTGGGACGCCCCTCACGTGGTACATCTTTGCGCGGTAAACTCCATGATGGTACTCTTGAAGACCCTCGTTATAGTTGACCTTGGTTCCCAGGCTTCTTCTCCAGTGCGCTGATACCCCCTGAAATTCCTGGAAACTCCTACAGGCCTGCGCCAAGCGCCACTGAACAAAGCCCCTTTCATTCTAGCTGATTAAGACCCTCGCACCTGCATACAGTCCGTCCTGCAGTGGGCCTCAAATTCCAGACTCCACCATATCTATAGGTCATAAAATATAAGCGAAGCTCTGTACTTGACACCTCTCGACTTCTCCTCTAACGAGCACATGGCACATCAAAGAGACATCACTATCAGTTCAGGCCTACTTGATTTACATGAAGCGGGTCCCTGCACTCTGAAAACATTTTACTTGATTTAAACAGCATTCTCAACTAGCATACGTTTCTAAAATAACACATCTATACAGCATAGATTTCAAACTTAGTTCGATAATACATTTGGAAGAACCACGTCAACCTTGTCTCACATTATTTTAGCAGCACGTTTAGATTTTCTGTGAATTGCCATGAGGCCTACACATTATACTGGTTTTGTAAAGTTCTATTCAACTCTAACATGATTCCTTTAACATGAGAACATGAGGTTTTCATATTCATCCCAAACATTTCTACATTAGCCTCACACAGTTATGATTATTGTTACTCTACTTAAACATTCTATGCATTTCACCACTGGATATAAGACACTCTGGTGCAAAGTACATGTTAACTAACTACGTGCTTGTAAATATGGTACACTTATACATTTTTTTCAAACTTGTGCTCTCTCAGTCCCCCCTTTGATGACCTTCAGGGGTCATCACCATCAAGACACTAAAAATGTAGAACCCTTCAAAGTGAAGTCGTGGCAGTGCCACCTCTTTTCATAGTTTCCAATGCTTTCAGACTCTTGTATTGAGTGTCCTGCATCGCTGTCAACTCTTCCTCCTGTTTCCTCATAATTCTCTGCAACCTATTTGCTCTATAACATTGATACAAACGCACCAATCCCCACAAAGTGATTACGCAAATCACAATTATGATGATGGGTTTCAGTATGTACCAAACAATACCCTTTCCTAAGTTGGCAAACCAACCTCCAACTTTACCCATTCCATGACCTACTTTTTCCCACACGTTTATCTTTGTCAGATCCTCAATTTCGTAGTGTATGGCAGTGATGTTTCGTATATACTTCTCTAGAGGTTTTGAATTGTCTGGAATGTAAGTGCAGCATTCCTGGACCTTCAAAGCCTTACAGACTCCTCCCTCTTTAGCTAACAGAACGTCTAAAGCAAGTCGGTTCTGAAGAACCATTGCCCTAATCGATTGCATCTCCCCTTCTATCAACATCAATGATCTTGCAGTACTGGCAGATAGCCTATCTACGACTGTAGCTAACCTCCTGATCTTAATGTCATTCAGTATCAGTCCTAAGAAAGGGAATGCAGCACCGAGTACATCTCCAACTACTTCTGCTGCACCCAGCCCTCTCTTCCACCTAGTTGGTATTTCTTTCTTTGTCGTTTCTAAATTCTCAACATGATATATTTTAGGGAAGACAACAGCCAGATAGCATGATCCGTACCAATTATCTGGTAGCTTCACATAGGCATTTCTTCCACATACAAAATATACATTTGGAATTGCTTGCATCCCCTTCAAAAAATCCTTAGAGTAATACTCCAGTTGAAAGGCATGTTCACAATTGACTTGACCTACATAAAAATTCTCATAATAGGAGTAACTCCTGTGTATGCACAGTTTCCCCCGTTTCTCCTTATCCAAAGCAATTGGACCAATACTACCTTTTCTTTGATGTGCCCTTTCCTCCTTGGTCCAATCGGTTTCCCATTGTCCTGATGCCTTCAAAATCTTCTGCCTCCTGTATCTAGTATCTACCTGTCCTATAAACTTTTTCTCAATTTCTGACACTTGACAAGTCAGATTGTTCCTTCGAGCATGTGAAGTATCTAACGTTTTCCATGGAATAAACCATTTGTGTAATCTGTCTTCGCTTTTGTAATAGTCCCATTTGTTCAAATGCTTGAAATTCGGGACCTCTGGCAATGTCGAGTCGAAATTCGAGAAATAATACTCAAATCCATCTCGTCCATAAAATATGCTCAACAACAAACTGCATGTGATTCCATATGTCAATGGAAGATGATGGTATCTGATACCCTCCTCCACAGAAGCTGGTAATTGCATACAAACGTAGCAATTCTTCACCTCCATGGCGTCAACGTATTCATAAAGCAATTTAGCATAAGCATTTGACCTGTAATTTCCCTGTGACTCATCCATGTGTAACCTTTTTACTTCTGCATCTAACAATGCTTTGTCTTTATCATTGATGTTTCCCTTATCATTAGCAATAGGAGTTCTCGGTGTTGACACTCCCTTGTCCTCCTTCACTGCAGCTGCATCCCTCTCGTGTCCCACTATGTATGAGACAATAACCACTAAAACTATAAGGGAAATCACCACTCCCAACAGTGTGCCAACTATACATTTTGCCCTGCGGTTCGGGTTGCCAGCCTCCATGTTCTCAAACAGTGTAGTTCTTGACTTTCTTCCAGCATTCACTTCTTCTCTTTCCTGAGCCAAAAGTCTTTCTTTCTCGCAATGTCTTTCTTTTGAACACTTGGAAGCTTGACAATTTATTTCCGCAAAAACAGTTCAAAGTCCCGTAGAAATTAGACAACCCTAGCCCTTCTCCATCCACTAAAAGGAAACCCCTACCACTTTTCTTCTTCCACTCGGCGCTAGGTTATCTTGCAACAAGTTTACAATTTCTCTTCAAAAGTCTTATTTTCATCTAAAGTTATGTATGGCTCAAGGAGGGACACTACGTCTTCATAAATGTCCATCCGAAGTATCATTCCCTCAGGTTCTGGGCAGTTCGTACCACAACATGGAAAGTCAACTGTTTCTAGGATTATTCTCCTTATTTCGCTTTGGACAAGTGGACGGACGAAATTGAGAGTTAACGTTTTTTCAATTTCTACTCCTGGTACTATCAGCTCTACATCCACAATCACAAAGGGGTCCGTTCTAATCAAGATCACTTTCTTCACCTTTCCAGTTCTGCGCCCCCTTGAAGACATTCGCAATATGGTATTAATCCACAACAATGAGCGCTCCTAGAATTTCTACTACTCGCTCAAGCATTTCCAAACGAAGAAGAGTTCCCTCCAATATTGGATATCGTGAACAGCAAACTGGAAACTCAACTGTCTCTAAAATCAATTTTCTTATTCCGCTCAGGAGAGGAGGATGAACGATGTTGAGTGTCAGCAACCTTTCGGTCTCCGCTCCTGGCAGTAGAAACCTTATTTGCACTGTGATGATCGGGTTAGTTCTGACCAGGTCCACTTCCCGGATCCTCCCGGTTCTGTGCCCCCCAGACATCTGCAACGAGGTAGGTCCAGTCGGGAGTAGAGTATCTTCTACTAGGCACTCGCACCCTCCTTGATCTTCTAAGGCCCTCCTCGGCTTGATCCTGGATATCTTCTTCTGGATCTGAGTCTTCGGATATAGGAGTAAGCGTTTCTTCCTGGGCCGACCTCAAACTTAGCCTTCTTCTCCTTGCTGGCCAAGTGGCAGCTCCAAGCCTTATTCTCCTATTCCTTGTCCTCTCACTTGGTTCTTGGTCGCTCTGATACGGATCTGAGTCTGAGTCGTATTCACTTCTGCTCTCTCCTTCAGTTGCGTCTTCCGTCTCACTGCCGTCCTGCCTTCGCTCTTCTTCTGAATCCGTTGCGTTCCCAACTTCTTCCGACACCTCCTCAGCTGCTGCAATCCCTTCTTGCGACCCTTCTTCCACTTCCGGGCTTTCGTCTGGGATAGGAGCTGTTCCTTCTAGAGGTGCTGGAACTCTTCGAGTATGGGATGCATGGATCCAATTTGGCAGCCCCCCGCACTTCACCGCGGTGTTCGTTATCAGGATTACCTGAAAGGGCCCACGCCAGCGAACATCTAGGCAGTTCTTCCGGACGTGTTTTTTAACCAACACCCAGTCCCCTGGGTTCAGGTCATGACACAGGTTCCTCGATGCTGGAACTTCAGCCGCATGCACCTGAAGGGACACAGAATGGATGGCGTCAGACAGTCCTTTACAATAATCCAAGATCAGATCATCTGTAATATTCAATAGGGCAGTAGTTGGAACTGTGGGAAGTCTCATGGCCCTCCCCATCAGAATCTCGTGGGGAGAGAGACCTGTCCTCCTGTCAGGTGTGCTGCGCATGCTCATGAGCACTAAAGGAAGAGCATCTGGCCAACTCAAAGATGTGGATGCCACTACTTTAGCCAATCTATTCTTCAATGTGCCATTCACTTGTTCCACAATTCCTGAAGCTTCTGGTCGATAACTACAATGCAGCTTTTGATCGATATTCAGTGTGGAGCACAACATCTTCACTATTTCGCTGTTAAAATGTTTTCCTCTGTCAGATTCCAAAGAGGCAGGCACCCCGAAGCGCGGTATCAACTCCCTGAGCAACAATTTAGCCACTGTGAGTGTATCGCACCTACGTGTAGGGTACGCTTCAACCCATCTGGAAAATACGCATACAATCACCAACACATACCGAAGGCGATTAACTCTTGGCATTTCGATGAAATCCAGTTGCATTCTATTGAAAGCCCCCCCCGACCTCCCAATGTGACTCAGTGTGACTGGTGTTCGCTTGCCTACGTTCAGTTGTTGGCAGGTAACACATCGCTTACATACTGATTCTGCTGCTATTCTAAATTTAGGGCAATACCAAGTTTGCCTAAACACTCTCATCATAGCATCCCTTCCTAGATGTACTGGACCATGTATTTCTCTCGCCATGGGATTAGCTAATTCTTCAGGTAACACAGCCCTCCCATCTGCTGAAACCCAAAAATCCATTTCGCTTCTCACGCAACCTGCTATTTCCCATGCCTTTTTCTCTGTTTCAGGTGCGTTCTCCTGCATTATTCTTAAATCCTCCCAAGTGTCTACAGTTTCTAACATCATACTTAATTCAGTCTTTTCTTCTGCACCTTCTATTTCCACCTTTGAGAAAGAATAATTTTGTTCCGCACAATAGCGTGCGACTTCATCAGCGTATCTGTTGCCTTGTGACACAAAATCTGTATTCTTAGTATGAGCTACACACTTTACTATTGCGATGTCAACTGGACCTTGTAATGCTTCTAACAACAGCCGCACAAATTCTCCATTTCGAATGGGCGAACCAGAGGAGGTCATGTAACCCCTCTGAGACCACAACTGCCCGAAATCGTGAACCACACCGAAACCATATTGGCTGTCCGTGTAGATGGTGACTCTCTTTCCGTTTCCTGCTATGCAGGCACGAGTTAGGGCAATAATTTCTGCTACCTGTGCGGAATGTACTCCTTCCAGGCAAGCGGCTTCCACAACTCCAGTAATAGTACAAACAGCATAAGCTGCTCTCAACCGACCAGTATCGTCTCTTAAACATGAGCCATCAACAAAATAAATTTCATCGGGGTCAGACAATGGCTCATCCACAATATCTGGTCTGGGTTTCGTGCATAGTTCAGTCACATCAAGGCAATCGTGGTCTTCACATCCTTCGCCTTCTATTACAGTAGGTAATGGCATCAAAGTGGCAGGATTCAAGACAGAGCATCTCCTAAGAGTCACGTTCTCCGCAGCAAGGATAACTTGCTCGTAGCGCGTGAGCCTACTATTGGTCAGATGCTGCGTCTTCGTCCTGGTCATTAGCAATTCAACTGAATGTGGTACATACACCACCACTGGATGTCCCATCACAATACTCTCGCTCCTTTCAATGCTGACACCCGTTGCAGCAACGGATTTGAGACATCCGGGCAGCGCTGCGACTACTGGATCTAATGTAGCCGAAAAATATGCAACTGGTCTACGGGCATTTCCGTGGGTCTGTGCCAAGACTGACAAAGCACATCCCTCTCTCTCACAGCAATAGAGTGAAAATGATTTATCGTAATCGGGCATTCCCAGAGCCGGAGCACGACATAAATCGTCTCTCAGCTGTAAAAACGCCACCAGACATTCTTCCTCCCATGGTACCGGATCACTCACCTCCTTGTGCGTCAGTTTCTGTAAGGGCTTTGCTTTCAGTGAAAAGTTAACTATCCACTGTCGGCATTAACCCACCATTCCTAGGAACATTCTAACTTCTCTCTGTGTTGTAGGCGCATTCATTTTCATTATCGCCTCAATCCTCTCCGGGGACACCTTACGTTTCCCTTTTTCTAACCTGTGCCCTAGATACTGTACTTCTGTCAAACAATACTTCAACTTGCTTGGAGATACCTTATGTCCATTTTCAGCTAAATGGTTCAGTAAGGCAATTGAGTCTGCTTTACAGGCTTCCTCTGTTTCTGACGCAACAAGTAGGTCATCTATGTACTGTACCAGAACCGAATTCTGTGGCAGTACTAGATTCTCAAGATTCTTCTTCAACAACTGATTAAAGATGGATGGGCTATCTGTGAATCCTTGTGGGATTCGACACCATGTTAAAACGCGATCTTCCATTTTAAAAGCAAAAAGATACCTGCTCTCTTCATCCAATGGGATTGAAAAGAAAGCCTGGCAAAGATCTATCACTGTAAACCATTCTGCTTGACATGGTATTTGAAACAGTATCACTGAAGGATTCGGTACCACGGGACAACATGAAACGACTATGTTGTTAATTTTTCGTAAATCCTGCACTATCCTGAATTTCCCGCTAGGTTTCTGCAAACCCATAATCGGGGAGTTACAAGGACTACCCACGATTTCTTTCAGAATTCCCTGTTGTATCATTGACTCGATCACAGGTTTTATTCCCGCAATCGTTTCCTGGGACAATTTGTATTGAGGCGTTCTTGGAAACTCAACATTTGGTTTTACCAGAATTTTTACCGGTTCTACCCCTTTAATCAATCCTATATCTTCTCCTGTGAAATCCCACACCTCTGACGCCACTGCATCTCTTAAATCTTGGGGAAGATCTTCTACAGTCAGAGTAGGATATAGTTCTACACAGGATTTTAAATTGGCCACCTTAAAAGTAGCATCATCGTCGGTAGTCTGTACCTCCACTCCTTGTGGGGTGCAGTATATGGTGCAGTTCAATTTGCACAACAAATCCCTTCCTAACAGACATACCGGACTCGAGTCACAAACCACAAACTGATGTTCGTTCATGTGGTTTCCAATTTTCACAGACACTGGTTCTGTCAAGGGACTAGTCATTCTTTTATTTGCGACTCCTACCACCTGAATAGTTTCCCCTGACATTGGCAAGTCTGGAACCACCGCTGATCTCAGAGTCGAACGAGTAGCCCCAGTATCCACTAAGAACGTAGTGGGACACCCTGCCACTTCTGCCTCAACAAATGGCCCTCTTTGATCCACTTCTAGGACTGCCCCGAGGGTACAGTCCTCTTCACTGCTCACACGTTGTCCTGTCAATGGATCAATGTAGTAACACTTTTCTTCCTCGATGAAGAGAGGCATCTGCTTAAAGACCTTACTCCCTGTCGCTACCTTCGGTGGCTGTGGGAACTGGGCCCGTGGGGCCGAAGTCCCCCCTTTGGCCACCTTGCCTCCTGGAACTGTCACCTTTGGAGTTGGGACTTCTTGAACCTGCTCTTCTACTTCTAGCTCTCCATTTTCGGGGTTAAAGGGACACTCGCGTCGCCAATGCCCCACCTGGTGACACTGATGGCACTTTGTCGTTTTCTTTAAAGTGGCAAAGTCTATCCTAGGTCTCTGCCCTTCTTCATTATCTTTGTTCTGACCGTTTGGTTTTCGTCCCATCCCCTGCTTCTGCTGGCCACCCTTCCCAGCGGACTGCATTTGCACCACCATCAATTTCTCCTTTAGATTCTTGGCTTTAGAATCTATCTCGTCACTACAGTACCTCGCATAACGTAAAATCTCATCTAGTGGTTTGTTCTGCCAACAGATTAAATGTTGCTGTATCATCAAACAAATATCAGGTCTCAACCCCAAGACAAACTTTGACACAAACTGCCCTATATCTTTGGGATCCATTACATCTAGTCCACTGTATTGCTTGAATGTTTTCAATAATCTTTCATAAAACTCGTGAACTGTCTCCTTGGGTTCCTGCCTTGTTCGGTCTATTTTCACCCAATCTATGTCCTGTGGTGGTACCTTATCTTTCAGCCATGCTATTACCCTTTCATACTTTCGCATGACAATCTCGGACGGTCCATTAGTCCGAGCATCCCTCACTGGTTCAGTATTTGGCCATTCAACACTAGTCTTGCACGGGGTCCACAAATCAGATGGGACCACGATGTCAAACAACGTGTTCAAATCTATCCACAGTACTTTCGAGATTTTGACAAACCTCTCTACCTGTTTATACCATTCTACTGGATTGTCCCTCAACTTCGGAAATGAGTTGGTAAATGCAGCTAAGTCTCCTCTACTCCAGGGCACATGTACATAATTTCCATTTGATATTTCTCGCAAAGGGAATGCCTCCATCTGCATTACCCTTCCCTCAGGGGTCATCACATTTGTACTTCGCCTAACTGTGCCCTTTTTCGACCACCTTTCTTCCCATTTGTCCAATTCTCTCCACACTCTTATCCCTGATACCAGCTCTCTTATGTGTGTTTTTGTTCCAGTAGTTCTCTTCTCATCTAGATCCTGGTCTGCGTACTGTAATCTGTGGTTACTCTGTAATGCCCTTGTCCTAGATAAATCCACGGCATACCTGTCTGCCAAATCAGTCAGTTTCTCATGAAACGCTCTAGCTTTCCTAGTAATATCCTTTGCCATGAACAATAACTCATCCTGTTCATACAATTCTATCCTTTCCAAAGGTAATGTTCCATCTATTATCTCGTCAACATCTGATTTTAAACTAGTAACATCAAGCCTTTTTGCCTTAATTTCAGCTTTCAAGACACTCAATTTAGCTCCTCCATCCGCATCTCTCCCATCCCAGCTCCGAGATCTACATTTAGGTATTGGTGAATTATAGGGAGTCCTCCCCTGTTCCCATCTCTCTAGGTCCCATGCCTTTCCATCTTCTCGGGGTGGGTGGTGAAACACTCCTTCATGCCTCCTAGCCTCTCTCTCCCCATCCTGGCTAGTTTCACGGGATGCAGGGCAAGATGTTCCATTACTCCCTCTTTCTTCCTCATGCATCTGTGACCTCCGATCACTCGATGTATGACGTGACCTTTCACTGTTCCCTCTTTGCCAGTGCTGTACATTTTCCCCAGGTGCGTGTGAGTGATGAGTGCACCTAAACCTATCTCTGTACTCTTGCGTTCTTTGGTCTCCCTCTGTTTGCGTGAGGCGAGACACCTCCTCACACTCCATACTCCTCGTATTCTGTTCCTGCTGTTCTCTCTGATTTGTAGGACATGCATCCCCTCTATTCTCGGGACTTCGGCCTTCCCGACCCTGACTGCTTTCGCTGGCCCCACAGTGAGATACAGTCCCGTTACCCCTGCTTTCCCACTCTGGTTCCGTTCTTGTCCTGTTACTCAGGGATACTGTGGACCCGTCCCATTCCCTCAAATCAGCTCTTAATTCTGAATAGGGTCTTGGCCGCGGTCCCCTTAGATCCATTGGTCCTCTCGGACCTCCCTGTTCTGAATTGGGACCGACAGTTGTGTCTAGTGGGGTATTCCATGTTACCGATCCTGGCAATTGCTTCCATGCATTTGTCACGTTATTCCTCCTTTCCATCTCGATCCTTTCTCTATCCAATTGCCTCTGTTGTTCCTCTCTATCTCTCTCAGGGTTATAGATCGAAACTATGGGTCCTATGGTAACAGGCACTTGAAGAGCATCTGGCAATCCAAAGGACTCAACCCTTTCGCTGGCTGGCGTTTTCTGCACCACAAACCTTCCCACTACACTCTGTGCTGTACTAGGTTGAGGTGTCTCCCCACCTTTGATAGGTGTCCATTCCGATATAGGGAGTGGTGTATACCCCTCTATGGCATTCCCATCTTCCCTTGCAAGCCCTCTATCTTCAATTTCCTCTACTCTCGGAGGTGGTCTATCCATTAACAATCTATTTATCAGATTGTCTTCCGACTCGCTTTCCTCGTCTTCTTCCATGAGGTTTCCTCCTCCTGCCACCTCCCTCATCGGATACATTTTTTCCACCTCAATAACCTGTACCCTCCACCGCTTTGCTTCCTCATCCCATTTAGAATCTCGCACTGCTCTTACCGATCGCGTCAGTCTTTGTTGACGCCTGTTCAAATTTCTGTCGTGTGCCGCCCTAATCCATGCATTAAGGGCCTCAAACTGTGTAGGTCTAGGTGAGGGTTTCAATGAGGACATGGTTGCTTTTAGCCGATGTAACACCTCTAGCTTAAACGTTCCGTACTTCGGGAACTGCATTTCCTCATTCCCTTCCGTAAGCTTATTCCAAGCCCCAATCCATAATATCGTATGCAGCCCCACATTCGTTGCCATATAATGAGCTGGTGTACCCTCCGGCGGAGCCTCTTCCCCGTAATAATGTTCACTTCGTTTACGTTTAAAAATCCCTTTCAAACACTTAAAACACTTCATGATTTCGCTCTTTCTCCGCGTTTATTTACTTCCTGATGACAATCCACCAATCTCAGCCCCGTTCACACTAACTGGCCTATCCGTACGCGACTTTCCTCCGACGTCACTCTAGCCGCCCAACCAGAGCGCGGCTCTAGCTAACGTCACACCAACCGCTCAATCACAGCGCGGCTCTAGCCGACGTCACCCGTCCCCCTTCGCAGCAGTTCCCCTCCTTACTCAGCTCGTCTCCTCGGTCATGCACGCGTCCCATTCATACTCTGAAAAATGATTACTTCCGTCCAAGCGATCACCTTTCTTGACTGTACGCCCACAGTCTTTCTCTGTAGTTGTCACCTTAGCTTGGCGAAATGTCTTTCCGTTTACTTCCAGACGATCGCCCTCTCCGATAGGTTACTCACACACAGTAACTTTCGACCAGCGTCCGTTACTCATACGCTCACTCTTACACTCCCCCTATCTTGGATCCACGGCGGTCAATGGTACCTCGTGACCTCCGTACTATGGTCGACAACTACCCTGGATGTTCGATACACCCAAAACCACTTAAGCTCTGGCCTGAACTTAAGATTTCACCAGTTCACCCGTTTACCAGGTAACCAGCTTACCAGGTTGCGCGCGCTCACAACCTTCTCTCATTCACACTACAGGCATTCAACTCCGCAAGACATTACAATACAAATACAACACAAAACACCGCAATCTGTTCACGCATGACCCTTTTTATACTCACTCTCCGATACTGCTGCTTTTCTCGCACCGTCTGCACCTTTCGGCACACGATTCTTCCGCTGCTCGTCTCTCGACGTCTAGGGGCCTTGGGGTAAACTAACCTCTCTAGATTACCTTCCTCAAGAAGATAACCATCCTCACTCTGCTACCAACTGTTAACGCGGGATTACTGGTTACTAGTTACCTTACCAAATCCCAAACTATGTCGACTGAATCGTTGGTACCTGTCATTGAGTAAAAGGTAATCTTACAATAAATCAATCAATTTAAGAACTTACACCACTCTAAATGACCACTGACCAAATTTTAAGTTTCAAAGATTTAATATAAAGTCAAAGATAACTGAAGATACAAACTTCTCAAAATGAGATTAAGAAGATAAATCGGTATCACTATGAACATGAACTTTTTGAATAGTCTGAGTCTGAAAAACAGAATAATAAGTACAAGCTCGAAAACCATAAGGGTTGCCAAAATGGATACAAGTTGCAACCTCAAAGTCATTACAGAAAAGAAAATTAAGGTTAGTCTATCCCTACACTATACTGAGTGACATCCCTACTTAACAAGATCTTTACCCCCCTAGGTGTCAGCCGTGGTGACTTCCTAAGAAGATCACGCACTTCTCTTTGTCTCTTCTCTGATAATGGGTCTCTCCTGATCAGCCTATCTGCCTACCCATCCGCTTCCTTAGGCTCCCAAAATCATCTGCTCTGCTCTCCTCCCGGGTCGCTTTCCCTAATACCAAATCACATTTCCAATAGAAACGCCCCTTGGGACGCCCCTCACGTGGTACATCTTTGCGCGGTAAACTCCATGATGGTACTCTTGAAGACCCTCGTTATAGTTGACCTTGGTTCCCAGGCTTCTTCTCCAGTGCGCTGATACCCCCTGAAATTCCTGGAAACTCCTACAGGCCTGCGCCAAGCGCCACTGAACAAAGCCCCTTTCATTCTAGCTGATTAAGACCCTCGCACCTGCATACAGTCCGTCCTGCAGTGGGCCTCAAATTCCAGACTCCACCATATCTATAGGTCATAAAATATAAGCGAAGCTCTGTACTTGACACCTCTCGACTTCTCCTCTAACGAGCACATGGCACATCAAAGAGACATCACTATCAGTTCAGGCCTACTTGATTTACATGAAGCGGGTCCCTGCACTCTGAAAACATTTTACTTGATTTAAACAGCATTCTCAACTAGCATACGTTTCTAAAATAACACATCTATAAAGCATAGATTTCAAACTTAGTTCGATAATACATTTGGAAGAACCACGTCAACCTTGTCTCACATTATTTTAGCAGCACGTTTAGATTTTCTGTGAATTGCCATGAGGCCTACACATTATACTGGTTTTGTAAAGTTCTATTCAACTCTAACATGATTCCTTTAACATGAGAACATGAGGTTTTCATATTCATCCCAAACATTTCTACATTAGCCTCACACAGTTATGATTATTGTTACTCTACTTAAACATTCTATGCATTTCACCACTGGATATAAGACACTCTGGTGCAAAGTACATGTTAACTAACTACGTGCTTGTAAATATGGTACACTTATACATTTTTTTCAAACTTGTGCTCTCTCAAAACCATAAAGAGAAATCATGCAAAGAACAGAAACATGCATATAACCCAAAAGGAAAAAAATAGAAGATAAAGTTACATTGCCAAATCATTAAATACATTCAATTTGGGGCGTGGCCTGAGGGGTCAAGATGGTGGTAGCACTCTGGGCCATTAGGATGGCGGGCGGGCTTTGCCCGCCCGCCACCCTATCGGGAAACGGGATCGCCCGCCTCGAGGGTCCCGAAATGTGCATTAGGATGCGCCCACCACACAGGCGGGCGCATCCTGTATTGTTGCCATTGCGGCGGGCGGAGCAGTAATCTCCGCCCGCCACCTTGTTAAACGTGCACGTTGTGCATTTCTAAGTGCAACATGACAGGCACCGCGCGGTGCCTGCCATGATGCACTTTGAAATGCGGGGGGTACCATAGGTACCCCCCATGTGCAACCCCCCAAGCCAGTGACTCCCAGGGGGCCCGCAACGGGCCCCCGCAGGGAGTCTCCGCATGCCTGCCGCCACGGAAATGCATTGGTGTAAGCCCATTGTAATATGGCGGGCGGTGTCTAACAGACACCGCCACCATGTTACTCGTTTTCTGCCCCGGCCGCCAGGCGACCGGGGCGGTAAACATGCGGGCGGTGTTTCTCACCGCCGCGGTCCACCCCGCCATACTAATATGGCGGGGGGGGATTTGGGCTGTGGATGTCGGGCGGATTTCCTCCACCAGGCTGGCGGTAGCCACCGCCAGCCTGGCGGAGGAAATCCGCCCGACATCCTAATGGACCCCTAAGAGTGTTCTGGACCCCCCATCCATCATCCGCCCTTCATCCGTCTTTAGCAGCTGTCCTCGACGAGCAGCCCCGGTGTTCCTGGATTCCCCTGGCTGCCCTACACACCCTGGTGGCACGGGGTGCCTCCCCGAGACCTGGCTGCGCCTCCGCCGGCTCGATCCTTCCTGGCCGCGAGGTTCGCAATATGGCGGCCCCCATCTAAGCAGCGAGGCGGCCTGGCGCTGTGAGCCCCGGCTGGCGCTTCCCGGCTGTTTGACAGGCTCTCCGCCCCCGCCGGGTGAGTGGAGCCGCTGCAGTGTCCTGTTCTCCGCTGAGGCCCACCCCACCAGACACGAAGCCCTCCCCGGGGCCGCTGTACCGGACATGCGGCAATTGCGGCGGCCCCCCACGGGCTGCTGGGCCGGTGAGGGACTCCCGGTGAGGCTGACCCCGGATCCACCGTGGCTTCGGCCGGCCCTGCCCCCGCGGCTTGCGGGGACCGGGGGTTGCTGCTGGCCCTAAAAAGAAAAGAGACACTTGACTCGGAGTGGAGGGCTCCCCTTTAGCCTCGCCCATGTGCAGGACGAGTGAGCTGGGAGGCCTGGGAGCCCCGAGAGCACCACCTGCAGTAGCGCCCCCCCCGCGGACGCCTTGTCTGGGCCGTTGATACGCCGTGAGAGCCTGCAAATCTGACCTGGCAACCGGCGCGACATTGCCGTATTGGGAGATCCTGCCCTGCGACCTGAGGCGGCCGGGGGCTGTCGCGTTCCCACAGAGGTGAGGAGAGGCCTAGGGTGGGGCAGAGGGCTCCCCATTGGCCTCGCCTGTGTGTTGCCTGAGCAGGCTGGGAGGCCTGGGAGCCCTGGGCGCACGGTGGTGGAGACAGCCCCCCGCCCGACTACTGACCGGCCCTCCCCACCCGCACACTGACCGCCCCCCCACCCACCCACTGACCGGCCCCCGGCTACTTCCCCCGCCGCCTTGGGGCCCTGGGGGTGTCGAGCCGATTGGTGCGTCGGACCGGCCAGATGCCTGCCTCCCAGACCTGCTTCCCACGGGCCTGGAAGCCCAGGGGCGCCTCGCCCGCCCACCATCGCTGTTTCTGAACCTTCTTTGCCCAATCACAGAAGCTTTGGCGGTTTGGGGGGTTCTGGCAGGCGCCGGGGCCCGCGGACCGCATCGTTGAGGCCCGCTCCGCTTCATTGGAGACTGCCCGAGGCCGATGCTAACCAGCACCTCGCCCTGCATGGTTGCCGGTTCACCGCTGCAGGAGGAGCGACACCCCCTCTTCCTCCCCCCTGTCTCCTGGTTCCCTGGACCTTCCCGCCCGTGCCGCCCGAGGGAGCCTGGAGGCCTGCGGCCTACGGCGGGTCTACCGCGCCATCACCAGACCCCGGAGACTCGGAATCCTCTGGGAAGCCGGGAAGCCTGACCCTTTGGGGTGAGCTCCCGAGACTACATCATCCCCTACACGCCGACATCCGGCCCACTGCGACCATGGGCAGGGGGAAGACCACACAGACTCCGGTTCCTCCGACCCAGATGCGCATGGATCAATTCACTAAACTTGGCCATGAATCCAGTGCCGGCCCCCCGCCTCCGCCCGGGGCTGAGGGGGGGGGGGGATTTGTCCACAATCCTCCAGGCGATCAGCACATCCCAGGCCTCCATGGAAAGCAGGATTGGGGAGGTGAGGGTGGATGTGGCCCTAATCCGACAGGACCTCCGAAACGCCACGACGCGAATCACTGAAGCAGAATCTCGTATCTCCACAGCGGAGGATGACCTGACCATCCTGAAGACTCAGGTGGCCCGTCTTCAGACGCTGACGTCGGAGCTCCATCACAGGGCAGAGGATGCGAAAACCGGGCTTGCAGGAACAACTTGCGCCTCCTGGGATTTCCGGAGGGAGTGGAGAAGGGTGCCACCGCTGTCTTCCTCGAAACCTGGATCCGCTCCTGGATGCCTGCGGAGAAGATCTCCCCCTGGTTCGCGATAGAACGGGCCCATTGCTCCCTTGTGCCCAAACCACCTCCTGGAGCCCCTGCACGGCCCTTCATTATTCGTATCTTCAATTTCCGGGACAGGGACGCCATCCTGGGGGCTGCCAGACACCTAGGCCCCCTGCTTTTCCAGAACTCTAAAATAATGATTTTCCCGGACTACCCCAGAGAGGTCCAATCCCAGCGTAGGTCTTACGACGAGGTCAAGCAAAAGCTTAGGGCGCTGGGGCTGCGCTACGGTCTCCTCTTCCCGGCTCGCCTTAAGGTCCTTTTCCAAGACAAGACTTTCTTCTTCGACAGCCCACAAGCGGCATGGACCTGGCTTACGGAGGAGCGTCCCCTTCCGCCCGGGCGGGCCACAACCCCTGTCCGAAGGCCCACAACCCACCTAAACCACAAGGTCCCCAAGCCACGGCGGCGCCGAACCAGATCCCGTAGGCGGGGCCGCCGTCGAGAAGAGGCCTCTCACTCATCGGGGGGGGATCCTGGTGGTCCCCTTCTCCGCTCACAGATCAGGGCGCCCCCCCTCTGCTGTGTCCTCCTCCTTGGCCATCGTCGATGGGGCCTCTGAGTCGAGTGCGAGCCTACGGAAGGCAGGATCGGACTCAGACTTATCCGGCAGCCCTGTGATCCGTGGAACCCCAAAGGATGCAGAGGCCTGAACCTGTGCCACTTGAGATCTGGGCTGAATCCGACCTGCCGGGCCTTCCCTGACCAGCCGCCTGGGCCTTGCTCACCGCCTGGAGAACTGGCTGCCGGGAGGTTCCCCGTGGGGGAAGGAACCCGGACTGTCTAAGCTCTCTTCCCTTGTGCTCTTGTTCTGTCCTCTTTTTCCTCCTTGCATCACATCCTTTCTGTTATTTGAGAGACTGTTGCTGATATCCTGAAGTACACTCACCTTTGAAGTTCTAGTGTTTAAAGCTGTTGGCATTTATCCGGCGATATGGAGGGGGGTCCTCCTTAGCAAGCTCTTGACTGGTGCTACTGCTCCCTACTAACCGTTTTAAGTTTAGTACCTTCCCCTAGCGGGGGGTTTTCTTGGTTGGTTGGACTTTGGGGTGACAGATGCTTCCTGTTTCGAAGTGTAGGGTGGGGGAGTTGGGGGTACCGGGGGGGGGTAGTCCGTTGGCTCCTATCGGTTTATGGTTTCCAGCCGCCTACGGGCCGCTTTTTAGTTTAGCTCTATTTAGCCGCTCCTCGGCCATTGTTGGTGCTGCCTGCGGGTGGTTGGTTGCAGCTCTTCCTCTTGACGTAATGTGGTGGGTTGGTCCACTCCTGACACATACCTCCTGTTGCCCAATACTTTGTTATTTTTTGCTGCCTACGGGCCGCCACGGGGGGTGGCTGCGGGCGGTCGCCCCCCATCCCCTGCTCCCTGCTTGGACCTCCAGTGCCCCTGCTCCGCTAACTAGTCTCCATAGTCTCCTCCTGCCTCGGTGCGGCGCTGCTGGCCCTCTCTTCCCGGGTGCGCTCCCTGACGGTCCCGCACTCCCCTACATCCTCTCCTCCCTTAATGGCGTACACACTGATTAGACCCCTCCACGTTCTCTCCTGGAACGTTAATGGTCTCCTCGACCATATTAAGCGCACGGCCATTCTCTGGGTGGCCCACCACCACGCTGCAGACGTCCTCCTTCTCCAAGAGACCCTCCTCTTAGGCACCCTATGCAACTTCCTGGCCTGATACGGCTTTGCGATGGTCTGGCACTCTGGGTTTCAGCGCGGATCCCGAGGGGTAGCAAAGCTGCTCAGGAGAGGCCTCCCCTTTACCCTGGCTAGGGCATACACTGACCCACAGGGGCGATACGTGGCGATATCGGGCATGGTGGAGGGCTGCCCTCTAAATATCCCGAATCTCTACATCCCGCCCTCCCTCCTGTCCTTGACGCTTCAGTGCCTTACACAAGTTCTTTCCTCCCTCCAGCACGGCCTCACGTGGTAGGAGGCAACTTTAACGCCGTCATGCAGCCTCAACGAGACACAACGGGTACTCTGTCTGCGATCCGGAGCTCTGGGGCTCTGCGATGTATGGCGAGTCTGGAATCCCCGCAAAGCACAATACACCCACACATCGGCCTCCCACCATACCCACTCCCGCATTGACCTTCACTTGCTCCCGGCCACTGACTGCCATCTGGTCTCGGGAGCGCTTATTTTGCCATGGGGATTGTCCGATCACTCCCCCATCTCCCTCCGACTTGGCTCTGCCCCAACGGGCCTGAGGGCGGTCTGGCGTCCCAACGCTTGCTTCCTGCAGGACCACACACTGGTGGACACGCTGGGACAGGAGCTAACCCACTACTTTTCTACCAATGAGGGTTCAGTTCCCTCGCCGGGGACCCGGTGGGAGGCTGACAAGGCGGTGATTCGTGGGGTGGCGAGGGGGCTTGTCCGTGCCAAGTGGACGGACTAACTGGCCCGGCTCGCAGAGTTGGAGTCCCGGGCTGCCCGACTGGAGGCAGAGCAAACTTCCGCTGGGCGTGCGGACCCCACCCGGCAATTGGCGCTGGTTCAGGAAGAAATCCGCCCGATCTCACTGGACTCGGCCCAAATAAGGTGGCGATCGTCGGTGGCGCGGTTGTATGGCTGGGGGGACAAAAATGGCAAACTCCTCCATAACCTGGTCTCCTATCCCAAAATCCACCGCATTATTCCGGAAGTCCGTGCACAGGACGGCACCCTCCAGGTAACCTCCGCGGCCATAGCCGGAACCTTTGCAGACTTTTATGCATGCCTCTACGTGGCGCGACCGGCAGACACGCCCCTAACCACCCTCCTGAACGGTGCTGGTGTCCGGCTCCCCTCTCTTGCTCCTGAATCAGCAGAGGCCCTGGAGAAGCCCTTCACCTTGGGCGAGGTTCTGGAGGCCATCCCCCTTCTTCACCCTGGCAAGATGCCTGGCCCGGACGGGTATCCGCAGGAGTACTACGCTGCCTTTCGGGATATCCTGGCTCCCTGACTTTTGGGCCTCTTCCGACATGTGGCGGAGAATGGCTTCTTCCCCCCCGAATCGTACCTGGCCACGATTGTGGTCATCCCTAAGACCCAGCTGCCCTCCACGAGCTGCGTGGACTTCCGTCCAATCTCACTTATCAATACCGAGATCAAGCTATTTGCCACGAAACTGGCCCAGAGGCTTAAGCCCCTTCTGCAGGATCTGGTACACCCTGATCAATGCGGTTTTATGCCGGCTAGGGGCACCCGTCACTGCATCCGTCGCCTTCACTTGGCCCTGGCGCACCGTAGCCACCTGTCCCCATATCTGGCCCTCCTCTTTCTGGACTTTGAGAAGGCCTTCCACACGGTGGGCTGGGTCTATTTGCAAGATGTGCTGGAGGCGATGGGCTTTGGCCTGTTGTTTCACCGTTTCATCAGGGTCCTCTAAGCCAATCATAGGGTCCGGGTGCTGGTCAATGGGACACTCTCTGAGGCCTTTCTGATCTGCAGAGGCATGCGCCAAAGGTGTCCCCTCTCCCCACTCCTGTTCGCGCTAGCGATGAATCCCCTGGCGACGCTCATCCGGCAGGACCCTCTCATCCTGGGGTGGACCTGGAACGAGAGCCACGTAGACAAAATCACCCTCTACGCTGACGACGTGCTCCTATACCTGGCAGACCCAGCGAGTTCGGGCCCCAGATGCCTGCAAATCCTTGCTGACATCGAAAGGGCCACACTGGTCCCGCTGCATCCTTCTAGGGAATGCTACGACTGGCAGTCGTCTATTCCCCTCAGACACCATTTGGTTAAATACCTTGGGATATGGGTGGCCCTCCTGCCGGAACTAGAGTGGGCACTGAACATCACACCCCTGGTGACCCGGATGAGGGCAGATCTTAAAAAATGGCAAACCCTTCCCCTCAACCCCCTAGGACGAAGCGCTCTGTTCAAAATGATGCTCATCCCCCGCTTTCTCTACATTCTACAAAATATCTCCATCCCCTTTCTCGCACCTGGTTCCGCGAGCTCAACGGGACCTTATCCCGATTCCTGTGGGGTGGCGGACAACCGCGGATTTCCCTGACGCACAGCCGCATCCCCCCTTCGATGGGGGCTTAGGGGTGACCCACCTTTACCTCTACTATCTTGCCACCAAACTGATAGTCATCCACGATTGGTACGCGGGCGGCTGGCCCGACCCAGTGTACCACGTGGAGCTTGGGACTACGGACTTCCCACAGATCCAGGCGTTCCTATACGGATGCCCGGGGCCGCAGACCATAGCGCCAATCACTAGAACGGGCCTCCTGGCCTGGCGCACCGCCCTGCGCCACGCGAGGTGGGACCGTAAACTCACTCGTCAGACGCCGCTTTGGCACGGTACCTGGCTCCGGGAGGTTTCGTCCTTGAACGGATTCCGTCGCTGGGATCTAATTGGCATCTCGGTCCTTGGAGACGTCTGGGTGGGGGACCATATCTGCGCCTTTGCAGACCTACAGCAGCGCCACGCCCTTCCACACACCCAGCACTTTCGATATCTGCAGCTGCGCCACGCTGTCCATGCACATCTCCCCTCACCAGTTACCCTCCCAGGGTTCAGCCCGCTAGAAGCTCAAGTGATGATGGGGAATCTGGGCAAGGGAGGAGTGTCGCGCATCTATCGCTCCCTAGTGAATAACGGCACTGCGTCCTTAGACAACCTGCGCGCTCGATGGGAGGGTTGGGTGGTCCCCCTAGAAGAGGCGGACTGGAGAGACGTCCTTATGGCTCCACGAACCCTGACCACGTCCTCCAGGCTACACCTGGTGCAGATATACTACCTACACGCGGCTTATCTCACCCCGGAGCGACTCTTCCGTGCCCACTTGCGACCCTCCTCAGACTGCCTGAAATGTGGCTCATCCCCTGCTGACTTTTACCACATGCTGTGGCTCTGCCCGGTGCTGGAGAGGTTCTGGAGGTGGGTGGAGCGGGAGCTCACGCAAGTCCTGGGTTGGGAGGTCCCCCATGACCTGCTGCGGATGCTGCTGGGGATCTTTGATGGCCTGGACTGTTCCAGGATGGATAAGCGCCTACTGGGGACGGCGGTGGCTGTGGCCAAAAGGGACATAGCGTTGTACTGGTCGCGAGCCGTTGCACCTACTGTGGGGGGATGGAGGAGGGGGGTGGATTGGTGCGGCACCCAAGAGGAGGCCCTGTTTGAATCCCGTGGCTCTCCAGAATTGTTCCACAAAATATGTGGGAAATGGTTCAACATGATCCCGCCATGAGTTTAGTTATACTGAATGTCTTAAGCTTCGCCATTACTGTCATTCAGGATGAGCTGCTGGACTGGATTGGACTGACCCTGCCTATATGTCTTGTTGACTCAGATCCCCTGCATATGTTGATTTGTGAGCTGCAACCAATGAATTCTTTTTTGCTGTTTTATATACCCAATAAAGTTTATTATCAAAAAAAAATACATTCAATTCACAAATGATTGATATAACATTCCTAATGTATATATGCATTAAAATCACAAAAAGAATTGACAAAGCATTTCTGAAGCAAACATCAACTCCTAAAGCAATCAACACCTCCTGAATCAATTAAATGCATTACGATCTACCCCATCCCCCTTCGTTGGGAAACATAGAGCTGGAAGCATACAGAGACCAAAGAGGAGAAGCGTAACACACACAACACACTCTGTACCTCTGACCCAACAAGAATCTCAGGCAACATGCTTCATTAACAAATACACACACCTGCGACACAACACTCGGTAAGATCCACTCAGCACTGAGGTTTACCCAACCTCACAACTCTGTACTAGGGTGTTCATAACCCCATAACCCTGTAATAGTGTACTTACCACCCTACAACTCTGTACTAGGGTACTCCCAACACTACAACTCCGCACTGGGGTACTCACAATCCCACAACTTTATACTAGGGTACTCACCACTCTACAACTCTGCACTAGGGTACTCACCACCCTACAACTCTATACTAGGGTACTCACAACCCTACTACTCTAATAGGGTACTCACCACCCCACAACTCCATTCTAAGGTAATTACAACCCTACGACTAAAAACAGGAACACAAAAGCTCATCACATGCACACCATTATTAAAACACAGGACCACGTATGAGACTCTATAATCATTGAAAAAGAGTAAATTCAACTCACATTTAGCATAAACCTAAGCAGGAAAACCAGAATGGCATACACCCCCATACATCACCATATAACGTAAACAATAACCATGCTCACCAATAATAAGACTAGCACACATCAACATGGACAGAAACTGCTTATGGCATGAAATAAACATTGCAGCATCATGACGACAGAAATAAAAAAATAAACATAATAAAACATCAGCAAACTAGGGCAAGTTTAGGCAGTCACAAAATATATTTCAAATTGCCCTGGTGAGCGATCCCTCACCTGAGAAACAAAACACCACCCCTCTTCTAATCTTAAGTATTGTGCAAGAGTGTCAATGTTCCCTTATCTTCTGTTCCCCTGTCAAGTCTGCACCTCACTGCACATGTTCAAGTTCACAAATCCTTATCTCGATTAGCAGATGGAATAAAGGCTGCCTCACAACAGAAATCTGCTCCCCCTCATGCTTCCGATGCATGCCGCACACCACTTCCTGAATTCTTAGAGCAAGCGGTGCATGGACAGATACGCAGTCTAATTGGTGACCTCCCAGCAGTCATCCCGGTGATGATGCGCTTCCTTCATTGTCTCGCAACTTCACCAAGCGCGAAGGACCACCGCCAAGTGACGATTGTTGCTGACTCTTGCAGAGTGCATCACACTGCTCGCAGCGAAGACTCGGGGTGGCAGCAGAAGAAGTCACATCCATGACGCAGGGCTGCGCACATGGGCATTTTCAAAGGCCGCCTCACATCATGGTAAGTGGACACAAGCCACACATTAAGAGAGGTTGGCCTAACAGCTAAGGCGCTCGACCTCGGACCTGGGGATCTGGGTTCGAGTCTCGGTAACGACGCCAAAAACCCCCTGTGATTCTGGGCAAATCACTTAATCTCCCCGTGCCTAAAATGAAAGTGTGTCCTCATGTAACGTAACTGGTGCTATGTAAAGCGCTCTGATAACTGATTCGGTTCGGTTCTAGTTCGCGCTATATAAAACTGCAAAAACTGCAAAAAAAAAACTGCAAAAATTAATGGCAGTCATTTGAATCCTGTAAAATCCAATGGGAAAAAGGCATGCACTCCGCACTACAAGCCAAAGTCAGAGTTAGGATGCCCCCACAGCCTTGCAGAACTCACTGTAATTAATAATGCCCACTGTACCTTTACCATTAGTAAAACTCACACAGATGATGGACAGAATGCAGAGAAAATAAAACATTCACCCCAGTCAATAGACTGGGGCCAGATCCATTGTTCTTTTGCTTACCATGCCAACCAAGTTTAGACCCAGCCACATGCAAATCAGTCTTGACCCTGTGCCTTATGGGACCAGTCCAGCCCGATCTTCCAAGCCAGGTCCTCTCTAGACCAGAAACAAGCATTCTGGGACCGGTTTTGAGGCATCAACCCTCATCAGACAGGCTAGCTTGAATCATGTGACACAGTGAGCCCTGGACTCACGTCTGGACATACCCAGCGCACGTATGGCAAGAAAACAAAAGACACACAGATGACGGACGGAATGCAGATCAAATCAAACATTCACCTCAGTCAATAGATCTGGGTTAAATCTATTATTATTTTGGTCACCATGCCACCCCACTTGTTCTTTAGCTCACTTCGCAACCCCAGTTCAGACCCAGCCATATGCAAATCAGTCATGACACTTTCACATGGGAACAGTCCAGCTCAAACTGCCAAGCCACATTCTCCCTGGACCGGACACAAGCATCCTGGGTCCTGTTTCAGGGCATCACCCACATCAGCCAGGCTTGCTTGAATCCTGTGACACAGTGACACCGGGACCCACGACTGGGCATACCCGGCGCACTTAGGTCGAGAAACCAAAAGATACACAGATGATAGACCGAATGCAGAGCAAATCAAACATTCACCCCTATTCAATAGATCTGGGTTAAATCCATCATTCTTTTGCTCACCATGTCATCTCACCCTCGACCCAGCCATATGCAAATCAGTCTTGACCCTGTGCCTCATGGGAACAGTGCAGTATGAACTGTCAAACCATATCCTCCCTGGACCACAAACAAGCGTCCTGGGATTGGTTTCAGGGCATCACCACTCATCAGCCAGAATAGCTTGAATCCAGTGACACAGTCAGCCCGGGACCCATGCCTGAGCATACGATGATAGATTCAACCCAGATCTGTGACTGGGGGGTGTGTCTGAAAAGTTTCATCGCTTCAGCCATCCTTGTTTTTGCTTTGTAAGCCCTAAGTTGGCAGCGTACACATAGAGGTGGGTCTCTTGCTCACTTTGACACTGGATTCAAGCTAGCCTGGCTGATGAGGGGTGGTACCCTGAAACCAGTCCCTGGATGCTTGTTTCCAGTCCACGGAAGACCTGGTTTGGCAGTTTGGGCTGAACTGTTTCCATGTGATAGGGTCAAGACTGATTTGCATATGGCTGGGTCTGAACTGGGGTTGCGAAGTGAGCTAAAGAACGATGATAGATTCAACCTAGATCTGTGACTGGGGGTGAGTGTCTGAAAAGTTTCAGCACTCCATCCATCATCTCCTTAAGTTTGCTTTGTTTGCCTTAAGTTGGCAGGGCATGCCCAGATGTGGGTCCCTTGCTCACTTTGCCGCTGGATTCAAGCTAGTCTGGCTGATTAGGGGTGTTTCTCCAAAACCGGGCCCAGGAGGCTTGTTTCCAGTCCAAGGAAGCCCTGGCGTGGCAGTTCGGGCTGGTCTATTCCCATAAGGAATAGGGTCAAGACTGATTGGCATTTGGCTGGGTCTGAACTGGGGTGGCGAAGTGAGGTAAGGAACAATGATGGATACAACCCAGATCTGAGACTGGGGGTTAATGGCTGAAAAGTTTCAGCACTCGGTCCACCATCTTGTTTATGCTTTGTTTGCCCTAAGTTGGCAGAGTATGCCTAGACGGGGGTCCTTTGCTGACTTTGACACTGGATTCAAGCTAGCCTGGCTGATGAGGGGTGTTAAACAGGAACCGTTCCCAGGATGCTTGTTTCCGGTCCAGGGAAGACCTGGCTTGGCAGTTCAGGCATGACTGTTCCCATGAGGAACAGGGTCAAGACTGACTTGCATTTGGCTGAGTCTGAACTGGAGTGGTCATTAGAGGTAGAGAAAGTTGATGGATTCAACCCAGATCTGTGACTGGGGGTGAGTGTATGAAAAGTTTCAGCGCTTCGCCCATTATCTCCTTGTGTTTCCTTCACCTTTAGTAACGCAGGGATCGAGCAGCTGGTTCAGAAAACCAAATGTCGTATGATAACTTCAAAGTAAACGCTGCCAATTTCCTCCAAATACACGCAGCAGCTTTTGTGTAATCCACACAAAACAGATCAACACTGGCTGTTTGATGAACTATCTGACTCAGTATAAGCTGGCTGTTTGATGAAATCAAAGAAGTACTGTCAGTTGCACTATGTGGCTCAGTAAGCAGCTCTGTGTACATGTACTGCAACTCAAAAGGCTTCCACCACTTGTTGAAATTACTGTCAGCACATCCGGGCACGTAGACAAGCAGGGTATTTGACATCGATACCTAAAGTACTTTGATGTCAAGAAGGTCAAACGCCCCAGACTGCAGGATGTCCAGGTGATTAGGGACACTGGTGAGGCTGACCATGGCGTTGTTCTTCCTTCAGGTTACTTAGTTCCAGGTTCTTTTACAGGTTCCTTAGTTCCAGTTTTGTCAATAGATTCATATGCTGTCTGTCTTCCCCAATACTTAGGTTCTTGTCAAATCGTCTCCAAAATGTTGTAATACAAAGTTCATTAACCCATATGTATATTCTGTAGATTGTTTATTTAAGCTAAGTAACAAGGTAAGTTCCAGGTAAGTAGGTAGATGATAACAGATAGCCCCACCCGGAGCAGCCTCCCTGCACACTCCATCTGACGCTCAGCACATCACCAGGCACCCATGGATTCTATGACATCACCAAGCATTCAGCATTCCATTCATCACCAAGCACTCCAGCACTCATCCCTCCTGAGCAGTAGGTAAGATGTAGCTAAGGAAAAGGGATGGCGACAGTTATGTCACCAAAATTTGCCCTTTATAATGGATGGGCTTTTGGTACACAATAAACAAATTAAAGGAATGCATATTAGCAATGCAAATAGGCCTGTCTTTAATGTGCCAAATGTCAGCACGCAAAGCAGCCCTGCCAAACCAATTTCTCATAATTTTACCAAGAGCATGCAAAATGTCTCGGATCCGGAGTGATGTAGTCCCTATAAGAACTTTGGTGCTCCCGGAGTAGACCCATCTCTACCTCTTCTGATCACAAACAAATATTAGAAACTGTTCAGTATAGATTCACCTTATATGAGTAGGAAATAGGGCTCTTAGTTACAGAGAATAAGTACTTATTTTTATAGGACTTTAGACATAGGATTTCGCACATTACTACACAGGATATGCACAAATCAGGAACAGGCAAGAAGAAGATTTTTTTATAGAATACATTAGATGATTCTCCCATAATACTATTGCATTGAATTCCGTTAATCTCACAGTTTATTCAAGTACAATAACCAACACATTGCCTACACTACAGCCTGAGAACCAGGGGGTCCTTGGTTATTTACAGCTTGGTAAGAAGTTTCTAGGAAAGCTCACTGTCTTTTAGTGCAAGCTAGCAAACAACAACAATTATCAAGTGGCATGCTGCTGCATCAGTTCAAGATGGAGGAACACATAAGCTCAGTTCATTTTAATGCAAGTTCAGTTTCTAATACATTTAGATCTCTCACAAACCCCCTCCCCCACCCAGATGATGTCTAAATCATCCCTTCACAACTTTATTATAGTACATAATTCATCAGCTTGGGTTATTTTCGTTTGATTCTTCAAAGTCCTTTATGGTGTTATAGAGGTTACTTTGCATCTTTTCAACCTTTTCATCAATTCTTTCTTTTTCTTCTTCTCATTGCTGAGAGCTCAGTAAACGCACAGTTCATCCCATTGCTTGATGAAATCCTTTGCAGAAATTTAGGAAGAAAAGCACACATGCAACAGCAGTTAGTAAAATCAAAGGAGCAATTCCAGTATTTCTCCTCAATACTTCCTTGCCACTCCCCTATTTAATCAAAACCTCTTCCATTAGACACAGATACAGAGGCTATTCCTTCTCAGCCTCCTGTCCCTTTCAGTTCAGTAAGTTCATGCATGATATTCGTAATGTTAGCGATATAACTGTTACGCAAATTATCTACTTTCGAGATATAGGTACATCATTTCCGGGCATGAATGACCTTGCAGGCTCCTCTTTCCTTTGCGAGAAGCAAATCTAACACAAGGCGGTTCTGAAGGATCATAGCTGTCATAGCAAGCAGTTCTTTATTTATTACAGTTAGAGCTCCTGCTTTATTAGTAGTAAGCTGGTCTACTGGAGTCAATAGCTTTCTAATCTAAACATCGTTTAATGCAACTCCTATAGAATGTATAAATACTCTAGAAATAACACTAAGGATCTATTTGTAGCTCCTCCGAATTTGTTTCATATAGAATCACTTTCTGAATCTAGCTCATCAGCATGATAGATTCTGGGAAAACTAAAGTTATGTAACAACTACAACAACAGTAATTACTGGAAACAATCCAACTTCTGACATACAATATAGATGTCTTTGATACTCATGTCTAATTCAGCAAAAGTCCTGCCTTTGACCAAATAACTACGCTCACAATCACTCCACCCCAAAACCCCGACAGTCTTGTTTCCCTCCTGCTTTTTTACTGTACATAATTTCCCCTTTTAGCAACATCAGTGCTCAATCTTTGGGGGTGGTTCCTTTAAAATGTCTCTTTCCTTTTCAATAATGTGTTCTAGACTAGCTTTTTTTCCTATTTCTTGCGTTTTTATAATATGGATGAGTTTGATGAACCTAATAATGTGCATTTTTATCGTAAAGTTATATATTTTTATTATTGCATGTATTGCTATATTATGGATTCTTGTTTTAAAATATTGTAAGATTTTAAATAATCAAGCAATAAAAGCTTTACTTACTTACTATTTCTCTTCGTCTCTTCTTATCCTCGTGTCAACTCATCTGCAAAAACTATTTCATCTTTATTAATCCCACAGGTTACATCATGCATAGTTACAGGAATAAATAATTTAATCATTAACTCCAGCTGATTTCTTGATCTAAAAGTTTTGGTAAAACAATACATTTTAGTAGCCTACAAATACATATTTGCATCATTCATGATTGGTACATTTGCTAAGGCCTGTCATAATCAGAATAGAACAATTTCATCGAACTCTATTGATAATATAGACTCAGAAAAACAGTGCAGGATAATGAGTATCACAGAGGCAAGGTAAAATATGCCACCCCTTCAGCTGTAGAGGATGGGCAGTTGGAGCAGACAAACAATTTTTTACCTGCATAACTTTAAAATACTCTGCTAACATCTGAAAAAATACATGTTATAACTATTCACACTGTCATTATGCAACACATTTTTTTTGCTTTCCCGCTCTGGTTTACTTACAATCAATTGAATTGTGGTGTTCACCGGAGAATGAGGGATCTTTCCACCAAGTAATTAGACGTCCAACATCCACCCAATTATAGAAATAAAATCAGCAACTGCCAGAGCTAGAATTAAGAATTTAAAGCATTGCTGTGCCATTTTTCTTAAATCAAATCAAGGAAATAGGTTGAAATCTTAATATAAGGCAATTAGTCCTCTAATCTCTACCCTATATCAACAGTGGTTTTTATTATGTGTCAGCTGAAAGCCTAAGGCCCTAACATCTTCTGAATGTTACCCTAGCTCTCTAGTCATCCTTTTGAACATTTGTCAGTGATTCACATAAGTGAGTTCCCTTTGCAATTGTACTGACCACAAAAAGACTTGACAATGTCGGTCAGACTGTCATCAGATTCTATGTCAGTTCTTACAAGGCAGGTCCAGTCCAGACTTGAGTAATTTCAATTGTCCTTACTTTCTGTTTTTGGTCATTTGGCAGTTGTCAAATCTATGCTATCATCCATGACATCAGGTTGTCCAGCAGGTTCTAGTTTTTGTAACTTGCTAACATCCCTTATTGTCTCTGGTCTTCTCCTAGCCATCAATATTCTCTTTCGGCATGTTGTAGTCTATAGCCAACCTTACTCAGTTAAGTTACGACCCTTAGAGGAATTGTTATCTCTTGCTCTGATGAGGCCAATTTACTCTCAGAGGTGGAACTTTCCCTGATTTCTGTGACCGTTCCTTTGGCAAGGTTTGATTCAGCTCTCCATGAGTTTTTCCTGTCTCTGTGAATGTGTATTCTTATGCCAGTTGTCAGGGAGTCAGTTGCCACTAGAGTGACAACATCATCACCTGGCTCTCAATCCGGTTGATGCTTTTCTCTGGGAGACCATGAGCCCTCTGAATGGACTTCCTCTTCTTCGGAGGCTTCGGAAATTTTGAACCTAGGGTGACTCAAGCAATTGGTGGATTTTGCTTCCACTTCTTCCCCTTCTCATTTTACCCTTTTAGTATGTGAAGCTTGTATGCATTTTGGCAAATCAGCACACTTCGTGATTAGTATCATCTGGTACGGGCCTCTCAAATGCTCCTCCAAACAATACTTGTCAACACACTGTTTTTATGTGAACCTAGTCACCGGCGTACAAATCATACTCTGGAGACTCTCAGACAGACGGAGTAGCAGCATCAACACGATGGGAGCTAGAACTTACCACATTGGCCAATCCAAAGCAGTACTCAAGTATGTGATCATCTGATATTCACAAGAGCAGCTGCTGGAACAGAAGGATTTTGAGTGGATGTTCCCATCAACATCTTGTTTGGAGGCCATCCTGTTCATATACAGGGGGTGCTTCATATGCTCATCAACACCTGAGGTAGTGCATCGGGCCATTTAAGAGTTGTAGAGGCACATGTCTCGGGTAATTTAGCTTTGATAGTTCCTTTCAGTCTCTGTACAATGCATGAAGCTTTGGGTCTATAACTGTAATGGAACCTTTGTTCTTTCTCTAGCGCTGTACATGGTAACAGCATCACCTCATTCTTAAAGTGACTTCCTTGATCTAATTCACACTGGGTCCCTGGTTAAGCACCATTTTGAATTCTCTGGGTTTCTAACGACATATCAAACTGACCTGGTTTTCATTGATGAAACCTGGGCCGATGATAGCTGGGGTTCAGAACTTTTGCAGCGGTCCCTACAGGTTATGCTATCTCTAGCCTCAATAGCCCAACAAAAAGGACAGAGGGCTAGCAGTAGTTTATCAAGACCACTTCCCACTGTTTTCACTCCTGTTTTGGGGGAAGGGCTTGAAGTGCTGCTGTTTAAGATCAAACTGACCAAGACTCAATCATTTAACAGAATGCTTGTTTACCGTCCCCCAGGGACCAGAGCAGACTGTGCTGACAAGATCAGCTGCTCCTGGAATCACCTGTTCTGTGCTTTCCGACCACATTTCGGTCACAAAACAGTCCTACATACTGGTGTAATTCAGATTTAGAAAAGGACGCCCTAAGCACGGCCCTTCCTAATAGCAAATCGCAAACACATTTTGCAAATCAGTAACAGGTTACCGAATCGCAAAATAGGGGTTGCTGCTTATGAAAAGCATTTTTTGCAAGACGCGCAAATGGGCCGCTTCTGCGAATTGGCCCATTTGCGAAGACAAAAATGCTTAATGCATGTGCCCCGGAGCTTCTAAGACAGTAGCAGTATACTTTTTTTTTGTTGAAATTTTCAAATAAGTACAATGTACATGTTAATGCAACAACCCAACATGCCAGGTATACATGCTCTAGACAGACAATAATTCAATATACACACAGTAGTCATTAGTTGTCACATGCCCACAACAGCGATGTGCCCCAATATCACCAGGACAAGTATTCAATAAACAGTAAAAATTTAGAGGTAATAGTACAAGCATAGAAATGCAGGGTCCAGTCCCCATCCCACTGCATCCCCCATAGAAACTTATCATATAAGCATATAGTATTCTTGACACATCTTCAGCTTGGGTAGCTCCCAGTACAACATCCTCATCCCCACCGTCTTCTACCGAGCCCAGGCAATAAATGGCTCCCATATTTCATGGGGTCTTGAGGCGGGAGGCATCAATTCCCAGAAAGAAGTGAGCTGGGAACGACCATATGTAATCTCTTTAATTCATTCTATGGTCGTAGGTTTTGTCCTCCTCCCTCAATGAACTGCAATTTGACGTTTTGCAAATATTAGTAGTAGGGCATGAGGTGTACGCTTCTTAACATGTATGTCCTTTACATACCCCAACAGCCCCAATATTGGGGATGGGGACAGGGACATACCCAGGATCTGATTTATCTGCGTAAAAATCTGGGACCAATACTCAGTGAGTACAGAACACTCCAATGACATATGTATGAAAGAAGCGGGGGTTACCCCACAACACCAGCAGCACTCATCATCTCTCAGCCCCATACAGTGTAAACTTATGGATGTTCTGTAATATCTATGGAGAAATTTGAAATGAATCAAACGAAGTCTATAATTAGGGGACAGCACAGTGAGCTGAGCACAACAGTATTCCCATTGATCTTCGGTCAGTGGGGGAGAGAGCTCCGCGTTCCACCTCAGCAGTGAACAAGGCTTTGTCACGGGGAAGTGGTTTGCATATGTGTGTACAGTCGGGTTATAAGTTTTCGTGGCAATGGTGATTTAAATAAGTTCTCTAGGACTGACATGGGGGTGGGGGACTGGGAATTCGTTGTGCAATGCGCGGCAGGCAGCTCGTATTTTGTGATAAAGAAACATCTCACCAAATGGCACCCTCTGACCCTCTTCTGCAGCCAGGGGAGTGTCCCGAAACCTGTTCCCCGGGTAGAGGTCCGCAAACGTGTGAAGTTTCATCTTCTGCGCTACCTTTTTACTTATCTCATCTTTGATGTTAGGTAACATTGGGTTTTGTGCCAAGGGCATTGATGGGCATATAATATCTGGGCTCCTGCACGTCTCCGCAATCCATTCCAAGCCCAACGTAGGGTTTTGAAGGTGTCAATTCCGTCTGTGGGGCATCTGTATGTCTGATACAATGCTACTTGGAGAGGAACCGGGGAAACCGCGTCTATCTCCACCGCTACATGGGGCTGAAATGGTGTTTTCGGTGGACCCAACGATGCAGAAATTGTGCTTGTGCACAAAGTGCATATAGTTTCATGTCCGGGGCGCCCAGACCTCTCTGTTTTAACAGTAGAGACAGCAGCTCCCACGATACTCGAGCCTGTCCACTCGCCCAAACCAAAGATTTTAGCAATGAGCATAGTGTTCTGAAAAAAGGTTGTGTAAGGATGATCGGCAAGTTCACAAAAATATACAAAAACGTAGGTAATAGACCATTTTCGTCAATGCGATCTTCCCTGCCAGGGACAAAGGAAGTTTAGCCCAGAGAGCAACCTTCCCCTCCTGCTAAGTTATAGTTCGACCATAATTTAAATTCCAGACCTCTTGTAAATCTCTGCTTATCTAGAATCCCAAATATTTTACCTTCTCATCTTCCCACTTCAGCGGGAACTCAGAAGTCACATCCTTTGTGTTGTCAGTCAGAGGGAACATAACTGATTTAGCCCAATTGAGCAATATTCCTCCCCGCTCACCAAACTCAATAAATTCTCTTAGAAAAATATCTAAGTTCTTCGCAGGGTCCAAGATACACAGAGTGAAATCATCCACGTAACGCGATAGAAGAAGGCTTCTAGTGCTGAATCCTATCCCCCTTGCTGTGTGATGTTGTCTGATGCGTGCAGCTAATGGCTCCATCGCAATGGCGATTAGTAGGGGAGATAGGGGGCATCCCTGACGCGTGCCACGCAAGATTGGGAATAGCTCAGATAATAGACTGTTAGTAGCTGTTGGCTCAGTGATGCATATAATAAAAAGAGGGCTAAATCCGATCCGCTCTAATATCGTAAAGAGATAGGGCCATTCATGCTAGTCGAAGGCTTTGGTTGCGTCTAAGAATATTGCCGCCGACTGCACATCCAGGTTTAAGTAATGTAAAACTGAGAAGATTGTGAGAGGTAGACCTCCCCGATATAAAGCCCGATTGGTCTGGACGAGCAATAAGAGGGATCATTGGTTGCAGCCTATTGGCTATTAATTTCGCTTAAATCTTGACATCTACATTAATTAGCAACAGTGGGCGATACAAATCTAATTTGGTATAAGGCTCCTCAGGCTTTAACAGAGTAATAATTATTGTCTCCCGCATCGTTTGGGGCAATATCCCCAACTCTTGGGCCTCTTCATAAACCGCTAAAAGGCATGGCGCTAGCTCCTCTGCATACGTTATATAAAAGGCTGTCATTAACCAGTCTGACCCAGGGGCCTTGTCCAGGGGGAACCTTTTAATCATGTTAGTTACGTCCTTAACAGTAAACAGCAAATCCATGTATTCTCCGTGTCCATTATTAAACCAAATTAATTCTTTGGAGTCTAGAAAGACCTGCATGCCCTCCGGGCATCTGGATTGTGTGGCTGTATATAACTGGGAATAGAATGAGGAGAACTCATTGAGTATAGCTTCTGGGCCCCAGACAGTATTACCATCTCTGTCAACCAGCTTGGGAGTATAGGCAGAGGACCCCGGGGTGCAAATCATGTTGGCAAGCGTCCACCCTGGTCTGTCCCCCTCTAAATATCTACATGCCTCTGCATGCTTCCCAAGAAACATCACCTCCTTCTGTGCCTCTACATCATAGTAAGGTTGGCTGTAGTTGGTGGAGTACTACTCCGCAGAACTCCGCGAAGTTGAACAAAAACTGAGTGAATTCCGCAACTTTGCTCGCCAACAGAGACCTCATATATTTTTGGTAAAATAACATGTATCTTTAATTTGCTTATAAATCTCTAGTAAAGTTCTATACTATATACCCAGGGCCTGTAAAATATATCCTACTAGTGGGGCTGCAGCATGTATTGAGCCGCCCACTTTACGTAGCCCCAATGAAGATGTCTCAGATCTGCCACAGCAGCCTGGATGTAGTTGTATACTGCCAATTTGACTTTAAAAATAAACTCCTTGCCAAGCTTTAAACACCCCTTTTACTACATATATGTCATCCTTAAAGTAGGCCCAATGTAGCTCATTAGGCAGGGTGCATTGTAATTAAAAGGTTGGACAAGTACTTTTAAGTTTTACATGTCCTGGTAGTGAAAAATTCAGAAATTAGATATCACTACCGTGAGGCCTACCTCTACCACAGAATAACATTAGGTTGCCTTATTATATTTAATAAATGCTAACTTTTGATTGGATTGGAAACAGGGCAACATTTGATGTTGGGTATCTGAGAAATTGTAATGTAAAACCAAAATCGTAAAGAGGTATTGTAAATTACAATTTCGAAAATGCTGCTTTTTTTAAAGTTGCCATTTTCCTGCCGTAACTATTTGGTGCAAAAAACACAGTTGATGGACAGAATGTAGAACAATGTCATACATTCACCCCAGTACAAGGATCTAGGCCTAAATCCATCATTTTTTTGCACTCCACACCACCCTGGGCTAGACACTGGCTATATGCAAATCAGCTCTGACCCTGTGCCTCATGGGAACAGTCCAGTCCGAACTACCAAGCCATGTCTTTCCCAGACCGGAATCAAGCATCCAAGGACCGGTTTCTGGCTATCAGCCTTCATCAGCCTGGATAGCTTGACTCCAGTGGTGTGGAGAGCCTGGGACTCACGTCTGAGCATACCCAGCCCACTCGCAGTGAAAATTGCAAAAAACACAGTTGATGGACAGAATGTAGAACAATGTCATACATTCACCCCAGTACAAGGATCTGGGCCTAAATCCATCATTTATTTGCACTCCGCACCACCCTGGGTTAGACACTGGCTATATGCAAATCAGCTCTGACCCTGTGCCTCATGGGAACAGTCCAGTCCGAACTACCAAGCCATGTCTTTCCCAAACCGGAATCAAGCATCCAAGGACCGGTTTCTGGCTATCAGCCTTCATCAGCCTGGATAGCTTGACTCCAGTGGTGTGGAGAGCCTGGGACTAACGTCTGAGCATACCCAGCCCACTCGGGGTGAAAATTGCAAAAAACACAGTTGATGGACAGAATGTAGAACAATGTCATACATTCACCCCAGTACAAGGATCTGGGCCTAAATCCATCCGTCCATCACCACCTCCTTTTGTACCGCTTTTGGCCGCCATAAGTGTGGCAGGGTATGCTCAGACGTGAGTCCCTTGCTCACTTTGCCACTGGATTCAAGCAAGCCGGGCTGAAGACGGCTGGAATGCCAGAAACCGGCTCTCAGAAGCTTGTTTCCGGTCCAGGGAAGGCATGGCTTGGCAGTTCGGGCTGGACTGTTCCCATGAGGCACAGGGTCAGACTGATTTGCATATAGCCGTGTCTGAACTGGGGTGGCAGAGTGGGCTAAAGAACGGTGATGGATTAAACCCAGATCTTTTGACTGGGTGTGAGTGTTTGATTGATTCAGATGCTCCGTCCATCACCACCTCCTTTTGTACCGCTTTTGGCCGCCATAAGTGTGGCAGGGTATGCTCAGACGTGAGTCCCTTGCTCACTTTGCCACTGGATTCAAGCAAGCCGGGCTGAAGACGGCTGGAATGCCAGAAACCGGTTCTCGGAAGCTTGTTTCCGGTCCAGGGAAGGCATGGCTTGGCAGTTCGGGCTGGACTGTTCCCATGAGGCACAGGGTCAGACTGATTTGCATATAGCCGTGTCTGAACTGGGGTGGCAGATTGGGCTAAAGAACGGTGATGGATTAAACCCAGATCTTTTGACTGGGTGTGAGTGTTTGATTGATTCAGATGCTCCGTCCATCACCACCTCCTTTTGTACCGTAACTATTTGGTGCTGCCGCTCCTGGGTCAATCAATCAATCAATGCATTTATAGAGCGCGCTACTCACCCGTGAGGGTCTCAAGGCGCTGAGGGGGGAGGGTGCTGCTACTTCTCGAATAGCCAGGTCTTGAAGTGTTTCCTGAAGGTGAGGTGGTCCTGGGTCAGTCTAAGGTGTGCAGGGAGGGAAGCTCTTGTGTATGTGGAAAAAGGATGATAACATATGTTTAAGTCCATACATTAACTGCTGCATGTTTAAGAATAATTTCAAGCTCATAAACAAGGGGGTCATATATTATTATGTATATGTACACATGTATATACACAAAGTCAACAGTTCCCACAACCACTCAGGATCATCAGTGGGTTTCATGTCTCTGGCCACCAAGATTGTTGCAGATACATTTTTTTGTGACACTGGCGGATTTAACTAGCCAATAGGCATTTTTTAACTTCTACATAGATGTCTATGAGCTAAGTAGACACCTTCTTCCCCGTTTTTATACAAGACGAGAAATGTTTCATACCTGGGGCAAGATTGCACTCCTGTAGTCCTTGTTTGTTCGACTACCAGCCTTTGCGGTAAACCACATGTACCAGCTGGAGCCTACCATATGAAAAACAGACGAGGCTTTTGAGGCAAAACACCCTACTCAAAGAACTCCTCGTACACTTCCGAACACCAGGTTATACCTGTGATAAAAATAGTACTTCCAGTGTTTCCCTTTTGAATTCTATTTTCATTTACATTTTTGAAGTACTCTTTAAGGAACGGAATCACAATTTGCCAGTGTCAAAGCTTATGCATCAACTAGACTTCACACTGGCTTGTGGGCAAGGCTTGATTTGAACCAATCAGAGCAGTAGGTCTTGGAACAAGCCTTCTAATCAGAGGAGTGAATTGGGGGACCTTAATCGAGTAGGAGACCTTTTCCCCCGGCTCGTAACCAGAAGCAAACCCGGTCCCAGATAAGACTGCAAATAGACGGGCAGCACGCTGAATCGAAGTATGTGTTTGTAGTTGTCCTCTAAGTCTTAGATGCTGGCCACCCAACCGGAACCCACTAACACGTTAATCCATGATGCCCCTCACCTAATGTGCTGTAAGCAATGTTTTCACCGGCACGTATGTCCCTACCCGGTGCACTCTCCACATAGTCTTCTTGGAAGCTAGCACAGGTTTAACCTTACATGCTTGCCGGGACAATGCACAATGCACTCTTTAAAACACGCCTCAAGTAACCCTAAATCGAATTGTTCTTTATATACGGAGCACTAGATGTCAAGTTATCCCCACCGCGAACGCCACTTTATCTTCACATTGATACATTTCGAGTAAACTGCACCTTGCACATTTAATTTATTTTCTCTTGCTCAAAACTACAAAAAGATGTATAAAAATAACAAGCACTGTGCACCGCGCTCCCCTGGTGACTGCCACGAAAACCCAAATCACAATATAGTCTCCATGCATGCACATCAGTGCTGCCCTGAGTCACAGAGATGCCATTATACCTGTCTCAGCCCTCCTTCTAGTAACAACCAATACCAATAGAGTTTGTTCTATTGGACGAGGTTTGCCACATATGAAGTGCAGTTACATCCAGGAAACCATTCCAGAAAACAGACAAGGACTGCACTTCCCCCTACTCTTGGCAGAGTTACGTATAAAGCAGGTATGCCTTTTGAATTATTATCATGGCTTCTCCACACTTGAATTTAGATGTCCAGGTACCCTGACACAGAGCCTTTTTTGTTTTTCCAGTTACAGAATTTTCAATGTTGGATGGTGCGAAGGAACGTGCCAGGCGCCATTGACCCTGCCAATACTCCTTGAAGGTGGAGACCCCTTTTGGAACTCTTTGAATAGTATGTGTACCATGGAGCTCCTAATACTCCACTTCATGTGTTTATTTAAATAAAAAGTTGTTCAGATAAACATGGGCCATCAATAACTAGAATTGCTATTGAAATTTCTTTTTATTGTATTGAACAGTTTTGGAAGGCTTATATGAATACCCACCATATTCTCTATTTTACGCAGTGTCCTTCAAACATACAGTCCCTGCCCTGAGGAAGACCTTCGCTAGAATTTTCCGTGCCCCATAATATGGTTGAAACGTGTCAGCATTTATATAAATGTGGCTAGGAGACAGACATTCCCTAGCAAAAGGAGACACGTACCATACAGGAGACAGCAAAGAGAGTATTGACACCATTATGGCCATCAGAATAAACTCCGGCCACTAAGGGCCGCATGGTATTTCTGTGACCTTAATTATGAAGGCAATAAAATGTCCCCAGTTGATGGAAATGTGTAAACTGTGATAGTTATCATTGTTGAATGCTTCATCCCAATGAATAAAAAATATGAATGTATATTTTGGACACTTATAAATTGTAAAGGTATTATGTGTCATTATGCTGTAATGTTTTATATCGTTTACATATTTCTTGCAATAGGATGTCTATGTAAAGTTGTCACCAGTGAGTGTTATTTGTTTATCACACAGTATAGAATGCATTAAGGGTAGTGTCTGAATTAAAGATACTCAACCAAGTGAACAGCATTCCATAAATGCCATATCCTTTTCGTATGAGGTGATGGTGCATTGATTCGTAAAAAATTATATATGAGTGTGAGCTGAGTCGAAATAGGTTTAAAAAAGATTAAGAGACAGTCATTGACTATTACAGATCTGGATTAATTGACGTTATCTGTGACAAGTTACAAAAGAATCTTTGGTATAGGGGTTCATACATTTTCAATACATTAGTTTGATCCCCGCCCCTTATTACCTCAACTGGATCACTCCCCATCGTGATAGACATGCTTTTAGAAAGTTTTTGCCGGAACTATTTGGTGCCTGCAGCCTCTCCTGAGTCACATGACTGGGTGTAGTTGACAGTTAGACTTTGTTTATTCCTCCAAGACAGCCACACAATAGAGAGAGTAGGTGTGCAGAGATGGGCCATCACTGGGACAATGGGGGGCACAGCTGGGCTCAGCCCCTCTTGTAACTGAGTAGGCTGAGCCCTGCCTTCACACAAACGGTTTGTCACTCCTGCAATGTCCATGCATCCAGCTTAGAGCCAGGGCAGGGAGGCAGAAAACTTCAAGCACTTCTATACTTTTATAGAAAGTTCTCCTGATTCAAAGAATGCACCAGGGGTAATAAGCATTAGCAAAGCCAATAGGTCTCGCCCATGCAAGAACTATTGGCTTTGTCATTGTATTTTAGCCATGTTGTACATCAGTGAGACTGCTGTTCTGCATGACTAAACGTTAGTGGCATAGAGGAGAGTTGAGTGGAGTGTCATAGAATCGAGTGGCGAGGAGTGGAGTAAAGTGTTGTGGAGTGAAGTGTTGTGGAGTGTCATGGACTGGAGTGTTGTGGGGTGGAGTGTCTTGCAGGGGCATAGAGTGGAGGGACGTGGAGTGGAGGGCATTGAGGGGAATAAGTGTATAGAGTGGAGTGTCGTAGAGTTGAGTGTTGTAGAGTGTAGTGTGATATAGTCGCTTAGCATATAGTGTCCTGAAGTGGCATAAAGTGGAGTGGAGTACAGTTGTAGAGTAGAAGGTTTTAGATTTGTAGAGTGGAATGGAGTAGCATAGAGTGGAGTCATGTACAGTGGCATGGAGTGACTTGGTGTGGAGTGGCATATGGTTGCATAGAGTGAAGTAGAGTAAGGTGGTGTGAAGTGTAGTAGAGTAGAGTAGATACAGAGCATTCCTTACCTTTTCTTTTGATGTAGGGCAGCGCAGCTAGAAGGCTTGCAATGCTGCCCTATGCCAAAATATTATAAACATGCCCCACAGTTTCACTGATAAAACTACACAGCACACAAAAAATATTGTGTGGAAATGGCATAACCTAGTGTACTGATTTGTTTTAATTGTATTAAACTATTTGTTTCTTCCGAATTGCGAAATAAACATGCTGCATTTGTGCCTTCCTAATTTTAATATATTCTGAAAAACGTGTACAGTTCATATACTAATATTTACATCTTGTTGTGTGCTATAAGAAAATATTTTGTTCCCCAGTACCTGGCAAGATTGTCACATATACCCACTCGCTTTGAAATGAGAGTTAGAAAACAGAAAACCAAGCTCCCTAGAACGACAGAGCCTGACATTTGACCTCTGCCTTTGAACACACAGCAAATGTGACAGGGTAAGAAAACAATTTAAAGGCCTATTTTACAGAAAGTGAGGACTCGTGGTAGATACAAGGAGAGATGGTGAACAAGCCTTGCTCCACGGAAGGGATGAACACATGCCAGACAACCTAAAAAAATAAAGTCAGCAAATAGAAAGCCAGAAAATGTGAGTAACAAACCACAAAGCCAATGGTAAGCAATATGTGGAATGCAATCCCAGGGAAGCTTTCAGAATGCCCACAAGGCACCTGCACTGTCTGGTAGTCTTCGACCTAAAAAATGGACCTCAGACCCACTCTTGAGTTCATTTTCTGGACCTGCCGAAGGACTCTCAGAGGACTGCCTGATGCTGTTGCCTGCTGTGTAATCAACAAGTCAGCTTTGCTGCACCTGGAAGGATTGCTTTGCTTTGCTACCTGGAACCCACCTTGAGTCCTCTGAGTCCAGCTCTACTGCTTGAACCAAGGACTTAGCAAAGTCTACTCCATAAAGGCGGAGGAGCGTTGCTACACTGCACCAGCAGATGAAAAATAAAATGATAATAAAATGCTCCTTTTCTAGGGTGGGGCAGAGTGGGTACAGGGAATCCTCTATTAATAGCAGTAGCGGTCGGTGGTGGGAGTAGCTGATGGATGGTGATGTGGGGTGGGGGAGGGTCAGGATGGGGTTAGTAATCTATGGATTACGAAGGATTACAGGTAAGTAAACATATAAATAAATAAAATGAATTTCGTTGCGTGCACTGCATCGCATTTGGGGATGCAGTGCATAAACCAAATTTGTTTTATTTATTTATATCTTTACTTACCTGTAATCCTCCATAATCCATAGAATACTACCCCCCCACTCGGCCCCTCCCCACGTCACCGCCCGGCAGCTACTCCCACCACGGACCGCTACTGATTAATAGTGGCAGGGACTAGGAGGCGGAGTGGTGAGTGACACTTTAAGTGAATATGTAGGTTTGGCCGGCTATTTTAGGACGGCCAAACCGACATGCACACTTCTATTTCTCCAAGCCAGCTGTGTTGCACAGCCAGAGGGAGATTAGGCACAGGCTCTCAGTCCCTTAGTGAGCGCCTAACCAGGCCGCTTGGACCAATCCTGGGGCTGCTCTCATGCTGGGCAATAGTATATGAGCAGCGTCTGTATTGGGTGGTGAGTCTGGAAGCCTGTGGTGACCCATGAACTTCCGGCAGCAGGGGAGCACTGAGGTGGCATCAACGACAGTGGTAGTGGCAGGTATTTACCCTTCGCACAGGCACATCACTTTGTAATGGCAGCAGCTGCTACAGCAAGGACTATTAGAGAGTAACTCCAAGCGCTAGTTGGCTGGCCTCCTGATCAAATCAAAAACTGCTCTAAGAACCGAGAGAAGACCAGGACCACCCTGCTCATCTATCCGCTCAAGGTGCATCACCGGTTGGCCTGACTTTGCCAAAAGGGTATGCGGCCTCATGGAACTGTCATCTTCTACAGCCTCCCGGCTAATCCCGCCAAAAAAGGTAAGTGCCAACCAGGCACAATCCATTTTTTGTATCTCAATCATTCGTGGTCAGACATATTTTTCTACTTTATCCGGTCTCACGTGACTAGATATCCATGGTTGGGGCTTTGATCTTTTAGGCACACGTTTTTACCTTAACCTTTAAAAATTCATAACTCCGGTTCCACTGTTTATTTTTGTGCTGTAAAAAAATATGGTAAATTGGTGTGGGATGTTTGTGTTGTTTTTTCACTTTATTACTCTCTGTGTGCTGCATGAATACTTGACATTTTGCCTCCATGTTAAGCGTGACAGCGTTTGTGCCAAGCCACCAGAGGACTAAGTGTGGCTCACCCTGACAAGGATAGTGGCTGTTAACACCCCACTCAACCAACAACCAATTTATTACAATTGTGATTAAGTAAACAGTTGAAAAAAATCATAACCACAGCAAGCACTTCCAGTAATTTTGCGTTCAATCATTAAAGAAGCCTCACAGAATCAACCTCCTCATGTTGTTAGACAAATGCCCAAATCATATAGGCTCCCACCATCTCCAACCCATAAATGGACCCAGCCTGAGTGAGTCCTAACCCTCCAAGTAGTGCCCTAAGGTTGGTCATGTTAAAGATGCCCAGATAGCCAAAATTCAAAACTTGTGTCTAAAAAGTACTCTAACAACCGAGATAAGACCAAGACCGCCCTGCTCATCTATACGCTCAAGGTGCATCACCTGCTGGCCTTACTTTGTGGCTGTTACGTTTTTCTTCACAGCAGCAAATTCCGTTCACTGTTCCTTTGCCGAAAAAAGGGTATCTGGCCTCATGGAAATCTCTTCTGCTACAGCCTCCCGGCTAATCCCGCTAAAGATTTTTGACTCCCAAAAAATAGACTAAGACAGAATGAAGAAATGTTTGCCACAACTTTCATCCGGTGGCTCCCCGATGGACACTGCCAGCAACCTTGGCCCTCTGAGGGTAAGTGCTGACCGGGTCCAATCCACTTTTTGTATTCAACTCTTTGGCGGTCAGACATATTTTTATACTTTATCCGATCTCACATGAATAGATGTCCGTGGTTGGTGCTTTGATCTTTTAGGTGCTAGTATTTACCTAAACCTTTAAAAATTCATAACTCTTGTTACACTGATTGGCTTTTTATTGTTTTGGTGTCAAATAATTTACAGTAAATTGGTGCGGCATTTTGTGTTGTTTTTTTTCACTTTATTACTGTCTGTGTGCTGCATGAATTCTTAACACTTTGCCTCTAAGTTAAGTTAAGCTTGGCAGCTTTTTTGCCAAGTCACCAGAGAATTAAGAACATGTTAAAATAGTGGCTTTTGTGGCTCATCCTGCCAAGGATTATGGCTGTTAACACCCCCACTCAACCAACAAGCAATGTCTTACAATTGTGATTAGGTGACCAGTTAAAAAAATCAAAACCACAGCTAGCACTACCAGTGATTTTGTGTTCAATCACAGAATAAACCTCCACATGTTGCCAGACAAATGCATTAATCATAAGTAAATTATTAATGGAAAATAAAATGAGTAGGGTTATTTCACCTCGGCCTAAACCTTTCACTGACATTAACCTCCCTGAACGCCTTACCAAAACATCAACTCTTCAAACGACATGATAAACATAATTACCAAAAATGTTTATTAATATTTTGTACTCAATGTAACCTAATAACCCCCATGTTATTAAGAAATTCTACCTGAAAACCTAAATTTCGGGAATTTGTTTCAATTTTCCTAAGTAATCTGGCTTAAAAATAAAATACATTTACATGTCTAACAATAAATTACAATTTGAACTAAAAAAGATATTAGTCTTTGTACAATCTGATTAAGTAAGCAAACATTTCACTGATATAATCATAAGTGACAACTTTACGAGCAATAAGGAAATATTAGCTCTTTTTCAAAATTACTTTGAGGAACAATACTTTGGCCATCCAAGCAGATCTTGACACCAAAGATTTCCACATTACAATATTGAATAGGAACAACTTGCATAGAGGGTGGTGCAAAGACAAACAGTGGGATAGAGGGATGGCATAGCTCATTTTTGTGTACGATCAGCAAACCCCACTCCTCATTCTATTGGTTTATAGAAACTTTAAAAAAAAGAACAAAGGTTCCTGGAAATTATGAAATCCACTCTTTCTCTGATTGTCTACAGTAAAAAGTCATTTTTCAAAGGGAAATGAATGCTTAATTGCTTTCTAAATTTCAACACTTTGAGCAGTTTACAAGGTAGTCTACTTTACAATAATTGTCTGCATTCTGCACTAATACCTTTAAAAAAAACAGCTTTACTAACAATAATAATTTTGTACTCATGTTGTTGAACAAAATACCAAAACAATATATCCAAGACCCCAGCTTAAAACCCTAAACGTCACCACAATACATTACAAAATGTAAAATACCAACCCAAACATAGAAAACATTTTTTAAACTTACATTTACAAGTCTTAAATCTTCAAAGAGATGGTAGTACGGTTGTGGGGCAAGAACCCATCATGCCGACTCACATGAAAATCAAAGTGCCTTGACTCCATCCAGCTACTCATTCAAAAGCCCAAACTATGTGAAATCCAGAAAATACATACAACAACCAAAGAAACCATGGAGGAAAACTATAATACAGAGATAGTGTGGTGTACTTTTTGTAAGAGGAGATCCTTAACACTCATCCTTTCAAAAATAAATCATGTCAACTTAATCCAGCTCCACAACGTATGTGTCAAAGCATCCCAAACCCTAAAACACTTTAAAGATTGAAAAAACACTCCAGGAGTAAAAGAGTTATTGTTGAAAGGAATCCCCTAGACTCTCTTCCTGAAAAATAAAGCACCTTGAATCCATCAAGTCCTAAGTCCGAATATGAAACCTGCCAATTCTAAAATTAATGTTAAAAAGTTAAAACAAACGCTCCATGGAGGAGAAAAATTAAGATGAGGGCATTTTTCTGGGGAGAGTCCCAACCTTCTCCTACCTCTGAAATCTAAGCATGTTGAATCCACCATGTGTCTCCATCCAAGACCCTAAACACACTAAAGAGTCAAAAATCATTCCATGAAAATTAAGCAATAAATGGAGGGGACAGCTTTTGCTGGGGAAGTACTCACACCCTCTAATATATTTTTTTGTTTTTTTTAATACAACATCCTCCATGTGCACCGATCAGCTCTTAGTCAGGTAATCTGTTAACCCAAAAACATATCAAAACACAAAAATATTCTAAAATACCCCAATCTAACTTCTTACTTAACCTCCACCTACTGGTCCCTGCAATAAACATACCAGAGGTCCTGCCATGCATATTACAAGTTTCATCTCCACCACGATTTTCATGGTGGTTCCACCCGTATAAAAGCCATGGCAGAGAGAAAACAAAAGAGGCTCCCTGAGGCCCCCTGGATGTACACAGGGAGGCTCAAAATGCCCCCCACTGAGTGCATGCACACAAGTTCCTGCACGGCATGGACTTATGTGGTGTTCCCATTGTGGTGGCAGGAGCCTTATGTGGTGTTCCCATTGTGGTGGCTTTTTTCAAAGGCGCCACTGCCTTTGAAAGAGGCAGTACTGCAGGACCGCCACGCCACCCGCCCGCCCCTCCACATTTAAGTTGTGATTTGGTAGTCGGGCAGCAGCGACACTTGGCAGCAACAGTGGCATGCCGCCTTCCCCTGCGCTGCCAAATGTCATAATTAGGCCCTAAAAAACAGGTGCAGCAACTGAATCTGTAAAGAAATGTCAGCAAAAAGAAAAAAAAGAAAACATTTTCACCCAAAAGAAATTAATGCAAACGAGTTAAAATAGAATTTCTTTAAACAAATATGATTCAATATAACAAAACCTTATAATAAAATTAACAAACTGTTTAAATTTATAAACTTTTTAAACATTATTCTGAACTTTATAAAATGTACAATTTATTTATTATATTTTGAACATTTAAAAAACATTTAAAATATAATAAACACATATATATTTATAATAAAAGATTATCAAGCATTCATTTTTAAAAATAATGATTCATAGTACATATTTTAACATGCAACATACCTCACAGAAAGTGATAACTTGTGATGTATTGAGTCCTGATGTTACAACTCCTGATGTCATACTCACATGATGTAAAAACACCTCGGTAAGTGTGCTTCAAAGTAAAGCCCAATTTTGTTAAGGGGGAGTTTCACCTCCTTTATCCTGGATCCTCCGTACACCACACTCTCAATTTGTGGACCAAAGATCAAAGATACAAAGATTTTTTGAAGCTGCAAATGGCCCGATCGACAGAATCTGGCCATTTACGATCGCAAATAAGCTTAGTTGAATGTAGAAAGTGCAAAATGTGATTTGGTAACTTGTTACTGAATCTCAATTTGCATTACCAATTTGGCATTTGGAATGATTTCCAAATAACTGCTGCAAAGCATTAATACTGTGCCACCAACTATAAAGTGGTTGTGGCCCATTTGCAAATGGGAAGGGGTCCCTTTGGGACTGTGGGTCTCCTTGCCATTTGAAGTGTTAAACAAAATATTTTTTAAGAGCAGGCAGTGGCCCAACAGACCACAGCCTACTCTTAAAAATTAAACTTAAACACTGAATTTTCTTTTTTAAAACATTTCCTTTAAGGAAAATGGGCTGCATTAATAAAAGATTGCTCTATTAAAAGGAAGTCACAGACATGGTGGTCTGCTGACATTAGCAGGCCACCATGTCTGTGATGGCTATCATTGCTAGTGGCTCACAAACATTAATATTCTTGAGGTAAATTGATGAGTAACCCACTAGAAATCACTAATTTAGGATTAAAAGTTTTGTACATTAGAAACAGCGATTTGCAATTAGTAAATTGCTATTACTAATGTTAATCTGGCTTCAAGTGCCCCTTTTAACGCTTGGCTCTAAGGGCCTGATTCACAAAGGGACTTACACCTCGTAAACAGGCACAGGTAAGTGCAGTGGGGTGGGGCGGCAGCGGGGAAGTCGGTAGACAACAGAATAGTTATTATTTTCTTTTTTTTAACTTTACCTATTCTGTCATCTGTCAACTTTCCCCTGTGCTGCGCTCCGCACCTCCCCACCACCCCCCTTGCTTACATGCGCTGGCCGCCTCTGCTTGTAAAGTTACGAGTGTGGAGATTCTGCACTTTTGCCGTAATCTCTGCACTCCATGGTTCAGCCCTCAGATGGGGACTGGGAGGTTTGCATGCTCCTTACCAGGTTGTGTAAATTAAGACTAGAGAGGAAGATGAATTGTGTACAGGACTATTTGGCCGGCCGGCCAAGCAGTCATGCACGCTTGGAGTGGCCAAACCACTCCTCCCCCATAACTCCAGCCCTCCCCCAAGCCAGCCCATAGTTAAAAATAAATTGATAATAACCAGCTTATCATTTTATTTCTCTGCTACACTGTTCCTAAAGCAGTGGGGCGACACTCCTCCAGTAGAGGAGCCCCCACTGTTTGTCAGAGAATTCACAACGTGGAAAGATTTCCTGCTGTAATTGAGAAATACAGTTCAGGAGGTCCCAAAGAAGTTGGAAGTGACTAGCCCCAATGGTGTCATTGGGTATCTTTTTCATCTAGTGTTCTTTACTCTGTTCTCCAGTTTTTCTAACTTGGGACTAACTGGCACATGCATCAAGGTAGGCTTTTGCGATTCCTTAATTGCGATTATTAAGGAACTGCAATTAAGGAATCGCAAAAGCCTATGCATGTAGGAATGGCAAGAAAATTGCGATTAATATACATTCCTTAATAACGACTTGCAAATTGCGAGTCGCAATTAAGAAATGGCTTCCCATTAAGGAATGAATGGGAATTGCATGCGCAATTTGCAAGTACCCATTAGGTACTCGCAAATTGCACATGCAATTTCAAGGGTGTCAAAAGGACACCCTGTTGCACCTCTGAAATTGTAATGTGCACCCATGTTGCGCACACACATGCCCCGAGGGCATGTGTGTGTGTGTAACATGTAACTTTGAAAAATACACTAAAGTGCATTTTTCAAAGTTACATGTTACACATGCAAATTACTGACCGGTTTATTTTTCGCTAATTTTCGACCTCAGATAGCGAAATCGATATTTTAAATTGCTTCTAGCATTGCATTTAAGGAATCGCAGTTTGCCATTCCTTAAATGCAATTGCAATTTAGAAAATCACAATAAATTGCGATTACCTAATTGCGAGTCCCCCAGACTGTCTTGAATAATAAAAGGCCATTTTGCAATCGCAATTGGCCAATATTTGCAAATCGCACTGTTTGCGATCGCAAAATGGTTTAATATATGTGCCCCAAAATGCACTGTTTAGCACTTCTCTCTAAGGGAATTGAGGCAGAGGAGTTCAGGGCTGATCAGGAAGGCTTTGTCTGCTTGAAACTCAAAACACTCCAAGGGACAACATTATCATTCAATAAACCAATGTTCTATCAGTGTTTTTTCTTCAATTAGGGAAAGTACTTTAACACATACGCACACAAATTAGGGGTGGGCGGAATTTGCGTAATCGCTTTACGCAAATCTCCACGAAACGGTAAACAATCTCCGCGAACACGCAGAAATTCCGCGAACATGCAGAATTGCTTGTTCGTGAAGCTTTTTTATTGTTCGCAGTCGCTTTTTGCATGCTCGAGGGGAAATATCTTGCGAACATGCATTTCAGAACGCGAACAAGCAAAAAATTTCGCAAAGTCGTGGAATGCAGAATTTTGGGAAATTTTGCGTTCTCCACGAAACGCGAAATTACCCCAATTCCATAAATTCCGTGAGCAGAACGTAATTTACCGCCCATGCCTACACACAATTAAATACCTAATACAGCTTCTGCCCTATCAAGTCCAGAAGGGAGTAATATCAACATGTGACAGAGCCAAAACCCCTCTCTCAGTTGTGCTAAATTTACCTGTTGATCACGTGAGGTAGGCACCAGCAGTATACTCAGCCAAACCTACATACCAACTCAGTGGTACGTCGTCTCTTTTATGGTGATAGTAAAAAAGGATATGAACCTTCCTCTAAAAGATACATCAAACAATAAATACAATTTATGTGAAACTTTCCATAAAAGGTTCTTTAAAGTGTAAAGGTGCCTATACAAAACCTTTGACAATGTATGTGCTTGTAGTCAAGGGACATGGGAAGTGTATGTGTTGAAGCTGGTGCAAAACCCCATAATTTAGGAATTTACAAAACATAACATAATATACTATCTGCTGCAGCATAGCCTATACATTTCAACAAAAATGTTTCTTGTATGTACAGCTCAAAGGTACAAAATGATAGTGTCTGAAATGCAACTCATCTTCATCTAATGTACACAACGCATACCCAACTTTTACCTCTTAATGACCTAAGTAGATGAAAATGTCACTCCAATCAATGCTTATTTTTCTTTTAATGGATCAGGTAAATACTTTTGTACTTTGTTTTCAGCAGAAAGCAAACACCTGTCATGTTTAAATACAATACCTTTCACACAGGATAAATGTACATTGACTAACCTTCCATCCCACACCTTTTCACAGCACAAGAGAGCGTACTTTCATCAGAACTATCTCTAACAAATGTCCAGGTAGCCCAGGCATCACTATATTCTACAGTTATTACTTTTAATATTGCACACAGACTCTAATGATGAAATAGTAACATTATTGCTAAAAACAATTTACGCATGATCTTTGATACTTATGGATAACCATAGAGGTGATTACGCAATATTCTATTCTTTATGTGAAAGTCATGAAAACTGATTCTTAGGATCCTATGTGCTTCAGCCAAAATTATTATTATCATATTACCAAGGTAATGCAAAAATAGTGTGGTAAAATTAAGTCTACATGCCATATTCTCCTTAATGTGCCAAAACAAGATGGAGTGGACAACCGTGTCTATTCATTTGTGACACATCCGTATTCTAGCAAGTTTTACCAAATAGTAATGCAACCATCCCTCCAGTGCTTGTTTAGAGAGAGCATTATGTAAGGAGGATATCAAAAATAATGGCCACCAGGACTATAGGAGCTTGTTTACTCCACAAATGAAGTAGAAACAGAGGGCTTCATTAGAATGTTGGGCAGATCGCCACCGCCATGCTGGCAGTGGCAATCCGCCCGACATCCTTCTCCGCCCGGCACCCATTTCACCCCTCCATATTACTATGGCGGGGGGACCGCGGCATCCCTTGCTTTTCCGCCCGGTCAAGGAGTTAACCGGGCGGAAAAGGGGTTTATATGGTGGCGGTGTCTGTTAGACACCGCCATCCATATTAGGGTGTAGGGGGGGACATGCATTGCTGCCATGGAAAGGCATGCAGGAATGTCTTGTGGGGGCCCATTGCGGGCCCCCAAGGACTCTGGTGGGGCTGGGGTTGCACATGGGGGATACCATAGGTACCCCCCTGCACTTCACTGTACAATGTGACAGGCACCGCACGGTGCCTGTCATGTTGTGTATTGAAGTGCACAATGTGCATTTTTAGCATTATGGTGGGCTGTGCTTTCAGCACCGCCCACCGCAAGGTTAAAAATGCGGGATGCGCCCGCCAGTGTGGCGGGCGCGTCCTAATGGCCCCCACGGGACCGCCGCCCTTATGGCAGGCGGACCCGTTTTACGCCGGGATGGCGGGCGGACCTAATGGGCCCCAGATTTTCTTTCAGTAAAATTTAACTATCATACAGGAAATCATTTATGGCTATTACTTACACAATATGAAAGCAGTGGGATTTTAAGTACTCTATATGGTTTAGTGACCTAGTCATTTTGTGCCCAACTTCCAAAATGTGCATAGGTAAAGTCTTAACAATAATAATAATGTGTTGTGTAGCACTTCATGCTACACTTCTACAGTTTCTAAGTAATGTAGATAACTGATATTTATGTTTTCCACTAATGGTACTCAATTTACTGCTCTTCCAGAGGAAGGCCTTACTGGGATGGGAACTTATAGCTCACCGTTCACAGATTGTTGCATTAGCAAACATTCATCTAACTGAGCAGCAATCAGTCTGAGGAAATTTCTTTTTAATTTTCCATGACTGATTTTGATTTGATGTCCTTTTTTGGGGTACATTTAAGTTCCAAACTGAAATAAATTACCAGACCTTTGTTAATCTTTGTAAATTTGATGCAGTCTGAAAAAAATGTAAGGTAGAAATAAACAGAAGCTTGGAAAAACGAGCTGTCACTCAGAGGGTCAGGAAGTTACAGGTGATGATCACAAACATTGATATGAAGAACAATACTGACAAGGGAATATTCACAAGGAGCTATCGCCAAATTATCGTAGCCAAAGTCGTGATAAATTTACCTCCCTATTCACAAGCTGGTGCTAACAGCCCACAGCACCAGTTTACCCGTGATAGCAGCTGCAAAAACATCACCACAGAGGACCCCCACAACTATCGCTAAAGAGATGCATAGGAGGTGTTCCCGGTCAAAAAGCCATGGAAACACGATGCCTCAACATTCACAACGACCAGCCAGATCGTTGATAAGAACACAAAACACTCAATAAGGCACTTTAGCAGCAGGAAATTAACACTTGCTCTGACTCGGTGCAAACTGCAAAGTCGGACCACAGTCTGCACCACAAAAGGGAGCACAGCCCACAGCCACACCTGAAGACAAACAGATGCCATGGAGCAACTAAACATGTATCACGGACACCCAAGAGGGCCACAACACCCACCGACACCACACCCAGGCCCGCAACACCTCCCCCCGGGCCCACCGCCAACCCCGGACCAAGAAACTGCACACCAACACCACGAATCCCAAAACAAATATTTTGCCTGATGTCACACAAGCAGGAAAATCAACATACATGCATTGCCAGAAAATGGAGAATCAGTCATACAGCAATGCAACCACCAACACAAGACATCATACAAACAAAAGTCAAAACAACCACTCGGATGAGCCCTAAGGGGTCCTCACTGGACAATCGTAGGACACAGCCTGGAAAACTAAATCCAGGAGAAGAAGGTGTGCCATGCGCCCATCAAAGGAAAGAGAGGAAGAGAGCGAGGGAGAGAGACAAAGTGAGATTGCACAAGCAGCGCAAGATCAGGGCACCTGGCTCCACATGCCAGCAATTGTGTGTATTGCCATCCGTATCCCATGTGCCCAAGGCCATGTTCCAATCTCAGCGCCAAAGCCACATCACATTCCGAAAATGCAAATAGCAGTCAGACAAACAACCGGGATGAAAGCTCCATTGTCTCAATGCAGAAGGCGGGAGGACACCTGCACCTCTGACCTTGGTCCAGAATGCGCCTAGAACACCCTTAGAGAGATGCCATGGCAGATGTGGACTACTCCCACACCACCCATTGCACAAATGAACTATCAGACTCATCCACACCCCACACACAAAAGCCATTGCTTGAGGGACCCCAGGATGGGATGCCCTTGACACACACCGAAAAGGCAAACCCATTCAGCCCAACGTTGCATACACATTCGAATCATTGCCCAGAGCTGTGGCATATCCTTAACACAACTGTCGCAGTTCAGAAGAGTGCCAGTTTCATGAGACGCACCAAGGCAATGGTAGGCCATACCTGGCACATGCACAACCCCCGTCACGTGGAACAATACCATGCACGAATGCTGCATTTACTGGGCGCAGTGCCACTAGCAGTGCTGCGGATTAGGTACCCGCTCAGCTTCCACATTGCCTACGTCACCTGCATCAAGCCCTGGTTCCACTGCCGAACATGCACATTCGAGTGTCCCTTGGAAGTCGGTCAATCTAACACAACCATAGATGAATTAGACTATGACTTGTGTATGCGCCCCCTGTTGGATCATGAACAGGAGTGTAACCGAGACAGCCGTGCATTAGATGCCTTGACATACATACTGCGTATGTATTGGCAGTTGTGCATGGGAGATTGCACAATTCCTTGTGTGCAGTGACCACATCGAGGCGCTCCCCTATTGGGCTGTGTTGCGGATTGGTGAAACGGCGTCGGCTGAGCACACCTGCCCGGACCAGTTGATGGATAGGCTCATCCTGGTGATCCTTGAACATGACAGCAACGTACTATTGGAACTCATGGTAGATGAAGCTACACTCGTATTCATGGACGAGTAACTACGTTCCTGCAACCACATCCAATTGTTACACACAGCACAGGTAACAACAATTTATTGCATCATGGTGATTGCTCACATAGCCCACCACAAGAGTGGACACGTCTGCCATTGTTTGGACTCTGGATGCATGTGTGTGGAACAACACGTGTGTACACATATCTGTGCATGGCGATGCAGGTCCATGGTTGGAGCAACACAGCGCCGTTTTGCAATGTTGCCAATTTGGACACATTGCTGCGGGAAAGCACACACATGGCAACCTACCACAACATGTGCCGGCAGAGAACTATGCAGATACCACAGGCAGTGAGTCGTGCCCCCTCACACGGGGCAATGGTAGATGCCAAACAACACATGAGTCATCCAGCAAGGCAAGGTGGGGTGGGCCATTGCCATCCGTGATGATTGTTTACCATTTTTGCACCAACATTTTCTGAACCTCGACATGTACCCATGCTGTGTGTAAGTGTTTTAAGCATGTCCCTGTTGTGTCCGTTGCCTCGTCCGTACTGACACGCACATGCCAATAAAGTCTATGCCACCCCACTGGTGTCTAACTGTGAGGTGTGTTCATTAGATTGTCCACTCGCGTGCCACAATGAGCATCGTCGCTGCACAGGGAGGAACTGACTGATGCATGTGCAATGGGGGTGTGTCCCTTTTGCAAGCTCAACCTCTGTAAGCCATACATTGTTTTGGGATAGGTGCTGGTCGACATGTGCACTTATGTGACTTCTGCAATGTGAGTATGGTGTCCAACCGCTGACCATGTGGAGCAATGTCATATATCATTACAGAATGTGTCCACACAGATGGTTGTAAGCAGGCATGCAACGTGAAGTTCTGTTGACTCATGTGATGTAGGACACCACTCCTGGCCTGCAACTGATTTGGTCACACCTACACACAGCCCTATTCAACACATTGACGTGTGCCTGCTTGGGGGGGTTGTGAAATTGTTGTTGATGTGCAATGGGGACACAGCTAGTACTCACCTTCCCAGTCATCCAATTTGCCATGTGTCTCAGGGATACACTTACGCATAGATGTCAGTTACCAGGGTGTACCTTCAGGTGCAATCATTGTCCTTATATCCAGCCATACTTCCATACGTGAGTGAACATAGTAATGACACATCTGCGTGATTTAGAATGTTTTAGTCCTGACTGTGTTAAAAATATAACACCCCCTCCCAGACACTTTGTGATAATTTGGTTGGTTTTTTTTCACGATAAAGTGAATAATATTATTATGGAGTTAGAAAGGAAGCACGACCAGCTCAGTAAAAGAGGATCATTTAGCAACCAGCTTAGTGATCCCTGGAATCAGCTCTGAAGGTGGAAGAGCTTATCAACTACCTGTTTTTCCTTCGTTGGACATGGAAGATTTCCATAGCCTTGCAATGGCTATTTCCTCTGGATCCATGTTAGACCCTCTACCCTATAAAATGTGGAGCGAATTTGAGGAAGAACTCTTTCCCACTCTCCGTCAGATCTGTAACTAGTCCTTAACTGACGAACTGGTTCCATCACAGTGGAAACAAGCTCTGATGACCCCACTGCTAAAAAACCTACCCTCGACCCGGAATGTGCCATAAACTATAGGCCCATTTCTCTTTTGCCCTTTCCTGCAAAGGTTGTGGAGCGAGCTGTGAGTCGTACACTCTCGAAATACCTGGAACAACATAATCTCCTGGAAGATGTTCAGTTCGGGTTTTGGCCAGCTCATGGCACTTAACGACTTTGGTAACTGTGCTAGATGATCTTCAGATGCAGGCAGACAGGGGTCAGGCAGCGGCACTTGTACTGCTTGACCTGTCTGCCGCATTCGACACGGTCAACCGTCATATCCTGCTGGCAGATTGCAAGAGCTGGGAGTCACGGGTCAGGCTTTAAAATGGCTCCGGTCCTTTCTGTTGGACAGACAGCAAGCAGTATCCCTTCCACCGTATCAATCTGCCTTCTCCAACGTTCCGCATGGAGTTCCACAGGGTTCGGCCATCAGCCCCATACTTTTTAACATCTATAGGAAACCCCTGATTGCAGTCATCAAACAATATAACATCAATATTGTCAACTATGCTGATGACACTCAGTTGATCTTTTCCTTGGAGGGCGAGCAATCAGCCTCTTTGGAGGAGTTTCAAAGCTGCCTGCGAGACACGGCCGTATGGTTGAGGGATAACTCGCTGCAATTCAACACTTCTAAGACAGAGGTACTCTACGCAAAAGATTCCTCCCATGTTGCCTAACAACTTCTGGCCTTCTGAGACTCCTAGTTCGGTCCGCCCTGTGCAGACTGTTCGCAATCTGGGGGTTATGATCGACAATAAACTAACTATGGAGGTGCAAGTGACTAAAACAGTGGACTGTTGTTTGTCCATTATTAGATCTTTGCGTAAGATCCTCCCCTTGCTCCCACTCTCAGCACGTACACTAGTCACACACAGTACCATCCTCAGCAGACTCGACTATTGTAACGCTCTGTTGCTTGAGTCTCCTAGATCTCTTTTGGATAGGCTGGAAAGAGTTGAATCATCGGCTGCAAAACTTGCACTTGGTTGGCCGAGGAGGTCGTCATCCTCTCAGGCTCTGGCAGAGCTCCACTGGTTACCAATGAAACAGCGTATCCAGTTTAAGTCGCTCTGCCTGGTGTTCAAAGCTCTACATGGAGTGGGTCCACCTCACTACAGAATAAATTTAACTGATATGCTCCCACTAGACATCTGCGCTCGGTAGGAGCAAAATTGGTAAAGATACCCAGATTTAAAAAAGTTAGATCAGGTGGTAGATCCTTTGAGGTTGCAGCGGCTAAACTATGGAACACCCTTCCACTGGAACTTAGGCAGATCAGTGAACTCCTACCCTTTAGAAGGAGATTGAAAACTTGGCTATTTCCCAAACTATAGCCGAAGGATCAGTAGCGTTTTTGCTATAACTGGGTGACTTTTCACTCCTTATCTGTTCAGGTGACAGTGCGCTCCATAAATTCAATAAATAAAATAAATAAGTGATTGACGGAGCTGGAGCGGTACATGGCCTTCAAAGCCAACATCACATTAAAGCCCAGTGGTGGGCCAACCAGAGTCCTTTGGGGATTAAGAAGTGATTAGGAAGTGGGAGAGTGCAGTCCGCAGCTAAATTGCTGAGTGATTAGCCAGCAGTGATGAAAGCCCATGTCGGGGTCTGGGTGAATGTCACAGAGTGTTCCGGGGGTCAGTAGGAGGTATTTCCCAGGCCATGATGCATAGGTCATAACCAGGCAGGGACAGGGCATATGGCGGTGATGGATGCTATTGACTACTTCCTCACACTTCCTCACACAGTAATTTCCATCCCCTTCTTACTCCCCTGATACGGATTCGGTGTCCGGTGTGTGTGGCGGGGTGATGGCTGCATCACTGTCTGCCACTGACACAACAGACTGCAAAGGTGATGGGGCAGCATCACTGTGTGCCCTTGACACATCAGGGGTTGGAGATGTGTGTTGAATTAAAACTTATGATAGAGCATTCTCCGGAGCTGCTCCTAGAATATGGAACTCTCTTCCACCTAACATCAGAAAGATAACAAACACAGCAACATTCAAGAAGGAAATAAAAATAATTCTAATGAGCAAATTCCTGCCTTAACTCTAGCTGGCTACTCTATAACTTAATAGCAGAGTTATACTACAAGGCCGGAGAAGATGGAAATTACAAGCCCAGATACAGGACTTAATTTACCAAAATCAGATTTTCACAGGCCTCGGAAAGAATAATGTAGATATTGTAATTAATTGTCTTTTATTGTCATATATACTTTTATTCTATATAAGCTGCTATCTCCTTACTACCTCATAATATGTAAAGCGCTCTGATACCCACGGGTCCTGTTCGCGCTATATAAAACTCTGAAATAAATAAATAAATAAATAAATGATTAAATTGAAGTTCCCAGATACTACTCGCTGGTGTCCAGCTGTGGCAAACATACTTCCAGCCTGCATCTACTCAATGGTCTCCACTGACCTCTGCATCTGGGCCAACTCTGTCCTGTAATCGTTGGTGCCTGTCTGACCAGACAGTTCTTGTATTCGATTTATGGGCCTAACGAGGTCAGCAAAGGTCTGTGGTGGAGCATGGTGCATACAGGGGGTGTCCAATAGGAACTGTACGTAGTCCCTGATGGGACTCGGACACCCACATATGGCAACGAGTTTGGCTGCCACGAGTTTGAAACCCACCCGCAGCTGTTCAGCCAACTCCACCTGGCAACCCCACTCACTTTGTAGGAAATCCATAAATTGGTCAGGGTTGCTGGTAGACAGCCGTGGCGGTTTGTGTTTCCTGCTGTGTAGTCTGTGCGGGTAGTGGGCTCACCTCGGTGCAGCTGGCCTGCCCTGCTCCTGGGTATGGTGTTCGGAGGCTGTCCCTTATCCGCTGGAGGGTGTCTTGACATATGTGCAGGTTGTCCTCTTCATCATCAATGATGCGAAGTGTGGTGTGCTCTACAGGAGGTGTTGTTTCTCCCTCTGCAATGTAAAAGGGGAGCTGCAGGTCAACAGAGTTACACATGTACGTTGAAGATTTGCAGATGTTTACATTCAGACTGCATGCCAATGTACATTGTCACTGTTTTGGTGGAGTTGGCTATTTGATAGTAGTCAGTATGTGTTACGACTACATGACGGATGTGTGGTAGTACCCATGCATTATCCTCACACAGTGTCAGGCAATGCCAGATGTGAGTGGACAGTTACTCTGCACATGCAGGAACTGTTGTGAGCCGTGTCCTATGGTGTTGGTGTAGCACTTTGTACCTCATTGCCCTCATTGCTGATGTTCTGTGGTTGCCATGTGTGTGTGTTGCATTGTGGTTGAGTTGCCCCTGCGGCTCTGAGTTTGTGTAGCATTCTACTTTTGAGGAGGGGTGCCTTTGAATCGTATGCTTTTCGGGGCCTGATTTGTTTTTGACTTGGGTCATATGTGCTCTCAGACAGATTTTGTGGCCTTGTGCATTGTTCGTCTGCTGCGTGTAGTGTACGGCATGGGTTGTGTGTGCACATGAACATGTCAGAGTTTGACCTGCTCTTTTACGGATGTGATCCGCACTGGGCTACCTCCATGTCGATTCGTGGGCCATCTCATGTTTTTGGGCTGCTGCCGTGCTTTCGGGAATGCAGTGTTACTTGCATAGTCAGTGTGGGTCACAGAGCCGCTGCTTTGCTGGAATGGGTCGGTTGGGATATTGGTGATATATGGAGGGGGCCCCTTTGTGCACATTGTGGTCGGGGGCTTACTTGGCATTTCTATGTGTGCTGCAGTGTGCCAAGGCTATCAGTGACATGTTCCATGATCATTGTGGGTGTGCAGTGTGCTACACATAATTGTGCATGTATGTCATTGTGCCCATCTCCCCCTGTCCCTGGTCGTTACTCTCCATGTTGCTGTTGGATCTGGTTGTATCGTGCTAAGTCCAGGCCCTCAATTCCTGCCACCGTCTCTACACTGCTGACTGTGGCCACCATTTTCTCCAGCTCATCAATCTCCTCCTGTGTCGCAGGACTCCCAACTCCAGTTGCCCAAGCTTCTCCTTGGTTTGGCTGTGCACTTCATGCCAGCTCCTCTTGACACTCCTCGACACTTCATGCCAGCGACTCTTGACACTCCTCGACACTCCAACGGCATTGACGTTGGTGACCATGGCCTGCCATATTTCCGTTTGGGTTGCCAGTGCCGCAGTGGAGATGCCTAACAGTTGTTGATGGTGTTCTATCACCTCTCTGACGATGATCCGGTCTTCCTACGGACTGAACACCGTCTTCCTCCTCCTCTTGTCCTTGCCCTTCGCCGAACACTGGGTTCCCGGCAGTACCTCCGTTGGGCTTGTGGGGTTCAGCTTGTCCTCTGCACTCAGTCCGGGTGCATTCATGTTGCAGCGCAGTTTGAATTGCTTTTTCTTTTTTTTCTTTCATAGTATTATTTTCCGCCAGACACATGGGATTTGCAGGCCTGTGGCTGGTTTTCTCAGATTTTTATACCACGATTGGCCTCACCGCATGTTTTTTTGCATTCGCGTTTTGCATTTTTGCGGCGTGGTGTTGATTTTCACGCAGACATTTGACCCGTTATCTGGTCACTATCCCATGCTGCCGCCTTGTTGTGAACTCCACATTGACACTGGGTTATTTTCCTGCGATGGGCTGCGATGGTAAAGGTTACGTTATGCTACTCTTGCTGTAGTTATTACACGTTCTTGTGAATATACCCCACAATTTCTAAACCAAGTTCTTGGTATAAAATAGAGAGTCTTGATTATTTCAAGATGGCTGCAAAAAAGTGCATAGGTCTTTCTTCCTGCAATGCAGAGAAGTAAAAACATCTAGCATCTCCATAAGCCCTTCTCAGGCATTAGTATTCAAGAATTCTTAACCCTCATCAGTTGAATAGCCAAACATTCAACTTCCAGTTCAACAAACTCAACCTTTCGAGTTGGAGGGCCTCTGTTTTGTCCATTGAATACTTGCCACCTTTCCACCCTCAAAAACATGAACTAACCTTTGATTTTTAATTTTTTAATTTTTTTATTGTCAACATGAGGAAATAGCAATAAACAATTACATAGCCTCAATATACCCAAAAAGAAATACAGATGTCCAGGACTCGACAGATAAAATCATTTTAACAGTACATTAACATAAGGGGGGGGGGGGGGAAAGGAAAAAAGAAAAGAGAAAAAAAGGGACACATTGTTAAGTAAATGATCCCCAGATTTGTTTAAGTTTACCTAATAAGCGGATCCCCCTGGTTTTACCTGGTGCTAGTTCCATATCATATGTTTCTTTAACCAGGCCCTACCACTCCAGAACCAGCAGTGGGCTCTGTGAAATCCAGACCCGAGCTATTGTCAGTCTAGCACAAGCTAGTAAGATAGTTATTAGATCTTTCTGGCTAGAGTCCCTATTCTGCCCACCCAGCATCACATCCAATACTGTAAATGGTATAGATCTCCCAGGTTTCTAAGACAGAATTTGAGCGACCCTTCGCCAGAACTCTGCTAGTGCCGGACATTGAAAAAACATATGTTGCATATCAGCTGCTAATAGATTACACTTTGGGCACTTAGTCCAATAACTAGTAGAAGTATTTAAGGACCATTTTGCTATCGTTTCGGGAGTATAATATAATAAACGTATTGTTCTGTACTGCTGAAGTCTCAGGTTAGAAGAATGTACCGACCTACAAATCCCACTAAGTGCTGACGAGATAGTATTAGCTGTAATAATGGTCTCCATTCTTTGATTCCAACGCTCAGCTAATCTCACACAGTCATCCTCTTTATATGAGTTAAAGCTTTTATATCCAGTGCTGATCAGCGATTTATCCTTAGCCATATAAATGCAATTCCATATATCAGAATCGAGTACAGCTGTAAGTTTCATACTTCGTGTAAAATAATCACGGATTTGATAGTACTTATTTTCTGATTTTCTGAGATCTTCAATCTATCAAAAGTCAGAATCCTGCTAAAATCATACAAATTCCCCAAATTTGTTATGCCTAAATTTATGCCTAAATTGAACCATTGCTTCCTCACCCTATCATGAAAAATTCCCGGAAGACCTGGTTTATCCCACAAGGGAAGTTTAGGATGATAAAGCGATGTTTTGCTTTTATTAAGGATAGCCCGCCAGATGATAAGCTCTATCCCTCATGGTCTTAAATGTGACCCGCTTATATTGGGTTGTTAGTTCTGTACAGAAACATATTAGATTATTCCCCCAACATAAATACATGCTAAAAAATTTTTTTACTAGGGTTTAGTAAACTACTTATACGTCCAAGAGAAGTTAACCAAAAATACAATTTGAAGTCTGGGAGATCAAGATCCCCCTGATTAAATTGAAGTTTTAATAACTCAATTGCTCGACGCGTTTTTTTATAGCCCCAAATAAAACTGCTGAATATCCCGTCTAGACGTTTAAAAAAAGAATTATTAATACACAAGGGGATGGACCGAAACAAATAAAGAAATTTAGGCAGAATCTTCATTTTTATTAAATGTATCCGCCCACTTATACCTAAGGGCACCTTATGCCACTTTTTAGGTCTCGCCTGTCGATGCGCATGCGCATCGAGCAAGGCGAGAGTATTGGCACTTATCCGCTCTTTATCCACACTGCAAGGAATCGTGGCGATTCCTTGCAGTGCACGATAAATTTAAGCTCAATGCGCATGCGCATTGAGCTTAAATGCGCATGCACATGCCCCCAGCCGCCTACTCTCTCTCTCAGCCTTCCCACAACTCCGCCCCCTCACTACTTGATTGCACGGCCGCTAGGCCGTGCCTCCCCTACTCTCCTCCCCCCTCCTCCTCTCCTCCCATGCCTGCCTGCCTGCCTCAACTCTCCGCCTCCTCGATCTTCTGTAAGATCCACCACGTGTTTGGGTCAGAGCTACGATTTTAGCAACTTTCACAATACTCCGCCCTCTTATTGTTCTAGGTGATGAGAAACACAGGAGATTCCCAGAATCGCCGCTGGTGCTTACTTCCGGCCCCTCTGATTGACACTCTTGGAACAATTGATCAGTGAGGCTCGGGATTTTCCATTGGAGACACTCAACAGCAGCCTGCCCAGTGACGTCACATCCCGGAACGTTCAACAGTTCACTTGCGGGAATCGAAGCTCGCCGGGACGCATGCGCAGTTGTATGTTAACAAGCACGTACTAAGCGAAGTGCTGCGAGTATGGAACTCCTGCCCTCTCCCGTCCCGTGAAATCTCAGACCGGGCATTGGTGCCACCTTTCACGAAGAGGTTCGCAGCGGGCAGTTGGTCGTATCCAGGGTCGCTTTCTCATCGTCTGCGCGATTGTGTGAATTGACAAACACTTCATCTGCGACCAGGTGAGTGTTTGTCTTTTTGGAGTGTCCGAAAACCCTGGTATGGTCGCTCACTACCTGCGTCGGACAGTTAGGATTCCTTGGTTCTGTTAAAGTCATTTGCAGCGCACACTGAAATATATGTGAATAACCTGCCTCTATTTGTTTGTTCCTGCCCCAAGAAGATAAACGGTCTTTTTAGAGCCTGGCTGGCCGTGAGCCTGATCTAGTACTGTTACTGGCACAGGGTCTTACGTTGCTGAGGGCGATAGGGTTTGTTTCGCCATTGCCTTTACGCAACTAGGACTGAACGACACTACTGTCCAGTCCCATAGCAAGCAAGATGTGTTGGTGGCACGAGCAGCTGCCCATCTGACCTGGAAGCATCGGCATGACGAACTGCAGCGATTGGTCACTAACAAAGTGTAGCCAAAGACTTGGGGCTTATTTACAAGCCCCTTGCGTCATTTTTAACATGGGGAAAAGTGGCGCAAGGGGCTTGTAAATCTGCCCCTTGGTCCCTGAGCATTGTTAGGGCGAGAGAGCACCATCATGAGTAAACGTTCATTATTTGCGGCAAAGGCCCACAGGTCTTATTGATGGGTGACTGGTGATTGCATTAATATTAAACTTTGCAATCTATTCATATGCAATGAAGGAAGAACATGTCCTAACGGGGCACAAAGATAAAAGCCCCTTATTCCAGTTCTTTCGAAGTGAGCGATCCTCGGAAGGAAGTGTCGTTGATTACAGTCCACTGTACGAAATTCTGCCGACCGGTTGTTGCATTCAGGGGCCCATGTCGATCGTATGTATTCAGGGTATCAACCCTGATGTTTTCCACAGTGACCTCTACCTTTCTGGCGCTATGAATGCAAAAACTGTGGGAACCCTGAAATTAGGGACACTCCGCAGGTGGTCCTCAACCCGCACCCTCAACCCCTCAACCCCTCACCCTCCCTCACCCTCCCTCACCCTCATTCACCCTCAACCCCTCACCCTCACTCACCCTCAACCCCTCACCCTCACTCACCCTCAACCCCTCACCCTCAATCCCTCACCCTCACCCACACTCACCCACACTCACCCCCACTCACACTCACCCCCACTCACCCACACTCACACTCACTCACCCTCACCCTCACTCACCCTCACCCTCATGCTAAACCCATTAACAATTCTAAAAGCACTAACTCTAATGCTGCGAGACCTATTGCATTTCTAATGCTTGTTTAATGTGTTAACTGTTTCTTTCAAGAAAAGCTCATAATTTAGCGCAACTATCTCATCTAATTGTGCCAAAACTCTGATCCCTAAATAGGTAGCGACATTGCAAACTCCTTGTATTGGAGCCAGAGGCTTATAATTCTTCAATATTTGAGTTTTATTAGTGTTCAGTCTGTAGCCTGAAATAGCCCCAAATCTCCTTGCCTCCAGAATTATCCCCTTCATTGCTTCCCCAACATCTGCTGAATAAAACTGCAATGTCGTCTGCATAAACAGTGATTTTAAGAGAATACAAACCAGAGACAAAGGGGATTATTCGGGCTTGGTTTTGCAGGGCCGACAGAAATGGCTCCATTGATAGTGCAAATAATAAAGGTGACAAAGGGCACCCTTGACGAGTACCCAGAGATATTAAAAACGTAGACGATTGCAACCCTGCATAGCTGATTTTGGGGCTAGGATGGTCATACAAAGCTTGAATCCATTGTGTAAACTGGCCTTTGAATCCAAATGCAAATAGTGTGGCCCAGAGAGAGTCCCACCCCACTCGGTCAAAAGCTTTCTCAGCATCTAATAATATCATACTGAGTGGAGTTGACTTAGCCCTGGCAACATCAAATGCTGTCACAGCCGTACTTACATGGGCCGTGGTATCCTTTCCTAAAATGAACCCATGTTGTTGTGGGGACACCAGGCCAGGCATTATCGTTCCCAGATGAGTCGGCAAAATTTTAGCAAATATTTTTGTGTTGGTATTTATGAGTGATATGGGTCTATGTGACCCTCATTCGTCAGCTTTTTAAAAAAAATTGTTTAGGAAAAACACGATCTGTGTGATATTTCATGAATATGGGGCCTTTCTTCCGGTTCCAATATGTCTAGCTACCTGACTGAGCAATGGGACTAGCTCGTCCATGCATGCCTTATATAGCTCCAGGGGGATGAATCCTCTCCCGATGCTTTGCCTGAGGGTAAGGCAGTAATTGCGAGTTCTGCCATTGTGATATCTCCAGTTAATGAATCAGATTTTTCATCCTCAATGCGGTTCGGTAAGCTAGTTTGCAAATATGTATGAATATCATCCGGCACAGGCCGTTTCTCCGGAGTATAAAGTTCTCTATAATAATTAGCGAATTGTTAAAGTATCTGATTGGGACGCTTATGGACGGTATTATTCGTCCCCTTAAGGACCTTTATGAGAGTTTTAGCTTTATTGTCTGCTACTTTATATGCCAAAATCTTTCCTATTTTCTCTCCGCTCTCATACTGGGATAAATGATCTTTATTGAACGTAATAAGACTTTTTTCCCTGAGTTTGTTTTTTAAGGCAGATTTAAGGTCAACCAGAATGTATCCCAGACCCTCTACTATTATCGAGCCCTGGAGTAGTGCCTCAGCCATTTGATTCTCTGCTATAAGTATGTTTGCAATAGTTTTTTCCGTTTCCTTCTTACGTTCATAGTTCTGTCTCAATATAAATTGTTGAGGGAAACCCCTAATACTAGCCTTACAAGCATCCCATACCAAAGTATGTGGCGCTGAGTCAATGTTGATTTCCAGGAATTCTTTTAAATGAGCCTTGAGTTGTAATATAAAGTCTGTATTTGAGAATAGATACCTAGGAAATGAAAAAAGCCAAAGTCTCTGCCTCTCTGCTGCTATTTTGAAAGAGAGAAGGATGGGATTATGGTCAGAGGTGATCCTTGGTCAAATCTCCATGGTGCTTGTTTCTAAAATCTTATCTGAGACCCAGGCCATGTCTATACGTGAGCATAATTTATGTGCAGCTGAATAATAAGTATAGCCTGGATATAGTACCCGCCAAGCATCTTTTATGGCATGTATTAGGCCCATTTCTCTGATTGCGGCCCGGATCTTCCCCATCCTCTGGAAGGAGCCTCATCAGGTAGTATCGATATCATAATTCACGATACAATTAAACTCAATAAGCATGGGCGGATTTTGCGAATTGGCAATCCGCGAAATTGCGTATTTACGGATTCGCAATCCGCAAAATCCGCGAACTCTCGCAAATTTTGCGGATTCCTTTTTTTTGTGTGTTCGCAAGTGTTTCTGCCATTTCGCAAGGGTTTTTTACCAGTTCGCAAACGCGAACTTACTTGTCGGGTAGCAACGGTCGCGACCATGTTGTTTCTACGTCTGGTTCATCACAGCACCCTCTGTTTCACCACTGCCACCCTCTGTTTCACCACTGCCACCCTCTGGCTCACCCATGCCACCCTCTGGCTCACCCATGCCACCCTCTAGTTCATCACTGTAGATTATGAGGGGAAAAGCACACTTGCCCTGCCTCAACTGACATGAATGAATTAGGGGCTGATTAATGTGTCGCTGAATTTGAACTTCCAGGCTGGCACCTGCTTCCTTATCTGTAATTGCTTTCTGTTGCAGTGTAATTTTTTTAACAGGACCTTTGTTGTATACTTGTAGCTATTCTCTGAGCCTGCTGTGAGGGTCAGAGCAGGGTCATAGAATAGTTGCAAGTAGGCAACTGAACTCTGAAGGGGCCCCTCAGGAAGCACTACAGGGAAAGGTTACTAATGATAACATTGAACTTTTGCACCTGCAGAGTGCTTTCAGTTTTGCAAAAATCCAAATATCCAGCAGCATCCACAAAAAGTAATCCTTCCAGGCACTACAGGGAATGGTTACTAATGATAAGATTGAACTTTTGCACCTGCTGAGTGCTTTCAGTTTTGCAAAAATCCAAATATCCAGCAGCATCCACAAAAAGTAATCCTTCCAGGTCAAGATCCAAATCAAAGTGACCAGCACATGAAGAAAGCACTGGGAGGAGCCTGCTGGACAGGAACAGGAAGTTGGAGACTGTGGGGCACTTCCTTCCTCCCACCCCCCCCCCCCCAAAAATGGACTCCTTGCAAAAAAAAGTGCATGCAAATGTCAACCTGAGGAGTTATTCTGATAAAAATCATAATTTTCAAGGTTTATGCTGCCTGCTGGTGGATTTCTTGTGCAAAATTGCAAATTTTGCAATCTCGCAATTGCGAGATTGTCGCTGCCCGCCGCATCTACCTGTTCGCAAGTGTTTACTCCCGCGAAATTGTATAGTATTCTAGTTGGCAAGTGCGACCAAGCAAAAAATCCGCTTTGAAAGGATTTACGAATTGTCGGCAAGTTCGCGAGAGTTCGTGGATTGCGAATTTGCCGACAATCCGCAAAATCCGCGAGCGGAACGGATTTTACGCCCATGCTTTAAACTCACCCATTACCACCCATTCTCCCCCCAACCCAGAAGCTCGATATTTACCCTATCAAGGACAGAGGGATCATCTATGTATGGACCATATAAAACACAGAACGTATATATACAGCCTTCAACTATTATTGGTGTTATAGCCCATCTGCCGCTTTTGTCTGAAGCTGTATTGCTAATCTCAGCTCTAAATTGATTACGTTTTAAAATTGCTACACCTCGTATTGAGGCATATAGATCTGAGCTAACGACTACATTATAGCCTAGTTGCCTTAATAAACTTTGGTCTTTATAGGAGATATGCGTTTCGGAGAATAAAGCTAAGTGCGGATTACACATCCTTAATTCTTCAAAAACTAACCGCCGCTTATTTCTAATGTTCAGTCCCGCTACATTCCAGGCTAAGCATCTCTGTCGATTCATCCTAGTGATTTTTTCCATCCTTCCTTATTCATTACATCCAAAATAATCTTACCATTGATACTTTTAATGCAAATCATCCTCATGTTGTTTTTACTAGTCTTTTTCATCCACCCGTTAACCCACCCAACCACAACCCCCTCAATCCCACCCCTCCCCCTGCTCCCCCTGTCCCATAGAGGAGGACACCCCTCTTTATCCAGCTGCCGTTGTCTGGGCAGCCATACAGTGTCACAGCCATGGTGGTCTACCCCACACCTTTTTCAATACCAACTTGAAAGATAGCACTTAATATAAACTTAAAATACACTAATCATACTCAAATACGTAAGATATGTAAAGTGAGAACTCCCTAACAACCCCACTTAATTTCACTAAAAAAAAAGCTCAAACACCATGTATTCTTTATTAACCATTGACCATAGTAGTTATAGGCCACTATTCTGCTACTTCTCAGTAGCTTCTCCTTGCCACTTGGCCACTGACAGTTCAGCTTCTTTTTCATCCGTGAAAAAATGTGTGGCCATTCTTAAATACTTTTAGCCGTGCTGGTTCTTGCAGAAAAGCTTGGCCACCAAGGGCTTTAATTGGGTCTATAAACTGTCGCAACTTCAAGTGCTTTCCCATTGTGATTTTGCTGTCTCAGTAGAAAATTTCCCAAATAGATCAAGAATGGCTGAGGGTATTGACCTCCCTTGATCCTCTGGTCTAACGGTAATCTGTGGGCCCTTTGCAGATGCGAGCCCCAGTCTCAGTCGGAGAGGTCGGGAATGCCTTTTGGAATAATTGAACTATACAGGCCCTCGGGTCGGCCGCCTCTGCCCCTTCCGGGATTCCAAAAAGCCTAAGGTTTTGTCTCCGATGATGATTTTCCATAGCCTCCAGCTTAGCCTGTATATTAGAGATCTGAGCGTCGTGTTTCTTCACAAGGACCTCTGTGCAGGCCACCAGTTCTTCAGTGCCCGCAACTCTCTGCTGCAATTCTGTGATCTCTTGAGTTAATCCTCCGAGTTTACCTGCCATGTTCTGCAGGGAATACTGCATTCTGCTGTTATCTTCCTGTTCCTGCTGGTAATGCTGTTGGGCTTCCTGTCTTTGTTTGTTTAAAGCCTGTAAAATTAGACACAATGATGATGCCTCATCTTCCCGATTATCCGTGACTCAGTCCATCATCTGAGTTGCTACTTGGGTCAGACTAGTGCTTTCTGCGATTTGAACCACACTGGAAACTGAGGTTGTAGATTGATTCCCATCTGGGGAACCCAACTTAGAGCTGTCGGTTATTATTGTAGGCGAGGGGTGATCCTTCATTAGACTCCAATCCTTAGGGCTACTACCTGAAAGTCGTAATGTCATAGACTTGACACCGCCCTTTACCTGCAGCCATCTACATAAGGGACTCTTGTCAGAGATAGCTTTTCCTCGTGAGGTTGCAGTATTTTGCCCGCCATTTGGCTTTTTGACTTTGTTTTTAAGTTTCACTCTGCCTTTTTTGCCCCCATTTGTTTTACCCTTGTCCGTAGGGGTTTGAGTAACAGGCTCTGTTAAGTCCTTGAAGTCTTCATTTGAGCATGTTTCATCATCCGCACCTGCTTCTTCCAGCATATGCTCTATAGCCACACAGACCTTTGCCCCCAATTCTGCCATCTCAGCCGCTCTTATGGTATCAGTGACTGCGGGGTAAGCTCCCAGATTCGGCATATCTGTGTGACTAGATGGATTAGATGTATCAGGGGGATCAGATACGTTAAACGGCCTTTGCCTGAATTTTCAGAGGTTTCAGAGGAAGTAGAAACATGCCCCGGCACACACCCCGACTGAGCCATTGTAGAGGTGACAAACTCTACCACTACAGTGCCCTTCTGATCCTTCAGATCCCCTCAACATGCAATGTCCTTTGAGGCTTCAGCCTCTAAAAACAAATCAGCCCGAGCAGACTCAGACTCAGTATCGATAGCCACAGTGTTGCGAGATGCCAGTAAAATCTTTCCCTGAATTGCCAGCAAGGAGCTCAGCCACTCTCCCTAGCTGTAGCATGCGTGCTAGTGGCTTACTAACAGTCTGGTCAATTTTCTCCGCCACATCCCCTCCATCGATAGTACCTGCTTCTCCTGCGGCAGCAGCGTTTCTGCCAGTGCAGGTGTTTCTTGGGGCAGTTTTTGGTGGCGCCATCCTCTGCTGTGTGTGTTGTGGCCTCCGTAGCCTCCGTCGTAGCCTCAAGCACTGGAGCCACGGCGGGAGCAACAGCGAGCAACAGACCCGACCAGCCAACCATCGACTGACCAGCCAATTTCCACAAAGGTAGCCGCATTCCCTGCAACAGCCACCCGAGTTGAATCCTGAGAAGCCACCACATCCGCTCGCCCGTGTCTGTTACCATAGTAGGCCAAAGCTTTTTTCTTCTCTTTCTAGCTTTTAGCTTTTGGTTTGCATTCTCACAGAAAACACTGAGTAGTGAGGGTTCAGATTGAAGCACTTCAGTGCTTTTCTTTCACGTTTCTACTGTGGGTGCGGGGAGAGCCTTCAATCTGTTACACTCCGTGGCAGCTTCACTCCGCCATCTTGCCTCCCCCACTAACCTTTGAATATTTGGCAAGATTCGGGCTAAGGTATGGACATCTCAAATTGGGGATGATCACTGTCCTTTTTTAATTAATATGCCTTTTCTGATCAATGATAGGCCTTTAATAATCTTGATAGAAGGCTGAATTTCAAATATAGGCCTGATTTTCATATTGGCAGCAAGCATTCTCCATCGCAGGGGAATTAGGGTTTACTTGATTATATCCAATGATCAAACAGCAAGGTTAGTTCTTGGGTCATAAAATGAGCTCTATTATACTGGTTTCTACTATTTAGACACGTACATTGAACGACTGTATCACATGAAGTTCTTCCAGATGTTCTAGTGTTCTTGAAATATTCTAATCTACAAGCCCAAGATTCACCACTGACATAGATAGATTTTATAACTGAGAAAAATCAAATGGCAAACATCCTCTTTCTTCACTCATTTGGATGATTTGCCCTTGTTAAGCTCAAACAGTGATGCTATCTCTGTCAGTATGCTTCACTGTTTACCATCTGCACTTACTGTATCAGACACACACTTTTTTATTATTAATGTTTGAAGCTTGTAATGCACATTATCACAAATAAGGATAGAGCTTCTAGTCCAGAATTTCAAGTTAATCAACTGAACAACTGTGTTTCTTTCTGCTAATAAACCAGTACTGCTTGCTTACATCGAAACACAAAAAGGGAGGGGAGGCAGTTGCAATAAGTCTAACCACTGTTTCATCTCAGGGCAGCACTCCAACTCATTGCTTTTTTTCTCACCATGCCACCTCAGTTTGGACCCACCTATATGCAAATCAGTCTTGACCCTGCTCCAATGGGAGCAGTCCAGCCCAAACTGCCAAGTCGGGTTCTCCCTGAAGCAAGCACAAGCCACCCAGGACTAGTTTCGCCCTAGGTATTTGCTCATCAGCTGGGTACAGCTTGGTTCCAGTGACACACTGAGCATGGGACCCAGGTTTGGGCATACCCGTACCACTTAGGGCAGTATGTGAGACACACAAAAGGTGATGGGAGGCTGCTTGCAATAAGACTAACTATTGCCAATTGCTTGGGTAGCATTCCAACCCATCATTCTTTTGCTCACCATGCCACCTTAGTGTGGACCCAGTCATATGCAAATCAGTTTTGGCACTGCTTCTATTGGAATAGACTGCCCTAACTGCCGAGCCAGGTCCTCCATGAATTGAAACACAAATAACCTAGGACCGATGTCGCCCTACTTATAGGCTTATCAGCTGGGTACAGCTTGATTCCAGTGACACAGTGAGCACAAGAGCCATGTTTGTGCACACCCATGCCACCTAGGGCGATACATGAAACATACAAAAGCTGATGGGAAGCTACTTGCAATAAGTCAAACTGTTGTGTTTTGATTTAGATACCAGTACATAGGTTTCCTGAATCATGTTTTTAAATAGGCACAATTCGCATTGCCCTTATTTAGGCATAGAATCCCAGTCCTTATTTAGGCCTTGGCCATGCAATCCAAATACAATCATGGTCACCTACATCCATTCATCCCTCGTCACAACAAGTTCTTAGAAACCAGACCCTTAAGCCATTGGGACTTTCCCTGCTTGGATTATTGTTTCTCCAAGAACTCATTTATTATGCATGAACCACTGTACCCTAAGGGTTCATTCATTACGCCTTCCTCTGCCCGACTTTATGTCAATGCTAGCATTCCTAAGCACCTTCCAGGTATAAATATACCTTCCCTTGCCATGGCAAAACACGGCACAGCTCGGCTTGGCTGCACGGCTACCTACCGCTGCATACTTGCAAGATGCAGCTTGCCAAGGCAAGTTCGGAAGGATCTGATGCACTGACCAGACGCTGCCCTCCCTGCTCACAGAGATTCCAACTTCCAGTGTTCTGACTCCCTTCGCGAGGTGTTTGAGATCGGGAAAGAGATTCCCACCTCTCTCATTCTAAGGTATGGAGTTGACTACCTAGAGGGACTCTTGGCATACAAACTTGGCACACTAACTATAGCATACCATACTATAGGAAACAGCACCTACCTCTTACCTTGTACTACACTTAGGCTAGGTACACTGGTATACAACTATTTAGAAGCACCAGATGAGTATTCACATTTCAACCTGTTATTTATTTGTATGTATAAGAATATATGTCATAACTAAAAGACCATGCTATTGCAGTATTATTTCTTCTTACTGCTCACGCTGTACATTTTATATCTTCCATACTGTCTAAATGATCATAACAGCTCATATCTCATGCACGAGAAATAAGACTTAAATCCTTATATTGAAACGCCCGTCTATTCTTTCTGTGTAACTCTGCAGAAACGAAGCATGCACGATTGACTGAGTGAAACTGTTATCTATGTTTCCACAATTCTGAGAACTGTTCCGATATTACAGGGAAACAAAGTTGTCAAATTTATGCGGTTGTCAGAAACTAATCCCTTCTTGTTCATTTGAGAAGTTTCTAGTGACCTCTGAGTTAGCTGGCACACACAAGTAATTAAGTTTAATATAGTCAATAGGAACATACTGACCTCAGTCCTATGCTAAAACTATAGTGTATATTATTCCAATGCGCAGAGCCTATAAGGAAAGTAAGAACTACACTACATGGCACCCAACGGTTTGGTAAGGCACAAATGTAATGCTAAATACTGAAGTAATTCAGTTGTGCTTTTCTCAGAGACCCCTACTCACAATATTCTATAAGACGTCTGGAGTGGGTAGGGATAATATACGCCATAGCTGAGTAGGACGAAAATACTATGTATTAGCTGTTTGGTTTGTTCAACGTTGAAGGCTGCAGTGTTCCAAAATATTGTGCACCTTATATCTGTTTCCTTGAAACTTGCTCTACATTTTTCAAAAACAATGCCCAATTTTGGCGATAATGCTGAGTCTACTCCAGTCGACAAAGCATTACATCTCACTGTAATTACTACAGGTTTTAATGAAGCCGATGCGGATGCTATTCCTATCCATCCAAATGTAAGGAAAGCCATCACTCTAAAATGGATAAAACATGGTCTAACATCTAGAGGTAGTAGAGCAGGTTTTGTGAGAGAGGCACATGAATCTTTTCAGACAGAGGTATTCTATTCATGGGTAGTATTCCCAGAATCAAATCCAGTAACACAAATGTTTCACTTCTACAAAGAAGATGAACCAACTGAGGAACATATTCTTTTCGAGGATGTTGAAATTCCAATCACATACCAGGAGCATCAGCTTTGGTTTAAAGGCACCCTAAAACATTACAATCACATTACCAAGGTCGGCCCACTAGGTAGACCAGGAGCACCATGGCCGATTTTAGCCGGCTAAACACCTCATCCTGACATTGAAGCAATGTTGGACAAAGAATTACCTAATCAAATACAAGAATTAATAGAATTACACAGTTAAACCACAACTGTCTGGAGTTCCTGAAAAGGACTCTATTAAACAGAATCCTACATCTTCTAGAGAGAAGTGGGAAAATAACAAACAAAATTCAAAAGAGAAACGTTCTCAATCCCAAGGTAGGTCTCCTCAAAAGAAGCCCTCTGAAAGGTGGTATAACCTCAGGAATAGAGATAATTTGAAAAAACCCGACATGTATCAGGATACTGATACACAATTCTCTTGTACCTTTCAGATATTGTCACAGACATCCGAAAGAAGAGGACGGTCAAATCAAAAAGAAGAACGCGTGAAGTCCAAAGACAATCAACACGTTCAGAAAAACAAACAAAACCTCAATTCTCCAAGAAGAAGGTAGCAGGTCTGAAGATCAGACATGCCGTGAATTCTGAGAACACAACTCAAGAATGGAGAATGGGCTCAGACAATGCTGGACAGTGCAGAAGAAGTAACAATAGCTCGCCAAAACCTGAAGGAGACAGTGAACTTGAATGAGTACATACAAGTAGAAACTGTAGACACCAGGGTTTGTTCTCCATAAACGTTATATGAAATAACACTCTGGATGGAGGGAGACATACCAAAGCACTCTTTTGGGAGAGATTTTCAAAGGGTTATGATATACTTCTAGCAGAACAGGACTGGCCACCAGAATTTGTCAGGGAGTGCCCACATGGTGAAGACATCATTATGCTAGCCTTCTCCAACCATGTTCCAGTCCATTTAAAATATACTTATGGCAGAAAATGGGCAGTTGCCCAAGCCCAAGCATTATAAAAAATCATGTAGGATGGGATGAGGACCCACCTCATCACCAGTTCCAATTAAAAAATCAACCTACTGCACAAAGGCAGTATCCAGTTAAGCAAGAAGCTAAAAAACTGTTTAGGGAGATCTTAGATCAACTTGAATACCAAGGGGTGATTGAAACATACACTTCCTCAAAGAACAATCCTTTCCTTTTTCCAAACCAAACACATATCGTCTACTTTTGGATTACAGACACCTGAACTCTTGTTCAAAGACATTTGCAGTGCAAAATGCACATAGTACAGCATGAATGAATAACATTGTGCGCAAAAAATATAAAATCACATTAGACATTTCTAACGGTTACTTTTGTCAAAATATAGCACCTGAAAGCATGTACTTAACAGCTTTCTGAATAATGGGAACTCAGAGTCAGTTCCGTCGACTCACACAAGGGTTCAAGAACAGCCCAGGGTTATTCTCAGCAAGAATAACAGAGTTACTACACATTTTTGATGATGAGGCTGTGTCATATGTCGATGACATCTATCTCACAGACGATAACCTGGATAGGCACTTGAACAGGGTGAATACCAATATACTGGGCTTCGCATCTGAGGGTTACAAATTCAATTTCAAGAAATCAAGAATTGCCCACCTCAATGTCCTTTTCTTAGGATATGAACTTTCAAGTAAAGGTAAAAGCTTGGCGGCTAACTTTTTAGAAAAGTGTGCACTGCTCCAACCTCCAAAAACGCTGAAAAATTTACAGTCGATTCTAGGTTTCCAAAATCTTGGAAGAACTTACACTCTAAATCACGCAGAAAGGGTTAAACCTCTCAATGAATTAATCAAACCTGATTTCAAATAAAAAAAATTGGACATTGGAACACACTTTCACTTCAAGCTGACATGTTAACAACAAATCACTTACAAACACGCGTAAACGTACCGAATTTAGTGATCAGAATCATTGCGGGTCAATGCGGATTCACCTACTTAACTTTTAATGAAGGTGAAAAAGTACCCATTGCATACAAATCACATTTGTATACACAAGTGAAAATGCGCTTTACATCAACAGAAAAAATTCTGACAGCAGTTCAAACCGCTGTAGCAAAAGAAAGAGCCCTAGCTCAATGGAAACCCATAATTGTTATGACTCCAGTACCAGCCTTAGAGGCAATTACAAAGGTGAGCATTCTGAATGCAAAAGCTTTACATTCAAGATGGATACAATGGGTTAATCCCTTGGCTGCTGGGGTAATTACCCCACGGTGCGGGGGGAGGGAGGGAATCTGCGGTGCCACTGTGCTCATGACAAGCTCAGCTCATCATGACTCACAGTGGAGCTGTGCTCATGATGAGCAGAGCTCGTCACAGACCCGCCCATTCATGAATCCTCCCGCACAGGTGGGGAATTTGCTGCACGTGGGTGGGCCGCGGCCATTATGGCGAGCTCTGCTCGTCATGAGCACAGCTCCACTGGGACTCATGTCGAGCTGAGCTCGTCATGAGCACACAAGGGGTTAATTCTCTTGCTGCAACAGATATTGAATAGGTTTTTTGTCCTGCAATATAAACACGAATGTCCTCTGCCTATTGAGATTCTCCCTCTTGACCCGTACAAATGTATAATTTATACTGACGGGTCTGCACAACCCGCTACCGTTAGTAAGCAAGCTTATAGTGCAGCATGGGTGATTGTTAAAGGTTCTATGCACGATGGCAAATCCAGACCTATGGTCACAAAAACACAATCTCTTGGAGACTGTACAGCTCAGCGAGCTGAACTACAAGCATTCAAATTAGCACTTGAAAATACGGATCGTGAAGTCCCCACACTCATAGTGTGCGATTCTTTTTACTGTGTTCAATCATATAATGAACATTTACAGAATTGGCTTCAAAATGGTTACAAAGATGCAAAAGGTGGCACAATTAAGCATAAAACACTTTAGGAACAAGTAGTTCAGTTGCGAAACGGTCTACAAAACACTCATGTGACACACACGCTCAGTCATCAACGTGATGGCGTTCACGTTGCAGGAAATTCATTGGCTGATGAAGCCGCAAAGGGGGCAGTGCAAACGGCTTCCGTAGCTGTAATCAGTTGTTCTAAAATGAGAATAGACAGTGAGATATTATTGGCTGTGAATGCTTCAAGCAAAGGCAGCGGTGCAGCGTTACCTAAGAAGTTTCCACTCAAATACTCATATATAATTGATGCGAACAACGTTTCGTTTGCCTGAATCCCTGGAGTAGGGGATAGGGTAATTCCAAACATGGAACGTAGAGCAGCTTTGATTTATGAAGCACATCTTGGGGAGGGTCTGTAACATGAGGGGATCTCTAAAACGATATTAACATTAAAAGAGATGTACTGGTGGCCAGGAATGAATATACTGATTCACATTTTCATCAATAACTGCATAGACTGCAATAGAGATCCCAGTACAGAACGCCACCAGACACCTGACTACGACGTAGTCACCCCAGTACATACACCATTCTTAGACAGCATTAGACTATCTACGTGCAGACGTCCTTTTGGACCAATGCAGTCCCACAAACACTAAGTCAAGGTTCCTATGGATGTGGCCTCAGCGCTCGGCTGACGCTCAAACTGTGCAATGGTACACTACACTCTGACCAGGGTCCTGCATTTAGCTCTCGAGCTTACAAAGAAGCCATGGCCAGTTTGGGGTGTAGCATTGCAGCACTCCTCTCCATTCCGACCTGAGGGTAATTCCATTGTGGAAAGGAAAAACCAGGACATAAAGAGGTCTATGGCAGCTAGGGTATTAGGTTTGGGTGATGGGTGAGTCAAACATCTTTATGGGGTCCAACGCTCATTAAACAATTTGCGAAGAAGTTCTCTAGGGGCTGCCACTCCATTTGAGGTCCTATTTGGGACAAGAATGTGGATCCCAGATCTTGAATATAAAGGCACAGTGGTGGAAAATAAACCATTTGATATCAAAGATCGTTTGGCTGTTCTACAGGACTTAAATGAACAAGGCAACATGTTCCTGCAGCCAACCACCACTTCCATCCAGCCATTCCAGCAAGGCCTGTCTGGGTCCGGATAAAAAGGAATTTGGGCTTTCTTACAAACAACCAGTACCTGTCCTAGCCATCTACGGATCAAGAACAGTACTTCTGCCGCCTCTTACTGGTAAAAAGGAGAAAAGATTTGTGTCCATCCACCACATCAAACCACACTAAGTGGCCAATACTGAACAGTAGGCCTCCGACCAAGTAGCAGACACACTCCTCTAGCTACTATCTAAGAGGTTCAAACTGAAAGACTCATCACCTTAGAAGAGTCAGAAGTGAGAAATGAAGGACTAACCAACAATGCTATGGAACTCGTTCCAGTTTGGAACGTAACACGTGATCAACTGGTTCCAGCGATTTAAACTAATCCGGATGCAATTCCAACCATTGATAAGACTGGCTCTGGCTAATTCATTAACTTTGAAACATTTTCTGAGGATCCAAGTGAACCTGAAACGATGCCAGCACAAAGAACTTTAAAAAAACAAGCAACATACTTTTTTCATCTCCTGAAAAAGACTTATCTGGTTTCACCATGGATTGATCTATGGATTGTTTCTGGAATATTTTTCTTTCTGCTTTGGCTACCTTTAGTAATGAGTATGAGTATGCTGATAATGAAAGATATAATGAAATGGACACAGCAAGTAAAAAAGTGAACTTACTTCTGAAAGCACACAAATCATCCAATCGTAAAGCAAGAGACTTGTCAACAGTGAACATCACAGCCGTTCCTATACAAGATGGTATAGTTTGGGACAAAACTGAATATGACATATTCGGCACGTCTGAACTTTTGAAGATTCCACACTTATTTTAAAATTTCATTAAGTGACTTTATTACCTCTAGCACCTTTTCTGATGATTGTGAATTCGAGACTGTTAATAACATGATGTCTGATCTAGAAAAATCTGCTGCATTCTCTAATCATGATTATTTAGAGGGTTCATCAGACTCTGAACAGCTTTAATGTAATGTAATGTAAAGTAAACTTGTATAGCGCACAGCTGCCCCAGCGAAGGGGCGTCCTGGCGCTAACAGCAGTGTCAGTAGAGAGCGACGGGCTAGACCGTAGGGAACAGGAGAGTTTTGATGGATCTGGACAGGGAGAGACTTCCACAGTTTTGCGACAAGACAGCAAAAGTACCGGCCTCCTGCTCTAAGGCATTTCACACGAGGGACCGTAGCCAAGAATTGCTCAGAGGAGCGTAGCTGGCGTGCGGGTACATAGGGCACCAATAAATTGGACAAAATCTCAGGAGTTGAGAGTTTTAGTATTTTGAAGGACAGAGTGCCTTGAATTCGATCCTCTTAGGAATGGGTAGCCAGTGGAGGCGTCGTAAAGCACTCATCGTAGAGCAGGTTCTTGGGAACCTGAGAAGGACTCGGGCAGCGTCATTCTGGACTCGCTGAAGGCGATTCACTTCTGCCTTATTGGCGCCTAATATTAAGGAGTTAGCATAGTCCAGTCTGGACAAAATAGTCACCTGTACTATCACCTGACGTGTGGATGGGTCAAAGAAGCCCAATATGGGCCTTAGACCACATAGGAGTCCAAAGCAGGTACCCGCGATCTTTTTGGTATGCTCCTGCAACCCAAGAGTGAAGTCAAACCAAATCCCTAGGTTCTTCACCACCGACTTAGGGGTGGGGGCACTACCCAAGGTCACCGGCCACCATTGCGTGCTCCAGAGTCTCTTGTCTTTCCCCACCAACAGCACTTCTGACTTGTTGACGTTAAGTTGAAGGCAGTTGGTGGTCATCCAGCGTGCAACCTCCTCAAGTCCGTTCTGGAACTGTGTGGTGCCCTGAGAATGGTCTTCGGAGAGGGCCACCACCAGTTGCGTGTCTTCAGCATACAACACCATGGTCATGCCATGGTCCTGTGCCAATCTTGCAAAGGGTTGGACATAGAGATTGAACAGGACAGGGCTTAATGCAGAGCCTTGGGGGACTCCCTGCTTGATGGAATGGGTGGGAGAGAGGAAGGGGGCGGAGACCTTGAATGCTTTCTAGCTTTTTAGCTCCAGGATCGTATTTCTTTCTCCAAGCCTGTTCTACCTTTTTGCACGTGCTACGCAGGGTGGCTAGAGAGTCATTGTACCAGGGATTGGAGCTCGAACAACGACCTCTGGACCATTTAGCAGGGATTAGGGTATCTTGGGCCTGTATTATCCAATCACAGAGTGCTTTATCTGATTTCTCTGAGTCAGTTTCAAAAATAGGAGGACAGGATGACAGGCAGGCGAGTAGGTCCTTTAGTTTGAGTTTATGCCAGCATCGTCAGAAAGAGGCTTTAAGATAAGCTCTGTGCGCTGGGTCAACTAAGAGGTGATCCGATCAACATATAGGGCTAGGTGTTTTCACCATGAGAGTACAGATGTTAGAAAAAACTGGGTCAAGTAATGCCCAGCGGTGTGGGTAGGGCCCATTACCAGCTGACTTAGTTGACAGGTGGCGAAGTCAGCGAGCAAGCTGCTGATTTCAGGGTCATAGGGATGGTCAAAGTGCAAGTTAAGTTCACCAATGAGAGTAAAATTAGCAGCTGTCAGTGCTAGGGAACTCACGACCTCAATAATGGCTGACTTGAATTCCGAAGTCGGTCCTGGGTGGCGGTAGACTAGCAGACCTGTGATGGAGGAATGTGCACTAAAGGAGATTATGAAGAAGGCACATTCGCACCCGGCTACATCCTCCTTAATGAAAGTGGGACTTAAAAATAACAGCTATGCCCCCTCCTCTAGTTTCCCTGTAAAGAGTCCGCATACTGAACCCGGGGGGGAGAGCAAGGCCTGGTTCAGCCAATGTGGCATCAGTTAGCCAAGATTCCGTTATGAAGAACACGTCAGGAGATTCATCCTCAATGAGGTCATGGATCTCTATATAGTGTCTCACCAGAGAACGGACATTGAGGTGTAAAATTTTCATGGTGACTCTAGGTGGAACAAGGAGCGGTGAGGGCAGGAGTTATAGCCTCACTTGCGACAACAAAAAGGCCCTTCCACTGCAGCCCCTAAGCACAGACTGCATGGGCTCATCTGTTGGCCGATAGTAATCAAAAGCTCCCTGGAATAGAACGGCACCCCTGGATGGAGACGACCAGCATATCTGGCGTCAGGCGATGTGAAGGCGATGATGCCTTTTTCGTGCCGCCGGCGTTCCCGCTGCACTCCAGCACCATGGGCAGCTTAAGTAGTGTGTCCTGGAGCAGGGGAAGGTAGAGACTAGACCGACTCCCTGTTAAAATGGCAGCCGTGAGACGGGCGACCGGAAGTGGGTGAGCAAACCACGCCGGCCAGGTCAGGGCAGTACTCCCTCCACAGCAATCAGCCCTAAAGGCTGTGGTGGACCGGGGAGGTGCAGAGACCACATAATCACCGCAGGTAAGTAAACTCAAATACAATTGAAATAACGCAGAATAGGTGCAGTAAAATTCAGATGTTATTTGTCAGTGCACATCAGAACACATAGTTTTAAAAAGAGATAATTACATTCAGTAAGCATTAAAAGTCAAATTTCACAAAGCAATCTAAGCAGCGCGTGAGGCATACGAGGCCGTTCGTTTCTACCGACACTGCAGGCAAATAAAAGCGCTCCCGCGCCATGGCAACTTAAGTAGTGTGTCCTGGAGCAGAGGGAGGTATAGACTTGACCTCCTCCCCGTTAAAATGGCGGCCGTGAGACGGCGAACGGAAGTGGGTGAGCAAACCACGCCGGTCGGGTAAGGGCAGTACTCCCTCCACAGCAATCAGCCTTAAAGGCTGTGGTGGACCGGGGAGGTGCAGAGACCAAGTAATCACTGCTGCTAAGCTTTATTGTTATAACCACTATGGTCATCATTTCTTGCATATATCTGCATCACCTAGAAATGTATTTATGTATAACCAATGGGAACATTGTCCTATACCACCAAAGGGTAGCTTAAAAACGTTTGCAATGAATTTTCTATATTTTTCAGGGTTCAACATGTCCAATCCAGAAACGTTTTATTTAAAACATGTGAAGAAAACAGGTATGAAAAATATGTTAACCAATACAAAACAGATTTATTCTGCAGCCTTTATTATCCAACTGTCTAGACAGGGTTTGGAAAGACCCAATTGACACAAAATATGTCTTGGGTACAAAAGATTGGCAAGTGCAGGGGATAGAAGCTTTCTTTAGAGCCTGTATAATCCCACCGCAAATAATGTTTTTGAATGACACTGTCCAACAAACGCCTTTCCTTGGGTTAGCCAAGATCAAAGACATAAACACTCCGTCCATACCTGCACCTGCAAGTAATAGCACTACACAGGGGGAGGTCGACGCACATACTATTTTTTATCTCAACAGATCAGATTCCGAATGGAAACAATGGTTGCTCTGGCCCATAGACACAAACAACTGTCAAGAACGATTCCTGGACAAAACACAGGGTTTCACTATCAATAGGCCAGACCCACACTATGTTCAAAGACAGCATCCAGGGGTAGTAACAACATACAGAGTAAGAAAATTATGCCTTGATTGGCTCCAGAAATCTACACTAGAGGATGTGAAATAACACTTATCTTTACTTAAAGAAGGTGCAGACCTCAGGGATTTCTTGCTAGATCCAACAAAACCGCGTCAAAAACGTTTCATATATGCCGGTATCTACGCTGCTTATAATGAAATATGGAAGATTACCCAGGCAGAAACTGCAAAAAGAATACGAGAAATTTGTCATATTAATTTAGAGACATCTCTCTCTGTATTCGATAATGGGTTAACAACTGTCATCCAGGATATATTCATTGAGCAACATTGTATCCTCTGCCATAGACATTATGGAACAAGATTTGGTCATGCTGCGACAAGGCCAGTGTCAACTACGTTCTATTTTGCTATTAGGCTGGACGGTACAAAACTTGCGTGCAGGTTATGTGCCTTGATGTTTAATCAACACAACGTCTCTGTTTTCAGAATTCAATCTCACTGATAAACAGGTCGAACTGACAGGGGAGCAAAGTATACAGTGCTGAGCATTGAAAAAGTGGAAAAAATTGCGATTTACGGTAGCAGAAAAAACAGCTACTGAATGAATCACTCATGGCAAAATAACTCTGCCTGTAACAACTTTCTATTTTCAGTATTGCCTAACAAATATACCAGCAGGCAAATATGAAAGGTTGGGAAAAGAATACATCAAGACATCCTGGGATTTACCTTACACACACAGATGTTGGAGTGGGGGGTGAAGTGTTTCTTAGTGGTACACACTGTGAAAATGCACTAAGCGGTTCTCTCCTATATCATGGTATTAATTTGCACGGGGCTTGTAATAGCTTCAAAGTAAATTTGTCCTGTCACCTGCAAGGTTAACCAGCCGCAGTGATTAATCCAATTTTTGGACAACTTTCAAATGGAAGTTATATTATGTTGAATAATCACAGCTGCTGTGGCATGTTGCCAGGCATTCCTTATCTAGTAACGGTTACTTCCAGGGTCACTTGCTGTATGCAAATCTTGTTCCCCAAAATAGACAAAGTCAGGGAGTCGCCTTTATGGCCTTCACTGAACATCTCTTCTATGCGAATTGATACTTTAAGCAGAATGAAAGCCATTCTTTTACAACAAACTGTGCCTTTGACCTCGGCCACTGTAACCTATGATCTACAAATTGCAAGGACTTCGACTGAGATACACGCTCTGTTAAGTACAAACTGCCCCACACATTTCACAGAAATGTTGGGACATAGCTAAAACATGTCTGATACGAGTGGTATTGTGCATGTATTTAAGAACGTATGTTCAGGACTGTTAACACCTTTTCAAGCAGTCCTCGGAATCATTCCTAACTTCGTGCACTGGATTATTGGTGGTCTGCCGCTAATTCTAGCACTCGTTGCAGGAATCCTGATTTCATTCCTACTGCTACTCTATGGCAATCCAATCACCGGCGTCACTCCCAGCACAGTAGACAAAGCTCTCCTGGAAAGGAAGTGTCATGAGCGCATAGTACAGATTTGGGGTTTACCTCGTCTACGAGAATTAAATAACACATGGTTTCTCTCATTCAGACCAATCTGGCAAGATTGCATCTTACCTGTTCTACGCTGCCTGCTTTACGGTGAAGAATGCATGCTAGACATCTGTCTAACAATCCCATCAGATCAGTCATGCCAATGGATATCAATACTCTGCTGGACCCGATAATGGCCCAATCTCTGTGTTGTCCCCAGAGGCTACTAATCCTGAAGACGGCATTCATTGAGATCTCACAGACACAATTTGCTACTGCTACTGATGAGGTACGAGAGCAAACAACAAGCACACAGGTAACATCGGAAACGGGCATTGCTGATGCTTCCAATGCTGAAGGCGATGCTTCGCATCTATGTGCGGTTAATCTTCTAAACGAGGTAATCCAACTTTCACCTACAACGGTAGACGACTTTTTGTCCATGTTTGTAGATGAGAGTGCCGCTTCGAGTACATTTTTTTGTGACGTGGTGTGGCGTGAAGCTCGAATGAAAGGTGTTCCACGTCAGAGGATGATGTGTCCATGGAAGCAGTGCAGCTGATGTTGTTCTTGAGGATGATGGTGGTTCTGCCTCTGGGCTTATAGAACCTGTCTTTCCTGGTGATTTTCTAGCTGGGGGTTGACTGGGGCCATGTCAGTTGTCAATGCAGGGTTCAGCCAGTTTTTTTAGAGGAAAAATTGGTCTGGGGGCTGTTGTGCATTTCTAATGTTATGTTATGTGTATTTGTAAAGTACAATATAACCCTCGAAGATATCCTGGCATAGAACAGGTGTGTGTGCCTAACCTTGCCTATGGTCAGTTGGTTAATTGAAAAGCCAGGTCTTCAGCTTCTTGAAGAATTCAAGAAGAGAGGAGGAGGCTCTTATGTGGAGTGGAAGGCTGTTCCATGCTTTAGGAGTGATGCAATAGAATGCCCTTCAGTGAAAGTGACCTTGATAATCCAAAGAAATCCAAACAAGTGGAGAAAGTTTTCAAGTGGATTTATTAGGACAAAGAAGAAACTCCAGGTTCACCTTTCCTAGGTTTTCCCAGTTAACTGCCTTTCACAGTTTCTCTAATCAAGCATACACATTCTACACAAAACACTCTACTAAAGAAGAGCCATTAAAGGAAACTTCAAGGAAGATTCTATTGCAAAACAAAGCACAATTCTATCACTTCAATTACACATTACAACATACCCCTCCTTTAAGAAACATGAAAAAGAAAACATGCAAGCCAAACATTGCCCTAATTTTTAGTTCACAATCACAATTCTGTTGAACTTCCCAATGCAGCCATCCTCTATTTTGGCAGCTCAACTGAACGCCTTTGTCACTCTCTAAGGTTTGTTAAAGCATATGACACCTCAAACCCTCTCAGCCAATTTTACCTTTACCAAATCTCTGACACTAATAGACATAGGTTTTACAGCTTTACCAAGGTCATAATTTTCTTGTCTCTTTGTTTGCAATTGTGACTCCCTCGCTTTCATTGGCTGCTTCCGACTGTCGGAGCACACAGAGTCCTTGAGGTATGATCCCAAGGGGGACTTATGGTAGAATTTTCTGAACAACACAAAGGGACTCACCCCAGTAGTATAGTGAGAGGTGAACCTATATTCCTCCACCCTTTTGTTTTCTGCCTGAATCCAACTACTGCCACTGTACTTAGCAATATAAATTGTTTCCTTAAGAGTCCTATTAAACCTCTCCACCATACCATTGGTTTTGGCATGATAGAGAGCACACCTCTTATGTGGTGTGCGGCTGTTCCCCCAGAAACCTTAAATTGTCTGTAAGAAAATCCCAGCTACAAATTTGATGACTGCTTTAGTGTTAATTTGAGCAGTAACACCCACTTCCAGCAACCTAGACAGCATGTCCATAAGTATGTACTTGTTAGAACCATCCACATTAATGGGCCCAACAATGTCCAGTCCTGTCTCCTCCCAAATCTCAGCTGACATTTCTCTGGAAATCATGAGAGGTGTCCTGACCTTCATGCTCTTATCATACATCTTGCAATTGCGGCACTCCAGTTGTTCCACTGTTATATATAAACCCTAGGCCACCAGTAAACACACCTAAGTCTCTCCTTAGTTTTACATATTCCCTGATAACCCTCATGGGCAATACATATTAGATGTTTTCTAACTCCAAGAGGTGGAACCAACCTGCTCTCTCTCTCAGCATACTATGTTTGACAATGGATAGTCCATCAAACACTTTGGCAAATCCCGTAAAATGTCCATCCTTTCTCCAGCTGTTGTCTCTAGCCAGAATAAACTGCTGCACTAGTTTCAAAATGTCACCCTTTTCTCATTCCAGTAAACAATCATTTTCTGACACACAGCCCACCATTATGCTACGAACTTAAATCTCATCATCTTTCCACAAAGTATGAATCTCTTCATCCTTGCCACATGAATAAACCGCTAACCTGACAGTCTGCTACCTCAATATCTATCCCTGGCAGCTAGGACACCACAGTTTAAAAGTGCTGGAGTGCCACCAAATATTTGCAAATCCAAAATGAGATGTACCCAGGCCTTTCCTGCTAAAAATGTCTTGCACAAGAAACTTGACACCCCACACAAACTGCCAAAATGTCTTTATTGCCCAATAAACAGCAAGGGCTTCCTTCTCAATGGTCGAGTAGCGCACTTCCGTTCCTCTCAATGACCTAAATACAAATGCAATAGAATCTTTGCCCCACTTCCTGAGTCAGTTTCAAAATGGCATCAAGTCCCTTCCAACTAGCATTCATTACAATCAAACAAGGCTGTCCAGAAATAAAACTCTTAAAACACTGCGCTGATGATAGAGCAGTTTTGAGGTCATCAAATTCCTTTTGGCAGGCATATGACCACAATTGAACATCTTTCCTAAGAAGACTTTTAGCAACAAGAGTACAACTTCCTATATTAGGTGTAAACCTAGAATGGTACTCTGTCATTCCAAGAAAGATTTTACATCTTCTTTACTAGTGGGAGTTGGTAAGTTTAAGATAGTCATAATCAAATCCTCTTTTGGTTTTACACCATCCCCAGATATTACATGCTCTAGGTAGGTTATCTTGGGTTGGCAAAACCTACATTTACTAATTATAAGAGTCATACCTTTCTGTTCCAAAATTTTTAACATCTCTCTGACTTTGTCCATATGTTCATGCAAATCATCACTAAAAATCTGCATAGTGCACAGTCTAAATATCGACTTTTAAATATCGACCTACAGAAATATTGAGTTGCAAATATTGTAGAGAAAGAATATCGAAAGCAAGAATATCGACTACCAGAATATCGACCTGAAGGTAAGAAATATTGTTTTTGTTAATATCGATGTTAGTAATAATAATAGCAAAAAAATCGATGTTACTAATATCGATATTTATATTAGTGTTATATATTTTATTATGTATTTTATAATTATTTGTTATATTTTTTTTGTTAAGTATTGTACTTGTTTTTAAATATGTGTATAACATTTTTTGAAGTTAGTAATGTTTTTTTAAAGTAAATTATGCATTTTAGTACTGTAGTGGGTTATGGGTTTATAGGGGAATAGGGTGGGAAGTATTTTAATTGTAATTAATTATTTTTTTATTTTTATTTATTGGTATTGATAAATAATGTATTGTTAATTAATTATTAATTGTAATTCATTTTTTTTTATTGGTAATTCATTTTTATTAATTGATTAATTGATAATTATATTAAGTGTATTAATTTATTATTGAAGTGGGTTTTGAGGTTATAGGGGAATAGGGTGGGAAGTAATTTAATCCTAAATAAGTCATTATTATTTTAATTTTGTGTTTAGATAATTAATTTATTTTGTATTAATTATTAAATGGACTTTTTTAAAATAATTAATATTTTTTGGCATTACAAATAAGCTATTGTTCATTAATTATTAATTGGTAATTATTATTTATTTGTATTTATCATTAATGTTTTTTTAATTAATTATTGATTGGTAATTACTTTTTAATAATTATTGTTTTTCAGTATTAAAAATTGATTGATTGAAAATTAATTTTTAGTTGGTAATTAATTTGAATACTTATTCATTATTGGTATTTATCATTAATTTATTGATAAATAATTCTTAATTGGCAATTATTTTTTCTTAATTAATTTTTGGTATTGATAATTAATGTATTGGTATTTAGTAATTAAAACATTATTTATTTAAAAAGTATATTTTAATTATAAGTATGTTATTTTTAACCCCTACGCTATCCAACACTTTTCCTACCGTTGCACTCACTGAAGTGGGAATAGTAATTTTTACCCCTGTGCTATCCAATACTTTCCCTACTGTTGCACTCACTGGAGCTGGAATAGAAATGTTTTCCCCTACGCTATCCAACACTTTTCCTACTGTTCCACTCTCAGGAGTGGGAATAGTAATTTTTACCCCTACGCTATCCAACACTTTCCCTACCATTGCATTTACTGGAGTGGGAATAGTAATTTGTACCCCTACGCTATCCCGCACTTTCCCTACTGTTGCACTCACTGGAGTGGGAATAGTAATGTTTACCTCTACGCTATCCAACACTTTCCCTACTGTTGCAGTCACTAGAGTGGGAATAGTAATGTTTACCCCTACGCTATCCAACACTTTCCCTAATGTTGCACTCACGGGAGTGGGAATAGTAATTTTTACCCCATGCTATCCCACACTTTCCCTACTGTTGCACTGACTGGAGTGGGGATAGTAATTTTTACCCCTACGCTATCCAACACTTTCCCTACTGTTGCACTCACTGAAGTGGAAATAGTAAATTTGACCCCTACGCTATCCCACACTTTCCCTACTGTTGCACTCACTGGAGTGGGAAAAGTAATATTTACCCATACGCTATCCAACACTTTCCCTACTGTTACACTCACTGGATTGGGAATAGTAGTTGTTACCCCTACGCTATCCCACCTTTCCCTACGGTTGCACTCACTGGAGTTGGAATAGTAATTTTTATCACTACGCTATCCAACACTTTCCCTACTGTTGTACTCATTGGAGTGGGAAAAGTAATTTTTACCTCTAAGCCATCCAACACCTTCCCTACTTTTGACCTCATTTACGTGGGAATAGTAATTTTAATACCTACGTTATCCAACATTTACCCTACTGTTGCACTGTTTGGCATTGGAATAGTAATTTTATTCCCTCCACTATCTAATACTTTTTGTATTATTAAAGATAATGTATTATATAATTAATTTAAAAAAGATTACAAAAATATATTTTTTATTTGTTACATATATTTCTTTATTTTTTATTTATATTATTGTTTTATGTGTCTAGATGTATTTATAATTTATACAAAAAGTAAATAATACAGTTATTAAAATAATTATTAATACATATTAATAAGTAATTAAAATAGTTATTAATACATATTAATAAGTAAGTGTATATATGATATATTATACGCATATATTAAATGTATTTATAAATTATATACATGATTTTTAAACATTTTAAAATATTTTTAACTATATTTATTTTAATTATATGTATTAATTACTTTATTTTACATTATGTTTTTTAAATTAAAAAAACGATATTTTTAACAGCGATATTTTGTTTTCGATATTTGTGTACTTACCATAATGTAAATAGGATGTCGATATTCTTGACTTCGATATTCTTGCTGCGATATTTTTGTAGATCATTATTTTGACCTTCGATATTCTGTCAGTGATCCAATCTTCATGTCATGTTGAAATAACTTTACCCCAGATATACCTTTTGGCAAATTTGACAAAAGTCTTTGAAAAACAGATGCCACCAAACAAAGTCCAATAGGCATTCTGTTGAAGCAGAAGACTCCAAAGGGCATAATAAATGCTGGAAGATCTTTGGAATCCTCACTCAAGCTAACCTGATCTTTACTCAAGCTAAGCAGATGTCAAATCCAGTGTGGTGAAAAACTTGCCTTTGCTTATCATAGTTATCATCTCCATTATGTTGGATTGGGGAAATGTGTCTTAAACCACATCCTTCTTGAAGTGCTTGAGGTCTATACATAATTGTATGTCTCCAGAAGTCTCTGTAACCATGACTACTGGTGCCATCCACTGAGAGGCTTCCACCGTTTCAATTATTCCCTCTTTCTTCAGCCTATTCTATACCGCTTCTACAGCTCCATGTACACTTGTCATGTGTTCAGTCCTAGGCCCATTGTATTTTTCCCTGTGTTAGCCTAACTGTGCACGATATAGGAAGCATTTCCTTTGCACACATTACTATAGAAACACGCTTATTTTTGTGCCACATTGCACTTTTACACAGAGCCTTCATCTGTTTTGCATTCTGTTCTTTCCTAGGATTTAGTTTCAACACAGCTGACAAGGTCAAACAACAATATCCTGTGTTATGTTGTTATGGTAAGGCACTAACACCTAGACACAACACATGAGTGCAGCTGTTATTTGTGAACATATGAGCCTTGTCATATAGGCATACATAGTAATGTAACCTACAGAGAGAGAGAGACTTTCTGAGAAGAGATCACGGCTGAACCGGAGTTGTAGAACGTCCACTTGTGTAGCCTAAGGTACGGGGTCCGCTACTAATCCCAGAGATGTTTATTATATAATCATTCCGCTTCTATAGAAGGGGAGAGGAATTAGGCTAATCTGTCTTGTAATATGACAGGACTTTTCATACAATATGGTTTACTGGCTATGCTAACTGAATACTGAATTCTAGAGCATGATAGTTTAAATAAACATGTCTAACTTCCTTTGTGTCTCTGTTATATCCTTTTGTGGATGGGTACAAGTGTGAGAGCGGAAGGGGGTATCCTGTTACCCTGATCCCTGAGAAGGTCAGGAGTGTTGTGTTCTGGGGCATCAATTCACTTGTCTCTTTGGATATGGTTAGGAGGGCAATTGAGACACTATAGCTAGTCAGACTCAAGCTCATGGGTACTGAGGTAGTATGGTGACTCAGTCCCTGCCTACAGACGTTCTGTGGTCCTAATCATAGTTCTGCTCCCGAATAGAATCCCTGCAACAAACTCAAGGAAATATTTCAGACTTTGCATGCCATTGATGTGGCACTATCTTTAAGTCTTATATGATAAACATACCCTTTGACACATCGTACATTATCTGAAAATACCTGAGGAAGGTCATGATGTAACAGATCCGGAACAGTATTCACCTTTCTGGCATGCACGTGTGGGATTAAATTAGGGTCAAGAGAAATCCCTAGCAGATTTTGGTGTGGCAATTGAATGGAGAAAATTGGTGCCAAAGGTTAAAAGCAGGCACAACCAATCCGTTATTACCGCTCAAGTTGACGTGTTGAAGTTTCTTCCTGCATTCAAAAGATGATGTGCCACTCTTCGCCAATGTGAAAGTGACCTTGACAATCCAAAGAAATTCCAACAAGCGGAGAAAGTCTTCAAGTTGATTTATTGGGACAAAGAAGAATCTCTAGCCACAGCTTTCCCATGTTTCCCAAGTTAACTGCCTATCACAGTTTCTCCAATTAAGTATAAATATTCTACACAGAACATTCCACTAGGAAAGAACTGATAAAGGGAACTACAGGGAATATACCATTACAGTACAAAGTACACACCTATCATGACACCTTCCTCTTGATATGGTTCTGCTATTTAGTTATTTTATTTGTTTATTTTAGAGGTTTTATATAGCGCTGGCTAGCACCAGAGGTATCAGAGCGCTTTACATGATCGAGCTAGTTATGGTCAGAAACAAATTACAGCATTATGGAATAACAAAACATGAGAGTGCTTTACACAACAGAGCTGGTAACAGTAAAACATAATTACAACATCATGGAATAACAGCAGGTAAAACAGAAGAAAGAACGACTTTAGATTATACATATCATGTAAACAGATAGTCCGAGTTAAGAACCTATTAGACATGGCAGATCACGTTTAAGGCACAGGTAGAGACCCCCAATATTTGTTGTGGAGGTGCATTTTGAGGTTTTATTTAAAGCTGGAGTAGGAGGGGTTGATTCGTAGGTCTTTGGGTCAGATGTAGGGGGCATTTATAGGGGGCATTTCCGGAGAAGGAGCGGGATAGTGTGGACTTCTTTTTTAGCAAGGGTCGGACAAGGAAGAGAGCGTTAGTGCACCTCAGAAGTCGTGTGCTGCCGGCTTTGCTGAGTTTATTGGAGAGGTATGAGGGAGCATTTTGGTGGAGGACATTGGGTGTGATGCATGCGTTTTTGTAGCCTTCAATGGGGAGCCATTTAAGAGTTTTGAGGGCTCGGGAAATGTGGTTGAACCGTTTATAGTTGGTGATGAGCCTGGCTGCAAGGTTGTTTTGCTCATGTGGGGATGAGAGTGGCAGTCCTATGGAGCGGAGGTGTCTGGGTGGTTGATGCAAGGAGATGTTACTATTTGAGTAGGTGGGGCCGAAGTTGTGTAGGGCCTTGAATGTGTGTGTGAGGAGTTTGAAATGAGCGTGTTTGTGTATCGGGAGCCAGTGGAGCTCCCTGAGGTGTGGTGTAATGTGAGTTCAAAGTTACAGGCAAGGATGTGTCTCGCTGCTAAGTTCGGAATGGTTTTCATTGTTCTAGTATGATGCTTGATGATTCTGGCATAGAGGGTGTTCCCATAGTCCAACTTGCTAGTGACTAGGGCGTCAGTGACAGTTTTTATAGTGTTGATTGGGAGCAATTTGAAGATCTTCCACAGCATCTTGAGGGTCTGGAAGAAGAATGCAGTGACGGCATTGTCTTGTGTCGTCTTGTCCAGGTTACTGTTGATGATTATTCTGAAGTTCCTGGCAAGGGTGCTGGGTTTTGCTGCAGGTCCGAGATTGGCTTGCCACCAATTGGCGTTCCATGGTGTGGTGTTCTTGCCAAAGTATCACTACCTTTGTCTTGTTGGTTTTGAGCTTGAGACAGTTGGCTTTTATCCAGTTCGCTACTTCATCCATGCAGGCAGTGAACTTGTTTCTTCTATTTGGGGTCTTGTCCAGGATTGGGAAAATGAGTTAGGTGTTGTTGGCTTAGGAGAGTGTGTTGATGCCAGGTGAGCGGATGGCGCTGGTCAGAGGGGTGTTGTTTACTTTGAAGAGTGTGGAGCTAGGAGATGAACCTTGAGTCACTCTTCAGATGAATTTTCCGGCTTCTGAGGAGTAAGGTGCCGGCTGCTTATTTGTGATCTATGAAGGAACTGCTGTAGAAGAGAGCGGTCCTTGGATTACAATCTTAAGCAGGCACCATGATGATTATGGGATGTGAGACCATATCAAATGCTGCAGGGAGGTCCAGGAGAATAAGGGCTGTCATATCTCCCTTGTTAAGGATTATGCGGATGTTGTCTTTGGTGGCAATGAGTGCTGATTCTGTACTGTGGTTAGGTCTAAACTTGGACTGCATGGTGTTGAGGAGCTGGTGGTTCATGAGGTGGTTGATGAGGGGTTGGTTTATTAGTTTCTCTGAGACATTTAACGGGAATGTTAGAAAGGAGATGGGTCTACAGTTGGAAAGTGTGGCTGGGTCTGTGTATGTTTTCTTGAGCAGTAGCATAATGGTTGCATGTTTCGGGGTGTATAATAATGTGGCAATGGAGGCATTGAAGAAGGGTGTTAGTGCTTCACTGTTCGCTAGGAATGGTGGGGGTAAATATCAGATAGAGCCCCTGAGTGGATGATCTTCATGATAATAGCAATTTTTACAGTGGTGACTGTGGGCCACAAGGTCAGGGTTTGTTTTTGACTGTGGTGGGAAGTTGAGTTGTGATGGTGAGGGGTCCAGTTGAAGGTGAAAGTTGCCATATATGGAGGTAATTTATTTACAGAAAAATTGTCAAGCTTGTAAGACAACACATATGAGGGAAAGGAGTAGGAGTGGAAGCTTTATTAATGGTGCAGATTTCCTTGCTGCTCTTAGCACTAGCATAGATACAATCTGCAAGAAATGTGCACTTAGTGTTCCATATGTGCTGGTGGTAGCATCCGAAGGCTGATTTGTGCCAAGGTAACGACCCATTCAGTGATCCAACTGTTGCAGTTTTTGATGGCTTTCGGTAAGTTGCTGGTGTGCTCGGGTCAGTGTGCATAGAGGATAGAAGCCCACTCCTCTTCTGTGATGATCTTCCACCTCTTGTGGCTGGTACCAGTGGTGGAAGGTCCTAGGTGGTGTGGGATAGGTATGCTGAAACTGATGAGAGCATGGTCTGTCCAGGTCATAATTGCTGGCTTGTTTGATTGTGTTGTGACTAATTAAGGAGAAAATCAGGTGCAATATGTGTCCAGCAGTGTGGGTGGGTCTGGTAATGTGCTGGGTGAAGTCAAGGTTTGCAAGCTTTTGTAGAAGAGTCATAGAGTTTAGGTCAGTCTGGTTTTCTAGGCAAAAGTTAAGGTCTCCAAAGAGGAAGTTTGAAGGTGCGGGTGTTGATGATGAGTGGTGCAATGAAGATCATGTCACTGGAGAAATTGGTGCAGTGTCCTGGTGGTCTATATACAAGAGCTCTCCCCAGGGAGAAGCTGACTGTGATGCATATCTTGAAAATGAGGTTTTCCCTGTATCTGATGGGGGTGTACGTGAAAGCGGTTCAGCTGAAGGTATCTTTTAATATGATGGTGACTCCACCTCCAGGGTTGTGCCGACCTTCTTGTCTGGCGGTCTAGTAGCGAGTGGGTAGATAGGGTTCAGCCATGATTCTGTGAGGAAGAGCAGGTCCACAGCATGGTCATACAGCAGTCCCATATCTCCGTGGTGTGTTTGGTGAGCGAGCTGGTGTTGAGGATTATGCATGCGAGTGTGCCAGTTTGCGTGAGTGGTGTATGGTCTGTGAGTGAGAGGCTGGGTTGTGTGAGTGTGTTTGAGTGGGGTGCTGAGTGCATTTGGCATAGGAGTGCTGGGTGTACGGTGTAGGAGAGTGCATGTGAACTTGCAGGAGGCGCAAGTGAAAGCTCCTTCAATTTTGTGTGGTTTGGTGTTGCAGCAGTGGGGCGCGCAACGGCAACAGTTGGGAGCACAGAGGAGTGGGACAGGATAGCCATAGGTAGGGGGAGAACTATATTCCTGGCACTGGGTGTAGTCCAGGCGCAGATGGGCACAGATGGGCTTTCTACACACTGCTGCCTCCGTTGAGTAGGTCATGGGAGGAGGGATGTACGTAGTGTGCCATAGGTGGGAAACTAGTGTTGTCACCTCCTGTGCGGATGGATGATGGGAAAATGAAGTTCTCTTGCTTGGCTTCTTCTTTTAAAGACAGTTTTAGCTGGAACTAGAGATGTCACTTCCTGGATGATGGGAAGTCTAGCTGGGGTGGCTCCTCTGCTATGGCGTAGGAGCGTCAACCCACTGCTTTTCCGCAGTGAGAAACATCAAATGAAAATAAATGTTATGCTTTGTGTCCTGCTGCTTTGTGGCGAGTGAGTGGGGCTGCTCTGCTCTCGGACCACGGGAGGAGTGGTTTGCCCACTCCTAAGTGTACAATGACTGGTTGGCCCTCTCTGGGCGGCCTACACCAGTCATGCGCACTTTCCTCATTGTCCATGCAGGCTGCATTACAGAATGCATGGAGATCATGCCCACCCCACCAGCCCCTGGCTGAGTGCCGTGTCATGGTGCTCAGATCAATCACAACTCTGCATTGCAGCATCGTGATTGGCTTAGGGGCGGGAACCTGGCTGCCTGCTTCCTGTTCCTGTCAGAGTCGGAGGCAGGAGAGCAGGAGCAGGACCAGAGATGCAGGACCTGGCCTCAGGGTACTATATTTTTAATTCCGATCCCTCAACCCCCCATGTGGTATCCCATGTGACCACCAGCACCCGCCCGGCACCAGCGAGCCATGCCGGCCACCACTGATGTCTAGTGATGTCACTTCCTGTACAGATAGTTGAAGGGAAATATAGTGATGTCTACAGCATGTTTGATGAGTGAGCGGATGTTGAGGTGTAGTACGATGTGGATCCCTGTTCCTGATGATTCAACCTTCATTCTCATTGCTTTTTAACCCCCTCCTTTTCGCCATTATACCACATCTTTGTGACTCTTTAATATTGTTCATCACCAGCATATAGTGAATTTTGTTAGTGTAAGAATACATCGGTGTTCCATCATTTGTGGAGCAAAAAGATAGTACAGTGTTTAGGTTATTGTGAATCTCTTGAAGAATAACATTTATAGTTGTAATTAAAAAATACATAAGTTCAAAACTAATGCACCATCGGTTCATCAGAGATGAGTATATCACGTAAATAAACAGTACCAGAAATAACGACGTACATCATTTTTTCCATCATATAACAGCGGCGCGGTAAACTAGAGAGACGATTTGTTATATGCCATGCATTTTTAAATATTTTAATCCAGCATACTTAGTTTTAATGCCCCCTCAACTAATACCATGCTTTTTTATTTTCTCTATAACGTCATTAAATTGAATGTTGTCATGAATGTTTTCCTAAATACATGAGAACTGGGATGGAAACAAATCTGGGATTACCATAATGTTCGGAATGCTCCAGTTCAGAACACGTCCCTGATTTTTATTAAGCTCATGAAAAGTGTCAGTGGGAATGCGACTGTCTCATTCTTTATAGAAATGTTATGCTCAATCTATTGTTAGGAAAAATTCCGTGCCACTCTTAAAAAAAAAATATACACTGTAAGTAAACATTATTTTAGTCAGTACTCATGCCATCAATTATGACCTAAGCATTGAATAACTCGTTTTGGAGGACTATAATTTATTCTGAAAATAGGAGGCAGGTGCGAGTATAGTTAAAGAGAAGATGTGTTTTAGGTAATTTCACGAGCTATACTGATGACAACTTCTTTCGCACAGAAGCTGTTAGAACACATATTAAGATTCCCTCTTAACCTGGTCATGCTAAAATCACTGGGGCCGATTCACAAAGATTTCGCTATAATTTATTTATGTTGTACTCATGGTTAACTACTGAATTCCGTGAGTAACTCAGGAATAGTAAACCTGTTGTAACAAAAGATTATATCACACCAAACTCTTTGTAAACCGGACCACTTTGTTTTACCTTTATATAAAAGATATATTGGTCCTGTCGGGTATAACAATTTCTTTGTTGATCCAATAAATAATTAACATGTGATCACAATGAAAAAAGGAATAATGTAACACACATCTGGAATTACGTTTCAAATTATATATTAAAGTTTCATATCAAATATAAAAGGCTAGAACAATGTACTTACTTAGTATTGCACAAATGAAAATCAAGTGACTGTGGTGACTTGAGGTAATAAGTGAAAATAAACAATCACACACTATATACAATATACAGAATACAGTTCAGTGGACAGGGCGGGAGATTTCTAGTTCGTCTGGACAATTCTATACATATAACCCAGAATCAATTAAATTGTTTCATTTTGTTCATGGGCCTTTGTAGAGATGTATTGTGTGCGTCGACGTTTCGACTCTAAATGATGCGCAAATTATTGTGTGTACGTCTTGGTCGGGTGTTCTTCGGTACAGCGAGGGGGAGGGGGAGGGGGGTTTGTAGCCTGTGGAGTTAATTGAGAATTGGGTGAGGTGTGTGTTAAAAGTAGCCAAGAATATATATTTTATGTGGCGAACTGGCTTACCAAGCTGCAAGGTACTAGAGAGTCACTGCAGAAGGGGTTAGCCCAAAAGGATCAGTTCGAGTTGTCTGTGCGGGAGTTGGACAAAAGGCTGCATTAGTAGCTAAACATGTAAAAAGCTGCACCTATTATAGTTGGACAGGGATCCAACAAATGACTAACCTTGATAAGGTCGTTTCATGATGTAAGATCTCCACCAGCCGGTTGGAGTCTGTGGCCAGATCACTTGAATTTACTGAAAGAACGGAAATACAGACGATTAGTTCTGGGCCAATCTGTGGAAGCCTAAAAGGCAGTAATGTTCAGAGATCTAAGCAATATGCTAATAGGGTCGAATGAAGGACTTGCTTCATGGAGGGCTCTTATGCCTGTGTGTTAAATTAACCGTTAAGCCTTTTCAGCACGTTGCTGATTTCTGCCTAATTTTTTGACCAATAAAGCGTTGCACTTTAGATGGTTGGGCTGCTTTTAACCACAGGCTTAAGAGCCCTCCATGAAGTAAGTCCTTCATTCGACCCTATTAGCATATTCTCAATTAACTCCACAGGCTACAAACCCCCCCCCCTCCCTGTCCTGAAGAAGACCCGACCAAATCTTGACAAAATGGCTGGTAGCTTATGCCTCATACTTATACTCAATTTGTAGACAGATTCTCTATTCCACAAGTCCAGTTATGGACCACTTTCAGGCAGTTTCTAAATTTCGTGTATTGGGCCCCCAGGGGCACTTGGCAAAGCCAATGTCCCCCTGGGGTATTTCGCGCGAGGGACGACCTCACGCAGCCTGATTGGGTGGTGGGAGGGGTTAGGTCCAAGTGAAGGGAGGGGAGGGAGGGCTGACGTCACTCTGAGCGAGTGAGAGGAACGGTGGTGTCGCTTTTGAGGGGCTCGTTTGGCTCCCCCCCCCGTTTTTCCTGTCAAACTGCATATTTTCATGGAGCTGAACTGTTTTCTGTCGGCTGAGGAGACTCTTTCTGTCAAGCGTCGAGCCGTTTTTCTTCCTTCAGGCGGAGAAGAGAGGAGAGTTGCCATGACGGAAGCTGCTATCGTGAGGGGGGCTGAAGACGTGTCAACATGACGGACGTCGTCAGCGCGAGGGAAACTGTGGAAGCTTGTTGGCGGTAGGGAGAGGTTTTTTACAGCGTCTTGGAGCTGCTGTGGACCCGAGGGCGTCAGAGCGCTTCACATTAGGAACTTGAAATTACAAATGAACGATATTACAATAGCAGGTTAAGTTACATGGGGTACAAAGTGACAATGGTGAGCAAACAAAATACATGAGGTAGCATACAGTGCAATATGGGGGGAAAGAGTGTTAAGTGTGCAGGTTACAAGAGAAGACAAAGTACATTTAGAGGATAATACTGCATTATATGCTAGACAGAGGCACAAGAACAAACGTTACGTAGGCAATGGTGGCACTTGGGCAAGTATCATCAACAAACACAATATATGAGAGGTAGCAAAACAGGTGTTACAAGAGACAAGTGATGTGTGCAAGTTACAAAAGGGTACCATACACAGGTACAAGGATAATACTGCAATAAATGGTAAACACTCAAACTACCGGAACACACTGGGAAGGCCCTTCCATAGTCATGGAGAATAGTTTTTTCAGTGATGGAAGGAGGGCTCAAGGCAAAGCAGCGCCAATGTTGTACATAGCCCTTAGCAGCTTTTTTACGAATGAAGAACCATTGGTTATAGACGGTGCAGCGGGAGTCAGAGATTCTAGCAAGTCCACAGCGGGGCCAGTGGTTGTGGGTTGAGCACTCACATGTGTCCACTAATGAGGCGGCTGGTCTACGTAAGGGATCAGATAAATGGTAAGTTGGTGGCGGTTCCTGGCTGGAGCGGCGAGGAATTGTTAGCGGACTCTGGGAGCAATTCTGGGTCTCAGATTTTTTCTTCCAGCTAAGGCAAAGCAAGTGCGGCTTTTGGTAAGTCAGATTATACCCGAGGCGGATCTTTGGCGGATCTAGCGACTTCGGCTGGGTACTCTTAAAAAGTCATGTGACCTCATGGGTAAATTTGGATGGGGGTATTGGAGATGGAGAAAGCAGAGTACAAAGGTTGGGGCATAATACATATCATGGTTCTGATAACGAGAATGGGATATTAATGTTTAAAATTTGGTCCAAGAAGCGGCTCCTGTTTTGGTTAGTCAGGAGTTTTGGGTAGCTGGGGCTAGGGTCATTTTACGTTTGCTAGTTTCTGCAGAGATCTGGAGCGGATTTCTCAACATTTTCATCATGGGCGTGATGTTCTTAAAGAAGTTGGGTAACGGGGGATAGGGGTTATTTCACGTCTTCTCGTTTTTTACAGAGATCTGGAGCGGAGTCTCAACATTTTCAAGGAGTCGTGGCGGACATCACTGGGCGTGATGATCCTAAAGATAAAAATAAATTAAATAAATAAATAAATAAATAAAAAGGGGGCTACGCAGTTACTTCAGGTAGGAACAAATGGTGGGCGGTGTGGTTTTGCTCTTTACTGGGCGGCAATTTTGGGTTCGTGGGAGTTGAATTGGGGGGGGGAGGGGTTCGGTTTCTTTGGTAGCAGAGAATTTTTGTCAATTTCCTGCACAGTTAAGGCAGTGCCACAAACCCCTGGGGTGCCATTATTTCCTTGTAGTCCAGTTATGAATGTGGCCAGTAAACGAAAGAGGTGGTTTTGGGTCTGGCCGGGCGAAAATACCTTATATGGATTGGCTATGTGGGGGCGGGTGGTGTCGGAAGAGGTCAGCTGCCCACAACTGGAGCATGTTGGAACTTTAATAGAGGTTCTGTAGTGTAGTTCCTATTTTCCCAATAGGCTCTGCGCATTGGAATAGTACCTACAGCAGTAAAGGCCTAGGCCAGACGTTAACTAGGTCTACTACTGTCGATACTAGACTTAATTTTTGGGTTTGCCAGCTAAGCTCAGAGTTCGCTAGAAACTTTCTCGAATGTTCAAGGAAGGATTAACTCCCCTGATTAGACAAGAAGGGATTTAGTTTCTGACAACCATAGAACATGACAACTTTGCTCTCCCCTAATCAAGAGTCAATCTCAAGAGTCGTGTGAGCACAAGGCAATTATTTTACTCAGTCAGTACGTGCATTCTTAGTCTCATCAGAATGTAGAGAAAAGGAAGAGACGGGCGTGTTCAATAAAAGATGTTATTTATTGATCAGTCTCTTTTCTCGTACAAGAGAAATGGATCGATATTATTGCAATACTTATAGTGAAGTAAAGTGCATACATTAAAAGCAATAGTATAAAATAATACTGTAAAAACATTGATATGGTTTCTGAGCCATATGATGCTTTAAAATGATTAAAATATATTTACATACACATATACATTTGACTAAACGTGCTCAACTGGTGTTTCTAAATACGCCTACCCCGTGTACCTGACCTAAGTCTAATACGTGGGCGGGAATAGAAAGTTACAGTTTAAGTTAAGTTTGTTTTTGCCAAGTGAATAACTAAAGAATTCTCTAGGAGGGGTTATTCAGTTCTGTACCTGGAATTTAGGATGGATGAGGAATGGTATCTCTTTCTCTGCTCTCGATATTCCAGGCTGCCTGCGAGGGCTACCCGGAAACGCCGGTGCTGGGTCTCTCGGCTTGAGATAGCAGCGCGTCTCTCAGCGCGTCAGGAAGGCGGGGCTGCTGCCTGCGGGGTCTGCTTCTGCTCTCGGCTTCGGCAAGTATGGCTGCTCCGTCTTGTCACCACGCGTGTGTTTGCATAGGGCAAGGTCGGCAATATTTATACCTTAAAGGTGCCGGGATTGACATAAGGATGGACATAGGTACGTCAATAAAGATGTCAAACGACTTGCTCGTTAGCACATTCTTTACTAAAGTTCTCTGTGAAATCAAAACAATGGCCGCACGGATTATCCAGGTTGTCATAGGTTTGATTTGTTATGAGAACGTCGTATGCCTTATCAGGGGCTGGAGGAATGTCGCTTGTCTAATTAGATCTCAAGCGTTATGACCTAATCAGATAACACGTTCCTGTGCCGTAGTGTGACTGCGTCAGATAACGGTATCTGCATCATGGGGGATTTCTTGCCTCATGGGCTGACTGTTAGTTAACTAGCTAGGTAGTTTAACCAGAATAGGGTCAGGAATAGGGGGATCGATTCAGAACCTATAGAAATACACGACACCCACTCCACGCTAACTATGGTCATATCTACTAATCTATGCATAGTATAACATAGTACAACATACTATAGAGTATAGTGTATACCTTACCACCCCAAAATACATAAATGCATTTTGAAAGTCATATATATTGTATGCACTTAAGCTATGAATTAAATGCAAAAGTAAACACGCATTGTTATGCATTATTGCTTGTTGGTATATGAGAAATACACATGAAATGGCTCTTAATATGGCTATACAGAAAAAAAGTCGAAACCATTTCATCACATAAAATATATTGTGAACATACCAGCGGGCAGCTAAAGTCTATATAAAGTCTATAAAGTATCTAAAAAATAGAAATCTTAGTTCTCTAGGAATAGTTTCTTACTTTAAGCAGAAGATCAGTGTCCCGGAAAAAAATATATAGAAAAATATTTTATGGGCTTGCTGAAAAAATTGCTGTCCGTGAACTGGATTGTAATTGTTCATGTGACTTTATTTTGAAAGTTGAAGGCCGGATTCAGGGAACGCCGTGTGCGAGTTTACTCAAAAGTCTCTATTTCTGTTCCGGAGAGAACATCATATCATTCAGGCTTTCGAAAAAACTGTCAACAGCTTCATGGGAAAGTTCCACTAAGTCGGAAATAGGGGTAACCATGCATTCATGCGCATGATTGTCTGCATTGACATTCTGATTTGCCTTGCTGACAGAAGGTCGTACCTGTTCGATGCTGCTTTCATCTTGAACTTCACTACTCTTCAATCGTAATGGTGAAGATTCCAGGAATGCCGTCATCAGAATTGGCAGCCTTTGAGGGCAGCACAAAGCGTGAACCTTGGTAGGAACCAGCAGTGTATCTGCATCCACCGGCGCATCCGATTGTAGCGTCAGACAGGTGTCTAACACGCATTCTTCTCCGCATAGCAGACACCTTAGTACAGGTAAAACACACCTTTGCCACATTGGTCGAAATGATAGAAACCAAGTCATGTTCAGGTCTCTAAGCCGGGAGAGTCCCAGGATTTTTGATATCCGGTCCCGGTATCCAATGGCTAGGATCGTTTCTTCCATTGTCGTGAGAGTTTGTTCTGCGACATGGGTTGCCATAACGAAAAATAAGGACTAGGAATAGGATTCCTGCAATTAGTCCCAGGATCAAGGGAAGTCCGCCAAAAATCGAATGGACGAAATCTGGAAAAATACCCAGTATGGCTTTGAATGGTGTTAATGCCATCGAAAATACTGTCTTAAATACCTTTGAGACCCCAGTGGTATCAGAAATATTTAAGATTTCGCTTAGGATTTCCGCGAAATGTACGGGGGAATTAGTTGATAATAATGTATGTATCTCTGCAGTCGTCCTTGCGACTTGTAGATCATATGTTTCTTTTGATGACGTGAGCCTTGTAGGCGTCTGAAGAAGCACTGTTTTCATTCTGCTTAAAGTGTCTATTCGAATAGAAGTAATTTTCAAACCGGGCCATGCCCTTGCCTCCCTGTCTGGAAAGGAGCTGGGGAACAAAGAACGTCCACAGCACTTGACCTTCGCCGTCGTAGTGACGAGATAAGGAGTCCCGGGCATAAGACTACAACATCTGCGGTCTACAATAAGAATGTAACTCCCATTATAGAGTCTTTGAAAGAATGGTTCTATTTCAGTTGCAGGTGCGCCTTGCTGGTGACATGAAAGGTTGTATGAATTCCCTTCACAGGCTCCGTGCAAACTAATACCGTTACACAGAAGCGTGCCGCTTAGTGACATAGCACAATTGTTGCCACTAAGAAACACTTTCTGTCCTTTGTTACTGACACATGCATGTGAATAGGGCAGGTTCCAAGTTGTTTTAAGGTACCCCTTTCCCAATTTCTCGTACATGCCAGCCTGTATATATTTTTGGCAGTATTGAAACCTGAAGGTTGAGATTGGAATATTTATGATTCCGTGGATTATCCATTCACTGACAGGTCGTTCTGACATTGTCAACGGTAATCTTTCTAGTTTTTCAATGCTCAAGATTGTATAATCAGCACCCTTCTGCGCCATACCGATTTGTCTATCAGTAAGGTTAAAGATTTGGAATAGTGACGTTGTGTTGATTAAACGCCAAGGCACATAGCCTGAACGCAGATTTTGTAACGTCCAGCCAAGCTGTACAATAGAACGCAATTGTGACTGACCATGTTGTAATAACAGTAAGTCTTGCGATAATATATCGATTGCTGAAGACACAATGCTGTCCAATGAAAAAATTCTGGAGGACAGAGTCATTAACCCATTGTCCACTACAGATAGTGATTTTTCCAAATTAATACGGTCAATTTCCCGTATTCTTTCTGCTGTTTCAATTTGAGTAACCTTCCAGGCCTCATTGTATGCTGCATATACAGAGGCTGCTATGAAACGCTTTTGACGCTGTTTGCGTGGTCCCATTATGAAATCACGCAAGTCAGCACCATCAGTAAGTAAAGTTAGGTGTTGCTTAATTTCAGGCAGTGTGGAAGACTGTAGCCATTGAAGGCATAATTTGCCCACACTGTAGGTTGTTATTATCCCTGGGTGATGTCTTTGGGGATATCTAGGGTCTGGCCTGGTCATTTTGAAACCCTGTGTTTTATTCAGGAATCTATCTTGACAGTTATTTGTATCTGTGGGCCAGATCAACCATTGTTTCCAATCAGGATGTGTTCTGTTTTGGTTAAGTATATGGTTTATGTCTATTTCTTCATCTGTATCAGAGTTATTGCTAAACATTGTTGGCTTTGGAATAGACGGGTTATTTAAATCTTTGATTTTGGCTAAGCCAAGACAGGTGGTTTGTTGAACAGTGTCATTTAAAAATATCATTTGTTCTGGGATCATGCAGGCTCTAAACAAAGCTTCTATACCCTGTACTTGCCATTCTTTTGTACCCCAAACACTTTTCAAATCAACATTTTTGTCCCAATAATCGAATCCAAAAGTATTCATTTTTTCCAAAGAATGAATCAGAATAAATCAATTTTGTGTTGGTTATCATGGTTTTGGTCCCTGTCTTGTTTGACAGTTTATAATAAAATGTTTCAGCATTACTAGTGTTAAAACCTTGAAAGTATGAATATTTGTCATAAACGGTTCTAGAGCTCCCTTTTGGAGGTGTAGCACAATGTTCCCATTGATTAAAATTTAAAACATTTCTAGGTTGTGCAGATTTATGCAAGAAATGGTTACCATAGTGGTTATAGCAATACATACTATCATAATTTGTAGAACCTTGCAAATAATCATGTTTTGTAAATTTAGCAGACATTACTAAGTCAGACATCATATTGTTTATACTTTCAAAGTCCCAATCATCAGCAAATGAGTTTGGTTTTGCAAAGTCACTCAAAGAGATCTTAATTTGGTGTGGATATTTCAGGATCTCGACCGGACCATAAATTTCATAGTCAGTGTTGTCCCAGGCTACCCCACCAGGTATTGGAATTGCTGTGAAGTTGGCTGAAGAAAGTTCTGAAGAAAGTTCTCGTTTCTCGACGTGTGAAGATGTGTGTGGTTTGAGGACCAAGTTGATGTTCTGACTTGCTGTGTCCATTTTAGCATATTTTCCCTCAATGAAGCGTCCCAAAGTAAATACCATGATGAGCCAAAGTATGAGGATAAATGCACCAAAACCCACCCAAAATTCAATCCATGGAGAAATCAGATATGTTTCTTTTAGTTGTTTCAAAAGTTCCTTCGCTTTGTCTTTAAAGGATTTTGATGATGGCTGTGTCTTTTGTTCGCTGAAGCCTTCAGAGGAATCATCGAAGTTGATGAAGTAACCGGATGCAGTTCTGTCAATTGTTCCAATTGGTTCAGGATTTTTGATTTTTGCATTTTCACTTGGTACTTCAGTATAGATTGGTATGTCTCTGCTAAATGTCTTTATTTGGGTTTTCAGAGGTCTTAGTTCTATTGCATTGTTGCATAGTCCTTGTTGTTCTTCTGTAGGCGTTTCGAATGTGATGAGCCTCTTCGTTAGGACCTCTGTACTGGTAGCAAACCTTGGTGTTCTGCTACTTATTGGGAGTCCACTAGGCCTACTGTTTGTTATCGGCCACATGTTGTGGTTTTACCAGGTCGATGGATACAGCTCGGTTCTCCCTTTTTCCAGCAAGTGGCGGTAGTACAACTGATCTTGTCGCGTTGACAGACAAGACAGGAACTGCTTTTCTGTAAGAAGGCCCAAATTCCTTCTTTACCGCGATCTTCTCCCTGACTAGATCCCCGACTTTTGGAATCCAGACAGGTCTTGCTGGGACAGGTGGTGATTCTTCAGTGGTTGTTGGCTGTTGTTTCAACTGTATGTTGCTCAGGTCTTTTCTTGTTTTGTTTAAGTCCTGCAAAATAGCCAAACGGTCTTTGACATCAAAGCTTTTTTCTATTACCACTGAAGTCTGACTATCAAGGTCAGAGATCAACATCCTAGTTCCGAATAATAATTCGTACGGACTGAATCCCTTCAGAGAATTTCTTGGCAAGTTATTTAGACTACGTTGGACACTTATTAGATGTTTGACCCACCCAGCTCCCGAACCTAATATCCTTTCTATTATAGATTGCTTTCTGTCTTGGTTTTTTCTTTACACCATCCCATACCCTCAGGAAGGAAGTGAGAAGATTCCCGCTGGGCTGTGCTCATTTGGCCATTCTTTCCCCCCCCAGGCTGGATTGCCTGAGAAAAAGAAAAAAATGGTCGAACGTAGCATGCTCTTAGCGTATATGCCATTTAGACTCGCAAATCTTGTATAACAGTCCGGACGTCAGCTGAGTGCTGTGGATCTACATTATAAGTGGGAACTAGCCTGTATATGTTAATCGCAAGTCATTCTTTTTAGTGGTGATGTTATCTGCAGTCAGATTCCACCGTATTTTATTTTTTCTCTCCCCACTACGATTTCTGTTGCAGTTTGGGCAGTTTTTTACAAAGATGGTAAGACGGAGGCTCATGCCTGGCCACCAGTACCGTGATTGTAAATCTTCCAGAGAATCTTTTAGTTTGAGGTGTTCAAGACCCTCACCCATATGTGCGTCTGCGATTAACAAGCTTCTCCTGTCCATGTTTGGAATCACTCTATCCCCCACTCCAGGGATTCGAGCAAAAGGGACGGAGTTTGCATCGATTATGTATGTATAATTGAGTGGATAGTTGATCGGTAACGCTGAGCAGTCGCCTTTTGATGACGTTTTCACCGCCAGCAATGTTTCACAGTCAATGTATTTTAATGTACGCTGTTTTCGATCTACGGGAGCCGATTTAGTGGCTGCCGCTGCGGCTGTCTCAGCCAATGAATTCCCCACAACGTGAACGCCATCACGTTGATGACTCAGTGAGTGAGTCACGTGAGTCTTTGGTAGTTCTTTCTTCAAAAGAGCTACGTGTTCCCAGAGAAGTCTCTGCTTTATTGGTGCATCTGTGTCATCTTTGTAACCGTTCTGAATCCATGTCTGCAAATCCTTGTTATATGCTTTGACGCAGAAATATGAATCTGACACTATAAGTGTCGGGAATTCGCGATCCGCATTATCTAGCGCCATTTTCAAAGCTATTATTTCAGTTTGCAGTTCTGAATTAGTTTCTACTGAGTGTGATTTTGTTAATAGAGGTCTTAGTTTACCTCCGCGCCACACTTCTTTTGTAATCTCACATGTGGGATTGTATGCATGTTCTCCCCAAACGGAGGGTTGAGCATGTCCGTCTGTATAGATTACACAGGCGTAATGTCGTAGAGGCAGAATGTCGATTGGCAGAGGATACGTCTTTTCATATTTTAGATTTTCCAATTCTTCTAGTTCTTAAAAGACTGTCAACCAGGCAATACTTGATAATTCATATCCTCCATACTGGATTTTCAGATGGGCAATTCTGGATTTTTTGAAGTTAAATTTGTAACCCTCTGCAGCGAAACCAAGTATTATGGTGTTCACTCTTTTCAAGTGAGTCTCCAAGTCATCATCTGTTAAGTAAATGTCATCGACATAAGATAATGCTTCATCATCATATTGTTGTAGTAATTCTGTTACTCTCGCTGAGAATACCCCCGGGCTGTTCTTGTACCCCTGGGCTAACCGACAGAATTGTTTTTGAGTGCCATTTACTGAGAAAGCTGTTAAATATCTGCTCTCTGGTGCTATGTTTTGACAAAAGAATCCGTTGGAGATGTCCAAGGTAGTTTTGTATTTTTTGCGCACTATGTTATTCATTAGTGCAGCACTGTGTGAGTTTTGCACTGCAAAAGTTTTGCAACATGTGTTAAGGTGTCGGTAATCCAAAACTAGACGATATGAATTGTCTGGTTTGGAGACCGGAAACAAAGGATTGTTCATTTGTGAGGTGCAAGTTTCAATCACCCCCTGGTATTCTAGCTCATCTAGTATTTCATTTACTTGTTTTTTAGCTTCTTGCTTAATTGGGTACTGCCTTTGTGCAGTAGGTTGTGATTTTAACTGGATTTTGTGAGGAGGAGAATCCTCATCCCATCCTACATGATTTTTGTATAAAGCAGGTGCTAAGGCCACTGCCCACTTTCTAGCAAGTGTGTATTTTTTATGAATCGGGATTTGATTCGAGAAGGCAGGCATAATTACTTCTTCGCCATGAGGGCACTCCCTGACAAACTCTGGTGGCCAGTCTTTTTCAGCTAAAAGGATGTCATAACCCTTTGAGAGGTTATCCCAAAATAGTCCCCTTATTTTCCTAGTCTTATCTCCCTCTATACGTAATGTTATCTCGTATATTTTGTGGGGCTTGCTAACTCTGGTATCTGCAGTTTCCACTTGAAGGTATTCATTCGTGTCCACTGTCTCCAGATGATTCATAAGGACTTTGCGAGCTAACCTCACCTCTGCTGCGCTGTCTAGCATTGTCTGAGCCCACTCTCCATTTTTCAGTTGTGTCCTCAGTATTCTCGGCATTGTTAACTACCTTGATACTGGCTACCTTCTTTTTTGGAAATTGTGATTTCTTTTTCAGTTGAGCAGGTTCCTTGTCTTTGGACTTGGCGTGCTCTTCTGATCGTCCTCTTCTTTCCGATTTCTGCGAGGAATTCTGAAAAGATTGAGAGGGACGTGTATCAATGTCTTGATATCTATCAGGTTTTTTAATATTATCCCTATTTCTAAGGTTATATCTATTCCCAGAGGGTTCACTCTGGGGTGACCTTTGTCTCGGGTTTGGAGATTTCTCTCTTCGCCTAGGAGACCTTCCTCTGGACTGGAATTTCTTTTCTTTGGGATTGGATTGTTTGTTCCCATCCCAGTTCTTTTTTGGTGAATTATTATTATTATTAAAAAACATTTTTTCTGGACTTGTAGTCAGTTGCGGTTTTACTGGTATTCCACCTAGACTATCTCTGCCTAGTTCTTCATAGGATTTTTCTATGATTCTGGCAATTTCAGCTGGTTGGTCTGCTATATCTGTCTCTTTTAACCTCTGGCGGATCGCCACGTTTGCTGCTTCACCTTTTATGTTGGCTAGTAATATAGCCGAGACCTGCTTGAAGTCTTTTAGTAATTTCATACCAAGAGTTAAAGCAGGTTCTGGACCGTATTCATCTTGAATTTGTTTTAGCACATCTGGTATCACCGAAATGGATGGGACACCGTGCGTTTTCGTGTAGATGGAAGCAAAGACTGTACCCCAAGTGTCACAGTCCTCAATGTGTGGTGCGATTCCCATTGGGAGACATATAGTCAGAATCCTGTGTTTTTCTAATGGGGTGGTGTCAGGAAACACCGCCTCTATTTGGGTAATTTTCTGTGCCAACCAGAATGGTATTTGTTCCCGTTTTGCTGGGACTTTACCTAGGCAGGATTGGATGTTCTGTGGTGTAATTTTATTTGTGTTCCCCTGGTGAGGGGTCAGCTGTGGAAGTTTAATCGCTGGCTGAATTGTTGAAGTCCGCATTACATACTGAACTAATTGTCTGTGAATTTTTAGTAGTTGTTTTAGCTGTATTAACAGCTCTGCTGCAGGCATTCTTTCGATGTCTGGATGTGGTGTGTATCCGGCTAGGACCGGCCACGTTGCTCCTGGTCTTCCTAAAGGACCGAGCCTTGTAATGTGATTGTTATGTATTAGGGCGCCATCAAATAAGAGCAAATGCTCTTGGAATTTGAGTGGTACTTCCACCTCCTCGAAAGGAGTGTACTCATTAGGAGGTTCCTCTACTTTGTAATAGTGGAAGTACTTTGTTATAGTATTAGCTGCTGGAAAATGTATCCATGTATAGTATACCTCTGTCTGCCGATATTCGTGTGCCTCAATTACGAATATGACTGTGCCACCTCTAGGTGTCAGTCCATTTTCTATACGTTTTAAGGTTATAGATCTCCTTTTGGCGACCTGGATGAGTATTATATCCGGGTCTGCTGTTTGCATGGTAGCATCAGCATCTGCTATTTCAGTAGCTAATCTAGTAACCTCTCGTTCTTCATCGCTGTCCATTTTGCTGACAGGATGGTATTATGTTTATTTGCAGATCAGGTTTCTTTATGGAAACAGAGATTAGATGCACAATATTTTGGAACTGTTTTATCCTTCAACGTTGACTAGACCAAGAACCATACATAGGAGTTCCCTCCTGCGAGGTTTTGGAGGATATAATAACCTTTCACCCACTCCAGACGTCTTTGGAGTATTTGGGAAAAGGGGTCTGAGTGAGAAAGCACGACTGAGTTACTCTAAATGTCTTACGTTAGTTTTATCGCCCTTTCCAAACGCGTTGGGCGCCATGTAGTGTAGTTCCTATTTTCCCAATAGGCTCTGCGCATTGGAATAGTACCTACAGCAGTAAAGGCCTAGGCCAGACGTTAACTAGGTCTACTACTGTCGATACTAGACTTAATTTTTGGGTTTGCCAGCTAAGCTCAGAGTTCGCTAGAAACTTTCTCGAATGTTCAAGGAAGGATTAACTCCCCTGATTAGACAAGAAGGGATTTAGTTTCTGACAACCATAGAACATGACAACATGACGACTCTTGAGTCAATCTCAAGAGTCGTGTGAGCACAAGGCAATTATTTTACTCAGTCAGTACGTGCATTCTTAGTCTCATCAGAATGTAGAGAAAAGGAAGAGACGGGCGTGTTCAATAAAAGATGTTATTTATTGATCAGTCTCTTTTCTTGTACAAGAGAAATGGATCGATATTATTGCAATACTTATAGTGAAGTAAAGTGCATACATTAAAAGCAATAGTATAAAATAATACTGTAAAAACATTGATATGGTTTCTGAGCCATATGATGCTTTAAAATGATTAAAATATATTTACATACACATATACATTTGACTAAACGTGCTCAACTGGTGTTTCTAAATACGCCTACCCCGTGTACCTGACCTAAGTCTAATACGTGGGCGGGAATAGAAAGTTACAGTTTAAGTTAAGTTTGTTTTTGCCAAGTGAATAACTAAAGAATTCTCTAGGAGGGGTTATTCAGTTCTGTACCTGGAATTTAGGATGGATGAGGAATGGTATCTCTTTCTCTGCTCTCGATATTCCAGGCTGCCTGCGAGGGCTACCAGGAAACGCCGGTGCTGGGTCTCTCGGCTTGAGATAGCAGCGCGTCTCTCAGCGCGTCAGGAAGGCGGGGCTGCTGCCTGCGGGGTCTGCTTCTGCTCTCGGCTTCGGCAAGTATGCCTGCTCCGTCTTGTCACCACGCGTGTGTTTGCATAGGGCAAGGTCGGCAATATTTATACCTTAAAGGTGCCGGGATTGACGTAAGGATGGACATAGGTACGTCAATAAAGATGTCATACGACTTGCTCGTTAGCACATTCTTTACTAAAGTTCTCTGTGAAATCAAAACAATGGCCGCACGGATTATCCAGGTTGTCATAGGTTTGATTTGTTATGAGAACGTCGTATGCCTTATCAGGGGCTGGAGGAATGTCGCTTGTCTAATTAGATCTCAAGCGTTATGACCTAATCAGATAACACGTTCCTGTGCCGTAGTGTGACTGCGTCAGATAACGGTATCTGCATCATGGGGGATTTCTTGCCTCATGGGCTGACTGTTAGTTAACTAGCTAGGTAGTTTAACCAGAATAGGGTCAGGAATAGGGGGATCGATTCAGAACCTATAGAAATACACGACAGTTCCTGCGTGCGCCAGTATTGTAAATTCAAGCACGAATGCACTCAGTGCGGGGGCAGACATGCCATCTTTCAGTGCTTTCCCAACCAGCACCCCGGAGATCATGGTAGAGGTCAGAGGGAGGGGGCCTCTTCTGCCAAAAGGCGCCTACCCCAATTAGGTTGCAGGCCATGTTGAGTTCTTTGGAGAGGTATCTGGATTTGGAAGGAGCGGCCAAGTTGTTTTGGGGATTTCGGCTAGGCTTTAGGATTGGCTACCAAGGCCCCAGAGTCTCGCGCTGGGCTGATAATCTCAGGTCCGCAAAGGAGATGGCTTCAGTGGTGAGGGTGAAGTTCAGAAGGAAGTGGATTTAGGACGTATTGCTGGTCCTTTCGCGGTGTGCCCCTTACCAAATTTAATTGTGTCGCCTCTTGGCGTTATCCCAAAGAAAGCGCAAGGCGAGTTCCGCCTGATACATCATTTGTCCTGGCCGGAAGGAATGTCAGTGAACGACTTTGTCTCCACATCTGATTCAGCAGTGTCATATTCATCAGTGGATGACGCTTTGGAATTGGTGCGTAAGGCAGGGGTGGGAGCTGACCTTGCAAAATGTGATGTTCAGGCTGCTTTCCGTCTTTTGCCGATTCACCCGGCGGATTTCGGGCTGCTGGGCATGTATTTTGAAGGAGATTACTATGTGGATCGGGTGCTACCCATGGGTTGTGCTATCCCTTGCTCACTGTTCGAAACCTTTAGTACATTTTTGGAGTGGTGTGTAGTCCAGCGCTCAGAACATGTGGCGGTATGTCACTACTTGGATGATTTTTCAAAGTGGGGGCAAAGCGGATACGGGGCAGTGTGCCAGAGTTTTGGCATGTTTAAGGAGGTGGCAAGGGAGTTTGGTGTGCCTTTGGCGGCCGACAAAACGGAAGGTCCAACATCCATGTTGACTTTTTTGGGCATTGAGATAGATTCGAAAGAAACGGTGGCCCGGTTGCTAGGAGCGAAAGTGCAGGAGATCAAGCTTTTTCTTCAGGAAATGTTGGGAGCCAAAAAAGTGCAGTTGCGTCAAGTCCAGAGGCTTCTGGGATACTTGAATTTTGCATGTCGAGTTGTCAGGGCAGGCAGGACCTTTTGTAGGCGTTTGGGCTTTGCTATGGCTGGGGCGTGCTTGCCACACCATCACATCCGTTTGACATCAAAAATTAAGGAGGATTTGAGCATATGGTTGCGAGTTTTGGAAGAGTTCAACGGTGTGTCCGTCAATTTTGTGACAGAAGACATGGTCTGGCCAGTGCAGATATTTTCTGACGCGGCTGGGTCGTTGGGACTTGGCTTGTTTTGGGAAGGAAGGTGGTGTGCGGAGCAGTGGCCGGCACAATGGTTGCAACAGGGTCGCAGCATTGCTTTTTTAGAATTTTTCCCATTGTTAGTGGCGCTGCAGGTTTGGGGTGAAGAGTTCAGGGACCGGTGCGTGTTGTTTCATATCGATAACATGGCAGTGGTTTGTCTGGTTAATGGGCAGCGGGCAAAGGATGTCAAGGTGCTGTAATTGTTGCGGGCTTTCATGTTGCGTGTTCTGCAGCTGAATATTGTTTTTTAGAGCTCAACACATCCCTGGTGTCAACAATTCAATTGCCGACGCTTTGTCTCGTGTCAGTGGCAGAGGTTTCGGGACTTGGCACCTGGAGCGGACCAATGCAGGACACCGATTCCACCGAACATGTGGGACCTAGGGAAATGAGAATGGCAGAGTTTGTCGAGCAATCATTAGCAGGCTCCACGCGACGCAGTTATCAGCTGGCATGGTCTGTTTTTTTGGAATATGCGGCACAGCACGGCTGGGATGGTACAGCGGTGTGTGATGAAAAGTTTATGTGGGAATTTGTGTTGAGTTTGATAGACAAAGGTTTGTCGCCATCAACCATTTCAGGCAAGTTGGCGGGCATTTCATTTTATAGTCAACTGTTTTTGGGGTGGGAGGTTCGAATGGGTTTCCGTTTACAAAAAATGTTGAAAGGTTTTGGGAGGTCATTTGGGCAGGCGAAACCGTTGAGAAATCCCATTACATTTGCATTGTTACAAAAATTGTTGGGCGTCCTGCCCGCGTGCTGTTATGATGAGTGGGAATGGTTTCGATTCAAGTTATGTATGGTATGGTTGTTCTTTGGTGCATTTAGAATATCAGAATTATTGGGGTTGCGAAATCAGGAAGGGATCCAGACATCTGATATCGAAATACTGGGTATAGGAGTATTGCAATTACATTGAGGCAGTCAAAGACAGACCAGAAAGGGAAAGGGATGTTGGTGCGACTTGGTAGGAGTGGGATTGGGGGTTGCTGCCCGGTGGGGGAGTGGGAGGCATTTGTGGAGTCGGTGGTATTCCAAGAGGGTGGGATATTTTGCCATAAGAACAAAACACAATTGACTTGTTTTAAATTTTTAGCGGTTTTAAGGAAGGCGTTGGTATTGGTGGGGGAAAATCTGCACAGTTTGGGACGCATTCGTTCAGAACCGGTGCAGCTACCGAAGCAGCAAGGTTGGGTTGGGGGAAAGAGGAATTGCAGCGAATTGGGCGTTGGAAGTCAAATTGTTGTTTTAAATATGTTAGGTTGTAAAAAAAATTTAAAAAATGTTGAACAAAAGAAGGTTTTGGTTGGTTAGTGTTACTTTTTCCACCACATGTCGAGTGCCGGACTTTCCTCGGAAAAAGAGGACCTGGATTGTCGGCCATTCAATAGTAAAGTGGGCGGCGAACTTTGCTGAACAGCAACTGTGTGGGAGAGGTCTGGGATTGTATGGTAATGACCATGAGGTGATTTGGAAAGGTGTCGGGGGGATGAAATGGGGGGAGTTGTTCCAGGTTTTAAACAAAATGGCTGAGGCATGGGGCATTCCAGACGTGCTGATCCTGCACTTAGGTGAAAATGATCTGGTGGAATGGTCGGGACTAGCTTTAATCAAGCAAATGAAACTTGATTTGGCGGTGATCAAAGACAGATGGGAGGGGACCAGGGTAGTGTGGACGGAATTTTTGTTCAGGAAGCCAGTGGAAAGGAGCTAGGGTTCATGCAGCGGTAGAAAGGGCCCGCAAGAAAGTTAATAAGGCTTTGAAAACGTACTGTGTGGCAATGGGCATCACGGTCATTGCACATGAGCATTTTAACAAGGAAATGCTGCATTTGTTGAGGAATGATGGGGTTCATCTCTCGCAGATGGGTCAGTCTTATTACCTGATGGAACTCAGAGACACATTAGCCAATCTGTGGTGTGTTGATTTGTGGTGCTCCAAACCAAAAGGAAAATGAGGGGATGAAATATAAAAGCAGTGTTTTCCTTTACCGTGAATGGTATATTGACTTGAGCGGTCCATTTCTGACGTGAGAGGGAGGTTTTTTGGGTGGGGCAGGAAAACTCGGGGGGTTTTCCTGGGTGGCGTGTGTGAAGGGGATTGGATAATCTAGAGCGGATTCATCCTTTCTCTAAGGGGAGGGCTCGGGAGGGTAGGTTGGGAAGAAATGGAAAGAAGAAGGAAAACATACGGATGGTATGGAAACAAGTTATGGTTATTGGGTAATAAAGCATTGGAAAAGGAAATGTTTTATATGGAAACGTTTGGAGAAAAATAAAAGCAAAAGCTTGGTTTGGAAAAGTATGTTGCGGGTCTGTCTTTGGCTGTCCTGGTAATAAAGGTGACCTTTTATGCTATATTCAGAGTTGTGTGAGAGTCCTTATTTGCGCGATGGGCCCCCAGGGGCACTTGGCAAAGCCAATGTCCCCCTGGGGTATTTCGCGCGAGGGACGACCTCACGCAGCCTGATTGGGTGGTGGGAGGGGTTAGGTCCAAGTGAAGGGAGGGGAGGGAGGGCTGACGTCACTCTGAGCGAGTGAGAGGAACGGTGGTGTCGCTTTTGAAACCCCCACCCACCCTGGTTGCAAAATCATGGGTAGGGTGTTTTTTGTCAAATGTCACGTGTTCTTGTTGTTACGTGTTTAAAAAAAAAAAAAAGAAGAAGAAAAGAAATGCAGTATGTCAAAAATAAATAAATAAATACAGAGATGAATAACTATTCAGGTTACATGACAAAATTGTCAGGATGTCACCTCAGGACACCGCAGGCAGATTCTTTTGTTGTTTTGTTGGCGTGTGTGAAGGGGATTGGATAATCTAGAGCGGATTCATCCTTTCTCTAAGGGGGAGGGCTCGGGAGGGTAGGTTGGGAAGAAATGGAAAGAAGAAGGAAAACATACGGATGGTATGGAAACAAGTTATGGTTATTGGGTAATAAAGCATTGGAAAAGGAAATGTTTTATATGGAAACGTTTGGAGAAAAATAAAAGCAAAAGCTTGGTTTGGAAAAGTATGTTGCGGGTCTGTCTTTGGCTGTCCTGGTAATAAAGGTGACCTTTTATGCTATATTCAGAGTTGTGTGAGAGTCCTTATTTGCGCGATCACCCCTGGGGGGGAAGTGATGCAGCTGACGTGAACCCACGCATGTCGCTGAAGCGCTTCCTGTCTCGCCGAACCCCGCCCCCTAGAAGCGGCAATGCCGATGCTCCTCACCGCTTCTCCGTTTCCCTGCCTGGTGCAAAACGCAGAGGCGGACGCCTGACAATGCCCCGAGGTTCGAGGTTTGTAACCCCTGCTCTCGCTTCGAATGTTCCGTGAAACCTGAGCATGAGAGCCTGTTAAGAGCCTGATCAGACTGCCAAAACTGCCAAAACTGTAGGACTACTGAGACCGCCGAGGCCGCCGAGACCGGGACCAGCAGCGCTGAGGTGAGCGCCAAGAAAAATGTATTTATTTTTTTATTTTATTTTTTTCACCGCCTACATGTGGCAGCTGAAGATCTCCGAGGCTAGAGCCCAGAGCTTATGTCTGCCTAAGGCACTGTGAGTCCAAAGCTCGGTTGCCTCATGGGAACTACCGGACTGTCTATATTGTTTATATTGTGGCATTTGGCGTAGAGGACATTGCGCAGAGGCTATTCTCAGTGGAGATACGGCTGATTTAAGAGTTTTGCGACCTTGAAGTGGATCCCACAGCGGCTCTTAACAGAGGGCTGCTAATATTAACTATAGTATTAGCCGGACTATCAGCTCCAGCATTCAGAGCGGCCCAGCAGCGAAGGCCTAGATGGAGGGGGCAGAAAACTTATTGGAATCGCCTATATTACTAGCAGGACTGCTAGCTCCAGAATGCACTGCGGCTCAGCAATGAAGGCCTAGTTGCAGGACAGGACAGAAAATTTGCTTTCATTTTGAGTTCCTGTGCTTTTGCCTATTGAGTTTCCATTCGCCTATTGAGTTCCCATTCGCCTATTGAGTTCCCACTACTCTCAGCTGCTCATTTTTTTTAATGCTTGGGATAGTTGCTTATTTCCATCCAGTGGCATAACCCGAATTGGGCCGGGCAGTATGCATACAGCCTCCATACCCTGCTCCCTTTCCTCCTATCCTTTTGCCCACCCCTCGTTGCCTCTTCGCCCCACGGGGAGACATTTTTTAGCTTACTGAGATGGCGACGAGAGCTAGGGGTAAACAAGCTAAACCGGATTCAGTGAGAGATACGGTGAGAGAGCTCTTAAAATCACCAACAGTGGCTATACCCACACTTGTGGCTAAAGGAGGAGAAAAAAAAGGCAGAAGAAAGGCGCAGCAAAAAAATGCCCCCAAGTTTAAAGCGATGGAAGCGGCCGAGACAAAATAAACAGAACATCTCAATCAAGTCGGCTGAGGAGGAGGAGGACTTGGAAGAGGAAGATGAGGATGCAGAGACATTATCCGAACTTTCGGCAGAATTGAGCCTCTTGGCTGTTGGTGATAATGGTGAGGGGAAGGGGGGTGATAAGGGGGTGATAAGTCAGATAAGGTGGATAATACTGGTAAGAGTACAATTAGGAGGATTGAGAGCCAATCGAGTCCCAAGTAGTATGCCCTTTTTTCAAAACCTGTGCTCCAGCAGGGACGATTCACGAGTACTCCAATGTGGGAAGAATCCAGTCAAAGGGAAATAAGAGGAGCAATGGAGCGAGAAGATTCTAGAGAGAAAAGGGGTGCGATAAAACCAACAATGCCAGTGGCAGAGGCAGGTTTGGAGAAAACGTCAGAGGCAGAGGTAGTGGCAGTGCCGGATGCCAGTTCGCTCCCCCATCTCACTACAATTATTACAGCTACAGGCTCCTTTACCCCCCTCCACTCTCTTGATTCAGGCTGCACCCCAACCCCACCTTTGTTCCACATCACCGTCTCACCCTCATCACAGTCCTATCAAGATTGCAAAGTCAGCTCACTCTGCAGACAAAGTAGTGCTCTTGAATACCGTCTCTTTGCCAACTATGCCACTTTCTACCGAACTCCCAGGTCTAGGTCCAGTACGAAATCTACATGAGACTCAAGAAGATGGTGTATGCAACGTGCTAAAAGTGAACTCGATAGAGGAGATGCTTAAAACTATACTCCGCGAAATAAGGGATCTTAAAATCTCCCAAGCTCACGAGATATCACAGCTGCACTGCAGGCTCACAAAAATGGAGGAGTACTTTGGAAATCTTCCCACAAGGGTCTCGGAGGCTGAAGTTCGGGTCTCTAACCTAGAAGATACTTTGATCTCGATGCAGAAAGACCTCCATGCAGTAAACAAAGAGAAATCTCAGTTGACGGAAAAGCTACAGGTCTTAGAAAATTATAACAGACGGTCCAATCTGCACCTAGTGGGCATTTCCGAAGGCCTGGAAGACACGGACGTAGTGAAATGGTAAGAGTCCCTGTTAAAAAAGGCTATACCGGAATTGCAAGGTGACTTAACAATCACAAGAGCACACAGAGTCCCGGCACATAAACCCAATGATCTTAAATACCCTCGCACAATATTACTTAATTTTTCGGATTATAAGGTGAAAGAGAAAATCCTTAATACAGCCTTTTCAAGAAAAACATTCAATACCGATGAAGCAAAAAACTTTCGGATATTTTCGGACATGTCAGCGGCATCTGCCCACAGACGCAGGGACTTTGTCAAGATGATCGATTCTTTTAAGGCTAAGGGTGCCCAAGCTATCTTCATCCAGCAGTCTAAACTGATGGTCCTAGCAAAAGGGAGATTCCTTATTTTTACAGTTTTACAAGAAGCCCAGTCTTTTTTGGAGGGTCTCTCCGCATAATTAAGAATTAAATAAATAATCAAAGGTCTTCTGGAGGGAGAGGGGGAAGCTCCTACGTTTACTTGATTTGGGGAATTTTTTTTTTCTTTTCTTTTCTTTTTTCTTTTTTGTTTTTAGATTGAAAGGGGCGGTTGCAAGGGGTGACAGGAAGTGCACAAGGATGCAATAAAATGGCCTCCACAAAGAAGAACAAGGAATAGAGGGAGACGGAAGTGGGACACGGGGGTTTGCCGTCACCTCTAGGGGGGTTTGGGAGGGGGGAAGGTGAAGGGGGTGTTGCAGGGGGGAAAAAAGAGAGTTCATATGATAAGAAGTTATATGGTCAGTTAGAGGTACAGTCACGATATGGGAGAAATTAGTAGCAAATTAGTAGCAGTAGTTTGCTTTATGCTGATGCACTTTTTTTGCACTGAAAGGCACTTTAAGATTCAGAGTGGAGGACTATATTACAAGTGCCGGTCGGAATAATGTATAAACCCATGGCAGCTTGTCTTTGTTTAATATTGGAAACTATCGCAAGGTTTAAGTTCTACGCCATTTGCACTTTAATTGTTGACTTTGCACAGAGGCTAGGTATAGGAGGGTATAACTTTTTCTCTTTTAGCGATGTTTTCGTACACTTGCTTGCCTCCAATTTTATATCTCAGGTTTTTGTATTTGTTGCACTTTATTCGCACTTATAATGCTGATTTTGTACAACTGTTTGCTGCTATATGGAATGGTGGTTTGCGTATTTTGCACAGAAAGTTCCTCAAACTCCTACGATCTCTGTGTTTAATATTGGAAACTATCGCAAGGTTTAAGTTATATGCCATTTGCACTTTAATTGCTGACTGCACAGAGGCCAGGTATAGGAGGTTATAACATTTTCTCTGTTAGTGATGTTTTTTTTTACACTTGCTTCCCTCTAATTTCATATCTCAGGATTCTGTATATGTTGCACCTTATTCGTACTTTAGATGCTGATTTTGCACAACTATTTGCTGCTAAATGGAATGGTGGTTTGCATATTTTGCACAAAAAGTTGCTCAAACCCCTATGATCTCTGAACTATATGCATGTATTTTGCACAGATTTCCCGGGTCTCTTCTTCTTCTTTAATTCCAGTCTTTGCTGTACTTTGCACAAAATTAGTTTTATACTCGATATATAAATATTAATGAGAAATAGGCTAAAGCTTTTGTCTTTTAACACAAATTGTTTGAATAATGCTCGTAAAAAAAACGCTATTGAATGCTGGCTAAAAAGCCTCTGCCCAGATGTTATTTTTCTACAAGAAACCCATCACAGAGTCCAGGCTGAATCCGATAAAACTGGGCGGCCTCTAGAGTTTCATCAGTAGCTGTGTTGGCACAGAAGGGAGTAAGCATCATAGTAGGAAGGCATGTAGGCTTCTTTCCGGAAGGTCACTCACAGACCATAGTGGTAGATGGGCATTTGTATATGGTCAATTAAATCAGGTAAATATAATATTAGCCACAATATACGCACCAGTGATAGATGACCCACTCCCAATTCTACAACTGAAACAACCATTTACGGGTATACCTGGGCAAATAATATGGAGGGGGGGGTTTAATTTTTTACAGAATCCTTTAATTGATTCATCTAAAAAAGATCGGCGCCAAAATAAACCTAAAGTTGCTATTTGCCTTACAAAGTTGCAAATCAGACCTTGACGTCATTGATTATTGGCGATCTCGCAATACATCTAAACGTGAATATTCTTGCCATTCTGCAAAATATAATTCAGCATCTAGGTTGGACTTCTTTCTAACATCCTATGGGTTAGAAGTTCATAAATATGATCGCCTACCAAATCCATTCTCAGATCACGCAGCACTTTATATGGAGTTAACTATAGAGAATCAAGAAAAAGAGACACCTAGAAGATGGTACTTTAATAAATTGAACCTTTCAGAGGCACAATGGTGTACATACATCGTGGAGGAGATTGAGGAGTTTTGTATGCGGAATAGAGGGTCAGCTCCAATAATGTAATTTGGGACGCTTTTAAGGCCACTTTGAGGGGAATAATTACCTCCAAAGAAATACCAAAACAGAGGGCAAAAAGGGAGGAGAAAAGTAATTTACAGACAAATCTTGTGAAGGCGAACCAAGAGCACTCTAGAGCGAGATCTTTGGTCTTGGGGCAAAAGGTAGTGGAAGCAAAGAGAAAAATTAAGGAATTCTACTATGACTTAGGTGATACAAATCATAATCTCTATGCCCAGAAGCTCTATGAAGAGAGTGAATACACAGGTAAACTCTTGGCGTGGCAAGCTAAAGAAAATCAAGTCCGCAACAGAATAGAGCACCTTTTGGACCCTGTTACCAAAGTACAGGCGAAGACTACAGCTTCTATGGGTGAGATGTTTTTAAAACATTATGAGGGAGTTTACCAAACTAGTGAAGGGGTCGCAACAGAAAATATACGGGAATTTTTAGATGCACTCCAAATTCCCAAACTGGGTAGCGATGATAAAAAATATTTGGTTGAGGAGTTTACAAAGATTGAACTAGATGAGGTAATTAGCTCCCTCCCCAGTGGCAAGGCTACTGGTGAGGATGGGCTTCCTGCGGAACTTTTTAAAAAATTTGATGGTATTCTCCGTAAGGAGCTCCTGCTACTAGCTAATTTCTTATTACAAGGAGGGCCCCCTCCGGACTCTTCCCGCACTGCAGTGGTCGTTAGTATTTTAAAAAAAGGAAAGGATAAGGAAAACACGAATTCATACAGGCCTATAAGTCTTTTAAACATAGACTATACAATTTTTACGAAACTTCTTGCGAATTGGCTGAATAAAACAGTAGGGTCTCTTATAGGCCCAGATCAGTGCGGTTTTATAGCAGGAAGATACCTCCATACAAACACAAAATTTTATTGGAGGCATTGGACTGTTTTAAAATCATTAAGGTGGAAGCACAAATCTGGCTTTTAGATGCCGAAAAGGCTTTTGACCTAGTGTCATGGGACTGTCTTTTTGCGATTTTGCACAGCTTTGATTTTCCGATTGATTTTATCTGCCTCCTGAAACAACTAAATAAGAATTCTAAGGCACAGATTATTATTAATAACATAAAAGTTGGGACATGTAAAATTAACAGAGGCACGCGTCAAGGTTGCCCCCTGTCGCCAATTTTATTTGCTTTATTTATTGAACCTTTGGCGATTGCAATTAGGGGGGAAATGACCGACACAGTACCTGTAGCCGGAATGACAAATATAAAACTATATGCCGATGACATTGTCCTTTTTCTAAATTCAAAGCCTACAAGTCAAGTAGAAATTTTTAGAATCTTTTCTGACTTCCAAAAGCTAGGAGGCTATAGTATAATGTCAACAAAACGGAAATCATTTTAGCTAACTGCACGGTAGACACTTTATCACCGGAATTTAGGCAGATTTATAATACACACCCTAAGAGATATTTGGGAATATTCATTTCTGACAATTTGGAAGACCTATATACGTTAAATTACATACCCCTGTTAAAAAGGATTGGTTCAAAACTAGATCGGTGGAACCAACTACCGTTATCAATAATGGGACGTGTTGCCCTAATCCGTATGTCTATCAATCCTAATCCGTATGTCTTTTCAATTTCCTTTTTAGTGCAGCCCCGTGTGCAATTCAGGTTCCATTTTTTAAAAAGGTGGACGCCATGCTCTCCTCGTTTCAATGGGCAAATAAAATTCCGAGATTAGCACTTAGCACTTTATACCTCCCGTCAGTACAAGGAGGGTTGTCCCTACCAGATATTAGAGAATAATATTTTGCTACTTTTGCACATCACAGTTGTAGTTTTTTTTTAGATGATCATGAAGCAGACAATTTTTTTATGAGGAAGATGTTGTTGGAATCTAAAATCTATGATCCAGTAAGAATTAGGAAATACCCAAAGAAGGTACGTTATAAGTCTTTACAGTGGCTATTTAAACAGAGAACCCAGCTCCTGAAATATTATGATATTTTTAGAACAAGTAGTTCGACTAATTTACTTAATCTAAACATTGGGGAGAGGGGTTGTCTGGATAAAAATAATGTGCGACTTTGGAAGGAAAACGGCTTCGAGAAAATTGAGAACTTTCTTTTAGGGAATAGATGGAAATCTTGGGAGGAAATTACTGGGGAGATCCACCACTCGAACACAATCTTGAAATGGTCCTTTATTGCTCTTCATGCTGAGTTTAGAGAGCTAGACATATGTAACTTATTTCATAAAAGCGTCATAACGGAAGCATTGAATAGCGCGACGCAAAGGAAAATTAGTGTCTGGATAAAAAATCTCAAGGATGATAATTCAATTGTATTGTATAATAAGGCCAGAGATAGGTGGAAAAAGAGAGAAGGCATTGAAATCAACAAATTCACATGGGATAAAGTTAATAAATTTAACAAATGCATTTTTAGAGGCGCTAACTTTAAGCGAATGCAATTTTATAGCAAATGGTTAATTTATAGAACGCCCTCGTTTCTCCATAGTATATATACCCAAGTTGAGGATAAGTGTTTCCGTTGTGAAGAAAAGGGTACTTGGAAACATATAGGGGCCGATAATGATTGCGGATAATCCGCATCCTCCGGGCCGGCGGAAGCCACCGCCGGGCCGGAGAATGCGGATTAACCGCTGCGGACTGAAGAAATACACCCCGTTAGATTAGGATGGCGGGGGGATATATTTTCCATCCGCAGCTTTTCCGCCGCGATCGCCTTCCAACCGCGGCGGAAAAGCTTTAACATGGCTGGCGGTGTCTATCAGACACCGCCAGGCATATTAGGATGGCTGCGGTTCTATGCCTTTCCACGGCGGCATTTCCGCCGTGGAAAGGCATACGGTCTTTTCTTTGGGGGCCCGTTGTGGGCCCCCAGGGGGGGTGGGGGTTGCACATGGGGGGTACCTATGGTACCCCCCTGCCTTTGCGTGCACAAAGCGGCAGGAACCACGCGGTGCCTGCCGCTTCGTGCATGCAAAGGTCAACATGCACTTTTTAACCTTGCGGCGGGTGCTGCTTGAAGCAGCATCCGCCACAATGTTAAATGTAGGGGATGTGACCGCCAGGGTGGCGGTCACATCCTAATTGCCATGGAGGGACCGCCGCTGCCCATGCGGACGGTCCCTCTTCCTCAGGGGTGGCGGACGGACGCAGGTCCGTCCGCCATCCTAATAGGGCCCATAGTCTGGGAGTGTTTCAAAATACAGGAGTTCTGGAAGGAGATAGAAAAATATCTCAGCAATATGATCAAAGTCAATATTACATTTGATGAATTAACTTCAGTTTTTGGTTGCGCCTTGAATTCCACTCCCTACAACGAGTCCTTGTTAATAGCATCATTGGTAGCAAAATCGCTTATTACGCAGTGTTGGAAATCAGAGGAAGTACCAACCCTTTATGCATGGAAAGTAAAATTATCTAGGATTCAGGGAAGGGAAAGAAAGTATGCATTGAGATCAGGAGCCCTTCGGAAATATGATAAATAATGGAGTGTGTTCGAATGCTAGACTTATTATGCTGGACATAGATCTTAATCTCTTTCTTAGTCTGTTTTATTGTCAATACATTGCACTATGTACATTGCACTTTAGGAGTATTTTTAAAATTTTGGAATTTGAATATGACTATGTATTTAAATGAAGCTACTTGGTTTACTTACTGGTTTTTATACATATTGTACTATGCACTTTATCATTTTCATTGCTTAAAAATGCCATGTATTGTTTATACATTGTCTATGAACTCTCAATAAAAAAAATTATAAAAATAAAAAAATACCCTGTCTGGACAAGCCACTACCTTTGTCCTCTGGTATCAGTAGGAAGTTGGGTTAGAGTTGGGGGCTTCCTGGCAGGTATGATCCAATCCAAATGCACCCAAAAGTGTGAGTAAGGAGCAGGAAGGGGCAATGGGCTTCCCTATAATACAAAGGCAGCCTCTATCTCTTACCCTCAACAATATAATGTTTGGTAACTACCAAGAACTTTATGCATGCTTTGTAGGAGCCCTATAATTCGGTTTCATTTCTGGAAGGCTCTTTCCATCCTATTTACTACTCGTATACAGGGAATGAAAATAGTTTCCAAACTATTCCAGCCCAGTCATATGCAGCCTACACACTCAATGCCTATCTCACCACCTAGACATAGGGTAACTATAACTGCATCATCCATGTCCCACACAGATTTCTGAAGGATCTGGTAGTGGGGAACTTACAGCTCAATTAAAAAACCGGAGGGACTGGGAAGCACCTCTTCCTAAAAGGTGACAGAATAAAGGCCCTGTTCTGCAGCTACAAACTGCTGCTGCCATCTTTCATCCCCTGCTTACTATACAGTTGGAGAAACTGTAGGTTATAGAGGGTAGAATCCCTGTTGGCTCTACCTTTTAAAGACTTGGTGGCCCATCCAATACAAGGACACTAAATAATGTTATGTTATGTTATGTTATTGGTGGTTTTGTAGCGCGCTCAATTACTCAGGAGTATCCTGGCGCGAAAAGAGGCAGATAGGCAACAGAAGAGTAAGAGTAGCTAGTCTGTCATTTTAAAGAGGTGAATGCATTAAAAGCCTACCCTAATGGGACACATATTTGTCACACTCAGGCTGTCATCTGCCATTGGATACCAGGCATAGAAACATAATCAATGCACCTGCATGCATAGAAATTACACCAGGTCATTAGTATTTGGTTTTGCAGAAAATACCCTATTTTAGCATTACAACAGGGAACTCTTGTAATTGTGGGTGGTCCTTCATGAGGCTACTTTTTCACCTACTTACATCCTTTGATACGTTGGCTAGCTGGAGGCCATCTGCCAGGTTCTAAATAGCTGTCTTACTTCGTAACTCAGATGACAATACATTTTTTGCAAGTTGACTTTTAAATAGCCTACTGATGTCCTTGCCGAAGGCAATTACTGACATCAATATTCAGGCAGTTACTTTGATGATCACCAAACATATGATTTTCAGCACAACTATCCACTTCAAGGCAGTATCATGATCTTAGCAAACCACAGTCAACATGCTGTTTTGAACCATTTATACAATTTACACAACTATACATGCAAAATGCTGAGACTACTCCAACTGAACACCTTGCACCTACAACAAAAGCATCTCTATAATGCTGACTGCTAAATTACTAACCACAGAATCAATATACATCTCTACTTGATGCCCAAGCATAGTCGGGGGCCTGAACACGAGTCAACCAATCAACTAACATGAGGAAGTGTGGAGGTCCTGAAATGAAGTTCATTGGGTACCCATTACCTATAGGTATTGGAACACCAGCTGAATAACCCTGCATCGTGAATGTGGCATACCAGTATTCTCCTGGCCTAAATGCAGCTAGTGAAAAAACATATTTAAACCATAAAACAGTTGTTGCTACACCCACATCCAACATCCTTATGTGAGATATGCTAAACACAAGATCTACCCTCAAAATAGAGGAAATAGCTATCCATTGAATACCAATAACCACCTGCATCTCATGGCACCTCATTGCGACGTGATTCAATGACACGTTAGTTCTCCCATGAAGTAATTAGAAGATCCTTTGGCCATCACCATAGTTGGTTACTTCTGGGCCTAGAATTATGCGCAACCTCCAGACCACCTAATTCCAGGCCTGGAGACACAGGAGCTTTTACAATGCTGCATGGGCAGGAACGGCTGGCAGCAGGTTTTCCTGGGTCCACTCAGCCCCTGCAGCAATTCGGGGAGAGCAGACAGTGCTCCCCCGGACTGCCACAAGCCTGCCCTGCACTTGTGCCAGCCTCTGCACTGCACCCAATCCTCGCCGACTCTCCCATTGGCAATTTCTTCCTTCTCAGAGCTGGCAGAAAATATCAGCGTCTGGCTTTAAATGATCACAAATCCCCAGTAATTCACTGAAAAAAAAATGTTAATGTGACATAATAGTTTGGTATGGTAATAAGATCTTTCCTTACATAAACAAACTAAAACATTCACAGACAAAAACAAAGGTTAAAGTGACCTTATAATTAGGTATGGTAATAAGATCTTAGCTTTAAAAAAACATTTAAATTCACTGAAAAGAAAGAAAAGTTAAAGTGATTTTATAGTTAGGTGTTGAAATAAGATCTAAACCAACGTAATAGTTTCCTGAACTAGCTATAACTTGTGCCCCTGCCATGACCTGCTTATGATCCAACATATTATATCATCCATGACATATTAAATTACATCATTAATCACATCACTTATAAGATCTTAAATAACATAATTGACGAAATTGCATCATAGTCATATGCAACATAGAGTTACTCAGTGTGCATGTCTATAGCATGGAAGTATTGTAAGCCCTGGGGCAAAGTGTGCTTGTACTAGCTGAATTATCCCAATACCTCATATACTCACCTTAAATGTCTGTTTTTCTATCCGAGATTTTAGGCATGGGATTATCACAGTGCTAGAAAAGTGACAAAGCCTTTTGCCATTTTTGCAACAAAGCCTTCAAGTATATGATTAACAAGTGTCATCAATGGTGGTTTGAAAAATGACAAAAGCCTATTACCATTCATAACACAGTTCTACAGCTATATATTGGAAAAATACCATCCAAGCAATCTTAATATTGATCTCTTCGCAATTACATTTATTTTGTAGTACTTTTTGGGTGTTTTTGATCAGGACCTGCATACAATTGTGAATATCTGTAATATGGGTTGGTACTTTACTTCTGCCAATATCAGAATCATAATACGTTATAAGTGTTCAAGGAATATGCCATGACCACGTGAAATTTCCAGTGAGTGCATGTGATTCACGCATCCACCATTAATCAAGATTCGAGAACTGTCAATATGGAGATGGCGTACTACCTGGTAGGTCAATGTGTCATTTCATAAAGACACATCTAATGTAACTTTTAGAACAGTTCTATTTCTAAAATAAGTCAATGTTCTGTGGTCTATATCAGAATATATGCTTATGAAATATTGCCTAAAAGATATGTTAGATAACAAATGTTTTTTAAACAAATGGTAATAAGTTTATAAAAAATATACATTTGTATTTGTTTTCCATTGTTAAATTGTCTGTTTACTTTTTATCACTTCTTCTTAAAGGTATGCAGGGCTATGCTCTTTGACCATGGGATATCACACCATTTGATTACCCAACAACTGCAGCACACAAAGCAGCCCATCATTGAACAATTATTTTCCAGACTCATTTCTGGATCTTTGTGGTTAAATCGCTAGGGGAAAGTTATTATACGATCCTAAAATAGTTTGTTTAATGATTGCTATCTATTCTGTTTTACACAAAATTACCATGAGGTGATCATTACCTCCTAATAAAGATAGTAAAAATTACACTGAGGATAAATGTTCACAAATTTCTTCACATCTGTATCCTGACACAGAGGAAGGGCACAGGAGGAGAGCTGACATTTTTCAAATCTAATATTTTTTTTTCTTTCTTAAACATATGTTACATTTGTATAATTTTTCAATACATCATTATTTGATTTAAGAAAGTAAATAATGTATCTTGCATTATATGAAAATAATACATGTAATCATTAATTAAAATTCTATTGAGGAGAATTTAATTTTAATATGAAATTCTTTATTGAAAGATTACTAATACATGTTTATAATGATTCTTTTAATTGCATTTTTAATTAGATTTGTAATATATTAACCATTTTTTTTTTGTTGAAAATCATTAGTGTATGTTAACATAACTAGGCTTCTTGAATGTTAATTTCAAGTTTTTTTTAAACATATTTTATTGATTTTATAAGTGTCAAGATACACATATACCATACAGTGCATGAATATTGCCGCAATTACAGATCCGCGTGTACATTTGTAATGTGCATTGCACATTTCGCCAACATTTTACAATTTGAAACATGGTCCATGACACTTTTAACAAAACTACTTGAATAACCCTCCTCCCTCCATGTGCACCCTTGTGAAATTATATATGGCTGGTATAAAGATACAACACATTCAGGCAAAGTTCGGTCTATCAGCAAATCTTTGGCGTATAATATGTTTCGTACACGGACTATTGACATGTCTTGGACACCTCATACACATTTGACCATATATAACTGCAGGGCCTTGTAGCCTCCAGACCCCTGCTATATCTCCTGTACAAGTCTTTTGTCTTAAATTCTTCCAGTATCGAGATAGGCATTTTGTGCAGACCCCTGTCTTCTTTCCTCTTAAGCTCAACGATCTCTGCTTTGCCCCATCTCACCACCTCTCTATACCACTCGGTCACTAACGGTGCCGCAGTGGCTTTCCAGCATTTAGTTATTGCACGCTTGGCCAGAATTAATTCTAAGTTGACAAATCTGAACGTGGGGTTGCCACTTTTGGATTTCATACCGAACACCAGTAGGGAATGTTCCGCTAATACACCCCACCTTCCCGGGGCCACCTCCCTTAAGACCTTGTGCACTCCCGCCCCGTAATGTTGTAAGTGCGGACACGTCCATAGCATATGCAACAGGCACTCGGGCTCCTGCATCGTGAACATGCATCAGACGTGGTCGGATACATTGAGTGTAGTCTGCAGGGGGTCAAATACGCACAATGCATAATCATAAGCTGGATACATTTAAACTTTGCATTGCGTGACACTTTTCTTGGGTATTCCAATATGGGATTCCAGTCCTTATCAGTAAAAACCTTATTCAGGTCTATTGACCACCGATCTTGGAGTGCCTGCAGTGATATTCCTGTATGTGACCGAATACATCTATAAAGCCATCTAGTCATATGGCTACCATTCCCCATTAAGTATTGTAAATGCACTAGTGCGTGTGTCGGGGGTTCCTCACCAGTAGGAGCCCAAGTGTTCCTGATGTATCGCATTATAGTTGCATTTAGTAGGAACAGCATGTTCAACACTCCCTTCTCCTCTACAAAGGTATCATGGTTCATCAGTGTGTTATCTGCGAACAATATCCCAATAGTATCTACCTCCGCCTCCACCCACGCAGATGTTCGTCTTTGCGACACCGTACCTAGCGATGTACTTATACCAAGTAGTGGTATATTAGGCGCATATGGAGTACGTGCCTTCGTATAAGCTAGCGCCCTCCAAGTATATTATAGCCACTTTTAGTAACGGGGAAGCAGACTGCGCAATTACTCCACCTGGCAGCAGCAGTGCATGCAAGGTGCCCCTATTCCATTCTCCCTTTGACATTTCTATTTCTTGAAGGTTACGCCCTGCAATCCAATATGACAACCACTGTAGTTGTCCTGCGTAGCAGTATGCCCTGAAATCCGAAGCACCCATACCCCCACCTTCACTGGACAGCTGCAACTTAGCTAGTCCTATTCTGCGCCGACCGGGACCCCAGATCAGCTCCACCAATAATGTATCCAGCAACTTTAACACACTCATTGGGACCACAACCGGTAGGTTCGTGAAATAATAAAGTAACCGTGGAAGTATCACCATTTTGGCAATAGTCACCCTACCGGCCACCGAAAGGGACATCCAGAACTTTATTTGACCTCTCATTGAATTTATCGCCCTGGTTACATTGCTTTCTATGTTATCTGCTGGCTCCCTATACACATTGATACCCAAATACTTAATCGTATTCGGCGCTACCTGGAATGACCACAGTCCAAATTGTATGGGGTCCTGCACCAACTCTTCTGTAAAAGCGAAAGCATATGATTTAGTTTCATTTATAGGGAGCCCCGACAGTGAGCGAAATGTTTGGAATAGCGCAGGAAGGGGTGAAGGGTCACCACCAAGGTTTGTGAGATAGAGGACAATATCGTCTGCATAGGCAGAGACGACATGCATAGCATGGCCAGTTGTAATGCCCCTATGAAGCGCCAGCCTACGGATTTTTTCCATTAATGGTTACAGAGCTAGTACAAACATTAATGGGGATAGTGGACAGCCCTGTCTCGTACCTCTCCCCACTTCATATTGTCCCGATATATATTGTACCGTGCGAGCTCTAGCGGTAGGGTTAGTGTATAAAAGGGAGACCTATTTTGTAAATGCTTCCAGTATTCCGAATTTCGGTAGAGTTCGAAACATGTAGTCCCACAGGAGTGAGTCAAAAACCTGACGCATGTCCAATGAGATACAACCCTGATGTTGAGGGTGCTTTCTGGCATGTGACATAAGGTGATGCAGCCATCGGATGTTATGAGCTGTCCTGCGGCCCGGTACGAACCGGCACTGGTCCGTTTGAATCAGTCGGGGTATGTGGTATTGAAGCCTATTCCCTAATAATTTACTTAAAATTTTGTCATCAATATTAAGCAATGAAAGGGGTCGATAACCTGCAATATCTCTAGTATCCCTGCCCGGTTTGGGCAAAGAGACCACCAGGGCCTGAAGTGTGGTAATTGGCAAGGAGCCAAGTTCCAGTGACTCCTGATACATGTGCCGTCGGCGTGGAACCAGCAAGGGCATATACGTCACATGAAACTCAGCCGGTAGTCCATCCAACCCCGGGGTCTTCTTTCTGGGCAGGGCCCTGATAGCAGTTCTGATCTCTGCCTCCGTCACAGGGTTCTCCAGCTCCTTCCTGATCTCATCCGATATCTGGGGGAGAGGGAGTTCCTCGAAGAAAGAATCAAACTCGTCCTGATCCTGCTCTGTTGGGGCGGCATATAACGTCTCATAGTATGATTGAAAGGCCTTGTTTATTTCTAATTGTGTGGTGGCAAGTACACCCTCTTGCGTATTAATTTCAAGAATCGGAGCCGTCTGCGGGGCATTATGTACTATTCTGGCCAACAACGGCCCTGCCTTATCGGCCTCAGCATGCTGCTTTTGGTATATGAGGTGTAATCTAGTATTGTTAAATCTTCCAGCAATTCTGCATATTGAATATTTGCTTCCAGTAGTACCTCTTTCCCTGGAACACTCTGTGCAGCCTCCCTTTCCAGCTCACCTAGTTTATTCTCAATGGTTTTGAAGCGATTAAGTATAGCAGAGCGGGCCCCAACTTGTGTACTAATCGCAACTCTCCGCAGCACCGTTTTAAATGCATCCCATTCAAGCTGTTGCGTACTGGCAGTATGTGCATTCTCAACAAAATAATTATTTATCGCTGTAGATAACGCATCCCTAAACACTGAGTGTTGATCGAAGCTGGCGTTTGGGAGCGTAGAAGTTGAGGCGGCTGTTGAGGTATCCCGGGCCTTGGTTGTGTAGGGCTTTGTGTGCGTGGGTGAGGAGTCGGAAGGTGATTCTCTTGTTGACCGGGAGCCAGTGCAGGTCTCTCAGGTGTCCGGAGATGTGGCTGCGACGGGGGATGTCCAGGATGAGACGTGCTGAGGCGTTCTGGATCCGCTGAAGTCTCTTCTGGAGCTTGGCGGTGGTTCCGGCGTAGAGGGAGTTGCCGTAGTCCAGACGGCTGGTGACGAGGGCCTGGGTGACCGTCTTCCTGGTCTCGGTGGGGATCCACCGGAAGATCTTGCGTAGCATGCGCAGGATGTTGAAACACGACGAGGAGACGGCGTTGACTTGTCTGGTCATGGAGAGGGAGGAGTCTAGGATGAAGCCCAGGTTGCGTGCGTGGTCTGTTGGTTGGGGTGCGCTGCCCAGGGCGGGGGGCCACCAGGAGTCGTCCCAGGCGGAGGGTGAGGATCCCAGGATGAGGACTTCCGTCTTGTCCGAGTTCAGTTTCAGGCGGCTGTTCTTCATCCATTCGGCCACCTCTTTCATCCCTTCGTGTAGGTTGTCTCTGGCGGTGGCGGGGTCGTTGGTGAGGGAGAGGATCAGCTGGGTGTCGTCGGCGTAGGAGATGATGTTGAGGTTGTGCTGGCGTGCGATGTCTGCGAGGGGGCCCATGTAGACGTTGAAGAGGGTTGGACTGATCGAGGAGCCCTGAGGGACGCCGCAGATGACTTCGGTGGCTTCCGATCTGAACGGAGGGAGGCGGACTCTCTGTGTCCTTCCGGCGAGGAAGGAGGTGATCCACTCCAGTGCCTTCTCCTGGACTCCGACGTTGCTGAGGCGCTGTACTAGGGTACGGTGGCAGACAGTGTCGAAGGCCGCGGAGAGGTCTAGGAGGATGAGGGCCGCTGTTTCTCCGTTGTCGAGCAGGGCACGGATGTCATCGGTGGCTGCGATCAGGGCGGTCTCGGTGCTGTGGTTTGCCCGGAAGCCAGACTGCGAGGGGTCGAGGGATCCGTTCGTCTCGAGGAAGGCGGCCAGCTGCTTGTTGACGGTCTTCTCGATGACTTTAGCCGGAAACGGGAGCAGCGAGATGGGGCGGTAGTTCTTGAGGTCGGTGGGGTCGGCTGATGGCTTCTTGAGTAGAGCGCTGAGTTCGGCGTGCTTCCAGCTCTCCGGGAAGGTAGCGGTGTTGAAGGAGGTGTTGATGATGTCCCGCAGGTGAGGTGAGATGACAGCGTCGGCCGTGTTGAAGACGTGGTGAGGGCAGGGGTCGGTCGGAGATCCGGAGTGGATGGAGTTCATCGTGCGGATGGTGTCTTCGGTGTTGATCGGAGTCCAGGCGCGGAGGGTGGTGGTGGGGGGCGGGGGTTCGGTCGTGGCGTGCGTCGGTTGAGTGCTGAAGCTGTTGTGTATGTCCGCGATCTTGTTGTGGAAGTAGGAGGCGAGGGAGTTGCAGAGGTCTTGCGAAGGGGTGATGTCGTTGTTTCCGGCGTTGGGGTTGGAGAGCTCTTTGACGATGTTGAAGAGTTCCTTGCTGTTGTGTGCGTTGTTGTCCAGTCGTTCCTTGAATGCGGTTTTCTTGGTGGCGCGGATGAGTTGGTGGTGCTTTCGGGTGGCGAGCTTGAGGGCCGCCATGTTGTCCGGAGTTGGGTCTCTGCGCCAGGTTCTCTCGAGGGCTCGGCAGTTCTTCTTGGAGTTCTTGAGTTCGTCGGTGAACCATGGGGCTTTCTTGCTGCCGGGTCTGCTAGGCGGGGTCCTCAGGGGGGCGAGGTCGTCTGCGCAGTCGCTGATCCACTTGGTGAGGTTGGTGGCCGCCTGGCTTGGGTTCGGTGTGCTGGTGGGGAGGTTCATGCTCAGGGAGGTCGCGAGTTGGTCGGCTGTGATCTTGTTCCAGCTTCTGCGTGCAACCTGTTGCTGGTGGTGGTGGATCGTGGTCCTTCTGAAGCTGAAGTGGACGCAGCTGTGGTCCGTCCAGTGGAGTCCGGTGGCGTGGCTGAAGGCGATGTCCTTGCTGGATGAGAAGACGGGGTCGAGTGTGTGTCCGGCGTAGTGGGTGGGGGTGGTCACCAGCTGCTTGAGTCCCAGGTTTGCGAGGTTGTCCAGCAGGGTGGTGGTGTTGCGGTCGCTGTTGTTCTCCAGGTGGAAGTTGAGGACCCCGAGGAGGATGTAGTCAGCGGAGGGAAGGGCGTGTGGGGTGATGAAGTCGGCGATGTCCTCGCTGAATTGTGTGCGTGGTCCCGGGGGTCTGTAGATGAGGGTGCCTCTGAGGGTGGTCTTGGGGTTGATGTGGACCTGGAAGTGAAGGTGCTCGGCGGGTGTGAGGGTGTCGTCGGTGTTGGTCGTGATGCGGATGGTGTTCCTGTGGATGATGGCGATGCCTCCTCCTGTGTTGTTGATGCGGTCCCTTCGGATGATCTTGTAGCCGTCTGGGATGGCGATGTCGGGCGCTGAAGAGGCGTTCATCCTGGTTTCCGTGAAGTAGGCGACGTCTGGGGCTGTGGAGTCGAGCAGGTTCCAAATCTCGATGGCGTGTCTGTGGACGGAGCGGTTGTTGAGCAAGATGCATTTCAGGTGGCTGTGGCTGTTGCTCGTGTTGGTCTTGGTCGGTGCTGGTGTACTGTCCATATCTGCCATTCACATCAATTCGCTGTTCTAACAATGAGAAGGGGGTACCACCCCATATCCAAATCGCTTCTCCCCTAGCAAACACAGAATATGATGTATAGAACAACTGCCCCCTCCATTTCTTTTGCATTTTAACGGCTTCCACCTCGTGAGATGAGACTCTTGCATGAAAGCAATATGCACCTTCCTGCAGTTAAGCTGCGCAAGGATTCTATGTCTTTTATGTATGGAGCCTAGTCCTTGTACATTCCAAGACGTAAGTGTGTATGTGCTAGAGTGTACCATCCATACCTAAATTCCGTATAGGAACCTGTCTAATCTTCTCTGCCCTTGGTTGAATGTGTTGCATACCTATAATATGGTTAATGTCAAAACTTCCCAATACAACTCCCAATACTAGGTTCCCCTGTAAAAACAATAGAAGACCAAACTAATAACCATAAACAATATCATAGTGCATTTGCTGTAGGGGGAGTGGCAACCACCCTGCTGTTGCATACAGTAACCCACATGCAGCTACATTATGTTCAGTGCTCCCACTCCCGTCCCAACAGCACAAAGTAATCATAAAGAATGGGACCTTCATGTGACATTACATACATTGGAACACAATAAGTAGCACTTTATACGATACCATCTTCCGGAGGGACCCCTACATCGTTTCAACATTTATTCATAGTCTGTGGAGTAACCGAAGGAAACAATGTTAGACTATTCTCAGAGTCTGGTTGGATTGTACTGTCCTCCGATGAGTGAACAGTCTTATCTCGGGATTGGGCATCGTGATCCGCCAGTGCCGCCGCCGTCAGGAGAGCATCCCTTTGACTGTCCGAGATCTGCTCCGGAGATGGGCTCACACTGTTCCCGCTTCCACATCCCTTGTTCCCTTCTGAGTTAGTTGTCTCCTTAATTCTCACCAAGGACCTCTCAGAGCGACTCAGTGATGTCCCGGTCTGCAACACAGGTGGAGTAAACGTAATCTCCAGCCAGTCCTCCACTGCCTAAGTATGATCAAAAAATCGTTTTTTTTCCCATGGATGGCCTTCAAGCGGGCCGGAAAGAGCAGGGCGTATTGCAAGTCGCAATGTTTCAATTTCTTTTTGGCATTTTGAAAAGTAGCTCTCGACCGTGAAATCCGGGTACAGGGAAATTGTTCTGTTCACATAGCGCATAGGGGCGTGGTTTGGACGGCACCCTATGTGCCCTGTCCACACAATAAAGTTCTGTTAGACCCTCTTTCGCCATGTGTTCCCGTAGCCAGTTTTCCACAAATTGGGTGGGATTGCATCCTTCACTCCGTTCTGGTATGCCCAATAAGCAAACATTGTTGCGGCGGGAGCCTCCTTCGGCCTCATCCACCTTATCCTGTAACCCCTTCAGCTGGCTTTAGAATTGCTCCATCTGGGAAGTGTGCATAGTTTGTTGAGGTATCAGATCATCCAGTGCAAGTTTGTTTGATTTCACCTTGTCAGCCAGTTTTTTGTGGTCTGCTTGCAGTAGGTTCAGGCTAGTGGTGAGTGTCCCAATGTCTGCCTCAATTGCCCTCTGCGATTCTCTTATCTCTTTCAGTATGAGGTCTAACTTATCATGATGTTGGTCGGTCCCCGTGGGTGGCACCACCTCATTGTCCTAACCCTGTGTCCCCTCTTCGTGCACAGCAGTGGGCATGTCCGCAGACGCAGGAGGATCAGGTTGTTTTGCCTTGGGGAGGCCAATTGGAGCGATCAGTAATACTTCTACTCCACAGAACTCGTGCAGGAAACACTCGCAGAAGTATCCTCCTTTGGCCGTCACACTGTGCACAGGCTGCTCCACCAACCGGTCATGTCCGTCTCCCTTAGAATATACACGTTCAGGTGGGGGGGGCCTGCTCTCACCAGCACACGACAGGCCACACGAAGGGCAAAAAGTATCGTATATCAGAGCACAAGGGGGACCCTCTCCAGGAACCCACAAACACACCACAGCAGCAGGGTTATATTCGCCTCATAGTTGGTATACTGTAGTTTCACTCCTCAAAGCAAGACAGATCGCAGGGCAGCGACGCACATGCCGGTATCAGCCTGGACCCCCTGGGGGTTCCCGTCACGTAGGCTCCATCTGCACTCCCCAGCCAAGTGTCTTGTGTTGTCATGTCCAGATTGCTGTCCAGGATTATTCCAATGTTCCTGCAGTGCATGCTGGGTGTAGGTGCAGGCCAGAGGTTGGCTGGCCAACACTTGGAGTCCCATGGTGATGTGTTCTTGCCACAGTATCACAACCTTTGCCTTGTTGGTGTTGAGCTTAAGACAGTTGGTTTTAATCTAGTTAGTGACTTCATCCATGCAGGCAGTGAACTTGTTACTTGTATTGGAGGTCTTGTTCAAGATGCAGTGTATGAGTTAAGTGTTGTTGGTGTAGGAGAGGATCCTGATGTTGAGTGAGCAGATGACACTGGCCAGAGTGATCATGACTGCTTTGAGAAGTATAGGGCTGAAGGATGAACCTTGAGGCAATCCGCAGATGAATTTGATGGCTTCGGAGGAGTAAGGTGCCAGCTGCTTTTTGTGTTTATAAAGCAGCAGATGTAGCGGAGAGCGGTCCTTGAATGCCAATCTTGTTCAGGCGCCATGATGAAAATGGTGTATGAGACCATGACAAATGATACAGAGAGTTCCAGGAGAATGAGGGCTGTGATCTCTCCTCTTTCAAGGATTATGCGGATGTTGTCGCTGGCGTTGATGAGTGCTGATTTTGTACTGTGATTAGGCTTGAACTTGGACTGCGTGGTGTCAAGGAACTGGTGGTTGCTGCGGTGGTTGATGAGGCATTTGTTGATTAGTTTGTCTAAAACCTTTGCCTGGATAGGTAGAAGGAACATGGGTCTGTAGTTGGAAACTGTGGCTGGGCCGGTGAGTATTTTGTCGAGCAGGGTCATTGGGGTGGCATGGTTCTAGGTGTCTGGGAATGTAGCTGAGTCGACGGAGGCATTTCAGAAGGGTGTTAGTGCTTCAATGATCGGTAGGAATGGTGGGGATAGGAGTCAGATTGGGCCCCCAAGTTGATGATCTTCATGATAGGAGTGATTTTAATAATGGTGACAGTGGGCCATGAGGTCAGGTTTCATTTTTTGACTGTTAGAGAAGTTGAGTTGTGATGGTGATGGGGTCCGGTTGATAGTGAATGTTGTCATATATGTATGAAAAGACTTGTGAGGTGCAGGAGGAGCGAAGAAATCTTTGACAATGGCAAATAATTCCTTGCTGCTCTTAGCAGTTGTATAGATGCAATCTGCAAAAGCTGTCCACTTGGTGTTCCATATCTGCTGGTGGCAGCATTTTCAGGCTGATTTATAGCAGGGTGTCAACGGTTGAGGTTCTTGATGACTTTCATTAAGTTGCGGGTGTGCTCGGGCCTGTGCCGGAGAAGGCAGAAGCCCACTCCTCTTCTGCAATGTTTTTCCAGCTGCTGCGGGTGGTAACAGTAGTGGAAGGTCCAAGGTGGCGTGAACCCCTGCCAGTTTCTCTAGCAGTCAGCTTCTTAGATGCTCAGCTGAACAACTAAAAAACCTAGTGCTGATGAACCTGGAAGTTTGCTGCCATACATTAGCTGTTGGGACAGACCAGCTCTTTTACTGCTTGTTCAATCAGACCCTGCCTAAGTCGACAAACAAAGTGAGGAAAAACCTTACAGGCGTAAAGGAGAATTCCGAACGGCGTTTCACCGTGTTGGGATTTCAAAACTTTACCGCGTTACAGCTTGAACACATTGACCCCCCTGAAGAAGAGCTTCGAAACTCGAAATGCATCGGGGATATTAAGTTATGTGTTTCAACAATGAACTTTTCATGACCTTGGAGTGATTACAATATGTATAATTGAAGTTATCCTTTGCAACATAATTACTCTGGATTCAGCAAGATGAATTAGATGTACTCTATCACAAAGTGAATAAAACTTTGAACTTTCGAATACTTGTGTTTAAATTAGCTTTTTCACAAGCACATAGGAGTGCTCAGGTTACCCACCTTACGCCTGTAAGGTTTTTCCTCACTTTATCAGTCTTCCGCCCCTCTCGGACAGAAGGGGCTCACCCTGAGCACCCTAAAATTGAATACTACTAACTAACTTGAAAATTACCTGAATTACTCTGGTGTGCAGCGGACCCCTCCTCCAGTTCTTAAGTCGACAAACAAAACAAACGGATGCCTTGTTTCTTACTGAAACTTGGCTGAATGAGTCCTCAACCCCTCATATTCTAGAAACTCTACCCCAAGATTATGGCATATGACCATCCAAGTAGGCGAGGCGGAGGGATAGCTATTATTCATAAACTCTCCCTTAAATGCACTGTTAAAGCACCCAATATTGATAACTGTCAATATTGATAACTGTGAAGCTATCTCCTCCACTATTGCTGCTGTAGATGACTATGTGATTGCTTTTTTTTTTTATCTAGTGGGCTCCTGGCCCGGCGGCCTACTTTATAACGAGCCTGGTTGAAAATGTGGTTCAATTAGCTTTATGCTACAACAATTTGCATATTTTAGGTGATCTTAACTTACATTTTGACTCTAACACGAACTTGGAAGCGTAGTCCTTATGTCAGGAACTAACTACCATGAAGTTAAATCTGAAAAACAATCTTCCCACACACCAGTTGGGCCATGTATTGGATCGTATCTTCTCCAACTGTCCTGAGATTGACATTGAGATCCCCATTGCGGTCCCTTGGTCGGACCACATCTGGAATGCCTTTTCCATCCCTTTGGCCGGATCCCCCACCCTCCTGCCAGGATCTGCCTGAAAGTCATTCGCAGGAAATGGTCTAGGTTCAACCTGGATAGTTTCACTCAAACTCTCCAGCAGACCCATCTACAACTGGGAGATGATATTTACTCATGCAATTCGGCTGTTGAAAAGTGGATCTTATAAGCGTTGAATGCAACTGTCCCACGGACGACAACACTACTCAGAGGCGGACTAACTCCGTACCTTGCTTTAATGAAGACCTGATGACAGCCAAAATATCCTGAAAGCACTTGGAGCGCCAATAGAGGAAGGATTTTTCCAATATTAATAAAACTTTATATAAGAATGAGCAAAAACTATATCATGCTCCTATTAGGAAACCTCACAGTGCATACTAGAGCAAGCCGAAAAATTCTCATAGGAACTCTTCTCTATTCTTAAATCCTTATCCTCGCTGGAGCGAACTGTGGTCCCTGCTCCCAGCCCTTTGGAGAATTGTAACAAGATTGCTGACTTCTTTGCTACAAAAGTAGCAAACATCTATGATACCTTTCCACCTGATGCTCGTAATGGCACCTGTCCCAATTCCACCAATAATACCCCATTTGAGGGTATCGCTCTCTCGGAATTTCAGATCGCCTTTGTTGGAGGATCTTAAATGTCTGGGCCTGAGTGTCAAATCTGGATCCCCATCTGACCTAGCCTCGCCCAAAATCTTAAGGCAAGGGTTTGATGCTATCCGCCCTATGTACAACATCTCCTAGATCTGTCCGTCTGCTGTGATGAAGTCCCACTGAAATGGAAACAGGCCATTGTTCTCCCGCTAAAAAAAGAACCTTCCTCTGACCCAGGTTTGTTAGATAACCTTTGCCCCATTTGGCTACTGTCTTATTTTTTCAAAATTGCTGAGAAAGTGGTGAACTTTCAACCCGTTGCCCACATTAATCGAAGCAACTTATTCCATCCTTGGCAATCAGGTTTTTGAACTACCCATTCTAACAAGTCGGCATTGCTCCTCGCAACTGAGACCTTGCGTAAGTGCGCCGATGACGGTCAGACTGCTGCACTGGTCCTGTTTGACCCGAGTGCAGCCTTTGACGCTGTCTCCCATAACATGCTCCTTCAGAGATGAAGGATCTGTGGGTTCATGGGTCCAGCTCTGTGCTGGCTGACCTCCTTCCTTCATGCTCACCGCTTCCAAGTTGCGCAGCACCTGCATATTCCCAAAAACATCCCACTTTCACAAGGGGTCCCACAGGGCTCAATACTGAGCCCTACTCTTTATAATCTATACATTGGACCCTTGACAGGGATGGTTGGAAAATACAAAGTCACCATTGTTTCCTATGCGGATGATACTCAACTAATCATCACCTTATCTCAAAACACGGAGGAAGCAGCCAATCAGTTTTCTTCCCGCTTGAGCGAGCTTGCCACCTGTATGACTTATAACTGCCTTAAATTAAACGGCAGTAAAACTGAGGTACTGATTGTTGGGAAGGCCCCCTCTATTTGGTCCTCAGCATGGTGGCCCCAGACTCTGGGCCCAACCCCATCCCCTAAGGGGGACACTAAAAATCTTGGAGTTTGGTTTGACCCCATACTCTCCTTCAAGATCCATATCAAGAAGGTTGTCAGGAAATGCTTTGGTACCCTCAAAGTCCTAAGAAAAATCTTAATCTTACTTCCTCTATCAGCAAGGAAAAACTTAGTACATGCCCTTTTCACATCTCAGTTGGAGTATGGAAACATCCTTTACTTAGGAGCAACGAAAAAATGTCTGAATAAACTGCAACGCATTCAATCTGGTTTTCAATCTCCCCAGAAGAGCCTCTTCTACCAGAGCTCTGGACATCCTCCACTGGTTGCCAGTAGAAAAAAGAATCTTTTACAAAGCTTTGTGCTATTGTCATAGAATATTGCTAGGAAAAGGCCCTAGTTATCTTCATCATATGCTAAAGTCTTATGATCCTGCCCACAATTTGAGGTTGGCTGGAGCTCATCTGGTCAAAATTCCCAAAGTTCAAAGGGCCAGAATGGGAGCGTGCTCTTTTGGCTACTAGGCAGCCAAAAAGTGGAGCTCCTCACCTCTCTCCTTGCGAGCTGAGCCCTCAGAGAATGCCTTCCGTAAAAGATTACAGTCTTGGCTTTTCCATCCTTGAGTCTCTCATTTGCATTTTTGTTCTGTTTAGTTTCTAGGCTTCTTTGTTTCCTGCTCCCTACACGAAAATAGTTTCCAGCGCGGGGACACACCGTTGGGTGTAACCAGGCACTCTATAAATGGAATATTATTATTATTGTTATTATTAATATATTGGGTATGCTAAAACTGATGAGAGCATGGTCTGTGCAAGTCATAGTTTTTGGCTTGTCAATTGCGGTTTTTCTGATTAAGAAGAAAATCGGGTGATATGTGACTAGTGTGGGATGGCAAAGTGCTGGGTGAGGCCAAGGTTTGCATGGTCCTGCAGAAGGGACATAGAGTTTGAGTCAGTGTGGTGTTCTAGGTAAGAATTAAGGTCTCTAAAGATTAAGGCAATGAAATTGTTGATGAGAAGTGCAAAGAAGATCATAATGCAACTGGAGAAATTAGTGCAGCATCCTGGTGGTCTGTATACAAGGGTTCTCCCTAGGGAGAAGTTGGCTGTGATGTATATCTTGAACTTGAGTTTTTCCATGTATGTTATGAGGGATGTCTGTTAGGTGGTGCAGCTGCAGATATCTTTGAATATGATGGCGATTCCATCTCCAGGCTTGTGCTGACAGTCTTGTCTGGCTATTTTGTAGCCAGTGTGGATGACTGTAGCAATGTCGGGTGCATAGGTGGGGTTCAGCCATGATTCCGTGAGAAAGAGCAGGTCCGAAGCTTTTTCGTGCAGCAGTGTTGAGGAACATGCATGCGACTGTGGCATTTTGCGTGGGTGGTGTTTGGTCTGTGTGAGTGTGAGCAAGAGGGGTGTTGGGTGCTGTTGTTGTGAGAGTGGTGGATGTACGGTGTGGGAGAGTACATATGAACCTGCAGGAGGCGCAGCTGAACACTCATTCCATGTTGTGTGGTGGGGTGTGGCAGCAGTGTGGTGAGCGACACCAAGGATTGAGAGCACTGAAGGCTGGAAAAGGATAGCAGTGGGTAGGGTGGGAACCAGGGTTCCTGGCACTGCGCGTGGTCCAGGCGAAGATGGGCTTGCTCCACACTGCAGCCGCCATTGAGTAGCTCCTGGGAGGGGAGATGTGCATAGAGTAAACTAGTGATCTCACTTCCTGTGTGGATGGGTGATGGGAAAATTAAGTTCTCTTACTTGACTTCGTATTTTAAAGATGGCTTTGGCTGGTAACCAGACATGCCACTTTCTGGATGGTGGGAAGTACCGTGATATCACTTCCTGTACAGATGAATGATGGGAAATCTAGTGATGTCAACAGCATGTTTCATGAGTGAGCGTTTGTTGAGGTGTAGTTCATCTACGAGATGGAGTCCTTTCTTCTGATGGTCCAAACCTCATTCTCGTTGCTTTTTAACCACCTCCTTATTGCCATTATACTACAACTTTGAGACTCATGAATATTTTTCATCACCAGCATATGGTGAATTTTGTTAGTGTAAGAGTACATCGGTGTTCCATTATTTGTGGAGCGAAATAAAGTAAAGTATTTACGTTATTGTGCATCTCTTGAAGATTAAAAACATGGATAGCTTTCCTTAATCAATAAATAGGTTAAAAAAAACAATGCACCATCAGTTCAACAGAGGTGAGTACATTACGTAAATAAACATTAGCAGAAAATAAACATTACCAGAAATATTGACATACATAATTTCCTCCATCATGAAACAGCGGCACGGTATACTGGATATTATGTGTTTTATGACATTCATTAAAAAATATTTTAATCCAGCATACTTGGTTCGAATGTCCCACAACTAATACCATGCATTTTTATTTTCTCTATAATGTCATTAAATTGCAGGTTGCCAGTAATGTTTTTCTAAATACATGAGAACTGGGATGGAAATAAATCTGGGATTACCATAATGTTCAGAATGGTCCCGTGCAGAACACGTCCCTAATTTCTATTAAGGTCATGAAATGTGTCAGAGTGGATGCAACTAAAATATCTGTGAAATGTCTCCTTCCTCAGAGAGATTTTATGCTCTATCTATTGGTAATATACCATGCAACTCTTTAATAAGAAATACACTGTAATTAAACATCATGTTGGTGTTGTCAATGCTCATGCCATCAGTTATGAAATAAATATTGAATAACTCGTTTTTGTGGTCTATAATTTATTCTGAAAATAGGGGGCAGATGCATGTATAGTTAAAGAGAAGATGGGTGTATTAAGCAGTTTCACGAGCTGTACTGATGACAATTTCTTTTGCACAGAAGCTGTGAGAAAAGATATTAAGATTCACTCTTAACCAGGCTATGCTAAAATCACGGGGGCTGATTCACATAGATTTTGCTAACATTTATTTATGTTGTGCTCTTGGTTTTCCACTGAATTCCGGGAGTAATTCAGGAATAGTAAACCTGTTGTAACAAAAGATTATAATCACCCCCACTCACACCAAAATCTTTCTGAATCGGCCCACTTTGTTTTTGCTGCACACATTTTACATGACTGTATCTGTCAGGAATAGCAAGTAGTGCATCACTCACCCTAAAGCTAAACTGAAAAAATTATAATTTCATTTTTTTTACTCTTCATTAATATAGTGTTCAGCATTTCACAATTTAGGTTCGGCATGGTACAGCCTCAACAATAATTTTTATTAAGCCTGGGCAGCGGTGTTCCGCGTAAGTGACGAAAAAACACCGCCCAGCTACGCGGAGTTCCGCAAACTGCAGAGTGGGTTACCTTGCGCCGTTCACACTGACTTTTAGTGTCAGGTGTTTGTCCAGTGTGGTAAAATCAACTCGACTGGCACCTCCCACAGTGCAAAAGGGCGCTGCTTCTTCCTGCTGCTTGAGTAGAAGTTCCAATCGAACTGCAGCTTCCTCAACGTGAATGGAAGGTTTCTCAACACAAGCTGTAGTGACCCTCTGCGACCGCACATGTTGAGAAACCTGCTGGGAAGTGGTATAGCGTTGAGTTTTCCTCACTCTTGTTCACCAGCTCACTATTGGCGAGCACAAGCAGGGAAAAAATGGTGCAACTGTGTTGGAGGATAGTCCTAATTTCCAATCCTCAACAGCATCACAGTTTAGCAGCCTACCACCCATGTTCACCCTGCTCCTTGCTCTACACCACCATCTGATCCTATCACCTGACCCCAAATAGGCAGCCCCAGAGTCCTTCCCACAGTTCATTTAATTGAGGCCATTTTCAGGTCTTCTAGGGCAGCGAGAGGTTATTTAGGCAAGGAAAGCCTGTTACCGCTGATGTTCAGGGTTTTTACCTTACTACTGAGCACAGAAGTGAGCGCCAAAAATAGTACTTTAGTATCTGACCCTCAGGGTGCTCAAAGTAGAAATGTTGAGCAGTCCAAGACTTACTGAGTGAGGTGTGTGGGTTTAAAACTCAGAACTCAAAGAGATATATAATATCAGTCAAAAAATGTTGCAGGGAATGCTTTTTTTTAAAATGTAAAATAAAAAGCACTTCCAACACAAACTTCTACAGAGATATCAGTGGGCAATCAAGAAATACAGTTATCTATCAGCTTTTAATATTCACTAAGAAGGAGGAACAGCCACTACCATCTTAGGCGCTGATTACGAGCCTGGCGGTCCACGGAGCGCAAGACTCGTGAGGGCGCAGCAGTGGCGGTCTTCTGACTATCATAACACTACTGCAACAGCCAGGGATCAGTGATCCCTGACGGTGGTGCGGAGATCTTGAGTTCGCAATATACGGTCCCGCAAGCATATTATGAGTTTCCTCTACGCCACGGTTTTCATGGTGGTTCCACCTCCATGAAAACCATGGCGGAGAGGAAACAAAAGGCGTCCTACAGGGCACCCTGTTGCCGCTGGACAATGGGGTGTATGGAGGGGGGCAGATATTGTGCCCCCCCCTGTGTGCGTATACCTCAGTACCTGCATGACATGGACTGCAGCAGTCCATATCGTTCAGGTACTGCCTTTGACGCTCCCATTTATAGGCACCATCGTCGGAACACCAAAGAACCACCCGCCAGTGCCTAAAAAAGTCCTAATATGTGGAGGGTGCGCACACGGGCTTGGCGCGCTCCCGAATCGCCAAACCTGTAATCAGGCCCTTAGTCTGTTTCCCATAGTAAGGTAGCATGAAATGCTCTCTTGGGAAATACTGGGCAATGAGCCTCCACCCCTGAGCCCTTGTCTACCAGTCCCAAAATATTGCGGTCAGTTAAGAGAATGAATTGTGCATAGTTACATTTTCTCCACAGCCTCAAACTTGCACAAGTAATTGTCCTTTAAGTAATTTGTAATTGTATAAGCTTTATTTCAACAGCTTGTGTCATAAAAACTCTAAAAACTGCATTTTCTATTAAAAAGATAAAAGGTAAGTACCTTGTACAGCATCATTTTAAAAATAAATATATATAAACAGTCCATCCTGGTGTGCAACTGCAACCAGGACACAAATTTCAGTTTCACAAATCAGCAGTAAAACAATTGATACACATAGAGCAATAAAGGCATACATTTAACACATTATAGATAAGAGTGAGGAAACATTGCAATACTACCTAGTATGGTACCCCTACTGTTAGACTCAGATGGCAATCCCCTGCAAACCTCCTTAAAATTTTCAGTCCTCCTTGGAGCAACATCATAGAGAGGCAAAGAAAAATAATGTGCACATGCATAACATTTATATAAAACATAAATATCCAGCCTACGGCAGTTGCATGTGATCATCATGCTGCTGAGTGCTGTAGCATTCCTGTCAGGGGTTTTCATCTAATGAACCATGCATGACTTAAGACTTTTGCCACGCAGCATGCAAAAGGTGGTCTGGAGTCTGATCTAAGAATGCGCAGGAGGGTAGAAGCTCGGTGGACTACCTAATGCGAGCCCAAAAGAGCAGCAGGCGAGGCCTTGCTATGTCGCCAATCGATCACCTACCCATATCTAGCATTAGGGGAGCAAGGGGAATGTTTTGAGGCAGCATCACTAAGGGCCAGATGTAGGTAAAATCAAATTTGCGAATCCTTAATAGCAAATTTTACCGATTCGCTATTAAGAAAAATTTTATGTAGGTAGGAATCGCTAAAACATTAGAGAATCCTTAATATTCCTTAATAGCAAAGCGCAAATTGAGATTCGCTTATAAGGAATACCTACCGATTCATTCCTATGGGCTAGGAGGCCCATAGGAATTATTGGGAAGATATTCACTATTTGCGATTCGGTATTAAAGAATCGCAAATATCGGGCGCTATTTCAAGGGTGCCAGGGTGTCAAAAGGACACCCTGTTGCACCCCTGAAATGTGCATATGTGCACATGTGGCACACATACATGCCCTAAGGGCATACATGTGTGCCATATGGCACTTAAAAAAAAGCAAAAAAGTGCTTTTTTAAAGGAAATCGCTAATTACCACCAACTTGAAGTTACGGGCCTGACAGAGTCCAAGAACACAGGCCGACTTGAAACATATGTGGAAAATCTCCTTCGTAAGGTATTTGGAGCTGAACAGTTATCTCAGGTCCTGATTGTAGAGCGGGCTCAACGATCTCTGGCTGCCCGTTCTCCCCCGGGTGCCTCGCTGCGTCCCATCATTGCCCGTCTTTTGAATTATAGGGACCAGAACACTGTTCTCCGTATGGCTCGTCGTGAGAAGGCTACCATCATCCATGAGGGGAATGCCCTCGCCTTCCACCCCAACTTTACTGTGGTGGTTCAGGAGGCTCGAAGAGAGTATCTGCCTGTTAAGAAACTACTCATTGCGGCTCAAGTACCATATGCCAAGCTATATCCAGCGCGGTTGCACATAGAGGACAGTGGAAAATACAAGATCTTTATCTGTCCAAAATCAGCAATGGATTTTGCCAAAACTGTTACTCGTCGATACCGGCCCCTAAAAACTGGGACGGGAGGTGATGGCGGGGTTACTAGTGAAATGGCAGAGGAGCAGTGACATCTGCGGGCAATATGTAACGGAGCCGGGGTATGCCTTTACTTTGTTGCATAGCTAAGATGGCGTCCGTCCACCAGGTTGACGCACTGAACTCTGACGTGAGCGATGCTGACACTTGCCATGCTCTAGTCTAATGATGACACTATTTTTTTTTTTATTGTTTAAATCTGCAATGTTTAACACTGGGGCAGCACTTGACGTGTTCTGTGATGTAATGTTAAAATGGCAGGGAGGGGATTTCACACTGGCTCGGCCACCTCTTATCTCTCCGAGAGGGATACTGTGCTCCGGTGCCCTCCTTATGGGTATTCCCCACAATTGGTTACTCCCTTGACACTGCACTTGGGAATTGTTCCTTGGGGTTCGGGATGGCTTTAGCAAGTTGGGGCTGCTGAAGTGGGTGGGGGTTGATGGTGGGTGGGAGGGTGTTGCAGGGGTTGTTTATGTGGCTGCTTACTTTATCAATCTCTTGTGCAATGCACGTGTACTTTATAAGGCTGACATGTTTTCACATGCTAAAATGGTGGAGCAAGACTGTTTTTGGTTCAGGATAAATTCTGTTTCAAATATCCTTTGCTATGTTAGTGTATAATAATGTAATGTCAATCTCTTGTTTAACAAGCGAACAAGTGGTTTAACCGGGAGCTTATAGAGAAAAAACTTGCGGCCCGCCAAGCAGAGTGCACCTGGAGACGCACCTATAGTGAGACCTCAAAAATCTTGTATAACTCTACCCAGGCGGAGTATAAGAAAGCTATTCTTAAGGCAAAAACATCCTATTTTTCAGGCAAGATTCTCCAGGCGGAGAACAAACCGAGGGAAATCTTCGCCACAGTGTTTGAATTGGCCTCCTCGGACAGAATAACTGCCAAACCGGTTCCCTCCCATAAGCTGTGCGACTCCCTGAATGATTTCTTCATCAGCAAAATTGAAGACATCAAGTCCAATATTTCTACCCCCTCTACAACATTCCTTGACATTGTTCCACCAAACAACCCTTGTCATTTTGAACAATTTACTTTATCTGAGGAGACTTTTCTTTCTATTCTCCCAAGTGTTAAATCTGGCTCACCTGCAGATGTCTGCCCGGCTTACATCATGTGTGACATCTTCCGGAGCTGTCCTCTCCCTCCCCTTACCTTCCTCAATGAGTCCCTCAAAACAGGAACTGTCCCTTCTCCCCATAAGTCAGCCACGATTGTCCCTATTTTAAAAAAGCCTGGCGCAGATCCCACTGTATTGGCTAACTATCGTCCCATCTCCCTCCTCCCTTACCTGGCTAAGGTTTTGGAGCGGCATGTCACCATCACTCTCAGTACCTTTATTGAGTCCAGTGGGTTTCTTGCCCCCTCCCAAGCGGGCTTCCGCCCCCTTCATTCCACCGAAAAGGTGGTGGTGTCCGTTATGGACACACTTAGAGAGTGGCTCGATTCCAACCTCCCACAAGCATTGATTCTCCTCGATTTGTCTGCCGCTTTCGACACGGTTGATCACGCCATCCTTCTTTCCCGTGTCGAGGCGGCAGGCATCGGGGGTTCTGCCCTGGCATGGGTGACCTCATTCCTTAGTGATCGCACCCAAGCCGTCCATTTGGCAGACTTTTCTTCTATGGCTCATAAAGTACAATGCGGTGTCCCCCAAGGCTCTGCTCTCTCCCCTCTTCTTTTCAACTTGTATATTTTTCCACTTATTTTTGCTTTACAGCGGATGGAAGTCACAGTGTTTAATTACGCTGATGACCTCCAGCTTATTTTCACTTTGTCAAATTCACCCCACTCTATTCATAACTTCCAGTCAGTGATGGTCTTTATCAGGGATTGGATGAACTCCAACCATCTGAAACTCAACCCTGATAAGACTGAGCTCGTCCTGACTGGAGGTAAACTTAATCCTTGGTCTTCTGCCTCCTGGCCTCCTTCGCTTGGTTCTCCTCCTCTTCCCTCTTCTTCTGTCAAAACTTTGGGGATCACTCTCAATCAACACCTTACTCTTCATTCGCACGTTAGCACGGTGGTGTCTTCTTGTTTTTTTGTGTTGCGCACCATTCGCAAGATTTTACGCTTTTTCTCTCCCTCAGCCCTTAAACTCATCGTCATGGTGATGGTTCTCTCTCGCCTTGACTACTATAACGCACTGTACAACGGCATTCCTAGTTACGCCCTCCGCAGGCTTCAGCTAGTGCAGAACCAAGCTGCCCGCTTGGTCCTCAGGTTACCTAGATCCCAGCACATTACCCCATCTCTCTGTTCCCGACATTGGCTCCCTATAAAAGAAAGAGCCCTGTTTAAGCTTGGATGTCTAACTTTCCAGGCTCTTGCCGGGACAGCTCCTGCTTTTATCAAATCTAACATTCACCACTATATTCCTAGTAGGCAATTACGTTCCTCCTCCCTATCTCTTTTAGTGGTACCCCGATTTAAGAAAAGCAGGACAGGAGGCTGTAAATTCTCTGTCCTTGCCCCATCCTTTTGGAACTCCTTACCCCTCTCCATTCGAACATCAACATCTTACATGGAGTTCCGTGGGAGACTGAAAACGTTTCTGTTTTCACAAGCCTTCTCATCTTGATCCAGCTTTGTGCATGCTCTTGAAGTTGTATTGACCCCGCAGCGCCATGAAACCGCCAGGTAAACGCGTGCTATACAAATATTTTTAAATTCAAATTCAAATTCAGCATAAAATGTGCGGGGCATAACACACCAAAAAAGATACAGCAGGTAATAGCGCATTTGGATCGCCAATGCATCAGCATAGCCCTTCTGCAAGAAATGCATCTGACTCAGGTTACTGATAAAATGGTGGTGATTTACTGGGCTGGTTTCCGGCTTGCCCCTTCCTATTCCTCCTATAGCTGTGGGGTTCTCACACTTATCTAAAAAAGCCTTCTCTTCACCGCAATCAAGACCTGTGCTGACACTGCAATTCGCTATGCTGTGGTACACGGGAAACTGGTGAGCAAGCTAGTCACCATTGTCAATACCTATGGTCCAAACATAGACAATCCTGCTTCATATGAGCTTCTTCTCACTGTACTGCGCAATCTGCCAGACGCTGTGGTTATCTGGGGGGGAGACAACACACACCTGAACCCCAGCAAGGATAAATTCAGTGGTAGGGAGTGACATTCTCCCAGGGCGGCTCGGGTAATCAATGATGGAATGGTTGACTTGGGACTTTTAGACATATGGCGGCATAGACATGAAGAGACACTCAAGGGCACACACATTTCTACGGCACATAGCAGCTGGTCCTGCCTTGATTACTGGCTGATAAGCGAGGGGGTGGTGTGCTGAGTGTCGGATGTGGAGGGATTGCCTCGCACACTTTCTGATCACTGTCCTGTCCGTCTCACTCTCTGTATCCCACAAACTGTCGCCAGGTTCTTTACCTGGCGCTTTCAGCCTGAAGCGCGGCTAGACCTTCTCTATCTGGAGAGAATTTGTGAGGCCATCACACAATATTTTGCGCAAAAGAAAGGCTCTGTAGATAGCGCTGGGGTGCTCTGGGAAGGGTTCAGAGCTACTATTTGGGGCACCTGCATAGGTACATCAGCTGTCATTTTAAAGGACTTGCGAGGCCAATTGACTAAAATGGAGGCTCCTCTGACAAGACTGGAGCGGGAATACGAGATTGCACCCTGTGAGTCAACCCTGGCATCCATCAAGGACGCTATACTAGAACATGCGAAGTTGGCAGAGGAGGAGATGAGATACATCTCTAAACGTCATGTAGTTCGTGCCTACATGTAGGGTGGGAGTCCGAGACATCATTTAGCCACTAAGATAACACACCATATGGACCGGAACATCATCACTAAGATTACGGACGACACGGGTCAAGACCATTATAGTGCCCCAGATATTACAGACCAATTCCGGCAATCATATGCAAAATTGTATACCTCGCAAGGTGAGAATGATACTGTCGAACTTGACACTTACCTATCCCAGGTGGCCATCGCATGGCTGTTGAATGGCCAAAGAGAATATCTCAGCCAGCCGATTACATCGGAAGATATCAGAATGGCAATAAACGCCCTTCCCAACAAGAAAGCGCTGGGTCCTGATGGGTTCCCCTGCGAATTTTACAAGACCTATGCAGAGGAACTCACCCCCTACTTGTTAGAAATGTATTCCGAGGCTTATGATCAGGTCTGTGCTACCTCCATCTCTCCACGAGGCGCTCATCATCACACTACTTAGGAAGGATCAAATGTCCACTAGTTGCGATTCGTACTGGCCACTATCGCTCATTAACACAGACGCAAAAATCCTGGTGAAGATTTTGGCCACTCGTCTCCAGCGCTCATGCAAAATCTGGTACTGCCAGATCAATCTGCCTTTAATCCCGCGCGGTCCACCTCCCACTAATTTGCGCACACTGTTTGCCATGTTTCACACCCTGGATCTTCAACTGCCAGCGACGGCTGTCATGCTTGACACCGCCACAGCGTTTGACTCAGTAGAGTGGGGTTATCTTTTTTATGTATTTCAGCGGATGAGTTTTTCCCCTCTCTTTGTTAATTGGGTGCGACTTCTATATGCAGATCCCACGGTGCGAGTCCGGGTGGAGGGCTACACTTCAGATCCTATACAAATCACCAGAGGAACCCGACAGGAGTGTCCCCTGTCACCGCTATTGTTTGCCCTGATGCTGGAACCGCTGTCCTACCTTATTACAAAAAACACAGTTGATGGACAGAATGTAGAACAATGTCATACATTCACCCCAGTACAAGGATCTGGGCCTAAATCCATCGTTTTTTTGCACTCCACACCACCCTGGGTTAGACACTGGCTATATGCAAATCAGCTCTGACCCTGTGCCTCATGGGAACAGTCCAGTCCGAACTACCAAGCCATGTGTTTCCCAGACCGGAATCAAGCATCCAAGGACCGGTTTCTGGCTATCAGCCTTCATTCAGCCTGGATAGCTTGACTCCAGTGGTGTGGAGAGCCTGGGACTCACGTCTGAGCATACCCAGCCCACTCGGGGTGAAAATTGCAAAAAACACAGTTGATGGACAGAATGTAGAACAATGTCATACATTCACCCCAGTACAAGGATCTGGGCCTAAATCCATCGTTTTTTTGCACTCCACACCACCCTGGGTTAGACACTGGCTATATGCAAATCAGCTCTGACCCTGTGCCTCATGGGAACAGTCCAGTCCGAACTACCAAGCCATGTCTTTCCCAGACCGGAATCAAGCATCCAAGGACTGGTTTCTGGAAGCTTGTTTCCGGTCCAGGGAAGACATGGCTTGGCAGTTCGGGCTGGACTGTTCCCATGAGGCACAGGGTCAGACTGATTTGCATATAGCCATGTCAGAACTGGGGTGGTAGAGTGGGCTAAAGAACGGTGATGGATCAAACCCAGATCTTTTGACTGGGTGTGAGTGTTTGATTGATTCAGATGCTCCAAACATCACCACCCCCTTTTGTACCGCTTTTGGCCGCCATAAGTGTGGCAGGGTATGCTCAGACGTGAGTCCCTTGCTCACTTTGCCACTGGATTCAAGCAAGCCGGGCTGAAGACGGCTGGAATGCCAGAAACCGGTCCTCGGAAGCTTGTTTCCGGTCCAGGGAAGACATGGCTTGGCAGTTCGGGCTGGACTGTTCCCATCAGGCACAGGGTCAGACTGATTTGCATATAGCCATGTCAGAACTGGGGTGGCAGAGTGGGCTAAAGAACGGTGATGGATTAAACCCAGATCTTTTGACTGGGTGTGAGTGTTTGATTGATTCAGATGCTCCATCCATCACCACCCCCTTTTGTACCGTCCTACCTCATTAGGCATTGTCCCACATATGCGGCTCTCATCTTTGTATATCGACCGGTTATCATCTCTCTATATGCGGATGATATGCTGCTCTTCATTCGCGAACCCCGCAACAACTTGGCGCCAGTTCTGCATGAATATATTCATTTTGCTCGATTTTCTGGGCTTGTGTTGTATATATTGTGTTATGGTAAGTTGTTTGTATCTTTGCCTTTAATAGAATGTAGTTTATTAGAATGTTTTTATATGTTCTAAATTCTGTGCTGGGTATTTTGTACTTGGTCTGGAATGTAGCCCTTCTGTTCAGACAGCTTACTTCTCCAGACGTGCTCTTTTATTATTCCTGAAATAAATTCTTTTCTTCATATTATTGGATTTATCTTATTATTGAATGCTACATCTACATATTAATTGGACTAAATCTGTGGTGATGCCACTGACCGTGTGTACACTTCCACACAAACTTGAATTCCCCCCTTTTTATTAATTTATGTCCTCGTTGCCCAGGTATACAAGAGTTTTACTCCTTAAACACCTCCGAGATGGTGCCAACCAGTGATCTTTTATTTACCGGGATGGTACACTCTACACCTTGCCTTCTTTACTCAACCATCGGTGACTGTTTCACACAGTCGTCTGTAAGCCACCATCAGAGTATTTAAGCAATATAGTATGGAGGCCTGATCATTGGACTATTATATAAATGATTGTTCCCAGTTCTCGTAAGGGTGCCAGAAATCATTCCGCTTACATTTATGTACTCTATCTAACATATTGGTGTATTTTATTGAGGCCCACCATTCTATTTTTCTAGGAGGAGTTGCTTTGACCCAATATTTGCATATTTCCCTACGAGCGAGTAGTATTAGATAAAATATCATTGGTATTTTTTATCAAAGATTCCTAATTATCGGCAAGCCCCAAAAAAAAACAAAGATTTGCTTACCTGGAGCGTTTCAAGTATTAAAAGAATTGTGTTACTCACATCCAGCCAGAAACCTTGAATCGCTTGACATTCTACAAACATATAATAATAATAATAATAATAATCCACGTTTGTATAGCGCACAATCACCCGTTAGGGTCTCTAGGCGCTGGGGGCCGTCGGGAAGATTAAGCAAGCTATTGCCCAGAGTCGCATGGTGCTGGGCTAACCTGCCGCCGGAGCCGGGGTTCGAACCCAGATCCCCAGATTCCAGCGTCAGTCGCCCTGGCCGCGGCACCACACCTCTCCCAACGGGTGTCATCACCTTTCTCTTTGCAGCATTTAGGGAATCTTGGCACATTTCCCAATTTAGATAGTTTGTATGGCGCCAAATAGACCCTGTGGAGACAAAAGAGGTGGTTCCGCCTTAAATTTGCCGACTGTACTGTTGAGTATAACATGTCGCAATATACATCTGCTACCTCCCTTAACAGCCAGTACCCGTTCCCCACCTCTTTTTTCTGAGTTACATCCGCTACCAAGCTTGTTTCCAATTTATTAGGTAATCCTGCTCCTAGACCATCTGTGAGACCCCAACTCATCAAACAGTCCTTATACCACTCTGGAGATCCCGGAGAGTCAAAGATAGGCTCCATCCCACTATAATAACTGATTTTTAGTTCTCTCCTGACTTTGTACCATGTTATTGCAAAGCCATGTAGGGTTTTCAGACGTATCTTTTTGAAATAGCGCGGGTCTCTGTATTTATGAATAAAACCATATTCTTCCCCTTTTACATCTCTCAGCATTGCAGTAAACATCTTACCGATTTCCAAACCATCTGGTGCCTTGAACAGACCTTTCCCTCCTTTTAATAGGAAAACCCAGGCATAGTAAGATATATCTGGCAACCTCAAGCCCCCTTTCTCATATTGTCATCTTAGTTTTGTCCATGAGATTTGCGCTCCTTTAGAGGCCCAAATGAAACTGATGATTTTTGACTGGGACTTTTTAACCCATTCTTCCTTGAATGCCAGAGGGATGTTCTGAAATAGGAAAGTCATTTTTGGGAGGATTGTCATTTTAATAATATTAACTCTTCCGTAGATGGATAATGGCAGGTGAGACCACCCCAGCAAAAGTTTCCCAATTTCCTAGTTATTCTTCTGAAAGTTGGTTTCAGGTATTTGTTCTACTTTCTGAACAATTCTGATGCCCAGATACCTCATTTCCTTTTTGACACAACTAGCTTGTGTAGCGATATTCCAGGCCATTATGACCGTTTTGCCTTGATTTATCTCATAGCCTGGGATCTTCCCAAAACACGCAGCCAGCTCTTAAACTACTGGTAATGCAAAACTGAGATTTGATGTATACACCACCAGATCCTCCGCATTTAATCCCACTTTCTTTTGCCAGCCTCTAGATTGAAAGGGGATTATCTTCTCATGTTTCCTGTTTTTCTCCTCTAAGGGTTCAATATAAAGATTAACAAGCATTTACAATGCAATAGGTCTCGCATTAATTAAGCTTGAGCTATTGGCATTGCTAAATATTGCAACACCAATTGCAACAAAAGTCTACAAATTGTAGGCCAAAAAAATGTGTTTTTATTTTTGTAGCAATTGTCACACACACACACACATACATACATGTAGTATTCAGGTTAGTGCATACCAGCCCCGAATAGTTGGTCTCACCAACCACCAGATACCATGTATGCGGAAACAAGCAACTGACAGCGTAATTGAAGGACTGTCCCATCCCCTTGATGACCATGACCCTGTACATACCAGGTAACACATTTTCAAGATGTTCTATGATTCTCAACTTCTGCCTGTCCTTTAGACTCACGACCTGGTGACAAGAACAGGACACCTTTCAAACCCCAACCTCTACCTGATGCGGGTGACTCTTCATCCCATTGTTCCATACCCCCTCCCACTCCCATTCCCCTTGTGAACCATACCTTCCCATGGAAGAACAGGGCTCTATAAATCACATGTTTTGCCCCACTTTCCAGTCCCTTTACCTGCGGAGTCCTGGGCAAGGGCTGCCCGCTGCTGCCAGGACTGGCAGGTCCATGGTGTCCCGTCTGCTGCACGGCCCTCCAGCCTCCAGCTCCAGGTGGACCTCCATATTGCGGGGCGGGGCTCCGTCAGGACCCTCGGCTGGGTAGCCGGGGTAAGCGCGGGCGGGTGCGGTCAGCAACTGGTTCAGAGTCGGTGTGGCGGTGGAGAGCCCGCTAGGAAGCGCTGGGAGCCTCCAGGGTAGGGCTTAGCACGAGGGTAGGGTGGGTAGGCCCGGCTTGGATAGGGAGGGTAGGCTGGGTAGTACAATTCTGGGGCCTCTCGGTAGGCTGTGCCATAACCACCGGGCTGGTAGGCAGTCGGCTCTGGGGGGCAGGTGGGTTTGTTGCTTTCGGGGGCGGCTCGCTCTCCATCGCCGGGAGGAGAGGCCTCTTCTTTGCCGTGGACACTTTCCAGCCTGCTGTCTGCAGCCACCTCGCCCGGCTCCTCAGGTCCCCCACTTGACTTCTGCTCCGGGGGACTGCTGAGGCCTGAAGGGGGGGCTGCGGCCGAGGCCACCTGCGCGGCCATCACGGGGGAGGCGGGGGGCTGTTCAGTGCGCAAGAGGCCTGCTCCCGGTCCCGGCACATTCCCCACACTGCCCGGGATGGGAGCGTTGGATCCAGGGAGGGGAGACCTTGGGTCTTTGGGGGGGTCGGTAAAACCGGGAGAAGAGCCGTTAGGCCCAGGAGGACGAGAGAGCATCTGCAAACCCGACAGCCAGGGTGGGGATTCCCGCTGACAGCCGAGGAGAGATGGGGACATACCTAGCCTGCAGCGAGGACACCCCGCGTCAGAGGTGAGCTCCCCACACGTGCATGCACACTGGGGAGTAATGGCTGGGCGTGTACGCACACTAATGAGACACCTTAGCAACTTCTGTTACAAGTTAAAATGTTTTAGTACAAGTTTAAAAGTTTTGTTGCAAGTAAAAAAGTTTTGAGAACTTGTGAAGATACTTGTTAACTGAAGACTCTTTCTGCGCCATCAGATCTCTTTCAGGCTATTCACTTTTCTATATCCTCTTCTCCCTCTGTGTCCTTCACCGGTCTTCTCATCCACAGACCCCCTGGCCCCAGATCCTGCTTTGGCCTCAATCTATTTAAAATCCTAGAGCCCTACTTTGGCAAACCCCACCTCACGGTTCTGGGGGATTTAAACTTTCACCTAGATGATCTTTGTTCTAAGGATACTCTTTCCTTGGTAGACCCCCTGGCCGCATGTGGCCTTCTTCAGCTAATAAATAGTCCTACCCACCTGGCTGGCCATATTCTTGACGGGGTGTTCTCCAACGACCCCAGACTTTCCATGGGCCCCCTATACCCTTGGTCTGGTCAGACCATCTGGCGGTTTCTCTGGAACTTAAATCTTTTTTTTCCTCCTCATTACAACACGGTTCTAGTAACAAGGAACTTAAATGGAACTATAGGGGTATCACAAATGAATCCCTTGCCCCCCTCATTGCGCAGCCCCCTATCTCTCCCAAGAAGGATGCCAGTGATGCGGCATTGGAGCTTGCCAATTATATCTCCAGAGCAGTAGATCTCTTAGCCTCTGCCTCCCTGCGCTATTCAGCTAGGCGGAAACCTTCAGCCCCCTGGTTTACGGAGCCTCTTAGACTTCTGAGGCAGGGATGTAGGAGGCAGGAGAGGCAATGATAGAGAAACACATAAGATTCTGCTTGGAGAATACAAGACTAGGGTCATTAAAGAAAAGCAGGACTACTTCTCCAGGCTTACGTCGTCCCTCACCTCCTCCAGGGAATTATTCAAGATCGTCGATTCTTTGTGTTCTCTACAAATTCCTGATCCCACCATAGGTTCCCAAGAGCTGTGCGACAAGATCGCTGAGTTCTTTCATACTAAAATCACTGACATCTCCCTTACCCTGGAAGCATAGAGAGATCTAATGGGCTCCCTTTCTTCCCCGACTCAACCTGTTTTAGATTGTTGGGCTAAAGACCCCTCCAAGATCCTGACCAACTTCCCGCTCCTTACCCTTGATCAATTACATTCTCTTTTAGATAGGACAAGATCAGGCTCGCCACTGGACCCCTGCCCTCTGAAGGTCCTTAAGGACTGTAGGGAAACCTTGTTGCCCCCTCTTCTGGAGGTGATGAACCGGGCTATGACTCAGGGCCTTTTCCCGGCACCCTGGAAAAGGGCCATAGTCAAGCCATTACTTAAAAAGCCTAATCTGGATCCGGAGACCCTTAAAAACTTCAGACCGATTTCTTTATTGCCTGCTCCAGCCAAGATGCTAGAATCTCATCTTAATCAGCATTTGACTGCTTTTCTGGATGCCTCTGGGTTCTTAGACCAGTCTCAGCATGGCTTCCAAAAATTCCACAGCACTGAGTCGGCGCTCATGGTCGTGATAGACAATATTCGATCAAAGGTCGACCGAGGCCAGACCACCCTTTTGGTCCTACTCCACCTGACCGCAGCCTTTGACACCCTGTCTCCCTCGACTTTAACAGCTCGTCTGAGGCAGATAGGGGTGGAAGGCCCAGCATTGAGTCTTTTGTCTTCTTTCCTCGACCAGAGAGAGCAGAGGGTCAAGCTAGGAGAGTTCCTCTCCCCTGCGAAGCTTGTGCAATGTGGGGTCCCACAGGGGTCGGCCGTAAGTCCGACCCTCTTTAACATTTATGTGGCCCCACTTGCCAGGCTTGTAAGATCACAGGGGATGGAGGTGGTGTCATACGCCGACGACACCCAGATTATGGTGTCCCTCTCCCACTCGGTGAGTACCTCCGCGCTCAGCTTCAGGAACTGCATGCAGGCAGTCTCCGAATGGATGATTTCAAACGCTCTGAAGCTGAACGGAGAGAAAACCGAGGTCCTGATCTTCGGTAAAGATCAAGACATATGGTCCAATGACTGGTGGCCTCCATCTCTGGGAGCCTGTCCCGTGCCGTCAAATTCCGCCCGAAATCTTGGCGTGATTATTGATACATCGTTGAATATGACACAACAGGTCAACAGAACTGTGTCTACTTGCTGGGGAGTTATAAGGGTTCTTAGGAAAATCGCCCATTATCTCTCCCCGCAAGCCCGCAAACAGACCGTGGTCGCCTTAGTTGCATCACGGCTGGATTATTGCAACGCACTATATGCAGACACCAATAAAGGCCTTATCCAACACCTACAGACCATCCAGAACGCGGCTGCTAGATTTGTCCTGGATGTCCCTAACACTGCCGCCGCTACCCTTGCCAGGAAGAGTCTCCATTGGCTTCCGATTCAGTCAAGAATCTCTTTCAAAATCCTATGCCTGGTTTTCAGTGCTCTATCCGGCGGGTGCTCTGAAGCCATAAGCTCCCTCCTGAATCCCTATACCCCTAGTAGAAGCTTACGTTCTGCTAGTAAGCACCTTCTATCCGTTCCTCGGACATACAAGGTCAGATGGGGCGGAAGGGCCTTTTCATCTGTGGCCCCTAAATTGTGGAATGCCCTCCCCTCTGATATTAAGACCCAAACCTCTATGGCCCTCTTTAAGAAAGCCCTAAAGACGTGGTGTTTCATCAAGGCCTACCAGTAAGCATGCTCTCTGACCTTACTCTTTATTTGGTTAGGCGCCTTGACGCCCGTTGGGCTAAGTAGCGCTATCTAAATTTGGCTTCACTCATTCAAGTATAAGGGGTGTCATATCTGGTGGAATGGTGCATCTCCTGCACAAGCTGGAAAATAAACAGGATTTCATGTTTTTGACTTGGACTCACATTCTTATCAGGTCGATAATTTGAGTAGCCGTGAGTTGTGACCGTACGTACTGTTACATACATGGAGCGCAATATAAAAAATAAGGTGTTGGCATTTATGTATTTACAGGGAGGACTTGTATTTTGGAACACTGGTTGACTCCAAACCAAATCTCCTTGTGGTTGTTTCATATCTTTTTATTCGTCACGGCGGAATACAATTCCCCAAATAAACCACTGGATACAGTGAATAATGTCTGTGCAGAGTCTTTTTCGGGAAATTACCTGCTGGGATTCACCTTGGCATATTACATTCGAAGGGGGGAGTGTTTTTAGGATTTAATTGCAATGCACCGTCTAAGCATTAACTGTTATTGTTCTTAGTCGGTATGTACATAGCGCACAATCTGCCATAATCTGGCATCGCAGCGCTTTCGGTAGCTTGTGGTGATAGATCTCTTGCGAGGAGTGCGTACTACAGTGCATGACGTACACAGATGACAAACACAGCCAAAAACAGGTGCAAACTCTTCTAGGGTGCAGAATGTGGCACGCAATGACATCACACATTCTTCCCACTACTTTGACAGAACAAACGCTGAATAGTCAGCATGGATTTCCCCCATCACTTATACGGTGCCCATACGATGCTTGCTGTGAAATACTATATTGTCATTGTTTTACTCAGCTTTCTTTTCCTTCCAGTCTCATATTGTGACCTTGACTTCCATGTGACCAATACAAAAGGTTTCGGAATTTGCATACCTCTCATAACATCTCTTTCCTCCAGGGTCTTATTTATATTTTTTACTCTTAACCCAAGCATCTAATATGTCTCCCAACTTTGGAATGTTTCGAGTCTAAATTTCTGGAGCCGTGGCCTCTAAAATGGCACATAGCCTCTGCAGTGGTTACACTTGTACAGATGTAGGCTCTAGTCCTGGCACGTGTTTTTCACTATACACTATACTCAGATGTGGTCTTCAAAACTGGCCACCCAAATTGATACACAGTCTTCAGAACTGGACACTAAACTCAGGATTTTCCTTTCAATTCTGCGTACAAGGCTCTGATGTGGGCTCCAGGCCTGTACACAACTGAACTGATGTGGGTTACCAGAATTAAACGCAGTTCTGTAGACATGGTCGCCAGAGAGGGACACTGCTACCAGCTGTGGCCACCAGAGCTGAGGCCGCTTTCCAGATGCTCTCCAAAGATGAACACCATACCACACACCTTTGGTTTAGAGAAGGGTACAATTACTGCACTTGTGAAGCCACCACGACACAGACTGGCTTTCATATTTTGGCTGAACCTTCTTCTGAAAGGCAGTCTGACTGAGACATTGGCGAGTTGAGAAACCTGATTTCCAGCTTTGTAAATTTTCTATATCCATTTCCCAAAAATAATTGGTTTTGTAGAAGATAGGTCTTATTAGACATTTTCCTGTTGGCGTGAATAAAAAATGCACCATTCTAAGTTAACCTAAGGCTGGCTGTCGTAAGAATTAATTCTGCTCAACCAATATCACCATCAAAGGCATTCTCCTTTGCATCTTCCGTCCAGCCCACAGAAGCATATCCTTTTAAGTTAATCTGGCGGTAACAATTCACCTGATCTCCCAAGGGCCTTGATTTCCGCGATAAGAAGCACGGAGCCCAGGGCGGGATGGGGGTGACGGGCTGCAAGCCATGGGTAAAAGTAAAACATAAGGCGTGCCCGTGGGAATCATAAACAAGGAAAGCGATTGCTTTCACTTTCGTACACCAGATAAAGCCGCCAGTGGGGCGCGCGCGCACCACTCGCTATGGTGTCTATTACGCGCAGAAATGCACCTAATAGACACCAATAGGCCAATGGCGGAGCCATGCGCCCACCTCTGGCCTATTGTGTGCGAGCTTTAAAACAAACATGCACGCAAAGGCCAATAGCAGGTCGCAACAGAATTAAAACACGCACAAGCATGTTCATTTACAGAGTCCATTTAGAAAATTCTGTCAAAAGGACTCTCACTGAGCAGCACATCTTAAAATAATTAATCTATGGATACATGCCCCCCACGACGAGCCGGCGTTTCAGGCGAACAGGCAAGGGCTAGGAGAGGATGGAATGTTGTCGGCAATATATGGCAAACGTAGACCCCCCTCCCTGATTGGCCCAACTGCACATACGGTTCACATATGGTATAGGGCGCAAGCTAGATTAAAATGCTCGGGGGTTATTACACAGGTGACCCCAATCTGGGACTCACAGTGGCTTGGGCGACTTAGGAACAGTAAGGGATTGAAGAACTGGGATAATATAGGTATTTCCATCGTAGGGGATCTCTGGAAGAAGGGAGCCGTGGTCACCTTTGCCCATCTGTAGGCCCAATATGAACTGGCACGGACGGAAAAGTTTAGATATCTGCAAATTTGACACACGCTTCAGGCGAATTTAACACCTGGTACTGTCTTACTGGAGGCTACTCCTCTGGAGGACAGACTCCTGACGGAACATATGAATAAAAGGGAGATATCTTTCACATATCGTAAATTGGTTAATAACTTGCCAGACCCGACGACAATGCTAAGATAAAAATGGTCCCTTAAACTGGGAGACTTTGAAGAGTCGGAATGGCAAGAGGCAGTATCTTCGCCGCGTGAAGCTGCTATACCCTCGCGGCTAAGACTTGTACAACTCAAGGTGCTACATCGCACATACTACACTAGAACGACACTCCATAAAATAGGGAAAGCTCAACACCAATTCTGTCTGCGGAGTTGTGGGGAGGAGGGTACATTTTATCACACTCTTTGGGATTGTCCGAACATTGCAGCTTACTGGGCTAAGGTGATGCGTACCATTTCGCAGACTGTGGAAATATTGATAATGCCAGAACCAAGACGATGTTTATTAAACGTGTGGGAGCCTAACAACCTCACCCACCAGGCGCAAGACTGGGTGACGCTAGGAATGACATTTGCCAAACGTAATATTGCAATGTTTGTTGGGGTTGGGAGACACACCTACACTCCGGAAGTGGTGCAAGGACATGGACGAGGCCATGGTGGCTGAAAGGACGGTCTTTATACACAGTGGATGTCCCCGAAGATGGGAGAAGGTTTGGGGAGCATGGAGCAAGTTATAGATTATATCTGCGACCCACCTGAATTAGAGGTAGATGATGTGTCCATGTAATGCGATAGAAAAGTGTGGAAGTATGAGACGGGAGTCACATGTACCGTTTATGGTAAAATGGATGATGTTCAAATGTGCAGTTACCGTATTTAACAGCTTTCATTGCAGCCTCCTATGTGTATCTTATGAATGTATTTTGCCCTGATTCTCAAACTAATAAAAAGTTTTTTTTTTTTTAAAAAGGACTCTCGCTGCGCGAACACTGCTGCGCAGTGTATCGCTCGGCGCAAGACCTAAAAAGTAGTTGGGATAGCAGGAACCCCTGCCTTGTCCCCCTGCAGATGTTAAAGGTCTTAGATAAATTCCTGTTTGTTAATATTTTTAGCTGTGGGGACTTTATGTAACTGCTTTATTGACCTGCAAAACTTTTCCCCAGGTTGAACAATCTAAAAATTTCCTGCAAATAACTCCAGTTTACATGATCAAACGCCTTGGTTGCGTCCACTGTGATAACAGCTAATGGCTGTTTATCTATGGAAGCTAAATCAATGGCACCAATAAGACTAAAGGTTAGATCTTTGATACTTCTACCTAGCACAAAGCCTTTCCGATCTTCGTGAAGGAGTACTCACACTACCCCATTCAATCTATCTGCTAGTATTTTCGAATAGATCTTGTAATCCGAGTTTAATAGCGAGATAGGCCTGTAAGAATCACAGCAGTCTGGTGGTTTATCAGGTATAAGTATCAGAGTGACAGTGGCTGAACTCTATGAGGGGGAATCTCTTCTCTGTTTTCAAACATTGCTGAATGAAGCCTAACAAAAACCGGCATTAGATATTTTCCTAACTTTTTATGAACCTCCATTGGAAGACCATCAGGGCCTGCTGCCTTACTTGATTTCCCTGCATTGATGGCATTTTTTATTTCTTCCTCAGTTATTGCACAGTTGATGACATCTTTTTGAAGCCCAGATACTTCATGAGGGAGTATTTGGTCTAACCAATCTAGTACCTCCCTTCTTGTTGATCCTCTGTATACACTTCCCCAAAATATTTTAATAGAGTGGCCTCTGTACTGTCCCACGCTCTTGTAGGACACCCAGCATTACCTTAATTTAGTTCTTTTATAATACTTTTTGCCTGATCACTTTTTATCCTCCATGCAAGTAACTTGCCACACACTTCATAGTTGAAGTGGGCCATTTTACTTGCTTGCCATCTTTCTTGTAGCTGTCTTTCAACTTTCCCCCTTGTGTGGGCAGAGGAGTCGGTTAAATACCTAGGTGTATGGGTCCTCTGGGATCCAGACATAGTTATCCTAAAGAACTATGGAGCTGCTACTACGGTGTTGGAACAGCAGGTGAACAGATGGGTGAAACTCCTGCTTTCTCTTGAAGACCGCATTGCACTGATAAAAATGGTAGTACTTTCTAAGATTTTATGTCTTTTCAGTAACATACCGATCCAACTCACCCCAAAAAAATTTAAACTGTGCACTCCCTGCTTCTCTGGCTGATCTGGGGTGGTCGACAGGCCCGGGTGGGATGGAGAACTCTTACTCTTGACTACAAGCACGGGGGCTTCAGTGTGCCCGATATTTATCTATACAATCTTTGCGCTCACGCACAATACACACACTTGTGGTTCACGTCTCATGATTTTATCCTGCATTTGGCGGTGGAACACTGGGACGCAAATCCCATCCCGTTGCGATCCCTCTTAACACACGAACATAGGACTACGCCCCAAGATGCAATTAACACTACTAACACAACAATTGTAGCCAGGCAAGGCATTGGGCCGTGCGGCTGGTAAGTTGCCACTATACTCCCCGCTGCTGCCTTTTGCTTACCACTCTGACATATCGGTGACGCACGAGGAGGGAGATATGCGCAAAAACGCACTGGTGGGAATTTATTTATTTATTTATTTATAAAGGATTTGTAATGCGCATGGCTGCCTCAGCGACGAGGCGTCCCGATTTTATCCCACATTTGGCGTTAGAACACTGGGACGCACGTCCCATCCCGTTGCGATCCCTCTTAACACATGAACATAGGACTATGCCCCAAGATGCAATTAACACTACTAACATAACAATTGTAGCCTGGCAAGGCATTGGGCCGTGCGGCCGGTAAGTTACCACTATACTCCCCGCTGCTGCCTTTTGCTTACCACTTACCACTCTGACATATTGGTGACGCACGAGGAGGGAGATATGCGCAAAATAGCACTGGCGGGAATTTATTTATTTATTTATTTATAAAGGATTTGTAATGCGCATGGCTGCCTCAGCGACGAGGCATCCCAGCGCAACCAGAAACCAAGGAGGAACAGCGAGACCCACAGCGTCCACACATCAGATGGTAGGAAACAGCCAGGTTTTTATAGACTTACGAAATGTCAAAAGATTAGGGATGACTCGGATGCGCGCTGGGAGGGAGTTCCAGAGTTTGGCCACCAAGAGGCCAAACAAGCAACCCCCCCGCCCTCGCTCTTCTTACTCGCGGGACACAGACCAGCCCATGATTGGCAGATCGCGCCTGGGCATATAGGGCTGCAATAAGCCCGATAGCCCGATAGGGGCTTGGTGCATCAACATTTTGTACGAGATGCAGAGCACCTTGAACTGAATGCGTTCTTCAATGGGCAGCCAGAGCAACTTAGGGAGCGCATGTGCCACCGACTGAGATCTTGGAAGCGCCACCAACATACGTGCGGCCGCGTTCTAAACCCTCTGCAGGCGGTTAATACTAGCTTTATTGGCACCCAGATATAAGGCGTTGCCATAATCAAGCCTAGAAAGAATGGAGGCCTGCACGATGGTTTGGCGCACTCTGGGAGGAAAAAACCAAGCAGGGGCCTCAATCCTCTCAGGAGCCCAAAACAAACCGCGGCAACAGCTCTTGTCTGTTTCTCGAATGTTAGTCCGTTGTCGAGCCAAACACCCAAGTTCTCGGATTTGCTGGCGTTTAATGGAAGACAGTTGGCCTTCATCCAATCCGAGATAATCGACAGATCCTCCTTGAACTTCTCCAAGTTGACGCAGCGATTTTTGGAAAAGGCGATCACCAGCTGGGTGTCGTCTGCATTGACAAGTTCCAAGACCTCTATCCCAATGGCACGTTTTTGACCGCTGACGACACTGACTATATACAAAACAAGACACGACTCTTAATTTTTTCATTTCACAGGCTGAAAAAAGCACTGCAAGTCCATTACCCCATGTTTCCTGCAGAACCGCCAACTACGATGGCATTGCACACACTACTTATAAGCCCTACCCGACACAATCTTGTCACTAAACTCTACCATGCTGCTAGAGAGGATAGGCTCCCCCATGCAGTAGGGGTCTGGACAAGTGGAATCAAACTCTAGACCCACAGCTCACGCAGAAATAATGGGAACATTACTGCCAACTGACAAGCACCCTCACCTCTAATGGGAATCTGCGTATTATACATAATAAATACCGTCATCAGGTTTATTATATACCACACAAACTTTTTAAATATCGGTTCCGGGACCCTGACGCTTGCAAACGTGTGAGGTCTTGGGGGTACATTTCTTGCATCTAGTTTGGGCCTGTAGGCGCGTTTTGAAATACTGTGCCGATGTGATTGCCAAATTGTCTAAGATAATTGGGATCGACTTGCAATGTTCCCTGCAGATATGCTTGCTGGGCCTCGTCCCTTTCCTAAAGGGTGTCACGGGCAGGTTAGTTAGGGTGGCATTGCTTATTGCAAAATGATGAGTGGCGATGGTATGGGATAGCACGCAGAGTACATCAGCAGAGTAGTGGCTCAGGGACTTGGTCTACTGCAGAGAAAATCTAGTGTTGTGTTGTATGCGGAGGAGCTGCCGTCGTCCTCCAAGCCAAATGACATCTGGGAGCCCTTATTGATATATTTGTGCTTTGTTGCACATGTGCTGTGCGATATATGTAACTATACTATCTATGAATGCATCCCAGCCAAGTGATGTTAACGGTTGGTTTTTCTTATTGTTGTACATTTTGATGCTCTTCGTGTACACTGTATAAGATTCTTTGAAAATTAATAAAAAAAATATAAATAATAAAAAAAGATAATAGATGTCTGGATTAATGTGCTTAAATCTCTAGTGGAAAGTTATTGCAAAATCCTTAAATAGTTTGTAAAATTATTGCTATCTGTACTATTCTACGCAATATTGCCATGGGGTGAATATTACCTCTTAATAAAAATAGTAAAATTTACATTGAGGATGAATGTTCCCAAATGTATTCACATGTAGATTCCGACACAGAGTTTGGGTACAGCGTACAGCAGAAGAGCTGAAAACTTTCAAATCAAATGTTATTTTTTCTTAAACATATGTTAAATATGTTTAATTTTTCAATACATCCCAATTTAATTTAATAGAGTAAATAATGTATGTTGCACAACATGAAAATCATAAATGTGATCATTAATAAAAGAAATGTATTAATGATAGCTAATTTTAGTATGAAATTCGTTATCAGTAGATTACTAATATATGGTTATGATTTTTGTTTTAATTGACTTTTTAATTAGATTTTTAATATATAAACCATTTTTTGTCTTTTTTTAAAAATCATTAGTGCACATTAATATAATTATGCTTCTTAAATTTAAATCTCAAGTTATGTTTTACTTTACATTACAGCTACATTATAATTAGCCATTACAATTTAATCACACAACATTTTATCCACGAAGAAATTTGCATTCATTAGGAGAAAGTCAACACATTTTTTTAAATGTAACATTTAAAACAAAATGTCAACCTCTAAATAACACATTTAATATAATAACTCTGTAATCAAATATACAAATAATACATACATAAAACAATACCCACATCTCTAAAACGATCCCTAAATAACTAACAGTAACAACCGTAAACATATAACAAAAGAAGTAAAATATTGTTCTTTGAACACAAAAAAATAGACTTTTATTTGTTGTTTTTATATTTATAAGAGCATGCCCCACTAGTCTTTCTAGGTTACATAACCTTAGAACTATTTAATTTCTTCACCTGGCATGGGTAATGGCAGGCAGGGGCGGCTCCTCCATGTGGGCGGAGGAGCGTCGCCCCACTGCTTTCTCGCAGTGCGAGAAGCAGAAACATAAAATGGAATTATGAATACCATTTTATGTTTCTGCTTCTCGCACTGCGAGAAAGCAGAAGTGTTTGTCTGGGGGTGGGCAGTCCTGCTCCAGGCAGAGGAGGAGTGGCTGACCAAACCAGTCATGCACAATCTCTGTTTTCTCTGCATGCAGCCTGCATGGAGAAAATGGCCTCCCCATAGATGCCTGTGCGGTCAGTGCCCCAGCCAATCACAACACTGCCATTGCAGCCTTGTGATTGGCTGAGGGTAGGGGAGGGAGGCTGCCTGCTTGGCTGCTTTCTTTGTGCAGAGGATGCATGATGACGCAGGACTAGACCGGAGTGGGCCGCAAAGGTAAGTTATATATATATTTTTAATTTATTTAAAATTAACCCCTCCACCACACGACTTACCGGCCCCCCACCTGCGAGCCATGCTGGCCACGACAGATGGCAGGTTTGCTTTGTCTCTGGAACTGTTGCCCTGGGAGAAATATGTACCTCATGTACGGAAACCATTGAGCCATAGTTTGAATTCTGTTGTTGCGAGGTTGCTTTATTGTCCTGTTTATATTTACATTATCTTCAATATTTGCTGATAGTATGAAACACTAAGAAATTCATCAATTCTTAATCATAAACATTTTTAAATAAATGTCATTGGTAATTTAACCTTCATTACATTTTTATTTTCATTTTTTAATCTAAAAGGATTCAATATTTTGTATTGTTGTTAATCTAAATCTGTATGTAATACATATTTCCTTGTTTTCAGTCTATAACTAGTTGAATAATGTGTATATACGCCACTAAACAACCATCAACAAACTCTAAGCATTTTAGCCCCCATTCTTTACGTATGAAGCGGAAAGGAGTTAAGTGCTCTAGGAATGACTAATGGAAATTTAGGACATACTGAAGATTGCCAATATATAATCATTCAGATGACTCCTTGTTCATTTTCCCTCCCTATACAATTAAGGCCGATGATTATGATGCCGGTTGGAGTTGCTTCTGACTGACACCATTTCGGTGAGGGAACCACCCTACCATGGGTCGGTGGCTCCTACCACCCACTTATGATGTGACCGCACATGGTGCGGTTGCAAACTCCCTTTTCTCTATAAGATCCTGTGAGACGGATGGAAACCGCCTGCAGCACAAGCCTCCAATGAGAAATGGGAGTTTGTGAAAATCCCTGTACCGTGTGGCAGGCATCTTATGGTGCCTGCCACACGGTTAAGAGATTTTCAGGGTGTACCATAGTTGCCCCCTGTTAGAAATGGGGGTCTCTAGTTGGCAGGGGTAGGTACCACTGTCCAAATAGGGACCCTTGCTTCTAGTCAGGGGAAACCCTCTGAGATAACCCCTGCTCACCCTCTAGGTAACTTGGCACGAGCAGTCTAGGCTATCCAGAGGCAATGTGTAAAGTATTTGTACTAACACTCACAGTAACACAGTGAAAACACCACAAACTGACTCCACAACAGTTTAGAAATATAAAGGTATTTAATCTAAACTACACAAGACCAAAACGACAAAAATCCAACATACACAGTTCAAGAATATGGTTTCAAAAGATTTCTTAAGGTTGCGATAAAATAATCCACAGTTACGTGAAAAGTTCAGAGTTGCGTCACGTTTAGCTCACAGTACCTTTCGTTGCGACAAAGTTCCAAAAGCAGAAGCTGGTGCGGTGGAAAACAAGCGATGCGTTGCTCCTGAGACCCTGGGGAGGCGTTTGCGACAGCCCCGCTGCAGCAGCGGGCGTGTTGCGACAAATCTGGTCTGTATGGGGAGGAAGGCCACTTGTATGGATTCCAGTGCGTAGGTTCCATAGGAAGTTTGTTCTCGCAAAGGCACGATGTGACGATCTTTTGAGGTGCGGCGATCTCCGGGGCGACGATGCGCTGACCAGCGGTGATCTTCTCTCTCACAGCTCCTCGATGCGTTGGCTTCAGCGATGACTCTCGCAGCGATGTGATGCAATCCGCAAGCAGGCGGTGCTGCGATCTCACCCAGCGACGACAGGCTCTGCGACGACACTCGCAGTGATGTTCGACTTCCCGCACTGATTGGGTGCGTCCCGCAAACGAAGGATGCGACGGCTCTGACAGCGGCAACAGGCGTTGCGACGGTCTCGGCCTTCGTAGCGGCGGGAATCTTCTTGCACTGTCGGGGATGCGCTCCTTAGCAAAGTCTCTCAAGCTTAGTTTCCAGCTTCCCAACACAGGTACAACTTCCAGAGGTACCACGCATGGGCCAAACACTCCAGGAAGGACAGAACTCTCTCAGTAGAGCTCAGGGGAAGCTGGGGGTGAAGTCCTTTTGTTCCTGGGACTTCAGAACAGGGAGCCAGCTCTTCTCAGGCTCTTGGAGATTCCTTCAAGCAAGGGGACACATTACAAAGCAAAGTAATTCCCCTCTCCTTGGCAGCAAAGTAACAGCAGGGCAATCCAGCAGAGCAACAGCTGGACAATCTTCCTTCTTCAGTTTCAGTTTGCTCCTTGGCAGAGGTTCCTTCTTGATTCCAGGATGATCTAATTTTCTGTTGTCAGGGGTCCTGTACTTATACCCCTAAAAGTCTTTGTTCTCTTTGTGCAAGTGGGCCCTGAGCCCGGTCTGAACCAGTTCTGGGTGTTGCTTGAGCACTTTGTTTACCTGGCTTCTCCTTTCCTTTCAGAGTGAGGGGCAGGGTCGTCAGCCACCCAGCAGGAGGTGGAGCCAGCATTGTGGAATGCAGGCACAGCCCTATTCAGGCCCAGGTGCTAACTCCTCCCACCACTCAAGTTGCAAATGCAGTCATTCAGTCTAGGGCTGACTCAGCCAGCCTCCTGGGGAATCCCCAGGCCCTCTCACTCTCAAACCAGACAGTCAATACACAAATAGGCCAAGGCACACAGAAGGGTCATACAAGAGAACAGCAACTTTCTAAAAGTGCTGTTCTCAAACACAGGATTTAAAAACAACCTTTCCTAAAAGATGTGTTATTAAATAGTGAGTTCAGGGATACTAGACTCTTGTGTCCTATCTTGTTCCTATTAAAAGAAATGCTGGTAGCCACTGTAGCCAGCATCCCCCATGTTAATCTATGGAGCAAGATAGCCTTACAATAGTAAAAAACGAAAATGGCTGCCATTCACTACCAGAGCATGTCACCTGCACCAGTACATGCTCTACCTTTCACATATACTGCACCCTGCCCAGGGGGGTACCTTGGGCCTTCCATAGGGGTGACTAATGTGCACAAAAAGGGAAGGGATAGGCTTGGTCAGTGGGGGACACTGACCGGGAGGACATGGCAGTTCACCGACTGCATGCAGGCACTGCGGTGGCAGGCCTGAGATACCATGTTAGGGCTACTCATGTGGGTGGCACAATCAGTGCTGCAGGCCCACTAGTAGCATTTGTCATCACCAGCCCTGGCACACTCAGTGCACTTTACTAGGGACTTCTTGGTAATACAAATATGCCAATCATAGATAACCAATTACAATACAATTTACACAGAGAGCATATGCACTTTAGCACTGATCAGTAGTGGTAAAGTGCGCAGAGTCCTATTGCCAACAGCCACGGGTCAGGAAAAATAAGGGAGGAAGAAGCAAAAAATTTGAGGATGACCCTGCAAGAAGGGGCAGTTCCAACACCCCCTAGCACTACATGCGGAGGTCCAGGAAGAAAGAGGACCCTGATAGGGCCCCCAAAGTCACTTTCCGGCAGCCTTTCCATGTCAGAAAGGCCGACAGGGAAAGGCCATCCTTAAGGGATTATGGGGAGTTTCCGACTAACCAATGGTCTTTTGTGTGGATCGGTCCCTCCCACTGCTGTCTCCGACCGCACACATTCGAATGCATCGGTCGTATTGTATTAGTAGATGCTGTTTGGAGTGCAACAAACAAGCTGTTGGTTGCGTTCCGAACTGCAGCAGGAATTCCAGCCCGGTGCTGGACATTCCAATCGCGGGCGTGGTCGTGACAGAACCCAGCCGTCATGCGCACAGGCCACCCGTAGCTCATGATGGCTGGGTTCCGTCACGAGCATCGAAGGGGTTAATGTTTATAAGATTTGCAGAGAGACACAGTTTGTACTTGTGAAGTTTAGACTAGCATATCATTTTAAATACACACTCATAGGCCAGCATTCTTTTACTATAAATACTGAATACAATATGAATTTCATATGACCTTGGCAAATGAAAAGGCTATTTTTAATATTTTTTCTTTAATTTAAAACACCTATGTGAAGGTAATCCTAAAAACACATTCCACGTGAAATATAAGAAAATATATAACTGATAAATGTATATTAAATACAGAATAAACACAAATATAATTTCAAAAACCGAGAGAGCATTTAAGTTAGAGTAATAGAAAAATATCAGGGATAAAATGTTAGCTCTGTGAATAGGTTAAATTGAAAAAGGCAAACGTATGTCAAAATCCACATTATTTATAGAGATTTCTTCTAAAAATATCTTTATTGCAAAATAAGTTATTGGAGGTGATTCAGTTATCAATTGATAACAACGTGTAGCATATCAATTGACAAGAGCCTATGGAATGTTGAGTAATGAATAACATAATAACATAACTTTCCAAAAACATTTGCAATTTGTATTATTTGGTTGAAAAAACAAATAATATGAACCAATGAGAAAGTATGTACAATAGCACTATAAATTTAAACACACATTTAAAATGACTATTAATTGTTTTACAAGTAAAAGTAACGAAGCACATCAATCCTTAATTTACTACACCCTCCTTAATGTTTGTATACATTAAACTTTTGAATTTCCTAACAAACATGAATAAACATGAAAATAAATATAGATTTCAAGTAAATGTTGTTAGAAAATCCTCTAGCCATATCTAATATTTTACAATGGATTCTACTTATTTATAAACTAATACTGTCTTAAAACACTCAAGAACCAAATTGAGGTCCAAAATAATCCTTTTAAATTACATTACACAACCAAACATATTAATTATACTTAACTATAAGTTATTAGTAAATCAGAGTGCAGTTAAACAATACGATTTAAATGATTGTCCTGAGCTATATTAAAAATAATTATGGTTGACTGGCATATTAAACACTGTTTTTCCAGAAATGGTTTGATTATGAAACAATTTTGTTACAGTTCCTCAAATTGTATATCAGAAATGTTTTTGAGACTAATATATTTTCTTGGATTCATTTTTTTATTTTAAATATAAAGTTATAAATTGCTTTATCACATGGGCAAATATCAATCATTTCTAATAGTAATTAAACTTTAAATAATTATTTTTAAAATATTAAAAATAATATTCTATCAGGGCTTGGCTCCAGTTTCTAAAGATGCTACTTCATCTGACTCAAATTTAGGCGGTCCACCTACAAAACTATTAATGTTAAATATGGTAAAACATTTTGAGCCTATTACGTTATTACAACTGTAAAATTTCTGATTATTATACACACACACACATACGCGCACACACGCTATTTTACTGGAGTTTGTTTAATGTTTGCTGGTGGTGTTTAAGTGCCTACCAGTTTTTCTCCTGATAATTAGAACATAGACAAAATTGAAAGAAAGCTAAAAAAAATGGCAAACAGGGAAACAATGTGAAAGCAATGACGAAGAACAAGCTGCAGGATTTAAATAAAGGGACAGGGAGTGTATGGTGCTGGATGAAAGACACTAGTTGCAATAAATACTAGGCAGGCTTGATATTCTTCAAACCTCACAGGGTATTCATAAAGGAGACTGGAACTGCTCAAGGCCCCCTCTCATCATCCAGTGGTTTATTTGCACCTGGGCCTAGTCAGTGTATTAGGCCAGCCTGTCACGCAATACAACACTGACTATGAGTTGAATACACTCCCACAATACCTGTGCAGCTGCTCATGGCCACGGCATCCACATAGGAGAAACAGACACACCCTGCTGCCCCCACCTGCTCTTCAGCTAAGGCTCAGGTGGGTCATGAACGGACTCAATGCTGGGAAATCCCACCTAGATGTGAACAGGCTGACGCCTGTTCTGCACAGTGGTGGCCCTTAAGTGTGAGACCTAGAAAGGACCCACAAGGAAGTACACTGTGAAGAGAGTGCTGCTCCTGGAAGAAGGTATCAGGTGCATATATTACACTCAGCTTACACAAAATCGATAGACCAGCAGGCGCCCTGTGCTTCAGTTCCCTGCCCTGAGGAGGGCTTTGTGCACACTGCCCCACAGCTGCTACCACACAACGCCCCAACTAGCCCCTGCAGGTGCCACATGGGGCCACTGGAGGAGGAAATTACACTAAAGAGGATTATCCGATTAGTGGAGAAGTGGAACCAACTGACCAATGCCGGCCTCACCCCAAGCTCTGAACTAAGCTCTGGCTGCGGAGGGATGCCCACAACATTCCCAGTGCCACAGAATACAGACCAGAACTTCCTGAACAGAACGCATGGCGGATGATGCCAATGTCACACCAGTAGGGGGCATCCCCCCAGTGCCAAATACCCACACACCAGGTGCAGCACAACCCACTCATGGCACTGCCGCAATTTCGGGAGCTGGCTGAACCCTCCACTGCTGCAGCCCATTGGAAGACAAAGATAGGTAACCTCTGCAACTACTACAGAGCGACCCTAGAAACAGATGGAAGCATAAAAATGTCCCTGTTGCTCCACTACTCAGGAGAAAAAAAATCTATGTATTCTTCAAACACCTCTTGTGTACCGGGGCAAATAATTACTATGATGCATCCGTCAGGGTGTGCGATGCGCACTTTGACCTCCAACCCAATCTGGACTTTGGTTCAAAAGATGACAAGCAAGTCAGTGGAAAGGGGAGTCGATTGACGCATTCTACTCACACTTTCTTTAGCAGATGAGCATGCCCACTGATGATGATCATTCAAAAGAAGTGCAGGTCCAGCTCATACTGGGCCGAAGATCTGCGATTCTATGGGGCCTCATACTACACCAGCCATGGATTACCCTAGAGAATACTCTAATCCTCGTATGTTCACATAACCTGTACACATGCCTGTCCACATCCTGTACAGCAGAAATGGAGAGGCAATCACAGCCAGCCCATCCATTTCACAACCTAAGAAATCCACAACCATCAAGAGGGAAGTGATCGTTGCCATACAAAGCCGACCCAACAAGAACGTACAGGCGTATCTGGTCCCAATAACAGAGCCTTGTGCAGGAACTGAGGAAGGGAAAACCACCCACTGGACAGTTCCCCTCCCAAAGAAAGAACTTCCCCAGCTGTGGAAAACTGAACCACTTTGTGAGGGTTGTTGCAGTGGAGAAATTGGACATGGAACTAGCAGTAAAGCTGTGCCATCAAAAGACGATCCAGAATCTCAGGTTTGAGGACACAGACAGATGCAGCTCCAAAGGCCGCTCCCTGTGGGCACAAACATACTCTGAAGAGGACCTCTCAGAGGATTAGGGTGTGTTGCTAAAATCATACATCACACCAACAAAAAGCATCCGGTGGCCCCAACCAGTGGGCAAAGTGGTGGTGACAGGTTTTACCATAAAGGTGCTGACTGACACGGGAGCATCCATGATCGTTGTGGAAATGGAACAATACCACCATCTAAAGTCAGGACCAGTCGTACCACCTACCAGGACAAAGATCTGCAACTATGCCAGCCACCGTTTACTCCCACTGGCAGGGATGATAGATTCAGCGGTGCAGAATGGTGAGAAGGAAACCCCGGCCAAGTTCCACATTGCCAGAGTAGGGACAAAAGCACTGCTGCGTGGCCACACGGCCGAAGACCTCAGATAAGCCATCTTTGCACATGCTGTCCACGCTAAGCAAGTAGGTGCATAGCTGCCACACACTACCCTATGGCACTAACCCATGGGGGGGCCCTCATGGTATAAATTAAGGCGACTGGAACAGTGTTTAATTTGAACCGGTGGTTTCTGGTGCTCAGCACCGGCACTTAATTGCCCGCACCGGCACTTATGACAGTCTGCTGCATGGGGGCGCTGTCTGACTAATTTAGGTATGAGTACAACAACAGATGTTTATTATTCAGTTTACAATTACTAATACCTCTGTCCCAAGCCAATTTTATAGCTTTGAGGACCTGGAAAGTAGGAATTTTTCACACTTGTAAGAGTGTGATGGTAAGTTCTTGCGTTGGCACTGTCATTGGCAGCACTGGCAGAGGCAGCGGCTGCTGCAAGCTGCAGTGTCCTCCTGACGAGGGCCCTGGCACTAATTTTTGACATATTAAGCACTGCACTGGAACCACTCAAAGCCCTGTCTCTTGATCCAGTACATCGCGTCTGTGTGGGTCATTTGCACAGGCTGGCACCCGCGCCCAGTCAGTGTACTAGACAGGCCCAGCGTGCGATACGCTACCCACAACTTAATAACTAATTAAATGGACTAGTGGATATCTGTATATGAGTTGCTCCATCATTTCGACTACGAATAAAATTACTTTCGATTGAAACACGATTAAAATCAACATGACTCGTATATATTCGGACTCATGCTGTCTGGGTTAGAGGTGGCTCTAATATGTGTTTACATACTGCAGTGACAATTTGCCTCACATAATGACAGTTTACAACGTGCAACGTTGAGCCTGTTTTTACAAAGTATTAAAATACATATTTGTGTGCACCTACAAAATAGTAGTTATGGCCTGGTAGCAAGTATTCACCTACTTCAGTTAGGAACATGGTAGTGCTTGATAACACACAGAAAACAAGGTAATTTACACGAGTCATATATATAAGAAGAGGTTTACATATGTCTTACATAGTTACACATGGTTTATATATAAAGATATAGAAGCTAGCTGCGGAGGGGCAGGTGTGATCGGAAAAGGAGAATCTTGAGCTCTTTTCATAACAGCTCGACTGCAGTGGCAGTCTCAGGTTAATGGCGACTTACTAGCATATTTTGAGGATGGAGCTAGAAAGGCTTGCCTCCCTGTATTTGTTATGCATTTTATGGGTCTCTAGTGTGGGCAACTTGCTTCTCCATATAATGTGGAGCTAGCCCCAGGCTTCAACTCTTATAGAATCAGTGCGAGATAAGGTCTCCAATATTTTATTCATGTGCATTTATAAAGTCAAGTCTCTCTAGGCTCATTTTTCCGGATGCCTGCATATTAATAGCTACTAAGTGGTTACTGGGTAAACAGCGAGGTGATTAATTGCTTCCTAATCTAAATAGATTCTGTGTTTTGCTCAGAGTGAGGGAAAGTGCGATCCAGAATTTGGAATCAGATACAGAAAAGGCAATAAATCCCCATTTCGCGTATCTACAATTTGGTAATATAAACTCTGGTTTATTGGTGGACCCTAGCGTTCGTACTGGATTATGTTTGCACAGTTTAAGGGAAAAGAAGTAGGGACCGACGCCATAATAGCTTTTATGAAGCGTGAACTCTGTCTTAACTTTGATGCACTTAACGATGGCAAGCCAATGCAGTTGTTGTTTGTAAGCAGAGACTTGTTGACATTCCTTAAAGGGTAAAAAGTAGTCCGATACTCTCATTTTGAATATGCTGCTAGTGCATGATAATTGTATTTGGGAAGACAAAATACCATCATTTCCAAACTAGATAATCAGTTTTTATAGTATGAAGGAAGTCATGAACTGATACTGGTTAAAAGGGCAGTCAGTAGAGCGCTTGCGAGCTTCCAGAAATGTACTATTGTTTCCTTTGGCCCATAATCAAGTGCGCAGCTTCATTCAAGACAGTCTTGAGTCAAGTCATGATGGGACTCCAGACTCCAGTGAGCTCAGGATTAACACCCTCAATGTAGAACAGAGCAAGGGTGTGGATGGCGGAGTAAATGCTGGTGACTGGGATATAAGGTCCAATTCTTTTTGAGGAGGCTGCAGTAGCTCATGGATCTCGATTTGCCAATCTGCAGGAGTGCACAAAGCAAGTCCTGACTATTCACCCCATAGATTGACCATGACTTCTAATTGTTAAAGAAACCACAGCAGCCCATACAGAAGGGTAAAAGTTGAAGAAAAGAGAGAGAAAACACTAATGCAGTGCTCATCACACTCTCTCCTGGACCGTGGTAAAATATTAATATTTTGTGACCGGATTTCAGGTACAAAACATAAAAACATAACATAAGTAACCATCATTTGGAATGGATGCCCTAAACACACTCCTTCCAAATACCGATTCTTTATCATTTACCAAATATGAGGGTTTGCCTCCATTAAAACATGTTGTACATGAGGCCCCTGGTATTGAAAATTACTAGGTCGTTTATTCTCTTAGGCCTTATACATAGGGATTTAATGTAATCCTGGATTCCACTTTAAGGCAAAGGAGACTCTTGAAAGCTGTGTTTCTAGAGGTTGAGTCACGGTATGGCTGCATAAATCTGAGGTCTTTGTAACCTTTTACATAGCTTTTAATTGTGTCCTCTACAGATAATATTACAGTATTCTAGCCAATTCATAACAAGGGCTGTTGTCAGCTGCGCTTGATTTTTGGTTTGCTATAGTGGCACGATCTTCCCGTCCATGGATAATGCCACTAACTGCAGCACTGACTTGTGGAGAAAATAAGATGTCCGTACTGGAGATTATGTCCAGATTTTCTTTTAATTTCTCAGATGTGATTGGTGGGGATCCCACTATGTTGGGTCATTCTAAAAGAAGCCTTCCTTTTTAATGCATGCTTATACACGTTTATACAATATTTGTTTAGTGCGAACCAACCCAAAAGGCACCAGCACTTTGTCCAGGGTCAAAGGTGAAGATACAGTTAACAAATGACTGAAGGGGTACCTGATTACATGCAGTAACCTATCGGAAGGCGACTGTCACAAACAAATCTAAGGTTGAAAGTCTTATTGAACTCATGTTTTATGAGTAAAAGGTGGAATTCATACTTTTTAGCCTCCTCCCACCAACTCATTTGTCAATCCTATGGCTTCACACTTTTAGACTGTAACCTCCACAGTCATGGCTGCCTAATATCTAGGAGTATGGTTTGGCGATAACCTTGCTTTCAAGCCTATATAAATCATCTGTTTATTTTGTGCTAGCACCAGCAGCTCCTGTACAACTCGCATATTTCCATTCAAACCTTTCTTATTCATGTTGGCCATTCCTTGAGACTTGAGACTTGACTTTATCAATGTTCTTTACCTTGGTCTGTCAATTGCCCTGAACATATATCTTCTGAAAGGGGTAGACATAAGTATTTATGAGGGCCATATCTCTTCCCACATTTACAGAAATCATAAATAATAGAGAAAAGCCTCCTACTTATGAACCATATATCAAGGAATCTCTTTGAATCCTAGTTTAACTTCTCTCGTTCCATACTAGCCGGCTTCACAGAGTTGGAAAAATTAAACACTCTCACTGTCTGTACAGTGTGAAATAATATACAATAAAATAGCAGAAAGGACTGAAGTATTTTTCAAACTTACCCATGAATGAGAATAATTAAAGTCCCATAGCGGTCGGTACAAGCTATCCTTAGTCAAACTCTAGAGGAGAAAACACATTGATGCATAAACAACATACAACAGGCGAAAAGTAGGGTGACTCTTCGACTTACTTTATGAAAGAATAGTCTGGTAAAATATTCAAAGATCACCATCAGACCATTCCTATCTGATACTGCACGTCTGTATTGGTAACATGTCTGTATTGGTAATGTGATGAGTCAAAGAGTAATTGCCTTGAACAGCAAGCTCCCACCAAGTCAAAAAAGTAGTAAGATCATTTTCAATCTTAAACCTCATATTCCCAGATGAGGAGTCATTAAAAACCCATGCTTGCTTTTGTGTAGGCCCATATAAAATTAAAATCCTTCTGTATCACTTCCTACCCCTTTACTGAAGAAAAAACTTTAAGATTAGCAAATAACTCAGGTCTTCAACCTTCTGTAGGTTCCAATGTTTCGGCTGACAGAGATGTCGTGGTTCATGCTTTTCATTTTTTTCTCCAATTCTCCAACCTTCGCTTAGTCTTGTGAGATGAACATCACTTTCTCAGATCTAGAAAGGAATTCAAAACCTAACTGTTTGATAAACTGGGCATTTCTGTGTCTGTATCAAGTTCTTTTAGTCCCCCACTACATTGAAAATACCATTTGGCATTCTTCCCCTTCCTTCACTCTCTCCCTTTCACAAAGTGCTGTGGTGAAGTTGTTGTTATCAGCATGAGCAAAATACCATAACCAATAAATAGTAACAATAATAATTCCTTTGTACCTCTTATACATCACCACGCGACCTACCCATCGGAGAATCCTACGCCATGGCAACATACCAGGTCTGTCCTTGCCTATTTACTGCCTCCATGAATCCTTTATGAGGTTTAAGATCTTAAATCTCTAATGCCACCTTGAATGCTCATCATGTTCTAGTGGTATCCAGTTCATTTACATAATAATTCAAATGTACTAATCCAACAATCTAATCTACAATCACTCATCACCTCATACCTTAAGAGTACCTTTTCTGGAGATATGATTGCTAATCAGGCTCACCATGTCTGCGCTGGTAGAAAAGGCAAAGATTTCCCTTGGCAGTCCCTTGAGTGCTCACTTCCCTACCCATCTTTTATAAGAAATCTGTGAGCCTGTGTCCAGATCTTTTATTTTCCACTGACAATCTTGTCCCAGCCGCTTTATCCATTTGGCTTAGCTGTTTGAGTTTTCTGTGACCAGAACTCATGGACCAGGGGCGGCTCTAGGCTCATGGTGGCCCTGGGCAGGCAGCGTAGGTAGGGGGCCCCGGAAGAGGGGTCCGGGCGGGGCGGAGCGCGGAGGCCAGTGAAGAGGGGGTGTCAGGGTGTTTGGAAGTGGAACAGAGCCGGAGGCCGCCAAATCCTTGCCAGGGGCCGCCACGCAAATATGTATCCATCCTCAGAGGATTATTATATTAAGGATATATATTGGCCTGGTGGCCCCTGGGGTTTGGTGGCCCTGTGCAGGTGCACAGCTTGCACATGCCTAAGGCCGCCCCTGCATGGACAATGCCTGGCACGACTTTGTGAATGTTCCGGAGGCTGCATACTGGCTATGAAGTGAGATATAAAGTTCTACAATTTAGAGCGAGTCGAAGGCATTTCAAAATGTTCATCTGTAACCTAACCACCATAAACAGGCTTCGTACTGGGAAACGAAAAACAGTAGTTTCATAAAAGTCATATAAGAATAGAAGAAGGACACTCATGTACCCATAAGGGTCTACATGCAGGAAGCAACCTTTACATCCGTATTAACAGATATTGGTCCACATGAAGGAGTTCAGTGATTTGCACTGGCAAGACGCGCCAAGAATAACAAGCAGTGGCAAATGTGAAGTGGGCAAAGGCAGAGGTGCCCTGCTCTGGGGGAATATCTACGATCCCTGTTATTCTGCCAATAAACTAACGAAGAGGATATTACTTCTGATCATTGGAAGCAGACTGAGTAAAGGATGTACAAAAATATCGCTACAGAGATTATAACACAGGCAGTGACAAAAATAATGGGTCCCTTCCTGGTGATATCCTGGAAAAGAAGGTCGACTACCTCTGATGCAAACTCTAGAAATCCAGAAAGAGAGCAGGCGCCAGGGATATCACAATGGTGTTATTCAGTGAGATACTGATGTCTCAGATGAAGTAGAATTCCTATTTCTTAATTCATTTTCTCATTTGTTATTATCTCACTTATCTGACCACTTACAGCCATTCTTTCTCCTCTTCATGGCCTTTAAAATATTATTTTTGTGTTACCTTGTGTGGCCTGGATGCGTTTTTTGAAAGCTTATGATGGTTCTGAGCAAAACGTTCATGGTTGAAACATTGAATACACCCAAAATGTAGCGATATTACAGAATCATGTTTGCTACATTCAAAGGAGACACACGTTGTAGATTAGCTGTTTAATCAAGGTTATTTGCTGAGCTTCTTTGATGTCTCATGCTTGTCCCTCCTCTTGGGGCCATTTCCTTGACTTGCAGAAGCTGCAAGTCTGCAGCCTATTCTGCAGGAACAAAACTGACTGATCTTTGCTCTTGTGGGGATCTGAAGACTATTTGTCACCAATTATAATGCCCTTTTAAAAAAAATGTATTACTGATTTACAAGCATACTAAATAAGGCGTAATAAAAACAGCTGAACAGAAATGATCGCTTGCAAAGCATGGCATTCATTACTTCGAAATGAACAATATAGAGTGCAGCCAATGTTAGCTACATTGTGCAGTAGTTTAATAGAACATAAGCAAGAAATGGCTTAGCAGCCTTGTGGCCAGTCTGCATCGTTATTTGAATGAGACGGCAGACGCCTTGGTGTAGAGCAACACACGTTCGGGATTAAATGGTGACATCCACTTGAAGGTGATTTTGATGGATAGTGTGCCAACGTGAATTTCTGGAGAGATGTATTTCTCCAGGGTTTGTTCATTACTGTATGTTCGGATACTTACCGATGCCCTAGGTGCTTTAGACAGATGACATTGGTCCTAATAAGGCTCTACAATTGAGATTGGGTGGAAATGTCAGAACCCCATTCCCTTCACAAAATCACACGGAGAAAATATATGCATTTATATAATCTTCCAACATAAACTGTGTTCCAAACTGTTGATAAGGGATACGTACAGTGTATTTTGTATCACTCAAATATTTTCACCTTTGCAAGCAGTGAGTCGTCTGCACTTTTCCATTGCACAGTTTGCACCTTGTGTGTATATATCATATATGAAGAGCGAAGTGCTGGGTCTTGATTAATGTTTGTATGATTATATATCAACATAACACTAATCATCTTACAATTCAACTGAATTGGGAATTTTGAGACTTACTTGCATATTTAATTAAAATATGGCATACAAAATTTCTGTTTCCGCTCTACAGAGACTACGGATTTGAAGCATTAGGTATTTACCAGACATGGTCTTGCACTATGTGTGAATGCACGTTTTTCTAGTTACATAATTTCACGCTAGGCGATCCGAGAATTTCACTCAATTATTTATTAGACCAACACATTTATTTCTCACGGTTCACAAGCTGATTTGAATGCACTAACACTGGATCTATCGGTATCAGGACTCTCACAAAGGAGTGCACTTATGGTATTAAGGTTGCACTTTTCGAAACTTCAGAACTCGTAGATATCCATTTGAGCATATCTCTCCATCACATTCGGGTTATAGAAGTTCCACTTGTAAGAAGGTTTTATTTGTACTAATGTTTTATCTAAATCTTCAAAGGTAGTGCCTTGTGCTTAGGGATTACCGTCACATGTTTTGTATATGCAATGTGCATTGCCTATTAACAATCATAGCACATTAAATACATAGGCATGTTATATGTTTCTATTTATACAGCCTTGAAGAAGTCACAGGAACTGACCCCCCAAATGTAATGAAACACGTGTTGTCATCAGCTGTATTGACTACTAAAAGACAAAGACAAGGAAATAAAACAACGAATAACCAGAAGGAATTGTTGATTATCTTACTTGTATGAACATGATCAATTGAATGTTTTGCAACCATAATAGGGAAACCTTTTTGTGAATCTGACGTGAGCTGAGGAGTGAAAGTATATTGTTCCTGAAATGAGTCCTACGAGACAAGATTTTTTTTAATTATATCTGAATTTCAATACATAGGTGTTGTATTGCTGGCATATGGTTTCCAGCTAGGCATTGTTAGAGGCTGGGGCCTTGGGAGGAGACATTTGGATGGATCGCTTGCCAGAGATGGCACGTATTGGTTTGGTACTGCAATAAACATCCCTGTTCACCGTCATACTGCACCTGCTCTGAATTGGGCATTCTGTTGTGGGTGCGGTCCCTGCTGAGGGAATAGATCCGGCATAGAAATAACATGCATTTACAATGCAATAGGTCTTGCATTTGTGAGAGTTACGGCTATTGGCGTGGTAAATGATAATATTTTTTACCTATGTTTTTTGGTTTGTAGTAGATTGGATGTATTTGGTATGGAGTGGAACGTGTTGGATAGGAATTGTTAGTGGATCTGTGTAGTGGAGTTATGTGGCAGGATGTGCCATGGAATTATTTTTTAAACAAACTTTATTCAATTTTCCTTAAGCAAGCGCATGAGTTTCCATGTTTCTTTTGCAGAGTACATTGAAGCATATAGCATTGCATCTATAAAGGTTAAGGTATGCCACATTCGCAACCCGGTCCACACTGTCCAGGTCTTTATCTCCAGCTTCTTCAGTATTACTGTCGGCAAAGTGCATTTATCTAACCCTTTACAACCTTTAATTTTATCCTGGAGAGCAAGTCCACTCTGTTCTAAGGTTGTTCATACTTTAACTCCCTCCTCCCACAATAAGGCCACTAAAAACAAAAACTCCCCCCTTCCCTATTCCCCCCTCCAACCCTTCCACCCCCCTCCCCTCAGACATGTCGCTCTACCCCGTACCTTCCTTGTCGCCCAGTATGCATTCCTACCATCCTATTCAAATCCTCATTTCAGTGATCAGGGTTCCCACTAGGGGGATGCTCTCACGTCCATCATCTCTTCCAACACCCGGCCCATCTACAGACCAGAGGCAATGTTCCAGAGCTGGAAGGTGATGTGCCATGGAATTATGTGGTTAGTAATTATGTGGTATTGTGTATAGTGGAATTTCCATTTGCAGCCCGTGTACCACAGAAACTAAAATTGATGGTTTAGACATGGCAATTTAACAGATATCAAGTGTAGTAACATTAAGGTACCCAAGGCCTGGCAGAGTAATATTTAGGAGATCTGATTTAGAAGTGAGAGGAAAGTACTGGCACTCAATCCTCAAACTAAGGGAAATATTCTCAAGAATGTGCGATAATCATCGCCAAAATCGGTTATCGCAATGTTTCATATCGCTGTCTATCGCGTGCATATAACTCTGTATTAACATCAAATTCCCAAGATGGCGATAACATGTGATATGATCCCGATAACGCGTCAAATGTCCGCGATAAAGTCATCGGGACGGTGAAAAAAATGTAAACCCCAACGTGCAAAAAGTTGCGATGGGCCCAACTGCGATAAAAAATTCAGTGATAATCTTCACCAGGACTGCAAGTCACACATGTCTGGCGGGAAAAATCACTATAAAAGTAGAAATAATAATACAAACAAAAGCAAAACAACAGCAAAGCACAATGGAGGTAGTCAGGACAAGTACAGAGGACATCCAGAACCCCACAAGCCCCCCGGAGGACCAGCCTGGGACCTCGGAGTTAGGGCATGGCAAGGACAAGAAGAACAGAAAGATGCCGTTCAGTCCGCAGGAAAACAGGATCCTGATAACGGAGGTGGTAGAACACCATCAACTACTGTTCGTCACCTCCACTGTGTAATTGGCAACAAAAAATGGACTATGGCAGTCAATCGGGTACAAGGTGAATGCAGTCGGAGTGCTGAAGAGGACAATGAAAGAGGTCAAGAGGCGCTGGAATGATGTGAAGGGCAAAACCAAGCATAAACCCGCCAATAACCGGAAGGCAGCAATGCAGACTGGAGATGGGAGTCCAGTGCCACAAGAGGTGCTGGATGAGAAAAGGAGGAAATTATGTCCACAGTCATCAATGGGGATATGGGCACAATGGCACACATGCACAATTAAGTATAGCACATCTGCGGACAAACCATGCACCATACCCCCAAGTCACACCAAGAGACCAGTGTACCCAAGTATGCAACATCTCAGCACTGTATAAGCACAGAAGTTAAAGGCACACCACATGAAAGGGATAAGGGGCAGCAAAATCAGAGCTGCAGGGGCGACTCTCCCAAAATGCAGCACACACACATAATATGCAGAGCACATCAACATTGACAACAATGTGGTACAAACCACAACACATCCACAACAGAACGGAGTACACAACTCTTGCTGCTGTGTAGAAACTGACCAATCACATTTGGCATTGCAGGGAAATGTGAGTTGACAATGTACAAGTACAAACACACATCCATGATGTTGTCGAAATGTTAAACTGCATCTCCCCTTCACATTGCAGAGGGAAAACCAACACCTCCTGAAGAGCAGGCCGAACCCCTCTTCTCTGATGACAAAGGGGACCACCACACCTTCCACACCGACGCCCTCCAAGAGTTCATTGACAGCTACGTTAACTCACCTCCAGGAGCAGGGCAGCCCAGCTGCATCGAGGACACCCCAACCCCTGCACAGAACACACAGCAGGCAGTACCCACCACTACGGCTGCCTCCCAGGACCCCCACGAACAACACATGGCCTTCCAACACCGTGTGTTAGGGTGACAGGAGAAGCTGGCTGAACAGGTGCAGGTGGGATTCAACCACATGGCAGCCAAACTAGATGCCATACGTGGGTGTCTAAGTCCCATCATGGACCACTCATAGTCCCTAACGGACACCCACAGTCCACTCCATGCTCTCCAGCGATCCATGGCTGACATCGCTGGAGTCCTGACTCAGAGACAAGAACAACTGTCTAGTCAGAGTGGCTCCAGTTTTGTCACCCGGAAGTTGGGACTCATGAGGAGGGTCATGGAGAACATGGAGCGGACGTAGGCGGAAAGACTGCCTGCCAAGGCTGCACACCAGCGAGAGGTAGCTGGGTTCCTAAATGCCCTAAAGACCCTCCTCATGGCATTGCTACCACAAGGACTGGCGATGATGCCTGCTGCTGCTACCGCTCCATTCACATCTCCACCCCCTGAAGTGTCAGTGCCACACAGTGCAGCAGACATTCCACCTCCGGCCCCTTAGGTATCACTGCCACTCAGTGCTGGAGACAGAGCGCCACCACCCACATGTGAGGCACATGAAACAGCAGAGGAAGAAGATGCGGATGAATCTGCCTTCATGGTAAGAAGGACGTAGTAGCATTCATCTCCGCCATATGGCTGGTTTCTGTTTGGTTCTGCCATCTGCATCATCACCTTCCACTGTCCCCGGGGCCGATACACTCTGCAACACTAACCTTGGACCTCAACATGGACTGCCATATTTTGTTTGGTCATCAATGACACAGCATTCAGACTGCGGACTGTACTCTTCCTCTTCCGATGAACTTGTCATTCCCTAAAGGACTCTGGTTGGCCCTTCACGGGCCAACAATGTGAAGTGGGGTTTGCATGGCCCTGTACTTCTCCAGCTACAAAACTCAGCTGAATGTGCATTGAACATTCACATTCACACAGATGTGTCATGTCTATGATCATTCAAGTGTGGAAGTATGGATGAATGTAGGGTCAGTGATTCCCCCTCATGTCCATGTTGCCCATGTTGTGGGACTTGAGTCACAGAGTGACATATTGCCGATTGCCGTCCGGGTGGCACCGACACTACAACAGAGACACACGCATTAGTTACTTCCTTGTCCAGCCCAGGACGGAACCACACCCAGAGCCCCGGGGTCATTGTTCACACCCTTATGCTGGACTGGCATACACCAGGCCAGCCCACTTCGCTTATGCTCACAACGCGAAATGTCCCAGGTCTTCACTGTAGTGATCTGTTGATCACAGGTCTAGTTGAGAGCATGCCACAGCCACTCCCTCACAGCTGGTTTACACCCACACCACACCCATCCAGCACATGCATCACAGGACATGTGAACCTGCCAATAAAAAGGGTCGAGCGCACATCCTGGACGCCATTTCCACTCTCTATTTGGGTGTATCCATGTGGTTATTATGTATGAATGAGGGCCTAGGGCCCTACCACATCACATTCCACACTGCCGGAGGTGACATGATGGCGTCCGCAACACAAGACCCAATCATAAAGGGTCCATGACTTGCCGTGCACAGATTTTGTGGCACCGGATACACTGAGGCCGGCACAGGCACACCGCCATGGGACAGTGACTTTCGGTGCACCGAGGTAGGGGCACCTACAGAGCTGAGCGGGTGTGCAGCCTGCGATGATACCCCGTCCTGGTGGTCTGGACTGGTAAGGATTTGTGTGAGCCCTGCTGGACCGCAGTGTAGGCCAGGGCCAGCGGGCAGTGCAGGCTTATCGCCAGGTGGCGTTGCTTCCCGGGTCACAGAGTTAGAGGCACCTCAAGAACTGAGCAGGTGTGCAGCCTGTGATGATGCCATGTGCACTGATATGATCTCTGCCATTGCAAAATCAAGACCCAGAATCAACTGTGTGACCTGGTGGCCGGCGGTGCAGAGCTGCATGATGTGGAGGCTGCCACGGTCGTGGGCCCCGGGCTTGGATCTTGCACCGGCACGTGGTAGGCCCTCTTGGAGACACGCTGGTGGGAGAAGGTGAGCAGTGAGGCCTGGGTGCGCAGGGGCGGGCAAACGATGATGGAGTGTGCAACTGTATGGACTCTACCATTCATGACTCTGGACTCTGTTTCAGATAAGGGACCTGGTGGACTGCAGTGAATACCAGCATGTAGTTGGAAACACACGGTGGCAACAGGTGAGTAGTGAGGCCTGAGTTCGCAGTGTCGGCACTCAATCTCCCTCTCCCTCTCTTTTTCTGTTTATCTCTCTCTCGCCCTCTCTTGCTCTCTCTCGCTCCCTCTCTCTCTCTCTCTCTCTCTCCCTCTTTCCCTCTCTCTTCCTCTCTTTTCTATCTCTCTCTCTCTTTCGCTCTCTCTCGCTCTGTCCTTTGATGAGCACATGACACACCTACTTATCTACAATTTTGTCTTGCAGGCTGTGACTTACTGATTGTCCTGAGAAGACCCGCCATGACTCTTCAAAATAGTTGCTTTGGGTCTGAATAAAACCATTTGTTTGGAAATTCTAAGATGAATGTATGATTCTCCTTTTTCTTTTTCTGACCACACAAGAATGTTAAGTGTTGTGATTGTGCGACATCAGGTGAATTGTTTTGTTCATGATTTCGTAAAGTTGATGTAACATATCTTTGTACGGGGATGGGGGTGCCCGGGGTAGGGCCCAGGGCTCGGGTGAGTTGGGGTTCTGGGGGTGGTGGCGATGGGTGTTGTGGCCCTCTTGGGTGTCCGAGCTGCATAACTAATGGCTCCATGGCATCTGTTGTTCTTCAGGTGTGGCTCTGGGCTGGGCTCTCTTTTATGGTGCAGGTTGTCATCCGACTTTACACCAGGTAAGGGCAGGTGTTAAATCCCTGCTGCTAACGCACCTTATTGCCTGTTTTGTGGTCTTATCGGCTATCTGGCTGGTTGTTGAGAATGTTGCGCAGTGGTGTTGTCACAGCTTTTTGCACAGGAACGCCTACTCTGCATAATTGCCTGTGGCAACGTTTTTTGCGTCTGCTATCAGAGGCAAACTGGTGATATCAGATGTTAGCACCAACTTGTGAAAGGGGGCGATAAATTTATCGCAACTTTGGCTGCGATAAAGTACCGCTAACTCAGCGGTAAATCCTTGAGAATATGCCCCTAAGTGCATACAGCCATTCAAAACAGATCACCAAACTAAGCAGTTGCTTGTGCGCAGGGGTGGGCAAACGATGTTGGAGTGTGCAACTGTATGGGCTCTGCCATTCATGACTCTGGACTCTGTTTCAGATAACGGACCTGGTGGACTACAGTGTATACCAGCACATGGTTGGAGACACACGGTGGCAGCAGGTGAGCAGTGAGGCCTGAGTTCGCAGTGTCGGCACTCAATCTCCCTCTCCTTCTCTTTTTCTCTTTATCTCTCTCTCTCGCTCCCTCTCTTTCTCTCTCTCTCTTTCTCTCTTTCTCTCTCTCGCTCCCTCTCTTTCTCTCTCTCCCTCTCTTTCTCTCTCTCCCTCTCTCTCTACCCCTCTTTCTCTCTCTCTCTATCTCTCTCTCTCTCTTTCGCTCTCTCTCGCTCTCCTTTGATGAGCGCATGACACACCTTCTTATCTACAGTTTTGTCTTGCAGGCTGTGACTTACTGATTGTCCTGAGAAGACCCGCCATTACTCTTCAAAATAGTTGCTTTGGGTCTGAATAAAACCATTTGTTTGGAAATTCTAACTCGGCGGGAAGTCCTTGAGAATATGCCCCTGAGTGCATACAGCCATGCAAAACAGATCACCGAACTAAGCAGTTGCTTTAACGCCTTAACCGTGGCCGCAAATCCGCCGCGGTGCGTGCGTTATATTGAGTGGGCGGGACTGCAACGGCTGTTGGCCGTTCGCAGCACTGGGGAGGGAGTGCTCGTTGGCCTACGGGAGCACGGGAGGGGTTAAAAGCCCGGCAGCACCTGGATGCCAAAAGAGCCAGATTAAAGCAATAGAAAGACACCTTTCAGTAATTCAAAAACGATACTTATTAGCATTACAATGAATTGAAAGCAAAACAGCTCTGAAGGCTGTCAAAACATTGGAACCACTGAAATTCACTTAAAAGCTGAATACACAACAATTTATATATTACAACAATGTTCTCTAAAGTCAGAAGAAAGTTGCATTCAGGAATATCTGCTGCACAGTGTGAAGTGCACATGATAATTTTTAAATTGTTAACTAAAGGTGGAACTGCCAATCCCGGATTTATTTATTTTTATTTTTATTTTTTTATTTTATTTATGTAAACTTTTCCATACAGCTCAAAAAACATATATCTCATGGATAAATCAGTTGTCCATATGATACATTATCAACGTATGTGAATCCCAACCCTCCCTCCCCTCAGAAAGCCCCCCCAGCTATCCCCCTCCCCCACCCTTTCCCTCCAACCAACAGTACGATTCATAGTAACCTTGTGAGTCGAGCTTAGAGCTAGAAAGAGTAGCTAGAAATAACATCTTTACGTGCAATTTGAGCTTGGACGTCGTATGTCATGCTGTAGTCCTGTGTTAGGCGGTGTTTGAATGAAACAGGCACCCTATGATCCCCAGTCTGCCATGTCTCTCCCACGTACTAAGCCTGCGCAGGCCCATCCGGCTCCCCAGGATCCGCTTCCTCCCCCTCTTGGCGCTCTCTAAGATAACCCATAATGGGCCCCAAATGTCTCTGGGCATTGACTTCAATGGCATTTGTTCCGCATATGCGTGTAAGTTTTCTTGCCATGTCACCATGTCGTGTATCCACCCTTTGAACTTGGGTGCCCTGCCCCTGCCCCATCAACACGCCACTTGGCGTCGTGCTAAGAGTATGCCCATTAGGAGGAATTTCCCGTGTAGGGTGTTAATGTCTGTGATTAAACCCAGTAAAGCCGTTGTAGGGAGAGGCTCAATGGGAAGTCCTAACATGTCAGCTATCCCTGCAAAGACCTCCCCCCAGTATTCCGCCACCTTGGGGCAGTTCCAAGCTAAGTGCATAAAATCCGCCGGGCTCTGCTTGCAGCGAAGGCATCTATCATCTCCCCGTAACCCTATCCTGTATAATCGAGCGGGTGTGTGGTAGAGTCTGTGCAGGAATTTGAAATGCAGCAATCGAAGCCTGCTACTACCCGAAACACGTTCAGTCTGCATACATGCCATTTCCCACTGATCATCAGTAAGCGATTCCGGCAAGTCCTTGTCCCAGGCAGCCCTGGCTCTAGCAGGTGTCGATGGGGGCACCGATCTAACTCTAGCATACAGTACTGACGTGGCGTGCCGTAGCACGTCTCCCTGCAACATTAGGTGAAGGGATTGGAACACTTCCGGTTCCGCAGGGAAGTCAGGACATATGGCCTTCACACTCTGTCTGATTCTAGTATAAAGGAATAGCTCCATAAATGTAGGGAGAGCGTTTCCAAAAAATTGTTCCTTCGACCGAAACGACCCCTCCAGAAAGAGATCTCCATACGTGAAATATTTTAATCTGGTTAGCAGATTTTGGCAGATTGTCTCAGTGGTCACCTGTAGAAGCGGGCAGGAACGCAAGGGTATTTTAGGAGAGTAGAGTCGTGTGGTTCCCTCAGCTTTTGCCAGCCAGTGCATTGCTTTTACCGTGCAATCCACAGTAGTAGGGTCTCTATCCCTTTCCTTATAAGGTGCAAACATGTACCCCGCCGGGGGATTGGTGCCATGTGTCCATCCTCTACTGCTAGATGGGGCATGTAGGGAGGGGGGTGAAACCAGTACACTGCAAAGTGCGCCTGCGCGCTATGGTAGTATTGTTCGAAGTCTGGGACATCAAACCTATATGGGAGTGCTAGGGAATCCAGTTTCAGGCGTGTATGCTTCCCGCCCCATATCAATCGGATAAGTTGTGTCTTCAAGGTGGCAAAAACGTGTGCCCCGGGATGATAAGGGATATTAATAAATAAATACAAGAATTTGGGTACTATCACCATCTTAATAAGCGATATACGGCCCGCCATTGATAGGGGGAGCATAAGCCAGGATGTGATGTTATCTGTCACTTAAGATATGACACGTCCGTAGTTTGTTCTCATGAGCGTTTCCTTATCCCTAGAGACATAGATTCCCAAGTACTTTTAAAAAAAAATAAAAATTTAAATCTGTTTATTAGCATAGTAAGTAGAGCAGTTACATATATATTGGAGCGCAATTGTAATCAGGATGGTACATGCATGTGCTTGCTCAAACTTATACATACATAGAATCACCAATTTTTCGTTATGTCGTCCGGAACCATATTAACTGAACAATCCCACGTCGTTCCCGAACCCTCCCTCCACCCTCAAGAATCCGTCCCAGCACTCTCTCATTATACGTATGATCATAGTATTCACTTCTGGGTCACCCGTGACATTTTGACATGTAACCTTGTCTATACACACAGGTAGGCTGAGGGAAAATAGTCGATGGTCCGGGATTCCCCGTACCCCATCATCACAGTGCACCTTAGTCTGTGGAGGCCTGTGAAAGGACTAGGTCTGAACGCTCATCCCATATGTGGTGAGTCATGTGTATCCTCATCATCCCCGTCATCCCCCGTTTCAAACGCTCCGAAAGTGGTAAACCAATCTAGGGAGATCTGTGTTTTCCGGAGACCTCTGCGTTCCTCTCGCTGTAGTGCCTCCCCTTCTGCTTTGCCCCACCGTATCACCTCTGCTTTCCATAGGTCAGGGTTGGGAGGTGTGGATGACTTCCACCTCATCGTGATTGCGCGCTTCGCTATCAATAGGGCCATGTCTGTGAAACGTGTCGCCACGGTTCTAGTGCGTGTCGGCGGTCCTAGCGCTAACAGTGTATGTTCTGGTGTAGGTGATCGGGACAGGGCACCAGCCCTCTCAAGCGAGTCATGGACAGTGGTCCAATAATATCCCAGTTTAGGGCAGTGCCAGAGCATGTGTAGTAGCGATGCGTCATCAGTGTCACATCGGGGACAGTTGCCATCAGCATCAGGGAACATCATATGTATGCGATGTGGGGTCAGGTAGGCTCTATGTAGCAACATCAATTGAATAAACTTAAACTTGGGGTTTCTAGCTACCTTCCTGGGAAACTGAAGGATACGCTCCCATTCTTTGTCTCCCAGGGGCCTGCCGATATCTCTCTCCCACGCAGTCCGGAGCGGTGACAGTGTGATAGCCGTCCCCTGTTTGATGCTAGAAGTGAGCCATTTGGTCAGATGGCCGCCCGTGCCCATGAGGTAGTGCATTGCTACGAGGGGATTTGTAACAGGCTCTTGTCCCTCTGGTGACCACTTGTAAGTGATATAATGGCGAAGGCCTGCGTGTAAGAGGAATGAGCCCCTGGGAACGCCATGCACGGCCCTAAAGTCTTCGAAGGATAATAGGTGCCCCTCTCAAAACAGTTCACCCACGTGCGACACCCCTGCGTCATGCCAGGGCACCAGTTTGTTCATCGTGAGTGTTCCCGATCCCAGAGGGATATCCAAGAGCGGGATCGTGGGGGAATAAGATGCCTTGGGGGACGTGTATCTTAATGCCTTCCGCCAGTACGTCACTGCCAACCGGAGGAGTGGTGGGGTGTCTCTCGGTAGATTCGGACTGGGTAAAAGTAATGCGTGTACCCTCCCTTTTGCATGTTCGTCCTCTGATACATTGATCTCGTGAAGATTGTGTCCTGCCACCCAGTAGGCCAGCCATTGAAGTTGGCACGCATAGTTATAAGCCCTAAAGTCCGGGAGGCCCATACCACCGGAGTCGGAGGAGAGTTGTAGTTTGGCGAGGCCTATGCGTCTGCGCCCGTGTCCCCATACAAGTTCCGTGAGTAGTGTGTCAAGAGTATTAAATGTCGCTGCTGGGATCAGGAACGGCAGATTGGTGAAGTGGTAAATGAGACGGGGAAGCATCACCATCTTAGAGATTGCCACTCTGCCGGTAATTGAGAGGGGCAGTGTTAGCCAGAACTGAATCTGTGTCTTCAGTGCTCTAATGGCCCTCCCAAGGTTGCCGTCTATCATCATGTCTGCCTCCCTGTAGATGTGTATCCTCAGGTATCGGAAGGTGGTATCCGCCATCTGGAATACGTGGGGGGGGAAGGGTAGAGGAGTAGATAAGCCCGTGGTCACAAAGGCGAAGCCATAGGACTTAGATTCGCTGATGGTGAGGCCAGAGATTGCCCTGAAGTCCTCAAATATTCGGGGTATAGGGCTCAAGTCGCCCCGTAAATCCTGGAGATATAGTATGATGTCATCTGCATAAGCGGACACTATGTTCGCCGTCCCGTGCCTCTGAACACCACAGTGGGGGGCCAGTGTCCTGGGCTTACAGAGCAGTGGTTCGAGGGCGAGGATAAATAGGAGAGGGGAGAGCGGGCAACCCTGTCGGGTGCCCCTCGCTATAGCTATGGGCCCTGAGATGTGGCCGGAGGTACGCACTCTAGCCGTGGGGAGGGTGTAAAGTAATCGGACCCAGGCAATGAATTTGGGTGGTATCCCGAACTTTACCAGTGTGGCAAACATATAGTCCCATCTAAGGGAATCGAACGCCTGCTTCAGATCCAGAGAAATGCAGCCCTCCGAGCTCGTGCCCACATGGTTGCCGAGCATCAGCTGGGCCAAGCGCCTGAGATTCATGGCCGTATTGCGGCCCGGTACAAAACCACATTGGTCCGGATGGATCAGTTGTGGTATGAACTGCACGAGTCTCGATGCCAGCACTTTGCTCAAGATCTTGGAGTCAGTATTAAGGAGGGACAGGGGTCTGTAATCGGCCAGCTGTAGCCCGTCTTTGCCAGGCTTTAAGAGGGATGTGATCAACGCTTGCATGGAGGATTGTGGCAGGGAGGCTGTCCGTAGAGCTTCCAAATAAACAGAGTGTAACCGTGGGGCCAGGAGATCAAGGAAAGTTGCATAGAATTCGGCCTGTAGGCCATCCGTTCCAGGAGCCTTGCTCTTCGGGAGAGCCCGTATTGCTTGCCTAATTTCCGCTACTGAAATGGTGCACTTCAGGTCCTTGCATTGTCTGTCGGTGAGTTGGGGGAGGTCGAGGTCCCTCAGGAATGCCTCGAACGCAGTCTCTGACAGGGGCTGGGAGGGGCTGTACAGCGTGGTATAATAGTCCTTGAACGCCGTATTGATCCCAACTTGGGTGGAAGTCGGGCTGCCTGTCTGGTCCAGTATTTCCAGGATTGGACGGCAAACTGGGGAATCACGTTGGATGCGGGCTAGTAGGGGACCGGCCCTATCTGCTTGTGTATGCTGTCTATTCGTGTATTCTCTGTAGTCTAGGAGCCGCAGGTCTTCCAGTAGCTCTGCATGTCTAATGTGGGCCTCCCGCAGTGGCGTGAAAGATGCATTTGTGCCCGCTGCCTCACTCTCGAGGGGCGCCAGCGAGCCTTCCACTTCTTTCAATTGTCTGATCACCTCCCGCTTCATGCCCACTCGGGTGGTCATCGCTGTCTCCCTGAGACAGACTTTGAAAGCGTCCCATTCTATCTGGCGGGTGCTGGCTGTGTTCACATTTGTGGAGAAGTAGGTTTCTATAGTATCGGAAAGGGACGACCGGAAGACTGAGTCTTCAAGGAGATCCGGAGACAGTCTCCAGGTCGGGATGGGGGTCAGCCGCCTGCCCCACTGCCAAGTGAGCTCAACGGGGTTGTGATCGGATAGAGTTTTCCCCATGTGTTGTGTCTGTACAATGGAGTCTGTGAGGGAGCGGGAGCAGAAAACATGGTTGATCCTGGTGTGGAGCCGGTGAGGTGGGGAGAAAAAGGTATATTCTCTCTCCTGTGAGTGCGCGCTGCGCCATGCGTCTGCCAAATCCCAACCCACAGCCCACCGTGTTAGAGCGTCTGCCTGTTTCCTGCTCTCAGTAGCCTGCAAGGGGGGGTGTGACCTATCCAGTGTAACATCGAGCACAGCATTAAAATCTCCCCCAATAATCCATCGGTGATCAGCCCAACCCGCAAGTACTCCATTCATAGTTGACAAAAACTCTGCTTGACCTGTGTTCGGTGAGTACACACAACCAAATACAATGGCATCCCCGTCCAGCAGTCGCCGCACAAACACATAACGTCCTTCCTGATCAATTCTCTGTTCCAGCATCTGGAAAGGGACAGAGTTTCGGAGCCAAATCGCCACCCCCCTGGAGAATGCGGAATAGGAGGTAGCGAAGAGTTGCCCTCTCCATTTCTTGCGTAGCTTAATGTTTTCAGCATTGTTCAAATGTGTCTCCTGCAGGCAAGCAATCTGTGTCCCCCTGCGGTTGAGTTGAGCCAAAATTCTATGGCGTTTGTGCACCGAGCCCATGCCCCGCACATTCCAGGTGCACAATTGGTATACATTAAGAGGCCCCATAACCATCCGTGTGATGTGGTAGAGTGAAACACCAGGGTGACCAAGTCAGTTCCGTGCTGCTATAAGGTGAGAGTGTCTTGCGAACATGTAACCCCTTAACAATAAGGTCCCCAAGCCAACGGGCTCGGGAGCCAAACCAAGGTGCCCAACGTGAGCACAAGTCAGTTAGGTTTGTGTGCATACTGGGGGTAGTAGGCCTCCAATAACTGTTACTTAACGGCCTGTATGGGCCTGGTAGCCCTCGAAAGAGTGGTCCCTTATGCAACCCATCATACCTGAAGGAGAGGATCAGTTATACGTTACCACCTGGAAGGGATCAATCGTGTTGTCACTCAGAACTCCGCTGCCATCTGGGCCGTGATCTTTGGGAATAGTTGCAGGCTGTCCGCTGATCCAGATACCTCAGTGCGGGTGTCGCTGGTAACGGTGATTCTGTCTCCGGTCGCTCCCGCGTCGTGAGCGCCCAGCGCCTCCTCAGTTAGCCGTATCTGCGGTGTCGAATGATCCGCCGCCTGACCTCTGGAAGGTTGCGTTTTTGTCGGTGCACCCTGTGAAGGGTGGTGTCCGGGGTCGGAAGCGTCGCTCCGTCTATCCGGTGGGCCCCTGCGATTACCGCTGTGTCGATCTGTGAGTGGGTCTTGAGAGTTCGGTGGGGTTAGCGTGATCTCCATCCAGTCTTCCTCCTCCTCCGGCGAATCGAAGAAGTGAGATTTGTTGGCATGCAGTATCTTGAGCCTTGCGGGGAACAGAAGCGCATATTTCATATTTCTGTCTCTCAATTTGCGCTTCACACCCAAGAAGGTGGACCTGGCACGTTGCACTGTGGGCGTGAAATCAGGGTATACCGATATGTTCTTATCCTCGAAGCGTATCGGCGCCTTCTCCCTAGCCGCTCTTAGAACAGTGTCCCGATCTCTATAGTGGAGAAGGCGTGCAATCAAGGGGCGAGGAGGCGCCCCCGGTTGAGGAGGTCGCGACGGCATCCTGTGTGCCCGTTCCACGCTGTATAGGGCAGTAAGATCTTCTGGGCCCACTAGTTTTCGCAGCCAATCCTCCACGAACTGGGTGGGAATCCTCCCCTCACTTCTCTCCGGAATGCCCAGAATTCGGACGTTATTGCGGCGGGAACGCCCTTCCGCATCGTCCACCCTGTCCCAAAGGTGTCTGAGCTGCTTCTCCATGTTCTCCAATTTCGTGGAATGCTCAGTCTGTTGTGGTATGAGGTCGCCCAGCGCTATCTTCTGTTCGGAGACCCGCTCCGCCAATTTGTTATGGTCAGCCCACAGTAGGGATAAGCCAGTTGCCATACTGTCTATACGCGATTCCAGAGCTTCGCGCGTCGCGCGTATTTCGTTCAGGATAAGGTCTAACTTGGCGTCCTGGGAACCCTTCCCAGTCGGCGGGATGATGTCCACGTTGGAAGAGGCAAGCGGGTCCTCGGAGCCCGTGGACTGCATGTCTGTTGGAGCGCCCTGGTCCTGTGTCCTGCCCCTGTGTCTGCCCATTGACCTCGTGAGCAGGGTGACGCCGAAGTAGCTGCAGCCGTCAGCCGCAACCCCTGTAAGTGTCCACTCAGGGAGGCAGGCAGTGGTTGTGGAGGGTCTGAGTAGCGCTAGAGTAAGGCAGTGGTGGTGTTGCGGTGCAGACCCCAGTGGTGGTAGGGCAGTGTTGGTCCGCCCAGCGTAACTCCGCTGTAGAGTGGGCCAGCGTACTGCTGGGGACTCCGCAGGCTGGTGCGTCCGCGGTCCTACAAGGTGGGCGGAGGGAGGACACAGCGTTAGGTGAAGCAAGGCAAGTACCCCTGGGGACCGGGAGCGCAATAGGAGCAAGGTATTCAATGTCGCGGCAGTGTGCCGCAGTGCGTGGCGTACTCCCACACCGCGGGCTGGCTCTGTCAGGTCGGACACTCTGGGCTTATGTCCCACTGTGAGGGATGCGGGCCTTCGATGCGTGCCACCTCGTGGTAGATCCTCGTACGCCGCCCGTTGTCGTGTGGTCTAGGGGTAGATGAGGCGCCACGGCCAAAACCCCGGGATCCCCTCACGGTCCCGGCGCGGAGACAAGATGGCGCTGGTAGGGCAGCCTCGGTGACGGGCCGTATTCCGTCTCGCAGCTTGAGGTTCAGGCAGAGAGAAGCGGAGCCCACAGGGCCGACGGCGGTCACACACTCCCCCGTCCCACTGACCTCACTCGTGTCGTTGGAGGCGTAGGCACCGCCGGTGGTGCGGGCGGGTTGTGAGCTGGTCCGGGGAGGTCCCGCGCCCTGGGCGGGCCCGCGACAGGGCAAGCCGGATGGGGGTTAAAGCAGTTCGGGGGGAGGCAGGGGGGTCACAGGCATAGCAGGGACCTCTCTCCGCAGCCCGGTGTCTCGGCAGGAGTCGCGGCTCACTTCCGGTCCGGGGTCCCGGTCGGGACGCTGCAGCGGCCAGGAGCAGGTCGGGCAGGCCACCCAACTGAGGCCGAGGCTTCACACTGTGCCACAGGCCGCAAAAGGCACCACGGTCCTGTCGCTGGTCCGGGGTGGCGCGGGGGGTGCAGCACCTCACCGCTGCACGCCGCTTGCTCGCGGAGACTCCGTGTACAGGTTTCAGGTGGGCTGTAGGCAGGGATGACAGGATAAATTGCTTGTATTTAGGGCTGAGGACGGAGCTCAGGGACTACACGTCCACCATGTTCGACGCTTGGCCACGCCCCCCGATTCCCAAGTACTTAAATTCAGATTCCTCCCATTGCAGTGGGTAGTCCAGGGGCTGAGGGGAGGTTTGATCGGTCAGCGGGAACACTGCTGACTTTCCCCAATTAATCTGTACTCCGGCGAATGCTCCAAATTTGGTGACCTCCCGCAGTACTGGATTAAGGTTGTCACCCGGGTTGCGGATATACAGGGTAATGTTGTCTGCGTAAAGTCAGACTAGAACTTGTCGGGACAAATAGAGGAGGCCCCTGTGGTTGTGGTGCTGGCGGAGCTTGGCCGCGAGGGGTTCCATGGCAATAGCAAACAAAACTGGGGACAGACGGCAGCCCTGCCTTGTCCCCCTGTGAATACGGAAGGGGTCGGATCGGGACCCGTTGAGCAGGAACCTGCCTACCGGCGCTTTGTAGAGGAGTTTGATCCATCGTGTGAACTGTTCCGGCATTCCCATACATGCCAGGGTCCCAAACATGTAGTTCCACTCCAGGAAATCGAACGCTTTTGTGGCGTCGCCGCGCTCTTGGGGTCTATGTCCTGAAGGATCGCTAGTAGTGTGCAAAGGTTGTGGGACGTAGCCCGGTTAGGGACAAAGCCCGCCTGGTCTGGCAGCACTATCTTTTCGAGGAGAAGGTTCAACCTAATGGCCAGTACCTTGGCTAGTATTTTGGTGTCACTGTTGAGGAGAGACAGGGGCCAAAATGAGACGCATTGATCAGGAGCTTTCCCGGGCTTAAGCAAGGACAGTATGTGCGCTTCTCGCATTGTATCAGGGAGTACGCCCTCTTCCAGCGCTTCATAATATACTGCCTTAAGGATAGGGGCTAGGATGTGGACGTAAGCTTTGTAAAAATCAATGGGAATCCCGTCCAAGCCAGGGCATTTTCCCGATTTCATGCTCATAATCGCCTCCTTAATTTCGTCTACTTCAAGGTCTAACGCTAAAAATTTCTGTTGCACGGGGCCTAACCAGGCAAGGGCCACGTCTTCAAAGTAGTCCCTGAGGTGCAATTCAGTTTGCCTTCGTGAGGTGTAGAGTGTCTTGTAGTAGTCAGTCAGAATGTCCAACTGTTGTGGTAGTGACCTACATGTCACCCCCTGGATGTCCTGTAACTCAGTGACGTAGCTACGAAAGCGTGGGGGCCGTACTGCCCCAGCCAGTGAGCGCCGAGGTCTGTCGCCCTCCCCGTACCATCTAGCCTCTCCTTGCCTCCCACGAAACCTGCATTTCCGTTCAGCCTCATTAGTGTATTCCGACAGTTTCTCCCTTATTTCTGCCTTTAGAGAGTTGGAGTTGACACTGCCCGCAGCTTCTCGTTCTAGAGCCTTCAGTTCGATCTCCAGGGTGTAGGGTGCCAATCCCGGATTTAGAACCAGAGGGTTTAAATAGTGTTGCAGCAATCTGCTGAAACTGTAATATAGGTTAATAAGGTAAATCTCTATGGTCAGAGTTCCTCTCTGTAACATTTTAATATGTCAAAACTGTTACAGACAAGCAACCAAAGGTGGCTCACAAATGTTCTTGATGAGGGTAATGAGGGACAGGAATGCTGAGCACGGTGGCAATGGGAGCTGACTAAATGTGCTGTGGTAAAGGAAGCCACATTTAATAACCTGACCTTTACTGCCGACTATAAGGGAAGTGTCTATCCTAGCAGACGTCATCAGTCTAGCAGCTAAGGTGTTATTTAATTGCAGCAGCGAGCAATAACCCAGATGATATGCAGTTGTTACATGCCGGACATTAAACTGTATTTCTGTATTGTATATAAGTATTCAAGTTCAAATATTTTACAAACTATAAATGTTAAAAAAAACACAAATGGTACAACATAATTATGAGCTCAAGAGTTAACATCGCCACAGCTAGAATCCAACAATTGCCACGTTTTAAATGCATTTCAGCAGCTTGCACAATTATTTTCCCTTCCATGCATGCCTTCAGTTGGGAGACAGTGTGGATTTCCAAAGTCAAGCGACAGAAGGGGATTTCCATGTGGCAAGGGCATCACAATGATGCACACTGGACACCCACCCCTGAGCAGCAGCCCACCACCAGGACACGTTGCGATTGTGTGTTGTGGCCAGGGGTTTCTATGACACGGGTGCAGCTTCAGTCCCTCCCCTGCTCGGTGCCCGGGCAACCGAATGACATAGCACAGCCATAGGGACACTCAAAGTAGAAACATAAATAAACGAGTCCTAACTTTAGGACTTCGAAATGCCTTCTGTGAATACCGAAAGTCTTGAAGTTAGGATTTTTCTCAGTTTAGGAGTAGTATAGTTAGGAGTCCTAAGTTTAGGACTCCTAAATGCCTTCTGTGAATACTGAGAGTCCTAAAGTTAGGATTTTTCTCAGTTTAGGAGTAGTAAAGATAGGACTCCTAACTTTGGGACTCCTAAAAGCCTTCTGTGAATACCGAAAGTCTTAAAGTTAGGATTTTTCCCAGTTTAGGTGTAGTAAAGTTAGGACTCCTAACTTTAAGACTCCTTCTGTGAATACCGAAAGTCTTAAAGTTAGGATTTTTCACAGTTTAGGAGTAGAAAAGTTAGGACTCCTAACTTTAGGACTCCTAAATGGCTTCTGTGAATACCGAAAGGAGTAAGTGCCTTCTGTGAATGCCAAAATGAGTAAGTGCCTTCTTTGAATACCAAAATGGTAGAAAGTTTAGGATTTTGTCTTAAGTTAGTTCTGTGAATGGGGTCCATACAATGTAGGGGGTGGGCTATGTTTTGGCATACCACACCATTCAACAGACTGTGAGGATTACTTGGGGGGGGGGGCAGCAGGAGAGACAGAGCCATCCCCATCACCCATACTGCATGATCTCCACGTTATAATCAACATTGCTAACTGAAGCGATGGGAGAGATGAGCACAGCGTTAGTCAGATGAAACATTGTTTTCCCACAACCACTGATGAATAAAGCTTGGGCAAGGGTGTTACAACACATGAAGGAGGTGCCCTGGAATCCTGGATTCTGTTTTGCACAAATTTAATTAAGTGTATGCTCCCTGCATCAGCACCTTAATGTCCGTGGTATAAATTGTTAGAGTCCAGTTTTTAGCATATGGTGTGGAAGTGCCCGCAGCTACAATGGACTTGGGCAGAGTTTTTGACTTCAACTGTGCAGGGCCAGACTGGCGGCAGTGGGCACTGGGTGTTTCCCCGGTGGGCCGCTAGGGTGGGGGCCGATTTTGGGCCCCTAGGGGCCGTTTTTGTTACAAGGCCATTTTTTCTAGCACAGCTGCAAAATTAGCACCTGCAACAAAATCGGCCGAAACCAACCCTGGCAAACAGTTCGGCCACTTCTGGAAGGGCGGCCGAGATCTTTGCCAGGGCCAGTTTTGGTTCCCAGTCCGGCCCTGCCTCTGTGGAACTAGCAGATTGCGCCTCATCCTACAGCGAAGGGGAACAAACACTTACACAGGTTCATAGATCTTGCGTTTGTACTTCCCAAATTGCAAATTGCCAGGACATGGAAGGCGTTCTCTGTACCTGAAACACGGAGGTGGCTACTACACGCCTACAATGGACGTGTGCGGAGGCTACTACATTATGCACACTCTGCTCCAGGTAAGGGGAACTGGAATACCTACATTATTAATATTGAGAGCATTAATAACACCTGCCCATTTTGAGAGCACACCAGAGTTACCGTAGATTTGACCGAGTGTTGCTTACATGAATGCATGCTTTTTGCATATCTTCATTGCAGGGTGAGCCCCATGTTTATCCACACTCTGTGTGGCAATGTGGTGTTGCTACCATTGCCACTAACTCATCCTTCCCCTTCCTGATGTCCCTATCCAACTCCTAACTGACTATCGCTCCATTAATGTGTCACATATACCCCAAGAGCTACATGTTCTGCTGTCCTAACTATCCCCATAGCTCCATGTCTGTTCCTTCCTTGTTCAGGTTTTGCTCCTGCAATGATGTCACTCTACAGACAGGATGTTTTTCATGATGATCTATTTTCCCTGTATGCGTTTATGAGGTTCCTACTGTTATTATTAATACAAATAAAAACAAATTAAAAAAAGTAGGTCTTCTTCTTTGAACGGGAGGTTGTCTATATGTGGCAGTGTCTGATAATGGTCTAGAATTTGTATAAATGGAATTTCAGAATTTCCTCAAGAAAGAGGGTGGAAAATATTACAAGACTGCTGTTTAACGTTCTTGTGAAAATGGTTTAACTTTGTGTTGGGTGACTGGTATGTGTACATGTTTCAAATGGAAACGTGAGGTGAAAGCATTTTGCGGAGCTATAGGACCACACCACATTCGTAACAGGTGAATCTCCTTTCCTGTTGTTTCAGGGAAGAGTAGCGTGCCCCACTCCTGTACCTTCATGGATGTTAAGAACCGCTTGGGAGAAGGTGGACAACCAAGCCTTGCACAACAAAGTAAAGCGGTATCAAGATCGATATGCTGTTACGCATAATGAGAAGATCAGAAAGGCACAAAAGATGTTTGAAAAGGGGGATTGGGTAAGAACAAGTGTTGGTATGAATGATAAAGAGTGTGATTCAAGGTGGTCAGATTCTACGAGGATCAAGAGGACACATGGTATGTTTGGAAGATGAACGTGGTGCAATATAAGTAAAGTTACTAATTGCCATTGGTCAGCAATTAAAACGTGGTATCAAGTTGCATCCAAGACCTCTGTGGTTGGGTATGCTTATGAAGTAAAAGTAGAAAAGATACCCATAAGTTTCCCATTTCCTGTTTGTTAGACCTGGCATCCTTGGAGTGGTTTTCCCTGACTTTTTGCCTCTAACTCCTGTGTTTTTGATGCTGTACTGGATTTCGTTTTTGCTGGCTTAGATGCTTTGGGTACTTTGCCACTGCTGATGAGTGTCAAAGTACAAGTGCTCCCTGTGTAAATTGATATTGTGATTGGTTCTCCCTGATTGGCATAATTGTTTTACCAGTAGGTCCCTAGTAAAGTGCACTGAGTGTGCCAGGGCTGGTAAATCAAATGCTACTAGTGGGCTTGCTGCACTGATTATGCCACCCACATGAGTAGCCCTAAAATGGGTGAAAGGCCTGCCACCGCAGTGCCTATGTACAGTTTGTTAACTGCCATGTAGACCTGGCAAGTGCACCCACTTGCCAGGCCCTACCCGTCCCTTCCCTTGCGCATAAGACACCCCTATAGTAGGCCCGAGGTACCCCCCTGGGCAGGGTACAGTGTATGTGAATGGTAGGACATGTACTGGTGTGTGTAACATGTCCTGATAGTAAAATACTGCCAATTTCGTTTTTCACGATTGAAAGGCTATCTTGCCCATAGGACAGAATGGGGAATGCTCTGTAACATTTTACAAGCAGATCTTCCCATAGGAGTAAAATTGAAATTTGGAGTCTAGTATCCCTGAAGTCAAAATGTATTAACACATCTTTTAGTAAGAATGGTTTTTAAATTGTGTGTTTGAAAATAGCACTTTTAGAAAGTGACTATTTTCTTGTTCAACCTTTCTGTGGGCCTCTGCCTGTTTCTGGATTGACTGTCTGGCTTTGGAGCGACAGGGGCTGGTGAGCTGCAGTGGCACCAGGAGTCAGGATGAGTCAGCCCTAGGCTGAATAGGCTTGATCTGCATTTGGAGTGGTGGGAGGAGTAGTACCTGTACCTGAATAGGGCTGTGCCTACCTTCCACAATGCTGGCTCCGCCCCCCTGTGGTAAGCCTGAAACCAAGGCCCACACTGACAAAGGATTTTGTTGTGCACTGGCAGAGTGCCCCCAGAACTGGTTTGGACTGGGCTCAGAGCCCCTTGCACAAAGGGATCAAAGATATTTTGGGGTATAAGTATTAGACCTAAAACCCCTGAACTTTAGACTATTGCTGGGATCAAGAGGAACATTTGCTGAGGAAAAGCGCTGAAGAAACTGAGAAGTACTGCTCTTGCTGTGTGTCTTGGGTTGGCCTGCAGTTGCTGTTTCTGCCAAAGAAAGGAAAAGGACTTTGCTGTGTGCTGTGTCCCCTGCTTGAAGAAGGACTTTGCTTTGTGCTGTGCCACCTGCTTAAAGAAAGTCTCCAAGGGCCTGAAGAAGAGCTGGCCTCCTGTTTTTAAGTCCTAGGAATCAAAGGACTTCACCCCCAGTTCCCCAGAACTTCTTTGCTGGGAGTTCTGACCTGCCAGGAGGTGCCAGTAAGTTGGACTCCTGGAGGTTGTTTCTGCTGTTGGGAGCTGGAAGAAACCCAAAAGAAGCAAGAAAATCTGTTTCCGAGGGCATCAACACCACCGCTGTGACGCCGCGACCTGCACCGAGGCCCAGGGAGATGCTCGTGAAATGAACGACGCAGCGCCCGGCCTGTTCCGCAGTTCTGATGACCTACGACCCTGGCCACCGCCGGCAGTGATTGGCCGTGACCGACGCCAGCACGCGCATCGGCGCCGTACTTCGGATTTTATGTTGTCCTGACGTTGTGATAGCCCCAGTTGGCTCTATTTCATTTCTACACGCTTATTTTTGCACCATCCTTTTTAAAGACATTTTACTGAGTATCTGTAAGTTGGATTTTTGTAGTTTTGGTCTTGTTTAGTTTAGATACAGATATGTTATTTTTCTAAACTGATGTGGTGTCCATTTGTGGTGTTTTCACTGTGTTACTGCGAGTGTTGGTACAAATACCTTACACATTGCCTTTGGATAAGCCGGTCTGCTTGTGACAAGCTATCAAGGGGGTGAGCAGGGGTTATCTAAAGTGTGTATCCACCTTACCCTGACTAGAAGCAATTGTCCCTATTTGGGCATAGGTACCTACCTCTGCCAACTAGAGACCCACATTTCTAACACTGGTATAGGTGGGAAAGTTTGTGCAGGTTGAGACAAAGTAATGGGTGGTGGTTTCTAACTCAGAAGGAAACCAAAGAAATTTGATAATTACGTATGTTATTAGTTTTAGATGTAACATTTATCTCTTTGTATAGTCAATTTCCTTTGTTGTGTACTATTTTGTTGAGTTAATGCTATTATGCTATTTTATTACTCTTGCTTATAATTCCATGGTCATTCCTTCCTGTATATTGTATGTTGAAGAGTGGTCTGTGTAATATTGCTGGTATATGGTTTACAGCTGGGCAGTGTTAGTGGGTTGCTAGGTTACTCTCGAGTTCTAGAGTGGAATGAAGCTGAGGACTTGGGAGAAGACAGTTGGGTGGATTGCCTGCCAGGGATGGCACACATTGGTTTTGTACTGCAATCAACATCCATAAATATCCAAAGTGTGGTGTTTCTTTGTAAAAATAGGCTCTATAAATGTGCCCCCACCAGCAGGTTGCAGGAAGAGATCTGTTTGTCTTTTCATTTTTTTGCTAATAGGGTTTGGTTACAGCTATTGCATAGAGAATGAAGGGCAAGATGTACTAAATACACATTGCAAAAAATTAGCTGTAATTAGTGACGAGTATTTTTGCAATGAGTATTGGATTGTACAAACAAACCTATGTACTAAAAGGTTGGTTCTTAAATTCATTATCAGAGCAGGTGGTATTACAATCTACCTCATTAATATTTATGAGGTAGGCCACAAATGATGACTCTTTCTGATTAGTGGGCGCCAGAGTGGTGGTGGCCTGCTAGGGTCAGCAGGTGACCATTTCTCTGATCAACGTTTAAGAATGTAAACATTTTGGCAGCCTCACTCTGGACAAATGTGGCTGTCCTTTGCAGTTAGCGTTGTATCTTGAACTTCTCTATCATATGTAGGCCCTTTCATTGGCTGTTTTTCTTGTCTGTTCTGAATTTTCTGCTTTCAATTTGTCACTTATCTTACTATTGTATTTTTGTCATGCAGTAGAAGCATAGCGCTCTCACTTTAGCTTTTTTGAATTTGGTATGTTGTATTCATCAACACTTGGCGTGATGGGACTATTTTCTGTGGCTGCTACCCACACACAGACATGTTAATGGAGCACCTGTTCCTTTCTCAGCACCCAATGCTAAATTTGTGAACAAATAAGTGCTGGGGTGCAGAGCTCTGTTCGGAAGCCTGTGACCAACACTATTAATGTTGGTGGCCAAACATCGTAGGCTCTGTGCTCTTGAATCCACTTCATGTCTCTTTAATCCACTATCAGACACTCATTGGCCCTTTATCTAAGTCTTGTAGGTTCCTGCTTTCTTACTTCCTAATGTTTTCCCCTTACATTTCTTCTTTCTTCTTAACCGTTTATGTGTTTTCCCTTTCTTTGCTCTCTGTAAATGTTTAATGAGGAAAACTAAGTGTCAGTCCCTAAATATTCCTCAGCTCGTAACAATTAACTGAGTATTCTACATCATGAATTCTATCACCCACGCACTTACCTCACTGTTTTACTGAGTCTGCCAGGAACTAAAAGGGTCCCGTCATCGCTAACTCATAAAACACTACGTCTCCCCGTTTGTTAAATAAAAAGTACAAATAATACATATATACATTACATACCTTCAATAAGTTATGTTGGTGCTCGAATCAATCGACCAGATCTGGTCATGTGAGACTGTGGAGATACTGGAGAAGTGTCTATGACTGGCATTGATGACAGGGACATTAGTACTGTCAATGGGCTCTCTGGATTCTCAGGTGGACAAGTCTCACTCCTGAAATTTGGAGTTGGCAAAGGTTGAGCCAAGTACTTGAAATGCAAAGAATTCTGTGTAATGGACTTTCCAGGATGGTGAGCAATCACCATGTGTTCTTTACTAATCACAACCCGCAGTGGGTCAGCATTAAAAGAAGCATCAGGCTTGCATTTTTGTTTCTGCCTGATAATAACTTGGTCTCCTCTATTGAACAGTCCTCCGATCACTGTAGAGTGCAGTCCATAGTGATGGTACAATGTGAATCACTTTTCATAACTGGACCAGCTAACATCATCAAAGACGTCTTTTACTGGAAGCAAAAACCCTCACTCACCAAGAGATGGCATGCTTCATCCTTGGGCTGTGCTACTCATAGGGCTGGTGCTGCAATGTCTGATGGGCCCCGGGAGGGGGCTCTTTGCAAGAAATTCTTTTTTTTTGCCTGGGAGTCTGGATTACCAAACTCAAACCCACAGTCTCTTTATATTCAAGACTAAAACGAGTGAGGACCCCTCGCAATATAATGTTCTCGGAGATCAAAGGAAAAAAGATATCATGTTTCTTGCCTACTTTGGCCACTACAGGATCAATGGCACTTCATCAGGACCAGAGAAATGTCTAATCTACGTGGGTGGGTTGCCCAATAGGAAAGAGATCAGGGTTCATCTCAATTGACCCACAAAATGGTGTCTTAATATACCAAAGTATCTTTAATAGTAGCCAGCAATTTCCTACACTAGGAGAACAAGTTTCACTACCATATATTACCCAAATACCAAAGCAATCAGGCCCTTGAGAATCCATGGGAAGATGACTAATGTATGAGCCATGTGCTAAAAAGGGAGTCCCTGCAATTTGCCTACCCTTCTCCATGGTGCCAAACACCAAATACATATTCAATCCTCCTACATAGTGAAATTCCTTGCCTCTGCTGCATAAGTGAAGAACTCAGTAGTGAAGGAAAAGAACTTCATAGTTGGGGCAGAGTTTTCTAGCTACTGAACAGGATCTAAATGTATAAAGGAATAGGAAGTGCACCATTCCAGAGACATCCAAACACCTTCACACAACCCTCCATCCAGCAGCTCCTTTTGCTACAGAACTGCCCCAAATGGCTAAGGATCGACATGTAAGGGCCTCAAGTTGTCCCTTGGAGAAATTAAACATCATTGGATAGGGAGCCTTTCCGAAGTATCCTCAGCTTTACAGGGGATATGAAACACCGCTGAGTAATACAGTGTGGACTGAAACTACCAGGCCATTGGCATATGCTGCGGTTTAATTAAATTTCAAGGTTGATTGCAAAGAATGTGCTGGTGGCATCCTCCCAGTTACATACATGAATCCCCAGGCTCTCTCCACTGCATAGGATGGTCCTCGGAACAGCTAGGTAGCCCTCCCGCCTCTGCTGGAGTTCCATAAACTGCAGTAAAGTGGTTATTATTATAATTTATATATTTTTTAACTTTACCTGTAAATTGATAGTTTCATAAGTACCATGTCTCATGTTTAATATGTTCATTTTCATGTTGTCAATATTATATGTTATCCGTTAAAATGTACAGGTGAATGATTGTAAATAATGTAAATATTTGTAGCTTACACAATTTGTTGGGTGTTTTATTAAAGAAATTTAATTTATAGCACACTATGTTGGTATAAAAAACATTTTTCAAAATCTATGCTTTTCTGAAACATGTAGCTCAACCTTGTCATATGGCTTTTTATGTTAAAATGACAGACTTACCAATGTTAAATGGACATAATACCTATAATTTAGATACATTCTGTAGGAAATGATGATCTTTTGAGCGGTATGCCCCAAGTTTTTGTCCTGACAGTTTTGTTGGCTGTAGAACTCTGCATGTTACCCTTACTTACCATGGATAAATTGCTTGTGCTCACTCTTTCAACATGATAAAATGGCATACCTTTGATTGGCATATTTAACTTCCTATCCGTCTCTAGTATATGGTAACAAGAGTAACTAAGGTCTGTAAATTAATTCAATAATGGACTTTAACACCTATTTTGCCTAGCCTCAATTTTTGCAAGAATCAAAGTAAATCCAAGCAGCATGAAGATCTTCGGGATAGCAAATCTGAGGAAAATATGCAAAAAGAAAGGGCTTAAGCTGTTGAGAGTCCAAGAAGGTGGGAAGCATGGGTATAAATACACCTGTGTTAGTCCACCATACAGGAGCATGGAGGGGAGAACTGAAAATTGCTTTGACAAGACTCCAGTGACAAAGGACTGTATCTGACAGAGAGCAGAATCACCTGCATTATCCAGGGCAGGAAGCAGTATGTCCTCTTGCAGCTTGACCCAATTAGAGTTGGAGTACAGGTGGACTTAGAGGAAGTTGAAGCAGAAACTTGCTACCCCAGACATGACAAAAAGAAGGCTTCAGCACAGAAGGCCATGAGGGAGAAGTAGGCGACAGCAGCAGCAAAACTCCTGGCTCTGGAGGAGAAAAAGGCTCTAGATGAAATGAAGATTCTTCTGGTCCATTAGAGAAGCCAGCAGGAGTTGAACTTGAGGTCCAAGGGGCTACTGAGTCCAGTGAAGATGGTGGAAGAAACAATGAATTGCCTAGGAGAGGGAAGGAGCCCACATCCCCAATGACCTGGTGCCTATGTGTTTCGGGATGACATTGATAAGTGATTTTCAGGTTATGTGGTAGCCTTATGTATGCAAACAGTTCCAGAGGAGGATTGGGATGCTAAACAGTCAAAGCAAATGCTAATTGCTGGCAGGGAAACACTATTCACCCTAGGGCTAGCTGACCAGATGAGATAGGCCGCATGAAAGAAGCCATTATCGCCAAGTTTGGTCTGACCCCTGAAAAGTATCGCCAGAGGTTCAGGGATAGCCAGAAGCAGTAAAACCTGACATTAGTGGATTTTGTGGATTCTACCACTAAGGGACTGGATGGTTGAGTGAAGGGCAGCAAAATAAATTATTATGGTTGGCTTTATAATTTAATAATGAAGGAAGACATCCTGTGTAATTGTTTTACAGAGCTGCACCTGACTGATTACAAGCACACTGTGCCAAGAGAATTTGGGAAGGATGCTGGCTCTGGATCAGCACCGGTGTTCAAGAAAATATCTGGGGTAAACCACAAAATGGGTAGGCAGAGTCCTCATCAGAACCCAACACAGATAACCACAATGACTTCCATAATGGCCACCAACATAATTTACCATTGAGGGGGTCGCATTTCCCTTCTGACTATATCGAGGGAGGGTTTAGTGAGACAAAGGTTATGGGGCCTTACCAGCCCTGTGCTATGACTTGTCTCCAGTCAGGGAACAAGAATGAAATTGCGATCTGTCACAAAAAGAAGCTGACCCGTTCCCTCCTGGAAGGCCCACTCCAGCTATTTCCATTGTAGTGCTAATGTAGGAGATTGTCCCAATTACTTTTGGGAACAGTGCAGAGCTTAGTCTAGGGTCACTAGGTGACAGGCAGATGGTACCCAATACTCACTTGCCTGATAATATTAATAAGTATAGGATGTGGCTTACTGCCCATGGACAGAAGGCGGAAGCTCTGAGAGACACAGGAGCAAGTATGACTGTTACGTGTCATCTGGTGTCTTCAGAGCAGATAACCTTTAACATAGTTCACCAAGTTGTGACAGCTGACAACCAGGTGAGCAACAAAACTGTGGCTTTGGTTTCCCGGAGTGGGGCAGGTTGTCTGGTTTTCTAAGAGTATCTGTGAGTGCAGAAACTCCTGTAGGTTGTGCGCTAGTAGGTTGTGCACTAGTGATGGACCTTCTTGAGCTCAGGTCACAATTTGAGATGTCAGGATTGTCTGAGTGTGTGCTTATATTCCACAGCCCATTGTAGCTCACTAGGGGAGTCAGAAGGATATGGAGTCTGAAACAGTGGCCTAGGTACCTGCTTACATGTTTCTTTGGTCCAGTACGAGGCTGACCCTTCAAGGAAAGATATTTCTGCCCTGGAGACCTACCTGAACTATCCCGGTGACAACGGACATAAGGACCATCTCAGGCAGAGCTCTGCAAGGCATCAATGGAGTGCCCCACTCTTGAAGGCTTATGGCAGTAACATTATATATATATTTATACTTTGTAATTATTAGAATTTTTTAAATTTACATTATTTTGTTGTATTTTCATTTTTAAAATGTTGATTTTTTAAAACTTTTTAAATTTGTTTCTTCAAAAATTCCTTATTTAATTATTTATATTAATTTTGTATTTTTTATTTTGATATAAAAAAGTGTTTTCCATTTTCCTAACATGTGACATCAACCCCATGACTGAAATAGGTGCACTGCACAGGAGCATTCATTGTTTAAGGATTATTTCATTGTCACCTGCACCTCCCTGAGTGCCACATTGCAACCTGATGCACATAAAGCAAAATGTTACTTTGGTATGTTGTTGTTGTTGCTCTTTTTGATCCTTCCTGAGTGTACTGCACACAACTAAAGTTTATGTTGGTGTGGTTTTACAAATGGATAGTTAGACTGTATTATTGCTAAGTCACCAAACTAAATGGTATTGTTTGTGTATACTAGTACTTGAACTGTAATTGCTTGTTTGCTTTTAGATGCACAAGAGAAGAGACATCACCCACAGTACTGCCAAACAGAAGACCTGTGCACAACGTGACTAACTAGGCAACGGGGTCATCTCTTCAGCTTGTTGTGAAGCTAAGTGCCACTGTCAACTGACAGCTTCAAGATGGCTCCAAATAAAGGTGCTGCCAAGAAAGTGACTAGTGAGGAGGATAAGAAGCAGATTTTCACCACTGCATTCCGACTGCAACCTTTTGCAGGAATTTGATTAGTCCCTTTCACAAAGTAGTAAACAATCATTTCAGGAAACACAGCAAAGTGGACAGCAGCCGCAGCCAGCAACAGTTCATTTGTCTGATGTTGGAGCAGAACAGGACGTTGAGCTTCCTTCTGAGCAAGAAGTTGAACCTCCTCTTTTAGAATCATTGGCTCCCAGATCTCCAGCAAGGAAAAAGAAGGTTACTTCTGCACTTTCTTCTCCAAGCACCAATTCTGATGATGATGATAGGGACATGGAGTGGACCCAGACAGAGACTGGGAGACAACAGGAGAGGCAAGAGAAAAGAAAAGTTCCAACAAGACTTAGACTAATGGAAGGGGATGAAGAGGAGGATGATGAGTACGATGTAGTCATGGTGGAAGGTGACACAGAGGAATCTGACATTGCTATTTAACCAGCTGCGAGGGATGTGGTACAGGTAGCACTGCCACCACATCCCATATTTGCAAAGCCCCAGCTGAGACCTGCACCAACCCCTGCCTCAGCAGAAGCAGAGAGTCAATCAATGACATGCCCTCCTACCCCCAGTTCTTCTTCAGGCATTGGCAGTAGCCCAGTTAAAAAGTGCTCCTCCCCAGTTTGGGACTTTTTTTTACAGTTTTTTTTTTTTAAGTTTAAAGTTTATTGAAGAAAAAGATTATAACATACAGAGAAAGAAATATTAAAAAGGCAAAAGTCAATGAAAAACTGCTATGAGGCTCCAGGGGGGTGGGCATTCTGGTTCGGAACTCCCTCCCTCTTGCTGTTGACGACGTCATCCTTGATGACAGGGGACGGTACGCTGCCATTGTGGGGCGCTGGGAGGGAAGGGTTGTCACCTTGCTATCTGTCTATGTGCCCCCGGGTCTCCAGACTGCCACTTATGCTGATTTGGGACGAGTGATTTTGGGATTCCCCGCGAGTCTGCTTCTAGTGGGAGGGGATTTTAACTCTGTAGTGTCGGGGCTGTGTGATCGCTACCCTCCCCGAGATATTGCGAAGTCACAGTCCTGGTTGGGGGATTTCCTGGAGGCTTTGGGGCTCACCGACTGCTGGCGCCTGCTTCATCCTGGGCAGTTGCAATATACTTTTCATTCTGGTGCCCATGGCAGTCTTTCGAGATTAGATTATGTGCTGATGCCCTCCTCCCAGGCCTCCTCCATACGGGAGGTGAAACATCTTGCTAGGGGTATCTCGGATCATTCCCCGCTGTGGTTGGTGGTGGACGCTCATTTGGGGTCGGAGGGTAGGGTGGCCCCGATCCACTCCTGGTATCTCCGCGACCCCAAGGTTAGGGCGGAACTAATTAAAGCGATTGACCACTACTTTGCCAAAAATGTGGGTTCTGTGTCCTCCTCTGTCACGTTGTGGGAAGCGTACAAAACTGTTATACGGGGCCAGGCTCTCTCCATGATTGGCAGTGTCAAGAGAAGTAGGCGGGAGGAGGTTGTTCGTGTTGAAAATGACATCACCGTTCTTGAAGGGGAGTTGGAAACCGAGGTCACCCCAGAGAGGCTGCACCTTTTGGGTCTGAAGCAACTTGAGTATAGAGCGCTGGTGACTGATGCTGCAAGGGAGATGAGCAGGGAGCAACAGGGACGTCTATATGATGTGGGGGATAAGGCGGGGAAATTGCTTGCTTGGCTGGATAAGAGGGAACGTGCGAGTCGGGTTGTCCCTGTGATTGTTGATGTGAATGACGTGAGTATCACCGACCCTGCTGATATTGTTGAATGTTTCGCTGACCACTTTCGGGGAGTGTACTCCCCCGTTTTTGATAGACCGGAGCAGGACTCCCACTTGCTCCTGCGTGATATTTCGCTGCCACGTTTGTCTGACCCTGACAGGGATCTTCTAGAGGCTCCGCCTACAGTTGATGAGGTTGCTACGGCTATTCGCTCGGTTCGCTCGGTTCTCTCGGGAAAGGCTTCGGGTCCTAATGGGCTCCCGGTGGAGCTCTATAAGCTCCGTCCGGATGTGATAGCACCATATCTGCGGTCGATGTTCTTGGAATCATTAGGGGCAGGCTCCCTCCCTCCCGACCAAAGGCTTGCTTCCATAGTGGTGATCCACAAGGATGGCAAGCCGCGTGACCGCTGCGCCTCCTTTAGGCCCATATCCTTGATTAATGCCGAACCGAAGATTCTGGCCAAAGTACTTGCCACTCGCTTAGTTGCGGTTATAGGCGATCTGGTTCACCCGGATCAGTCCGGATTCATACCCCATCGTAACACAGCACTTAATCTTCGGCGCTTGCATGGAGTCCTCGCGCGAGCGGCGACTCTGCATGAACCTGCCATCTTGGCGTCTTTGGACGACACCATGGCGTTCGATACGTTGGAATGGCCTTATTTATGGGCGGTTCTTTCTAAATTTGGCTTCGGCCCCTCTTTTATTGCCTGGGTGCAATTGCTTTATACCGACCCCTTAGCTCAGGTGGTGGTCAACGGTCGTGTCTCGGCCTCTTTTGCTCTTGGTCAGGGAACGCGCCAGGGCTGTCCTTTGTCCCCTCTCTTGTTCGCCCTTGCTTTGGAGCTGTTGGCGGCGTGGCTGAGATGGGAACCGTCCTTGAAAGGCATTAGATGGACTCCGGAGTTTGAGGACCGAATATCCCCATGTGCAGACGATATACTCCTATATCTTACGTCGCCTCAGAAATCGTTGATCGTCCTCTTTGACGTTTTAACTTCTTTCCGTAAAAACTCCGGCTTGGTCATCAACTGGTCGAAGTCTTGCATCTATGTTTTATGCGGCGAGGCCCCTCTCCTGCCTCGTGGATGTCCTATTTCGGTGGTGCGGGAGGGATTCAGGTACTTGGGGATTTTTATCACCTTGGACCCTGTGCTTCGTTATGAACGCAATTTGTTGCCCCCTCTCTAGCGCCTCCGTGCTGACGTGACAGCGTGGGGTAGGCTCCCTCTCTCTCCTCTGGGACGGGCGGCGTTATTTAAGATGATGTCGCTCCCTCGGTTCCTTTATGCGTTGCAAAATACTCTTGATGTTGTGCCCGCCCGTTACTTCCGGGAGATTGAAAGTCTACAGAGACAATTGGTGTGGGGGGGCCGTTCTCGTATTGCTCTTGCGAAGCTGACGCTCCCGTGGTACGATGGGGGTATTGGGCTCCCGGACATCCACCGCTATTATTGGGCCTCTCAGCTGGGGGCCATCAACCATTGCACTTACGGTCCTCTGCCAAGCCCGGCGTTTGAGATGGATAGATGGTTGCTGCCTGGTGGAGACTACAGCAGGGCTCTGTATGTGAAATCTGTTGGCGGATCTCTCACGGGCCCCACTAGGACAGCGGTGCAGGTGTGGCATCGCGCTACAGCGGCCCTGGGCTGGGCTGCTAAGCCGACCCGTGCTACCCCGCTTTATGCCTCGGAAAAACTTGGCTCCCTCTGGAAGTCGAAGGGTTTCGACAAGTGGGACGTGATCGGTATCAGCAGGGTGAATGATCTGTGGATCAGGGGTAGAGTCAAGACGTTTGAGGAGCTGAAAGCTGAGTATGATTTGCATGATAGAGAATCCTTTCGATACGTACAAATCCGACACGCGGTTTTGTCTGTGTTTCCCCTGGGCTCGGATATTCCGGAGGCGTCGCCGCTTGAGGATCGGGTGCTAGACGGGCATGTCCCTGACAGCACGATCTCACTCATATACAAGAAGTTGATCAATGCCAGAACCGACTTACTGAGTAACCTTCGAGAGGTGTGGACTAGTGACGGTCTGGAACTCGACAATGAGGATTGGCAGGCGGCGATTTCCTCCCCGAAGGAAGTGGCTATCCCGGCGCACCTTCGGTTTGTCCAGCTCAAAATTCTTCATAGGGTCTATGTAACTGGTCCTCGTCTGGTGCGCATGGGGTTCTCTGTGGATGGACTGTGCAGGCGTGGTTGTGGTCTGGTGGGTACGTTCTTCCATATTCTTTGGGAATGCCCTGCGGTTATGAGCTATTGGACTCGTGTGCATGAGGTGATGAGTGAGGTCACGGGTGTGCGATCCATGCCAGAGGCGAGGCAGTGTCTGTTGAATGTCTGGGAGCCGAATGATTATGGCCTGGCGCAGCTTCGATGGGTGACCTTGGGTAATATGATTGCCAAGGTCAGTTGTGGGGTGCCCAGAGGCCACCAACAGTTCTGGTGTGGCAACAAAGCATGGACTGGTGCATGTTTAGGGAAAAGACGGTGTATGTTTCCCGTGGCACGCCCCGCAAATTGGGGAAAATTTGGAATCAGTGGAACGACTACCGTGGTGGCATCTGTACTCCCCCCCCCCTCGGGACTAGATACTGACCTGTCCTCCCCCCAACCTGATGTTTCCTCCACGGGAATTTAGCTACCTTGCTTACTCCTGGTCTCCTCTCCCTTCCCCAGTCTCATCACCTACTTCTGGCATTTGATTTGAATATGTATCCCCCCCCCAGCACCGACATGACGTATTTGTACTGTATTTAAGCATGGGCGGATCTAGCGGATCTCGCGTACGCGAATTTGCGGATTTACGGATTCGCAATCCGCAAAATCCGCGAACTCTCGCGGATTAGCGGATTTTTCCGTTTTTTTTGTTGGCGAGCGTTCGCGAGGATTTGTGGACCATTTCGCAATTGCGAACTTACTTTTCGGCTCGCAACGGCAGCAACTATGTTGTTTCTACGTCTCGTTTATCATCACAGGTTCACAGCACCCTCTGTTTCACCACTGCCACCCTCTGGTACACCCATGCCACCCTCTGGTACATCCTGACTGCCACCCATTAGGTTTGTTTATCACTGTAGATTATGGGGGTGAAAAAAAGCAAGCACACCGCCCTGCTTCAACTGCCATGAATTAATTTGGGGTTGATTAATGTGTCACTTATTTTTAAACTTCCAGTCTGGCTGGCACCTGCTTCCTTCCTTATCTGTAATTTGCTTTCTGTTGCAGTGAAAGCAAGCACACCTGCCCTTCTTCAACTGCCATGAATTAATTAGGGGGGATTAATGTGTCAGTAATTTTCAAACTTCCAGTCTGGCTGGCACCTGCTTCCTTCCTTATCTGTAATTTGCTTTCTGTTGCAGTGCAATTTTTTTTCACAGGACCTTTATGGTCTACTTGTAGCTATTCTATGAGCCTGCTGTTTGGGTCATAGCAGGGTCATGGAATAGTTGCAAATAGGCAACTGAACTCTGGAGGGGCCCCTCAGGAAGCACTAGAGTGAATGGTTACTAATGTTAAGTTTGAACTTTTGCACCTGCTGATTGCTTTCAGTTTAGCAAAAATCGTTTTTCTGCAATTTCGCGTCATTTGCGGGGCGCGAATCCGTGCGAGATCGATTTCGGAAGCCGCGAATGCGAGCGAATACACTTTTTTTTTGCGGCGTGTATGTTCGCGTGATTTTTTTCGTGTTCGCAAGGCGCTTGTAGCTATACGTTTGCAAAGTTACCCTAGCGGTCGTACACGGGCGCAGCCATCTTGTTTGCGTGACGTAATTCCGTTTCCGGCCGCTATGTGTAATCTCGCAAAGTGTGCTGCTCGCTAGTACAATTTTGCACGTGCTCGCGAGGAAAATCTCGCGCGAACTTACCCACGCGGTTGTGAATGGGCGCGGCCATCTTGTTTCTCATTCATTGCTATGGTTCTGGGTATGCTTTCTGTATCCTCTCTGAATCTCTGCCATCCTTTGCTTTTTTTGAAGTTTATTTGATCTATTTCACTTATTATCTATCCCTCTATTTTTCTAGCTCTATATTTTTGTGTTTTCTGCTACTTTTTGTTAATTTTAAACTACTTTTTTAAACTCTTTTATTTTCTTCTTCCCTATTCTATTTCTTCTTTATTATTTAACTCATTTCTGCCCAGACCATGGTAAAGGGAGCCGGGAAGCACCCTTAGAAGGGGAAGGGTCCCGCACCCCGTGCCCGGCTCCCGTGCGGGCGTTTGAGGGGGGAGCAAGTGATGCCACGGGAGAACTTTAGCGCGGAGGAGGTGGCCACACTCATCTTCCACGTCCAGCGCCGCCTCCCCAAGACGATCCTGGGAGGCGGCAAGATCGCAACGGCTATGGCATCCGGGAGCGCCGGAAGCGGTGGGAGAAGGTGTGCCGGGCCATGTTTAAGCTCTCTGGGGTCCGGCGCACCTATAACCAGGCCACCCACCGCTGGACGGATGTCATGGACCGGGAACGGGACTTGCTGGACGCGCTCGGCGTAGAGGTCCCCGGGCTTGGTGAGTAGTAGTAGCCATTTCTAGCTATTTCATCACTAATCTGTTTTATCCGGCTCTGTTATTTGCAAATGTTTGTTCTTTACCAAGAGCAATAATGCTGCCGATTACATTAGGTAAATTATATTTCAAAATCTTCTATGCATTTCAGGTGCACTGCTCTCCTTCTCAGTAGCCTTGCTTGCTACTATGCCTATTTGTTTTGTATTTTGTGTTCATTTCATTGGCCTGAGAAATTATGTATGAGTGTAGTGTAAAGAACTGCGTAATGCTAGACACTAAGGGTCATATTTTCAATTACCGGCGCATCCCTGCAAAGTAGCAGGGCTGCGGCAGTAATTGTGCGCCATGCCACCACCACCCATTGGCCCAAAACGTCACAGAAGCCTTACGCATCTGTGGCGTAAAGGCGGCGCATTGCTGGAGTTGCGTGCCAACGATGGCGCAGCTCCAGCAATGCTCTGGGGTGCCCTATCTCCCCAATGCTGCATCAAGCCGTACGTCGGCTTCAAGCAGGCGCAGGGTTTGAGTCACGCATCATTGTCCTAAAAGTGACTGATTGACATCTTGTACATTTCCCTCACCCACTTCTAGGATTCGTTCCTGCGCAGGAACGCCCTCCCTTGCGCCGGAACGCCCCCTGATGGTGCAGGGCTTTACAACGTGATGCATCTCCCATATGCGTTTTTTTTAATATATACGTCGCACCATGGCGACTCTTTTGTTCTGCCGCTGCGTCACAAAAGTCACGCAACAATGGAGGAAAATGAGCCGCAAGGGACTTCTAAATCAGCCCCAACAGACTGAAGTCCAGTCCTTCCTTTAGACACATGGCTATAAGAAGAAATAGTGGTGGTGGTCGGTGGATTGATAGTTTGAGTATTCACTGATCTGCAAGCAGGATGGACTTTGTCTGTCACTTTGCGTGCTGCGGACTGCTGCCTGCCAGGCCTAGGCAAACCTTTTTAGTAGTCTGTTTATTGAGTTACATAGGAACTTTGAAAGTCAACGGTCCGCAAATCAGGCAATACGATTAACGTAGTATACCACATGAGATAGGTCAATATATCCCGTGGAATAGTTGTCTATCTATTTGTTATTTCTCAAAAATATTTTGTTATAGTTCTTTTGTTTGATTTGGTTGACAAATCTCATCCATGTTTTCTGGTCTTTCTTTCTTTCATGTTGTATATCAGCTCCCCCCAAGGGCAAGAGGACACAGGAGGAGGGTGCTGTTCAGGAGGATGCAGGCCAGGATCGGGCAGGCGAGGGCTCCTTTGCTGGCCCCAGTAAGTTTTAATTTTAATAAAGAGTACCTATTTTTTCCTAGCGTTCCTCATTCGATTTTTTCTAAATCGTCTTTGATCTTCTTGTAGACTGGATCTAAGTTCTTATCCTGCCTAGACTATGACTCCCTGTGGTATTACTAGATTATTCTTATTAGTCTGTGTGTGTAGCTAACTAAGATTGCACATTTGGCAATTCCATTGGACTCCCATTCTAGTCAGCAATAGCTCTATGCACTGAGTGCAGTCCTCTGGGATTGTCCATAATGTCTTTTCAAGTCTTCTAAATGTTTATGCTTTGACAATTGCCAACAATAAAAAGGTGAATGACCACCAAGAAAGAATAAGATACTACTTTACTTTTGTTTTGGATAGGAGGACAATCCATTCTACTACTGTTGCAGGGACAAATCTGCACAAACCGAACTATGAACACTAAATAGTGCATTGTTTATCAATTATAATAGGCGCAGGTAGACTTTCTTTCCACATACCTCAGTGATATCAGACTTTGAAGAACCCCCAATCTCCTTACTGACTAGATAGTGTGGCAGAGTCATTTAGCTCCCTAAGTCACCGATGATTGATCCCCAATGATCATTAGATTATCCTACGCAGGGCAAGAGTACGGAGTGACAGTCAAGAAGTGTCCGAGGCACTCATGCTTGCAAAAATTCCAAAACCTTTAGCTCACCCACTCTAGTCTGGAGGACCAAAAACCACAGAGTCTATTTAAGTTTAAAAGCTTTATTAAAACTAAACTCATTTATTAAAATCAACTTTGTCATAAAAGTAACCGTTTAACTGAAAATGGAAAAGTGCTTAGTGCTAACGATTAATTGGACACATTTCTTGTGGTCGAGCTGAGCTCTCACCTGGTTTGAACTTGAGCTTAACCCTGATCGTGTTCTTAGAAGTCAAGCTTCTGTTAGGAGAAAAAGTGTTGTGTGTTAAAAATAAAAAGCAAGCATTCATCAGTTGTGCCAAAAAGTGCAGCAAGACAACAGCCTTCCGTGGAAAAAGGGACATTTTTACTGTAGAGTATACAGTTACAAATTATTACATTGTATTTCGTTTTTTTTAACTTTCTTTATTCCTCCTAGACCAAATATTATACAGTAGTGAGTGGTGTATTCTAACATTCTAAAAATGTACTTTGTAGGTGGAACATCTGGTGGCGGGGCCAGCGCGGAGGTGGTGGATGAGGAGGACAACACTTCTGGGGAGGAGGCGGTGCGAGTGCCGGACGACACCGATGTGCCTGTGAGGGTTGACACGGTGGTGGCGGGCAGAGGTAAGCTATATATTCAAAAAGCGAAAGAAGGGTGTAAGTAAGTGTGGAAGGACGAGAAATTTTATGATGGCTGGCAAAGAAGAATGATATGTGTTTGCTTGGCCCCCGAGGTCGCTGGGAAGGAAAGAATATGGTATGGTGCATGGCTGGGTCAATGATGAAGCAAGGATGGGTGGAAGGACAACAGCCTGGGTGGGTGAAACATAAACTGTATGTGTGCATATACTTTGAATGGATGGATGCCTGGAGCATGGTATTATCTGACTCTTAGATAGCACATGTGTATCTAGAGAGAGTAGATTGTCACTGGATGAACTAAGTGTTACCTTGAAGAGCATGTAACACCGCACCTGCACGTCCGTTCCAGTGTAGGGAAGGCAAGGAAAAGAAATTGTAAATTTGTCCAATACTACCATGAATAGTAGCAATAGTTTGTATTGCAACTGCAAGCACAGCATATATCCGGTTATTACGGTGGACACTCCGTACCTCTCTTAATAACTTTAGTTTAGTAGTAGTACGTCATTCATGTGTGGGTGTATCACTGTTCACTCAATAATAAGCAAAGCACCTAAAGTCATCCCATATGTCATCAAATACATCCCATGTGAAGTGATAGATAATCTAATTATTTAGCCTCTTCATTTTCCTTTTCTAGTACTCATTTGCACTGTAGGGTGAAAGGTAAATTAATTAAGCAGTAGCCCTTGTAACCGAGTATTCTCAGTGCCACCCGTAATAGAAAAGTAATAGCTTCACCACCTGCATGTACTGGACCGGTACAGTAACGCAAGTCTGTCTCACTCATCATGGTGTGCGTCTGTTTTTCTCGGGTGCAAGTTCACTGCGCTGGCATTCTGCCGGCTTGCATAAGATAACGTACCAATGTTCCGAAACAAGAGAGAAGAAGAAGAATAAGACTGGTGTACTGTCATAGTCGACTGTAATGGAAGTCCATAGTGGTCGTAGAATTTGTTCATTAAACTACCACTAATGTTAGAGCAAGGATGCAGAAGTGGGAGGTTAGATAGATACTGTCCTCAATAGTTATGTACTGTGCTTTCAATTTGCTACTTGTACTGTGACACAACTTTCGGCTCAATCACTTTGTGTTATTAATGTTAAGGAGCATTGGTTACAGACTATGTCTTTCTTTCTTCATATAGTTGCTCCTTCCAAATCGACATCACGGAGGGAGCAGGCTCGATTGGCCCGGCAACGGAGGCTGGATGCCACTGTCGCGGAATATCGGCGGCTGGTGGCCCTGGAGGAGTCTGAGGACACGCAGTCGACCGGTGCAACCACAACATCCTCGACTGGGACAGCTGCATCCTCCTCCGTGACCCCACGGGCTGCCAGCCAGCGCAGTGCTCCAGCGGTACGGAGCCGGGCTAACAAAGCCAACCGCCACCGCCAAGCAGCAAAAAGACCAGCTGCCCCCCACAGGAGCTGCAAGGAGTGAGAATGTCCTACCTGGAGCAGGAGGTCCATAGGTACAAGAACTTGGTGGTGGGCCTCCGCATCGAGCATGCCACCCTCCGCAAGGATTATGATGCCCTGGCCGCAAAATTCACCAGCACCCTCCAGTAGTGGAGTGTCCCTTGCCCTTTTTTTAGAGACTTTTGGGGGGTGGGATTTGGGAGTTGGGTGCTTTTTGGGACTTTTCAAAGACAATCGTTGGGGTTAGGGAGGGTCTTGAGGGAGATTATTTTGTTAGGGCTACATAAATATACTTTTTTAAACTTTATCTGACCATACCTGTGTTTTACTGCTTTTCAGTCTGGTGGGTGGGGGTGTAACAGTAAGTTTGTTTTCCTGAAGAGTCCTAGGACTTTAGTAGTACTACCGTCAATCTCTCGTCTAGTCCTAATACTCCATTATACTACCTCCCACCAAACGCTTATCTTACCTGTAATTTGTGTTAGAAATTAGGGCTAGGCCCAGGGCTGGCTCCACGTGAAATGGGGATTAAGGTTGGCAATCCTTGGCGGATGAAATTTCCTCATTGCGGTGGTACTAGTGGTGTGACACAGTGGCAGTTGCATGCCTATGGAAAAAAAGAAAACGAAACCTGGTTTGTCCTTACTGTAGCATTACAACGGTTACGGTACGCTCGAGAATATAGCAGGTGACAGTACACTAGAACAGTGCCACAATGTAGCCTAACAAATGGTAAAGTATTGCAAGTATAACTAGTACTTGCGTTGAATTTATTTGACATTGGCTCCTACTACTACAAGAAATAGTACTGAAGCTGAGTAAGTCTAGAATATAATATATCCTCGTATTCCTTCACCAGCCTGTTGCTATGAACTTATCCTCCCCAGCAAGTGTGTGGAATTATTGATGTCATTTAGTCAGACATCAAGCAAAACCACACAGCCCGGGGGAAGAGGGTTAGGGTTTGGAAAATGGATGGGAATGGGGGTTTCTTTTTGGGTAGGTTTTGTTGAGAGAAGAAAAAAAAAGCACAGCATGGACAAACAATAATTGAAGATAAAGAAATCTTTGGGTACAAACTAAAGCTAACCACATGCAGTCACACTCATAGAAGAAAACAATGGATACTGTATCTGTATTCTGTAAGTTGTTGGAGTTGTCCTGTTGAATTTGGTAAGTAAGTTGCATGCAGCAAACAATTCCTCTTATTAGCGGCACTCCTCCATTCCAGCTGACGCTTCGTCCATCAATGTTGGTGACCACTGACAGAAGACACCCTGTCCACTGCCTGCCTGGCGGATGTTGACTGAAACCCGGCCTGTAATTATTGAACGGAAAACAGGAAGTGCTATTACAATACCACTGATAAATAAATATAAGGTATGTACGCTGTGTGGTGCAAAAAGTCACACTTTGATTTCCCTAATAGACAGTACAATATTTTTGAAATTGCGTACTCTGTCTGAGTCACCTTTTTAAGGATAAATAAGTATGGCCAAAATATTATAGCGGATCTTTCCCCTCAAGGTAGGTGTACTGTAAACTGTGTTTTAGAACACAATTTGACCTTCCCAGCAATGCTCCCACCAAGACCCTTACTAAAGCCAGTCGCAAATGTAGAAGACCCCCAATCAGATCTCAAAAAACGAGGCCTAGCAGAAAAATGGTGACAAAACGTACTTTAAAAGTAAAAGTAGGCCCAAATACACCCTTACCCACCGTGGATTGTATTCAAACCACTTGCAAGCAAGCAAAAGTATCCATAGCCAGCATCGCTCCAAGAGTGCTCTAAAACACCACAACTGAGTTGCAATAGAACACCCCGAAACACATGCAATCCTGCTGCTAGGGCTAACCCTAACGAACCCTAAGTTACAAAAAGTGCCAAAAGGTTTTGCCTTATGGATTTTGTCCAAAACACTTCTATCCGGTATTAGACCTTCCCAGGAATGCCCCAAGACCCGCCAACCCACCCACAAAAAAGCACGCGACAACACCCCCAAACAGCCAAAAAGCAAAATCTCATACTTACAATATCTCTCGGCCTTCGGTCTAAACGCGCTGTGCAGCTAGGTCATCATCATCATAACTCCTGTTTTCCACCACGGATTTCCTGAAAAGGAAATGCAATCAAGATTAGACTGTCGCAGCAGTGCTTCGACAGAGACCCCGCAACCCACCCACAAACACCAGGAAGCCCCCCAAAACGCTACATTGAGCAAGATGTCAGAAGAAATAGCAAAAAAAAGGCTTTTCCTTATGGATTTTGTCCAAACCACTTCTATCCGGTATTAGACCTTCACAGGAATGCCCCAAGAGACCCGCCAACCCACCCGCAAAAAAGCACGCGACAACACCCCCAAACAGCCAAAAAGCAAAATCTCATACTTACAATATCTCTCGGCCTTCGGTCCAAACGCGCTGTGCAGCTAGGTCATCATCATCATAACTCCTGTTTTCCACCACGGATTTCCTGAAAAGCAAATGCAATCAAGATTAGACTGTCGCAGCAGTGCTTCGACAGAGACCCCGCAACCCACCCACAAACACCAGGAAGCCCCCCAAAACGCTACATTGAGCAAGATGTCAGAAGAAATAGCAAAAAAAAGGCTTTTCCTTATGGATTTTGTCCAAACCACTTCTATCCGGTATTAGACCTTCACAGGAATGCCTTAAGAGACCCGCCAACCCACCCGCAAAAAAGCACGCGACAACACCCCCAAACAGCAAAAAAGCAAAATCTCATACTTACAATATCTCTCGGCCTTCGGTCCAAACGCGCTGTGCAGCTAGGTCATCATCATCATAACTCCTGTTTTCCACCACGGATTTCCTGAAAAGCAAATGCAATCAAGATTAGACTGTCGTAGCAGTGCTCCCAGACCCCAAAACTCACCCACAAACACCCGGAACCCCGCCAAAGAGCACCTTAAAGGCAAGCAAGTCAGCAAAAACGGCAAGAAATTTCCGCCTCATATTTGGTCCTAAACACCCCCGCAAGTGCTGAGTCTTTCTTCATTGGGCGTAATCCAGCCCTCTGCTTTGAGGGAAATAGGAGGAGGAGGATAGAAGAGCATGTTCTTCTGAACTTGTGAACCTGAGGAATGTAGACTGCGGCACCTTCAAATCAATAAGCAAACAAGTGAAGACAGTTCTGCTGATGGGCTTGTTTTTGGGATTAGGTGATTAAAGTTTGAATTAAATTACCTGTGCAAAACAAAGAAAGACAGACACACAGGAATAAAAGTGAATAAGGACGAAAAAGAAAGTTATTGATTCATTGTCTCATTTTCAGGGCTCGGTGTCAGGGAATAAGAAGAAGATTTCGTCATCATACTCTGCGAATTCAGGCAGGATGAGGTCAGTGTCACCGAACAGAGAACAAATCCCCTCATCTACGTTGCCATCCTCCTCGTCTTCATGCGGCGTGCTTTCTCGTACTTTGTAATCTGGTGGTATGAGGTGCTGATTCATCTTGATCATTGTCAGCCGCTCCACATTTTTGGGCGAGAGGCGGCTCCGTTTGGGAGTTACAATGCCACCAGCAGCACTGAAAACACGTTCAGAAGACACACTTGCGAGTGGGCAAGACAAATAGTTTATAGCCAGGTTGGAGAGCTGTGGCCACAATTGTTTTTTCCCATGCCAATACTGCAATGGCTCATCATTAAGAAAGACCTCTGTTGAGTCATTCAGATAGTCCTGCACCATCGACTCAAGGTCCCCAACGGTTCCTCCACTTTGCTTACTTTTTGCTGTGCCTGTGACATTTTTTCGAGAACCATACCCAAGCAAAGTTAGCCAATCCTCTACAGCAGCCACTGTTACTGGTGTGTGTGGTGCAGATGATCCGGTTGCCGGTGTCTTTAACGGCTGAGAGGTCACTTGTGCCACAGCCACAGGTGCAGAAGTGGATTCTTTTGACTGGGGATGGCCTGCTGATGCTGATGCTGATGTACTGCCTTCTCCTTCAATATCCTGCCGTTCTTTTTCAAACCTCTTGGCTGACCAGCCTAGCCAACGTACCTTTTAACATCTTCATCAGCAAAAGGAAAGAATGCTTGGCCTGCCAGCGCCTTTTTGTAGCGTGGATCCAGAATAGTAGCAACAAAGGTAATGCTGTTCTGAGTTGATCTTTTTAAGACGTTCATCACCACGTAGGCGCTCTAATAATTTCTCCGACAAAAGAAAAGGGTCTTTGTTTTTTTCATCTTTTTCTAACTCAGAAGACACCGCCTTCAGTTGGTGCTCCAGCATGCACAACAATGGGATAGCTTGTCCCAAATTACAGTCCTCCTGGCTGACTGCACGCGTGAAGAACTCAAAAGGACGAAGCATGTCTGTCAGGCTTTTAACTATGTCCCATTGCGCCGCACCCATCCGCAGGTCCTTCTGAGCTGTACCCTCTGTTAAGAAATAGTGATCGAGTACCGTATACTGCTCATACAGACGCTCAAGCATGTAGAAGGTTGAGTTCCAACGTGTTGCCACCTCCTGGATGAGTGCTTTCACTGGCATTCGACGTTCAAGTAGCAGCCTCCTCAGATGCTTCCGGGCCTTAAAAGAATGGCTGAAATGGTTGCACATTTTGCGGCAGGTGGCCATTACCTCGAACGCTGTACTGTCTCTATCACTCAAGAATTTTTGAACTACCAGGTTGATACAGTGCGCCAAACACGGCACTCTGAAATATGCACCCATCGCCATGGCCTTAACTACATTGGCGCCATTATCCGTGGAAACATAACCAATCTGGCGTTTTTTTGGGGACAGCCAGTGCAAGACCTTTTTGTTAAACTCGTCCAAAATGTTTTCTGCTGTGTGACTTTTCTCGGAGCCAAACATGGCTAGTGTTGCATGTTTCCGAGCAGCTTTAAAAACTTGGTCCGGGTCAACACCTGCGTTTAGCTTTGCTTTAACACCTGAAAAAGAGACCCAGTGTGCAGTGATGCACATGTAATCAGCGCCTGCGCCACTGGTCCACATGTCTGTTGTCAGATGTATAGTGTGAACAGCACTCTTCTGCAAAGCTGCCCCAATCGCCTCCAGCACATCTTCATGTAGTGCTGGAACCGCAACTCTGGCAAAATAGAACCGGCTAGGAACCTTCCATTTAGGGCAGAGCGTTGCCACTAATTCTAGAAAACCTACCGCTTCTACAAAAGAAAAAGGGAGAAGGTCCACAGCTAGCATTTTAGCCAGCTTAGTGTTATACAGACGCGTCAGTGGGTGGTTGCGTTCATATGGCGCGTCTGAAGAAAGCATGGTTCTAATGTTTCCCTGGACCAAGCATTTACGGGATGATAATGACTTCGTTGACCCAATTATGCTCGCTGGTGAACTTTTGCGCGTTGGTGTCTCACTCGCTCCAACACTCTTAGTGTGCCTCACACGGGGTGTGCTGCTGACAGGGGTACTGGGTGTAAGTGAAGTGTTTGACACGTCTTCTTCCTCCTCGTCATCATCAGATGCAACATCAACGTTTTCTTGACTTCCAATTCGGGCTTCCTTGATCGCATCTAGGTGCGCAAACCATTGGACAGTGTGCTGTCTCTCAAGATGACCTCTCTGGCCTCCGGTACCATAGTTGGTACCTGACTTACCACGACTAACTGCAAGCTTACAAAGGGTACAAATGGCGAACTTTTCCCTTTTTGGGCAAACAGTAAAGAAGTCCCAAACTGGGGACTTGAAGTGTCTGTGGGGCCTGGAGGAGGCGGCGATACTGGTGGTGGTGGTCATGCTGCTAATGCCAGATGAAGTGGAGGATCTGGATTGCCCAACTTTTGTACGTTGTGCACTTTCACCGCCACTAATTAAGGTCGAGGTGGATGGAGGTCCCTTCTTGTGAGAAAGAAATATGGAAGCGGTACGAGTTGGTGTACTTAACTCCAATGATTGTGGTGTTTCCACTGCCTCCTCGTCGACAACATCATCATCATCACGCTCAGCAGCTTTTCGGGCTAGGGTCAAAATGTCTGTTTGCTGCATGCCCGCTGGGGCTGCAGTGACCTTTATGATGACTGGGTCGTCGTTGTCAGAGTCTTCATCAGCAGCAGTATCCGCCACTTCTTGTTGAGCCTCATCATCACACTCCATAACTCTGAGACTTTGGACGAGCTTCCTTTTACGCTTAACTACCTTTGTCAGATCATGTGCCTCACTCTCAGACGGCAGTGGTGCTGGTTCCCAATTTTGATCCGTATCATCAGAAGGAGGTGTGCTTGAAGAAGATGTAGACACCACCCTTGATCTCTTCCTTGCTAGGGGTGTGGAAGACAATGAATGATCATCAGGAGGAGTGTCTTCCTTAAATGATACCTCGCCTTGATTGTCGATTTCCTGATGTGCCCCTACTTCGGGAGGAACAACTATTGTGGGCACTTGTGACCCTCCATGCACCTCTGCTTGCGCATCTCCTTGCGCTGCCTCTCCTTCCACATGTACTTGGGCTTGTACTTGCACATGTGGTTTTTGTTGCGGCTGTGGTTGTTCAACACTCGTCAGATGACTTACAACAACCTGTGTTGATTGAGGGACATTGCTGCTACTTTCTTGCGATGAGCCAACATCACTGGTCGATGGTGATTGAACAACTAGACTAAGTGCCTCTGCAGCACTGAAGGGCTTGGACTTAAGTTGGCGTGGTGGTGGTGGTGGCACTGAGCCCAATGGAGCGGGGGTGCTGCTCCCAGCTTGGTCCCCAGCAGATCCCGCTGCTGCTGCAGGCATACTTTTTTTTTTACTCCCAAAAAAAGGGGCGGCCGGCACACCAGTCTCCTTGGTAACTTGCTTCTTCTGCTCCTTACTGGCAACTTTCTTGCTAGAGGAGCTACGGGTAACTTTTTTTGGGGCCATCTTCTTCAGAACAGCAGGCAGCAGTTGCACGAGTTGCAGAGTTGTCTGTGTCCAGACGTGACGTCGCGTGACGTTATGCTGCACACACACACCGCTGCAGGACTTCTTCCTGGCACTGGTGGTTCTCTAGAGTCTTGTGCACCTAAAAGCAATGGAAGACAGAGGAACATCAGTTCAGTTATACACCCCAAAAAATGGAAAAACACAGAAAAATAAGCACAATCCCATGCCATCCATGATGTTTACATTCAAGACACCACACAGAAAGACTAGGCCCATGCAACACTGGGTCACTACCCCTGGGGATAATGGATGAAAAGTAGGCTAAATAAGTGCAGGCCTCAGACACTGCCTCTCTTCAAAATGGCCCCTAGCACCCCAAGCACATGTTGCCTGTACCAGCCAGCACTCAAGATGGCCACCACCACCTCCCACATGGCCAGTCCACATCAACAGTACACCCCAAAAAAACAGAAAAACAGCCAAAAATCACCACAATCCAATGCCATTCAGGATGTTTACATTAAAGAGAGTGAGACCCCACAGGCACACTCAGTCCATGCACCACTACCCCTGGGCAAAAGGCCACACCAGCAGCCCCAAAAAAACGACAAAAAACACAAAAAACAGCACAATCCCAGCCCATCCATGGCCTCAATGGTGTTTAAATTCAAGAAGACACCCCACAGAAAGACTAGGCCCATGCAACACTCACTACCCCTGGGCATAATGGATGAAAAGTAGGCAAAATAAGTGCAGGCCTCAGACACTGCCTCTCTTCAAAATGGCCCCCCCTTACACACCAAGCCAGTCCACATCAACAGTACACCCCAAAAAAACAGAAAAACACCCACAAATCACCACAATCCAATGCCATCCAGGATGTTTACATTAAAGAGAGTGAGACCACACTACAGGCACACTCAGTCCATGCACCACTACCCCTGGGCAAAAGGTCACACCAGCAGCCCCCAAAAAAAGACAAAAAACACAAAAAACAGCACAATCCCAGCCCATCCATGGCCTCAATGGTGTTTAAATTCAAGAGGACACCCCACAGAAAGACTAGGTCCATGCAACACTCACCACCCCTGGGCAAAGGGCCCCACCAGCAGCCCCAAAAAAACAACAAAAAACAATAAAATCAGCACAATCCCAGCCCATCCATGGCCTCAATGGTGTTTAAATTCAAGAAGACACCCCACAGAAAGACTAGGCCCATGCAACACTCACTACCCCTGGGCATAATGGATGAAAAGTAGGCAAAATAAGTGCAGGCCTCAGACACTGCCTCTCTTCAAAATGGCCCCCCTTACACCCCAAGCCAGTCCACATCAACAGTACACCCCAAAAAAACAGAAAAACACCCACAAATCACCACAATCCAATGCCATCCAGGATGTTTACATTATAGAGAGTGAGACCACACTACAGGCACACTCAGTCCATGCACCACTACCCCTGGGCAAAAGGCCACACCAGCAGCCCCAAAAAAACGACAAAAACCACAAAAAACAGCACAATCCCAGCCCATCCATGGCCTCAATGGTGTTTAAATTCAAGAGGACACCCCACAGAAAGACTAGGCCCATGCAACACTCACCACCCCTGGGCAAAGGGCCCCTCCAGCAGCCCCAAAAAAACGACAAAAAACAATAAAATCAGCACAATCCCAGCCCATCCATGGCCTCAATGGTGTTTAAATTCAAGAAGACACCCCTCAGAAAGACTAGGCCCATGCAACACTCACTCCCCTCAGAAAGACTAGGCCCATGCAACACTCACTACCCATGGGCATAATGGATGAAAAGTAGGCAAAATAAGTGTAGGCCTCAGACACTGCCTCTCTTCAAAATGGCCCCTTGCACCCCAAGCACATGTTGCCTGTACCAGCCAGCACTCAAGATGGCCACCACCACCACCCACATGGCCAGTCCACATCAACAGTACACCCCCAAAAAACAGAAAAACAGCCAAAAATCACCACAATCCAATGCCATCCATGATGTTTACATTAAAGAGAGTGAGACCACACCACAGGCACACTCAGTCCATGCACCACCACCCCTGGGCAAAAGGCCCCACCAGCAGCCCCAAAAAAACGACAAAAACAACAAAAATAAGCACAATCCCAGCCCATCCATGGCCTCAATGGTGTTTAAATTCAACAAAACAGTTGTATCATGCACCCATAACCAACCCTGGTCCTACTGGATACTGTGGCTACCCACAATATAATTTATTTAATGTTCTGAAAAAGTTCCAAAATTGTAGTTGCAGCAAACAAACTTACTTGTGAAAGTTGATTTCTAATCCAAAAGTGATCCAAAGAAAGTCAAAAAGGCCTCAAATCCAAATATCCAGCAGCACCCACAAAAAGCAATCCTTCCAGCTCCAGATCCAAATGAAAGTGACCAGGAGATGGACAAAGCACTGGGAGGAGCCTGCTGGACAGTAATAGGAAGTTGGAGACTGTGGGGCACTTCCTTCCCTCCCCCCCCCAAAAATGGACTCCTTGCAAAAAAAAAGGCCATGCAAATGTCAACCTGAGGAGTGATTCTGATAAAAATCATCATTTTCTGAAGGTTTATCCTGTTTGCTGGTGGATTTCTTGTGCAGAATTGCAAAATCTCTATTTCGCGAGTGCGAGATTGTTCCTTTCCGCCGCAACTACGTGTTCGCAATTGCGAACTCTCGCGAGGTGTGCTGTGCAAGGTGGCAAGCCGCGATTACGTATTCGCGGGCGCCAAACTCCCGCGGGATCACGCAGCAAGATCCAAAATGGCGCAGCACTCGCAAAATATGATCGAGAAAAACAACTCGGCAAACGCTTAATGACGGAAAGTGAACGCCGTGCACCACGCCGCGCGCCGCAACCAAGCAAAAAATCCGCCGCAAGCGGATTCACGGATTTTCTACAAATTCGCGAGAGTTCGCGGATTGCGAATTTGCCGAAAATCCGAAAAATCCGCGAGCGGAGCGGATTTTACGCCCATGCTTAACTGTATTGCCTTGTTTTCTGTTTTTTCTTTTATGTTTATTTGTTGTTTGCATTTAATAAAAAGATTTTAAAAAAAAAGAAAAACTGCTATGACTATTAAAAAGGGGGAAGGGGAGGGGGAGAAAAAGAAGGAAGGGGGAAAACAAGAAGGATAAACATTACCTGAATTATAACCTAATACAACAGTATTAATATTATTAAAAACATTATGAAATATGTACAAGATAAGTCATGTGAAGAAAAAAGGAGTGATATCGGAGATCATTCATCAAGAGTATAAAAATAAAAGACAACCAAAAATTATGGAGGTTTCCTAACTTCATCCGGAGTGTTAACTATAGTGAAAGAGGCTGAAGCTAAATTCGTTAGATATGAGGATAAGGGAAGCCATAAAATATCTCTTTTAATACATAAAGAGATGGGGGTGACACTGACTGTATCTAATCTATGATGAATACAAACAGCATTCCACCAGGCCCTGAAAGTGATTTTCCCAGCGTATTTCCAGTTAGAAGTAATTAGATGAAGGGCTATCGCTAATAGCAGATCAATGAGTGAGGGGGTGGGGGTTGAGTGCGGCCAGGAGGGTGATATTGAGCCTAAAAAGATGTTGGAGATGGAGAACGGGACTTGGGTATTAAAAATGTTATTAATTTGAGACCAGACTATAAGCCAAAAACGGGAAAGAGAAGGACAATCAAAAAGCATATGCTTTAAATCAGCTGAGGATCCTTTACATGACCAGCAATCTGAGGAATGATCAGTGGAAAATGAGGCTAGTTTCACTGGAGTGAAAAGAAGGCATTTGTAGATGAAAAACAAGGTCTGGAAGGTGTTAGCTGCTCTGGAAGGTTTATGAATTTTTAACCATAATTTGTCCCAAAATGAAGTAGGCCAACAATCCACAAGATCTTTTTCCTAGGTCAACTCACATTTGCCCTTAGGCCTATCAGAAGAGAAAAATACATTTCTATAGAGAGAAGAGGCAGAAGTAGTAATAGACAATAAAGGAAAAAGAGTAGAGCATTTGACAGGAATAGGAGGAGTAGATGGCAAGGAAAGAAGATATTGCAAAAGAGGAGGAAGGAGCGATTCGTATTGAGACTTACAGGAAGAGGATAACAAACATTTTAATTGAAGATCCGAAAAAGAGAGAGTAGAATTATTAAATATCAATTGAGAAATCCAGAATAAACCTTTGGATCTCCATGTTTTCAATAAATGGTACGGCCCTTAATACTTAACAAATGATTATACCAAATAGGTTGGTGATCTAATGAGGAAAGAGCCGGGTAGGAGGTTGGAAGAAGAGGTATTAATATTTTACGTGTGTGAGAAATTACTTGAGAACGAAACGAAGAAATAGTGTTAGTAAAAGTAAAAGATTCATTAAAATTAAAAAGGGCTATCAAGTGCTTCTTAATATTCAACCAAATAGGAGGATGAACATCATGATCTGGATCAGAAGAGAGCCAGCGAGAAGATTGTCTTAAGGAAAACGCATAATGATAAGATTTAAAATCAGGAAATTTGAGGCCGCCAGAAAGTATATCAGCTTTAAGAGCATTAAGAGCTATTCGAGGAGACTTGTTCTTCCAAAGGAATTTGTTTAATATAGAATCAATTTTTTTTAAATAAAGAGCAGTTATATGGACCGGAACCATAGATAAAAGATAAAGAATTAATGGAGAAAGCATCATCTTAATAGAATCTAGACGCCCCCACCAGGAGAGAAAAAGTGGATGCCAATGATCAATAGATGAAGACAAAGTTTTGATCAGATTATCAAAGTTTCCTTTCAAAGTTTCTGGTATGGTGGGAGAGAACCATAAACCTAAATATTTAATTCTAGTAGTTTTCCAAGAGAAACCAGTCGAGATAAAATCTTGCTTTAAACAGAGAAAATTCAAGGGAAGAACTTCACATTTATCAGAGTTAAGACGTTATCCAGAAAGTTGAGAGAAAGTATTAACTTGAAATAGGAAAGCTGGGAGGGAGGTAGAGGGACTGGAACAATAAAGAAGGATGTCATCGGCGTAGACAGACATTTTAACAGGTCAATTACCTAGTTTAAAGCCAGAAATACTGTCATCTAACCTAATTTTCATTAAAAAAGGCTCAAAAGCAATTATGAATAAAAGGGTGAATAAGGGACAACCTTGTCGAACACCTCTAAAAAGGGAGAAGTATTCAGAGGACTTCTCATTAACAAAAATAGAGGCTTTTGGTCCTGAATATAATAATGAAATGAGAGAAATTAATTTAGCAGGGAACCCAATCCATTTAAGTGCCTGGAACATAAAGTCCTATCCAATTCTATCAAATGCTTTTTCAGCATCCAATGCTATAGCAGCAATGGGATAAGAAAGAGAGGAGGCCTTACTAAGAATATTAAAGAAAACCCGGGAATTGTCTGAAGATAATCGGCCTTTGAAAAAGCCAGATTGCTCCTGTCCAATAAGATTGGGTAAAACGGGGTCAATACGAAGGGCGAGAAGCTTTGCAAAAATCTTGTAGTCTAAATTAACCAAGGAGATCGGACAATAATTTTTACAGAAAGAGGGATCTTTATTGTTTTTGGGAATTAAACAGATCACGGCCTCTTGAAATTAACCTGAAGCGGCACCATCCTTTATAAAGAACTGATAAAGCGAAAACAGATGGTGGAGTAATAAGGAGGAGAAATGGGCATAAAATTCAAGAGTAAAACCATCAGGGCCAGGTGCTTTCCCCCTTTTTAGTTTTGAAATAGCATTTTTAATTTCAAATAGGTTGATGTCTGAATCCAATGAGGTGAAGTCCGTGTCATGTGCAGGTGGGGAGAGAATCGAATGAAAGTAAGAAGAGAGTGCATCAGAGGAAGGTTGTTGCTCCGGTGTATATAACGTTTTGTAAAAAGAAACAAATTCATTAAGAATATCATCATCCTTGAGTAGTGAATCACCAGCATTGTTATGGATGGATATAATTTTAGTCCGTTCCCGACGAACCTTCAAATAATTTGCAAATAATTTACCCATTTTGTTCTGACCTTTATAATATCGGGAACTGCTTCTTAAAAGATGAGAGGAGGCAGCTTCTGTAGAGGATTTATTGAACAATATTTTTGCCTCAATGAGATTCTTTAAGGAAACCTCAGAGTTGGAACGATAATAAGAATATTCAAGATGATTAATTTTAGCTAATAGCTGGGTATTTTTGTTTTCAAAGAATTTCTTTTTCCGAGAAACAAAGTTCATAATAAAACCTCTAGCCGCTGCATTAAAGGAGTACCAAATCATTACCGGAGAAGAATCTGGAGTAGAATTAATAGAGAAAAATTCAGAAGCAAGGACGTGAATTGGCCGGTGAAGTTAGGATCTGATAGTAATGAATTGTTGAAACGCCATCTGCCAGCATGCGGAGAGCAAGGAAGTAGATCAAAGTCTACAAAAACAGGGGCATGGTCAGAAATTAGGATGGAGCCAATCTCGGAATGTGAGACAAGTTGGGACAAAGATTTGCTAAAGAAAAATAATCTATTCTGGATTGGGAGTTATGAGGGGGAGAATAAAATGTATATTCCTGTAAGTCTGGATTACAAAGCCTCCAAATATCAGTTAAAGCTTTGCGACATATTGCAGAGGTGAATTGTGAGTGCATCTTGGTGTTAGAGAATTTAACAGAGGAATGTCTGTCTAGAATAGGGTCGAGGACCTGATTACAATCACCTCCAAAAATAATATAATCATCGTCAAACATGACAAGCTTGTCTGAAATTAGCTTCCAAAACACATTATCAACAGTAACAGGGGCATAAACATTGAACAGTCCCAAGGGTATTTGACCAATAAGTAACTTAACAATTACCCAACGACCGAGATCATTTTCCTGATGTAGTATTGAAAATTGGTGTTTTTCATGACATAATATAGATAAGCCATTCTTTTTCCCGAAGCCAGGGGAGGAAAAAACATGACCCAATCAACCTCTTTTCAACTTGGCAGCTTCAGTATCTGATAAGTGGGTTTCCTGAATAAAAGCAATATCAGTATTTATTCTAGCTAGATGAGTTAACACACGTTGTCTTTTTATAGGATTGTTAACTCCTTTAACGTTCCAAGTTAAAACTCTAAATGAGAATAATTAAAGTGAAAACATGCACAATTGTTATAAAAAGCATTAAAATGATACTATCAAAAAGAACATAAACATGAATGCTTAGAAAATAGGTCAAGAATGTACTGTTTACAAAAACATGCACAATTCCTGTAAAAACAATAACAAAATGCCAATGAACTACAATATTAACAATAAATGAGTAAATACAATAATATGGTAAAACATTCTTACTAAGAGGAAAGAAAAGAAACAAGATAAAAGGGAAAAGTGAATTCAGGGATAAGTATGAAAACAAGATGAAGAGAGGAGGCATAATGATGAGCAGAGTAATAGGTAATGTAGAAACAAGAAGATAGCAAAAGAAAAAGTAGAGAAACAGGAAGAGAAGACACAAAAAAAGAAGGAAATAGAGACCGAAGATGTGATTCAAAATTAACACATAAGAATGAAGAAAGACAAAAAAAGACATACCACAGGAAAACATTGAGAATGGGGATGGTGGGGCCACATGAGAAAATGAACACACCGAACCGAAGAGACCACAGGGACGACCGCAGGGGGAACAACTTCCAAGTGAACATGAAGAAAGAACAGGTCAGGTCAAGGGGTCATACAGCCGCATCTAGAAATACCCAAAAGAGAGAATCCTAACAAAATAGGATCACAACCAAACCAGAAAACAGTACAAGAATACAAAATACAGAGCACAGAACAACAAAATACAAAATACGAAAGGGGAAGAGGTGCAGAGAGGACACTGGGACAGGACATCACTGCAATACATATGGAAGCTCCGCACGGTAATTATGAATGAGGAATTTCCATCGAATCATTTGTACACGAGTCCAGAAATTGCTGAAGTAGAACCGGATCCTCATAGTTTGTCGTCTTGTTATTATAAGTCACTTTAAATAGACATGGATGGAATAAGCCATAGCGGGCATTCAGAGAACGGAGAGCAGGTTTCATGTCCAAAAACTTCTTGCGACGCTCAGCTGTACTCTTTGCATTATCCTGTGCGAAGAAGAGATTGGAGCCATTGCAAGTGATTTTCCCTTTCTGCTTGTCAGTTTGAGGAACCTTGAGTAGATCAGTATACTCCAAAAAGTATAGAATAACACCTCTAGGTTTTACTGTAGAAGACGAAGAGTTAGAGGTACGAGAAGGTGGACCTAGACGATGGGCTCGCTGGATGTTCAGAGCTGGAGAGCCTGGGAAACCAAGAAGTTGAGGTAAAAAAGTTTGAAAAAGGATCTGGGGTTCGACCCTTCAAGACCTTCTGCAAGTCCGTAAATGCGAAGATTGTTGCGCCTATTGCGATTTTCCAAATTTTCCACTTGGGTCTTGAGACTTGGAATTTCTCTGTGCATATTCGGAGCTTGATCAGTAAATACTTGGACTGAAGAGATAGTTTTCTCGAGAAGATCTACCTTTTGCTCCGTATGGGACCAGTTTTCTTCAAGACTTTGAAGGCGAGCATTAGTGTCCGCCATGTAAGGTTTGAGCGAGCGGATTTCCTCCATGTATGGTTTGAGTGAACAAATTTCTAGTCGAAGCTCCAAAGAGATAGAAGAAGTTGCGTTAGGAGGTGATGGAGGATTTGTTTTTACGCATTTACCTGTAGAGGCAGACGACGAAGGTACTTTGGATATACTTTTGTTATTTGAGCGAGGAAGGAAGAGGAGAGGAGCACTTAGTGGAAGAAGAGTCATTGGCTGCGTCTTCTATATTCTCTTGTAAAACACTGAAGGGATTGGCATCTTCCAGAGAAATTGTAGAAGAATTAACTTGTTGCGCAGAATTACGACTGTGGCGCGACATTGCCATTGCTATTGAGAGAGCAAAAAGTTGAAACAAGATGCAACAAGTTTCAGAGATTGAATGATTCAATAGCTTGAGAGGAGAATGCAGCACTAAAACATTTGTTGAATAAAAAAATAATCCTCAAAAAGAGAACCAAGCATATTCAATATGAGAGAAAGGATGGTTCAGAACCGCCAAAATGGTATTAAGGAGTCAGGAAAACGAATAAATATGCAGAAAATGCAGGTGAAATATCCTGGAATACAAATGTCTTGAAAGTGTATGTGCAGAGACTCACATAATAGATCTTCTTGTCAACAATGCAAGTCCCAGTGGAAGCATCTTAGGCGAGACCAATTGCCAGCGAGAGAGAAAAGGTTAATTCCAAAATGGCGGTGAAACAACAACATTGAGGTAAATATATGTAGAAAAACATTCCAGAATCAAAAACCTCTTTAGGGCCAAAAACTTCACCAAAGGCAGACAAAAAATTAAAACTGAGGGCATAGGATATTGTATCCAGCAGCTCGTGAGGTGGCTCATGTAGAAAAAACTTGCAGTGCTCGTCAGGGTGAAAAGCGCATCAAAATGGCGGTTGCATCAAACGTGAACCATCATTGCTGAGAGAAAACGGCAAAAACGCTGCATAGCGCTCACCCTGTAAATCGGCAGAGACATCAAAGGAGGCAGCCGGTACTCCAAAAATGAAAGTTGCGGCCGGCAGACCCCACAAAGCGATGAAAGCACTCGGAGTGCTCCCGTTCTGTTCACGACGCTGCGGAGCTCCTCTGCGAGGCGGCCATTCCTGACGGCGCCGAAACCACGCCCCACTTTCTTTTACAGTTAACAAAGAAGGAGAGCACATTGCAGTATGCACCATTTGCCACACAAATGTTTGACGAGGTAAGCCTAGTACGTATTATGGTACTGGAGGCCAGACAACCCATATGAAAAAACACCGCACAATCAAGTGAGAGGAGCACTTAAAAAAAAATCTGAAAGTGGTGGTGGTGGTGGAGAGAGCTGGGGAACACCAGCTACAAGTCCAATCACGGCGGAAGGTAACAAAGACATTTTCATACAAAGCAGCCCTGTCCCCAGCAGGGTACCAGCAGATTCACCCACCTTAGTGACTTCACAATGGCACAAGAAGACTCCGAGTGAGATGGAGACTCCATGGCATACAGTGACTGCCCCACCACCAGGACACACATTGAGTGTACTACTGGCATCTACTTCTCAAAAGAAGCCTGTGTCAGTGCCCCAAGAAAAGAAGAAAATCAAGGCTACTATTATGTTATAAAATATTTTATTACGCGCTCTGCTACTACAAAGTATCCTGGCGCGGTATGTAAACACTAAGCAGACCCAATCCAAGAAGAAAGGAAGAGAAAACTAAATGCTGAGATTAAAAAGATGGGTTTTTAACCCTTCCTTGAATCCCGCTAATGTAGCTGATGATCTCAAAGAAAGCGGCAGGGCATTCCAGGACCGTGCTGTTTGGACAGAAATCGACTGACCACCCAGTCTCGCATATCTGACTTTGGGCATAGACATCAGACGGAGATTGGCCGATCGAAGAGCACGGTGAGGAGTGTAAAAGGTAAACCTCTTGTGCAGATATTGTGGGCCTTGGTGATGTAAGGCCCGAAAGGCCAGAACCAATGATTTGAACATAATGCGGTGTGCCACTGGGAGCCAATGGAGCTCTCGAAGATGGACACGTGCACTAGTTCTTCGTGGAAGATGGAACAGAAGTCACACGGCCGCATTCTGAATGATCTGCATTCGATTTATAAGGTATTTAGGGAGACCACTGTAGAGAGCATTGGCGTAGTCGAGCCTTGACAGGATCAAAGCACGCAAAACAGTCTCCTTCGCTTCCCTATGGAGAAGCGGAAGGAACCTCTTGAGTGACTTGAGGGTCGCAAAGCAGGTCGCAGTAAGTTTTTTTAGATGAGCTTCAAACTTAAGATCCTGTCCAAACCAGACCCCCAGGTTTTTGGCCGGGCCTCCGTGATAGCTAGGACATGCAAAATCAGTCGGCCCTAAAATTGGCCGGAAAATTGCCATAGAATAATAACTCTGACTTGTCCTCGTTGCATTTGAGTTGAGCTGAGACAAGCCATCGGAAGACGTGGGACAAACAAGAGCAGACAGCCCGAGCGTCTAAGCAGTCCTTAGGCCAGGTAAACAGCAACTGCCTGTCATCAGCGTATGCCATTATTTTGGCTCCCCACTGCTCAGCCAGATAGATCAACGGGGTCATATAAACGTTGAACAGCAGAGGGCTTAGCGTCGAGCCCTGTGGTACCCCGGTGGTGAGCTTCTTGGGTGATGAGGCAAATGGGGGCATCCATACTTGCTGCGACCGCTTTGACAAAAACGAAGACAGCCAGGCCAGAACCGCACCCGACAGCCCCACCTCTGCCAGCCTCGTCAACAGCTGAGCATGGGGTACCGTATCGAAGGCGGCAGATAGGTCCAGCAACACCAGGACCGCTCTGCCGCCTCCGTCGAGACACTCCCTAATGGCCTCTGAGACTTCCACCAGAGCCGTCTCAGTGCTGAAAGCAGCCCTGAACCCCGATTGAGCCGGGTGCAGGGCCTGAGAGGACTCAATGAAACTATTCAGTTGCCTAAAAACAACTTTTTCACACACTTTCGCTAGTGCCGGGAGCAGCGATATCGGGCGATAACTGGAGGAAGCCAAAGGGTCCAGGCCAGGCTTCTTCAGCAAAGGAAGAAGTTATGGGTATGTTTGAGCAGGAGAGGTGCTATGAGCAAAACCACCCAAATGCACATTTGTTCAATTGGAAGTGGAATTCTTAGAATTTGTGGCAGCCATCTGCCCAAAATGGAAGGTACCAAGTAGGTCCAATTTTGCCAGAGTGGCTGTTCATGGGCTGCATCATGGTGTGCTGCAGTCGGTTGGATAAGCTTTGCAGCAAAGTGTTGTTCACACCATCCACCTGACGACAGATATGTGAACCAGTTGTCAGGTGACTGATTACATGTACATAACTGCACACTGGATCTCCTTTGCAGGTGCAAGGCAAAATATATCTGCAGGTCTTGGCCCTGAATAAAGTTTTAAGAGCATTTAGTGGCATGCAATAGTGGCCATGTTGGTCATTGGATAATTCACATACAGCTGTAAACATCTTGTGGGAATTTAACAGCAAGGAATATGAATGACTGCGACCCAGGGGTCTTAGAATTGGATTTGTTGCCACAGACAACGGCAGTAACATAGTCAAGGCCATGTCAGATGGAGGCTATTTCAGGGTCCTGTGATTGGCCCATTGCATCAACCTGGTGGTACAAGACTTCCTCAAAAATACTGACCTTCTGCTGCTAATCTGCACTAATTTCAGCCATTATTTCAAAGTCCGGAAGAAGTTGCGGATACCATTTAGTGTAACAATAGAGCACCAGTCAAAGCCCTGATACAGGAGGTGCCAAGATGTTGGAACTCCACCTTTTACATATTGCACCATCTGTTTGAGCAGGGGAAATATATCAATGACTATGTCATTCAAAGAGATGGGGATGCAGTTGGGAAAGCTATGACCATGGTTGCCGACAAATGCAGCCTAGTCAAATGCCTGACACCAATGCTACTCCCGTTTAGGTTTTCACATGAGAAGTTAGCAAGGAGGACAGTACAATGGGCCAAGCTATCCCATTGTTGCATCTCCTACAAGACCAGGTAGAGAAGGTGTCTGAAAGATTTCCCCTGCAGGTGTGAATGAAAACATGGAAGTGCATGCCTTTGTAGAGACCTTCGCTTGGCTTCTTTTATAAGACTGCAACATGACATCATCAAGTCCAAAGAGTGCATCTGTGCCACACTACTTGATCCACAGCCCATAACAATTCTACCCACTTACATTCCTTTTTCTGAAGGGAATGTTTTAAAATACAAAAGGGGGATGGAAGAACAAGCTGGAGACTTGGAAGAAGAATGGCTGGAACTTCCAGTATCACCACCAATCAGAACACCGGCAACAACAGCAACAGAAGGACCGGACCCAACTTCTTCATTGTATTGTTTTAAATTAGTAGGTCTCTAGTCCAGTGCAGAGGCAATGGCAAAACAGGTTGAGCAAGTGGCAGCAGGAATGACCATCCACAGGATGTTCCAGGAGTATCTGGATGATACAAAAGAAGTCTATATGGATCAAAATCCTTTAATATATTGTATGGGTAGATGTGCCAATGCCAGAGCTGAGCAGGTTGGCAATAAAGTATCTGGCTTGTCTTGTCACCAGGGTGTCTGCTGAACGTGTGTTCAGTGCAGTTGTGCGGTTGTCACATTGAAACATGCCATTCTCTTCCCTCAAAACATGGAGAGATTGACTATGATCAAAATGAACCAACAATTTGCACCACACAATAACACCATTCCTGAAACGGCAACAGAGGAGGAAGGTGACTTTCGAAATTGAATCAAATGTGTTAGCTGATCAACTTCTGGATGAACCACCTGATCTTGAGGACGAAGACTACTTCCCAGACTAAGTAGGCCAGTAAACCAATAGAACTTTTAAATTTTTTCTCATTGAACTTAGTTCTTTCTTTGCAAGAAACCAAACAAAAAGAAATTGGCAAGAGGAACATTTGTATTTTTGTGTCAGATTTATGCTGCTTCACTTATTTTATTAGTCAGATATATATTGCCAGATTTCCATTGGACCAGTGTGCATTGAAGATGCCTCCACAGTTCCTTCATGACATTGGGGACAATGCCTGCTCCCCTCGCATGCCTATTGCCTAATGCCCATCCCTTTTTGCATCACTTAGCACTAGAAGGGCTATCCCATAAAATCATTTATTATCTACAAGACTGCCTGCCAATGCCAAATTCCAATCTGTTGCCTGTATCAAAGATGATTGAATACCTAATACCTAAACTACCCATGCTTGGATTGGAAGAGGTTACTTTAACCATTGCAATGGTGAGTGACTGCATGAGTGATGATTTAATTTGATTGATGATTCATGTTTTAGCAAACAGTGAGGGAGGGTGTTTAACTGTAATGTGGAAACTTGCATGAGAAGACTAATTTGAAATGTTTGGGGCCTGAGGGGTGGGCGATCATTTTTCCCCTGGAGGTGATTGTCCTTCACAAACTTCGTTAGCAAAAATGAATTAACTTGTATGGTCTACTCCTATGATCCTCTTGTTTTTTTCATCATCTAGGTTGGCTGCCCCAATCATTTTATTTACAAGACTGCCAAATTCTAATCTGTTGCTTGCATTAAAGGGGAGAAAGTGTACCAACCACCTTAATAGGAGTGAAAGAGGTAACAATTGCACCAATAAGTGATCCGATTATCGAGTGACCATGACTGATGATTGATGCAGAGGCTGAAAGTGAGGGAGAATGTATTGAACAGTAATATGGGACATTTCTTGAGATGATTATTGATTTGCATTCTTTGGGGCTTGAATGATGGGGACTCATTATCCTTCCCTGGAGGTGATCAGCCCTTTCACACTAAACCAGATTTAATTGCTGGGTGTTATCCTTTTTTCTGGTTCTTCAGAGACTAGAACAGTCACTTTAGTTAACAAACAATAACCTATGCAAAATAATGCAATTCTGTTTCTCTACTTGTTCTTCAACAGCAGTGTACTCCAAGTCTATCTTGCTGGGTCTTTGTGATTCATGATGATGACGACTGGTCTGGGACTGGGTTACTCAGAGTCAGGAGGAGGAACATGGAAGAACTCAGGGTGAGAGCTGCAGGACTGACTCATGAACACCTAGAAGCAAGAAGCTATTGAGTATCAACTTCAGTTCAAAGATAAACTAAGAGTCTGAGGCCTAGTACTCAGCTGTGTGGAATAGAGAGAGGTGTGTTTGTGAAATGTTGCTCTGTGTATGTATGTGTGTATGTGTGTGTGTGTGTGTGTTGGACTTGTGGCAAATGTGAAACTCTAAATTTATCCACCTCTTTATCATTGACAGAGAATGTATTTCTCAGGCAATTGCTGGGTCTTCCCGCTAGCTCTCCATTAACACCTCTCAGGATGGACCTAGAGATTAGCCCTATAGCAGATGTAGCCTCTTCTAGACCCCTCCTATATTGGCGACGCCTTTGGAGTACACCCAAACTAACCGAATACAAAGAGGAGTTGAAGGACATTATGAGGCTACAAGGATTGGGGAAACTCCCCTGGTTAGCCTGTATCAGGAACACTTGCCAGGCTTTAGGGAGGGTAAAAATGTGCACATCCCCAGAAGAAAACTGGCCTATGATCTCCAGAAAGGCACTCCTGGAGTCCCATAGAGAACTTAAACTGGCCCTACTATGGTGGGGGACCAAGCTTGGTTGTCTAACTTCTAGGTTCTTGGAAGTAAAGCAGCAATACAGGTGAGAACCGGCGCTAGATTACATACAACCGCTTCTAGCAAAGAAACTTTTTCTCCAATTTAGACACACGGTGCTCCCGCTTCGAACATTTACTAACAAGTGGCAGGGCGCCCATACTCTAGAATGTCCAGGGTGTGACCAAGCTGAGGAAACTGAAATTCACATACAGCTGTAAACATCTTGGGGAATTTAACAGCAAGGAATATGAATGGCTGCGACCCAGAGGTCTTAGAATTGGATTCATTGCCATAGACAATGGCAGTAACATAGTCAAGGCCATGTCAGATGGAGGCTATTTCAGGGTCCTGTGATTGGCCCATTGCATCAACCTGGTGGTACAAGACTTCCTCAAAAAGTAAGACGTACTCAGTAAAATACTGACCTTCTGCTGCTAATCTGCACTAATTTCAGCCATTCTTTCAAAGCCCGGAAGTAGCTGCGCATACCATTCAGCATAACAATAGAGCACCAGTCAAAGCCCTGATACAGGAGGTGCCAAGATGTTGGAACTCCACCTTTTACATATTGCACCATCTGTTTGAGCAGGGGAAATATATCAATGACTATATCATTCAAAGAGATGGGGATGCAGTTGGGAAAGCTATGACCATGGATGCCGACAAATGCAGCCTAATCAAATGCCTGACACCAATGCTACTCCCGTTTAGGTTTTCACATGGGAAGTTAGCAAGTAGGACAGTACAATGGGCCAAGCTATCCCATTGTTGCATCTCCTACAAGACCAGGTAAAGAAGGTGTCTGAAAGATTTCCCCTGCAGGTGTGAATGAAAACATGGAAGTGCATGCCTTTGTAGAGACCGCAACATGACATCATCAAGTCCAAAGAGTGCATCTGTGCCACACTACTTGATCCACAGCCCATAACAATTCTACCCACTTACATTCCTTTTTCTGAAGGGAATGTTTTAAAATACAAAAGGGGGATGGAAGAACAAGCTGGAGACTTGGAAGAAGAATGGCTGGAACTTCGAGTATCACCACCAATCAGAACACCGGCAACAACAGCAACAGAAGGACCGGACCCAACTTCTTCATTGTATTGTTTTAAATTAGCAGGGCTCTAGTCCAGTGCAGAGGCAATGGCAAAACAGGTTGAGCAAGTGGCAGCAGGAATGATCATCCACAGGATGTTCCAGGAGTATCTGGATGATACAAAAGAAGTCTACATGGATCAAAATCCTTTGATGTATTGTATGGGTAGATGTGTCAATGCCAGAGCTCAGCAGGTTGGCAATAAAGTATCTGGCTTGTCTGGTCACCAGGGTGTCTGCTGAATGTGTGTTCAGTGCAGTTGTCACATTGAAACATGCCATTTTCTTCCCTCAAAACATGGAGAGATTGACTATGATCAAAATGAACCAACAATTTAAACCACACAATAACACCATTCCTGAAACAGCAACAGAGGAGGAAGGTGACTTTCGAAATTTAATCAAATGTGTTAGCTGATCAACTTCTGGGTGATCCACCTGAACTTGAGGTCGAAGACTACTTCCCAGACTAAGTAGGCCAGTAAACCAGTAGAACTTTTACATTTTTTCTCATTGAACTTAGTTCTTTCTTTGCAAGAAACCAAACACAAAGAAATTGGCAAGAGGAACATTTGTATTTTTGTGTCAGATTCATGCTGCTTCACTTATTTTATTAGTCACATATATATTGCCAGATTTCAATTGGACCAGTGTGCATTTAAGACGCCTCCACAGTTCCTTCATGACATTGGGGACAATGCCTGCTCCCCTCGCATGCCTATTGCCTAATGCCCATCCCTTTTTGCATCACTTAGCACTAGAAGGGATATCCCATAAAATCATTTATTATCTACAAGACTGCTCGCCAATGCCAAATTCCAATCTGTTGCCTGTATCAAAGATGATTGAATACCTAATACCTAAACTACCCGTGCTTGGATTGGAAGAGGTTACTTCAACCATTGCAATGGTGAGTGACTCCATGAGTGATGATTTATTTGATTGATGATTCATGTTGTAGCAAACAGTAAGGGAGGGTGTTTAACTGTAATGTGGAAACGTGCATGAGAAGACTAATTTGAAATGTTTGGGGCCTGAGGGGTGGGCGATCATTTTTCCCCTGGAGGTGATTGTCCTTCACAAACTTCGTTAGCAAAAATGAATTAACTTGTATGGTCCACTCCTATGATCCTCTTGTTTTTTTCATCATCTAGGTTGGCTGCCCCAATCATTTTATTTACAAGACTGCCAAATTCTAATCTCTTGCTTGCATTAAAGGAGAAAAAGTGTACCTACCACCTTAATAGGAGTGAAAGAGGTAACAATTGCACCAATAAGTGATCCGATTATCGAGTGACCATGACTGATGATTGATGCAGAGGCTGAAAGTGAGGGAGAATGTGTTGAACAGTAATATGGGACATTTCTTGAGATGATTATTGATTTGCATTCTTTGGGGCTTGAATGATGGGGACCCATTATCCTTCCCTGGAGGTGATCAGCCCTTTCACACTAAGCCAGATTTAATTGCTGGGTGTTATCCTTTTTTCTGGTTCTTCAGAGACTAGAACAGTCACTTTAGTTAACAAACAATAACCTATGCAAAATACTGCAATTCTGTTTCTCTACTTGTTCTTCAACAGCAGTGTACTCCACGTCTATCTTGCTGGGTCATTGTGATTCATGATGATGACAACTGGTCGGGGACTGGGTTGCTCAGAGTCAGGAGGAGGAACATGGAAGAACTCAGGGTGAGAGCTGCAGGACTGACTCATGAACACCTAGAAGCAAGAAGCTATTGAGTATCAACTTCAGTTCAAAGATAAACTAAGAGTCTGAGGCCTACTACTCAGCAGTGTGGAATAGAGAGAGGTGTGTTTGTAAAATGTTGCTCTGTGTATGTATGTGTGAATTTGGGTGTGTGTGTGTTGGACGTGTGGCAAAAGTGAAACTCTAAATTTATCCACCTCTTTATCATTGACAGAGAATGTATTTCTCAGGCAATTGCTGGGTCTTCCTGCTAGCTCTCTTTTAACACCTCTCAGGATGGACCTAGAGATTAGCCCTATAGCAGATGTAGCCTCTTCTAGACCCCTCCTATATTGGTGACGCCTTTGGAGTACACCCAAACTAACTGAATACAAAGAGGACTTGAAGGACATTATGAGGCTACAAGGCGTGGGGAAACTCCCCTGGTTAGCCTGTATCAGGAACACCTGCCAGGCTTTAGGGAGGGTAAAAATGTGAACACCCCGAAGAAATCTGGCCTAAGATCTCCAGAAAGGCACTCCTGGAGCCCCATAGAGAACTTAAACTTGCCCAACTATGGCGGGGGACCAACTTGGTTGTCTAACTTCTAGGTTCTTGGAAGTAAAACAGCAATACAGGTGAGAACCGGCGCTAGATTACATACAACCGCTTCTAGCAAATAAACTTTTTCTCCAATTTAGACACACGGTGCTCCTGCTTCGAACATTTATTAACAAGTGGCAGGGCGCCCATACTCTAGAATGTCCAAGCTGAGGAAACTGACATTCATGTTCTTTTCTTCTGCCCCGCCTTTGGGATGTCAAGGTCTCGGTGGCTGCTACAATTGTGCAGGAACATGGGGACTAGACATTGTACTGAGGTGTTTAGGCTCTTTAATTATCATACCGACACATCTATTGTGTTCTCCATTTTGCAGTTCTTATCCTCTATGTGGTGCATTCGATGCGCTATTCTAAAGAAAGTCTCCACAGGAACTTCTTAGATCTATAGTAATTATTGGTCATGCTATGTTACGCACCGCCTAGAACAATGTGGTATGTACACACTGTATTATATGTTTATCCCCATTGCAATCAACCTATGTCCCAGGTGTTTCATAATCTTCATAATTTGTGTTGTTTTAATTCGGGTTCCTTATTCTTTTTCTAGTATTTATTAGAGAAAAACAACGTTTTAGTACCAAATAGGTGTTTTAATTCTTAATGAAATGGTCATTTGTTATAGCATGTGTCATTGGGCCAGATTCATCAAGCGAAATGGGCTCGCAAGAGGGCCAGATTCTGAGAATCTGGCCCTTTGCGAGTGCAATTTTTGCATTTGGGATTCATCATCCCAAATGCAAAAATCGCTAATAAAGAATTCGCTAATATGCGAGGATTAGCATTTAAGGAATCTCTATTAGAGATTCCTTAAATGCTATTCATGAAACATTTAAAAATTGCGAATTCGCAATTTAGGACCGCTATTTACCACGAAGTCAAACCTCGTGGTAAATAGCAAAAACTTAGAAAAATGCATTTTAATGCATTTTTCTAAGTTGCATGTTACACACACACATGTCCTTTGGACATGTGTGTGCACAACATCAGTGTGAATTCACATTTCAGGGGTGCCTGCACCCTTGAAATCGCATCCTTATTTGCCTGTAGGCCCATAGGAATGCATGGGGAGTTATTCCTTATTTGCGATTAGCAATTTGCTAATCGCAAATAAGGAACATGTAGGAATCGCATTATTTTTTGCAATTCCTACATGAATCCCGTTTTGCAAGTCCTTAATAGCGATTCCTTATGAATCGCTATTAAAGACTCGCAAAACGGGTCTTTGATGAATCTGGCAGATTGCTCCCTACTTTGCACCCAATATAGAAATTACATGTTTTAGTGTAAATTGCACTATTTCATGCCACAGAATACTGAGCAGGTTTGTGGAGCTAACTCAAGAACGCAGCCAAAACTTGCACATCCAAAGTGTTTTAAACAAATAGATAGAAACAAACTATATCGTTTTTAAGACGACATGCTGTATTTTGCTAAAATGTTTTGTACTGTTTTTATGTGCTTTTATGGCTTGTATGGCCGAAAGAAAGTTTTTTTTGACTGACTGTCTGAAACTCTAAGTCCCCATTTTGTTTCTTTTGCTCTGTCTTTATATACTCCTCATCAAGGACTGGTGTTAAAATTATCACCGTTTTATCGGCAGGAAACTGCTGATAAATTGGCGATAATGGGCTTGATAATACGCCCTTGTTAATTCCCATAGAAGCCCATGTTCTGATGTTAACATGGGCTTCTATGGGAATTAACAAGGGCGTTTTATCAAGCCCATTATCACCGTTTTATCTGCAGTTTCCTGCCGATAAAACGGTGATCATTTTAACACCAGTCCTTGATAATATGCCCCTAAGTTTCTCTTTTATAACCAGCATGCCTTCTTCTAGTCTCAATATCAAACTAAATGTGAAAGCTAGCTGATCTCAACAACACTCCTGCTTAACTACCGGACTAGTGCAGACAGACCCCAAAGAGCAGACAATCCTGAGGATAATGCAGATGCACCACCCAATTTTGCAATATAGTTTCATTTTTACTTTAACAATCATATTGACTAAGAGAATTGGGTGAGTGAGTTCACTCCCTAACATAGAAGACAGAACATTTAGATGTCTGTTGATAACTTGGGTCTCGGGCAGAAGGACTGTTTGCAATGCATTTATCTCTGTACTCTGCCATACTCATTATTTTGTATCCTTCTAGCAACGGACAGATGACGAATGATGTGCTGCTGCTTATTGCCCAGATGAATGTCTTCCTTGTGTTGTAGTGTTTGTCTTTGGCAAACCTTTCCCCAAATCCCCTTACTCATTCATTCATCAAACCCCTAACCCTCTTCTCCGAAGCTGTGGATCACACACTTAGTGGGGCAGATGTGGTGAAAGCAACACCAACGTACAGTAGAATCTTCTAAGCAGGAGCCCACACCAGCTCATTACAAACCTGCGCATTAAAAATGATCCATATTTCAGATATAGAATGAAGAACATCAGTCGTCAGCATCATCATTCAGGCATGTGTTGCCTAACTGTAAACGCCTAACCAAAGCTTGCCCACTGCAAACTTTAAGTCAACTTTTTATGACTTGAGGGTTTCACAAATAATACTGCTAGCTCCACATTAGCCAAAACTTACTAGTATTGCTATTTTTTCTATTTTAGCACAATCAGGCATTCTCATTGTGTCATCACGTAGTACTCTTGGATAAATGTATAAGCCACTGAGAGCTGCCTTGCCTATTCATTCAAGCAATTCAAATATTAAATAATTCTGTCATTCTAATTCATCCGTAGCCACCATGATTAAGCTTTACTTTCTCCCATCATCTTTTTCACCACAAATTCCAATACATTATCCACCCATTCAATAGCAACCCTACAAACCATTCTTTTGCCCATCCATTCCTTTACGCATCCGTGCACCCTTTCACTCATATACCATTTACTTTCTTTTAAGTTACCTTCCCTTCTTTCATGTCTCCCTCAAGCCATCAAAGTTCATTATGTGAAATGTTGCTGCATTGCAGATAGATGAGGCCATAATAACTCAACCACCGCTGTGGCTGGTAAAGCTGGGGGAGGGGGTGTTCACTTCACTGTCACTTTTGATAACGAGGAGTGATACCATGGCAATACCTAGTGAGTATAGTAATTGGAAGAAATTATGTGACTTACCAATGCCCATCCTTGCTGCCGCTTCTCCGCCTCCATCTGACCCGTCTCCTCCTGCAGCTGCACTGGGGCCAGCATCACCGATGTTCTGTGTGGCTAGAATAAAACATTACACATAATTTAGAGTCCAGATGGGCAACTCCAAATTTAACTGCAATGCAGCACGACAGCTCAGTAAGCAAATTAGTATCTTCCAAACATCACTCTGGACATTTGATAGGTTGGCTCACAAAGTTAGACAAGCCAGGTGTGGAATAATGGTCGATGAAAGACTTATGGAGTTGGTTGACAAATGCAATTGGAGTGGGACCTCAAATTTTTTCACAGACTTGCTGCCCTGTCATGTGAAACTCCGTAATGACCATGGCGACTCTCTTGTGAACTGTGTTAGAGCTAAGCATAAACAGGAAAAAGGAAAGCCTTCTTAACAAATATACGTGGTGGTTTTTATTTAAAATACTAGCTTACTTGGGCCTGCTATCTGAATATGGGGTGGGCGGACATTTCCGTTCCGCCCACGGAATGTCCGAGAATTTGCACTTTCCGCAAAGAAGGCGAAAAACGGGGCAAATTTCCGCGCATTCACGGTCTGAACGGAAGTTGGCCGCCTGACCCTCTCCCACCCGCCGCCCGCTTCCCGCCCGCCTCCTGCCTGCCTTATTAAATTATATTTAAAGGGTAAAATAGTAACTTAGGTAAAACTTACCTTATTGAGCCGCAAACTACCCCCATCTCGGCTTCCTCTTGTAAACTGCGAATGCGCAGGAGATTGCGCGTGCGCATTCCTGGCCGGTACTGCGCATGCGCAGGCTCCTGCGCACCCGAAGTCGAGATCACAAAGTTGTTGAACTTAAAGTAACTTGGATTTAGAGCACCAGATTCACTTTTCATCATGGCTTGATGTGTCGAGAATTTTCGTCTGTCAAACTTATACACAAACATTGCCAGCAAACAGTTTGGACACATTTGGAAGTGTTCATGATGGACAATGTACAATACATACTTATGTTCACATTGTGTCTACATGGAGTATTCCTGGGATTATTGGCATTACACAATTTGTAATTAATTAATTAATTTTGTATTATCAGTTTGTAGTGGGGATCAGGCCAGTGCACTTATTTTTCAGATTACTAGCTCACTTTTTTGTTTCGCGAGATCACATGACATCAAAGGATTCTGTTTGAAAAGTACGGGTTTCATTTCTGTATGATCATTTTGAGACACACTCGGGAGCGGATGGTATTGACATGTTTTTTTCAGTTGCAGGTAAACACATTAGGATTTATGGTGCAATTAGTTTTGGGCACGAGGGTGGAGGGCACACGCTTGTGGTGTCTGTAGATTTTGTATGAACATTGTGAGAGGTTGTAAAGAGCATGGGTATAGATTTTTAAATGCAGACACATTAGGCAGCAAGTTTAGGTTGGGAGTTTGGCATGGTGTATGTACGTTTATTTTTGGTATGCTTAATTATTATTATTTTTACTGTTTGGTGAGATTTTGTTTGCCGGGTTCTCAAAGTGAGGTAAGGCAGACACTTCAGGGTATGGAATGGCGGACAGGCTCTTCTTCAAGTTCGCTACAGTCACAGCGATACAGTTATCCCTGTGTTCAATATCGTGACAACAATGACAGTCCACTGTTGTATGTTGGTAATATTTTCGGACAGATCTCCTAGTTTCCTGCTGCAGCTGCGTGAGTCCGCTGCAGAGTGGCCTCACTGGTAGGCTCTGGGTACAATGACCACAGGAATAACTGTGTCGCTACGGCTGTAGCAAACTTAAAGAAGAGCCTGTCGGCCATTCCATACACTGAAGTGCCGGCCTTACCTCACTTCGACTTCAATAATACTTTATTCGATTCCAAAGTATAATCATAAAAGTACATAGTAAAAAACAATTGATAAAATATTATACAGAGGTTAAAAAAAGTTTCTACAAAAATGGGGTAGGCACCGCAAGCAAAAACATCATGCCGAGATATAATTAAGTTTTATCACATCATAATTGTTTTCCTGCATTTAAAAACATTCTTTAAAAAAGCTGTTACTGATGCTACAGCAAACACAGATTCTAATTGCTGCAATTTAACATAAGCAGGCCGGCAAGTCCTTATCCCCAACAATTTTATTACCGGGAGAATCCATGCTTTCCTGTACGAAGTATAACATTTGCAGAAGAACACAACATGTATGGTGGACTGGTCTGACATATCGTCACAGGGACATTTGCAAAGCTGTTTTGACCAGTCATTGGCAGCTGGGAAGCTTAATAACCTGTGGATAGAACCTAGTTGGAAACGGATCAATAAAAATCTATCATAATCAGTCGTTATCAATTGTAGATAGGGCTGCAGACTAAAAGATATTAAGGTGAGATTGTGTGCTTGCACCGTAGATTTCCACATTTCCACACACAGTCTCTGATCATTCAAGAAACTCAGACAGATTTTCTTTAGATCCTTCCTACTCATACTATTCATATTTAGTGGTTCATCATAAAAATCACGAAGGCCTATTTCATAAAGGAATGTTTTAACATACATTAACCATTTAATTTGTTTCACCCCGTCTAGCCTCTTGCATTCATTTATCATCTCACGGTTAAAATGAATTTCCTCTATTGTGCATATCCTGTGCCACAACAGAACCGGTTGTATCTTTATTATATCTTTCAAATAAGTCAGCTCTGAGTGGCAGATAAAGGATGAAGTACCTTTCAGGCCCATTAGTAGAAATCTTAAAAATATATTTTGGGCGACCTGCAGCGAGCTTACATCTGCCGTGCCCCAAATGCCGGCTCCATATGTGGCCACCGTGATGGATTTTGCTTTATATATATCCCGTAGCTCTGCTGTAGGGTGCCTATTTAATTTCCTGCTAAAACTAGTTAGTGCAGACAAAGTCTTTAGGTATAGCAGTCTCCTCGTTTTAACAGTCTGCACCCATGACCCCAAAGAATTAAATAAAATTCCGAGATAAGAAAATGATTTTGAATTTTCAATTTGTTTATTGTCAATGAAAATAGATCTTAAAACTAGTAACCAGCCTTTGCAGTCCCAGTGGGGTGCGTGACAGTTTCAGTTTCATCAACTTTTATTCGATTATCAGTTTGAATAATCATAAAAAGTACATATTTAAAAAAAATTTGAGCGAAAAAAGTTGGGAAAATAGTTAAATCGCAAAGAAGTTAGATCATAGTAAGGAAAAAGCATTTTTTAAGACAATAGAATAGTATTTATACTTTATAACAATGCTGATTTAACTAGAAATGTTACGACGTGTTGTTATAACTGATTTGAGAAAAGTCGCTATGGGTCTGGCTTCATGTGGCGATTTTAAGGATTGCAAATAGGAAAGTGCTGGATAGGATTGTCTAAGTCCACTGGATCGAAGAATAGGAATGATCCATGTTTTCCTTGCTAGTTTGTAATATTTGCAAAAAAGGACGACGTGGATCGTAGATTGTGTGGAAACTCCGTCACAGGGGCACCTCATCAAATTATGGGACCAATTCTGCGTTTCCGGAAATGAAACCAAACGGAAGAAAACATCAAAGCGTAATCTTGTGAGTAAGAACTTTTCATAGTTGGATAAAAAGTATTTCAAATAAGGCTGAATAGCTTTTCCAGGCTGCAATGCACATATTTTTTCATTTTGTGGTTTGGTAATCTCTGCCTGGTTACGGAGGTCTCTCAGGTGACCCAAACACATTTGCTTTAGTTGTTTCTTAGAAATATCTTCAATTGAGGGAGGTTTGTCAAAGTGGTGTTCACAATCCAGGTCTTTAAAGAAGTTACGTATATAGTTTAGCCACGGGATTTTCCGCCAGTTTGTCAAGCCTAAACAGTCAGTGATGAGGGAGCGGGTTAGATGGCTTTCAGGATTACACCATATTCGGTGCCACAATAAGATGGGCTGGCATCGAATGGTGTCGGTGATGTACTCCATACCAAGCTCCCGGTGTGAGGCTAATATCGGGGAACTTTGGGGGAGGGCTAGGACGTATTTTACAAAAGCGTTTTCAGTGACCTGAAGCTGGTCAATACGACCATGGCCCCAAATTCCAGCTCCATAAGTAGCCACACTATGGCATTTTGCATAGTATATGGTTAAAAGTTCATGTGGTGCTGGTTTTCCCAATTTCCTCGAGAAGGAGGTTAATGCTGTGGTTGCTCGGCGGAAATGTAAATTTCTGGCTTCGATTGCCTTTTTCCAGTTCATTGCGTCATCCACTAGGATGCCCAAGTATGGATAGGCCGGAGTTTTTTCTAGTCTGTTGTTATTGACCATTATGGGTTTGGAGATTTTGGTCCTGGGGCCGATTTTCATTGTAAACGTTTTCTTGATGTTAATTTTAAGGCCGAGTGAGTCCATGAATATTATGTATTTATTAAGTTGTAACTGAAGTTGATTTAGGGTCCGTGCTAAAATTACTGAGTCGTCAGCATACAGGAGAGCGGGTATCGGTCGATTATTTATCTGGGGCAGATCCAGGCTCCCTTCCAGCATGGCCTGCTCAAGCCCGTTTGTGTAGAGGTTGAACAGGAAGGGAGCCAGTACACATCCCTGTCTTACTCCCTTCGTTATTTGAAAGGGTCGTGACAGTTCGCCGCTGGTGCCAAATCGTACTCGGCCTTCAGCGTTTGTATAAAGTTCTCTTAGGAAGGTTAGTATCGAGGGGTCCACACCAAGGTCTGATAGTATTTGCCAAAGCTTCGCATGTTGGACGCAATCGAATGCCGCGCTTAGGTCAACGTAAACAAGGAAGATGTTACCTCCTTTGGCGCGAGCATATTTTCCAGCCAGGAGAACAAGGTTGAGGGCCTGCTCCACGGTCCCAAGCCCCTTCTGGAAACTATATTGCAGGTCGGTAATGATGTTGTTCTCCCGGGCCCAAGATTGTAGTCGGTCCAGGAGTAGTCGACCTGCAATCTTGCCCATGGAGTCCAGAAGGGAGATTGGTCTGTAGCAGGCGGGATCGTTGCGGTCGCCTTTTTTGAAGATGGGTAATAATATTGAGGTTGACCATGAATGGAAGAGACCGGTTGAAACTACTGCTGACATGACCCGTGTGATTATTTTTGACCAAGAGTCTACGTCAAAAAGGAACAGGTCCATTGGGACCCCATCGGGGCCAGGGGCCTTACCAATTTTTGAAGCCTTAATTGCTTTTATGATTTCGTTAAGGGAGAAACATATCTTGATCGGGTAGATGTTGTTTTTCTCCAGTCGGGCTTCATGTGTTGGATTGTTTGGTACGGCATCTGATGATGTTCCAAAAATTTTTGCAAAATGGAAGACCCAGTCATCCTCCGTTATTGCCACATCAAGGTGATCAGGGTCAGTGCTGTTGGCCAAAAAAGGTGATCTTATGGTTTGCCAAAATGCAGTGTTATCTTTCCTTTGAGCACTGTCGTGTAGACGTAGCCAAAGGTCTCGTTTGATCTGTTTTTTGCGGTCTTGCCGAGCAGAGTTATAGTTTTTCCTCAAGTGAGAGATTTCCTGGGGGTCTCTCATAGGCTTGTGCAAAGCTTCTTTTAGGGATGTAAGTGCCTTTCGGCAGGCGGTGTCAAACCATCTCGTGGTGGGGGACTTGATCTTATTTTTTAAGTTGACAAATAGCTCGTCCCTTATTGTTTCCTGGATACTTTGAAAGCATCGGACAATTGTTTCCGGTGGCGTCTCCGGAGACATGCATTTGGATATCCAATGGTGTGTTTTTCCAAGGATCCTCTGTGTCATCTCTTCAGGGTCAATCTTTGCCCATTTGATTGTGTACCCATTCAGTTTGTTCATGGACACTAGATGTTGATCAAGGGAACTAAGCTTTACAGGGTATGCTCCTGCTTGTTTCATGTGGATTGTCACGCTGAGCGGATAGTGATCGCTTATTGGGTTTGTCCCAATTTCGTAGTTCGTTAGTTGCCCTTTGAATGAATTTGAGGCTATTATATAATCGATAGTTGTAGAACAGCCTCGCCCATGGAAGGTGGGCAAGTAATCCTGCTGCGGGTCAACTAGTTCATTAACAAAATCCAGATCTAGAGAGAAGAGGATTTCGTTGAGTTTATTACCGCATACTGAAAGTGCGAAATGAGGGGTGGGGTTCCCAAGTTCATTCTCGAGGCCACAATTTCCATTTTTGTGTTTTGGGCACAAAGGGGAATTGAAGTCGCCGCCCCAGATAAGATGGGTTGGAGATATTTTATTGTCGTGTTGGAGTGAGGTTAGAAATGCGGCTATCTCTTCTAGGTTTGACCAGCATTCCAGAGTGCCTGAGTTATTATAATAGTTTATGAGTATGTATTTATTTTCTTTAGGTGCTGTTGTCTGCGTGAATTGCATGATTTGAGAAGTAGGTGACTCCTTTAATAATTTCACTCTGAGGGGGAGGGTGTTGGCAATGTAGGTCGTGAGCCCCCCTTTTGGTCTGCCCATATTTCCAGGTACTGCTTGAGTAAAGAAAGTTTTGTAACCCACAAGATGTAATGGGATTGTGCACCAAGATTCTTGCAGACACAGAATCTGATGTTGCTTTGCTGTGTCAAGCCACAGAGTCGATGTTATTTTTGAGGACAGGCCTGCGATGTTCCAGTATGCGATGGAGAAGCCCAGATTTGCAGTATCCATCAAGATGTGTGGTGGGGTTCTCGGGGTATTAGCGGTTTGGTTTTCTGGTAATTGTTGTGGTTTGACCTGAGGGGGTTCAGCTGAAACTTTAAAAGCTACAGTTGGCTGATAAAACAGGCCAGAGGTAGTTTCATCCTCTGATGGAAAGGTTGTATAGATGACTTTTACAGGGATATTTGGGTTAGTGATTAGCAATTTCTGAAAAGGGTTGTTATGGTAATCAGGAGGGGACTGTGAGGATGCTAGATACTGTATAGAGTTGACTGGTTGGGGTATGGTAGTGAGTTTTGCATGTCTAGGTTCCTCCCTGAGTGGTCAATCGACCATCTCTAGACAGTCAAATCGGTTTTGCGTTGAGAGGCCCTGCCAGCCTTCATAGGTTTGGTAGGGTCTTTCTTGCCAGTGTTGCCTCGGCCGTTCTCGCGGCCCGTTTCTGCCTCCGTGTTCATAAGTGTACTCCATCTGGTTCCATGGCTCTTGGTTCCATGGTTCTTTGGGGATCTGATGCCAGGACCAGGGCGGGGTATTGCGATGCTGTCTCGCTGGGGGGTAGAAGAAAGAAAGATGACGTGCATCGATTCCCCCCTTTTTTTCCAGCGATGGCCAGGCGCAAATGTAGTCCACTGCGGAGGGGTCTCTGCATGTTACTATAATACAGTCTCTGCGGATTGTTTTTGTTGTTTTGCCTACCCAGACTACCCTGCGGACTGTGGAGATACCTCCAGAAAGATGGGATTCTAGAGGTCTGTTAATACTTAACCACTGCATGACCTTGTTTTTAAGTGACCATGCAGTTTCAGGTGTGTCAACAGTTAACTCTGGTACGCCTGTGAGAACTATTGTGTAGGGGGTGGCTCCCGGGGGCAAATGGGCTGAACGTCTGGTTGCTGGTGCTTTTTTGGTGATATTCTTGGGAGACGGCTGGGAGGCCGCTGGTTTCAATGGGAGAGATACTGGCTTTTTTTCCAGATAAATTTTGCTGGTATTATTATTTGTCGCTGTTCCTGGAGTGTCTACAGTGAATGAGTCTGTATTTTGCGTTTGTTGGTTTGGAACAGCAGAGGTTTTACTCCGCTGTGGTTGGGGCGTTGTGGATGGCAAATTTTGGTTTGCAGTGTTTTGTTTGTGACTTTTTTGGGGTAGAGTAGTTGGATTTGGACGTTTTTCTGCTTTGTGCGGTTGCGCTTGGAATTGCGTTTTGGGTGGCTGCGATGGATTTCGCTGGCCCTTAACTTCTATGCGCGTATTAGTGTCAAGGAGTGTTGCAGAGATTATATTCAGCTGAGCTTCTATGTTTCTAATACTGAGTTGAATAGGTTTCAGGTATTGAAATAGGAGGTCTTTTGTTGTTGTCAGAACTTGCGAGGTGACTTTGCATGTTCTGCAGAGATTATCGGAAGCCTCACTTGCAGTTACCAAGTGAGGTAGGTTATTTACAGGGGGGAGTAGTGTGTTTTGTTGCGTTGTGTAGTTTGGATGAGTTGTGGCATGATCTGAGCAGGGAGCGGTGGATACTGTATTTTCAGTAGTTGTTGTGTTGCTTGGTTTTGGGGTGGCTCCTTCCCTTTCTCCTTGACGGTGCAAGTTAACGTTTATCTGGGCTTCCTCCTGAGTTTGACAGATCTCCAGGTCAGGGGTTGCTTCCAAGTCATCCGAAGTTGATGAGAGATCAAGCTCGGACTGTGTTACAGACAGATCTACAATGGATGGCACTGTATTTATGTCTGGAGCTGACAAGGTCATGGGAAGGGAACAGTTTTGTGAATTGAGATGAATAGGAGAAGTGGCATTTGCTATGGCACCTAAAGAGGAGCGTTTTGCGTTCGCGTTCATGAGGTCTAATGACACTCTCTTTTCCATCAGGGCGATGCTCTGGTTTATTACCTCGTGAGTCCGCGAGATAAATAGATCAATAGGACCCGTTACTTGAGCAACCTCCTGTGCGTGTTTAGATTTGGTCTTTGAGGTACTCCTTGTTTTCGGTGGCATGATGTTGTCTGCTGGCTGAAGTTTCAGTGATGAAAGGGAGGTGGCCCGGTCCGGACTCTACCGGGCACTAACGGGCAACAACGGGCCCGCCCTTGGCCCGGGCTTCGCCCCGGGCTGCGCCCCGCGCGCGTCCCACGGTGCGCGGTGGTGTCCTTGTTATAAAGTGACCAGTGTGAGAGGGGGCGTGGCACTGGGAGGGGGCGCGGCTCACAGGGAAGAGGAAACAGCTGAGGGTGTTAGACGCTGATCCTCGCAGTCCCGGGGCCGCGCCTCTCACCTCCTCTGCGGCCTCGCTGCTGTTAGACCTCTCTCACCAAAGTCACGAAGGGCTTGAGGGACTGGAAAATGCTACTCCTGTAGCCGAGGGCAAGTTCACTCTGGAAACCTCACTGCGAGCGGCTCCCGCGGAGCGGGGGCCGCGAGATCTTAAAGCACTCTGGTGGGGGCGAGGAACTGGGAGGGGGCGCGGCTCACAGGGAAGAGGAAACAGCTGAGGGTGTTAGACGCTGATCCTCGCAGTCCCGGGGCCGCGCCTCTCACCTCCTCTGCGGCCTCGCTGCTGTTAGACCTCTCTCACCAAAGTCACGAAGGGCTTGAGGGACTGGAAAATGCTACTCCTGTAGCCGAGGGCAAGTTCACTCTGGAAACCTCACTGCGAGCGGCCCCCGCGGAGCGGGGGCCGCGAGATCTTAAAGCACTCTGGTGGGGGCGAGGCACTGGGAGGGGGCGCGGCTCACAGGGAAGAGGAAACAGCTGAGGGTGTTAGACGCTGATCCTCGCAGACCCGGGGCCGCGCCTCTCACCTCCTCTGCGGCCTCGCTGCTGTTAGACCTCTCTCACCAAAGTCACGAAGGGCTTGAGGGACTGGAAAATGCTACTCCTGTAGCCGAGGGCAAGTTCACTCTGGAAACCTCACTGCGAGCGGCACCCGCGGAGCGGGGGCCGTGAGATCTTAAAGCACTCTGGTGGGGGCGAGGCACTGGGAGGGGGCGCGGCTCACAGGGAAGAGGAAACAGCTGAGGGTGTTAGACGCTGATCCTCGCAGTCCCGGTGCCGCGCCTCTCACCTCCTCTGCGGCCTCGCTGCTGTTAGACCTCTCTCACCAAAGTCACGAAGGGCTTGAGGGACTGGAAAATGCTACTCCTGTAGCCGAGGGCAAGTTCACTCTGGAAACCTCACTGCGAGCGGCACCCGCGGAGCGGGGGCCGCGAGATCTTAAAGCACTCTGGTGGGGGCGAGGCACTGGGAGGGGGCGCGGCTCACAGGGAAGAGGAAACAGCTGAGGGTGTTAGACGCTGATCCTCGCAGTCCCGGGGCCGCGCCTCTCACCTCCTCTGCGGCCTCGCTGCTGTTAGACCTCTCTCACCAAAGTCACGAAGGGCTTGAGGGACTGGAAAATGCTACTCCTGTAGCCGAGGGCAAGTTCACTCTGGAAACCTCACTGCGAGCGGCACCCGCGGAGCGGGGGCCGCGAGATCTTAAAGCACTCTGGTGGGGGCGAGGCACTGGGAGGGGGCGCGGCTCACAGGGAAGAGGAAACAGCTGAGGGTGTTAGACGCTGATCCTCGCAGTCCCGGGGCCGCGCCTCTCACCTCCTCTGCGGCCTCGCTGCTGTTAGACCTCTCTCACCAAAGTCACGAAGGGCTTGAGGGACTGGAAAATGCTACTCCTGTAGCCGAGGGCAAGTTCACTCTGGAAACCTCACTGCGAGCGGGTGCGTGACATTAAAACAGCATCATCCACATAAAGCAATGCGGGAATTGGGCGTTTGCCTGCCTCAGGAAGATCTTTGCATCCCTGAATCAGAGACTTCTCTAAGTTATTAATATATAATGTAAACTGCAGCGGGGCAAGGACACCCTTGCCTCATGCCCCGTTTTACTTTAAAGTGACTCGTGCATTCCCCCCTAGCCCAAACCTCACCCATGCCCTTGCCCCTATATAAAACTCTCTAATAAAAGAAATAAAAACGGGGTCAACTCCTAATTCAGCTAGAATTGTCCATAATTTGGTGTGGTTAACGCAGTCAAATGCCGACAAAGACCAGGTAAAGTGGTTCTTTTTTGCTACAGTATATTTATTAATCATTTTATTTAAATTTAAACCCTGTTCTATTGTGCCAAGCTTTTTACGAAATACATACTGAATATCGCTTAGCACAGAGTGTATCCAGTCTTGTAGCTTATTTAGTACTACCCGGCCTACTATTTTCGCCGTTGAATCCAATAATGAAATTGGTCTATAGCAGGTCGGGTCGGATCTGTCACCTTTTGTATATATTGGGACGAGGATCGACTCATACCACGTATTAATAAAAACACCCAAGCTTACTGCATTAAACACTTGGGTGAGGAGGAGGCCCCACAACGAAATATTGTCTTTGAAAATATACATGGGGACTCCATCCGGGCCTGCTGCCTTACCTCCTTGGCTTACTGTAATGGCCATAATAACTTCATGCAATTCAAAGACCAGTGCCACCCCTTTATCTCTAGGCAATACAACTTGTTCCCCTTGTTCCGTCCCTATTAGGTTGCTGGGGTCTATCCCATTGCTCACCTCCTCCGGTGTCTCCGGATAGTTTTCATCATATAGTTTCGTAAAGTGGTCTATCCAGCTTTGTTCGGGGATAGCCACCTCTATAGTAGCAACCTCCTTATCTCTAAGGAAGGGGGTGTTCACTGCCCTCCAAAATGCACAAGATTCTTTAGAGGAGGAAGCTTCATGGAGGACTATCCATGCATCTTCCATCAGGATCAGTCTTCTGGCTTTTAGGGCACAATTATATGTTTTCCTTGCTTCACTGATTGTGGCTCTATCTTTGGGTTCAGTATAAAGGGCATGTTTAAGATTCCTATATGTCCTCGTACAATTCGAGTCAAACCAACCCTTTTTGCCTTTATGTTTTTTCTTGCCTTTTATAGTGAGAGCCTTCTTAATATTATCATTAAGGTTTGTAAAGCTAGCAACAATATCCTTTGGCACAGCATTTTCATCCAGGCATACAGGAAAACTATCCTGGCACTTCTTCGTCACGCCTGCCAAAACCTCAATAGGGACCACTTTCTCCCATTTCAGGATGTAACCGTTTTTCCTGGAAAGGGATATATTTTCCAACATACAATTGGTAGCGTTATCATTCCTTTGGTCTTGTCCCGGCTGACTAATCTTCAGGCTCTGGGCATAATGACCACTTATTGCCACATCGTGGGTACAAAACACTTCAATAATTGAGCCATAACAGTTGGATACCAAGATGTAATCTAATGTGGAAAAAATTCCATGACCAGTGAACGTGGGGCGGAAAGGCACAGACGGGCGGGATAGTGTATTGGCAAACCCTAAGTCAAATTCAAATATTATCTCATTTAGGAATTCACCATACCTTGTTTGTGGGATATAAAAATCGGTATCATACGAAATACCACAATTCCCGGACTCCCAATAGGGACATAAGGCCGTGTTAAAATCCCCCCCCCAAAGTATAATCAGATCTCTGCTCTGTATCTCCTGTAACTTGTGCAAGTGGTCACATATCACCTTTACAACTTCTTCCAGTAAATCTTGTGGAACATTGTTGTAATGGTTCACCAATATTATCGTATGGTTTGAGTCTGCCATAAGTTTAATGATTTGGTAATAACAATATTCATAAACCAATTCTAATTTTAGGAAATGAGTTAGGTTAGATATATAGACACACAGCCCCCCTTTTGCTCTGCCATGTCTTGAAGCTACGGCTGCAGTGTGTAGAGTTCTAAGTCCATTGATATGTATAGGATCTATCAACCAGGTCTCCTGTACACAAATAATATCAAATTGGTGAATAAAATTAATCCATACGTCATTTGTTACTTTGGATTTCAAACCCGCAACATTCCAAAACACAATATTACAAATGCCCTTTTCTTTATTGGTTCTAATTTCTAGTGGAATGTTCTGGGAATTTTCTCTCAATAGAATGGTTACAATATCTTGATTAGTTACATACTCTCCAGCATCAGAGGCCGCCTCTAAATCAGGATCTAATTTTTTTTGATGCATAGTACTTCTGTGTGTATCCTGGGGACCACTACCCATATTACCATCATCAGCAATCAGGACAGTACCGGTAAGTCAGTCTACTTCCTCCAGGTTTGGCAGAACGCTAAATCGATTAAAGGTATCTATGCAGTAAGTTGTAGTGGGAGTTCTCAAAGATACCCCCCACCTCTGGGTGTCATTATTGAGTTAATAGGGTTTATAAAAAAAGCCAAGTGGAAGGGTATTAATCCGGATGGATTACTGTATTACCTACCCTATGGAAAATTAGGTTGGTTAAATGTGGGGTCTTAAAATTTAATATCACACCCCTTCCAATCCATCCCACCCGGCTAGCCATTTTAAATTTGGCAAATAATCTGTCAGTTAGGCCCATCTTAGTCCCAAGCCACGATAGAGATTTATTCCTGAGACTTTCACAGGTCTCCCCTGTTCCTTTGTGTAATCTTGGTACATTGGCCAAGACCACAGTATATGGGGTAGCAGCAGGGAGTAAATCTATATAAGAGACTTGTTCCTCGAATGCATCCACTACTGGAAGCACTATAGGTGCACTAAGCCTGGTTGACTGAGTGACCTTAATCCTACTCAAACTATGTAGACTGGTATCATCCCCCATATTTCTGTTTAGCTTATGTATGCTGAGGTTTGGAGCATTTAAATTACCACCCGGATTAATGTTAGTAGCACCATTAGATCCGAGTTGGGGGACACTAAATCTGGGAGGGAGATCATTTTTACAGCTAATTTTAGATAGTACACACTCTATTACACCTAATCTCTCACTAAATTTTCCCAGCCTGTCCTTAAGAAAACAGTACATGGCTTCCAATTTGTTACACACTTTAAGAACTTCGTTCTGCAAACGGGTATCCAAATTTATTTTCCCTTTTGCACTTAGCCCAGTTCTATTCACATGGTTGTTCTTAGCCCTCTTAGCCACATTTGTTTGTTCTGGGTTAATTGTCGTTGCCTTCTATCCTCTAGCATTAGATTTCTGCCTCGAGATATCTTCAGGGATTGGGAATCTTTTAGAGGGTGGCAAAGAGTCACTATCAGAGTCAATAATTTGATCCGAAATGTCTACCACACAGCCATTTTATCCTCCCAACACCTCTGCGCTCTGCACCTCTACACTGCTTGACTTTACTACTTGATGATTCGTCGCATTAATTGTACTCTTATTAGTCGAGGATGTTTTTGAGCCTTCCAGGTTTTTATCTTGGTTCATGGCCTCCTCAACATTTATGATCTGTTTTTCAATTGCACACACAGCGCCAGTCAAGTAATTCAGCAGTGATAAACATGGCCCCTCCACAGGTTTGGCTTTCTTTTTTTGCGACATGGTCAATGTCTTCCTCTTCCCCATGCTTTTACCCGAGAAGATAACAGGTCAATCAGGCTCAGGCCCTTTAAGGAATCTTGCACCATGTGCCTATATTGGGAGAAAGGAGAGATGTACACAGTACCTTCTTAGGTGATGATCAAACACAAAGCCACGAGCCGTGGCCCAGCCCAGCCTCTTCCGGATGATGACGCCCGGGCGAGCTGGCGCACGTCCCACGCAGCGGGAGCCCTGAGGCAAATTTAAGGCGCCTCCTGGCGCAGAGTGATGTTGTGGCTGCAAAGCGCCCTGGGGAGTCTGGGAAATTGAGTCCCGGGCACTAGGTTCAAATGTTGCAGACCCCCGCGGTCTGTTCTGTAGCAAAGTGGAGTGTAGCAGCGATCAGAGTTGCGGCAGGAAGGTGAGCTCTCACTTGAGTCTCCTCTCTCCCGTCCGTCTCATACAAGGTTCAGATACAAAGTCTTTTTTCGGGAGTCCTGAATCTATGCAGGAGTGGGAGGCCAGACTAATGGGGTCAGTGTTCTAATGAGCGGAAGGAAAGAATACCATATGCCAGGATATCAGGTAATCAATTTGCAAATAAAAGTAAGGATTAGAGGCTCACCGGGGGCAAATCTCAAACCGCACCCAGTCAGAACGGAGCTGTCTCCGCAGACTGTCCCCCTGTGCCCCACTGGTACAAGCTCTCTCTCAGCTGCGCTTCCCCCAAGATCCCCCACTTGTTACCTCAATTGCGCCTCTGAGCTGACCTCAGCTGTCTCCACTGGGCGCCGAAAAGCTTCACTCCCAGCCATTGCCACCATCAGCCCCTCCGCCTGTCCGAGTCACCACCGGGAGTTTGGGCTGGAGGTTTAGGTGGGGGTTTGGGCGTGTAAATCCGGAACCGGGTTCTTAGGCAGCTGATTTCAGCATGACCGCGGCCGGCCGGCGTCAGCGTCATAGGCTGAACTGCTGCGCTGATCTGCCGCGCTGCGACAACAACGAAAACACGGACTCACGGACTCACAGTGGGTAACAAGTCCCTCACTTTGAGAACCCGGCTGGGTCCTAACGTGAGTTTTTACCATCACCTCTCACTGTGGCACATCACTTTCACTAAGGCACATCACTTTCACTAAGGCCGCACCATCACCATCCAGATGTCTCTACATCGTTAGTCCTGAGGAGACCCCCATTGATAGAAGAGTCGAAACGCTGTCTACAAGCACAAAAGAAAAGACCATTACCCAGCCTGTATCATTGTGTACCGATGCTGTTGAAATAGTGTACATGAATGGTCGTTTTTTACAAGTAATGAAAACCGTGTACATAATTATTCACCTTGTATATTCACTTTTTAGTTCCATTTTTCACTTGGGGACACAATGCACAAACATTTGCTCCTTTGACTGAAAGAAGTGTATATATGATTCAATGTTTTTCATAAAATATAATATAATGAGCAAACTGTGTAGAAGGTTTTCTTGCCCTCTGACATTACTAGGTACTTTTCTATTGCGATTGTGCACACCATACATGGGAGGGCCTGCCATTCCCAATGGGGTCGCAAATTGCCAGCAGCTCATTAATATTAATGAGCCTCTCTATTTGCGACCCCAGTGTGAAATACATTGGTAATAGCGCCTCGATAATTGCGATTCACAAAATACTCGCAATTTGCAAAGTGCTATTTCCAGGGTCGTACATCTGGCCCTTAAAGGTGCTCCATATCAATAGTCTTAAACCACACTTCGAAGAAGTCTGAATAACAATTCTGATGTGATAGAGGGTGGTGGCGAGGAGGTGAGTGAACCCCTCCTAAACCTCCTGTCTTCTAAAGAGCAAGATGGGTCAATGGAGGGAGTCATCTTCTCACCCACTCTGTCAGAAGGGCTGCAAAGAGATCATCCCCAGTTCTCTTCTATTTTCTCACATACTCCAAGGCACACCAAGTGATAAGATCATGTTTATATTACAGGGACCTCAACTCAGTCACAAAGATGGATGCACCTTCTATCCCCACAAATGATGAGCTCATTGACAGGTTAGAGGCAGCCAAGCCAAGACATCAGAATAAAAGCGACTTGCCTTACCTAAGGGGGCCATGAAGAGGTCAGCATTCTCCAAAACAGAAGAGCACTTCAAGTTTAGAGTCATGGTCTTCAGGTTAAATAATGACACCACCAAATGTTCAATTGTTGATTAACTGGATCCTAGTTGGGTTGGAAAACTTTAGTGCCACCAACCTAGATGGCATTGCACTCTTCATTTCCAGTTGGGACAACCACCTGTGCCATCTGAAAAAAAGAACTTCAGGTCCTGCAACAGGCAGGCCAGACTATCAAATCAAGTAAGTGCTATATAGATCAGGGCTCTGTGGTGTACCTGGACTGCCTAGTGGGACAACTACTCCAGCCCAAAATTCAGACCATTATGGCTTGGGAACCTCCCAAGACAAAAACCCAAAGGAGACCTTTCCTGCAACTCACTTAGTATCACATTAGATTTTTTATTTTATTGTTATGGCATCATTGCTGACTTCCAAGAAGAAGCCCAAGAAAGCAACCTGGACATAGGTGTGCCAAAAGGCATTGGATCCCCTGAAGGAAGCCACGTATTCAGCACTAGTACTCAATGAACATTACTTCAATAAGGAATACCTTGAGTAGACAGATGCCTTTAGAGCATGGTATTGGAGTTGTTCTTTCACAGCTAAATGATGAGGGCCTGGACCAACCTGTAGCCTGCATCTACAGATGGCTACTAGCCAGGGAGCAAAGGTGGTGTGCAATGAGTGCAATTGAAAGGAAGGCATTTGCAGTGATCTAGGAAAGGATGAAACTGAGACCATACCTGTTTGGGACTAATTTACGGATTCAGACAATTCACTGTCCCCCTCAGATGTCTGATGCAAATGTGGGGTGATAATCCTAAACTATTGAGGTTGTCCATCTTGCTACAAGGTATGGCTTCATGGTGGAAGATCGCCTTAGGACTGACCAAACCAATGCTGCTGGCCTTTTCAGGTTTTTTTTCACTGCCTTCCGCTGGGGGGACCCAGCTAGGAAAGGGCCATCTTTTATATGGTGTACCCCCAGATTTGTGCCAATACTGTTTTAGTTGCCTGTAGAATTCTGTGAACTTTACTTTTGCTAACCAAAGTCAAATTGCCTGTGCGACCCCTTTCAATATGATAAAATTAGCATTCCCCTAGTTGGTATATTTCATTTACTTATCAGTCCCAAGTATCTGATACAAATTGTACCCAGGGCCTGTAACTTAAAAGTCACTAGTGCACTGCGGCACTCATTGTGCCATCCACCGCAGTAACAGTGCAAACATGACTTTGGGTTAGGCATACCATGTACTGCCTGGCTGTTGCGAATGTAACTGCAAATTCAACCTATTTATAGGCTATCTTTAAGTAGGCCTTACTGTCCATAAGGCAGGGTGTATGGTATTTGAAATTAGGACATGTAGAAATGTAATGTTACTTATTTCCTTACCAGAAAAAGCCCCAAACCTTATTTCCACTGTAGCAAGGCTGCCTTTCAACAGGTCAAAACACTGGGTATACTATTACATGTAATAACACTAATTTTGTTAAGGAAACAAGTAATTCAAAGACTCTTTTCAATAGTTTTTGAAGTTAAGGCTTCAACGGCGGACCTATGGTTCTGCACCTCAAGGCAGTTTCATCGGTGAGTGGCCCTGTGCACTGATACCCCAGCACCAGCCATTGAGTGGTGCCTCTGTGATCCAGATCCTGAAAGTGTCAGCTACAAATGGGGGAGCACCAGGCAAAATAGTCCCAGACACTTGGGTTGTATCAAACGCCTTTATTTCAAATTGTAATCTGTTCCATAGGTAAATAGCACAAACAGTTCAGTCAAAGCCATCCAGTGTGAATACGCAGGATGCAAGGAAAGTTACCTGGGCTCAGTGATGGCCAAAATAAGTATCTATTCTCTTCATCCGTGTGACTGATACTGGGACGCATGCACACAGACGAAGAGAATAGATACTTATTTTGGGCATCACTGAGCCCAGGGAACTTTCCTTGCATCCAGCGTATTCACACTGTATGGCTGACCTTGGATGCTAGCAATACAGAATTACGCACCTATGTGATATTAATCCCTGATGAAGTTCTCCTTGAGGGAACGAAACAAGTTGGCTGAACTGTTTGTGCTATTTACCATTGGAAAAGATACAAATTTGAAATAAAAGCATTTAATACAACCCAAGTGTCATGGACTATTTTGCCTGGAGCACCCCCATCCCATTTGTAGCTGCCGCTTTTCAATAGTTATTCAAAATACAATTTAATGGAAAAATATAATTGTTAATCACTACTAAAGAAAAGGTACTTTTAGAAAATGACATTTCCTGGGTAAAGCTTCTGGAGACCGAATTACATTAACTACAACTGTCACCAGGCAGATAAAAACCCCTTTGTTGAGTTGTGAAACCTGCTCCCAGAGCAGGTCAAAGGTCTTGGGTGTTGAGAGGTGTTTCTGTTCCGTTGGCAGAATGACCACCTGAGCTATGCCCAGGAACTTAACTAACTTCAAATGTTAACTGATGCCTGGGCATGCCCCTTCTTTGTTTCCCCAATTTCGGCAGGCACCAATACCAGTGGGAGAGAATCTGCCCCCAGAACTGGTGCAAAGTGACCGCAGTGAAGGGTTTGCTCATTTACCTGGCCAAACCTCTGGGGTGGGCACATAGGCTCTATAAAGTGGAGGAAATGTTCTGCCATCTTGGAGTTAGACAGTGAGGGATCCTTAGGGATTGCGTGCTTTAGGGCACACATGAAGTGCTTCAAAAGTGGGTAGAGTCACTCCTGGGATACCTTTACCCTAGTGGTTAGGGAGGGGCATGGAGTCAATTCACTCACAAGCTATTGCCAAGCATAAATGTGGCATCCACAGTACCTTCCTCATTACAGTACTGGAGCTGTGGAAGATTAGATGAGGACTGAACCTGCTCATTGAGAGCTGAGAAGCCTATCTGCTCTCCCTCTTGTACCCTTGACAAAGATGTGGACTCCAAGGTTCATAAGCCTAACCTCGTGTTAAAGCTACATGGACATAACAATCTACAAGAGTTCTTTCATGGAACTGCATGGCTGACCAATTGCAGCTCAACCTGTCCTGGACACTGCTAGTGGCGTCTGCTGGAGTAAGCCTTAACCCAAAAGTAAGCAGCACCCAAAGGTTCTGGGACCCTTAACTACGTCAAACTGTACTCCTCCTAACATATCCTGAAACGTGGAACTTAAAAAAACACTTTGGCTCCAAAGACCTCTGGAGGACCACGACAAACCTGCGAAGCTAAAATAGTGAATGTCCATTGCCACTGGGCTGAAGATTCAGATTGCTACTGCTCTGAACTGTTCTATAGCACTAAATCTGATTTCTCAGCCTGCAGCCTTACACGGCTGGAAGAATCACAGCTCCATAAAAGTGACTGAGTCCAAATGCAAAAATCTTCACTGGGTGAAGGGGCCAAAGGTATTATTAGACCTGTAAGCCTTACAGCAGTCTTCCTCCAAACCCTTTGCCTATTTGCCTCTTATTTTTGCTAAAATGTGTTTTGTTGGCCTTACTACTCTGTGCTCTTTACTACTGCTAACCAGTGATAAAGTGCTTGTGTTCTCTCCCCTAAACATGGCACATTTAATTTACTTATAAGTCCCTTGTAGAGTGGTATACCATAAACCCAGGACCTGTAAATTAAATGCTACCAGTGGGCCTACAACACCTTAAAACATATCCCAGGCCAGCCATTGCAGTCTGAATGCAGTGTTGCACTGCCATGTTGACTTGGCATTTAAAACCTCTTGCAAACCCTGAAACTCCCCTTTTATTTTTTTATTACATGCAAGTCACCCTTAAGGTAGACTCTAGGTAGCCCATAAGGCAGGGTACTATGTAATTAAAAGGTTGGACATGTACTTTTAAATTTTACGTGTCTTGGTAGTGAAAAACTCCCAAATTCATTTTTCACTACTGTGAGGCCTACCCCTCCCTCATAGGATAACATTGGGGATATCTCAATGGGAGCTGGTGGCAATGGTACCTATGAAAATCTAATGATAAACACTCTTTAATGGTAATGTCTGATTTTTCATTGCAATTTTAGAAAGTTGGCATTTTCCTTCCTTTAACAATCTGTGTCTGCAGCCTGTCTTGGGTCACATAATTGGGTGTATCTGGCAGTTGGACTTTGGGAATTCCTCCAGACAGTCACACAATAGAGGGATTATGTGGGCCTCAATGGGCCATCAAGTGTTAGGATTCGGGCGGAGCTTAGCAGAGCCCCACTTGCACTTGAATAGGCGGTGTCCGGTCTCCACACAAAGGACTTAACAACCATGTATTATCATGGCAGCCAACTTGGAGCCAGGGCAGGGGAGTCAGGAAATTCCATGCACTTCAAATAACCTTTCCAGAAACTTCTTCCACCTTCCAGAAGAAGGGCTCCAGGGTCTAAAAACAGAACCTTCAGACTGACTATCCAGCTCACTACTGGATTTGCAGAAGTACTCTCAGAGGATTGCCTGCTGCAGTGACCTGCTGTGCACTCTGCTAGACTGCTGATGTATGGGGAAGGCCTGCTTTGGTGCCTGGAGCCTGCCTTGTACCCTCAAAGGCCAGCCCTGCATTTTCACGTGCTCCCACGACTATCAGAAGTGACTCCAAGGGCTTGTTTGCAGAGCCACAGGGACATAAAAAGCTCACACCATCTTAAACCCACACCTCGACCCAGCCTGAGTGAGTCCTGAACCTACAAGAGGCGTTTCCCCTAGTGCAGGAGCCTTGGTTGCAGTGCTAAATGTGCCCTGAAGGCCAATTCCCAAAACGAGGGACTTAGACAAAATTTGGCCAAAAATTGTTCTGAGAACCAGGAGAATACCAGGACTACCCTTCTGACCTATTCACCATAGGTGCATCGCCAGTGAGATTGACTTTACGGCATCTCCCTCTTTGTCTTTCTCCGCAGCAGCAAATCCTTTTCATTGGCCCTTCACCAAAGAGGTATCTGACCTCCTGAAACTGTCTTTGGCTACAGCCATCTGCCTCAACCTGCTGGAGATTTTCAACTCATATTTCGGTGACTAAGTCAGAATGTATAAATCTTCACCGCGGCTTCCCTCCACAGCCATTTGACAACAACGCTGCTTCCTCGGACACTCCTGCTGCCTTGCCCCGCTGAATGATACCTTCTCAGACACTTTTTCTCAGAATTTCTTCTGAGTATGAAGGTAAGCGATGACTGGGCCATATCCACTTCTTGGATCCGACTTGTGCTCCATCGCGGTCGGCCTCAACTTTCAACTTTGACCCAGTCTCGTGTGACTAAATGTCCACGGTTGGCACTTTGATCTTTTGGGCTGTAGTTTTCCCAAAAAACTTTTAAGAACCATAGCTCCGACATACTGGTTGGAATCTTGTTGTTTTGGTACCAAACATTCAAATTATTTAAAATGTACTCTAGCTTTCTAAATTGGTTTAGGATTTTTCTTGTTTTGGGCTTTCAATTTATTGCTGTTTGTGTACTTCACAAATACGTTATGCTTTGCCTCTAAGTTAAGCCTGACTGCTTTTTGTGCCAAGTTACCCAGGGTTAAACACAGGTTAATTTATTGACTTTTTCTGGGTTACCCTGCAAGGGATTGTAGCTGTTGTTTGACCATGGCTCCCCTAACCCAAGTCAACCAACAACCCAATTTCTCACAAGAATGCAATCGGCGAAGGGCCTTACTAGGGCGCAGAATTTGCATTTCTCCCATTCAGAGCTTTCATGCCACAAGCCAGTGGTTTCATGGGGTCCTTTTCCAGTGGCTATTCAACATCGTGGAGCCTTCTTCAAACACAGCTTGCTAGTTTGCCCTGCTTTTTGACTTCCATTTGAGAGACTAAGGGCCTGATTTAGATCTTGGAGGACAAGTTACTCCATCACAACGGTAGCACATATCCCGTCTGCCGAAACGTAATCCCATTATATTTTGGTGGATGGGATATCCTTTACCTCTGTGACAGAGTAATCCGTCTGCCAAGATCTAAATTAGGTCCTAAGTCTGAAGGTAAAAATCTTCTGACCCTGTCAAACCTGATTTCTGTATCACTCCCATGCTCCATTGGGGTCGGCCTTAACTCATGCAAAGGTACCGGTCAAGCACAACCAGATGACTGCGGTTGGCCATTAAAGCTTTCTGCACTGTTTTGAACCTTAAACTTTAAAAAATAATATCTCCGGTTCTCCTATTAGATTTTTGCCATTTTAATGTCATTTTATTTCTAAAATTGACTCTTATTCTCTAAATTTGTGTGGGTTTGTTCTTATGCTGCTTTCTGACTTTATTACTGTTTTGGTACTGCATAGATAATTTACATATTGCCTCTAAATTAATCCTGTCTGCTCTGTGCCATAGCTACGAGGGTTTTATGGGCATCTCTATTTAATGACTTCAGTGATTCACCCTAACAATGATTCATACCTGAGGTTGATAAGTACCACCCTCAGTTAATACGCCCAACTTTTTACAACGTCTATCATAAGACACGTTATAGACAGTGTGGAATACACATCATTCACGTTTTCGAAGTTGGACACATAAAATTGCCATTATTATGTAATCTACATGAAATTTACAACTATATTGCACGTCCCAATAATAGTACATACAATCTACAGTTACATTACATATCCTCATAATATCCCATTCATGCTGTAACACTCAATAATCAACTCTTGACCTTCAAACCATGCATATTTTCTTTTTTGACATCATCAAGGAATGTTCAGTCACATTCTCTTAGTGCCTAAATGCATCCAATATGATAATGTGACATTTCTATCTCTATATGACACATAAATAATAATGCTAATTTGGAAACTTTATTTTTTTGCACTTTTCGTAACCGAAGTTACTCATTGTTAAAAGTAGCATGCGGGATTTATAACCTTGAATGGCAAAAGTAAGTGGGTTTAATGACATTGTTTGTCACATATAATGCTCTAAAAATCAAAGTTTTTTTTAATTACATGAGTCAGCGGACATATCCAATCATGAGTGTTTATAGCATTTCCTTTTCAACATGCATCCAAAGACAAAGTAGATGAAAGGAGTAGAGGTAGTCAATGTAGTTCCATCACGGTTGTAGTGATACACCTTTCATTAGACAAGTTGTTGCATGTAGGATATCTTTTTAGAGTGCCAATGTGCTGTTAGGGAAATTGGAAAGCAAGCCGTTGTTGCATTCATCAAGGTGCAAGGGGACTGATGCATAGACTGCTGTTTCCGGGAGGTAGGATTTCACTTTCTTCAGAAGGGAGAGTTTGTAACATGATGTCTTGTGTTTTTTATAGCGATGTGTTCTTTGAAGAGGCTGGTGTCAAGGATAACCTGATAAAATTAAGTGATTTTGAGTTTGATGTCAGATGGGGATGAATACATGCAGATTCATTTTTTTAGAGCCAGGAAGAATTTTGGGGCAGATTTATGAAGGCCTTGCGCCGCAGATGCGTCATTTTTAACATGGGAAAAAGTGACGCACCGGCGGCGCAAGGCCTTCATAAATCTGCCCCTGAGATTTGGGTATGCTTCAGACATCCATTTTTAAATGAGATTAAATCAATGCTGAGTGATACCGAGTGACAGGGAAAAAGTGGGTACAGTGAGGCAGACATGGCAAACGGAGTGGAAGAAAGAACAGTGTGGAACCTAGAGATACAGAAAGAGCGGGGACAGAAAGGATTGGCACAGAGAGGTATATGGATGCAGGAATGGAAAGGCAACCATGCCATAGAGGAGGGCTGTTGATCAGAGTTTTGCCTAGTATATTTTATAGCATTTGCTTTTCACACCTTTAAGATCTCTTCAGTGAAATTATGCAATAGATCTTGGCTGACCTTTGCCTTTTTTCACTGCGACATGTTTCTGTGACTCATTTATTTCCATAGGATTCTCACTGTTGATCACTACTACTCTCACTCACTGAGCTTGCCATACACCACTTTAAAAAAAAAAAACTTTCGAAGTTTACAAAACAACATTGAAAAAAGAATTATATATAACATTGTTACACCATTCGCAGTTACCATGTGAGTGATAATTGAATTTTCAAGTAGTACAGGTTGGCCTAGCCAGGCGTTCAGTAACATAAATATTCGTTTGCAGTAGACATGATGTAGTCATGATAAATCATTCTTTTAAAGTGTCCAAGGGGCACCTAACTTAATTTTTTTGCCCAGACTCTTCTTTCCCCATGTGGGCTATGAACACATATGTGATCAGGGTTAGACTGGAAAACAAGGTATATCATAGGCAACACTTCAAATTAAAACATCAATGTTCAAACGATAGCTATGGTAAAGCTCTCCTTGGCTTTTTAGATCTCAATGCTCGAGCAGTGCAGATCAAGTCCAACTGTGTGACAAGGCATTTGTTGCTATGCAGTGTTTTTATCTCCTGCCCTGTTCTCTTTTAGCCACACCTACCGTGACTGTGGGTTTGGCAAATTGTGGAAAATAAACTCAATCCTGTCTAATATGAATTTCACGTTAGTGCATCCTGACACCACGTATTGCTAAATTATACATTAAATGAAGTGGCACCTTTAGAAGCATAGCTTTATCTCTGTATCCTGATTCTTTAATGACCTGTCTGCTGTCAACAAGGAATTTAAAAGTGGCCGTACTGCCTTGCGACCTATCTCCTTGTTTTGTAGGCTCATAAGAAGCAAGTCAGCTCACCGTGTGTAGTTTATTATTCCTCTATGATAACTAATACCAATACCTCTTCTAGCATTGCTTTTACACTCTTTAGGTCCCTGTTTAAACCTACTACTATAATTGCTTTAGTCTCATACTTACAGGTTACTTGTTCACTTTTTTTAGGGATTTTTTTTATATATATCTGACTTTTGGCCTTGGTTCTCATTCTACCTATAAGGGCATGCCCACATATTCCCCATCTGCTCTTAACTCCTCTCAGTTTCATCTTAGTCAGTGTTTCCCTCTTTCCTTAAAGTGTATCAAGTCCCTCACTTTGTGCTACTTATCTGGATCACAATCCAACTCATGTCCTTTCAGGTTGTCAGCAAAGGTTTTGAGATCCTTGCTCCCCTTCTTATCACATTTTATAACTAGGGCGTTAAAAAACCGTTGCGTTCGCGGAATTTGTGGATTTTTGGCATATTCGCGGTCCGCGAATCATGCGAATCTGCCCCAAAATTTGCAAATTCGCAAGCTGCGGATTATTTTGCTTGGTCGCGCTTGAAAAATACAATATCGCGTGCGCGGCGTTGACTTACCGTGATTCTGAGTCCGCTGAGTTGTTTTTCTCCCGGTTTGCGTGTGCTGCGCCATTTTGGATCTTGCTGCATGACCGCGAGAGAGTTTTTTTAATGCAATTACGTCATCGCGGCTCGCCATCTTGCACAGCAAGAGTTTGACAGCGCGAGTACATCATAAGGGCCCGCGATTAGGCATTGCGGTAGTAAACAATGGCGAACACGTAGATGCGGCGTGCAGTTGACTTCCGGCGGGAGCTTTGAACAGCTCGCTTTCCCGAAATTGCAAAAATTGCACTTCTGCACAAGAAATCCACCGCAGCCAGCATAAACCTTCTGAAAATGATGATTTTGATCAGAATAACACCTCATATTGACATTTGGCTGCACTTTTTGGTGCAAGGAGTCCATTTTGGGGGGGGGGGAAGGAAGTGCCCCAGAGTCTCCAACTTCCTGTTCCTGTCCAGCAGGCTCCTCCCAGTGCTTTGTCCATGTCCTGGTCACTTTTGATTTGGATCTGGAGCTGGAAGGATTACTTTTTGTGGCTGCTGCTGGATATTTGTATTTGAGGACTTTTTGGACTTTGGAGTTTGGATCACTTTTGGACTTGAGACTTTACAAGTAAGTTGGTGTTGTTTGTTTGGGGCATTGCAGTTGCTGCAACTACAGTTTTAAAACATTTTTCACAACTTCAAAAAAATATATATTGTGGGTAGCCACAGTATCCAGTAGTCCCAGGGTTAGTGATGGGTGCATGATACAACTGTTTCTGTGATTTTTTTAAACTTAATTCCCATTGATGTCATGGAATTTTAGCTTACTGTTATATGTTGATTTTTTTTAAATTTTGGGTTGCCTGTAAAGCCTCACTAGCCAGTAGGCCCAGGGGTAGTGAGTGGTGCATTGACCAAGTCTTTCTGTGAGGTGTCTTGAATTTAAACATCATTGAGGGCATGCATGGCATTGGATTGTGGTGATTTTTGTGTGTTTTTCGACTTTTTGGGGTGTTGTTGGGGCCTGGCCATGTGGACGGGGGGCATTTTGAGACCTGGTCCAGGCAGGACCTGGCCATGTGTCTGGGGGTCAAGGGCCCATTTTGAAGCCAGGCAGTGTGCTTTGAGCCATAGGCCTGCACCCAGCCTGCCCTGCTTTCACCCATCATGCCCAGGGGTAGTGAGTGGTGCATGGACCAATGCTTTGTGTGGGGCCTCTTGAATTTAAACATCATTGAGGGCATGGGTGGCATTGGATTGTGTTGATTTTTGTGTGTTTTTCAACTTTTTGGGGTGTTGGGGCCTGACCATGTGGGTGGGGGCCATTATGAGGCCTGGTCCAGGCAGGGCCTGGCCATGTGGCTGGGGGACAAGGGGCCATTTTGAAGCCAGGCAGTGTGCTTTGAGCCATAGGCCTGCACCCAGCCTGCCCTGCTTTCACCCATTATGCCCAGGGTTAGTGAGTGGTGCATGGACCAATGCGTTTTGTGGGGCCTATTGAATTTAACCATCATTGAAGGCATGCATGGCATTGGAATGTGTTGATTTTTGTGTGTTTTTCGACTTTTTGGGGTGTTGGGGCTGTGGAAAAATACAAACTGGGGGGGCACTACCAACCAGAATATAAGATCCTTAATTATTGCCCGGCGATGTCGCCTCTTGAACCCACAAAGAAGTTAAACTATTGAAGAGGCAGGCGCTGGAGACTGGAAGGCAGGAAACAAGGTTTTTATTCGCTCCGGAGGAGAACACAACGAAAACGGACAGAAGGTATCGTTCTGAGGTGCTCTAACTGCATCCCTGAGGCCTGGCCTCTTATACACAAGTTGACCTCTTTATTACATGTAACACATTCTCGTTGATACTTTGATGTACGGAAAGACATCCTCAGAATCCCCCCTTCCCAGCCCGTTCCCATGCAGGGCTACAGTGGAAGTCCCCGCCCCGTTCACAACAGGTGATGATCATTGCGCAGCTGGGTATTCCGCCGATTCATGGAGTGTGCGGGTTTCGATCGGATCTCGTGGGATGGGGGGGGCTTTGATCATCTCGGGGGTCCTTTGAGGAGGGAAGCTTCCTATTGTATGGGGAGGGGCAAGAGATTGGTATCGGCAGAGCTAGGTGTCGGCCTGGGAACGGGGAAGACAAACGGGCACACGGGGAAAAAGGGGTTTGCATCAAAAGGGCCGGAGGTCATGACGGGGAAGCAGGGAGGTGTCGCGCTGGGAACAGGATGAGGGCCTGGGGCAGAGCAGCGCCGAAGAGGGGTTTATGACTCAAGGCAGGTGCAAGCAGGGGGGGTTGCCAGCGAAGTTAGGAGAGAGAGAGACGCGCTGGCTCTCGGCGAGAGCAGGGAAGCCATGGTGTCCAAAATGGCGGCTGTTTTACGCGCACAAAAGGTTTAAGGAGAGCAAGAGGGCGCCGATAATGTTGACGGTTTTCAGCCTAACTTTTAACAGTCCTCCCTTTTCAACATATCTAGCCAACTTGCTTACTCAATGTCAATTTTCATCAAATTCCTAACTTCGGTATCATATAATGCCCTCATATGTTCGCTTCCAATGTCCACAGTTTTGGGAAAAATACAACTCGCACATAAAGAACACATAGGTGGCAAACATTGAATTCCTAAGCATAGGCCACATATTACAACTACGGGAATCAGGATAATGGTGAGCAGTCTCCAGCCCCAGCTTTTGATGGTGTCCCAGAACCAACCACCAAGCGACCATTCTTCTTGCTCTTGGTGAACTTCCGAAGAGAGTCTGTGAAGATGTTCGATGGCTTTGTACACTGAGGGTGAGTTGTCCGGTATGTATGTACAACAGCTGGCCCCAATAATGCGGCATGCTCCTCCACGGTCCGCCAGAACCACATCTAGAACGAGGCGGTTCTGAAGAGCCACCAAACGGACCGCTTGGAGCTCGGCAGTGTTGTTGGCGAAGATGCCTGCTGTGATGTTCATGGTTGTCTCGACTGCCTGAGTCAAATGTCGGATGGCACGGCTGTTTGCCATCGGGCCCCAGAGGGGGACGAGTCCTTTCATTGCATCGAGGAACTGTGCCCCTGTTGAGTCGGCTTGCTCAACGTCTTTGGCTCGTTTTTGTCTGTGGTGATTCGCTGGGGCCACATAAGTTGGAGGAAGGACGAAGGAGATGTAGCAAGTGCCCCCCCAGCCTTTGGGGAGCCAGGTGTAGGCCTTCGTGCCACAGATGAAATACATGTTTGGGGATGACACAAAGGAAGGTGGATCCGTGGAGTCCAAAGTTCTGGTAAAGCGGCAAGCGCTGTGACCCACCAGCTGTGTCCCAAGTCCTTCTACACACATGTGGCCTGTGACGTTGATGACCGTCAGGGCCACAGTCAGAGTGGCAGCCGTTCGTTTCCGCAGATAGGAGAAGGTGGGTCTGGTTGGATTGTTGAACACCTGCATTTCGATTCGTTCTTTGGCCGGAATGTCCATTTGGATTGAGTCGCTGGGGGTCAGCGGGCAGAAGTGTGTCTTTGTCTTGTTTCGCCCGGCCCCATGAGAAGAATGTGCTGCAGCTCTGCTGGAGGTGGCATTTCCCGTATAGCTCTCTTGCAGGAGGATCAGCCAGGCAAGGCAGGAGCCGTGGACGGAGAAGGGTGAAGGGATGAATGGTATTGAATGTCCAGTGGCATGGGGCAGCAACCCACAGATCCAGCAGTTGGTGGCGTTGGTGGCAAGATTGTGCTGGTGAAGTAGCTGCACGAAAGAGTTGTTCCAAAACTCCTTTCGTCTCTCTCTTAGTTGAGGAGAGAGCGAAATTAGATAATGTTCCTTCATGGTGGTAGGCTGAGCAGTGGTTAGGAATGTTTCGTGAGCAGGCGCGTGTTCTTCCATAATCCAGAGCGTAGTCATGAAGAGAAAACAGAGGAGGATTACGATGAAGAGTGCAATTGTCTTTGAGCTATGGAGTCTGTCTGTTCTCGGATTTCTGTAGTGGGTATTTCCTGTTGTCTCAGTCGGCTTCTTGTTTGGCGTTTCCATCATCTTCTTATCTGGCGCTTCCATCATCTTCGTCTTCAAGGTGCTCGGTAGCGGGCAGGACCACAGACTTAGTTTTAGCTTCTCTCCAGGTAACCCTTGGTAGTTTGGGTCACCGTTTTGAGATTCTTTAACCTAGTCCGTGGCCTACTTAGCCGAAGCTCCCTCCTTTCGACGCAGGAAATACCCTTCTCGAGAAGGCACAGTGGGGTCAGGATGTTTTGAAAGTTCAAGTGTCTCTGTATCAGGGTAGCAGTTCAACGATGGTCGGTCCTGGTTCAGGAGCTCTTCTTGGGTGTTGACGGTGTCTGTCGTGGCCAGGGCTGGAGAGACCTTTTTGCAGTGATGAGCGTGCAGCCAGTGTTTCTTCCCCTCCACTCGAAGTGCGGTCCGAGTGGTGATCAGCACTTGCCAGGGGCCCGTCCACCGGGGTTCCAAACTCTTTGATCGCTGAAAGTTTCGGATCAGCACGAAGTCCCCCGGCTGGATGGCGTGACCCGGACCCCTGGAAGCATCGGGGATGGCCTGCTGCACCTGCTGATGAAGGACAGACAAAGTTTTAGTCAATTTGTACAGATAATCAGACATTAGGACATCCGGAACGTCATGAATGGACGTTGGTTTCGGGGCAGACCAGACGCTCATGGGTCGACCGAAGACAACTTCATAAGGGGTTAAGTGATGTCGGGTGGGGGTGGAGCGCATCGATAGCAATGCCAGTGGGAGGGCGTCTGGCCATTTCAGGCCCGTCGTAGCCACTATTTTGGCCAGTTTAAGCTTGAGTGTGGCGTTGTGTCGTTCGACAAGCCCAGCAGATTGAGGGTGGAAGACTGCGTGGAATTTCTGTTTGATACCCAGCCCATTTAGGATGAGCTGGATAACGTTGGCTACAAAGTGGGGGCCATTATCACTCCATAAAACACGACAGAGGCCATAACGGGGGAAAAACTCCTTTAACAGGACCTTTGCAGTGGCCATAGCGGTGTTGTCACGGGTTGGATATGCTTCCACCCATTTGCTAAATGCGCACACTACGACAAGTACATATTTCAGGCCTTGGCATCTGTCTAGCTGGATGTAGTCCATCTGCAGGACTTCAAATGGGTGGTTTGGGACCCCAAATCCCCCCCGGGGTACTACAGTTCCCTTCCCGGGGTTGTGTTGCAGGCATATTAAGCATTGTTGGACCAGGCGTTTGGCGGAATCTGGGATCTTGTCATTGTGCCAAACCCTGGAGACAAGTTCGATCATGGGGGCTGATCCTATGTGGGCTGGGGAGTGTGCCATGGTTAATATGGGAATCAAGTATGAATCAGGTAGCAACCATCTGTTCGTGTCCTTTGTCCGCCAGCAGCCTTCATCGTCTTTCAATCCCACCCGTGCCCATTCAGTCAATTCGTGTTGTGTGCTAGCCGTTTGTATGTCTCTAATTGTGTCCTTGGCGTCAGTCCAGTTTTCTGCTTGTGACCTGGTCACGTACATACGTGTTGTCGTTCTATTTTCAGCTGTCGTTCGGGCGGTGATGTCGGCTAGTGCATTTCCCTGTCCAATAATGTCTGTCACCTTCTTGTGTGCCTGGCATTTGATAACGGCAAGTTTGTTGGGGAGGAGGACAGCTTCGATTAAGGCGGAGACTAAATCCCCGTGCAGAATGGGTGTGCCGTGTGAGGTCAAGTATCCTCTCTCCCTCCAGAGGAGCCCAAAATGGTGAACCACCCCGAAGGCATACTGGCTGTCGGTGTAAATGTTCGCCGTGGTTCCTGTTGCCAGGATGCAGGCTCTCGTCAAAGCAATCAGTTCCGCTGCCTGGGCAGATCGCTGGGTGATGCGGGCTGTTTCTACTACGGTTCGAGCCGTGGTGACTGCATAGGCAGCGGAAGTGGTACCATCGGAGAGTTTGATGCAAGAACCGTCCACCCACAACTCCCCGTCGGGGTCAGGGAAAGCTGTGTCTCTGAGATCGACCCTACTCCTGGTCTGTTCGTCCGTAAGAGTCACGCAGTCATGTACGGGGTGCACATTGGGGTCGTTCTCTGGCAAGGGTAACAGAGTTGCTGGGTTCAGTGTGGTGCATCTTTTCAGGGTGATATGAGGGGCAAGCAAGGTTAGTTCGTATCCAGTCAGTCGTGCACTCGTCAGATGTTGCGTCTTGGTTTGGTTCAGGAGGGTGTCGACTGCATGGGGTACCAGTACCGTGAGGGAATTCGAAAGTACAATCCCCTCACTCTGTCGGATAGAGACTGCAGCAGCAGCTACAGCTCGAAGGCAGGCAGGCAAGGCTCTGGCGACAGGGTCAAGAGTGGCAGAGAAGTAAGCGCACGGTCGTTGCTTAGGACCGATGGCCTGGGTCAGGACAGATAAAGCGCACCCCTCCCTTTCGTGAGTGTAAAGGGAGAAGGGCTTTCTGTAATCAGGGGTACCCAGGACAGGGGCTGAGCAAAGGGCATCTCGTAGTTCTGTGAAGGAGGTTTGACACTCAGGAGTCCAAGGGAGTGGGAAAGGGACGTCTTTGTTTAGGAGAGAGAGCAGTGGTTTTACAACGAGGCTGAATTTTGGCAACCATTGTCGGCAGAAGGAGGTGAGGCCTAATAGGGAGCGAACCTGCTTCTGGGTTTTAGGGACAGGGGTGTCTAGAATGGTCTGGATTCGATCAGGGGTGAGTTTCCTTCCATCTTTGGACAGAAGGTGGCCTAGGTAAGTGACCTGGGGTAAGCAGAATTGCAACTTCTTCTTGGAGACCTTGTGGCCATTTTCCGCAAGGAAGTGCAAGAGTTGAATGGTGGCGGTAACCGCCAGAGGGGTGGTGTCGGCTGCCAAAAGGATGTCATCGACATATTGTACCAACACCACCCCGTCGGGTAACCGGACTTGGTCTAGTTGCCTTTTGAGGGCCTGGCTGTAGATGCTAGGGCTCTCCGTGTAGCCTTGAGGGGCTCGGCAAAACCTATATGAGCGGGATTTTAGGGTAAAGCCGAAGAGATATCGGCTGTCTGGGTGGATGGGGATGGAGAAGAATGCGTTCTTGAGGTCGATGACGGAAAAGGTGGTGGCAGTGGATGGAATCAAGGTCAGGATGGTGGTGATGTCTGAGACCACAGGGTACTGGGGTACCACCACTTTGTTGATCTCTCGGAGGTCGATGATGAAACGGTATGCTTTCTCATCTCCCTCTCCCTGCTTCTTGATAATGGGCAAGATAGGGCTGTTGCAAACGTTGCTAACCACTTCCTCTACCACTCCTGCGTCTATCAGTGACTGGATAATCATTACCAATGCCTTCTCGCCCTCTGGCGATATCCGATATTGTGGGAGTTTTGGGAGTGTTGCGTCTGGTCGGACAGTAATGTGCACTGGGTCAATTAACATACGCCCTACGTCCGAATCCGCTTTGGCCCACAGATACGGAGGTAGGGTGTCAAGCAGGGACGCGTCGACGTCGGTGATGGAAAACATGTGTCGGGGGGAACAATGTTTAAGCAGAACGGGGTTGTCGTAAAGAAACACTCGAACTCCATCTTGAGAACACCTAATCGTCGCTCGGAAGTGTTTCAGTAAGTCAAGTCCCATAATGGCGTCAGGGCTATTGGAGGAAAGCAAGAACGTGGTGTCGGTGGTGTTGTTTTCTACGTCAAAGTGAATCGGGGCAGACAAAGGGTTGGTGGAGGGCGTTCCATCGAAACCTGTCGATGTTATGAGTGAGCCAGACAAGGGTGCCCTTGGAATCAGTCGTTTAGATAACGCACTACGTGTTGCGCCAGTGTCTACCAGAAATGGAGACTTGGTACCCAGGACCTTAGCAGTGACATAAGGGCCCTGCTGGTCAACATAGAGCTCGACTGGATCCCTCCCTCGCCCTTGGCTGTCCTATGCAAAGGTGTGAGTGTCGTCATAGTCAGATTGTTGATATTGGTTCTGTCTGGGTCGATCGAACGTATTCGGTCTGCTCGATCTGTCATTAGTCGCGTCATTTGGGGGCCCTCGTTGTGTTCCCTTAGGTCTCGGTCCGTTTGCTACATCCCTGGGGTCTCTGTTCCTGATCATTTCCAGGAGAACTGGGCACTGGGATTTCCAATGGCCAGTCCCTTTGCAGAAAGCGCACTGGTCATCTCTAAGGTCTGTGCGTCCACTGTAGGGAGTCAGAGTGCGGTCCTGGGGAAATGCAGTCTTAGGGACGTTTGTCTGGTAGTTTCCCCGGTATTGGTCTCGTCCTATAGTCACCCCTTGCAGTTTGGCAATCATCACCCTCTCTTTTAAGTCTTTCTTCTTTTTCTCTGTCGCCCTATCGTTTTCATTTTTCTGATGCTCATAATATTGGGCCATTTGGAGAATCGCTGTAGGTTTGGAGGCTGCCCAACTACTCTCGCTGGCCTGTAGTTTCTGGGAGATGTCCGATGATAGGCCCTTAACATAATTCTGGACAAACAGATGGTGTCCGGTTGCAGTGGTCATGTCCTGGCCGCTGTAATCGGAGAACACCGTTTCAAACCGGGAGAAGTATTCCGATACATCCTCCTGGGGTTTTTGGCGACAGGCTGTTACTATCGACCAGTCCACTTTCTTTTCTGGGATTAGGGTTTTTAATTTCTCTACAATTTTATCTGGGAGGTCTAGAATGGATTTCAACGGCTTTTTCCCTGGTCCCCGTTGTTTGTCCAAGTCATCGAGTTGTGGCCAGGTATGTCCGAACAGCTCAAGGTGGTCGACTTTCCGGATTTGCTTCCACACATCAGCTGGTAGACATAACCCGAAGAACAAGTCGATGTCAGCCAGGGTCATGATAGTTGAACCCAGGGCTGTACCCAATTCAGTATAGAAGGCAGTGGGGTTTTTACGTAGGTCGGGTAGAGATTTCCGGAATGTCAGTATCTCTTGCCGGTCCCATGGCTGGTAGACCCAGTTGTATACTACCCTCCCCTTTGCATCTTGGTTGTTTGCATCATCGTGAGTCCCTGTACCTCGAGGGGGAACCCAGTAAGGGGCAGCCTCACGTATCGGCATCATGGTGTTAGATTGCTCGGTTGGTGGTTCGGTCACTACGGGGGCCGCGGATTTAGCTCCCGGCTTTCGTTCAGTGAGGTGGCGGAAAACCTCAAGCGTACGCGTAAGGAGGTCCGACACATCACACTCGCCCTCATCCCCGATATCGACCTTCCGGTACAGAGTCCTTAGGCTCTCGGGACCTTTGTCTCGATATCGGTCCTCGTATGCATTCAAGACATGATAACACAGTCGTACAGTAAAATGTCGTCTGTGACTCCCTGTATACGAGCTGAACATATCTGTGATGTACTCTTCATCATCCTTCCTTTCTACCAGTGTCCTCGCTATTTTGTCGATCCCCGCTCGCTCATCCTTGTCTAGTCTGTTTGTTCTTGCAGGGCCAGCCCCTCGAGTCTCGTGGTCGTCTAACGTTGTTGTTGATGCGGGTTTTAATACAAGGGGTTCGGCTGGCACAGAGGCCATTGGGGCCGACGCTGCGGTGGTACCTTCGTTTGTACCTGGGGGTGGCGCGTGCTGCGCCAAGGGTCGAGAAGGGGCGTATGGAGGGGGCATGTAGATGATAGGGGGACCTAACAGCAGGTCCTCATTGGCTTGTCGTTTCGAGGGTAAATCAGGGTAGAGCATGGAGGGGGTTCTAACCGGACACTGGCTTGGCGTTTCCCTTTCTAGTTTCTGTTTAGCTTTTTCTCTTTCCTCTATCTCCTTTTTTAGTTTCTGAGCAGCTAGGTGGGCTGCTTTTTGCAGCTCTTTTTCCAACCTACTCTCAGTTTTCTTTTTACGCTGTTCAGTTTCTTTTCGCCACATGCCGAAGCTATCAAGCATAGTAGGTGTTGTCTTGTTTTTACCTAGGGCAGTTTCTAGCGTTTTTATTTTATCATCATCGAAGGATCCTATCAGGGGCCATTGACTTTCTTGACCCTGTTTTGTATATTTATGCCATAGTTTACTATAGGCAATAGCGGTCAATCCATGCTTCATGAACATGTCCTTATTAGGGGTGCCTTCCAGTGGGGCTGGATGGTCCATCTCTAATAAGCGGTCCGGGCTAAACAGGCTACCAATCAGTGGGGAGAAGACAGACATGACGGCTCGTAACGAGGGACTAAAAAGTCAGCACTGCCTATCTTATCACTAGGTGCAAAGACTAGACAGAATATTTCTATTCTACGTTGTTTGCAGGCAGTGAATACCTCATGGATCACAATAACCAAAGACCAACAAATAACAATGGGGAGAATGAGTAGGTCCGCAAAGATCTGCGTTACCTACCTTTTTCACTATCTGCAAAAAGGGTGGTCTCTTCCCTGTTTGCAGACAGGGAATCTCCAGGAAACAATAATTTTGCGAACAACAGTTCAGTTTCAAGCAATTATAGGGTGAGGGAGAAAAAAATAAGCACGGCTGCTACCCTACCTATCCTCCACTGCTTGCAAAGAGAGAGACCTTTGTTTCTCCGTTTGCAGACAGTGAATCCCTCATAGATCAAGATAACAAAAGACCGATAAATAACAATGGGGAGAATGAGTAGGTCCGCAAAGATCTGCGTTACCTACCCTTTTCACTATCTGCAAAAAGGGTGGTCTCTTCCCTGTTTGCAGACAGGGAATCTCCAGGAAACAATAGTTTGTGAACAACAGCTCAGTTTCAGGTGACTATTGAGTGGGGGAGAAAAATAAGCGCGGTTGTCTGCCCTACCTATCCTCCACTGCTTGCAAAGAGAGAGCCTGTCGTTTCTCCGTTTGCAGACAGTGAATCTCCAAATAAACAAAAAAAAGAGCAATACTAGTATTTAACAATCAAGCAATTTTTTCGCAATTTGTCGTGGTAACACGACCTTACCCGGACCGCATGGACAGTTTCCTGACTTCCGAATCCAGTGGCACTACCAACCAGAATATAAGATCCTTAATTATTGCCCGGCGATGTCGCCTCTTGAACCCACAAAGAAGTTAAACTATTGAAGAGGCAGGCGCTGGAGACTGGAAGGCAGGAAACAAGGTTTTTATTCGCTCCGGAGGAGAACACAACGAAAACGGACAGAAGGTATCGTTCTGAGGTGCTCTAACTGCATCCCTGAGGCCTGGCCTCTTATACACAAGTTGACCTCTTTATTACATGTAACACATTCTCGTTGATACTTTGATGTACGGAAAGACATCCTCAGAATCCCCCCTTCCCAGCCCGTTCCCATGCAGGGCTACAGTGGAAGTCCCCGCCCCGTTCACAACAGGTGATGATCATTGCGCAGCTGGGTATTCCGCCGATTCATGGAGTGTGCGGGTTTCGATCGGATCTCGTGGGATGGGGGGGGCTTTGATCATCTCGGGGGTCCTTTGAGGAGGGAAGCTTCCTATTGTATGGGGAGGGGCAAGAGATTGGTATCGGCAGAGCTAGGTGTCGGCCTGGGAACGGGGAAGACAAACGGGCACATGGGGAAAAAGGGGTTTGCATCAAAAGGGCCGGAGGTCATGACGGGGAAGCAGGGAGGTGTCGCGCTGGGAACAGGATGAGGGCCTGGGGCAGAGCAGCGCCGAAGAGGGGTTTATGACTCAAGGCAGGTGCAAGCAGGGGGGGTTGCCAGCGAAGTTAGGAGAGAGAGAGACGCGCTGGCTCTCGGCGAGAGCAGGGAAGCCATGGTGTCCAAAATGGCGGCTGTTTTACGCGCACAAAAGGTTTAAGGAGAGCAAGAGGGCGCCGATAATGTTGACGGTTTTCAGCCTAACTTTTAACAGGGCCTGGCCATGTGGGTGGGGGCCATTTTGCGGCCTGGTCCAGGCAGGGCCTGGCCATGTGGCTGGTGGACAAGGGGCCATTTGAAGCCAGGCAGTGTGCTTTGAGCCATAGGCCTGCACCCAGCATGTCCTGCTTTCACCCATTATGCCCAGGGGCAGTTAGTGGTGCATGGACCAATGCTTTGTGTGGGGCCTCTTGAATTTAAACATCATTGAGGGCATGGATGGCATTAGATTGTGTTGATTTTTGTGTGTTTATTGACTTTTTGGGGTGTTTAATTGATGTTCCTCTGTCTTCCATTGCTTTTAGGTGCACAAGAGAACCACCAGTGCCAGGAAGAAGTCCTGCAGCGGTGTGTGCAGAACAACGTCACATGACGGCACATGTGGCCATAGACAAGACAACTCTGCAACTCGGGCAACTGCGGCCTGCTGTTCTGACATCTGAAGAAGATGGGCCCAAAGAAAGGTGGCCGTAGCGCCTCAGCGAAAAAAGTTGCCAGTGCCACTGCCAGTAAGAAGGAGCAGAAGAAGCAAGTGGCACCACCTACCAAGGAGACTGGTGTGCCCACCGACACCTTTCTTGGGAGAAAAAAAACTACGCCTGCAGCAGCAGCGGTGTCCGCCGGGGACCATGTTGGAAGCAGCACCTCCGCTTCATTGGGCTCAGTGCCACCATGCCAAGTTAGGTCCAAGACCATGAGTGCTGCTGAGGCAGCCACTTTACTTTCTCAATCATCATCGACCAGTGATGTTGGCTCATCACAACAAAGTACCATCCAATCAACGCCGGGTGTAACTCAGCTGACGAGTGTTCAACAACCACAGCCGCAACGACAACCACAGGTGCAACTAGTACAAGCGCAAGTACAAGCGCAAGGAGAGGCGCAAGGAGAGGCGCAAGAAGAGGCGCAAGGAGAGGCGCAAGGAGAGGCGCAAGGAGAGGCGCAAGGAGAGGCGCATGGAGAGGTGCAACTAGAGGTTTATGGAGCGGCACAACTGTCTGCAACGCTTGTTCCTCCAGAAGTAGGGGCACATCAGGAAATTGATATTCAAGCGGAGGTATCATCCGGGGAAGCCACTCCTCCTGATAATGATCCATTGTCTTCCAGATCCCCAGCAATAAAAAGGTCAAGGAGGGCTACTACTACTACTACAAGTTCATCTTCAAGCCCCCTTCATTCTGATGACCTTGATCCTGATTGGAACCCACAAATGCAGTCTGAGAGTGAGGCACGCCATGAGCTGACAAAGGTAGCTAAGCCTAAAAGGAAGGTTCCCGCAAGGCTTTGACTTATGGGTGATCACGACGAACAAGAAGTGGTGTCTTCTGATGCTGATGAACAGTCTGACGACGACCCAGTCATCACAGTCGTCACTCCAGCCCAGCGGGCATGCAGCAGACAGACATTTTCACCCTATCCAGAATGGCTGCTGAGCGGGATGTGGGCAGCGTGGCACTGGTACCACCACCAACGCAGTTAACTACAACACCAACACGACCTAGAGCTTCCATATTTTTTAGTCAGAAGGGCCGGCAGGGACCTCCATCCAGCTCGACCTCCATTACCTCAAGTAGTGGTGCTGTAAGTAAACAACGGAAACGAATTCAGCCTCGCCCATCCTCCACTTCATCTGGCATTGAAAGGCAAAGTAGCACCTCCACCACCAGCAGACATCCACAGTCCCCAGTTTGGGACTTCTTTACTGTTATCCAAAAGGCGGAAAACATGGTCGTTTGTTCTATTTGTAAAGTATTAGTTAGTCGGGGTAAGCTTGGTACCGACTATGGTACCGGAGGCCAGAGAGGTCATCTCAAAAAACACCACACTATCCAGTGGGATGCGCACCTAAGGAACATCCGGGAAGCCCAAACTAGAACTGATCCAAATGTATCCATTCACATTGCATCTGATGCTGACGAGGGGCTGATTGTGCAGGGGGGAAGTCAAAAACTGAACGACATTTTTTCTTGTTCACCCAGTACCCCTGGCAGCAGCACTGCAGTGGTTGCGCCCACACCCTCTACCCCTGCAACAAGTATGAGGCACACTAAGAGTCTGGGAGAGACACCAATGTGAAAAACTACATCAATGAGCCTTACTGGTTTGAAGAAGTCTGCATCATCATCATCACGTAAAACGGTCCAGCCCACCATTAGAAGAATGTTTTGGTCGGATGCGCCATTTGAACGCAACCACCCAATGGTACGTCTGTATAACGCAAAGCTGGCTAAAATGCTAGCGCTGGACCTTCTCCCTTTTTCTTTCGTGGAAGGGGTGGGTTTTCTAGAATTTGTGGCAACAGTCTGCCCTAAATGGAAGGTTCCTAGCCGGTCCTATTTTACCAGAGTTGCGGTTCCAGCATTACATCAAGATGTGCTGGAGGTGATTGGGGCAGCTTTGCAGAAGAGTGTTGTTCACACTATCCACTTGACAAGAGACATGTGGACCAGTTGCCAAGCCCTTGATTACATGTGCATCACTGCACACTGGGTCTCTTTTGCAGGGGTTAGAGACAAGACAAATAGAGGTGTTGACCCGGACACAGTTTTTCAAGCTACTCGGAAAAATGCAACATTAGCCATGTTTGCCATGGAGAAAACTCATACTGCACCTAACCTTTTGGACGAGTTTGATAGGAAGGTCTCTGAATGGCTGCATCCAAGAAATCGCATAGTTGGTTATGTTTCCACGGATAATGGCAGTAATATAGTTAAGGCCATGCAGCAAGGTGGCAATTTCAGAGTGCCGTGTTTGGCGCACAGTATTAACATCGTGGTGCAAGATTTCTTGAAAAAAGAAAACACAGTCAGCAAGTTACTGACCACCTGCCGAAGAATCTGCACACATTTCAGCCATTCTTTTAAGGCCCGGAAGGAGTTGAGGAGCATTCAACATGAACGTAGACTGCCAGTCAAAGGACTCATCCAGGAGGTGGTAACACGTTAGAACTCAACCTTTTACATGCTTGAGCGTCTGTCTGAGCAGTGGGGGGTAATAAATGACTATGTCTATAAACTGGGTTCTACTATAAAAAAACATGAGGCTAGAGTTGGAGGAATGGAAGCTAGTTGCAAGCCTGACAGACAAGCTTCGTCCTTTTGGTTCTTCACACGTGAAGTCAGCAGGGAGGACTGTTCTTTGGGCAAAGCTATCCCATTGTTGGTCATGCTAGAGCATCAACTGAAGGCGGTGTCTTCACCGTTCCGAGATGATGCTGAAAAGCAAGACGCATATCAGTTGGCGGAGAGGTTATTAAGCCGCCTAGTTGCCAATAAAAGGCTTAAAACCATATACATACAGAACAACATTACATTTGTGCCACTATTCTGGATCCACGGTACAAAAAGGCAGTGGCCAGCAAAGCATTCATTTCTTTTGATGAAGCAGATGTTCCAAAGTCCAGACATTGGCTAGCTGTGTCAGCCACTCGGTTCGAAAAAGAGCGCCAGAAAATTCAAGGAGCCGGCAGAAGTACAACTGAATCAACGGGCCATCCGGCGTCAAGTTCCACTTCTGAATCTGTGGCCAAAGGGAGTCACTTTCCCTCACAGCCGTTAACAACACCAGCAACCGTATCATCATCCTCACCTGCACCAGGCCCAGCCATAATATTGTCGGAAGCGGATTGGCTAACTCATCAAGGGTTTGCTCGTTCCAGTGCTGCAAAGGCCACATATGCTATGCAAAGTGGAGCAACCCTGGAGAACCTTGAGTCGATGGTGCAGGCCTATCTGGATTACCCAAAAGACGTCTTTGTTAATCAGAACCCATTGCTGTATTGGTATAGATAAAGGCTTCTATGGCCACTGATCACCAACCTGGCTCTAAATTATTTGTCTTGCTTACTCGCAAGCGTGTCTTCTTAGTGTGTTTTCAGTGCTGCTGGTGCCATTGTAACTTCAAAAAGGACCCGCTTCTTGCCCAAAAATGTGGAGAGGTTAACACTGATCAAGATGAATCAGCACTTCATACCACCAGATTACAAAATACGTGAATGCACGCAGGAAGAAGAGGACACCGACTTAGGTGACAGAAGTTGTTAGCTGACCTACTCCCGTCTCAATTCATAGAGTTCGAGGACGAGCTCTACTTCCCTGACACCGAGGCCTGAAAATGACTTCCTTTTTTTCGTCCTTATTCACTTTTATTCCTGTGTGTCTTTCTTTGTTTTGCAACTTTTACCACAACAAAACTCTCACAACAAGTCCATCAGCAACACTGTCTTCATCTTATTTTCCTTATTGATTTGAAGGTGCTGCAGTCTGCATTCCTGAGGTTCACAAGTTCACAACTCAATCATGCTCCTTTATCCTCCTCCTCCTCCAGACTCCACCTATCCATTTCCCTCAAGGCAGATGGATTACCAAGAATAAAGAAACTTTGTTTTCATAGACGAGTCCCCTCAAGTGGGACTGAAATTACTGACTGACTACATGCTTGCTGATTGCTGACAGAGTTACTTCTGAAATTGACAGGAGAGGCTGCCCTGTGGGCCCTCACTTTCCAAAGAAGATGCGGACAAAAAGTAGAACAGGTAATGAATAATGGAGAAGATGGCATGCAGTGTACAGCAATGGCTGTCTGGCTCTGATGAAACCAATTGCTGTTTGTTTTTTGTGCATGAAATTAATCATATGTCTTGTCTTAGTTATTATTTAATCTTTTACACAGTAATTGTAACTCATGTCAACTACTCTGTTTTTTTACCTTGTTTAATTCAAATTGTACTTCAAATTCAAGGGCCACTATGTTGCATTTTACAATATGCAAAATGTCCTTGGAGTGGACTCACTTGCCAATATACCATGATGATTGATTAAATATTATATCTTTTTTCTTTACAGTCACTCACTGGGATGGATGGATCATCAGCGTCGGTTTACGGAAGAACCATGGCCAATTCGTGAGTGGCAAACAGGTAAAGTAGTCTACAACAACTACTACAGCAGAACTACATGTCTGTCTTTTTGTGGTATGTAGTGGTCGAGGGCGAGGCAGTGTAGTGTTATTGTTATGCCAGGCAGAGTCCACTCCAGACAGCAGTTCATGTAAAATTGGGGCTATGTGGCTTGCTGCACACAATTAGATATGCTTTGTCTGTCTGACAAAGAGCCTTGCTATTCTACATCAGGTTGCTTCACTCAGTGGTGCCTTTGACCGTCTGCATGGCACTGCCTCAAGCTTGGGCCAAACATCCGTTATGTTTGCGAAATTTGCTGTATTTCGTTTTTTTGCAAATCTCGCGAACTTACCGAAAAATCGCAAATTCTTGGGCGGAACGGCTTTTTGGCCCATGCTTGCGGCAAGGCCATGCAGACGGTCAAGGCAGGCACCGCTGAGTGAAGCATCCTGATGTAGCATACCTAGGCTCTTTGACACAGACAGACAAAGCATATCTAGGGTTTAGGGTTCAGTGCGATTTACTGGGGTTTTTGGGTTTAAGTTGGTAGGGTTCCCGCTGAGTCTAGGGCTCAGGGTCCGATGCAGGCTCCTTCATAATGATGTTGGCAAGGTTTTAGGGGGGTTTAGCATTCTTTGGTCCAGAATTGGCAGAATTTTGGCCTTTTTTGGTGTTTTGCGGGCGCGTGTGTTTGGGTGAAAACTAAGTGAAAAATAGTCGTAGACCTTCTTCTTCTTCTTCAAAGAGCGCAGTGGTTCGATTTTGTTCTGCCTTGCTGAGATTCTTGGGAATCGCTGGAACAAGTGTCCAGGTAAGTTTCAAGAGGATCGAAGTAGTGGAGTGCTGAAAACTAACCCTAGGCGAAGCACTACGCTACGCTCGCGGAGTTTGCGGAGTTTTCGCAACTTCGCACTACGCGAGCTGCACGTAGCACAGTGCGAACATGCGTAGTGCAGCGTAGCGTAGTGCAGCAGTCATTTTTTGCTTGTTCGCGGTCCTGAACGTCATGTTCGTGACCGCGAGCAAGCAAAATGACATCCCGGCGAGATTCTCAACGCGAGGAGGTCAGGCTTCTCATTGTGAGTGGTTGCGCATGCTCGCGACCGCTCTCAATGAGAAACTACCTGTTCGCGTTGAGAAAGCTGCCGCTCGAGTAATAATCTACTCGAGCAGCAGAAAACTACAGCTCGCACTGTGCAAGATGCCGTTTTCAATGCTTGCACAGTGCCGGATGCTTGTCCGCACTGTGCAATCATTGAAAACGCATCTTGCACAGTGCGAACATGCTACTACGCAGCTCGCGTAGTGCTACGTGAAGTTCGCGTAGTGCGAAGTGCACTTCGCGTAGCTTCGCGTAGCGCTACTTCGCGAACTACGCCCACCCTTACTGAAAACAGCAATTTTTTGTGAACAGCGCAATTTGCCATGTTTTGAATATACCAGTGTTGCATGTTTTGGGGTGGCTGTTTGGGGGTGTTCTAGATTTGTGGGGGTGGGTCGGGGGTTCTTGGAGCACTGATGGGAAGGTCTAATTTTGATTGCAAGTGGTTTGAAGAAAATCCATGGTGGAAAAGGGGGGGTTGCGCCTAGTTGCAGACAGCATTTTGGCACAATTTAAACTGAGGCCTAGCAGTATTGCGTGTTTTTGGGGGGCTGTTTGGGTGGGTTTCAGGTTTTTTGGGGTCTAGGAGCACTGCTGGGATAGTCTAATGTTGATTGCAAGTGATTTGAAGAAAATCCATGGTGGGAAAGGGGAGTTAGGGCCTAGCTGCAGAGTGCGTTTGGAGTGATTTTGACTGGTAGGCTGAACATTTTCTGTGTCACATTTTCCATTTTTGCTTTTGGCCTGTTTGGGGGTGTTCTACTTTTTTGCAGGTGGGTTGAGGGTCTGGGGGCATTGCTGGGAAGGTCTAATATCGGATGCAAGTGTTTTGGATAAAATCCATGGTGAAAAAGTGTTTCCGTTTTTGCTCACTTGCTTGTTTTTGGGGGTCTGTTTGGTTGAATTCTAGGTTTTTGGGGGTCTGGGGGTCTGGGAGCACTGCTGGGATAGTCTAATTTTGATTGCAAGTGGTTTGAAGAAAATTTGTGGTGGGAAAGGGGAGTTAGGGCCTAGCTGTAGAGTGCGTTTGGAGTGATTTTTGACTGGTAGGCCGAAAATTTTCTAAGTGTCACATTTTCCATTTTTTGCTTTTTGCCTGTTTGGGGGTGTTCTACTTTTTTGTGGGTGGGTTGAGGGGTCTGGGGTCATTGCTGGAAAGGTCTAATATCGGATGCAAGTGTTTTGGATAAAATTCCATGGTGATTTTTTTTTTCCATTTTTTGCTCACTTGCTTGTTTTTGGGGGGGCTGTTTGGGTGGGTTCTAGGTTTTTTGGGGGTCTGGGGTTTTGGGAGCACTGCTGGGGTAGTTTAATGTTGATTGCAAGTGGTTTGAAGAAAATCCATGGTGGGAAAGGGGAGTTAGGGCCTAGCCGCAGAGTGCATTTGAACTGATGTTGACTGGTAGGCCGAAAATTTTGTAAGTGTCACATTTTCCATTTTTGCTTTTGGACTGTTTGGGGATGTTCTACTTTTTTGCGGGTGGGTTGAGCGGTCTGAGGGCATTGCTGGAAAGGTCTAATATCGGATGCAAGTGTTTTGGATAAAATCCATGGTGAAAAAGTTTTTCCGTTTTAGCTCACTTGCTTGTTTTTTAGTGGCTGTTTGGGTGGGTTCTGGGTTTTTTGGGAGGGGTCTGGGAGCACTGCTGGGATAGTCTAATGTTGATTGCAAGTGGTTTGAAGTAAATACATGGTGGGAAAGGGGAGTTAGGGCCTAGCTGCAGAGTGGTTTTTGGCAGGATTTGGAGTTAGGGTTCAACCTGGTAGCAGTATCGCATATATTTAGGGGACTACTTGGGGGTGTTCTAGATTTCTGCGAATGGGTTCAGGGGTCTGGGAGCACTACTGATAATGTCTAATTTTGAATGCAAGTGTTTTGAAGAAAATCCATGGTGGAAAAGGGGGTTTGGGCCTAGTTGCAGAGTGCTTTTTGGCACGATTTGAAGTTAGGGTTCAACCTGGTAGCAGTATTGCATATTTTTAGGGGCCTACTTGGGGGTGTTCTACATTTTGCCGACTGGGTTCAGGGGTCTGGGAGCACTTCTAGGAATGTCTAATTTTGTTTGCAATTTTTTTTAAGGAAATCCATGGTGGAACCGCAGAATTCAACCATAGTTACTATTACTATCCTTGTAAAGGAGAACCAGGTTACGCACTTTTGAAGTGCTGATTGTATGTAATATAATGTCAGCTCTGAAAACTGAAAGTATTATTTTTGCACTACACAGCGTACCTTAGATTTTTTTAACTGGTTCACTTCCTGTTTTTTTCCATCAAAAATTACATAACCGCTTTTACCATGTGCCATGGAACAAACGCTGAACTCAGACGCAATCCGCAATTACTCATCAGGCAGCCAGTGGACAGTGTGTCTGGTCACCAATATTGATCGACGGAGCGTAAGATGGAATGGAAGAGTATATTGCGAATAAGAGCAATGACTGGATGCATGCAACTTCACCAATTCAACAGGACAACTACAACATAAAGTTACAGTATTCTCTCTTAACTTCTCCTTATCGTTTAAATGTTATTGTTGTAATCTTGAACTTCTACGAATGTGACTAGGTGCGTTTCTTTGTTCTCTGCTTCAAAGTCATCTCTCCAGCTATTTCATACGTTTCTTTGCTATTTTTATAACTAACTTAATGTACTAATAATAAATGTTTATTCTCTATGAGGGCTGAAAGGCAAGTGAAATTGCGTAATTAATGCAGCTCCGTACTAGTGTCAATGTCAAATTGTTTCCTCATACTTACTAATAAGATGTAGTAAGTACAACGTTTCAGTAAACTAACCATCCGTTTAGCAAACAACTTCATGCATGCAGTAGTGCACTACTTTTATATCCCTTAAAAGATTTATGGATATCTTTGAATCCAAACATTTGTTTCTCTTCATTTGTTGTCCATGCAGTGTTTTTTTTTCTTCTCTCCACAAAACTTTTCCCAAAAAACCCCATTCCCATCCATTCTTCAAAAACCCTAACCCTCTTCCCCCGGGCTGTGTGGTTTTTCATTGAGGTATGACTAAATGACAACAAGAAATTCCACACACTTGCAGGGGAGGATAAGGTCTAAGCAACAGAAAAATGTTGGAAAATGGAATTTCATGTGCGACATAGTGGATTGAGCATCAAACATCATGCTCGTACACATGACAAATCAAATGGTTAATTCTTATGTTTAAGTATCCTTTGCCTTCATAATATTTCTTATAGTAGTCCTGGTCCATAAAACTAGTACTTATGTTTAGAATACTTTAGCACTGCTTAGGCTACAATTTATGGCACTGTTCTGTAGCGTACTATCTATCGTACTGTTTCTAATGCTACGCTCCGGCCACTCAATGTTTCATATCCTTTTTTAGGTCTCGCCCTGCGATTGCAGGCCAAAGGCCTGCTGTCGCAGAGCGAGACTATTGTTATCATTCCGGCTTTCAAGGACTGAAAGGGAGCCGGAGAGGACAACAGACTGTCACGCGCACGCAGCAGCAGCAGCCTGCCGGGATCAGGTCGCGCGCGTCAACACGCGCTCCGATTCCGGCAGGCTCTTCACAACACATGCACAACACACATACAGCCCCCCCCACGCATACACACACACATACATACAGAACCCCCCCATACACACACGCACACACACGCACACACACACACACACATACACAGAGAACCCCAGGCGCTTACACGCACATCCCCTACCTCGTCTCGGCGTCTTCGCGCTCCCTTGCCCCCGCTCCTCTGGTGCGCGCGCACCACAGGTTTCGATTCCCGCGTCGGCTCCTCTACAGCCAATCAGGAGGCAGAACTCCTTTTAGAGATGCTCCCTCTCTGGTCCGCTACCATTTTTTTCTTTTTTAAACAGAAATCAAATACAATATTAAGTATACATTTTCCCCAGTGATGCAAGTGAGTGCGGGCACTTAAATAACGCCACTGTGAAGTCACCCGACACAATGCAGTAAGGTGTGCAGAGGTGTGTAGTGCGGTGAAAGGAAGAGGCGTGACGTGAAATCCAGACAAGGCGTCATGACATTCGGCAGCCCCGAAGGCGGACCCCAGGGAAAAACGTTGAACACCTGCACTTATTTATTTGTTTACTTGTTTATTAATTCATCCATTTTTACACATTCAGGTAAAACAAAAGGGTTGTTCAGTGATTAGCCCAGACCTCAGTGTTCACTGTAACTTGTACTGTAAGGTTCGAGAAGACAAAGAGCGTCACCGAAGCCAATCTGTTGTTGGCCAAGAACAAAATGAAAAGTTCCGAACCAGGCTCCTGCTGAAGACTACACGCACGCACGCACACGCACACACATTCATGTCGAACGCATCAGTCACCCTCGCGGAGAAATTACATTTAATACATCAAAAGATATCAACTAAAACCGCGCTTACCTTGTAATTGAAAGGTTTCGAAAGTCTTGTGTACAATAAGAAATTCTCCATTTTAAGCGAGTTTTCAGGCACAGAGCATAATGCTTTAACGGAGCAGGGTCGAGTCCGAGATAGGATGAACGGGGTATAAAAATAACCCATTCAAGTATCAGACACCACATGACAACTAAAAGCGTGCTCCCAATCAAAACTCTAATTGCCAAGAGTCTGTCCGTGATCAGCGGAGTGTCACCGAGGCGGAAGGGCTTAATTTGTGCCGGTGCTTAGCACCGGCACCTAATTATTAGGGCCGGGTCTACAGTCACGCATTAAGAAGGGCACCGTCAGTAATTTGATTTATAATGATTCGTGGGTGGCACTGGCATAGAGAGCGTGTGCTGTGCTCTGCTGTTGTAGTACTGTAGGTGCCGCTGTCACTTAGTTACCGCGTACTGGTGTAAAACACTTACTGCCTTAAATGTGGTGACGTCTGAGTCTGACGTGACTCACTGACTCCGATTCTCAATTTCAAATTTTCTCCGTCCTCACTCTTAATGACTTCAACTTCCGGCCGCGGATCAGTGTTGCCGCCGCAGGCCCAGTGGGCGGGCTGGTCTTCTTCTGGGGGGTTGGGGCTGTGAGCAGGCAGAGGCAGCGATGCGCGCGCAGATTTTTCATTTTAATGCGCGCGCATTCGCTTTAATCTTGACACGGCACGCCCCAGCATACCCACAAGGCCGCATGCACCTCACCACCGCACCGAGTATCCACTGGTGGTTGAACTTCATCGCGCCGCCGTTCAAAGAAGGGGGAATCGGAACCTGGACGACGTTGAGGTTGGCTGCGTTGAGGTGGAGTAGACTACTGAGGCAGTACATCGCTCTGCTCACCAGGTGAGGGTGAGGCATGGCCTTGGTCGGCCGCCGGCCTATAAATAAAGCTGCGCAATTAAAGCCAAATATTTTTTCTTTAGGGTTGCTTTCCTCAACGTGACATCTTGCATACGCACAGTTATGCACCACTATGAACGAACTCTCACCGTGTTCATTAGCGTCTTGTGTGGGTCCGGCTGTACACCCTTCTTAGCAAGATGTATCTCCAAGCCTTCTCCAATTGGTTACTGAGATGCAAATCATTCAACATGCCTAAAATAGTCTAGTTAAACATCGATTTTGATGGCAGGAATTTTTTTTGCAGAGTTTTATATAGCGCGAACCAGACCCGAACTGAATCCGGTATCAGAGCGCTTTACATAGTACCAGTTACGTTACATGAGGACACGCATTAATTTTAGGCACGGGGAGATTAAGTGATTTGCCCAGAATCACAGGGGGTTGATTACCCACAGATTTGCTTTCTGATGGGCGTTTTCCACACTCACCATCTTGCCACACTTTGCTATTGTAGATCTGTTTCCATGTTGGTGGTCCACCCCTCAGATCCATTTATCTCAACCATGGCTGCAATTTTGATGTCTGCTGTCTTGGGTTAGGTTTTCATGTTCTACAACAGGGATGACTGCTGACAAATTATCAAGCTTCTTAAGGATGCATTACTCTTTTTCCCTCCTCTGCCCAATATCACTCTGTCTCCCCAAAATCTTTACCCCGACTCAGAGGGGGCCTGAAAATATTCCACTGCCTTTAGGGCTTTTTTTTGGACATTGTACGTTGGAGATCCACTTCTCTTCCTGCTGCTGGTCTATTAGCTACCTATCAACAGTGTCTTCATCCAGCCCCCATCCACGGACTCCCAGTTTGGCACAGCCTTGTTCAAGAGGTTTGTTCTACTCTTGCAAATGTCCCAGTGCTGCATAAAGGACATGTAAAGATTAGTTCCCTCTACAGTGAATAGCGTAGGCGCAATCTCTGACCTTAGCAACCACACTTAGCAGCCAACTAAAACACTTCCTAGGACAAGGGAACCCAACAATGTCATCTGTGCTCAGCCATGTTGGTCAGTAAACCTTGGAATTGGAAATGAAAGCGTTTTCTCTTTTCTGAACACAATGGAGAGCCATTACCTCGCGCAGCAGGATTTCTTACTTTAAAATATTATAACTCTTGACAAGGTTATTCTCATAAATATTTATAAATGCAGTCAAGCCCCTCTCCGGTTGATTTTTAAAATACTGATTATACACGTTTGTTGCTTTATGGCCTATCTTTCAAGTTAAGAAGTTAGAATATTAATAGAATCTTCAAAACAATGCATATTTTAATTTATATGGTATTCTACAAGGGAGGAAGACATACGATTTAGGGCATGCATGGACAGGAACAATGTGAGGTAGTAATGTAAAACCTGCTATGTGGGACGATGGTTTGTGGTCTCTGGAGTTGGTATCTGCGAAAGTGGTGCAAAGCACAACACCATGGTTTGGGGGTCAAGGTTTTTATAAAGCAACTGATGCCTGTCATAACCCCCCCCCCGACTTTCAGCTTCTTGTAATGTGCCTGCATTCACCATATACTATGCGGAAGGACTGCGCCATAATCAGGACTAACTATGAATATAAGATCTTATTTTTTGGGAGAGGGGCAAAGATCTGGAGCAGTCTGAATAAACACTCACACACACATAGAGATGTGGTGGTAGAGGTATTTCTAACACCAAGACATTCAATGCAACTTCATGGGGTGGCGCTCCTGCAGCACTGCTGGTGCCTCAAAGACACGATATAGTATGTTATGGAACCACTGATTTATGAATCCTGCTTTTTGTGCTGCCAATTGCTGAGGACAGATGAAACATACATCCTGTGCTAAAAGGGATAAATACATTAGTTTATATATTTAAATCAATATGTCACTTCACAAAACAATAGTCCCACTTTAGCTAATTCAAATTTAAAATTTCTGTAATGGACACATGAAAATGTTCTCAAAAAAAGCCCAAGAGATTAAATCAAGTAGGCACTTGAGAGGTGCGGTTATGGTGGTGAGATCCTGATTTCTGACAGAGCCTTTTGGTTTATTTTTCTCACGTAAGATATGTAAAAGTTGTATCTTTGAACTTGTGACACACAATTAGACTCTGCTAAAAAATAACACAAAGCACATTTGTACATACCCAAGTATTGTTCCCAAAATCATCACATAGAGCACTGGAATATTTCACATGTCCCTTTTTAAGGCATTAGTCATTTTAGCCAATTTATTCCAAAATTGTGCTGTAAATGCACTTTTGAGTTCATCTTTTTCAAAATGTTCGCAGAGTAGGTGGAACCTCCTATCAAAACCTTACTTGAGGAAGGCCCCCTTGCTGAAATTCAGAATGGGTATTACATCTGGCTTTCAGCAGTGTGAATTGAGAGTGTGGATGGCGCCAATAGATTAAGTGGGTGAAACCAGCGGGGGAAGTGGGAGGAGCCGGTGGAAAAGTGTGAGCGGCCTCCTAGAAACATTTGAGCACCTGCACTTAATATTTTACAAATTAAGCACTGTGGAAGTCCTCATAACACGTTCTGCCTGCTGCAAGCTTACACTTTTTTCACAAGGCAATTTCCAAACCACTTCTTTAATTCACAAAGTTCGGATTACACTTGACAATGCATTTACTTATGTTTTCAGTGCAAGTAAAATTCTTTACGTTGTGCGACATGTCTTGAAGTGTGTAGTACCTACAACCTTACGCATAAAAATTAGAATACATAAGTTACCCTCTCACCCTCACCCCCTCACCCCCACACACCCTCAATCTCAAACCCCTCACCCTCACAACCCTCTCACCCTCCCTCACCCTCACTCACCCTCACCCTCACACACCCTCATCCTCAAACACCCTCTCACCCTCACACATCCTCACCCTAACACACCCTCACCCTCAAACCCCTCACCCTCACACTGCCTCACCCTCACACCCCCTCACTCACCTCACCCCCACAACCCTCTCACCCTCACACTCACATCCCCTCACCCTCACACCCCTCACCCTCACCCACCCTCACACCCTCACACACCACCACTCACACTCTCACACACCCTCACCAGCATAGCATAACAAAACATAGCATAACAAAACACAGCATAACATAACAAAACACAGCATAGCATAACAAAAAAAAGCATAGGTTAGCAAAACATAGCATAGCATAACAAAACAACGCATAGGATAGCAAAACAAAACATAGCATAACAAAACGTAGCATAGCAAAACACAACATAGCATAGCATACCAAAACACAACAAAACATAGCATAGCATAACAAAATATAGCATAACAAAACAAAGCATAACATAACAAAGCATAGCAAAACAAAACATAGCATAGTATAACAAAACATAGCATAGCATAACAAAGCATAGTATAGCAAAATACAACAAAACATAGCATAGCATAACAAAGCATAGTATAGCAAAATACAACAAAACATAGCATAGCATAACAATACACAACAAAGCATAGCATAACAAAACAAAGCATAGGATAGAAAAACTAAACATAGCATACCAAAGCATAGGATAGCAAAACAAAACATAGCATAACAAAACATAGCATAACAAAAAATAGCATCGCATAACATAGCATAACATACCAAAACATAGCATAACAAAACACAACACATAGCATAACAAAACATAGCAAAACACAACAAAATATAGCATAGCTTAACAAAACACAACAAAACATAGCAGAGAAAAACAAAACATATAGTAACATCGCAAAACATAGCACAGCATACCAAACACAACAAAATATAGCATAGCATAACAAAACAAAGCAGAGCAAAACAAAGCATAGCATAATACAACACAACAAAACATAGCATATCATAGCAAAACATAGTATATCATAACAAAGCATAGCATAGCATAACAAAGCATAGCATAGCAAAACATAGCATAGTAAAACATAGCACAGCATAACAAAAAACAGCATAGCATAACAAATAAAAGCATAGGATAGCTAAACAAAACATAGCATAGCATACAGCATCACTCAGCACCACCACAGCATCACTCAGGGGCACCACAACATCACAATGCGCCGCCACTGCATCACTGAACGCCACAGCATCACTCGTTCGCCATCACAACATCACTTAGCGCCACCACAGCATCAATCTGTGCAACTATTCAACAACAGCTGGTTCAAATATGTTGTCTTAATGTTTCAAGCTATATTACAAATGTAACAAAAAGATGTTAATATTTCACTTCTGTTCTTGGATTTTCTTAACAATAAAATACACTGAACATAATCTTCACAACAGTTATTTACAAAGTTTAAGCTATTGCCATTATAAAGTACAATAACTTTGATTTAAGTATTAATTATTAAAAACATTAAAAGCCATTGTTATTTGTAATATCAATACATGCAAGTCACGTAAATATGACACATATTGCATTACAAATGCTACAGGTGTCACATTTGCGAAAATTATAACTATTGGCATTGTAAATGACAAAGCTATTATTTTCGCTATTTTCAAAAACAAAACATGAATAAAAAATGTGTCATTTACAATACCAATAGCTCAAACTTTCCTAATGCGAGACCTATTGCATTGCAAATGCTTGTTTTCATATGCTGCTACTGCCAGTGTGTACCACTACTACTACCAGCACAAAAATTATATTTCATCCGTCGAGGATTGAAGTCAACAACCAACCTTAATTACTATTTGCCATGCAGGCAGCCCTGTGGCTATCCCTATTCTCAAACACGAATCACAGGTAAGATAAGCATTTTGGAGAGGTAGAATAATGGGCTAGGACTGGGAGGAGGGCAGAGACTGCCAGTTCTACTAGTAAAGTACCAGTAGGGCTACTGAATTCACTAACTCGGTTACTGGCACTTTGGTACATTTCAGGACTAGATGTTTCATTCATGCTGGTAAGTTGGAAGAAACCAAACGTCCAGTAACCACCGCCCACCCCCACACAAAATAATATGAACGCATATACTATGTTTTGGTATGAAAAATAATTATTAAGAAATATATTGATGTAGTCAAAAAATAAAATAAATTAACCCAACTCACCCCCCTGCCTAACCCCAACCAATGTCCAAAAGTCCAAAAGTCCCCTTTCCCAAACACCCAATTCCCACCCCCCAACAGTCTATAAAAAAGGGGCAAGGGACAGTCACTTCCTCCGGTGGCCTAGTGTGGACAGCTGTTGCTGCACGTCCCGCAGCTCTTTGCGGAGGCCCCGAAGCTGGCGCAGTTGTTTTTCGGCCAACCGCTCCAGGTACTGCACTCTTTTACGGATGCGGCGCTGACGTACCATCCAGGCTCTAGGGGGGGGGCAGCTGATTGTGTTGCTGCTGTGTGGCTGTGGCGGGAGGCTGTCGGGCCACGGCTCCGTTTGGCTGGAGGCTTCTGGCTGGTGGACACGGGGGTACTGGAGGAGGATGCAGTGGTTGCTGTCTCCTTCTCCTGCTCCCGAGCCCACAGCTGCCAATACTCGGCACAAATAGCCTCCAGCTTACAGGCCCTGGCCCAGACAGCCATCTCCTTTCTGGTGAGCTTTTTCGGAGTAGCATCTATATGAAGAAAGAAAGAAAAATACTGTAGCCAATAGTCTTTAACATAAAGTCAAAATAATTCAACAGAAAGTTGACTCTCAGTAACACCAGCAAGTGGCAAACACAGTATAACATTTTGGCATTTATCTTTCCGCCGTCCTTGTAGGCCTGTGACATTACTGGGAGTTTCAGGAATTCCACTAGCAGGACTATGGATGAACTCACTAATACATACATAATCAGAGAGTACTAAAAAAAGTCTTCTGTTTTTTTATCTTGTTTTGCAAAAGAAATTACTGGTACGTGAACTTGTGGTAGCCGGCATGGCAACTCACTCAGCTTGCACCCAAGAAAAACAGACACAAGCCATGATGACGCAGACTCGCAGTACTTTAAGCAGTACATGCAGGTGGGGATAGGAAGCTCTTACTTTTCTATAGGGGTGGCACTGCCACTGGCCATACTCGGTTACATCAAGGGCTACTGCTTAATTTAAGAAGCGTGGCTCAATGGTTAGAGTGGCAGACCCTGATGCAGAGGTCTGGCCCGGGACCAGGGTTCAATTCCCGCCTTGGCGGCTCTTGGTCTCAATCTCCCCAGACCTGATAATTCTCGCCTCGGTGCCTAGGCTCATCATGGGTCCCACTCTGTGACTCTGGGCAATAGCTTGTTTAATCTCCACAACGGCCCCAGCAGTGCTTGGATGCCTGGCTTCACCTTGGGGGTGCCCATGAGTGGACATCTCACAGGAAAGCCAGGAAGGGTTCCACAGCGGTATGAATACAGTGCTACGAGACCTCTGGGTAGAAGTGCGCTATATAAATACAAACACATTTACATTTACATTTAATGATATATTTCGCACTGCCCCCCCGGGCCTTGACTACTACAAAAGGAGAATTCTGATCATATATCATTATCCTGCCGATCACATGATCTTTGGTTATATGATGGATGACTTTAGGTGCTTTGTTTTGATAGATTGAGTGAACTACAGTGATAGTCCACCCATGACACAGCTGTAATAAAATTATTAACATAGGGAGTGAGTGTGGTACCCATAATTGGCGGAGGAAGGGACTTGACTTGATATAATGTTGTCAACTATACACTCCATACACAATAGATGCTGTGCTTGCAAAGTAAAGTACTGTACTCTTAGTCAAGGCAGGGAGTATTTGTGAACAATCACAAATTCTAGTATTTGGATTTCCCCAGCTTTTCTACTCTGGCACAGACATGCTGTTCAAAGTAACAATCTTCATCCACTCAGCGTCTGCTCTGCTACATCATATACCTCTGCTATCGATGAGGAAAAAGAAGATAACATCCAGGCTTCCAAAGTACGTCTATCATTCTTCTTAATGTCTCAAATGTACCAAGTTTTCTTTTTCTCAACAACCAACTAACACCCTTTTCATTATATTTTGGAAACCACTGTCTTCTTCTCTTGACTTGCATTCAAAAACAACATTCTTTACAGTCATAAATGTTAAGACTCGCTCGTCCCTCGTTTCACCCTTCTTTCACTTTACGTTAAAGTAATTTGATTCATTGGAATGTTGTTTAAACTTTAACGTCATCTATCAGCAGTGCTCGCTCCGAATACTATGCTATTAAAAATAAAGAAATATTTTTTTCATTTCTTATTTGAAAATAAAACTTTAAAACTAACAAACACTGTGTGGTTTTTGTTCACGAGTGAGTGACCGGAAGGGTTTGAACTACTGCACTTGGCAGTCGTGTTTCAGTGACTCAGATAGACCGGGACTCGGTGGTAGTCTTCTTCTGTTCTTCTGGGTCGTAAAATCATTGGTCAGACACACTAGATAGTCGGTCAGGGGATTGGGGGTTCAACTTCTGTACGGACTGAGGTATGTGGAAAGTCGAACTGCACCTATCATCAATAATGTCCTATTTCTCTTGTCCATACTTATTTATGTGCAGAATAGTCCCTGAAACACTAGCGGTATGGTATGTGCTCCTAGCAAATCAAAAAGGCAACTGCTACCTTTTTCTTGGTGTAAACATTGACATTTTGTTGTTGGGAATTGTCAAAGCACTTACATTAAGAAGACTGGAATAGACAGCAAGGGCAACCCAGATGACTGCACTCAGTGCCTAGAGCTATTGCTGGATCAGAGTTTTGTTTAACACCGTTTGTCGACTGGGCAAGCTTACCTACCTACACAGACCGACACATAATCGTAAATAGTAGTAGCACAGAGAGTGATATTAGAAGCAGGATAGGAATGTAGAAAGTAGTCTAGATTAGAAGAAGATCAAAGACTATTTTGTAAAAAATAGAATTAGGAAACAGTTTGTAATAAATAGGAGCTGTAAAAGTTAGGGAAGTAGAAGTATTAATATACCAATAGAACAACTTACTGGGGCCAGCAGAAGAGCCTGCAATGGTGCTAGTCGCCTTGCCCCTGGGAGGTGCTGATGATCATGAAATAAAGAAACACAACATGGATGATTGTTTTTTTTTAAATATTTGATTTCTTTGACCACAATCTAAAATTATCTTAGGGAAACAAATTAGCAACAATTGCACTACATGTATTGACCTATCTGATCTGGTCAACTAGGAGGATACTAGTACAGTATTGCTGGATTCGCAGACAGTCTACTTGGAAAGTTATGTAAATCACTAACGAAACCAACAACAAAAAGGTTCTACTACGACTGCCAGCACTCAGCAGCATGCGACGTGACAATCACAGTCCGTCATCATGATTGCAGAGCACTAAAAAATGTCCTACTACTAATAACAAGTCATAATATACTATCAATCCATCACTATTTCTTCTTCTTAGTGGCAGCAGGAGTACAAAGGAAGGACTAAACTTGAGTCTCTAGTCTCTCTAGCATTACTGTAAAGTACTACACTCATGCATATTCTCAGGCCAAATGAGCACAAAGTTGCAAACAAGTAAGCATAGTAGCAACGCCACTGAGGAGGCGAGCACCTGCAATTACAGAAGCTATTTAAACACTATTTTACCTGCAATGTAATCGAATAGGCAGCATTCTTGCTCTTTGGGAAAAACATATATTAGCAATATAACACAGAGCAGAAGAATACAAAGTAGTTATTAAATAGCTACTCACCAAGGCCAGGGATCTCCACACCTAGCAGGTGGAGCAGGTCCTGCTCCCGGTCGAGGACGTCGGCCCACCGGTGCGTCGCTTGGTCGTAGGTGTGCTGGACCCCTGACTCCCTCTGCATGGCCCGGCACACCTTATCCCAACTGCTGCTGACGCTCCCGGAGGCCATACCCTTTACCGGTCCTGCCCCCTACTGCCAAGGTCTTAGGGAGGTGGCGCTGAACAAAAAATATCAGGGTGGCCACCTCCACCTCGGTAAAAACCTCCGTGGCTACTACATCCACTCCCCTCAATCGCCCGCAAGGGAGCCGGCTACGGGGTGCGGGACCCTTCCCCTTTGACTTGCCGGCTCCCTTTGCCATGGTCCTGGCCGAAAGAAGAAAAGAATAGGGGGAAAGAAATAAATAAAATAAAAGAGAAAGCTAAGCAAAAAAAGTAGTTATTAAAGTAACAAAAAGTTGAAAAAAACACAAAATATAGATCTAGACAAATAGAGAGATAGACAATGAGCAAAAAAGAGCAAAAAAAAGTTCAAAGAAACAAAGGATTGGAAAGATTACAAGAGGATAGAAAAGCCAGGCCCAGAACCATAGCAATGAACGAAAAACAAGGCCAAATGAGCACAAAGTTGAGGACTGCGTGGGTAAGTTCGCGCGATATTTCCCCCGCGAGCACGCAAAAACACGTGCAAACTCGTAATAGCGTGCCGCACACAACGCGAGATTGCCAATAGCGCCCGGCAATGAAAATACGCAATGCGCACAGGATGGCCATGCCCATGTACGACCGCATGGGCAACTTCGCGGTCGGTGCGCTGCAAGCGGTCCGCGAATACACAAAAAAAACCACGAACAAGCAAAAAAAATCCGCAAATTCGCACGAATTCGTGGATTATGCAGATCGCGAATTCAATTTCAGGCGAATTCGCGTACCGCAAATTCGCACATTTCACCCATACTTACTCTGTTCTACAGGCTTCAATCCCGCTGTGTTGAAATGATGTTCTAGTGGTACGTTAACTGAAAAACCTTGAACCAACCCCAAAATCTCATCTCATTTCTTCCTGTTCCGACCAAGATCATGAAACAAATCAACAGATACTTATCCAAGTCTATAAGATCAAATTCTCTGCTAGATCAGAACCATGTTGGTTTTCACCCACTCCATGGCATTAAAGTCACTCTTTTATCAGTCTCAGAGTACCTCAGATGCAATTTGCATCAAGGTGGTCATACCACGTTTATTCTTCTGGATCTGAGTTCAGCATTCAATACAGACATTCATCCCTCCCATATTTGCAGATGTTACTCATGCTGATTTATGGACTGTGCTCTTAATTAGATGTATTCCTTTCTCTGAAATAAAAATAATTTTGTCACTCCTCCCTCCCCCTTTATTTCCTCTTCCAAAAACCTGGTTTGGGGAGATCCATGATAAGTCTGGCTGTAGCATTCTTTACGGTCAGGAGTCTTCTGAATGAGCTGGGTTATGATGGCAGCATAGAGAGCATTGCCATAGTCGAGGCGGCTGGTGATGAGGGCCTGATTGATTGATGGTCTTTCTGGAGTTTACTGGGATCTTAATGAAGATTCTCAAAGGGTGTGGAAGCAGAAGGAGGTGGCTGCGGTGACTTGTCATTTCATGGTCAATTCGCTGTCGAGGATGATGCCTAGGTTGCATGCATGATTTATTGGTGTGTGTGTAGTTCCGAGTTCTGATGGCCACCAGCTGTGGTCCCATACGGAAGCTTTCTTCCTGAAGATCAGTACTTCTGTCTTGTCGGAGTTGAGTTCAGGGAAGTTGTCTCTTATAAAGTTGGCTGCGTTAGTCATGGCATCACAGCAGTTGGTTCTAATGGTGTCATTTGCATAAGAAACTATGTTTAGGCTGTGGAATCTGACAATGTCTGCTAGGGGGTTCATGTAAGTATCGGACAAGGTGAGGCTGAGTGACGATCCTTGGAGTACTCCGCATATGATTTCTTTGGGTACAGAGGTTAACTGATGCAGCTGCATGGTCTGTGTGCATTCTGAGAGGAAAGAGGCGATCCACTTGAGGACGTTTTGCTGTATGCCAATGTTGTAGAGTCTGTTGATGAGGGTGTGGTGAGAGACGGCATTGAACGCAGCAGACAGAGCTAGAATGGTCAGGTCCACAGTCTCTTTGTGGTCTGATGTTGTCTGTGGCTGCTATCAGCATGGTCTCTGTGTTGTGGTTGGCACAGAATCCTGATGGGGAGGTGTCAAGTAGGTGGTTTTGTTCCAGGTAGTCAGTGAGCTGTTGGTTGATCGCCTTTTCAAGTTCTTTGGCCGGGTAAGGGAGCAGAGAGATCCGTCATTAAATTTATAGTTTGCTGGGGTCAGCTGAGGGTTTCTTTAGGAGGGTCTGACCTCTGCGTGTTTCCAGGTCTGACCTCTGGAGGTGTTGAGGATGCTGGTGAGTTCTGTGCTGATTGGGTTGGTTCTGAGGTTGAAACGATGGTGGCGGCAGGGGTCATTGGGTGCCCCGGAGTGGATGGATGACATCATGGCTGAGGTGGTCTGAGTGGTGAGCAGGGCCGAAATGGTAATCGTTCAGCTGGTATGCCCTGGTTGGTTGAGGCTGCTGGGATTGGAATCAGCAGTGGGGGGGTCGAAGTTGTAGATGGTGGCAATTTTGCTATGGTAGTAATCCGAGAAGGTGTTGCTGAGTTTTTGTGAGGGGTAGATGGTGTTCTCTGTGGCTGCTGGGCTGTGGAATTTCTTGACTATATTGAAGAGTTATTTCATGTGGTTGGCAGCTGTCTCTATGTGAGCTGTGATGGCTTCTGTCTTGGGTTACTTGATATGCAGGTGGTAGTTGCTGAGGGCTGCTTTGTGAGCAGCGCTGTCAGAAGGTTTCCTTGTGGTGCGCCATTTTTTCTCGAGTTAGTAGCAGATGCGCTTGGGGGTTCTGGATTGTACCAGCTGGCTTGTTTTGAGGTTTTGTTATTTTTTCTGGTTTCCTCAGGGCAACTCTGTTGGTGCATTTCTGGACAGCCTGGTCAAATTCCGGTGCAGCTTTGGATTGGGCGGTGCGTAGGGCCTGTGTCCACTGTGCCTCAGTTACTTTGCAACAGCTGCTGTGAGAGGGGTGGTGATGCTTGGAGATGGTGTGCTGAGCATTGGAGATGGTGAAAAGAGCAATGGCGTGGTATGTCCACGTGAGTTCTGTGACAAAGTTGAATTTAATTCTGCTGCTGGAAGTAAAGATGTGGTTGAGTGTGTGTCCGGCTTTGTGCGTGGGTTCAGTGACCAGTTGAATGAGGCTAAAGTTGTTCAGGTTCTCCATGAAGGATGTGGCTTTGGCGTTGTTGGGGTAATGCCTGTATTCCAATTCTAAAACAACATTTGCAAAGTTTTTACCTAATTATTTTGTAAAATGTCATAGAATGTCTACTAAGTTGTGCTTTGACTATCCTAGATAGTTTCGTGAATCAGAGAAAGGGGAGTAGTCAAAAATAAAAAATAAACTGCCAGGCTAGGTCCTCCCTGAACTGGAACACAAATAACTCAAGACCAGTTTCACCCTTATTAGGGATCATGATTTGGGTATATCTTGGTTCCAGTGGCACAGTGTGCTGCCCAGAACATACACGAGGTCATCTTTCAGAATAAGTATTGTAAATTTGAAGTTGTCACTAGGTGATTTGTGAAAGCTGCGGACTTACTTCATCCCCTGGAAGTGAATCTGTTTAGACTTTAGTGGGTCTGTACAGATTTAGTGGCACAGTCAATATGCCACAGGCTCTAATGCACGGGTACTCATAGTACGGCCCGCGGGCCAGGGTCGGCCCGGCAAGCCTTCCCTGGCGGCCCGCGGACCGTGCAGACATCGTACTCATGTTTTTTCTTTTTTTTTTAAGAATCTCAGCAAACACCCCTGCTGCAGCTCGATGCAGAGACTCTCTGTGAGGGCCCGGTGATTTCCGTCAGAGTGGGGCTGCAGGGGCCTAAGGGGTGAACAAAGCCTCATTAGCATGCAAATGGTCTTTTAAAGACCTGTTAAGTGCTCGGTGCGGTTGGCTGGCTTGCTGAGTGTGTGTGTGCCCAGAAGCTGTCTCAGCCTGGGCACACACAGGCAGGATGAGATAAAGAGGGAGAGGGAGGGAAAGGGAAGGAGACAGAGATAGACACACAGAGGGAGAGCGAGGGAGACAGAGGGAGAGCGGGGGAGGGAGACTGAGGCAGACAGAGGGAGAGGGAGGAAGACAGGCAGACAGAGGGAGAGCGAGGGAGGCAGAGCGAGGGAGACAGAGGCAGACAGAGGGAGAGCGAGGGAGGGAGACAGGCAGACAGAGGGAGAGAGAGAGCGAGGGAGACAGAGGCAGACAGGGAGAGAGAGGGAGAGCGAGGGAGGGAGACAGGCAGACAAAGGAAGAGTGAGGGAGTGAGACAGGCAGACAGAGGGAGAGCGAGGGAGGGAGACAGAGGCAGACAGAGGGAGAGCGAGGGAGGCAGCGCGAGGGAGAGCGAGGGAGACTAAGGCAGACAGGGAGAGCGAGGGAGAGGGAGGGAGACAGGAAGACAGAGGGAGAGCAAGGGAGGGAGACAGGCAGACAGAGGGAGAGCGAGGGAGGCAGAGAGAGGGAGAGCGAGGGAGACAGAGGGAAAGCGAGGGAGAGCAAGGGAGGGAGACAGGCAGACAGAGGAAGAGTGAGGGAGTGAGACAGGCAGATAGAGGGAGAGCGAGGGAGGGAGACAGAGGCAGACAGAGGGAGAGCGAGGGAGGCAGCGCGAGGGAGACTGAGGCAGACAGGCTGAGCGAGGGAGAGTGAGGGAGGGAGACAGGCAGACAGAGGGAGAGCGAGGGAGGGAGACAGGCAGACAGAGGGAGAGCAAGGGAGGCAGAGCGAGGGAGAGCGAGGGAGGCAGAGCGAGGGAGACAAAGGGAGAGCGAGGGAGAGCGAGGGAGACAGAGGGAGAGCGAGGGAGACAGAGGCAGACAGAGGCAGACAGAGGGAGAGCGAGGGAGAGCGAGGGAGGGCGAGGGAGGGAGACAGCAGACAGAGGGAGAGTGAGGGAGGGAGACAAGCAGACAGAGGGAGAGCGAGGGAAAGACAGAGCGAGGGAGGGAGACAGAGGGAGGGAGACCTCAAAGTGAGTGAGGGAGGGGGAAGGAGTGAGGGAGGGGGAAGGAGAGAGGGAGGGGGAAGGAGAGAGGGGGAGACAGAGGGAAGGGGGAGAGGGAAGGAGCGAGAGGGAGACAGAGGGAAGGAGGGAGAAGGAAGGAGAGAGGGAGAGAGAAATAGAGGAAGGTAGAGGGAAACAGAGAGAGAGAGGGAGACAAAGAGAGAGTGATGCAGTCAGAGTGAGTGAGACCGAGGGAGAGAGGGAGTAAGACAGTCAGAGTAAGTGAGACAGAGGGAGAGAGGGAGTGAGACAGTCAGAGTTGATGAGACAGAGGGAGACAGAGAGAAAGAGGGAGAGAGAGGTAGAGAGAGGGAGACAGAAAGAGAGAGAGAGCGACAGAGAAAGAACAAGAGAGAGAGAGAGAGAGAAATGTGTGTATGCCTGGTCTGGTGGCTCAGTGGACGAAGGCGTCCGCTGCAGGGACCTGTGATCAACCTCATGGTCAGTTTTTTTTTCTAGCCCCGCCCCCTCCCCCACTGACCCCACCCCCACCGGTGCGGCCCTCGGACACAAACCACACTGAAAATTTGGCCCCCGAGAGAAAGTTTGTGAGTACCTATGCTCTAATGCAAGGGAGGAAATGGGCCCCCGGCTGCTGTTTGAATTATAAAATACAGCAATAATCGGGGTTTGTGGACCCCTCAAGCCTCTGGACCCCAGTGCTACTGCACCTGCTGCACCAATGAAAGCCACACCCTTGTACAACCGATTCACAGAAGATAGCAGACTGCTGTTCTCACCATCAGATGTGAGCATTCTGCTGCAAGAACTGTGCATGCTCTCCTGACTCTCATGAAGACCACAGTGCATGTCCCTAGGGAGGAGAGAGGTAGAAAAGGACAGAGGGAGGCGGGAGCAGGTAATCCTATGGCAGTTACCATTTAAAGAATGAACTACTGTGGCAGTGAGTGAGAGGTAGCAGAATGCAAGGACTTCTTTAGCAAGGAAGAAGGAAAGGTTAAAGTTAGGTGGCAGAAAGGACAAGTATGTTTTTTCTATAAATGTAAAAATAAGTGGAGGGAGCCTGAGAGACATGAGGGAACTAAATCCAGAGAAGGAATGCCATGTTGTGCATGGGTCTCCCATAATGTGCAAGTGACACCACACACTACTGCAGTTTTGCTCTCGTTCCCTATGATCTGAATTGGAACCCTTTAGTGGCAGTCTAGGCCTCCATAATTAAATACTTAGTCCTGCACACATGAACAGAGCAGTCTTTCATCTTCGAACTATGGAGGGCTTGCTTGTGTTTGGTGTGTTTCTTGTGTTTGTTTACAGACAATGGTCAACAATTTTGGAGAGAGGTGCACAGCATATACCACTGACCACTTTGCTGTGTGAAAAAGGCTGCTTTATTGAAACAGGTGCACATCAGAAACTTTTACCTGGCTAACTTCCTTACAAAACCAAAACCTTGCTATACATGGAATTAACTAACAAACCCCCTACCTCCACCCCTACGATCGCCCCCACCTGTCCCACCCTGCAACTCTCTCATTTAAATGTAGTGCATTTCAACAGTTTTCAACTTTACATTTCCTCTACAGCCTAGGACTGCATGTTTAAAACTTAAAGCAACCAAACTTCCAAAAATGAACCTTGAACTTTCTGGCTAACCTCCCTTTGCACATAATTCACCAACTGGCAACTTAAACTACACTTCTGTCAACTCCTGCAAAACTTTGCAGGCCAAAGCCAAGCACCTGTCTTAAGCGACAATGTACACAAATTATTCCTGGGCACCTGTCTCAACAATAAAGCCCCACATTGTGCCAAGTACCACCAACACATGACCCAAAAGCTATCTCACAGGGATGGGTGAGACAGGAAAATCGCCACAAACTCTCCCTGCCACCAGTTACCAGGTCACCTGAACCTAAAGTGGTGGCAGGAAGCCCAACTAACCCACTATATGTACCTTGGGCTGTAATTGGGCTAAGAAAATAGCCGGCTGATCCCCAAACCTCTCTTCTCTTTATCTGTGAGTGCTACCGACTGAAAGAATAAACCTCTTCGTGCGTAGATTATTATGACCGTTTTGATTTTAGATACAATCCAGGTTAATTCAGCATTGCAACACATTGAGGAAATTAGTACTGGTTTAGAAACTTTGATATTTGTATATACATTACAGTCCATAGAATCCACTGTTCATCCTCAGACTATCCGTCTGAGCCAGAGAGGGGCATAAAAAGGAGGAAGAAACATGTAGGAAACAGTGACAAAAGATTAACCCAAAGAGTGGGAAAAGAAAGATAAGATAGGATGACGGCAGAAAGAAATATGAGGTGAAATTACAAACCCTTGTCGTTCAGCAATCCTGGCAGTCAGCAGTATCCTGCTCAGACTCGACGTAAAACCTAGGGGCCCTGCTCTTCTGGTTTTTGTTTTGTTTTTTATACAAATTAAGCAGGACTTTGGCAAGTGCACCCATGTACATGCAAGAGAGGGCTGTGGAATATTTCTTTCGGGAAGAAATATAATTCAAATATCAGCCAGAAATATGCACTCCCGGAGCACAATACAAGCATTTGAAGCCTTCAATTACCATGAATATGTAAATAACGCTGAGCAAACCCAAACATCATTTATTTTCTAAAATCTCATGGAGATGTAAGACAGTGCAAACTGAGACAACAAAAAAATATTGAGAAAAAGACAAATTACCAGTTCGTTATGCGTCAATAATTAGTTTAATGATGCATCATTCTTTCTACTTCAAAAGGTACTCAGAACATTGCACTGGTGTGTGAAAATAAAAGATTAAAGAAACGATGCATATTATTACAACGAGGAGCCGACGTCTGCATCCTTGTTGAAATTAAAGCCGATTTCAAATTTGGAAACCACCTTCAAATGATATCAGTTCGCTACGAAATCGTGTTGTTTTAGGCAACTTTAAACTGGAGGGTTAACATTTTCACGAGGATATAATTGGACAGATCAGCTGTGACCTTTGGGATAAATATTCAGGGCTTGTTATTTGACTGTGCGTGTGAGCTGTCAGCTGAAACTCACATATATATCCAGACATTGTTCTGAAAGAGCCCTTGAGCATATGCTGCTCACCACAGTGTAAATAATGAATGGCCACCCTGCTTTCTGCTTCAGTCCCTTTGATCAATTAGCCATTTTACTTCTTTGTCAATAGCAATCTGGAAGAGCGAGACTGAAGTGCTCTATTAGATGAGTAAGAGGAAATAACCCATTCTTTATAAGGACAGTGGAAATTAGATGTTTATGTGTTTTTTAGTGCCCGTACCCTTGCCGACTCGAAGCTCAAAGCCAGATGTCCTTGTTATAAGTTAACTTTGGCAGATGAACAGCAATTATTTCAAACACTGCTGCAGTTTAATTTCCAAGGTCATTTTCTAGGTCAAAGCTCTAAGTAGTGACAGTGTGGGGAATATTTACAAGGGATAGCGCCACCAGAACGTCACTTTTAGCGAGGTTCCAGTGGCACTATGTCCATCGCTATATTTTCAAAGTGGTGTTAAGCCCCTTTTTGTGGCTTACCGCCACCTTGTAAATACAGCCCCGGTACACACATCACTTTGTGTGAAAGGGGCGTGCAATGTGTGTTGCTGTGGGCGTACACTGCAACACCAAGTGCATGTTGACACTGCCTCTGATTTACAAGGATGTGTAAATCTGAGACAGCGCCAAAAACTAATGCCATGCAATAGCAGGGGTTAGAATGGTGCAGCGAGGAGAAATACTTTTATTTCTCCAAGTTTTTGCTTTTTCTATATGTGCTGCATTCTGCAGCACACATAGAAAGAGCAAAAAGCCATTAATGATTGTTTAAGTGAAGGAAGGTGTCCCTTCCAGCACATAAACAATAATTTAATAATGACAATTTGCAGAATGCAGCACACATAGAAGTAGCAAATCACCATTATTGATTATGTATGTGCAGGAAGGGAGACATTACTGCACATAAACAATCATTCCCTCCAATGCAGGCACCCTTGCCTGTGTTGGCGCTAGGCAGATACTTTTAACATTGCTAGGGAAAGCACAGGAAGTGCACCATATTGTTGTAGATATGGCACATCCCTGCGTTTTTGGATATGTTGGAGCACGGAGCTGCCAGATTTGACACAGCTCTGCTCTTCAACATTTCCTTGTAAATATGAACCTGTGTTTTCTAAAGAATGAGAGGCTAATAAAAGAGCAGCTTGATAGACGGTATAATTGCTTTCAATTGTGAAAGTGCAATCCAGGAAATGCATATTGTTGATGTCAGTTCCTGTCCTCTTGCAGGTGTGGTGGGAGTTTTGTGCAGTGTAAAGTACCAGAACTGCAATGCATATGTTGAGAGTCAAAGTGAGGCAGTGCTTCTGATTCAATGGCTTTACTCCATATTCGTGCGTATACCCTACCAGAAGCGTTTTGGTGTCTCATGGTCTGATTTGCAGCCACGGTCCACGCAGGTAACAGCGATGGGGCAGTGGGGCCAGGTAAGGGTGGGATTTCGAGGGACAATGCAGAGGGAAAATTTATGATTTATTTAATTTTCCCGCAGCATCGTCCCACGAGATCCCCCCTTACCCGGCCCTACCACCCCACCGCTGTTACCTGCACGGACCGCGGCTGTTGATTTGTTGACTTATTAAGATTCAACTACTAAAAGTACTACTATTTTACCATGAACATACCATTTTCTTTTTCTCTAAGCCCTCCGTGGGTGGGTTTTCTTGATATGGCTCCCTTGTGCTCCTTCCTCCTTTCACTTTCACCCACCCTCCTTCTCTCTATGTTACTTTGCCTACTGCTCACCATCCCACTCATTTTTTTAATACCCCACCGCATTCCTGTTTGCACTTTCTTTTCAACGCTCCTCTCCAATGCTGGTCATCTGACCCACTTCCCACCATCTCCCCTTTTCAATATATATATATATATGTATATATGTATATATATATATATATATATATATATATATACATATATACATATATATATATTTAAAACCAAAGTTTTCCGGAGCGCCGCAGCTTGCCACAGCTTCCCCCAGGAACACAGATGCACGGACCAAAGGTTTGCGGTGCTTCAAATATTTATTCGCTTGCCTGGCTTCATAACGTTTCGGCACAGAGGTGCCTTGTTCACATATATATATATTTTTTTATTGTTTGTTTATAAAATTACATGAATCAATTACCTCCCCGACATTGACAAAGGCGTGTAGCCGAAACACGTCTGTCGGGTTATCTTTTTGCGGCAATAAACTTATGAAAATTCCCCCTGGTGTGCGCCTCGTTTCCTGGTCCGGAAGAAGGAGCATTGTAAAGCAAAAAAAATAAATATATATAGATATATATATATTTAAAAAGAAAGGTAGCTGAACTCGGTTTCAAGATTTAACACGTCCTTTTATTTCCACTCAGCCTTTCGAGTCCTAATGCATTTCGGCTTGATAAAGCCTTGTTCACAGGTAGGAATCATTAAATTTGATTAGTCAGTGCTCAATTAACATGTCATGTGACCTTCATACTGGCACTCAAGTTCCAAGATGCACCGGTGTTGATAGTGCAAAATGTGGGCAGTTTAATATTCTGCTGCATAGCGTTCTCAAGCCTACATTGCACTCTTTACAAATTGCATCCAGGAATAAAGTGTTGAGTGCATATATATTCACTGAAAAAACCATAGGTTTCAGAGACGTTATAGTTAGAAATTAGCATTTTAAAAAGCTTTGAAATTCACTGAAAAAAACATAGGTTTCAGAGACGTTATAGTTAGAAATTAGCATTTAAAAACCTTAGAAATTCACAGAAAAAAACATAGGCTTTCAGGGGTGTTATAGTTAGCTGGACATTTCACTCATACAAAACCATGGAAATTCCTCTGTTTAAGTTAGTTCTGCTAACTATAACTCGCGCACCCGCAATGCACTGCTGATGATGTCACATATTACATCATTCATGACATGGTCAGTAACATCACTGATGACATCACTGATGACATCTCAAATGACATCACTGATAACATCACTGATGACATCAACCAGTGAATGTGGTTTAGTTTGAAATTTAAATATGTATTATATATATACCAATCTGTATTGAAGATTGAGTGGATATATAACTGTCTGGATGGAGGATTTAGTAGCTGTCTGACTGCCTGTTTAAGTGAGTAATTAAAAGTGTCTCACTTAATACATAGATTAGTAACTAAACTATGTGAATGTGAGCATCACTGTCTCTGTTTTTGTATAACATGCTGCATCTGTTGGTCACTAACTACATGAGAGTGTATATTAGTTATTGATTAGTTGGGTGAGTATTTGTATGGGACACTGAGTTTGTGTGTGGTTGGATGGGGTGTGTGTAACTCTATGCATAGATGTGTGAATGGTTGATTGACTAGGTGTATAGGTTTAAGAGTGCATGTGAAAGTAGTTGTTTGGGTGACTGAGTGTATTTATGTATGTGTTGGTGAGCGAATATATGTTTTAGTTATACATCTTCAACAAAGTGAAAAAATAAAAGGCATTGTATGTGAGAGTTGGTGTATAAATAAGTATATGTAAGAGTCAGTGATTGTGAGAGTAACTATATGAATAAGTGTATATTTGTAATGGTGATTTTATAACATATTTACTATGAGTTACTATGTTTTTGAATAAATGAGGTGTTGTGTGTATAATTGTGTAAGTGAGTAAATGTAAGTGTGATTACATTTTTTCATGAGTGAGTAGGATGACTGCATACCAACTAAGATGACTGCTGATGTGTCAGTGTCTATATATGTGTATAAGTGCATTTGATAGTGTTCTATTAATTAGTGACTGCATGTATAAGTGAATGATGTAATATGTGACATCATCAGCAGAGCATTGCGGTTGCTCGAGTTATAGTTAGCAGAACTTACTATAACGGCCTTTTTCATACTCATACTCATACTATAACGGAGGAATTTCTATGGTTTTGTATGATTGAAATGCCCAGCTTACTATAACACCCCTGAAACCTATGTTTTTTTCTGTGAATTTCTAAGATTTTTTAAATGATAATTTTTAAGTGTACTTGTAGTTATACCTATTTTTTGTACTGATTTTCTACAGTTTTTTAAACTGTTTATTTATAAATATTTTATTAATTAAATTAAATAATATATTTTTCTGAAAATTGCAACCAACATTTTTTTTTAAATTCAAACTGAAATATTGTTTCATCTTTTTGTTTTATTTTTTATTTTAATATATTTATATTATTTTCTTTTTTTCCCAATTTCGGAGTCGCGCACCCAAAGCGTACACATCACGGTGGGTGCACGGATTCTAGCCGCCATTTTAGAAAAGTCATGAAAGATGGCTGAGTGTTTTTCAGTTACATAATATACATTTAATATTACGTGATATGCGCGATTGGTATGCGACCAGTCCGCGACTCCTGCTCCCGCGCATTTGTGACACATGCGCATTATAGTATGCGACACTTGCGCGGTGGCAGGTCCCGCGTGATGTCATATACGTGCTGCGGCGCGCTGGGGCGCAACTCCCGCAAAAAAGTGTTATGTTCTAAAATGATATGCATGTGTCTTTAATATACATAATAGGGCAAGAGATTATCTAAGATATTCATAAAAATAATATATTTGTACTTTTAATAAACATATTATTTTTTAATATATTTTCGCGAAGTCATGTCAGGTGCGTGTTTCGTGGGTGCAGAGGGCGCGGATCCTATGTGACCTCAAAAAAAAAGATTTCATTGGTTCATAACATTTCCCACTGTAACTATTGAAGGACCCACCCATTTTAATCATTCTTGTTGGAGCATCTTTAGAGAGACATCTCTCTTCCTACAAGAACCCTTTTTGCTTGTTTTTTTTGTGTTTTCAAAAAATATCAAACAAAATGGCATCTGGACAGCAGCAGCAGCAGGAGAAAGTATCTTCTGAAGAAGAATTCTTGCAGGAGGCACCACGTCCACAGAGGCCGGAATCTGTTGTGAAGAAATTCTTCACTTTTCCTCCTGGAGAGAAGAAAATAAATGCGAGAAAGGTGACGTGCAAAATTTGTGACCGAGAGCTGTCAAGAGGAAGTGAAAAAAAATACTCTTGTGGCACTGCTTCTATGTACAAGCATCTCCGGACCACACATCCTCTCAATCTTGCTCGGGAGGAAATGAGGCAAGCTGCTTTAAACACCTCACCTGCTGTGGTAAGTACGTCTGGAGCGTCCTCAGGCACATCTACAATGGACATTAGGCCAGAATTCACCTTTCTCGAGCAACACTGCGTGAAGTGTAAGAAACTTATATGCTTCGGTGAGCAGTCGGTGGATGCAGTTTGTGCTGCGCAACGCGACCATTGCTGTTAATTTTTTTGTTTTGTTGTTTTTGGAATGATAAGTAATTCCAAAAGTTTCCTGTTTTATTCATTCTTTTTTGTTAATTTTTTGAAAAAATACCAAAAAAATGCAAAATTCTTGAAGAAAATATATATAAAAGAAAAAAGAAGAAAATAAACTATTGCAAGGTAATGTGTGAAAGTTTGGTTGAATATATGTATACAGCATGATTGACTGAAATAATGCATTAGTAGTGTATGGTGAATTTATAGATGAAGATTTATAAGGAAGTACTGCAGCGTGACACTGCAAGCTCTTTAGCTGCACTGCACTGTGGCACTTCCGAAGCACAGGGATGTGACATATGTACATGAATATGTTGCAACTCTGTGCTTCCCTCTGCGCTGCTGCACAAACTGCAGCCCTGCGATGACACAGACATGTCTGTGTCGTACGGAGATTGTTTTTGTGCAGGAAGGAACCCCTTCCTGCACAAAAACAATCAGTAAAGGCATTTTCCTCTTTCATTGTATGCTGTGGAATGCAGCATGCATTGAAAGAGGAAAATGAGGAGAAATGAAAAAATTATCCTCGTTGCGCCTTGCTACACCAACTCTAGGATGGCGCAGCATTCACACACATCTCCAGATTTACGATTTTTCATAAATCTGGAGATGTGTCTTGTTCTATGGGTGTTGCATGGGAACACCCACAGCAACACCTATGAAACCCCCCTTCAACGCAAAGGTCTGTGTATAAAGGGGTCGTATTTACAAGAAGAGGAAAAACCATGCAGGGTGGCTTTTCCTCTCCTTGTAAATATGAAGGAGTGCCTGGCGCCATCACTTCGTTACAAAAAGTGAGGTACTGGTGGCGCAGGATACTTGTAAATCTGCCCCATGAGTGCTTAGGTATTGGCAGACTGTTACAATAAGAACATAGTGCTGGATGGGTGATTGAAGACTTGCATGAGACTGAGAGGAGGTATCCTACGCTGCATGGGTACTACTTCAGTATTTAATGGAGTGGACCAATAGGCTGTATCTGCTTAGAGATTTGTAGCGATTATGCACAGAATATTTTATGTGTACTTGTGCTGGTGCCTAGGTCATTTTATAAGAATACCACTAGTAACTGAAATGATGACAGTGCTGCGAACAGAGTGAACACATAATTTATAAGTGCTTACGTATGGGTGGAGTGATAGGATAATTAGACAGTGGTAGATAAGTGATTAAAGAAGTGCATGGGACAGAATGGACGATTCCTACACTGCATGAGTACCAACTGGGTATTTAGAAGAGTGTATCAATAGTATGTAGCTAGTTAGAGGTCGGCATGGATAGTGCACAAAATATTATAGCTGTACTTGTGTTAGTAGCTAGGCCAATCCATATGTTTGTGACTAGTAACTAGAATATTTACAGTATTACAAACAGAGTGTATAGTGAATTTATAAGTGCTTAGGTATTGGTGGAGTAATAGGACAAGTAGATAAGGCTGGATGGGTGATTGGAGAAAAGCATGGGACAGGCAGGAGGATTCCTACACTGCATAGGTACTAACTGGTTACTTAGAGGAGCATATCAATAGTTTGTAGCTGGTTAGAGGTGAGCATGCATAGTGTACAAAATATTGTACCTGCACTTGTGTTAGTGACTACGCCATTCCTTAAGTATACGTCTAATAACTGGATTCATTCCATTGTTGCAAAGAAAGTGTGTGCTGAATTTATGAGTGCTTAGGTATTGGTGGAGTGATAGGATACGTAGATAGTGCTGGATGGGTGAATGGAGAAGTGCATGGGACAGACAGAAGGATTCCTAGACCGCATAGGTACTAACTGGGTATTTAGAACAGCGTATTAATAGTATGTAACTGGTTAGAGGTCTGCATGCATAGTGCACAGAATATTGTAGCTGTACTAGTATTGGTGTGTCTATGGTTTCGAGAATGGTAGTCTGTATTTTAGGGTGTCGGGAGGTGCATCAGATGGTCACGTGGATGATGTCATCAGTGATGTCATTGACCATGTCATGAGTGATGTAATATGTGATGTCATCAGCAGTGCATTGCAGGGATGCGAGTTATAGTTTGCACAACTAACTATAAAGGCTGAATTTTTCTTGTTTCGTACGAGTGAAATGTCCAACTAACTATGACGCCCATGAAACCTGTGTTTTTTTCAGTGAATTTCTAAGGTTTTTTTTAAATGCTAATTTCTAACTTTAATGTCCCTGAAACTTGTGGTTTTTTCAGTGAATTTTACATATATGTATTTTTTTATCTCCTCTCACTCTTACAAGGAAGGAATCAGCACTCAGGGTGTAGTTTGGAAGTATTTAATCTGCAAAGGACGTGATCCACGCGTTTCAGCTCGTCCGAACCTTGATAACAATACAAGACGTCATTGTAGCATCCTTATTTAAATGAACAAATGCCTAAAGTTGCCAACATTAACAAAGGACTACATATTACTTTAATCCAAAAAGCTGGCGGCCATAATGGCCTGATCACGATGTGAAAATTCAGGAATTGATACAATAAAGAAAAGAAAACAAGTGTTAATATGCACACAATGTCATTTCAGCATATCTTGCCCCGTGACCGCCATACCTGTATGTTCGTCAATGTGACTTATTCATATTAAACACACTTAGGATTGCAAACATTAACATAAACAATAGACTACACATTACTTTAAAGTGAAAGGCTATCAGCCATATTAATCTGGGCACGTTGCGTATTATAATGGTTCTTACATAAAAGAAAAGGGAAAAAAAGGGTGTTATTATACAAACACTATCCCTAAATAACATTCTAGCGATTATAGTTCCATTCCATTTACAGCTCATTTGAGATGTCATGAGTGATGTCATGAGTGATGTAACTGACCATGTCATGAATGATGTAATGTCTGAGGTCATTAGCAGTACATTGCGGGGGCGTAAGTTATAGTTAGCTCAGGTAACTATAACTGCTGAATTTCACTGGTTGTGTATGAGTGAAATCTGAGTCTAACTATACCGTACCTGTAATCTTTGTTTTTTACAGCAAATTTCTAGTTTTTTTTTATGTTAAATAAAATGCATATCACAATGGATGGTGGGGGATTGGAAGCAGGTCCTGGCATTGTGCTGCCCCCACCGAAGCTTGCTGCTCCTGCCTTCCCTCCTCCTAGCCATCCATTGTCCCAGTTCATGTCCCTGCTCCCTTATTACACCCCTGTGTGGCCGTTGGTCTGCCACTGGCATTCCCGCCTTCTCTGAACAGTTAGCTTGCTGCTCCATCCACCTCCTCCCTATCCTCTGTTGTCTGAATCCATGGACTAACCTCCTCCCTCCTAGCATGCATGGTCTGATGTGCTGCCACTGCCCTCCATTTAACATGATGTACCAGTCCACTCCTCCTGCCCTTGATTGCCCAATTCTATGCCCCATCATTGACCTCCTGCTTACCCTCTGAGCTTAGCTTGCTGCCCCTGCCCTCCGATGACTGTGTTCATGCCCCTGCTCCATCCTTTTTGCCCACCATGTTCCATGGAACTGCCACTCCTATCTACTCTGAGTGTTCTGTTGAGCTGCCACTCCCCTCCCACCTGCCTTGCATTGTCAGATGACTGTAACCTGCCCCTGCCACCTCCACCATGCCTGTCCACATTCCATGCCCCTATCCCCTTCCTCCTGTCCTCCATGGTCCATTTTACTGACACACCCTTCTGCCCTCCCTGGTCTGTTGTGCTACAACTGCTCCTCCTGCCTGCCCCACGTGGTCTGTTGTGAGGCCCCTTCCCTTGAACTCTCTTGTCTGTGCCCAGGTCTTGACCCTCCCTTCTATCCTCCATGGTCCTTTGTGCATGCCCCTGCACCCTCCTTCTTGCCCATCATAGCCATTGTGCTGCCACTAACCCTCCCGTTTGCCATGCATGGTCTTCTGTGCTGCCATGGCCCCTCCCACCTTCCCTGTGTGGTCCGCTAGCTGCCCCTGACCCCCTATCACCTTCCCTCCATTGTCTGTGTGTATGCCATTATAGTCTCATTGTTGCTCTCCATGGTGTGTCTTGCTTATAGTACTCATCCTGCCTGACCTCCATGGTCATCTTGCTGCTCCTGCCCTGCCCCCTTACCCCCAGCCCTCTGTTTCCATGTGCAGACCCCCTCCTGGCTTGTCTGTTCATTGTAATGCCCCTGATCTGTCCCTCCTGCCCTTTCTGTTCCGTTATGCTACAGCTTTCTCTCCTGTCTGTTCATTATGGTCTGCTAGCTACAATTGCCTCTTTCCCCTCTGTTCTCTGTTGTCCATGTGCATGGTCCTGTCCCCATCCTATTGCTTTCTATGGATTGTTGTGCTGCACTCCCATCCCTCATGCCCTGTGTGGTGTATTGTGCTGCTGCAAACCCTGATGCCGGCCCTGCAGGGTCAGTTTGGTGCACCTCTCCATGTCCCTCCTGTCCTTTGTTATCTGAGTCCATGTCCCTACCCCAATTCCTCCTGCCTTCCATGATCCAATGTACCAGACTTGCTAACATTTTGAACTTGGTAAGAGGGAGATTTTGAAAAAAAACTGGGGTATTGATTTTCCCCTTTGACTTACATTGAAAAAGAGGAGATTGTAGACAGGTGACAGATCAAATAAAGACCATTTGGGCTTAAAAACATTGGACATTTCCTGGCTGAATCAGGTCTGTTGGCATGTATGATTGTACTACCACTGCCTCTTCCTTCTGCCCACAATGGTCTATTATATTGCCACAGCCTCTCTTGCCAGTCCTGTATTGTTGGTTTGTTGCCCCTGCACCCTTTCCACTGCCCTCCATAGTCTGTTGTGCTGTCTCTGCCCTTCCTGCCTGCCCAGTGTGGTCAAATTGTTGCCTCTGCACCCTCCTACCTGCCTTCTATTTTCGTACCCTGGCCTCTGCCTCTGCCTCTCAACAGTATCCTAATGAACAACTAAATTGCTAACATTCTATTTCTATTACAAAAGTGTGGCGCGCCTTACGTCATCTTGATGTAATCAAAACTGTAATACTTAGAGCATTTCCTTTAGAAATTACATATATGAGAGGGTCTTATTTGCATCAAAATTATGGTTAGTGCTCTAAAAAACTAAAATGAGGACATGTTTTCTGAGTTTTCAAATAGCTGCAAAGCACTTTTAAATTATTTGTTATTTTTATGTTGCTTTATCCATTTGACCACTTGAGTAAATGTTGCACTTAGGAGAGAGTATGTGGTGTTACTTCCAGAGCTGCAGACTTTGCAACTGGGGAACCAGGTTGGAGTTTCTGCTTTAGCTCGACATTCTGTGATTCTGGTCAAATCTCCCCATGTCTAAAACCAAAATGAATTTGTTCTTGTGTGATGTAACCAATGCTCATGCAAAGCACTCCAATACCTGACAAGTCTGCACTATATAAAACTGCAAAAACACAAAAAATAAAAAATGTTTTGTACACTTCTGTCATTGGGCTACATGTGGGCTACATCTGGGTGATATTTGTGCTACATTTGGGCTCTTTCGTCTCTGGTGGCCATCTTGGGAGACTTATTTGTTATGAAGTTTCCTAATTTCCTCATTTACTGCAGTTTCCTCAGTAGGAAATGCTTTCAGTTTTTTACTTTGGTTCCATCAAGAAGGCACTCAGATGTGCCATAAATTCTGAATGTTAGCACTCTAGTTGCTCATTAGATCACTGTAGTAAAGCTACTGCTCACCGGGGAAGTCTGCTACTAGTATTCAAAGTGCATGTTTCAGTCTGCATGTCAGAACCTTTTAATGAAATCGAAGAGGATTTGAGAAGTCAAAATGTGCCCTAATTTTTCTTTCTGCAGCACTAATCATAATTTCTATGGCAAAATGAACCCCCTCATTTTGTTCCTTTGCAAATTAAATGTTTTAAGATTTACCACTTTACTCCAATCAAGACGGCTTCAGGTGTGCCATACTTTTGTCATAAGTAAGACTGTTAGCGCTCTAGTTGTTCTTTAGAACACTCTGGGACATTCTGTCATTGGGCTATACTTCGGCTACACCTAGGCAGATCAATCTTAGTTCATTTTAATCAGAGACAAAGTAAGAGAAAAATAATTGCCAACTGCTATAATAACAACTTATTCTAGATAGATTAGCCCATTTTGATTAATGTTCCAGGGATTAATTCACAGTCAGAAGCAGATAGCTGATGGATGAGGAAGTAGGCTCAGGGAAGGCCTAACAGCACAGGAATAGCCCAGCTTTCTTCAGAATTTGAAATTGTCTTGGTTGTTGTTTGAAGTTTGGGGTTAGACATTTCGAGGATTTCAGATCATGTGTTCCTAGGGTTTTCCCATCAGCAGGCTTATTAAATGAAGTAGGGGTGACCCTGTTATCGGTTGCTGATCTCCCGCTGTGAAATGACTTGCAGTTGTTGAATATTATAGACAAGTATTTCGGACCTGAAACCCTGTATGCCAAGTGGCTACAGCAAAGCATTCTGAAAGTTAGCCCATGTTTTACAGCGACACAATATAAGGCTCATTGAGGATGTGTTCTAACTTTTCACACCTGTGATGTGCCTTTTGGTCTACTAAGAGCTAAAAGTTAGTTATTGGTATTGCGTTGAGAAGTAAATGAAGGAGGAGGTCCGTGCTTTTCTGCACTGCATTAACGTACAGGATGAATGAGGATATATGTTCAAAGATGATTCCAAGGCTTCATGCTTTGAGAGTTAGTGCAGGGAAGTCTTACCACAGATGGAGCTACTGGAAAGGCAAAAGATTTTTGTTAAGAGTAAGATTTTCTTTTGTGAGCATTTAAGGCTAAGGTTGTGTTCACTCATCTGTTCCTGTACACGAGTAAGGGTTGAATTAATAATGTAGCAGCTCTTATCACTTTCCTCTGTGAGGGGACAGAAATTGGAACTGCTTACTTTGCAATGTGAGATCATTGCCCAAACATGCAATTGAAATCTGGGACCTACTTTCCTCCAGACATCATGATATTGGTTTCCTGACAGAAACATGGCTTAAACCTAGTCCACCTCCACCATAGCAATAGCACTTCCAGAAAACTACTGAATCCTCAGACATATATAGGCCTTCTAAGGTAGGGGGGGCATAGCAATAATGTAGTAAGTTGGACGCAAGACAACGTGTAGTTGTAAAGGTAAGCTTTAGTCGTATCAGGTGCTGCGCAGCAGCCGGCTCAGGAACCCCTCAGGCAGCAAGTGTTGAACTTTTCAATCACAAGCTTCTACATTCTGAAGTGGGAATGCTCACAACCAGAACATCATGGTGTGAGTATTCCAAGCAACGAGTAGTGAAGAACAGATCACTACATTATCCTCCGCGTCACATACGAACAAGCAAAGAAGAAAAAGTAGGAAAACAAAAAGAGAAAAAAGGGTAAAAGAAAACAAAAAGAGAAAAATAGAGAAAGATGATAAACTGCGCATGCATAAACAGACAAAAAGAAAAGCAAAGAAACATAAGAAAAGAGATCGGCGGTATCTGCTAGGAACAACATGTTGTCTACTGCTTCTGCGTAAACAGACCAATGGAGGAACATTTGAAGACAAATCTTCAACAACATCAGATCGTCCACTATTCAACTTATTGCTAATACAATTACCAGACAGTTTGACAATTCTGGACACATTCCACCAATGTTTATTGTGCACCCTAACAGCATTTCCACAATCTTTATCCACAACCAAGGGGTCAGAGAACTTTAAGTCCCCCTTCTTGCTGTGTACAGGAATCTTCACACGTACCATATCACCAACAACCAACGAGTGGGGTACCGATCTTTTCCTGGCATCAAAATATGTTTTGTGACGAGTTTGCGCTTGAGAAACATTATCCCTTACAAAACCATCCACATCAGTCACAGAATCCATTTTCACCCACTTTGACATCCATCCAGGACACACCTTGGAACACGGTTTTCTTCCACGTAAAGGTTCATAAGGAGACACTTTGGTAGATGAATGGGGTGTGGTGCGGTAGAACCATAACATGGACTGAACCGCATTCTGGACATTGCACTTCCCAGCTAGCGCCCACTGCACACAGTTATTCAAAACCCTTTTCATGCGTTCCACCAGACCGTTTGTTTGTGGATGATAACGTGAACTTCTGGAATGAGATATTCCACTTTCCCGCAAAAAACATTCAAATAAATTCTTGACTAATGAAATGCCCACGGTTGTCAGATACAAAGGTGGCGGGAAACCCCTCACGCAGAAAAACATCTTTTAAAAAATCAATGAAATTTTTTGTATACCATTACCACATACCAATGAAACTTACCTCCAGCCATTTTGAATAATAGTCAATGGCAACAATTGCAAATCTTGATGAAGCTGGGAGCACATTGAAAGGAGCAACAAGATAAATGTCAATCTTTTCCCAAGGCCTTGCAGGTAGACCAATGGGTTGAAGAGGGTGAGTTCTTAAATGAAAACTTTTCTCAGCATTGAACATACCACACACTCACCAGTGAACATGTCAACATCCTTGTCCATTTGAGGCCACCAAAAATATTCACGTAACCTTCTCTTGGTGAGCGTTTTGCCCGAATACTCCTTGTGAGCATACTTTACCAATTTGGCTCCCAACACTTCAGGAGGAACCAATCTGTCACCACACACCAATAACCCATCTTCCACAGAAAGATCAATAGAAACTTTCACAAATGTTTGAAAGGAGTACGGCACATTTTCTCTCTTGGCCAACCATTCTTAACACAGTTAACAACTTGGAAGAGCAAGGCATCTTTAGACAGTTCATCTCTCCATTCCTCTTCACTAACAGCACACATGTCATTCAAAACCAAGGTGGGAACGAAACAATCGTCTTCATCGTCATCATCAACATCCACATCTTCTACAATAGGAAACCTAGAAGGAGAATCAGCCCTTCCATTTTTGTTTCCAGGAATTTATGAAACTTCAAATTCATACTAAAGCAACTTAGTGGACAAATGAGCAATCCTTGGTGAGTGTTCTTTGAGCTTATTACCTGAGAGGATAGAAACGAGGGGACTGTGATCAGTACGCAATTGAAAGCGTGTGCCCCAAATTTAGGCATCAAACTTCCTGATAGCCCACCAGCACACATCCCTTTCAATCACAGCAAAGTTCGTCTCGGAACCATGCAAAACCCTGGAAGCAAAGCCCGTGTGTTCAGTCGCGTTAATACACTGTGTAAGAACTGCACCTAAGCTGAGACCACTAGCATCTACATTGATAGTGCACATAGCATTGGGATCAAAAGGCTTAAGAATCTTGGGACTGACCAATTGGGTTTTAATCCACTCAACACCTCTTGACACCAGTCATCCCAAACAAAAGCCACACTCTTTTTCAACATGTTAGTTAAAGGTTGAACTCTTGTAGCGTGATCAGGTAAAACCGTGGGTAAAATTCACAGAGACCAACAAATGATTTCAGGCCAGCCTTATCTTTTGGGGCAGGACTATCAACAATAGGTTTGACAAGACCAGGCCTGGGTTGGACACCAGGATCTGAAATCACATGGCCTAGGTATTCCACCTTCTGTATATTAAATGCACACTTTTCCTTCTTTAAGACAACACCCCTTTCTTGGAACATGATACAGGGAATCATTGTGGGATTTACTCGACTCACCATAAATCAAAACATTGTCTTGGAAAACGACAATGCCCTTTATTCCCGGGAGCATGGAAGACCTAATCCTCTGAAAAACTGCCGCCGCAGAGGCCAACCCAAAGGGCATACGGCAGTATTGAAAGGAACCAATGGGCAACACGAAAATAGTAAGATGCTTAGAGGCGGGATCCAAAACTACCTGATGCTAAATCCACCTTGCTAAACCACTTTGAGCCACTGATCATAGACAATATGTCAGAGATTTTCGGGAGAGGATTGCACCAAGATAAGTGGCTAGAGCTTCATACCAATTCTTCCATGAAATAGGCGGATTACCTGTAAGTTCAAGAAAAGCTGGAGGTGGGGACACTGACTGCATTGTTAAGTATATATTAAAACCTTTTAAACGTAACCAAGAAATACATTTTCATCAGCAGGAGAAGAAGTTTGAAATAATACACTTACAAATAGAGCATGACAATTTTACATACATGGTGTGTGCATCACCATAAAAAATGATGGGTGAATGAATATCTCGTTGACACACTTGGTGTGCGTGTCACCGCAGATCAAGGTGAGGGTTTGAATGTGCTAGAGAAGCATGTATTATAAACGCAGTACGTTTGTGTGCATGTCACCGTTTAAGATAGCAAGCGTGCCTGTGTCCACTCGATGCAGCTCGTTGACACGCTTGGTATGCGTGTCATCATAATGATAGTGTGTGTGTTTAATTGAAGAGATTAAATGTGTCTTAATCAATGCAGCTCGTTGACACACTTGGTGTGCGTATCACCGTAAGGAAAGTGTGCAAGCATAAACTTTCTCTTCTTTCTTAACTTTAATTGACACGCCCGTTGAGCGTGTCACCATTATAAGGAAATGTGTTTCTTCTTTTTTTCAGTTTTTTTTTTACACGTCTGGTGTGCGTGCCACCATTCCAAGAATTAGTGCTTGTTGTTTTCGTTGACACGCCCGGTGTGCGTGTCATCATGTAAGCAAAGCACGTATGAAGATAGAAATACTTCAACAGGTGTTTCCCTTTAAAATTGTATGATGTAGACACTTTTTTAAAAATGTTGAAACCTGTGAACTTTATCTCTTTCGCCGAGAAACATACATGTCTGTATGTTCAGCAGTCATAAAATGGCCGCTGCGTAGATAAGACGCAGTACAGTTTTGCACTTGTAACATGGCTGCTTACAAAATTGCATTGTGCGGATGAGGTACGGCATGAAGCTTCACAAAAGCACTAGTAAGATGGTGCCTATGCTTGCGCACGTCACGAAACTAGCACGCTAACTGCCCTGACTCGGTCTCTTCTGTGACGAGAACATATAGTAACGAGGCACCAGCCTCACTATGCCATTGCCGCAATTATGAAATAGAAGAGTACCTTTCAGTCCAGAAGGAATGCGCGGCGGATAAATACCAAACGTTTATAACCACTCGACATTTCTCCTGACCATTGGAGAACAGCACCACTAGAAACAGGACTCCGTAGAATACCGTGGGTTCTGCAGTCACCTGTAGATCGTTGCCATAATAATTGTAGTAAGTTGGACGCAAGCCGAAGTGTAGTTGTAAAGGTAAGCTTTATTCATATCAGGTGCTGCACAGCAGCCAGGTCAGGAAACCATCAGGCAGCAACTGTTGAACTTTTCAAACACAAGCTCCTACATTCTGAAGTGGAATACTCACAACCAGAACATCATGGTGTGGTATTCCAAGCAAAAAGGAGTGAAGAACAGACCACTACAAATAATGTACAAAGATCATATAAAAATAACTATTTTGGAGCTATTAAGCAACGAGAGTATAGAAGCTCTTGCTTTCAGAATTGACCTGCACCCGCAACATAGTTGGAAAGGTGCTTTGGTCTACCGGCCTCCTGGCCCACTACAGGACTTCTCAATTCAACTCATGGAACTGATCACTTCGCATGTCATTTGTACAAAAAAATGTGTCCTCTTTGGCGACCTAAATGTTCACAGCAAAGACACCTCAAATCAAGACGCAGTGTTGCTCCTAATAGACTAACTAATTTTAGATCTAAATAAAATCAATGAAGACCCCACTCACATGGCAGGACACACGATTGATCTGATTTTTACCAACGCCCATAATTTGCTCTGCAGAGCCACCAACCCTCACACATGGACCGACCACTCATTGATCGAGTTCCAACTCAGGGGCCCCAGGGCACAGAACACACAGTCCCCAAACTCCTTCAGCAGATACAGGCAGTGACACAAAATCACATCCGAACTTTTTCAAGATACAACGTCCACTCAATTGAATTCCGATACTGAAGACATCGAGACCAGCCTAGCCAGGTACAACTCCACTATTAAGTCGGCCATTGATCTGCTGGCTCCACTAAAATTAGGGACCAGATTTGCTAGGCGCACCCAGTCAGCTTGCTTCACTCCTGTACTCAAGACTGAAACGAGTCAGTGTAAAGAAATTGAGCGGTGCTGGAGACTCTCTCATAATGCATTTGACAAAACACGCTAATTACCATAAAAACATAAAACACGCACGCAAAACCCACATTAAACTGCAACTCAAGCAGGCCGGGTATGCTCCTAAAATCCTCTATCAGATCTTTAAAACTTTCACTCACCCAGAAGTATGCAGCAATGAGCAAGCACCGACACAAGTCCTGTGTGAAAAAATTGCCACGCATTTCACAAAGAAAATCGACCTAATATATGATAACATCAACCGAGACGAAAGCTTTCAATATGATTACCTTGGTGGACACTCACTTGTCCTGCCTAATATTGTGAAGCTGGAACACTTCCCTCTGCTGACGCCCGTGGAGGTAAAATCTCTACTCAATAAGGTTAAGTCAGGCTCACTGCTCGATATCATTCAGCCTAAGACCACCTCACTACTGTCCAAACAGCTTCCCAGCTTACCACCCGAATCTGCTCCATGTTAAATCTATTGTTGGAAAAAGGTATTTTCCCCATTGATTGGAAGGCAGCACAAATAATTCTGATATGCAAGAACCCCAAGGCCCCTATGGATGACCTTTCCAACGATCGACCTATCTCTCTGCTGCCCCTCATGAGCAAGATTTTAGAAAAACACATTAATAACCATCTTTCGGACTTTGTTGAGGCCTCCTGTTGTCTTGATCCCTCTTAGTCAGGATGTAGACCAAGACATAGCACTGAGTCACCTTTAATTGCTATCACTGATAACATCAGACAGTCACTAGACAACAGACAGGCAGCTCTCCTGATGCTGCTTGACCTATCAGCGGCCTTCAACACTGTCTCTCACCATATCCTGCTCAGGAGACTAAGTGAAATTGGTATTCAAGGGAGAGCCATGCAATGTCTTCTGAGTGTTCTGGCACACAGAATTCAGACTATCAACTTGGGTCCTTTCCGTTCCGAGATGATGGTACTGACCAAGGGAGTACCCCAGGGATCCTGTCCCAGACCCACCTTATTTAACATTTATGTTGCCCCACTGGCAGGAGTTCTCAGGGATTTGGGATTCACTCCTATCTCATATGCTGATGATACCCAGCTTCTACTCTCCCTTGACAAAAACAACCCCAACACTCAGTCCATCTTCTCAAGAGGTACGAAGACCATTGCCTGCTGGATGAGAAAAATTTCCTCCAGCTCAGTGCGGGAAAAATGGAAAGGTTGCTGTTCGGCGATGCATCTTTGAAATGGTTCCCAAGCTAGTGGCCAACAGAGCTGGGATCCACACCTACCCCCAAGACCTTGGTAAAAAATGTAGGGGTCCGCTTGGACCAGAAGCTATTATTGAAGGAACAGGCTTCTAACACCATTGGTGCCTGTTTCCATGTCCTAAGCCTCCTGCAAATGATATTTCCCTTCCTCCCCCTGACCACTTGGAAAACCCTCATTCAAGCACTTGTATTAAGTCACCTGTATTATTGCAATGCTCTGCTGATTTCAGAGAATGAAGCATCTCTGAGAAGACTACAACTGGGTCAAAATACCGCAGCCTGGCTCATCTCTAATGCTCCGTCCCACACCTCCTCCCTTCCGCTCCTGTAAAGCTTGCACAGGTTACCAGTGCGCAAGCGGATCCACTTTAAGATATGCTGTATTGTACACAAATCCCTAAATGGTAGAGGCCCCAGTTATATGACAGACACATTCACAAGATATCAGCCTTCTAGGGCACTTCATTCTGGCTCCAAATCACTTCTTGTAGTCCGTCGCTGCAAAAAATCTAGGCAGGGAGGTAAAGCATTCTTCCATTTAGCCCCGACCTACTGGAACTAACTACCCTCCCAGTTGCGGGAGTGCACCGACCACCTGCAATTCCAGAGGCTTCTTAGGACGACACTGTTTTAATAGGTTCCTTCCCTGGCAGACAAAAGCAAGGTCCTAGTGTGGAGAGACCCCTCACAGGGTGATTTCAGGTGCTTTATCAACCACAATTCAAATAAAATCATGATCTGTGTATCATCTGCATGCAGTTGAAATTACATTTTCTTTTGGATAGTGGTGTTGACTAGAGAGCCAAAGAGGGAGAGAAATGATCCTTTATGAACCATGCTTAGTATTGCTTGATTTACTGATGTAAACTGGCACAGTTTTAATTGCAGCCTATTATTTTCAAGCTCCTTGGAGCATCACCATATTGAAGTGATTGAGGGGCTTGCATTTCTCAGTGACTTGTGAGCTATGCCAGCAGGAGCTTAGTCTCCTGGAAGGGCATCCCAAGCCGGACAAGTCAAATGGCAGAGACCAAACAAACAGCCATCCACTGGCCCTTCAGGTTGGGGGTTGGGCACAAGGCTAATGACCTTGTTCTACAAATAACACTTGTTACACGTTGGTCATGCAATTAGCAGCAAGAACCAGTAACTCTTCTATACCTGCTGGGCCTTCAAGTGGGATAGCAAACTTTGCAAAACTGGGACCTAGTCTGAATATCAAAACTTGTGGAGATGTAGGAGAATAGTTATGTGAAATAATTTGAGAAATTAGTGCAAGAATGGTAAATCCAAAATGAGACAAAGTAGTGGGTCTGAAAAGGTAACTTTATTCCTTGCAGCACAGTACCCTCCAACAGCTCCAACCGCCTTGATAGAAAATGGTTCCTAGTATTCCTAGCATTCCTACATTCCATTAGAGAATCAAGTTACCTCACAAAGATGCATGACATAAGAACTGGCAGTAATACAAATGTAAATTTAACACACCTTTCCCCTATAAAAATGTAACAAATAAAGCAAAAATAACTCTATATACAAATTAAATATGGAGAAGCAAATATGATAGTAAAAAATAAAAGAAAATCAATGAGTTCCACAAAATCAGCTAATCTGGTTGGAAAATGCTTAACACGTGTTCCCATCTTAACTCTAGACACCACAGATTCTTCAGCAAAACATTCCCTGGTGTAGTGGGGGCGAGCCTTATATTCACACAGTGTTAAATTAGCATGGGTTTATTAGAAGCTTAAACTCCATTTTTGCTTTCCTGCTCTGCTTTGCACACGACATGCACTTACGATGTTGTTTAGAGAAGGCTGAGTATTTTGCTTCACATGAGAATAGCTTGTTATGCTACATTTCTAAACTGCTTTGATAGTTTAGTCTGTACATGGAGAGCCGAGACCGTCAAGGTTATCTTGGACACTGTGTCTGTTATTCGGAATGATCCTTGCACGTTCTAGTCATAACACATATGCAGCTGTGGCCACCTCTGATACTGGCGCGTTTAATAATGCACTGTGCAGGCATGATGGAACACACTTGGAGAACTTTCGTATCCTGACAGCTTGTGAAAAACTCGATGTGATCCACTACTGCTGAGTACCAGAGGTATGGGGCCGCCCAAGTAAACCTATGAGACCTTCATTAGTTATAAACTAACTCACTAACTAGGGAGTTATTTACTGTTAAATAATGCACATTGTTGTGGGATGTTGGCCGGTATCGTTATGTGGTTACGGTCACTGAGCGTGTAATTTGCTGTAAAAATGTTCTGTTTCCTCCTCTGCATGGGAAGCTGGATGTTTCCATCTGGCCGTCGATTCCGACCTTGAAAGCAGAGTTCAACCAAATGAGCGCTATTGTCTCAAAAAGAGGTTGCTCTTGATTTGCAGCACACGACAATATGCCCCGACTGTTGCTGCTCCGCAACCGAATGCTTAGTTACTATGGAGCGCTGCCTCTAGCAACATTTAGTGCAGCTTATGGATTATCGTTTCGATTCTCTTTTTCACATGCGTCCAGCCTGTCTTTCATTGCCTGAGCTGCGATTTCGACTGGGCCCTGGATTTGTGTCTCTGCAGTACGGTGTCTCCCAATGCGGATTATGACCAGCTGATGAGCCCTTAGTGGTTCATGACTGGATCTGCTCTGGCGGCGGGATTATGGCCTTGGCAGCGGTACATGGAATAATGGGACGTTGGACTGTTTTTGCAGCGGCGCATGACTTCTTGGCACGCAGTTATATTGAAGATGATCCGAGTTTTCCTCTGATAGTACTAGAGGCTCCGATCGTTGAGGAACATGTATGTTCATTCCCACTATTGGATTGGATGGCTGAAATGTTTTCAGAGGAGAACAATGACTTCCTATTGGAGGCTGTTGCAACATACTGTGCTTATACGCTGTTGGAATGAGACTCTTTATTTTTATGCCTGTTCGCTATTTTTTTTAGCTACTGCTTTCTATCAAACAGCAATTATTTTTTGTTTTGGCGCATTTGAACTTGACTCTGCTTTTCAGGCTTGGACTCTGCGTTTCTAATTCGTCCACGGTTATGTCACGTGCTTCGATCAAGGGAGGGTGTAGTGGGGGCGAGCCTTATATTCAGACAGTGTTAAGTTAGCATGGGTTTATTAGAAGCTAAAACGGCATTTTTGCTTTCCTGCTCTGCTTTGCACATGACACGCACTTACGATGTTGTTTAGAGAAGGCTGAGTAGTTTGCTTCACATGAGAATAGCTTGTTATGCTACATTTCTGAACTGCTTTGATAGTTTAGTCTGTACATGGAGAGCCGAGACCGTCAAGGTTATCTTGGACACAGTGTCTGTTATTCGGAATGATCTTTGCACGTTCTAGTCATAACACATATGCAGCTGTGGCCACCTCTGATACTGGCGCGTTTAATAATGCACTGTGCAGGCATGATCGAACACACTTGGAAAACTTTCGTATCCTGACAGCTTGTGCAGAACTCGATGTGATCCACTACTGCTGAGTATCAGAGGTACTGGGACACCCAAGTTATCCTATGAGACCTTCATTAGTTATAAACTAACTCACTAACTAGGGAGGGTGAAATATAGGTATATTTTAAACCTGTTTCCCGTTAGCAATATAGAATGCTTTCTCCCTTTGTATTTTATGGAATAGTAACAATGCTGATAAACATGTTTCTGATAATATGTTTGCTTGTATTATCTAAGGTACTGCGCATGAGATCACGGCATTAGAAATAAATATTTCAAACTTGCACGTGTCTCTGTTTACTCCTTGTTTTGGACTGGTATAAGACTGTAACGAAAGATTGCTTTTGTTAGCCACCTTACCTAAGGTAACCTATGTCGCATGTTCTGGGTTGACTAATAATTGGTGTTTTTGCTATAGGACGAATAACCAATGAGTCACTGATTGCTAGTCTGGTAGGGGGTTTGGGTACTAAGGTAGGTTTTGGTACACCCTAATTCACTGAGGTCCTAAGTCTCTATGCACAGTTCTGTGTAGGAGCAGAATCCCTGCAACACTGGAGTTTCTCTCCTCAGACACGTCCAACTCCAAGGAGTAGTCATTTTGTGCTTGATCACCAACTTGTAGGTCAGAGCTGACTAGTTCTCCCAAATTCATTCTCAGCAAAGACCCCTGATTAAATTTTTCGTGGCAGTCTGTATTACATTTAGCCACATATCTCACATTCCAGACCTTCCCGTCTTGAGTTACCACACTCTTGCCACAAAACTTGTCTTGCCACAAAACTTGATGATCCTCATAGCCCTAACAAACTTTTGCATACTCTTCGTGAACCCTTTGGGTTTCCTCACTCTCACCCAATCACCCACAGCAAAAGAATGACATTTGGTTTTCCATTTTTCATCATGCAACTTATTGACCTTATTTTGTTTCCTGTGGACTCTTCCTTTGATTTTTTGAACCTTCACTACAGTCTGAAACCTAGTCAGGGACACAATTTGGATATAGGTGATCTACCGCTCAACAATCTAAAAGGCTGACCTCAGTAGTAGTCTGAGGAGTGATGCGATACCACCACAGTTTCTCTCTCGATTTTTCCTTCCACAAACCACCAAAACCACATGCCCAATTAATGCACTCCTTAAGAACTCCATTGAACCTTTTGGCCTGCCCATTTCCTTGTGGCTCATATAAAGCAGTAGTCACGTGCTTAATATTACTGAAAGTGAAGAAACCATGCATTTCTCTGGACACAAGTAGAGTACCGTTCAGATATCACAACTTCAGGAGTACCCTCCGTAGAAAAATGTATTTGAAGAATTCAATAATAGCACTTGCTGTAGCATTAGGCACTAGTTCACTTCAGGCTATTTAGAATGATAATCAACCAGTACTATCAACAATCAGAAGGAAGCCCTTAAAACAGTCCAGGAAATTTCAAAACCCACCTTTTGCCAAGGAGAGGTACGCACATCGACAATCAGAAGGAAGCCCTTGAAACAGTACAGAAATATCAAAACCCCCCTTTTGCCAAGGAGAGGTAGGCATATCGACAATCAGAAGTAAGCCCTTGAAACAGTCCAAAAATATCCAAACCTACCTTTTGCCAAGGAAAGGGGGAGTCGGAACAGGCTTGAACATTTTCTCGCTCTTGACACAAATCTTACAACTTTTTCTGCCATTCTATCCAATTGAGGCCACCAAAATGTAGTGCATATGATCCATTTCATAGATGACATACCTGGTAGTCCTTCATTCTCCAATTTCAAAACACCAACCTGAATTCCTTTTGGAGGAGTACATTTTCCACTTTTGAAAACAAGATAATTTTCCATAACCAATTCCTCAGCTATTCTAAAAAATGCGAGACCTATTGATTGGACTCTGTGCCACCCTCAGGAGGGGTGGAGAGGGTCTTGTGGGTGGAGCGGAGGTGAAAGGTCACCACATGGTCAGCCTGTGACAAACGTACAGTTGTGCTCCTGTGCACTTTTTATCAACGTGTCCCAAATTATTTCTAAACGAAAGGGGGGCTTTTCTATTTAGAATCTGGATGTTTTGAATACCCCCGCCCTCCTTCTGCACCTGACTTCAAGCAGGGAATGTAACCCCACCCTGTGTTTGTGGGGTATGCCTCTTCTCAGCCTGAAATTCTCTGGGCAAACTCATAAGGTGCGTATATCTTGGGTAAGCGAGGCCACATTGGCAGACTTACATCTATATTGCTGTGAGTTGGGAATGGTAGTGCCCTGGGTTTCTTCATAACAACTGATAGGTCTGTGAGAGGATCTGAGTTGGGTGAAAGGAGTACCACACTGAGTTAATACTCGATGCGAGCCGAGAGACAGGTCAGTGTGTGGTACCCTTAGTAATGTTATTGCCACACAGTGTGGGCAGTGAAGGGACGTGCACTCACCTGCTGGGGGGTCCTGTGGCTGCTGCTCACAGCCCACGAACTCCACACAGTTCTGGGGCCCTCCAAGGACTTCACACCCCGCCCGAGCTCCGTGGGGTCCGGGGTCCGGGGTCACACGGTCCTGCACACACCTTTCCACGCGGTCCCGGGGTCCCTCTGGCGTCCTCACGGTCCTTCACACGGCTTGGTGACGACGCTAAGAGGACAGCTGATCTCAGGGCAGTGCCTGGAGGAGAGCGGCAGGGCGCTAGTCAAGTCAAGTCAAGTCAGAGAATTTGTATAGCGCACTACATACCCAGAGGGTCTCAAGGCGCTTGAGGGGGGGTGGGGAATTACTTGTCGAAAATCCACGTTTTAAGTTGCTTTCTGAATGCTAGGTGGTTCTGGGTAAGGCGAAGGTAAGTGGGAAGTGAGTTCCAGGTTTTAGCTGCCAGGTAGGAGAAGGATCTACCTCCCATGGTGGTTTTGTTGATGCGAGGTACAGTGGCAAGGGCTTGGTTGGATGATCGTAGCTGGCGGGAGGGGGTGTAGAAGGACAGTCGTGTGTTGAGGCATTCTGGTCCGATTTCGTAGAGTGCTTTGTGTGCGTGGGTTAGGAGCCGGAAAGTGATCCTCTTATTGACGGGAAGCCAGTGGAGGTTTTTCAGGTGACCAGAGATATGTTCTTTACGCTGGATGTCTAATATGAGCCTGGCTGAGGCGTTTTGGATTCGTTGGAGTCTTTTCTGGAGTTTAGCGGTAGTCCCGGCGTAGAGGGTGTTACCATAGTCCAGTCGGCTCGTGACCAGAGCGTGGGTGACCGTTTTCCTAGTTTCGGTGGGGATCCAACGAAATGTTTTTTGAGCATGCGAAGAATGTTGAAGCAGGATGAGGAGACGGCGTTGACTTGTCTGTTCATTGAAAGTGAGGAATCCAGGATGACGCCCAGGTTCCGTGCGTGGTCTGTCGGGATGGGTGCTTTTCCAAGGGCTTCTGGCCACCAAGAGTCGTCCCATGCGGAGGGGGAGGTACCTAAGATGAGGACTTCTGTTTTATCTGAGTTCAGTTTCAGACGGCTGTGTTTCATCCATTCGGCTACTTCTTTCATTCCTTCGTGTAGGTTAGTTTTGGCGGTGCTAGGGTCATTGGTGAGTGATAGAATCAGTTGAGTGTCATCCGCGTAGGAGATGATGTTGAGGTTGTGTTGGCGTGCGATGACCGCGAGGGGGCTCATGTACACGTTGAAGAGGGTGGGGCTGAGTGAAGATCCTTGTGGTACGCCGCAGATGACTTCAGTGGCCTCTGACTTGAATGGTGGAAGGCGGACTCTCTGGGTTCTTCTGGTGAGGAACGAGGTGATCCATTCTAGTGCTTTTCCTTGGATTCCGATGTTTCTGAGGCGCTGTAGAAGGGTGCTATGGCAGACTGTGTCGAAGGCTGCGGAGAGGTCGAGGAGGATGAGGGCGACTGTGTCTCCATTGTCCAGTAGAGTTCGAATGTCGTCTGTTGCTGCGATGAGGGCGGTCTCAGTGCTGTGTTTTGCTCGGAAGCCGGACTGTGAGGAGTCGAGGGATTTGTTGGCTTCGAGGAAGGCGGCGAGCTGGTTGTTGACAGCTTTTTCGATGACTTTGGCCGGGAATGGAAGGAGCGAGATGGGGCGGTAATTTTTGAGTTCAGTGGGGTCCGCAGTGGGTTTTTTCAGAAGGGCGCTGAGTTCAGCGTGTTTCCAGCTTTCCGGGAAGGTGGCGGAGTTGAAGGAGCAGTTGATGACGTCTCGGAGGTGCGGTGCTATGATGGAGTCTGCTTTGTTGAAGATGTGGTGAGGGCAAGGGTCTGTGGGGGATCCTGAGTGGATGGAGTTCATCAGGCGGATGGTGTCCTCAGTGGAGATTGGGTTCCAGTCATTAAGGATGTTCGAGGGGGGTGAAGGTCCAGCAGATGGTTGGGTGGGTTGGTCTCCGGGTTGGTTGTCGAAGCTGTTGTGGATGTCTGCAATTTTGTTGTGGAAGAATGAAGCTAGGGAGTCGCAGAGGGCTTGAGAGGGGGTGATGTCGTTAGAGTTGGCCGAGGGATTGGTAAATTCCTTGACGATGTTGAAAAGTTCCTTGCTGTTGTGGGCGTTGTTATCTAGTCGGTCCTTGAAGGCGGTTTTCTTGGCCTTTCGGATCAGTTGGTGGTGTATGCGGGTGGCGTTTTTGAAGGCGTCCTTGGTGCTGGTGGTTGGGTCTTTTTTCCAGGCCTTCTCAAGGGAGCGGCAGAGTTTCTTGGATTTCTTAAGATCATCGTTGAACCATGAGGCCTTCTTGCTGCCAAGTTTGCTTTGTCGTTTTTTCAGTGGTGCTAGGATGTCGGCGCTGTTGGATAACCATAGGGTGAGGTTGGTGGCGGCTTGGTCGGGGTTTGAGGAGTGAGTTGGGGGGTTTAGCAGAAGCGATGAGGAGATCTGGTCGATGGTGATTTTGTTCCAGTTTCTTTGCAGAGTTGGTAGGGGGTGGTTGTTGGGTTTGGGCTTGTTGTAGTTAAAGTGAACGCAGCTGTGGTCAGTCCAGAGGAGAGCCGTAGTGTGGCTGAAGGAGACATGATTGCTGGAGGTGAAGATGGGGTCGAGGGTGTGACCTGCGATGTGGGTGGGGGAAGTGACCAGTTGTTTAAGTCCGAGGTTGGCGAGGTTGTCCAAAAGGGTGGTGGAGTTGCGGTCGTTGTTCTTTTCAAGGTGAAAATTGAGGTCTCCCAGAAGGATGTAATCTTTGGAGGGGAGCGCGTGTGGAGTGATGAAGTCCGTGATGTCCTCACTAAATTGTGCGCGGGGTCCTGGTGGCCTGTAAAGGAGGGTGCCTCTGAGTGTGGTCTTGGGGTCGATGTGGATCTGGAAGTGAAGGTGTTCAGAGTTGGCGAGATTGACGTCTGAGCTGGTTGAGATGTGGATGGATTTCTCGCTAGGGGTGTACTGTGGCCCTGGTGTGCGTGGAGAGGTGGTGCACAATTCAACTTGTAGCCCTCAGTCGAGAGATCACACCCCGTGTCCCCATCACCCCTGGAGTTTCCAAGTTTAGGGCAGGGGGAGGGGAGCAGGCCGCCTGGACATTGAATACAATACCCCAAGCAGGGCAGCACCCGGAGAAACTAACCCCTCAGGTTAGAGGGGGTGATTGGCTCAGAGCATATGAGCCAGGCCGTGGCTCAAGTGCCGTCACAACTCAGTTATCGCCCCTGGAGTTTCCAAGTTTTAGGAGGGTAAGGGGAGGGGAGCAGGCCCCCTGGACATTGGCAGCTCTCCTGAAACAAGAACATGAGGGCGGAGGGGGTGATTGGCAGAGTAGAATTGGGATCAAAAATAGTGTTGGGCACCCAAGACAAATGTGTCCCACATGTGGATTGTGCTATTCCGCAAAACACTGCTATCGTGTTTTAAGTATTATGAAGTTCTCTAAAAAAGGGCGTGATTTCTTAACTTCGCTGAGATTTAGAAAAAAATGCAAATATTTCTTGGACTCTATGTACACGAAGGAGTTCACAGTTGTGAGCCACACCTGAATATACATAGGGTCACTTCTGCTCAGCCCCCCCGCCCGTTCAATCTGCATACATTAATTACATTAATGGGTGGAACAGCCAGAGTCCGGGAGCGAGATCTCCACCCCCTTGGTAACCAGCCTGGGCGCGGCCTGTTCAGACGAAACAAAGCCTCAGCAACGGCCCCCTAGCGACCCCATGATTGGCGCACGGTAACCATGTGATGTTTCTTTAGGGTGTTTCTGAGAGCAGCAGTGGGCACGAGCAGCGGTGGCGGAGCGGGCTGTGAGGGGTAGCCGCAAGGCCGGACGAATTGGTGGCAGCAGCCAGGCTGTTCAAGTGTTCAATAGCTCAAACACATGCCAACAGTTTTTTCTCAATGACTGCATACGTGATGCAAAATTAATATTTCACTGTTCCTTACCACATCATTGGGACAATACTCCACCAATGCCATACATACTTGCATCCACAGTCACAATTCATTATGCACCATCCTGAAGGGTTTCAAAGTAGGTGCATGGGCAATTTCATTCTTAATTTTCTCAAAAGCAGAGTTTTGTCTGTCAGTCCATAGATAGTCCACCTTCTTCCTTGTGAGTTCCCTGAGGGGTTCCATATTAAGCGAAATTTTCAATGAACTTGCTATAATATTCACAAAGCCCTGTAAATTATAACCATTTTCCTTATTATCAGGAACAGGATCCTTAAGAATGGCATGTACCAGAGATGTTTTAGGAATGACACCATCCTCGGACAACGTGTGACCCAGATACACAACAGATTGTCAAACAAAATGCTATTTCTTCCCTTTTAATGTCAAACAACTCTTCTTCAAAACACCACACACTTCTCTAATATGCTTCTCATGTTTCACCTCATCTTTGGAAAGTACCAAGATATCGTCTTGGAAACATTTAACACTTTTGTCCATGTTCCTAAAGAGATGGAACATAATCATCTGAAAAACTGACGCCGCAGAGGCTAATCTAAAAGGCTCATGTCTAAATTGAATAGCCCCTGTGGTGTAATGAATGCTGTTACATAGTGAGAATCCTCAATCAGCTCAATTTGATGGTAAGCTGACCTTAAATCCAAAGTTGAAAACACTCTGGCACTATCAAGCATGCAAATAAACCTCATTCATGTTGGGCAAAGGATGACAGCTTACAATAATGTTGGCATTCACAGCTCTCAGGTCTACACAGAGTCTCACAGAATTGTCTGGTTTGCGTGCCAAAACTATCGGAGATACCCACTCTGAGGACTCTATCTCTTCAACCCCACCCTCTTCGCCACTTGTTAAATCCAAAACAAGACTAAGTAGTGGGTCTGAAAGGGTAACTGTATTCCTTGCAGCACAGTACCCTCTGACAGCTCCAACCGTTTTGATAGAAAATAGTTCCTAGTATTCCTAGCATTCCTACATTCCATTAGAGAATCAAGTTACCTCACATCGATGTATTACATTAGCATTTGCAGTAATAAAAACGTAAATCTATCAAAGAATTTAACCTACATAAACCCCAGTCTATTGTTATTTACCATAAGAAAGGAAAGATGAAGGCCCAGTGTCCGTGCTCCCGAATAATCAACCACCGTAAATTCTTATTGAAAACCTTTCCCAAACCCAAAGATAAGACCATGACATGTGTAACAACTTTTACCCTGATGTTTAACAAAATTAAGAACATCCTCTTAAAACATTGGAAGATTGTCAACACAGGGGAGCTGAACTTGTAACGCCCTAGATCCGCCCAGACGGTGACACAACAAACCACATTAAGGAACTTACCAGCAGTGAAAGGTCACTACCCATGCTGCAGCTGCATTGTCTGTGCATCCACACATTACCCAAAAAGCTTAGAGATAGGCAATTTCAGGTGGACACAGAAACAACACACAAACTGTAATACGCAAAACTGTGTTTATCTCATTATGTGTCCATGCAAACTACACTATGTAGGCATGACCACAAGACCAATCAAAACCAGGATCAGTGAGCACAAAAGCAATATTCTCTGTGGCTGCAGCACCACTAAAATGTGCAACCACTATATTGAATTTCAACATACCACTGACCATTTGACATGGACTATTTTGGAGGCCAGTCCCACCTGCAGTACTACTACCCTGTTTACAAAAGAACAACTTTGTGTATTTCATCTTCACACATATTTATGGCCTGACCGTAATGGCCTGAACCATGATTTACACTAGACTGAACTACAATAGCACTTTTCATTCAGGTGTGTCATCTCAATACTCTGACTCTCTTAACAGAGTATTGGTATATGTCTCACCACTCCGTGTATCACTTTCTATTCTACACAGAGCTATTTCCCTCTTAGATTTTAATCTACAAGGTTGCAAGCTCATCCCCTCTGAAGAGTTTGAGCCAACACCAGTGCAATATTAAAGTCCCTTTCTAATCGTGCACCCTTGACATATGTGGGCTGCATATCCTGCTTCTATGCCCGATAACAATATGCTATACAATCAATGTCATACACCAGGTCTCCCTCTTTTTCTAGGACACGCTCACCATTACCATCTGTTGGCTATCCTTTATCTTTGCTCTTTACACCTCTAGATCCACACTATTTTTTTGACAAAATGCCATGTACAACTTTATCTATAAACCGCCATTGGGCGTTTACTATATTAACAACCATACATACACTTGCCAACATTGGAACTCAATTACAAATTTACCACTTAGTGATTATCCTTTATATTTGTTCTTTACATCTCTGGCTCTAATATATGTCATGTACAACTTTATTTACAAACCGCCATTCAGCATGTACTATATTTACAAATATACATAAGCTTGCCGAATTTAGAACCCTATTTACAATTTACTATACACAAATTCATCTACGAACACCCGAGGTGTGTTCAACTCCTTCTAAAACCTTCCATAGGCTCCATATTGTACATATCTACATACACTTGCATGCTTTTACCAGCAGTTTCTTATAGTTCCAAGATGACAGCCACTGTCAGTACACACAGGCTTGCCATTCCCAACAGCCTTTCACCACTCCAAGATGATGACCCTGCACCACACGACAGCAGCGTCGCTTCCTGCAGTTGGGCACTACAATACCGGGGGGGCGACAAGCCTGCTTTATCTACAAGCATGCAAGAGGTTGGGTAGGTGTGGCAGCTTGTGCCTTTCACCACAATCATGAGTGACTTCTGGCTTTCATAATACGAGCTCTTCGAGCTGTGAGTTGGGCATTCCGGTATCTGTGCTATTTTTTAATACGGATCTTTACGGAATGTACCCTCTCCTTTGACTCATGGGGACTGTCCTTTATGTCCCATAGGTAACAGGTCCCTCCATTGCCTCCCTTTTTTCCCCCCATTTCCCCCATTTCCCCACCTACCTTGGGACACAAATCACCTTTTAGCAACGCTTTTGCCATTAATGGAGATATACTGACAATGCACGACTTAGAGTCATTTTAAGAGCCTGCTGTGATAGTTAATGTTCTACACTTCATTAGGTTTTTCTTCGCAATTACGTTGGTATATGGCATATTACAAAGTTAAGGTGCTCTAATCACCATGATATTCTTATCCTTCTACTATTGTGATAACGTGTTGGGGTGCCCTAACTCTGTAACTGTTTTATGAATTTCGAATACCTCACCTTTGTTTTTAACTCTGGCTTTATTTGCTCAGTCACCTCCAAGACTGCATCTGGTCTACAAGTTTGAGGCCAGAGATATTAACATGGTCCACTCTTCTGGGACCACCTCGGTGTATTAAGACTTATACACGCGAGACATGACTAACTATATTTTGTTTATTGTCTGTTTGTACCCCCTCCCCTCTCGTCATTTTAGATTGGACCACTGCCAGGGTCCCACTAGTGGCACTACTTCATTTGAGGAGGCCATCTCTAATACGTAAACACTCTGTCTAACCTTTTCTTTGGTCCTAAGGAAGCGCTAGGGATCTCCTCCTGAGACCACTGAAAGAGTGATACACATCGACCTAGGCTACCTCACTCACACACTGTTTTTTAACCATGACAGAGGGATCTCTATCAATAAATCTAATCATCACAGATACCCTCTCGCCACTTTTAATTCACACATCACTTAACAAGCACTACCTTGCATATGGCGTCAAAACAAAAAGATCTCCGCCAAAGCGACCCTTTGGGGAACCCATAGGGCATTGCAGCACCGGCCAGAGGAGGAGCACTGCCCTATGATGATGCATGACATCCCTTGGCATGTGAGAGGGCACAAAGTAAAAGTCACCTTGACTTACCCTCTTATCTCTCTAAAACGACTCATACTCTCAGGAACAGTGACCCTTCATTTTGTTTTATTGTTATTTACCAACATGGCATGTACTGAAGACAAGCAAAGCAATACTCTTAGCCCTCCCTGAATTTAACCCATTATGACTATAAAGCCATTAGAGCAGCAGACAGGTCTCCAGGATCTATAGATCTATAGATTCTTACCACTGAACAAACCTGATCCCCTGTATTGGCTATAGGTTGTTCAAGCTACCCTCTCTGAATCACACATATTCAAATGGCTGCTGCAGCATCTGTTAACATAGCGGTAAACTGCAGACCTGCAGTTACCCAAATGTTACTATAACATGGACTGCCACTTGTGGATGGAGACTTGCCCTTCGTGGTTGAGGACCAAAAAGCATACAGGACAGAGGTATTCTATTCATGGTGTTACATTCCCAGAAGTAAATGCAAACTCAAGATCTCTTCATGCTTACATTGTAGCTGCAGCTCCTAACAACCACAAAGTTTATGAAGCCCTAGAAATGCCATTAACATACCAAGAACACCAACATTGGTTTGAAGATTACTACCACACATAACACATGATGTTAGACTAGGCCCCTTCAGCAATGAGGAAGCAATATGGCCAGTCTTAGCCGGTTACACACCATTCCCAGACACAGCCAGTCTTACAGCACCAGCGCTATGGACACTGTACACCGATCTATTCAGAATATACAGATGTTTGACACAATGCATCATGCTAACAATAACAATAAATACTGCGAAGGCTGCAGATCAACAATTGGCTATGAAAGGAATTAATCCAGTTACAATCAATGCCGGCAAGATTATGTTTCCCGTCAGATAGGAGGAAATTCCGTTCTGGATTGCTCAAAAAGATAATCGGCTTGAATCAGTTTTCCCCCATAAAGGACCCCAAGAAAAACATAGAATTCTAACAATATGCCTGCAAATGGGGATGGCTCCCCCAGTGAAAGGTTGCGCCACTTGAGGTACAGTCTTTAGTGCAGTATATGCCAAAACAAAAAAACACATGATACATCCTCATTTGCTGTTTTGCCAGAAGTGCTTCAACAGATCCATAATGAGTATATGGCGGCCCCTGCCTTGAATTTGGGGATGAAACTGATATGGAATTCTGCTACAGTCTCCTCCATAATGTTGAGTAACTTTAAAAGGAAAGCAGCAGTGCTACCTATATTCCAACGACTCATGAATTTAGCTCCAGGAGACCAGGAATGTGAATTACCTGAAATCTTTTAGGAAACCTATGCAACAGTCAGTAGAGATAATTTGGGAGCCAGACCTAGAAAACCACAAATAAAAAGCAATTCTGAAAAGGATAACTTGAAGTAGGCACCGAGACTTCCAAGAAGAAATTGGATAATAAGATAAATAAAGAAGAAACTAAAACACAGGGTGGATCTCCTCAACAGGAGTCTACTGAAAAATGCTATAATCTGTTTAACTGTGATACTATTGAAATGCCTGACTGATATCATGATATTGATAACCGTTCCTCTCGTTCCTTTCAGGATTTCCCCAAAAACGCTTGGAGGGAGTAGGACTATCAGAGAGCAGATCAGGGGAGTACATGAAACTGAAGAAGGGCTCACAACACTCTTCTAACATTATTAAACAGGAAGACAAATCTAAACAGTCCTAGTCTCAATTCAAAAAGCAGAAGGTAGCCTGCATTAAAGTCAAGCATGTCATAGATATTGAGGACACTGCTTCTAAGTGGGGAGTTGGCTGTGACCATGTGGGACAGCACGGCAGAAGTCATATTAGTTCACCAGAATGTTATGAAATGCCTGGTGGCAGTAGCAACGAGGGAGTGTATTCAGGTAGAAACACCAGCTATGAGAATCAGTGTCCTGCATCAATTATATGTATTGCAACTCCAGATGGAGGGAGATATACAACGTAGCATACATTTTCTCTTTTGTGAGAACTTGTAATTTGGCTATGACATTCTCTTCACCGAAAAGGATTGGCCACCAGAGTTTGTTATGAATTACCCCATAGGAGAAACAGAAATTTTTCCTGCCTTCTCCGACCTCGTTCCAGATGCAATTAAACATCAGTACTACATTTAAAAGATATATGGTAATTAGCTTAAACTTCTGTACTTTATTTTAAGATGTGTTATTGTAATAAATGAAGAAATTTGCTTCAGCAACTCCTCTGATGGTTAGAATAACCATCAAAATGTCCCACAAATGAATCGCTAAAGTTTACCTTCGTTCCTTGCTGTGTCATCAAATTTAGTCTTCAGAGTTTCACATTTTTTCAGCTTTTTGTATGATCTATTCTTTTTTGTTCCATTTCTTTCTCTTGTGTTCTCTGCTTTGCTTTTCTTTTCCTTTGTTTTCCTTCTTGTTAGGTGACATCTAAATCCTTTGCATAAAATGTATAAGCGTGATATACTAATTCTATCAATATATACATGTTTTAATATAACCTTGAAAAGTCCTCCCCTTATAGTTGTAATTAATTGCTTATGGCAGAAGCGCCTTTACCTAAAGTTCCCAACATACTAGTTGCCTCTAAAGTTTCTAATACAGGTTTCAGGTCTGAAATGCTCCTTGTAAATTCCTCATTTATCTTATTCCCATCAGGTATGTATAAACAGCAATGTTGAGCCTTCAACATTTTGCAGACACCGCCTTTTTCTGCCAGCAAACATCTACAGTTAATCAATCTTGCTAAACCATTGATCTAATAGCTACTAATTCTGTGTTAACTGCTAACAATGCACCAGATGCACTAGTAGCCAGCTTATCTACTACGGTAGAGAGCTTTCTGATTTTCTCGTCATTCAAAACTGCTCTGCTAGAATTTGGGTTGTTGATTGACTGGGGCTAAACCATAGTCAAACAGCAACCACAATCCTAGTCAGGGTGTCAGGCAAACCCTAAATTAATATTTGCTCATCTTCTGGTAGCTTGGCACAGAACAGTCAGGCTTAACAATTAGAAGTAGTGTTTAAAGTATTTGTGCAACACTTCAAACAGTAAGTCAGTGAAAACACCACCCAAAAAGATACCACACCAAGTTAGAAAGACAGTTCTGACTTAAATAATAAACAAGATGAAAATTACAAAACTCCAATAAGTAGTACTTGAGATAGTGATCTTTAAAGATTTTAAGTTTAAATAGTGCTAAGAAGTGCTAAAATGGGATATCTAGCCGTGCCAGACAGGCTGACCACGATGGAGCATGGGCTGGATACAGGGACCCAGTTAGGCCTGCTGAACAAAAGTACCTTAATCCGAGGTTGCGGAGCATTGTGTGGATTCGGGTCGAGGACGTGTTGCGCAGTAGAGATGTTGTTCTGGTTCTGAGCTGCAGCACAGCTGTGGTGTGAGTACCTGATGTGTCTTCGATGAGAATTATGTTGATGTGGCTTACAATGTGAAGACAGGTGTCGAGGATATTCTGTGCAGTCAAGGTGATGCTTTGGCTCCGATGATCAGGGATGATGCAATGCGGAGTTTCGTCTCATGGCTGCCGTTGAGTGGGATTCGAGGACCTTGCACCTGGAAGAGCATTGCGCAGTGGTGGTTCCAGAGGCGTTATATTGAGTCCGATCCACGCAGCAGTGGCAATGCGTCGGTGCCGATCCATGCAGTAGTGGTGATGCACCCCATCCAATCCGCACAAGTGTGATGAGTCAGTTTGGCAGAGGATGAATCAGTTCCGCTGGAGAAAAACGCTCTAGGCTTACTTCCAAAGGTCCTGGACTGGGGTGGCACCACTTGGCAGGCCAGACTTGCAGATCGCAGAGTCCAGGATAGAAGCAGGGTGGTTGGAAGTCTTTTATGTCCTTGAGACTTCAGATCATGAGGCCTTCCAGCTAGCCCTTGGAGTCACTCTGGGTTCAAGTGATGCAAGTCCAGTCCTTCTCACCCAAGCAGGTTATCGACAGGCAACAGGGAAGCACAGCAAGACAGGTGTCCAGCAATGCTTCAGTCCAGCAGAGTGGCAGTCTATCATCAGCCCAACAGTACTTCTTCCTGGCAGAGTAGTCACAGGTCACAAAGTGTGCTTTAGTGGTGGTGTCAGAGGTCAGTACAATCTGTGCGAACACGCAGAAATTCCGTGAACGCGCGGAATTGCTTGTTCGCAATGCTTTTTTACTGTTCGCAATCGCTTGTTGCGTGCTCAAGGGGAAATATCTCGCGAACACGCATTTGAGAACGCGAATAAGCAAAAAATTTCGCAAAGCTGCGGAACACAGAATTTTGGGCAATTTCACGTTCTCCGAGGAACGCGAAATTACCCAAATTCCACAAATTCCGCAAACGGAATGAAATTTAACGCCCAGGCCTAGTCAGTACTTATACCCAGTTCGGCCTTTGAAGTGGGGGGGACCTCATAGACAGGCCATTGATGTACCCAGAGGTTCTTCCTTCCTGCCCTTGATCCAGACTCACTACATGTGGGCAGGCCACCCTTTGAAAGGACACTGCCCTTTCAGGTATATCTGAGGCCTGGTCCAGCTCCCCCTTCCATCCTCCCAGGATGGCCCAGCAAGTCACACCTAAGCTCTCATTGTGTGTGGCTGTCTAGTGGGAATACACAAAGTCCATCTATGAACCACCCCAGACAAGTAATCAGACACAGGCAGCATATTTTATGTTGATGCTGTTATATTATGCCTACAATGTGATTTTTGCCTGTCCTACCTTGTGCATACAGTAGTGGCCCTACTTTCTGATGTTTACTAGTCCATGTTTACTCTGATACCTTACCCTTGCTGTGTGTTTATATTGTGTATACACACCAACAAATTACATAGGCCCCTCCAGCAGACTAGCCTACAATCCCCATCACAAACCCCAGCTCCTAGATATCATGACCACTAAGAATTCAAAATACTGAGCAAGCTCACCTGTGATTTTTAGCATTCAAGGCCCCCTCTACCTCACAGAGATTGTACCAAATCTTCTGATGACCTCCCTTCAACACGCGTCTGACACTGGCCCCCTACTCTTCCAAAGAAGTGCCCACATCTCCTCCACTGAATGGCCCGCTATTGCAAAAGGCAACCATCTCGTAGGATCCCCTCCCCTAGGAAGGGCTGTATACTGTCGAAACTGCAATAGGACTACACAGCAATGTCCCACCGCAACAGTGTCATGGAAAGATACGGCCCCAACTCATACTGCATTAAATTTCCATGAAACCTCTCCAAATATGCTGCTAAAACTTCAAACACAAAATCCTCAAAGAATATCCGGAGACACTAATAACAGACAACTTCTACAGTCCAAAACACGGAGGCCTTAAACAGACTTTATCTTTTACACTAAAAACCTGCCAAATGGAGAGAGAATTTCCTACAACACCTTCCCATAACTAATACTGCCAACGTCCCTTATAGATCTAAGCTCACAATATCCTCATTTGAGAACTTTAGCAAAGGACTGTCCATAATAATTTACAGAAATGGAAAGATCCTAATCCAAATCCAAGCCTCTGAATAAAAGCTATCCATTTTCAATTGCCATTTTCCCACACCCTTCGCCTCCATGCCATCTGCTCTCACTACCACCCCACACCCTCTCCCAGATAACTCACCCTAGCTCCCCCTCCTCTGCTAGCTGAATCTTCTATTCCCAATACCCCTTGTACTATCTCTACCCCCCTACAGCCTCCTTCATTACCAGATGTCCTGCAGGTTTGGTTGCGCGACCAGAATTACTTTCCCCCTCTCCATGGTCCCCTTCCACTGCCCAGCTTGATTAATTTATTGCACCCAAATCATCGCTGTCCATCAACCACAGCAGACTAGATATTACCTTAGCCTCTACCCAGGACGACTCCGACGAGCTCCATCATACCGCCTGCCCAACTAACTAGCATCCAACCCAGTCAGCCTGGTTCAGAGATCATTACCTACGCTTTGCTGCATGCTTCTAAACTGTCAGTCAGCAGCCAAGCATGCCACTGAAATACCTGAAACTATCTTATGACACAATATTGACATATGCTTTCTACTGAAACCTGGCTGAATGACAACTCATCCTCTTTCATCCCGAACACTGCAATAAACAAACTCACAATAAGGGCTTTACCTTGGATGCAATCACTTCTAAACATAACACCTTTTCCCTGCTCTCTATCAAACCATCTGACTGGAGTGAGCACCACCTAATCCTTTTCAATATCAATGCCTTCCAATTTAAGGCCCACTCCCAAGGTATCCGACCCAAGCACTGGACGAGGAACACACATCAAATCCCCCAGAGAGAGTTAGAAGCACAAGTCAGTTCCCAAATTCTATCCCCCTGACCTCACCTCCGCTGACGATTTCACGCCCACTTCAACACAAAAATGGCAGAATTCCTTCACACAGTTGCCCTCTGAAACTTAGGAAATCAAGGAATGTCCCTTCGAGGTCCTGGTTTAATAGAGACCTTAACAAAGAGAGGTGACAACTCCGATTGGCTGAAAGAAACCAGAGACAACAACCCTTGCTAACTCATCTCTCGATACTTCGAGCTGAATGCCTAAAATACAAAAAAAAGCTGCAGAGAAAAATCTTCCTTGTTAAGAGCCCAAATTAACCAGTCTAGGAACAGACTTAAAGACCTCTTTAACATTATCAAACAGCAAACCTCCTCATTCCCTCAACACTCAATTAATGACTCTACTGAGTGCTGCAAAACATTTGCAACATTCTTCTCTGAAAAAGAAAGAATGCCCTTCCTTGCAATGGGGGCCACCCAAGGCCTTACCTCCGACTAATGGCTGTCTCCCAAATCTCCCCCTCGCACGATGTCAGAAAATGTAGTAGGTAGGCAAAATGTTGGAGGGAAGACCACCCTAAGGCTGTCAGGTCTAACGTACTATTACTTGTTGAATGATTACTCCAAAAAAATTTCCTACCAATCGCGCTTCATTAACGGTACTATGTGTGCATCTGTGAGGAGTCATTGTTAAAACATCTATACTATTCACATGATACGTCTTACGAAATAATAGAGCTAAATAGCAAACACCCTCCCAATCAGCAGGTAACTGGACATATGTATTTTGTCCACATACAAAGTAGACTCTGGGAATACCTTCTTCCTCTCGCCTTATCTTTTTAACGGATTCCCCCAAGAACTTAAAATGTGAGTACAAGCTACTTAACCTAATGAGTCTCCTTCTAAATGGATTTTCCTTTTGTAAACATATAGTTTCCCTTTTTGTTATCTATATAATTTTATTTTGGATATAACATTTTCTTCTTGTATTTATCTTTGTCTTTCTTCCAAACATTCTTTAAGACATCTTCCTCTTTATTTACCTTATGAAACATGAGCTCTTTTTTTCTGCTAATGCTTAAGTAAATGTATTTGCTAATGGTCTCATTAGTCAAGTCAGATTTCTTTCACATGCTTTAACAGTGTCTATCTTTGTATGGGATCTAAAGAAATTTCATGTAACTGTCATATCTTTAGCCTGAGGGCGAGGGTTCATTATTTTCTGAAGGTGAGCTTTAAAAAGAATCATGTCATACTAGGAAAAATAATATTCAAAACGTTTCTGTCAATAAAATAAATTAATCAACATACTACATGTAATTGCATATGAAAGTGGAATGTGATGATATGCCACATCTTCTACAGCTGAAAAAGCTAAGTGTGCACAGACGTAGCAATGCTTAATGTCCAAATCTTGAGTAGATTTCTGAACTAATCTAGAGTAAAGATTTGTTGTGGAATCTTCTTTTAAAATATCTATAAATGGTGCTTTTAATTTCTTCTCATCTATCATGTGTGCAGGTGATGTTGGTGTAAGTGTAGATCTATGGGGTTTGACTCATTTCAACTAGAGCTATACCCGATAAAATAGCAACTATTAATGTGACAACAATTACTATTCTACACTTAGCCTTGGTAAGGAAACACATCTATGACTACAGTCAGACTTTTAGTAGAACATAGCAGCAGGCAATTTCAATATTCTGCATTGACTTATATTTGTGCAAAACAAGCAAACGTTTCAATGATTCATTTGCAGGTATTTCATTCAGTTTACAAACAATAATCTTCATGAGACAACCCTAATCCTACTCCATCTTCTTATAAATGGTATCCCTACACTTCTACTGCAACCTTGGCCCTAGGGATTTCTTCTTAATTCTTTTTATTTACCCTGCCGAAAAAATACTTGTCATGTTAATTTAAAAAAAAAAATATATATATTAATGCTGATCTGGGACCAGCGATATCAACAGAGCATATAATGATACTAGCAATTATCTGCTCCTGTTATTGCATCTTGTAAAAAACATATAACAATGAACAAGCCCCCAAAAGAAATAATTCCCTACCCCGCACGGCACTGTGGATAACATTTCTTTGTTTAGTTGTTGAATCCCTTAGACACATGTTGGTAATAACCCTGAAAGGGATTTAATAAATACACAGTAAGTGAGACCCAGAAGTCTTTGGGCCGTGAGGCCTCGGGGAGCTCCTCTGCATAGATCCCCAGCTGTTCCCTACAATAGATCCAATCTTGGATCCATTTCTGAATGGTGGGAGTGGTTATTGCTGCCTAGCACTGCGCCACAGCCCTTTTTGCCAACAGAGTCGAAACAGCAACAATTCGCCGATTGCATGGCTTAAGTCTCCTCACACTACCCAGCAGGCAGACCTCAGGAGCACATTTTACAGGTTCCAAGACTACATCTGTAAGCACATACCACACTGGACCAAAATGCAAATATCATTGCACATAGCCACGCCAGATGCAAAAAATCGGCAGCAGCCTGCCAGCACCTCACACAACAAGCAGTTTCACATAAACTGAATCTCCGCAGTTGCATTGGGTTATAATATAACTGGTGCGGAAACGTAAAATGGATTATGCTGAGATTACAATTTGTCATCACGCGACGAGTTAACTCACAGCAAAACTTCCATTGCTCAGGCGATAGTGTGGACCCCAGTGCAGCGTTCCATTTGAGATAAGAGGGGTGTTCCCAGGCTCCCTCTCATGTAATGACACGTTATATAGCTTAGGGGTCAGGCCCCTTCGCTCTTTCCCGGCCAGCACCGCATGCAGTGCCAGAAACGTTGTTGGTTCAGTTGGATAGTCAGGGTAAATGGCTCTAACTGCTTGCAGCACTCTAACATTTGTAAACCCCATCATCAAGCCATGGTTCTGCTCCACTGCACCTCCAGTAGCAAGCAAAATTTGCCCTGTGTCTACAGGTCCCCATCTGCATGATCCCAACAGCCTTCAGCGCCCGCAGAGCAGGTTGCTCCTGTGCCGCAGAAATGTCCGGGTGAGCAGCTATTGGTAGCGACGGGGCATATAGATAGTCCAGTTGTGCCCTTTCTGCGAGGGTCTTCCAGGCCCACACAGTGCATTAGACAGGGTTAGTTTATGTTCTGGGGCCCCCTCCACCACCCAAGAGTGCTTCCACCACTTGTGGCAATGGGAGCACTGCATCTGACTCAAGCGCCAAGTAGGGCAGAAACTGCTGCGGAAAAAAACAATAATGCTCAAACTGCTTCTGTGCGCACAGGTAGTATAGCCTCATGTCAGGAGCCTCCAAAGCCCCAAGGTCAAACGGTTGTACAAGAACCCCCCAACTGAATCTGGGCTTTTTACCTCCCCATATAAATGTCAGCAACGATGACTGGAGCATCAGAAACAACGAGGTATTCAGCCTGACATAGATGTTAACGAACAAATAGAGGAGTTTGGGCAATATGGACACTTTTATCACCGCAATCCGATCAGCCAGCGACAGGGGCAACCGAGTCCACCGCTCCACCTGGTCTATTATCCATGCAATAACTCACCCATAGTTCATAAAGATGACCTGCTCGGGGTTCCTATGCAACCATATTCCCAAATATTTCACTGGGTCTTGAGTCCAAGTCAGCGGGAAGTCCAGCTCTACCTCCCGAGTGCCGGCCGTCAACGGGAGCACCATCGACTTTGCCCAGTTAATCCTGAGGCCAGAATATCCCTCAAATTTAACATACTCTTGGAACACTTCCAGTAGATAAGAGGCAGGCTTGCGGACATATAACAGCATATCATTGGCATACAATGAGACCACAAGTGATCTCTGCCTGAAGCGTAATGCAGCCAATGCATGCCTCTGGCGCAACTTACATGCCAATGGCTTGAGTGCTAATGCGAAGAGCATCAGCGACAGGGGGCACCCCTGCCGATGGGAAAACGACGGAGACACCCTGCCGTTCACGCGTACTCTTGCCACGGGTTCAATATACAGCACCCTGATCCATTGAAGGAAAAGCTGAGGAATACCCATTCTAGTCAACACGGTGAACATATATTCCCATTGAAGGGAATCGAATGCCTTAGCTGCGTCAAGCAGCACTGCCACCACCTGGAAGTCTGTGTCAAAGTAGTGCAGAGTGCAAAGGTTGTGCGTGGTTGACCTGGCGGGCACACAACCCGACTGGTCAGCAGGGGCACAAGTGGCTGGAGCCTATTAGCATTCATCTTTGCCCAGATCTTGGTGTCAATATTTATAATCGACAGTGGCCTATAGGAGTCGCACCCGATAGCAGCCTTGTCAGGCTTCAAAAGCATCATCAGGAGGGCCTCCTTTAAGGAGGGTGGAAAGCGCCCTGTTTCATCCACATCCGCATATATCTCTAGGAGTCAGGGGGACAGAACCTCAACATAGGTCTTGTAAAACTCACTGGGAGGTCCATCTAGGCCCGCAGCTTTGCACATGGAAGTGCCATTATGGCATGTTTTACATCCTCTACATCAAAGGGTTGCGTAAGATATTCCCTCTGTCCTGGAGACAGCCACCTAAGTGCAATATTGTCAAGATAGGAGTGTATTTCCGTCATCTGCACTGTATGCCTGTTTTCGTAAAGTCTAGTATAGAAACTTAGTACTGCATCACTTATTTCAGGTGTGGTATAATGAGTCACTCCCTCGTCATCTAGCATCTCAGTGATATACTCCTGACTTCTGGGAGCCGCCAACTTTTGTGTTAGAGAGTGGTTAGGTCTGCCCCCTCCCCGTAATAATGAGCCGTACTCCGTCTGGACTTGTGCAATAGCTCCTGATCGACTGTGTCATTGTGCTCAGTCACAAGGTCCTGTATAGCAGATAACGTCTCTGGGGAAGGGTTATTTTCATATTCCCTCTTCAGAGTGGATATCTCTGTGGCTAATTTGCGGATTCTTCGTCGGAGGTCCCTCAGTACCCCGGCTTGAGCACCTATGCAGGCACTCCTGACGGTCAACTTAAAAGCCTCTCACAAGACTCCAGCACTCTCAAAGGTACCCTCATTCTCACTGAAGTAGTTACAGATTGCCTCCCCTATGGTATGTTTAAAAACTGAGTCAGTCAAGGAAGACTGTTGTAGATGCCACACAAACGGCGGCCTTTCGCATGTGGGAACCTGCAGCTTAAGGACCACAGAAAAGTGGTCAGAGAGTGTTCGAGCTTCATGGCTAACCCGAACCGCCCATGGGCATGCAACCTCGATGACAAGCCAGTAATCCAGGCACGACCACGTCTCATGCACAGAGGAGACAAAAGAGCTCTACTGTATCTCGGGATGTTGCATGCACCAGATGTCCCGTAGGCTCCCTGCGCCCAATAGCTCAAGTAGAACCTCTGAAGCTTGCTTGGGTCGAACTGTCCCACTACCTAAATGATCCATGGTAACATCCAAAGTCGCCGCCCCAGAGTATCTCCACGGAAGGAAACCCCGAGATGCGGCACCTTACATCTACAAAGAAGACCAGGTCATCAATATTTGGTCTGTATACGTTAACCAAGAGTACATTCACTCCACCCAGCTTGCCCTGACCCAGCACCACTCTGCCTTGCTCATCTGTTTCAGCACAAACAACTGTAAATGGAATCCCCCTTTTGACTAGGATCATCACTCCCCATGAGTAAGTGGAGTAAGAGGACGCAATTCGGACCCCCACCTAGCACGCCCCCATGTTTTTTTCCGAGACTTTTGTGAGGTGCGTTTCTTGTAAAAAGGCTATTTGAACGTCCATCCTATCCAGATAGGCCAATACAGATCGAATTTTCTTGGGATTGCACAGACCCCATACAAGTCAGGAACCTCACTTTACAACTCATTAAGTCTGCTTAACAATATGATAACAGATGAAAAGGTGTCAAAAGCGTGTGCCCACCATACCGTAAGACAAGTTAGATTCAATTACTCTGAAGTAGAATAGTGCTGTGCGTTCCCACTCCCGTATCCCTCCACCCCCACGTACTTCAGCACCCCCAACTTGCTAAAGCCATCCCATCGCTGTCTAGCCTTCACCCAACAAAGGCAAAAAACTGAAATTTGCATATGGGTTCTCCCATCTTGTGGGATGTCAGAGTTTTACTAGCCTCCTAACAAGTAGGAGGTGGCTGAGCAGGTCTAGTACCTGTGCCAAAATAGAAACACACAACCACACTAGCATATATTGCAGAATAAGCGCACATCTACGGGGAGGCTCAATAGGTTTATCCTGTAAGAGAGCAAATATAAAACATAACATTATGTAATAACGAGAATGCATGCATTTAAACAGTGTGAGATGAAAAGTCCGCTCCACCCCCTCAATGCTCTTCATCGTCCTGTGTAGTATGGGACTCATGCTGACTCCGCTTTAATTGTTTGGATTTCTCCAGGGCCACTTTGGGGTCGGTGAAGACCTTGGCGTTCCCATCTGGGCCAATCTGCATCCGAGCGGGATACACCATCGCATATGGGACCCCTTCTGTCTGCAAGAACTTTTTCACTGCACCAAACTCCCTTCTTGCAGCCTGAACAGTGACCATAAAATCTGGAAAAAACGCATGTGAATTGCCTTGGTGCACAATGTTGCCCTTATCTCTGGCCATCCGTAAAATAGTGTTGCGTTCCCTGTAATTTAACAGTTTCGCAATAATTGGGCGGGGAGGGTTGCATGGGGCAGGCCTTGCTGCATGAGAGCAATGAGCACGCTCAATGATGAACATGGAAGACAGATGCTCAGCGCCGAAAATATCCTTAATGAGATTTTCAATAAAAGTCTCCATCACATTTGTTGACTCTGGTAGTTCCGTGAGTCTAATGGTATTTCGCCGGGACCAGACCTCTAAGTCCTCATTCTTAGACGGAATGAGGGCTGGGATTTTTTCTATATTGAGTGTCTTCCCAGCGACCTCACTCAGACCATCCTCCCTCTGTTGCAGATACCCGCGGCTCAACCTCCCCCATGCGAGTATTTTGTTTATCTAGCTGGGTTGACATATAGTCTAGTCAGTGATTCACTGCTGCCATTGTGCCCTCAATAGATTGGAGGTGCCGCCGCATCGCCATCAGCGTTGGCTCAAGCGTGGGGGGAATATCGCTCTGGGCACCAGCTTCCGAGTCCGAGGTGGCTTTCTGCAGGGTTTTAGTACATTTACACGCCTCAAACGTGAGGCGAGGTTGGGATTTATCAGACCTCCCCATGTTTGCCGCAATTAAGACCAGGCCTAACCCTTAGGAATAATAGGTAAAAATGGGCAACTCCACTCACACACGGCATAGACCTGGGGTGGTCCTGCTTAGAGTGATAGTAACAACCCGCACTGAGGGGCCCCTTTGTGCACGAACGTGAAGTCCCCCACTCTTCACACACCTTATTAGTGTTACCGTTGGGGAAAGCGGCACAAAAGGGGGTGGTGATGGACGGAGCATCTGAACCAATCAAACACTCACACCCAGTCAAAAGATCTGGGTTTGATCCATCATCATTCTTTAGCCCACTCTGCCACCCCAGTTCAGACATGGCTAAATGCAAATCAGTCTGACCCTGTGCCTCATGGGAACAGTCCAGCCCGAACTGCCATGCCATGCCTTCCCTGGACCGGAAAAAAGCTTCCGAGGACCTGTTTCTGGCATTCCAGCCGTCTTCAGCCCGGCTTGCTTAAATCCAGTGGCAACGTGAGCAAGGGACTCACGTCTGAGCATACCCTGCCACACTTATGGCGGCCAAAGCGGTACAAAAGGGGGTGGTGATGGACGGAGCATCTGAACCAATCAAACACTCACACCCAGTCAAAAGATCTGGGTTTTATCTATCACCGTTCTTTAGCCCACTCTGCCACCCCAGTTCAGACATGGCTATATGCAAATCAGTCTGACCCTGTGCCTCATGGGAACAGTCCAGCCAGAACTGCCAAGCCATGCCTTCCCTGGACCGGAAACAAGCTTCCGAGGACCTGTTTCTGGCATTCCAGCCGTCTTCAGCCCGGCTTGGTTAAATCCAGTGGTAAAGTGAGCAAGGGACTCACGTCTGAGCATACACTGCCACACTTATGGCGGCCAAAGCGGCACAAAAAGGGGGTGGTGATGGACGGAGCATCTGAACCAATCAAACACTCACACCCAGTCAAAAGATCTGGGTTTGATCCATCACCGTTCTTTAGCCCACTCTGCCACCACAGTTCAGACATGGCTATATGCAAATCAGTCTGACCCTGTGCCTCATGGGAACAGTCCAGCCCGAACTGCCATGCCATGCCTTCCCTGGACCGGAAACAAGCTTCCGAGGACCGGTTTCTGGCATTCCACCCGTCTTCGGCCCGGCTTGCTTAAATCCAGTGGCAACGTGAGCAAGGGACTCACGTCTGAGCATACCCTGCCACACTTATGGCGGCCAAAGCGGTACAAAAGGGGGTGGTGATGGACGGAGCATCTGAACCAATCAAACACTCACACCCAGTCAAAAGATCTGGGTTTGATCTATCACCGTTCTTTAGCCCACTCTGCCACCCCAGTTCAGACATGGCTATATGCAAATCAGTCTGACCCTGTGCCTCATGGGAACAGTCCAGCCAGAACTGCCAAGCCATGCCTTCCCTGGACCGGAAACAAGCTTCCGAGGACCGGTTTCTGGCATTCCAGCCGCCTTTAGCCCGGCTTGCTTAAATCCAGTGGCAAAGTGAGCAAGGGACTCACGTCTGAGCATACCCTGCCACACTTATGGCGGCCAAAGCGGTACAAAAGGGGGTGGTGATGGACGGAGCATCTGAACCAATCAAACACTCACACCCAGTCAAAAGATCTGGGTTTGATCCATCACCGTTCTTTAGCCCACTCTGCCACGCCAGTTCAGACATGGCTAAATGCAAATCAGTCTAACCCTGTGCCTAATGGGAACAGTCCAGCCCGAACTGCCAAGCCATGCCTTCCCTGGACCGGAAACAAGCTTCCGAGGACCGGTTTCTGGCACTCCAGCCGTCTTCAGCCCGGCTTGCTTAAATCCAGTGGCAAAGTTATGTTATGTTATGTTATGTTAGGGATTACTTGTATAGCGCCTATCACCGCCGGTCTCTAAGCGCTTACCAGAAAGAACATAACACACTAATGACCCTAGAACCTCAATTGTTTCACCTCCTATGATGTCATGAAGGCCTTTCTGAAAAGATAGGTTTTTAGTTTCTTTCTGAAAGGTAGAAGCTGCGATTCATCTTTCAAGGTAGGTGGGAGCTCGTTCCACAGTTGTGGAAGGAGCACAGACAAGGCCCTGCCTCCTTTGGTCTTTAATTTGAACCTGGGTTGAAGCAGGTTGGAAGTTTTTCCTGAGCGCAATGACCTCCCAGGAATGTACCTCTTTAGACGTTGCTTAATGTACTCTGGGGCTTTCCCAAAGAGTGTCTTATGGGCCACACAGAGACATTTGAACTGCACTCGAAATTTCACTGGGAGCCAATGCAGCTTCTGAAGCAGTGGGGTTGCGTGCGAGTTTCTCGGCAAAGAATAGATCAGCCTGGCTGCATCGTTTTGTATTACCTGCAGCTTCCTCAACAGCTTCTGTGGTAAGCCTAGGTATAAGGCATTGCCATAATCAAGTCTCGAGATGACTGTGGCGGATACGATCGATTGCAGGGTGGAGGCGGATAGAATGGGGACTAGCTTTCGCAGTTGCCTCAACGCACCTATGCATGATCCGACCACAGCAGAAACTTGAGGGGCCATTGAGAGATCTGCATCGATCCTTAACCCCAAGCTTTTTACCACAGAGCCAGGAGACGGAGTGGTTCCTAGCTAGGGGGGCCAGTACAGGTCGCTCCAGGGATCCTCTTTGTTGCTAATCACCAGCACTTCCGTCTTGTCAGCATTCACTTTCAACAGATTGTTAGTCATCCAGTTGACTGTGAATGAGAGCAGGTTCCTCACTGATTCCTGGGCCTCTTTGGTGTTGTCCAGCCGAACTAAGAGCTGAGTATCATCTGCGTAATTAAACAATTAAAAATTTCGCAGTTCATACGCATAAGCTCCTCCACCAATGGTTGAAGATAGATATTAAAAAGCAGGGGGGATAGCGCCGACCCCTGGGGCACTCCCCAGGTCACGTCGCGGATCTCAGACAGTTGGACTCCTAGCTGCACTCTCTGGGTTCGACCTGTCAGGAAGGATTCTAGCCACTTTAGCACCTGGCCTGTGATCCCCAATTTCGTGACACGGTCCAGCAAGATGGTGTGGCTGACCGTGTCGAAGGCCGCCGATAAGTCTAATAGAATCAAGGCGCAGGGCTGTTTGTTGTCTGCCCTGATTCTCAACTCATCGGCGACCGAGGCCATAACTAATTCTGTGCTGTTTTGGGGCCGGAACCCAGCCTGCCTGGTGTGAAGGAGATGGTGTTCTTCCAGATGGCCGTCTAGAGTGTTGAGAACGTGCTTTTCTAGGATCTTGCTTAGAAAAGGTAGCTGCGAGATGGGCCTATAATTTTTTAAGGCTGTCGTGTCCGTTCCTGCTTTCTTCAGAAGTGGGGAAACCCTGGCTTCTTTCATCTGAGTCGGCAGATAGCCTGAATTAAGTGAGTTATTCAGTAGACTCAGTACCTGGGGCTGAATGCCTGGCAGAGCCATTTTATAGATTTTGGGGGGACATGGATCCATGCTAGAGCCTGATTTAGTTTGACCGACCAGTTGCGCTAAGCACTTGTCGTTAATGGGAGGAAAACCATCCAAAGTCATAGATGGCACCTGAACATTCTGGCTGGGCAGCATGGTTGTGACTGGCCGTGCCCTGATGTCAGTAATGATGTCCTGGACCTTCCGGAGGAAGAAGGATTGAAAGGAGTCACCGTCAGGTTGGTCGCCCACTGAAATTTTCCCTTCCCGTTGTGTGAGTTCCCTTAGAAAGGTAAATGTCTCTCGCTGTATGTTAGTGGCCTCCCTAATTCTACCCTCATAAAAAGCAGCCTTTCTTTCCAAGATGTCTGCCTTGTATTTTGAGAGCAGGATTTTGAAAGTTTCGGCGTCTGATTGGCTATAATGGAGTCTCCACCTTCTCTCTGCCTTACGAAGGGCTTGCTTCTTTTGTTTCAGGGAGGCGTCAAACCAAGGCGCTCCTCTCCCTTTGGTTCTAGTACTCTCCAACTGCTCAGGGACAAGTTTGTCCAGGGCGGCGAGTATCCAGGTATTCAAGATCCTAAGATCATGGTCCAGATCTATGCCATTCATATTGGGGGGAGTAAAGGAGAGCAGGGTTGAAATTAGGAGGTTTGCTTCCATCCTTCTCCAGGATCTAATTTTTCTCCGTGACTGGTTAGGGACAGCCTTCACAGGGTCGCCTGGAACCCAGCACTTTATCATAAAGTGATCTGACCAGATACATGGGCTTATCTCCGTGATTTCAATGTTGGGTAAAGAAGACCAAACAAGGTCCAGTGTATGGCCTTTCACGTGAGTAGGACCCACCACTAGCTGTCGCAGATTAAGCAGCGAGAGATTAGCCTCAAACTCAGTCTCTGTGGGGCCTCTGGGTATCTTGTCCCAGTGGTAATTGAAGTCGCCAACCACCAAAAGGGACTTATATCTGGTGGCCAAGTCCGTTAAAAGCTCAAAAAAGGCCTCATTGAAGTCCGGGGAGCTTTGTGGCGGGCGGTAGACCACTATTATCGTGATACTCGAGGATTTAAATGAGACTTTTATCCCTAGCAGATCTGCACTGGCACAATTTTGTGCTATAATCTCTTTCACTATGAGACATTTCTTAAACAAAAAGGCCACACCCCCTCCTTTGCAATCATTTGGGTGGTTATGCCAAATTGCGTCATATTCTGGGGGTAGGGCAGCTAAAATGTCAGGCAGGGAGGCAGAGCCCAGCCATGTCTCAGAAAGTGCAATGTCTCCATCAAGCAGTAGAGAAAAGACTTCCAAATGGTGCTTTTGTAAGGAGCGCGTATTGAGTATCGCTAATCTGAGGCCATGTGATTGCTGGCTAGCCACAGAGGGGCGAGTTTTGGGGCCTGAACCTGTATTCTCCACCAGGGCTTCAGCTAGCAAATTGGCCAAAGTACTATCATCATGACGGGTGGAGTCTGTCTTTAAGGCCCACAGAGTCTCGGGCGAATATGTGCGTAATTGACCAGAGTTTTTGGCCCCTGGGCCCGTCCTGGCCCGTACGGGGACAGTGCGATGCTGCGCGCGATCGCTGCGCGCCTGCATTCTGGCTAATAATTATAGAGTGTGGCTGAGGCACTTGCAAAAACTAGCCCGCTAACCCACAGAACGTGGTGTCAGCGTCTCTAGCTCACCTCCAAGATGGCGGGCGGCGTGAGGCGGCAAAGGAATTACCAAAATGGTAAAGTATGCTATTATTACCTATATTATTCCGATTGTAGTGCTTGCAATGTGAAGATAAGGGGGAGCGTGGTGTCACTGTGCAATGCTAAAGCAGACTAAGCTTTTAAAAACGATTTCGATCTCCAGGTAAAATTCGAGCAACAATAAATTTCTCAACAATAAATTTCTACACAATTACAATTTTTAAAAGGAGCAGGGCTCCAAACAGATTAAACAATTTAAAAACTATAGCGATTCTGTGAGTGCATCAGCACAATGTCATTCTGGGTCTAATCGGTGCGCTCGCCGAGTGGGCTCCTAAATAGCTTTTGCCTGGGGCACTTGCAAAAACTAGCCCGCTAACCCACAGAACGTGGTGTCAGCGTCTCTAGCTCACCTCCAAGATGGCGGGCGGCATGAGGCGGCAAAGGAATTAACAAAATGGTGAAGTATGCTATTATTACCTATATTATTCCTATTGTAGTGCTTGCAATGTGAAGATAAGGGGGAGCGTGGTGTCACTGTGCAATGCTAAAGCAGACTAAGCTTTTAAAAACGATTTCGATCTCCAGGTAAAATTCGAGCAACAATAAATTTCTCAACAATACATTTCTACACAATTACAATTTTTAAAAGGAGCAGGGCTCCAAACAGATTAAACAATTTAAAAACGATAGCGATTCTGTGAGTGCATCAGCACAATGTCATTCTGTGAGCAAGGGACTCACGTCTGAGCATACCCTGCCACATTTATGGCGGCTAAAGCGGTACAAAAGGGGATGGTGATGGACGGAGCATCTGAACCAATCAAACACTCACACCCAGTCAAAAGATCTGGGTTTGATCCATCACCGTTCTTTAGCCCACTCTGCCACCCCAGTTCAGACATGGCTATATGCAAATCAATCTGACCCTGTGCCTCATGGGAACAGTCCAGCCCGAACTGCCAAGCCATGCCTTCCCTGGACCGGAAACAAGCTTCCGAGGACCGGTTTCTGGCATTCCAGCCGTCTTCAGCCCGGCTTGCTTAAATCCAGTGGCAAAGTGAGCAAGGGACTCACGTCTGAGCATACCCTGCCACACTTATGGCGGCCAAAGCGGTACAAAAGGGGGTGGTGATGGACGGAGCATCTAAACCAATCAAACACTCACACCCAGTCAAAAGATCTGGGTTTGATCCATCACCATTCTTTAGCCCACTCTGCCACCCCAGTTCAGACATGGCTATATGCAAATCAGTCTGACCCTGTGCCTCATGGGAACAGTCCAGCCCGAACTGCCAAGCCATGCCTTCCCTAGACCGGAAACAAGCTTCCGAGGACTGGTTTCTGGCATTCCAGCCGTCTTCAGCCCGGCTTGCTTAAATCCAATGGCAAAGTGAGCAAGGAACTTCTGAACTGGGGTGGCAGAGTGGGCTAAAGAATGGTGATGGATTAACTGGTACTTGTAGTTGTACTACTTGAGGGTCCTGTGCACGGGTAAGACTTTATATCTTGCATTTTATTTACTGCTGGCACAATCTCTTGGTGGGGTTCTTCACATAAATACGCGCCACATAGAATCATGCGCTTTACCCGTACCACAGGTTTAGATACCTCATCGTCATTGATCCAGGAGGAGTACTGTTTTTAACATTATATATTTCAATGAATGCCCAAGCCCAATTTAATTGTATGCATGTCTGCATGGAGCAATATTGCACGTTCACACACCCCTTGGTTTTTAGCTTTGCCCAGCGTTGCATTATTCTGTATTTACAACACAAAACAACTCTTTGGGTTGTTTGCTGCTCCCATATAACTGGGCTCTAGCACTTCCTATTGCTGTTAACCTCGTTTGGGACAAAAATGTTGTGACATTTCATATTTTTATATTTTGTGTCATTTTATAACGTAATTTACATTGTCTTGTGTAAATGATTTTATGTAATCATACAATAAAGATTTTACTTACTAACACACTTCACCCCTTTCTGTTCCTTCAGGCTGTATGGACTGCGCAGGTCTTGGACTTGGATCAGAGATCACCATTTCAACAAGCGAACAACTCATTCTCTGGGTGTGCGAAGCATGCACCCAATTAGGTAACCTGGTACATTCCACAGCAATGATGGGGATCAGGATCACCTGGTAGGTGACCTTCCACCTCGGCTTCAGGCAAGATTTTTGTACATTCTTTTTGATCAACACCCATTCACCAGTGTTAAGATTGTGGCATTGCACCTGATTCAGTTGCAATAGCACATTCAACCTGGTGATAAGCATAATGCACCACATCAGCTAACCCCTTGCATTAGTCAAGTATCATGTCATCTTTAATATTCAAAAGCATATTCGCAGGCACAGTAGGCAGTCAAATAGCATGTCCCATGAGTATCTCATGGGTCGATGATCCAGTCCTTCTATCCGGAGTGCTTCTGGGACTAATCAATTCAGATGGCAAAGCATCTGGTCATTTATTAGGTAGATGCACAGACTTTGGCCAAACGTGATTTCAGTGTCACGTTTAGCTGTTCAAGTATACACAAAGTTTTGGGACGATAGCTACACTACAATCTTTGTTTCACTTGAAGTGCCACACCCAGCATTTTAAGGACATCATTATTAAAATGGGTCACCTGGTCTGTCTCCAGAGAAAATGGGAAACTGAACCGTGGAATGAGTTCTTGTAGCAGCAGTTTGGCTACAGTGAGACTGTCATTTCTCTGTGTTGGCTAGGCTTTCACCCACTGGGAGAAAATTCAAAAGTTAACCAGGATATATCCCAGCCCGTTACAATCAGGCATTTCGATAAAATACAACTGCATCCTGTTAAGGGATTCTCCTGATTTTCCTATGTGACTCAGTGTTGCAGGGGTTCTTATCCCTGCATCAAACAACTGACATGTTACATTCCTATAACATCCTTCCTCAACTAGAACTCTTCATAGGGGATTAAACCAGTTCCGCCTGAACAATCTAACCATGGCATTCCACCCAATGTGTGCAGAGCCATGGAAATGTCATGACATGGGGAACAACAGCCTATCTGTCAATACAGGTCTTCCCATGCTGAAACCAAATATCATTGGCATTTTTAGCACACCCTGGCCTGACGCATCCTTGCTGCTCGGCCTCTGAAACTTCCTCCTGTAATCTTTTGATTTCTTGTCACCCATCAGATACTGACAACAGCATTGAAAAAGTTGTGTCCTCATCAGATTCATTTGCATATTCTCTGCTAACTGTGCATGCCACAAACACACACTACCATGCAACTTCATTGTGATATCTATTTCCAACTGTGACACATTCATCACCAGTTCTGGGGGCTGCAAATTCAACAACAGCAATTTCTTGTGGCAATTGTAAAGTTTCATTACATAGTCCCCATTTTGTATTGGTGATCCAGGTGAACTCATAAATCCCCTCTGTGACCACAACCCTAAAGTGATGACCCACACCAAAGCCGTAAATATAATCAATCACAATTCAGCTGAAAGATTGGAAGCTTGTTTGAGGGCAATCAATTTAGCCACTTGTGCAGAGGTGACACCTTGAAGCCAGGAGCCTTCCATCATTTCCTGAATTCTACAAACAGCATAAGTTATTCTCAAAGTTCCCTCATTGTCTACTAGACATTAGCCATCCACAAAAATTACATAGTGGATCTAATTGAGAGGTTCATCTTTAATGTCTGGTCTTGGCTTTGCGTATGAATTTGTAACATGAAGACAGTGATGTTCAATCTCATCTCCATCAGTTTCATTTTCAGGCAATAGCAACAATTTAGCTGGATTGGGGGTTTGACAGCGTCCCAATACCATGTTGTCAGTTACAAGAATCAATTGTTCATATTTTGTAAGTCTGTTGTTTGTCAAATATAGGGTTTTAGTTAGAGTAAGCCAATTCTCCACAGAATGAGGGACATCACCATAATTATGCTTTTCCTTCTCTCAATACTGACACCTAAAGACGCAACCACTTTAAGGCAGGCAGGCATTCCGACAGCCACAGGATCAAGAATGGTTGGAAAAAAAGCCACCTCGTCTTCAAGAGTTTTCATGTAATTCAGTTATCACTGACAGAGTGCAGCTCACCTGCTCACTGCAAAACAATGTGAACAATTTAATAAAATCAGGCATTCCCAGTGCCAGGGCACAACAGAAACTTTCTCTCAGCTCTAGGAACCCTCTCAAGGAATCGCTGGCCCGTGGAAGCCGATCGGGCCCGCAGTTGTGTGCCAGCCTCAGTAAAGGCTTGGCCATTAGGGAAAAGCTGGGTATCCACTGGCTACAGTAGCCCACCATTCCCAGGAACATTTTGACTTCTCTTCACATTCTGAGTGCATTTTAGTATGTTTGTGATTCTCTGTTGTGACATCTTTCTCATTCCTTCTTCACTGAGATGTTCCAAATATAGAACCTCTGCCTGACAGTATTGTAATTTTCCCTGGGACACTGTGTGTCCATTCTCAGCTAAATGATTCAAAACTTCAATTGTGTCTTGTTTACAAGCTTTTTGTCTACTTGATGCCACAAGTAAGTCATCAATGCACTGTACAAGAACTGAGTTGCAAGGCATTTGTAAGGTCTCATGGTTCTTTTTTAAGATCTGATTAAAGACCAAAGGGCTCTTTGTCTAGACTTGTGGAACTTGACCCCATGACAAAACTTTATCTATGAATATGAATGAGAACAAGAATTGACTGTCCTTGTGCAACGGAATAGAGAAAAAGGCCTGGCAGAGATCTACAATGGCAAAACACTCTGCATTGCAGGGAATTGGAAATAATATTTTAGTTAGATTTGGTACCACAGGACAACATGAAACAATATTGTTAATTAAGATCCTGTATAATTCGATATTTGCTGTTAGGCTTCTTTAATACCTATAATCAGCAAATTGGAAGGGCTTCCGTTCCACCATGGTCCTTACCACTGTGTGCCCGTGGACATACTGGCCGATGACTTCTCATATTGGTGACCCCTCTTCCAGGGTTACTTTTGAGCACGTAGTGTTTATGTATTCCACTGAGTCCCTAGTGGTGGGATAATTATTCTGAACAAGTATTCATGTGTTCACTGGCTTTTTGTACATTTTATTTATAAAGTTTGTTATGATGATGCACATGGTTGTATTTTACGCATTGAAAACTGCTATGATCCCTGGTGGCAATGGTAGGCTCATAAACATTGTATACATTGACTTGCATTGAAATGCAGTCCGAATGCTAGCTCCGGCAATGCCTAACTGAGGTACATGCATCGACACACAGAGCAACAGCCTACGACTCTCCACATGTTCCAGCTGTTATTTGGGAAGGTGCAGCTATTTCAACCGCACCCACGCTGGAGCACTTGCTTGGCCTCTTCGGCATTGGACAGCTGACCTGTACTCTTGGCTTCCTGGAATCCTCACGTCTTTGGCTCCTGGTTCCTGGTTCCTGTGGCCTGTTCTGCTTCTGCTGCACACCTCCTGCATACGAGGACGGGTCCTATATACTCTTTCGAAGATGCACAAAAACCTTACCAGTCCTCCAGGCCAACCCATTGTTCCTGGTTGTGGGTCAGTGCTAGAACCATTATGCAAATATATAGATGTGTTTATGAAAGAGCTGGCTAACAAAACACCAAGAGCTATGTATGCGACAGTGGCAACATCATTAACCAGCTCGAACAAATACATGTTGCACCTGAAGTTGAATTATTGGTGTATTTGGATATCGAGTCCTTATACAACAATATCCCTCAAGTGGAGGCCATTGAGGTAATCAGGCGAGCTTTGGACACAATGCTACAAACAAAGAAAGGAGGGTTTCACCGGCACTCTACTCGTGGATTTGATTACATTTTTTTCTCTCTCATCAATAGTAATGCTCCAGGTGGCACAACTTTCCACCTATAATGTAAGGAGATATACACCAGCTTTTACAATGTCCATAATAGTATTAGCGATTTTTTGTAGATACAAAGATCCAGTGCAGAAAGTAGTCTTCAATTCTTTATTTCAAAAGTTCATATTATATAAAAAAACTTCTCAGCTCACAACGCCGACACGTGTTTCGTCTCAATCCTGAGACTTTTTCAAGGCATATAATGTCTTATAGTTATTCCATGTCTAAGTCTAATCATCCTATCCATTTGACGGGAACAGTGCAGCTGTGGATAGGTAAATCCTCCCAGGATAGTGGATTATCTACGTCTTTATACTCATACAGACTACCTCCAATAATAAAGGTGAAATAGTATGGAGTCGGTTTGAATTATGTCGAGTAGTTACTTATTCAGTTGAAACAAGGCTGTTGTCATGTAACCCTGTAGGAAACACGGTCTCCCTAACAGAGCAATCCTTCTTCTCCGCTAGATTTGGTAGTCGTCCTTAAAACCTTCCAAATGTATAGATTTATAAATCTATTACCGTTATTCTCCTAATATCTTGAGTGACGGTCTCGTGCCTTTAATCATTATTCATCAAGACCATATTACGTCTGTAAACCTGTGGAAGCGTTTCTTAGTAACACCCAGAGACTCCAGTCATTATAGCACCTTTGGACACAAGACCTGGTTCTGTGAGTGTCCCCACTGATTTTATAATTGATCTTTTGACGATTTCCCTGACTCTGAATTATATCGAGTTTGATGGTGATTTTTTTCTTACAAATAAAAGGAACTTCAATGGGGGCTTCTTGTGCCCCCAACTTCGCCATCTTGTACTTTGACGATTTTGAAAGACGCTACATTTATGATCATGGAGTCAATCCATACTTCGACAATATACGTCATTGGTGACAATACATCGATGATATTTTCTTTATTTGGAGAGGTAACACCTCCAGGCTATCCCTTTTTCTTGACTGGCTCAACTCATGCTCTCCTGACCTCAAGTTCACTTCACATGCTAGTAATGAGCATGTTGATTTTCTAGACCTTACCATCATTCCCGCAGAAAGTAAACCTGTGACTAAACTGTATACCAAACATACAGCTCGGAACACCTTACTGGAATAAACCAGTCACCGTCTTAAAGGCTTGAAGGACGGCATTCCCTTTGGCCAATTTCTGCCGATAAGCAGAAACTATCAATTCCGAGCCGATTACTTTTGGGAGGAAGACATTCTTGCTAAAAAGCTTGAACTACGTGTCTACCCTAGGAGATTAAGTAAAAGATAACTCAAGAGAGCCTGGTAATCACCGTGAGTTCTTGCCTTCAAACAAAAATGGAAAGAATTCCTTGTGTCACAACATTCAGCACAAAAAATAACAAACTAACCAAGATTATAAAAAAACACTGGCCCTTGATACAATCCACTGGCATTACTCATGAACCACCTTTTTTTTTCAAAGAGAGGGAGAAATATTGATGATCTTTGGCCCGTGTGGCCTTACCCAGCATTGATTCACCGAGTGTGAGGCCTTAACCGGATTGAGGGCCATTACCATTGTGGTAACTGCCTGATGAGTGACTCCACTCCCAATACAAAGTAGTTTATTCATGATGATATAGCATATGACCTCCTTGACCATACAAACTGTAACTCACAAAATGTAGTCTGTGCTATTTGGTGCCCCTGTAAATTCATCTAGATGGGCGAAACGACTCAAAAAATCAAGGTCTGTCTTTCTTAGCATAAAAGCTGTATCAAATGTAAGAATGAACACGCTCCATTTGTGTCTCATTTCATTGAATGTAACTATTGTCTGTGGGAAATACGCTGGATGGTCATTGAAATGATAAGGAAACCCCCACAGGAGGTAAAATTCTGAATATGTTGAACAAAACTAAACGTGGTTGGATCCTAAGATGTGACAGCATTAACAAGGGTTTAAACACCCTTGAGGAATGCAATACTATAATATCCAGTTGAATTTCCTTTTGTATTAACTGGAAGAATCCTTGTTTACTAGTATATCACTCTGGTTCTGTCATGAATATTAACAGCAATTTTCCAATGACAGCTACCTTGTATTCAATATGTGCCTTTTTAACGATCATTATACTCTACTCTAAAAATTATAATGCACTACTGTATCTTTATATTTATATTTATGTTCAAAATTTGTGTATGAAACATTGATATGCATGTATGAATTTGTTTTCATTGCAATTTTTATTACATAATCATGTCCCCGTTTGAGACAAATGGATCCCGCCTAGGAGAACCTTGCATGCAAAATATATTGTATACAGCTAATGCTAGATTATGGTATCTCATTACTGAACTCCAATATTTTGTCTAAACTAAATTGATGCAATTAGGATAATTGATTGTTCTGCAGGTCTAGGACCTAGCTTTGTCCGATTCTCAAAAGTATGTCATTGTATTCATTGTTGGTGCACCACTCATTTGGTAGGTACAGGTGGATGCCCCATTGAAAGTCTTCAATTTGCTTAACATGTTGTACAAACCAATGTAAGCTTCTGATAATCTATTATTGAATTTAGTATTATGTCTAATTAAATTGTAGTATCAATGAACAATGAGAGAGATCGGGACTCGGTCTCATCTCTTGGAATCTGTATATAATTTTTGATAGTATATTGTATAACAGTCTTTGGTCATTTGGAGTAATACATAGCAACAGATTTTTTCAATTGTTTTGGCTTTTTTTTCAGGTACTTTCCATTATTATTTCTTTCATTATCTTTTCAGCTACCCCTTTGTGTACTACTTTTTATTATTTCTTGCTTTTTCTTTGTACATTGCGTGTGGACCTAGCATCTTCTTTATATTTCTATTATGTGGTCAAAAATTCACACACCCCTTGTCAATACGGAGTTCTGTTTGGGGCGGGTCACGTGCACGCATTGGCATACATGGTTCCTTGGTCTCTTTTTCACGTCCTTGGCTGACAACGCTATTATACATCCAAGTGTGTCAGTCTCAGCAATTTACTAACTTGAATTTGTATTTACACACTAGCTGTGCCGAATACACAGCTTTTTTCTTTATTATATTTAGGGCTCCCAGTTTTATGGTATTTATTTCTTCGACATTTCCGTCTGTATTTATCCCTATTTATTTTTTGCACATTTTTCTGTATTTATCCATTTTTATTTTGTGTATAAATGAAGCTGCAATGGGTATTTTTCCACATTTATTTAACTGATAAATGTATATTCGCTTTTGTAGGAGGTTGCAGCATATACAGTGCAAAAGCCTCATCTGAGAACTTTTGCTTTGTAGAATAGCATAAATAACTGTAGATCTGCACTTAAGTTTAATGAGGAAATATAATGTCTTTTTTAATCTCCCCTACCTCTCAGTCTATACACCTACTGATCTGGCACTCTTGATTGACAGCAGAAAAAATATCCAAAGAAGGCTTATTTTCCATATTTTTCTGTATTTAAAAATAAATACAGACAGGAAAATAAATAGATTTCTGTCTGTATTTATCTGTAAAAATCAGGAAAAACGGGAAACTGGGAGCCATAGTTATATCATACTTTTGGCATATTCCAGAGTTCAGTGCTTAATTTGTGCCGGTGCTTTCCGGGCCGGGTCTACAGCGTCTGCTGCACGTGATGTCACATACGATGTTGATGATTTATATTTAATTCACTCCCTCGGCGCAGAGTGTTGTTCTTGTCTCCCAAGTCCCTATAAAGTGTATTGCAGCTATGGGAGCCTGAGCGAAGATGATTCTGACGGCATTACTGCTTTGGCGGCCCTTAGTTAAGTGTTTACGGTGGTTGGGACACTGATTGGGTAATTTGGGCTCCATTTGGTTGCGCAGGGTCTGTGCGGCAGCCAGGCAGCGTGAGCAGATTACAGATCGCCACGCCCCAGCACGTCTGCACCCCACGAGTCATGAGCAGCATTTATTTTATTTTATTTATGCATTTTTATATAGCGCGGACTTTACCCGAAGGCGTCAGAGCGCTTCACATTAGGAACAGAAATGAAACATAATGAGAAACATTACAAAAGAACAGATTGCAAAAACATACGTTACTTACATAATGTAATAGTGACAATTGTGAGCAAACAAAATACATGAGGTAGTAAAAATTGTGAGCAACCAAAAATACATGAGGTAGTAAAGGTAATAGTGACAATTGTGAGCAACCAAAATACTTGAGGTAGTAAAAATTGTGAGCAACCAAAAATACATGAGGTAGTCAGAAGTGCACAAGAGGAAAAGTGACAAGTGTGCAGTTATAAGAGAAAACAGAGTATAATTTGAGGTATAGTACTGCAATAAGTGCTAGACACTCAGGCACAAGAAAAAGCGTTATGTAGGCAAGGTGGCACTTGTGCAAGTATCAAAGGTAAAAACATGTGAGAGGTAGCAACCGTGTGTTACAAGGGCAGAGTGGTGTGTGCATGTTACAAAACGGCATCGAACACCAGTACATGGAAAATACTGCAAACAGGCAGACATTCCAACCACAGGAATACACTGGGAAGGCACTTCCATGGTCATGGAAAGTAGAAATTATCAGTAGTGGGAAGTCTTCCTCACAAATAGCAAGAGGACGTGAATTACTTTTGGAGGTGTCTCTGGAGGAGGAGAACTTTGAGGTCCCTTTTGAAGGCCTGGGAGTAGGCGGTGGTCCGGAGCTGAGGCGGAAAGGAGTTCCAGATTCTCACTGCGTTGCCTGAAAAGGATTGGGCCATTGTTCTTTCCTTCTTGAAAGTGGGAGGTTCAATCAGTAGATTCTCCGCATTGCGTGAAGGTCTAGAGCCTCCAGAGAGTTTCAGTTTATTCGCCAGGTAGCGGGGAGAGGAGGAGTGCAAGGCTTTGTGGGTGATACAAGCGGTCTTGTAGATAGCTCTAGCCTCGAAGGGAAGCCAGCGGAGGGTGGATAACATCGGTGTGATGTGATCGCTTCTTTTGGCCCCATAAATGAAACGAGCTGCTGAATGGAAGACAGACTTAAGTGGGGACAGGTGAGATTTGGGGAGGCCAGTAAGAAGAGAGTTGCAGTAATCTAGTCTGGAGAGGACCAGCGATTGCACCAGGGTTATAAGGTCCTGCTCCGGGAAGAAGCGACGGATTCCCCAAAGAAGGCGCAGTTGGTAGCGAGCAGATTTTGCAATGGAATTGATGTGGGGAGTTAGATTGAGTTTTTTGTCTAGAATGACACCAAGGGATTTTGCACTGTCGACAATGATGGGTTTATTGTTTAGTAGATTCATCTGATCCATCCATGCTTGAACCGGGGGAGGAGAGAGTGAGGAGGAGAAGTGGAGGAATTCAGTTTTGGAGGGATTCAGAATCAATTGATGAGTTGACATCCAGTTTTGAATGGAGTCAAGAGTAGATCTTAGGATGGAGAGATCATGAGTGGAGGCAACCTTGAGGTTGAGTTGAGTGTCGTCTGCATAGAGATGATAGTGAATCCCAGATTTGCTTAGGAGGTTTCCCAGTGGTTCTAAGTAGAGATTGAACAATGTGGGTGCAAGTATAGAGCCTTGGGGAACACCTTGACCCACCGCCACAGGAGAAGAAAGACTGTTCGCTTTTTTGATCATTTGAGATCTGTCAGAGAGGAAGGATGCAAACCATTTAAGCACAGTGCCCTCCATGCCCATTCTCTATTCAAGAATATTGAGGAGGGTGTTGTGATTAACAGTGTCGAAGGCTGCGGAAAGGTCAAGGAGAATTAGCAGACAGGACCCCCCTGAGTCGAGTATCCTCAGCGCATCATCAACCACTTGCAGTAGGGCTGTTTCAGTGCTGCAGTTTTGGATGAAGCCGGACTGACAATTGTCAAGAAGATCATTGTCCTTGATATGACGAGAGAGTTGTTTTGCTACACATCTTTCTGTGATCTTCGCAAGAAAGGGAAGGTTAGTGATGGGGCGGAAGTTGTTGAGGTCATTCGCATCAGCAGTGGGCTTTTTAAGCAGAGGGGTGACCTGCCCAGTTTTGAAGGAGACAGGAAGGGAGCCTTGCCAGAGGGAGAGGTTGATCAGAGTGGTCCAATAGGAAAGGGAATGGGTATAGAAATCAAAGGCAATGGCACTGGGGATAGGGTCAAGAGAATGGTTGGAGGGCTTTGTTTCGCGTATGCACTTGAGAAGGACATCTTCAGATATGGGGTCAAAGCTCTGCCAAATGGCTAAGGATTTGCGCTCCTCTGGAGGTGTAGGATGAGCAACCTGATCCACAAGTGATTCCACTTTTCCATCGAAGAAAATAGCGAAATCCGCTGCTCTCTTTGAAGAATCCTCCACCTTGGAGGTTGGGGAGAGCAGCTCGGAGTCTTGATGAGATCGAATAGTTTTTTGGGTCTATTTTTGGCGGAATCAAGGAGGGTTTTGAAGTGCGTCGCTTTCTCAAGGAAGATGTGCTTGTGGTACTTGGATCTTGCTGTGCGAAGCATGGCTAAATTGTCAGTGGAGGGCAATTGCCTCCATTGCTTCTCCAGGAATCTTAGCTGCTTCCTTTCCTCATAAAGGGATTTGTTGAACCAAGGTGCTGATGGGAGTGGGCCTTATCCTTTTGCTTTTGAGTGGAGCGACGTTATTAATTTCAGCTGCAAGAACTGTGAGGCATTGGGAGGTGAGATCATCAACAGCTATGTTCGGGTCTAGCCTTGGAAGTGATAGCAAAGCTGATTCACAGAGGGGACCGACATCAATGTTTTTGGCATCACGGAACCAGGAGATGGCCCTCTTGGGTTGGCCAAGAGTTATAGAGTGTGAAAGTTGAAGAGAGAATGGGATGAGGTGGTGGTCAGACCAATCTACATGAATTGGCTTAGTAGTAGAAAGCATGCCTGCTTTAGAAATAACAAGGTCCAGGATTGCGCCTTTGGAGTGTGTTGATTCAGTGCAGTGTTGGATAAGATCTTTTGCAGAGAGGAAGGTGGCCAGTGAGTTCGCAGAGGAGTCTTGCGGTGCGCCCCAGTGGAGATTGAAGTCACCCACGATGGTCTGATTGTCACTTTGAGAGTATTGCTCGCTGATGAAGTCTTTGAGATCTTCTATAAACGAAGAGCCACTACGAGGCGGGCGGTAAATGATATGGAATCTGAGCGGTGAACGGTGTTGCAATTGAAGTTCAAGAGAAAGGCATTCAAAGGTGTGGGGGGAGCTGATAGGAGACGCCTTAAGTTGGATGGCGTTTCTGAAGATGACTGCAACACCTCCGCCCGTGTTTTCAGTTCAGTCATTCCTAAATATGGAATAACCTGTGGGTAATAGGAGATCAAAAATAGAGTGAGAGGTATCTTTGAACCAGGTCTCTGTGAGGAAGAGCATGTCAAGATTGTGAAGGGTGATGGTGTCGGAGATTTCAAGTTTGTGTTTTACTGCAGATCTGCAGTTGTGAAGCATACAGCGCAGCTCTGTCAAGACTGTTTTGGTGACGGGGGCACTTGGGCTCTGAAGGGTGATCGGGATATTGTACATTTGCGGGGGTGCTCGGGAGGGTTTAGGTGGATGCTTTGTTCTGACAGAGGTGATGGTCGGAATAGTGTAGACAGTGGGGTTGCTAGGGCATGCCTGTTGAAGAAGGGTGGCGTTCAAGGGTTTGTGTGAGTTAACGACGTTTGCAGACGAAAGGTTGAGCTTGGCTGTGTTGGGGTGAGGGGGCGAGGTGCATCTCCGGGGAAGTTGGGAGGGAGTGGAGGTGCATGGAGGGGTGGAGATCTTAGAGCATAAACGTGAAATGGCAGCTGTAAGCTGGGAGATGGAGGTGATCAGAGAGCATAGCGTATTTTCCAGTGAGAAAGAGGCAGAGCACGGAAGGTTGGGTGGCTCGATTGAAATAAGGGGGGGTGGAATTGGTGGTGGACGGCAGGGAGAGGTGGGGGGACAGGAGGTGAGTCGGGGGGTGGGGTTCACAGGTGGGGAAAGGTGGAGGTTGGGGGCGGGAGTAAGTGCATTGGGGGTTAAGGGAGAGTTGTCATTGTTGGTGTTGCAAGAGGGAGAGGAATTAAGGACAAATTTAGAGGGAGAAAGGTGCGAAACACGTCGGTAGGGAAGTAGGAGGGGGGAGGCCTGTGTGGCGTCATGGGAATGTAGGAGGTTTGGGAGGAAAAGAGGTGCAGTGGTTGCGGAGGTCCTGTCAGTTAGGAGAGGTAGCAGTGAGGGAACGGTCATCTGGCAGAGTGAGGGGGGTTGAAAGAGAGGGAAGTTGAGGAGGGGAAGTGGTTCTACTGGGCCCGCGGGAGGGAGATGGAAGGGGTTACTAGGAGGGGAAAGGGGGTAGCGCGGCAGTACTGGAGGAGTAGGAGGGAGGAGAGAGATGCAGTGGGAATGTGGCAAAAACGGGGTGAATGACGAGGGGATGAAGGGTTGGAGAGGAGGGATGGAAGGAGGGCTAAGGGGAGCAATGGCGAAAGTTAATTGGGGGAGAGTGTTGGAGGAGAGGTGGAATAAAGAGGGGGTGATGGGAAGAAGTATGGGGGAGGAGAAGAAAGGGGTGATGGGAAGAGGTATGGGAGAGGAGAGGAGATTGGAGTATCGTGATAGTGCAGATGGGACGAGGAGCGTGTTAGCTAGTGGTAAGGCTGAAGTAATGTGGGAGGGTGCATACTGTGGGGGGGAGGAATAGGAGATGAGGTTAGTTGGGGGGGGGGAGGGAAGAGGGCCGACCTGCGCTTCTCGAGAGTGCAGCCAATTGGAGTAAGCAGGGGTCGGCGGAGGAGAAAGGGAGTAATGGGTGGAGCTGGAAGGAGAGTCAAGGGGAAATCCGGTTGCAGAGAAGGGGAGTAAGGAGGGGAAGAGGTGGTCAAAGAGCGTTGAAGTGAGCCCACCAATGTTTAGGGGAGGCAGCTGCAGCAGGCCTATATCTGTGAATTAAGGCAGTGCCCCGGCCCACCACGTAACCGTAAGTAAGTGCCGGTGGCCATGCCCATTGCCAAAGGAATGCTGCTTTTTTATTTGTTTAGCGTGGTGATGTGACGGTGATTTGATGATGCTGAACGGCTGCGCCACTGCCTCTGCGTGGCCTAGTAGCGGCCGCCGGCTGTACTCTCTCATATATCACGATGAAGGGCCCGGCCAGGGTTAAGTTAAAGGTCCTGCCCAGCACCTGAAATTTCCTCCAGACTCCCACTCTCCTAAATAATTTGCTGCTTCAAAGCTATGTATCAGTTAGTGAAAGCAGTGACCCGGCCCACCACGAAATGGTAATAATCAGAGCCAATTACTGTAGCCATTCACACTTGTGTTAAAAAGTGTTCTTTCGTTTAAAGTGTTCAGTTTTAAATTTGTACTTTACTAAGGGACAGGGGTGTTTGGTAATTTGGCTTCGTGCAGAAGAATGTGAAATTACTTTATTTCAGAAATAAACAATCCCACTCCCTCAAACCATCAAAGAGACAGACAACCTTTCAGACATGTTACGCATTTATCAGGCTTTATTCAAAACCAATTTACACGAAAAATGAACTACTTGTGATCCCAGTGTGGACTGTGGCAGTATTGTCTTCGTGCAGACCCTTTGGGGAGGTTACAGCATCGCCAATGTGCTCGGAGTCTGCACCACGTAGGGCAGTGTCCAACGCAGCCTTACTACTACTGGTCTCCTCTGTTAAAGGTGGGCGCACTCCAACAACATAGGTTTCCCTTCTGTTGAACCCCAAAACATTCCTACTGGGTGCTGCTCCAGGAGCCCTTGGCGCAGACGTTCAGGACTAAACACTAGGAACAGATTTTACACTGGGCTGCGACGGAGACTGCAACCCAGAGCTTGTAGTGGGTATCTGGGATTACTGCAGCAGTACGATATCCTGCAGATGTAGATGCACTTAGGGAAACATAGTCTTTCCGCCAGTGCGGCACAGACTCTCAAGGGTATGCTCCCACATTAAACTTCAAGACTGGCCTAAATAAAATACACCAAGAATAGTCAGCATGGAAACAAAATGGCGCAGAGCTAGTTTCTGAACTGCATAAGATGATGGATAGCTTGGGGGAGGTCAGGAGTCGGAACATAAAGACTACCCAACACCTTCTCTGGCCTACGTGAACACGTCACTACAAGCTTTGCTTTGTACAGGCTTTTGCAGGGTTCACATAGGGTGCCAGCACTGGCCTATATATGGACATCAACACCAGTGTTTGATGCATGCTGCAGCCATCCTAATATGAGGCTTCTAGCATGACTTTGGAGGTCTGGTTGACGTTCTCACTCTCAAAGCCACTAGTAAGCAGCCACCTTCCTTTAAATGGGTTGCTTGTCACCTGCAGGTCCAAAGTGATAAGACCAGTAGAATATCAGGGTCCTGGGGGCTGTAGCAGGTGAGTGTAGCTTGGCATGAACCACTGCCCTGCCCGAGCCAAATAATATGTTCTCTGGGTTTACCTATGCATGCCTGGGGCCTATAGACCAACGGATTGAGGTTCCTGCTTGCACTGCCTTGTAAGACTTTTATTTTAGCTCCGGTTTATTATGTCAATACAACTTATTAAAGGGCCACCCTTTCCCTTATAGGCTAGTAAATTGGGCATTTAGCAGCAACATTAATTCGGATTGGGACTGGTGGGGGGGTTTTAGCAGCAAGTATAGACATTGGCATCAGGATACAATCTCTGGTCCAGAAGCAGCTTGGTTACCTCGCAGCAGAGGCTGGATGAGTGAATAGGGAACAGCCAGGCCTTGAAAGTGCTCTTCTCTTGGCAGCAAGGCTCGCAGTGGAGAGTTTCATTTGCCAGGTAGTGTAGTCCTTCTGCTCTCGTTGCAGTGCAGCCTTCGCCCAGTGACACTGATACCCGCCGCATAGCTGCCAAGGTTTCAGATTCCTATGAATGCCATTTTCATAATTTCAGTCATTTCAGTGTAATTATGAGTGACATTTCAACGACTATGAACCGGTAGTACTGACTATGATTGACACTTTCTGGCAAAATCAAGCAATGAAGACGAGAGATTAGAAACATATAAATATCAGAGATTGCACCGATATGTGCATCAAGATTGTCTGAATCATATGTTTTGAGCTGAATCATCACCCTTTATTAAAGCATCCGCTACATTATGTTCCTAAACAGGGCGTTCCATGTCCGTGATTGCTCAACACCTTTGAGCGATGTTTGTAATATTTAGGACAAGTTTATGGTAAAAATGTACTCTATTTTGCTCCGGAGAAAAAATCTTTCTCTCGCGTGGTCTGCAACAAAATCAGAGTCCAAACTATCTATAATACTTTAGGCCTCTGATTTTTTACTCCTGAAAGTCATTACATTGAAGTTTTTTTCAAATGTGTACATTTGATATGTTAAGTAAGTCTGCACAGGTGTTCAAGCCAGAAAATAGATGTAAAGTTATCCCTCTTCAAAACACACCTGGTAGTAGCTACAACACAAAGCTGTTGCAGGAAGCTCAACAAAGAATCCCCACCAGCACAAGGATAGGCTCGGGCTTGCTCTTGCAGTTTCACACTTACCATTAAACACAGGCCTATATGCTGCCTGCAAAGTGCCATTGAAGTCTTGACTCAAGGCAAGGGTCTGCTTTTCGGATCTGGGAAAGTCTGAATTTTCCCTATTTCGAGGGAGGCCAGCTCACCTCGTCAGCCCATTCCTGAGATTGTAAGTTAAAGTGCCAAGCCCTGGAGGTACCAAACATACCGGATGCGACGGCAGGAGTAGGATCCCCTCTATACAACCTGTCTTAATCACAGGACTAGCTTTGCTTCAGAGTCCTACGTCTAGCTATCTTGATTTGTTACCGCTGCTTCGTAGAGCTATGCCTAAAGTCATATCATTAACAACTAGTGATGTTTGGTAGCTACTCAACTGTCCAAAGCATCAGCCGATAAGCAGAAATTCTACCACAACACTGGAAAGAGCAGGAAGTTGAGGCACTTGGGGTTGATGAGTTTAGGATTGTGGAAAGATTTGGTTCATACAGTTCACCAACACCACTCAACAAGCAGTGGTCTTCAAAATGCTCCACTGGCTGCAACATACCTAACCACACCCTCACCACTTCCGCTGGAATGGGCAAGTGGCATTCGCCATGTTTGCCTTTAGTGTGATGTTTGGATTTTTCATAATCTTGACTTCTTCAGTAATGTAACTTTGAGGGCAGCACCAACACTTTGAAAATGGTTCCAGCACCACTGGCTTGGGTACCTTTGTTTGGCATTTACATACTTTCTGGCATGGGTGCCTTTGTTTGACGTTTCCATGCTTTCTGGCTTGGGTGTCTTTGTTTATCTGTTTAGAGTGTTTTCTGAACATTTTGGTTTATTTTGTCACACAAGCTATGTAAAAGTTGTATCTTTGAACTCATAGTCTGTTAAAAATACCATACTTTAGTATTGTCCTTTCCCTAAATCAGCACATAGAGCACTGGAATTGACCCTTTTCAATGCATTAGTGATTTTAGCTAATGTATTCCAAAATTGTTCTTTAAATGCACCTTTGATTTAATCTTGTTCTTTAAATGCACGTTTGATTTAATCTTTTTAAACATTTTCACAGGACAGGGGAACCTCGTATCAAAAGCTTACTTTGGGGAAGGCTCCCTTACTGAAATTCCGATCGGGTATTTCATACAACTGTTATCAGTGCCAGTTGATAGTGGGTGGAGTCAGTGGAAGAAGTGGGTGGGGCCAGAGTAAAGTAGGTGTGGCCTCTGACAAACATTTGAGCACCTGCACTTCATATTTTACAAATTAAGCACAAAAAATAGAATAGCCGCTACAGGGACTGTCTTGTATTCTTGACAGTCCCATCTCCAACTACATGGCCTCACCCGGCGCTTGACGCCACTTTAACGTTGTGTCTGAGACGCCGAGCACTTTCCGGCTTTCAGTTCAGACTGTTACCCGACCGGTATAGTGTACCTCGTGTAGAATGACTCTTGGCCTGATAAGGTAGATGTTGCAATCCCCCTTTTTTGTTTGGCCTTAGTAGTTCCCCACGTATTCACGGAGCGGCACACTTTATTGTTTTGCTCTACCTTTTTTCAGCTCGGCCTGATTGTTGGGCCCGTTCATTCTATAATTGGCCCCCCGTGCATACTTGCTCAAAGTTGGAGCTGGTAAGGGTTTTTCCGGTTTGTAGATTTTCATGCAACATATTTACGGCAAGCTATTTCATATCTCTTTCTGTTTTGATTGTAGCTTTGCTTGATACAAGGGCCATTTAAATTAATTAATGTTTGGCCACTTGCTAATATATTGTGACAGTACTCATGACCTAAATGAGCTTCAAATCGCTATAAACCCAAGCGGATGTAAATATATATATATATATATATATACCCACTATATAACGTATGTCGATCTTTGTCAGGTGTTCTAATTGACTAACCCAGACCCCACTCCCCTTTTATACTCATAGAGGATGCTTTTTCATTCGCATTTTGATTTGGTGCAATTGTGTTTGGCTCAAGTGGAGCCTACCTAATCCCTATCTAATCCCATGCCGTGGGCTTAATAGGTTATTGATTTTGCTGGTCACTTCCTAAATTGGTTTAGGAAATACTTTCCCTTTAGTTCCTTATGCACAACTTTTATTCAGTATTCCTATTTACTGGGTGTTCACACCTTTTGTCCAATCTTGGAATATTCATCCTGTTGGGGTTTTCTCTGAGTTTGAGCCCTTCACTAGTTATCATCACTGTTTTTGTAGGTTCTGCTTTATTTGCTCTCTCCACATTGGGTGATTGGTATTTTTCAGTTAACTCTTCTGTTTGATTCAGTCATCATGATTAATCTTATACTATTATATGACCCCTGGAAAATGTTTGTTACCCCTAGGTTCATACTCATTTTTTAGATTCTATTACTGGAATTTTTTATTGGACGCTCTGCTTTTTTTTATTGTCTGTCCTGTTGATGACCACCAAAGTTTAATGTGGTCAAAACACCGTTGACGTCTTCATGTGGCCTTGATTGAAGAGGACGCATTCCTTGCTATGTTTTGTCTTTGTCTTGTACAAACTAAATATATGTAAATTTCCTCAGCCACTTCTTATGTTTGCACAGTGTATTGTATTTATGGTTGTTTGTGTAACCTATTGATTGCCATTGGTGTTTTATGGTTGTCATATCTATCGTCTAATTAAAAATGTTGTACATTTTTGTAAATTTGTGTAGGGGTATCACTTGCCAGAAAGATACTACCAATTTTGCTCTGACAAAACTGTTTCTATTATTTCCTTTATTCCTTTTTCACTAATGTTTGTTTGATCTTTTGGTATTCTTATTTTGTATTTTACGTTCATTATTCTAATATTACAAAAAGGGTTAATTTTGGTTAAAAAATCAATTATTACTATTAAGGGCCCAATTCCAATCTCGTTCTGAAGGGCTCCTGACGGCATCCGCCAGGAGCGAGTCCGAGTCGCGAGTGCGATTCCCGACCAACTCGTCCCCCCGCACGAGCGAGCGAGTATCCATCAGCGAAGCCCTCTGGACGACTACAAGATGGCCGACTCATGCAGCGCAGTGGGCACGATTTGCGAGTGACTAATTACGATGCGCACGTCGAGAAGCTGGATCTAACTTGGAGCCTCCGACTCGAAAAAGTTTCGGAAGCGGACTTCCGGGGGCCATAGCTGGCCCCCCTTCACCCGTAGCCCTACGACTCGGTCACAGGGGTCTCCCCTACAGATCCATGTACGGCACGGGGGCACCGACGCGTCCCTATGACAGCGGGCACCCTTTTCTGCGACATACTTTTTTCTTGATTGAAGCCTATGTACGCAACGTACAACAAGCTCCCATTGACTTCAATGGGGCTCCCAGCGACCCAAGTTCGTCAGCGCGTACTTGCACCGTACTCGCTCGTCCGGACTCCTGGAGCAAGTTTTGCTTGAAAATCCCTCTGCTTTGCCAGAAAGATTGGAAGCGGGCTGTAAATGTAACACCCAACCATAGTGTTATGTTTTATTTCTGAGTTTGTGTTTCTCCAGACCAAATACACCTAAACTTTACTGTCTATCACCTTGTAGGCTTCGGTCTTATTTAACATTCCTATACACTGATATCATTGATTGTCTCTGTGTAATGTGTGTGATGTAAAGTGCTCTGACACCCGACACTGGTATGAGTGGAGCTATAAACCTAAATAAATGCATCTGAGGATTATAAAGTCTTGAGGGGCACTGCTGCTAAAGAGTGGTAGTGAGGGAATCTGTGGTGAAGGTGGTCATTGGGGGGGTGCCAACAAAAATTGTAGCACAGGGCGCCACCTGCGCTAAAGCTGGCCCTGGCCACAGCTACCTCTCCTACAGCTCCTAGAACAACAAGATTCAGACTGTTATTGGTTGGTGCTAATTTCTGCGCTGACACAAAGTGTGACACTGGGCCAGGAACAGTCACAATAGAAGCTGGAGCAATTACTGTAGGGGCTGCTTTGACTGGTACAGTTGCAATCGAAAGTGGTGGAAGTGGTTCTTAATTGAATTTGTTTTTGGGTATACAAATGCTGTAGCCACTGTGCCACTAGTAGTTATAACACTTTCTGTACCTCATTTTGGAGCTACATATGGTGATGGACATTAGGACAACAAAGCACCTAAAATATTGTCTCATGAAGTTCTATTAGTATCAGTTTTTGGTGCAGGCTCCTCATCATCATTTTCCTGTTTCCGATTCGATTTAGGTTTTTCTGTTGTTATTGCGGGGTGCATTCTAGCTCCCTCAACTACACACTTCCTCCATCTCTGTTGTTCATTATCCCATTGAGCCTCTGAGTAATTTCCGACAGCTCTCTTAGTTTTTTTCTGATACCTTACTGTTAGAACTGGGGGTCTCGAGTTGGCTGAGGTAGGTACCTTTGACTAAATAGGGACCCTTGCTTCTAAGTCACGAAAAGGGAATAACACTCCTGGATAACCCCTGCTCACCCCCTTGGTAGCTTGGCACGAGCAGACAGGCTTATCTCAGGGGCAGTGTGTTATCATTTGTGAACTCATACAGTAATACAGTGAAAACACTACAGATGGACACCACGCAGGTTTTATAAAAATAAGTATTCTTCATATAGACTTATCACAAGACCATAAACAACAAAAATCCACAGTACTGTAATCAATAATAATTCTTCAAGATGGTAGAAATAGTTCAAAAATAGGTAATTCACTTAAAAGCAGTCTTTAGCAAAAGATAACCCCAACTGGAGTTATCACGACGTCAAGGTCAAAGAAATCCCCAAAGTACGGAGCCGACTGCGAGGTGCGCGGCGTCTGGCCCTGAGTCAAAACTGACCCACTGAGAACAGTACCTGGGAAGGTGTGGCATCATTGGTGCGTTGAGGCATCGGTTCATTGCTTCGGGAGAGGTAATGCGTCAGGACCTGGATGCTTGCCCAGGCAGAGGAGGCGTCGGTTCCTGACCGGAGAGGAGGTGACGTCACAATGGCGCAGGAACCATGGTTCTGTACGATGTCACGATGTCGATGGATTCTTGACCATCCACGTTGACGATCGGTTCTGCGATGATGTCGGCTTCGGAGTCGATGCAGCATAGCAGCAGGCATCAGGCCTACTTTGCAAGTCAGAGCAGCGCTCACTGCTATCGCAGGCTTATGATGTTGTTCGCTGACATCGAGATGGCATGGCAGCCGGTGTTGAGTCTAGGTTGCAAGTCGGAGCAGCGCTCACTGCTTTGATGCAGAAGAATGCGTCGCTTGCCGGCGTGGATGTTGCAGAATTCCTTGTGTAGCAGCTAGAACAGCAAGTTCCAGTTGAGGACAGACAGAAGGGGTGAAGTCTGGTATCGCTGAGACTTCGGTCAGGAGGCAAGCTCAGATTCAAGCCCTTGGAGAAATATTCGGCAAGATGATGAAAGTTCCTTAAAAATTCCTTCTCCTTTGCTTGGCAATGAAGAAACCACCGCAGGACAACACAGTAAACAGCACACTGGCAGAGGGGCAGTCCAAACTGCTACAGCTTCCTTGGTTCTTCTCCTTGGCAAAGGTTTGTCTTGTGTTCCCAGAAATGATCTAAAGTGTTGGTCCCAATATTTATACTGCAAAGTTCTTTGCCCTCTGAAGGCAGAGGGTCCTGTACCTAGCCCAAACCAGATCTGGGCAGTCCTGGAGCATTTTGTTTACATGACTCCTTCTTTCCTTTGGCCAGGGTCATTAGACACACCACAGAATATGGAGCCTGCATTGTGGAAGGCAGGCACAGTCCGATTCAGGCCCAGGTGCTACTCCGCCCACCACTCTAAATGCAGATATGTCTATTCAGCCCAGTGCTGACTCACTCTGTCTCCTGGAGACACCCCAGCCCGTGTCACTCACACAACCTAGCAGAGGCAGGCTGGATGGTTAGGCAAGAAAATATCTACTTGCAAAAAGTGGTATTTCAAACTCAGAATGTTAAAACCAACTTTACTAAAAGATGTATTTTATCATTCCGAGTTCAGGCATACTAAATTCGAATTTCTACCTTGTTCTCTGGGTCAGTTAGGATTATAAGATGTTATAATCAAACTATCCATTCTGGCCTATGGGGACAGGTAGCCTTGCAATAGTGAAAAACGAAAATGGCTGTAATTCACTATTAGGACATGCCACACACATCAGGGCATGTCCTTTGTTTTGACTACAATGCACCCTGCCCTAGGTCCTACCTTAAAGGGGGGTCTGATATGTTGAAGAGGGAAGGTTTAGGGACTGGCAAGTTAATGCACTTTCCAAGTCGACATGGCAGTCACAGACTGCACACAGGCTCTGCAATGGCAGGCCTGAGACACACTTTAGAAGCTGCGTCTGTGGGTGGCACAACCAGTGCTGCAAGCCCACCAGCATCATTTGATTTACAGGCCCTGTGCACACATGGTGCACTGTACTAAGGTCTGACAAGTAAATCAAATGAATACATCAATTTAACATAGGGAGCACTTGCACTCTGGCACTGAATAGCAGTGGCACAGTGCCCAAAGCATCTAAACCAGCAAAACATATAAAAAATCAAGGAGGCAATCAGTAAAAAATGGAAGGTAGGCTCAAACTAATGGTACCAGGTATAACACTTAATTACTCTACGGCATGAGCTGCTCGCTACCAAGCATTCAATGGTTCACACTGCGCAGGTCAAGGAGGTGGCTTCATTTCATATAACTTTCCCTTACATTTATGATAATCTTTAAGCCAAAAAGTAAATCTGAATGCTCCTTCATTTTCAGTGATCGTGTGCCGTTGATGAAGCCCCTTAACGTGTGAAGTCCTACTTTGTCACCATATAATGACCTGGCGTACCTTCTGGGGAGCCTCTTCGCCCTCCTGAAAGGGGACTCACACATCATCTCTTATCAATTCTCTTAAGAGCATTAAAACATTTCATGATTGCAAAACTTCAACCATTATTGAGCAATTATCAATTTATTTTGTTCAATTTACAATTCTGTTCTGTTCACATTAATATTCTCTTCCAATCCCAATACAATCCTCTTCTTCATAGGCCTATCACAGTATAGTACCTGATGATTTACCAACCAATTCCAACTTGACACTTCACACAAATTGACCTATCCCAGCGCAAAACACTTTGACGTAGTTCTCACTGCTTGCAGCAGTTCAACCTCTTTTACAATTTTCTCATAGCCAAAAAAACACAACTTTAAGCAAGCACAATAAGCAAATAACTCTTGTCTGCTGTGCTAAAGAATATAATTCACTCATACAAAAAAAGAAGAAATAAACTCTTCAGAATTCCTAACACACATGCACATATGAAAACTCGACCAGCGGGAAATCACCCTGACTGATTTAGTTTCTACTAACTCCAATCAGTATTAGTGCAATAAGTGAGTGGTGTTTGATTAGGTGAACAGCTACGAGTTGATTACTAAAGTTGAACTTCATCTAAAGAGTTTATGTTTGTTTGAGAGTGAATTGGCCATTTCATTAGCATTCTAGTGCTATATCTGTCTTGGACATGTGACTTAAGCTGAGCAGGCAGATCCTGGGAAATCAGAGTAGAATGCTGATGAATCTTGACTGAATTTGTGTGAGAGTTGGAGTGCTGGAGGGAAACCAGAAGACTACTCAGGTCCCAGGTCCGTCGGTTTGCCATACAAACGTAACCACATTAAATGTCCCAGAGTTTTACCACTTGAAAACAGTTATTGGTATCAGTATCATACTTTGCATGGGAATGTTCCAGGCTCCTGATTCTTTTGTCAGTGAGCTGAAAGGTAAACTCCATATTAATCACATTGCAGATTATTTACCGGAATCCACCTAAGTAACACTACACAAGAGTGTCCAAAAGATAATCAAACACTTGTAGAACGTAGAATGGATATAAGGCAAAGTGAGTGAGGTGACTGAATGAGACCAGAGGGCTGAAGATTTTCATTCCTGAAATTACTTAGAGAGCGACAAATCAAATCACCTAAATGCTTTGTACAAGGGTGAAGTATCGTCGAAGGAAATGGGTTTTCATTCTGAACAGTCACCATCTGACATCCTCTGACTATGTCTCTGGAAAACCAAAATAGAACTGAAAGAACTGAACTGAAAGGGCTAGAGAAATATCCATTTATTTACATAGAGGCCCCGAAACACCACCGACTATTGAGACTTTTCAATGAATGATATTCTTTATACCACAAAGTATTATGGTGACTTTTATGAGTACTCCTAAAGTTTGTACTTTCACATATTGGCTTTGTGTGCAAACCCTGAAGCAAATCCTCTTTGTGGATCAAGCTTCCACAGTGATACAAAACTAGGCCTGGGCAGTGAACTTCGCACCGTTTGCGGAGTTTTCTGCACTCCGCAGAGTTCGCGGAGTGCATTAAATCCCACTTTGCGATGTGTAGCCAAGTTTTTTTCCCCCTCGGTTCGCGAGCGCGAGCTGCCCCTTGGGTAGAATTTCTACTCGACCAGAAGGAATACAAGCACAAACTGCAGTTGGCACTGCACTCTGCCACTTGCGAAACTTCGTGGAGTTTTTTGGAAACTTGCGGAGTTTGTAGTAGCAAAACTCCATGAACTACGCCCAGGCCTGTAAAAAATCAAAGTTGTATCTTCAGAGACTATTTGAGGAAACCATCTGGGAACTACCTAAATGTGGTGATCCTTTAGATACTTACACAATGTTGGTGTAAACATGAGAAATGTACCATCCTATTTCACCTAGCAGTATGGATTTAAAATGAAATTCCGACAGGGCCTCAAAACATCTTCGTCCTTAAAGGTTACTGTAAGGAATTACTTTATATTGGTCACAATAAAATGTAACTGCAATATACATACCTTCTAATTATCTTCCAGAGAATGAGGTCAGTCCTGCTGGTTAAATAGAGACTTCCAGGCAAGTTGCAAGTACAGAAAAATATATAGAATATTTGATACACACGGTTTCCCATATAAACTGATATCTTTGTATTGATTCAAAGTCCCATTCCCGATTACTTTTAAACTGATAAGGTGGATCCACTGGAAGTGGAAATAAATAAACAGATAAGCTGGTCAATTGAAATTGGTAAGAAATGGCACACACTAACAATGCATTTCTGTTGGGTGTCAAATATCCTGGCACACAAAGTGTTGGATTTCGCCCTTTCAGCAGGGTCATCCCCAATCTTTTTGCCTCTGCCCTCCACTTTTTCCTGAATTAGTTGTTGTTGACCTTAGGTGTCTGCACACTTTACCCCTACTAACCAGTGTTAAAGTGCTTGTGCTCACTCCTTAAAACATTAAAATACTGGCTTGTATCCAACCGGGCTATTTAATTTACTTATAAGTCCCTATTAAAGTGACACCACGTGCGCAGGGCCTTTAAATTGAATGCTACTAATGAGACTACATGTAACTGCAACAAATGATGGACGGAATGCTGGATAATTCAAACATTCTCCCTCAGTCAAGAGATCTGGGTTAAATCCATCATTCTTTTGCCTACTACGCCATCCCAGTTTGATCCCTGCCATATCTAAATCAGTTTGTCCCTATTCCTCATGGGAACAGTCCAGCCCGAACTGCCAAGCCAGGTCCTCTCTCGACCTGAAACAAGCATCCTCGGACCCGTTTTGGGGCATGTCACCCCTCATCAGAACTTGAATCAAGTGGCACAGTGAGCAAGGGACCCACATCTGGGCATACCCGCCCCAATTAGGGTGAAAAGTGTAACTGCAACAAATGATGTATGGAATGCTGAACTAATGGGACTGCAGCACTGATTGTACCACCCACTTAAGAATCCCTTTAAACATGTCCCAGGCTTGCCACTGCAGAGCCAGTGTGTGCATTTTTAACTGCCACATCCACCTGCAAAGTAAACGTTTTGCCACACCCAAACCTTTCTTTTTAATACATATAAGTCACCCCCAGGACAGGCCCTGAACAGTCCAAAGGGCAGGGTACAATGTATTTAAAAAGTTGGAATGTACCTTTAAGTTTTACATTTTATGGTAGTAATTTGTTTTTCACTACTGCAAGGCCTATCTCTTCTATAGGATAACATTGGAGTTGCCTTGTTACATTTTATACATGCAATTTATAAATGGGAAGAGAAGCTTACTTCATGTTTGGTGTCCCTAGATTCACAATTTAAAATCCTAACTTATGGTGCAGTTAGATTTTAAACTGCAATTTGGAAAATGCCACTTTTAGAAAGTTGGCATTTTCTTGTTTTAGTCATTTGATGCCTGCTGCCTGTCAGGGTTACTTGATTGTGTGTGGGGACAATTGGGCTGTGTGCATTTCTCCTAGACAGCCACACACAACGGAAGCTTAGGTTTGACTTTGTGGGCCATCACTTGCTTGATTGGAGGGAGGAGCTGAATACAGCCTCAGTTACACCTGAATAAGATGTGTTTTGTCTCCATACAAAGTGATGCATACCCCCTGTAGCTAGTCTGGAGCCAGGGCAGGAAAGGCAGGTCATTGGAGAACTTCAAATGCATGCCTATAGAAGCTTCTCCCCAGTTCAAAGGCACAACTGTGTATAAAAGAAGGACCTCAAACTCCAACTCTTCCATACACTTTCGGACCTGTGGATACTCTGTCAGGAAGAAGGACTACTATGCTGCTACAAGGTCTGCCACTCTGCTGGACTGCTGCTCTAAAGGGACTGCTGCCCTGCTGTGTTGACCTGCTGCCTTCTGCTTTCTTATCTGGGGCAGGAGAACTGGACCTGCTACTTATTCTTGAACTCAGGACTTCAAAGTGAATCCAAGGTTTAGTCTGCTGGCCTCCTGATCTGAGCATCAGGGACATGGCTGGCTCCCCAACCATCTCCTGGACCCAGCTGCAGCAAGTGTATGACCCCCAAGTGGAGCCATTCAGGTTTTTGTCCCTTGGTGTGGCTCATGAGCTCTTGAAATCAAGCTTTTGGGCTCTTCACAACTGCAAACGGGCCCGTTCATACCAGAACTGCTCTACTCGCGTCGAAATTCAGGGCAAGCCGTCCTCAGCCCATCTCTTAATGCAGCTGCATCGACTGCCCGTGGGGGACACAATGTGAAGCTCAAGCCTTCCTGCCCTCAACACCCGGACTGCCCTTTGCCCCATGGTGACTGGGGCCGGTGACGCTCTTCTTGCTTCTTGCAACCCACTCCACTATGAATGGGACTTTTACCACAAACCTTGAGAAGGTAAAACTTCAGCTGGACTAATCTGGGACTGTATCTGACCCACCATCCAGCGTGATCAGCCTGAACGTTTGACTTTGGCCGGGTGCAGCGCAACGAGGTAGCTGTGGTTGAGGCTTTATGCTTTAAGGGAATGTATGACGTTACAACACATACATTTACAATGCATGCCTTTACCACTCAGTTTTTACATCGCAACATCTTTTACAACGCATTCTTTTACATAGCATGCCATTACATCGCATTTTCAGAAACTACATTTACAACGCATTCCATTACATCACATTATACCTTTACAACGTATACCATTACAATGCATACCATTACATTGCATTGAAGTTAATTGTTGGATAGTATAGGGGTAATAATTACTATTCTAACTCCAGTGAGTGCAACAATAGGGTAAGTGTTGGATAGTGTAGGGGTAAAAATTACTACTCTAACTCCAGTGAGAGCAAAAGTAGGGTAAGTGTTGGATAGTGTAAGGGTATTATGCTTTGGAATGGTATGCATTGTAATGACATGTGATGTAAAGCCTGCTTTGTAGTGACAAGCATTGTAATGACATGCATTGTAGTGATATGCAATGTAATGACTGCGTTGTAATGACATGCTATGTAAAGGATGTTGCGATGTAATGACTGCTATGTAAAGGTAGTGCGATGTAATGACTGTGTTGTAAAGGTTGTTTCCCGCTTTTAGGTACTATTTTACAGTCTATGTTTAGAAAAAAATTATAACTCCAGTTTTACCGATTGGATTCTTGTCATTTTGGTCTGATCTTATTTATTAAACTATGCTCCATATTCAGTGGCGGCTGGTGACATTTGAAAGTGGTGAGGCGTAAAATGATTTTCATACTGCACCGTAGCAAGCAAGCCAGCCTGAACAACCTAGGGGGGATTCGGGGGATTCTCCCCCGCGAAATTTTGAAAAAAGAGTGGACAAATGATGAATTTTTAAGCAAATTTGAGAAAGCCGGACGGTTAATAAAGCAATTGTGAATGTGCACTTATTACATTAATAAACAGATGTCATATAACATAGAAAGCTGCTTATTCAGTATACTGACAAAAGCAGTGACTCAATGACCTATTTACATCATGTGCATTTTGTGATCTGCATCAGGTACATGTTGCTTGCAGCAGGCACATTAACCTTCTGTGCTACCTTTCCATGAGTCAAAACTTCCACTAGACAAAACTCTGACCCCTCTCTCTCTCTCTCTCTGACCTTTTTTATTGTTTCTGAAAATTGCCAGAGGCCAGTGGTAGAGAGTGCTCTTAGAACCATAATATACTTGCAACTCCATTCAAATTACGCACTTGACAAGAAAGAGAGCAATATGCTGCCTAAATAAAAAGTACCAACATTCTGGAAAAAGCAAAGTAAAGCATGTGAAATGTAAGCAGGAAGAACATGGTACCAATCCACCCATCAATCAGTCATTGCAGTACCCCAGGATTGGTGCACTACCCCACCTCGGAAAACAATGCTGTTAAAAAAAAGACAAGAACACAAAACTGGCAAACTCTGCAAAGTAGCGCTAATATGTTTGGGTGTGAATAATATAAATCTAGCCACTTTCTAAACACTCTGACATGCTTTATTTATTTATTTTTTTTTTTTTCATAGTTTGAACCTTTTTTCCTAATTATGATAACTTTTCTTAAGAATTAAAGTGTATATAATTAACATGTGGAAATGTTCCACCCAGTACCATAAATTTTATCAATGCATTTGGGAGTCATTCATTATATTTGCATCTAAGGTAAGGATGTTCTTTTCGTACAAACGCTCATTGACCAAGCCTTAAGCAGAAACCAGGCATAATTTTTGCAAAAATACTGGTTTTACACTGCGGAAGGACGAGTATGCAATTTGAAATTTTTGCCCACTCTTAATAATAAGAGTCCGTCGTTTCTCAGATGGCGCGAAAGAGGCCTAGCCCAGCTCACATAGAGTACACCACGTAAAGATTGCCACACGTGGTCGCCGGCCTGGGGCTCTCAGGTTTCATTTCTTTGACAGTAAACGCCTGGGTAGGCTTGTTCCAGTCAATAGCTCTTCAGTAACCATGAAGCCATGAACCCAGAAGCAGTTTCTGCAATAACCCGGATTGATTCAGCTGTGCGTGAAACCAGGATGCAGAGTGAGAGGCGGGGATAGACCTGCGCACGATGGACATGACGTAAACCATGCTTTACTAAATATTTACTAATTTACATTCGACTGACTCAGTACTGACCTTATTGTTCAAAACTGCAGATCAAAAAGTGCAACATCACAGCTTGCTCCCAATAAAGCAGCCTTTTACGCCCACAACAGAATGGGGACATAACGTTTCCCCTACCAAAATAGTTGGACTTTGACACCCGCGCTTGTCTCCACTTTCGTGACAGTATTTGTACAGTAGTTGTATTCCACCAGGATGAACATTTAACCAAAAAAATGCAACGAGGGAGACAGATCTGAAACAAAAGAGATGCACGCAAGTTGTTCACCAGACAGAGTGCACGCCGAAGCCCTGAGCATCCAAACAATATCCTAGTAGCTCCTTGCCTTTCCAGACACCCAGACTACTCCGCACTTCTCACCCGACCTAGCAACTCCCTGTTCCTCAAGTGCCTAGAACTGGTCCCTGATCTACAACCAGGGGCGTAACCAGGCCCGGCTCCAGGAATTTTTATTTGGGTGGGCCAAGGGTGCATTTGGGAGGGCCACTGCGGGCTTGATTTGTTGCATATATGTCTAGGCAGGCCTGCTTTAGGGCCCACCTTTATCTCTTCTTATTCTCAGGAGGCCTAGTAAAACTCACTCTTTTCCAAATCTCTTTTTAATGTTATCACTCTCAAAAAGTGTTTTTTTCATGTAATGTTACTTTGATGGGAAGAGGAGGTTTCTGAGGTGGGAGTATCAGGCAAGTGACACTCCTCGGGCTCCCTCTGTGCGAGCCTTCAGGGAGAATTCCTTTTTATTACTACCTCCGACTAACCACGACTCTGCAACACACTGCCTTACAGGCATGATTAGCCACTATACCTCTCCAGTGCACCTTATCTCACTGATGACCTTGGGCCTCAGCCCCATATCAGGCACCATCGGGCTCCACTTTCATTTTTCCCGGTAAAAACATTAGTAAAATCACCTTCATACTTAAAACATTGAATATAGCAGTAAATATAATTAGCAGGCACTTTAAAGTATGTTCCACAGTAGCCCTTATGGCCCGACTGCTAATTAAATAAACAAAAACAGAAAGGCCATGACAGGGCCGGCTTTAGCGCTGATGCGAAAGTCTTTTTTGGCGCCGCACCAATAACCTCTTTCTCAGCAAATACCTTTACTACCACCTTCCAACAGTGCCCCTCATCCCTCCAAGGCCCCTCTATTGACCTCTTCCTCTGATTCCCTCACTGCCACACGCCACAAGTGCCCCTCTTCTCCCCATAGCCCCTCTCCCCTTATGACCTCCTCCCGGATTCCCTCAGTGCCACCCTCCACCAGTGCCCCTCATCTCGCTGTAACCCCTCCCCCTCATGACCTCCTCCTCAGACTCCCTCGCTACCACCCTCCATCAGTGCCCCTCATCTCTCCTGAGCGCCTCCCTCCACGTCATGACCTCTTCCTTGGATTTCCCTCACTACCACCCTCCACCAGTGCCCCTCATCTCTCCGTAGCCTCCCCCTATTGACCTCCTCACCGGATTCCCTCACTGCCACCCTCCACCAGTGCCCCTCATCTCTCTGCCACCTCCCTCATGACCTCCTCCTCAGACTCCCTCACTACCACCCTCCATCAGTGGTGCCCCTCATCTCTCCCCAGCTCCTCCCTCCACCCAATGACCTCTTCCTTGGATTTCCCTCACTACCACCCTCCATCAGTGCCCCTCATCTCTCCCTAGCTCCTTCCTCCACCCCATGACCTCTTCCTCGGATTCCCTCTCTACCACCCTCCACCAGTGCTCCTCATCTCTCTGTAGCCCCTCTCCCTCATGACCTCCTCCTCAGACTCCCTCACTACCACCCTCCATCAGTGCCCCTCATCTCTCCCTAGCTCCTTCCTCCCCCCCATGACCTCTTCCTCGGACTCCCTCACTACCACCCTCCATCAGTGCCCCTCATATCTCCCTAGCTCCTCCCTCCACCCCATGACCTCTTCCTCGGATTCCCTCACTACCACCCTCCATCAGTGGGGAAACACAACCTTAGGATTTAAAGAGTATTCCATGGGGGTCAGCTTTACTGATAACAATTTATATCTGCCCAAACATAGTCATTTTAGCAACATTAGTATGATGAAAGACTGGGGAAGTTCTAACTATATCACAAAACAAAAAAAGCGAAGTTCTAACTATACCATTCATGTTTGTATGCAGCTCTTTGGTGACAGTTCATTGGTCACTGTCCTATGTTAGGTTTGTAACTTCTGAACTGCAAATAACACAAGGATCTCTGTGACAAAGGCACTAACCCACTGAGCTATCCATATAAATTACAGTTCATCTGCATTTAAAAACTACTAACAGACAGATGATTGCTCTCCAGAAGGATCATTAATCACCAGCGTTATCTGGGCATTTTGTATGGTCTTATTGCTGTCCTGCATCGGCCATGATAATGATAAAAACTGTTTAAATGAAGCACACGTGAAGTATGTGCCCTGCTGGGCCTGTGCAGATTTAAAAAAGAAAAAAATGTAGTAACACATTCTCTTGCCTACTAAATGAGTCAAACTTTGTGTCACAGCCTGATGTGATAAGCCGCTGCAGGGGTCAGGAAAGGTGACTAGGAATAAACAAACTTATTTTCTCCTGTGCTGCATAGAAAAAGAAATATCAATGCAGCAGGACAGTAGGCAAAGGTGACAGTTGTCAAAGAAAGGATTTGTCACCTTTCACCATGCAGAGATGAAGGGGTGAAAAAATAAACGAAGCCTTGTTAACATTTAAATGGTCTTTAAAGACCTGTGAAGTACTCGGGTGCAGCTGCGATCATCTCTGTGTGTGCGCCCCCGGGATGCTGGCCTGGGCTGACACACACGACCTGTGTGTTGCGCGCCTGCCTTAAAGCCCTCACTGCCAGGGCCAAGGCTCCTGTTTGGGTGGGCCAGGCTCATGTTTGGGTGGGCCTGGCCCACCTGGCCCACCCGCTAGAACCGGGCCTGGGCGTAACACAGGCGCCTGCAGCCCCCGCGGTGCGGGGGGGCCCTCACCCTCCAGAGGCCCCCGTCAGCACCGCACTTCTGCTGGGGAGCTCTAGATTTAGTCCGAGGGGGCCCCTTCACTTACCCTGCAGGGGGGCCCCCTCAAGGTTCATTACGTCACTGTCTACAACTCTTCCAGCAACATTCCTCAGCAGTGCCTAGCACTGGGCCCACCACTGTTTGCTGCCCTCTTCCACCACGCGTCCTACTGGAGTTGGCAGTCCTTCTCTGATCTCCTTCTCCCACCTCGCTGACTTCAGGTGTCGACTCAACACATGGCTGTTGGAGTAGTTCCACCTCCTACAAGCGCCTGGATACCGCTCGGGGTGATTAGCGCTCTACCAATCTTTGATTGATTGTTGTTTGTTCACTACATCGTGCTCCACCCCATACCTGGCACTACTAGCTTGCCACGAATGGGCCTAGATCTGCTCCCTCCACCTCACCAGAGACAACCACATTACAGTCTGAGAATTAACTAGGCAGGACTAGGCTTGTGTACTAAAAATGCTACACACCCATAAATGGCACCATATGCCAACCTTAGATTTAGGATGAGAGGCGGAGTCAGTCTTGCTCGGATGTCATCCTTTAACTGCACATCGGTGTCTGCAGCCAACACATAGACCCCCTCAGCTATCTTACCATCTGCTTTACTTTCATCGTGGATACAAGAACTGGTACATGTAAGGATCTATCTAACACAAGTCTATTGGCCACAATGAGGTGAACCCTCAAAAACGGTTCCTTATTTCTTTTTAGGCTGCGCCCACCTTTAATGATGATTTAGACTCCCCAGGCCTTCATTTTCTATCACGGTAAGACACTATACGGCCCACTGATTGAGTTCAGTGTATTGGCTAGGAACGGGATGGGCCACGGGCTTCTGATGGGAGCCGAACATATGGCTGCAAGTTAAGCAAGGATCACTGCAGTGGCTGCTTTAACACACAGAGCCATTTTACTGTGTTAATATTGTCAGGGTGTCAAGATTCTTGTGTACAAAAGACAACACAGTTTACAGGTTAAAAAAACGAGACTGACTCTTGCACATTGGCAGGTAGTTAAATCCTCAATAAATAGCTGATGGCCGGGTTATTTACATTGTCTGTTTCAATTAGAATTGGTGACGAATCTCCGAGCTCGATGAGCAGATGGGCCTTTCAAAAGTTCTAATAGTGCAGTCAGACCAACTCCCGGTGCGTCTTCTCTCTCATCTGCCTTGCCTCCCTCCCCGTCTCACCCTCATCTCACCTGTTCTCTCTTACCATTCTCTTTTCCAAACATCGGGGCATATTATCAAGGGGGTTTATCTCCGCTTTTTTGGCTTTAAAAGCCAAGAAAGCGGAGATAAAATTATCTCCCTATTACCTAGCTGTCGCTAACACCAGTTAGCGACAGTTAGTAAGAGATAGCGACCATCTTGGGCCCCGCTTTGCATGTCAGTGATATTTATCACTAATGACATGCAAAGTGGGCGTGCCAAGATGTTAGCGACTGGAAACAGTCGCTAACATCGCTATCTCCTATTACCAACTTTTGGAGATATTCGCTCTAAGCGCAAATATCTCCAAAAGCTAACACCTGCCCCTGAGCAGTTCTTAGCCATGTTATCCAATGGTAGGTGGATAACATGGCTAAGAGCATTAGCTCGGTATTGCATGAATATCGCTGACTTTTCAGCGATATTCATGCATTTCGGCCGATTTTTGTCGCTTAGGAGCTAAACCTTGATAATATCAAGGCTCCTAAGCGATAAAAATCGCCGCAGCTCGGCGATAAAAATATCGCCGCTAAACCAACATAGCGATAATTATCGCTAGTTGTTGGTAATATGCCCCATCCTTTCTGGCGCCTACTCCTTCTTTCTTCCTCCTGCCCTATGCTTGCACCCTTCCTCCCCGATCCACTCAGAGGCCTGGTGACAGATCTGAGATTCATGAAGGCCTTATCCTCTTGCTCTGCTCATTGCTCCTTCCTGAGCTTGCCCGTGCTCGGCTGCTCCCAGTCTCAGTCAGTCTCTAGCGTGGACCAGCACCGATCCCTGGGTTTACTGTGGCACGACTTCATGAATGGTTCATACCCAGAAACAAACAGCTCTCTCTGCTCCTCGCCAGGACTAGAGTCAAACACTTCTGCTCACCGTCCCAGTATGGCTTGGCTCCTTACTGCTCGCTGACCTTTCCCAGAAAAGGTTCTTGTCGTTAGCGAGGCCCTGTGGCCAGGATGCAGAGTGAGAGGCAGCCCTGCGCACGATGGGCATGTCACGAGTCAAGTCACGACGTAAACCATGCTATGTTATACTAAATATTCACTACATTCGATGGACTCAGTACTGACCTTATTGTTGGAAACTGCAGTAGTGCAGTCTGTGCAGAGCAAAAATTGCAAGGTCACAAGAAGGTCGCACTGAAGACACAAGGTGTGTCGTGTGTGTGGCGCCACGCGGTCTGCTGCGAGTTGGACAACGTCACAACGAAATGGCCAACCACTGTCTGCATGGCTGCACAGTGATTGGTCATACGTTTCCAAGTGCCACCCATGCAAGGCAGCCAATGCCGATTATACCAGCCTCAGTCTGCACAGTGAACACGTGCCTCAGCCAATCCAGATACTGCTCCAGCGGCGCCTGGATTGGCTTGGGCAGGGTAGCACCCCTGCCCATTAGGAGACCGGGGCTGCGGCATGAAGCAACCCTCGGTGTCCTAATGTGCAGGCTAGTGCGCATGTTCGGGCTGGTCGCAAAAATGACCAGCACAAACCCGAACATGCGCACTATTGCTGCTGCGCTTCACTGACTGTCAGTCAAACCCTGATGCTACCGCAGCCCCACCCCCTTCAGCCTCCTGATTGACTCGGGCGTTGCCCGGTGACCAGCCCCTGCCGGCCAGGAAATCGTGAATTAGAAGTGGAACGATTTCAAAAACAATGTTGGGGCCATGTGGTATTAGTGGGGCAACGCCCCAGCGCCCCCAATGGACGCACCGCCACTGTCCATATTTCTAACTTGCTTTGGGATCTTTTTGTGTAGTATTTTCACTGTTTTACTGTTTGAAATGTTGCACACATACTTTACACATTGCCTCTAAGTTAAGCCAGAATGTGCTGTGTCAAGCTATCAGTGGGTGAGCACAGATTAATCTGGGGTTTGCTTGTGTCTTACCCTGACTTGGATTGTGGTTGCTGCTTGACCAGGGCTCACACACCAGTCAACCAGTAACCCAATTGATAACATTGGTGATCAGCGGTGGGATAGGACTTATGTTTGTACAGTGCCATACAGAGATTTGGTGTACACTACCATGCCATATTTCAGACCATTCTGATTTTTTTTTAATTCTCCTTATTAAGTCATGCTCATATATCAATCACTCTCTACAGGTGGTTCCTGTGAGGTAAGATATAAAACTTCTAAAGCATCCGTGTCTGGATCTATAAATGCACCATGAATACTAAGTGAAGATAATTTAACAATATAAATAAGTGCACACGTTTAGCACGCATTTTAAGTGAAAAGACTCTTAATGGTGTTAACATGAGCTATTTATAAATTCTTCATAGATACTTACTTTATCTATCCTGATTGATTAGGGGTAGGATGCTTCTGTGCGGATTTCAATCATGTGTCCTCTCTATAAAGAAGGCCTTGTCTTCTTCTCAGATTCTTTCCATATGATCATGCCTTTAAATGCCTCTCTTTACCTCCATCAGATGGTTAGCACACTTGTCTCTACCTCTAGCTATTTCAACACTGTTGAGGTGTCAGAGTCCACTGCTCGGCCCATAGCTTAAAGGAGGTTCAACCCTCAAGATAGCTCATCATCTCACCTGTCACACTGCTTATTATTTGCATATAGATGTCAGCTCAAGCTCTCCATTTTAAGACTGATGATGCAACATGGGCCCCAAGACATCGTACTTTCACTAAGTAATACTTCTATCTTAAATGCGAACTGCACATTTTGCCTGAAACTGATCAACAGGATTCAATTAGATCCTACTGAAAAGCCCTAAACAGTATGAAAACGGTCTTGGTTTGCTTGTCTTCCGATGCAGAGAGTACCTGTCTTAGCTATACTGGCTGGCCAGTTCCCATTGGAGCAGGACCAAGACTGATTTTCAGATGGCTAAGGGCCTTATTACAAGTATGGTGGTCCACAGGGCCGGCAAGCCCGAGGTGGTGGCCCAACCACCACCCCACTGCAGGCCCGCTCGCACTATTTTGAGTATATCAGTCGGACCGACACTGGACTACTTCGACTGCCAAGGATCAAGGATCTGCAGTGGTCGCGCACTGATAAGGAGTACTGATATGATGACAGTGGCACTGCCAAGCATACTAGGAGTTGCCCGTCTACTGCCCTTTTTATGGCGGTGAACCAGCCTTGAAAAGGGTGGCACAGAGGCTTCCTGCTGCTTCTGGACTTGGGAGTGCATACCCTGGTTTTGCATCCTCATTTCACACATGCATCACCATGCAGGAAGGTACAGTCGGTGCTCTGAGAGAAAAGGTCTGCAAATTAGTCTCTTCTATAAGCCTAACAGACTGCAACTGTCATACTGTCACAGGACCGTCTGCCAGACCAAGACTAAACTCCTAATCTGGCAGGCGGTTACACCACAGCTTTGGCGGTCTTACAGCACACAGCTGGTTGCACTGTCTGCTGTAGGACTGGCAAAGTCATGATAAGACCCTAAGCCCAAACTGAATGCGTCATGGTGGCAAAATAACAATGCGCTTGGAACGTGTTTGCCAGTGGTTAGTCTTTTTGCAAGCATTCTGCCATCACCTTTTCTGTGTTTGATGTGCCAGTAGACTGTCTATGTTAAACAACATTCACTAATTACTTACTGTGACATCTTTGTGACATCTTAGTAAAGATTCAAGTACTTTCCTTTCAACCAATGCAAACTAAAACATGTAAACTGTTTTAAAGAGGGTTGTTATTGAAATGTGTTGCTGGTCACCACATTTAACTTGTTCCTCATATTCACTAATTATGAAATGTATTGCTCCTCATTTAATTGTAGTGTTCTCTTTATACACCCTACAATATGCTTACTGCTGTGGATTTACACCCGACAGTGCTTTATGACCAACCTCAAGCTCCGGCCAACTTGTTAGTTAAGTGCACACCTATTTCCATCCTTAACTCCTCATTGAACACCACAATTGGAGGTCGTTTAGACTTTACTAAAAGATACAGTGTTCTGGGGTTTAGGTCTCTAATGCTGGTGCATTGACTTGGAGTATATTTTCCACAAACTGTGTTGTGTTTTTTTATGCATGTTAGTGTGTTTGCTTTTCTTTCTTCATTTTTGTTTTAGGTGCATGGAAGCTGGAGGTGAAGCCTCAAAAGGAAAATAAGGGCTGAGACAAGTAGGAAGGAGAGTTGAGAGTGTGTATAATATGGAATAGAGAAAGGGGTGTGTGTTGTACTTATAGAGTAAAGCGCCATCAGACTCTTTCAAAGTGCCTGGTGGAACGGAAGTAGAGGGGAGTGAGAGAAGAATGAGTGAATGTCTTTAGGATTTTACTTTTCTAAGTTATTGCTTGTAAAAGTCTAAGATTTTATCACACTGTTGACCAAGTCACTTCTAGGAGCTGATGTAAATTAATTTGATGCTTCCCCTTCCTTCTCTCAATCAATGGCTAACGATGCACAAGATAGGGGTGTACAGGGCAGGTTTCGCACTCATTAAATTAGAGGCTACTTGTGCTGAGAGTGTCAAAAGGGGTACAAACTCAGACAGTGTTTTTTATCAAAACAGAACCCTATCTCCAAAAACATCCACAATACTAACAACGGAAATGCAACAACATCCCAATAAAAGTAATGATAAAAACAGTGTGCTTATAGCGCGTCATACTGTAGTTATTCTGTTTCCAAGCACTGTCGACATTGGAAGCGGAGACATCTGAGGTGCAAGAAGAAAAGTTGCTCAGGATCACACACAGTGGCATATGTACAAGGACTTAACGCCGCCGTAGCGTCATTTTTTGATGTTATGACATCTATTTTTTATCGCCTTATTTACAAGTTGCCGCTAACTGGAGTTAGCAGCACTTTTCCGGCAAAAACGTGAATTGTAAAGATCGCCACTTCTGTTAGCGAGAGTTAATGAAAATGAGATGCAAGGTGGGCATTCCCATACAAAAACTGCCTCTAACCCCACTTCGCGATTTTTACAAGGAATTCCTTGTATGGTGCAAAGCCCCCAAAACTGCCTCTAAGTTCAGTCAGGGGCAGTTCTTTAAGATCATAAAAAAAAGCTGGTCTTAAAATTGGTGCAAACACTTGGGGCCTCATTTCAGAGGTTTTGGTGCTGGGCAGCGCAGCAAAGAATATTGCTGTGCTGCCCTGTGCCAAAACAAAAGCTCAGGAATACCCCCCACAATAAGACAGGGTGCAGTCCTGGGCCCCATTCATGAAAAGTGTTGCATCGCTGCAACAAAACAGCGTTGCAACACTTTTCACTGTGCCCTCCTAGCGACACCATGGATGCACCGTATATACTGTACGGCGCTCCATTTCACAAGGATTTACAGATATGTCAGTATTCCTGATGTATCTGACGGCGTGAAAGTAACGCATTGCTGCAATTTTGTCACAAGCATGAAGAAACTCCAGCAATGCATGGGGCAGGCCTATCCCTATGGCATTGCGTCACCCTTATGCCTGCCATGAGGTAGGCATAAGGTTTTGATGCAGTGGTGTCCTAGAATTGTCACAGTGAAATCTAATAGATTTCACTGTGCCACTCCTACGAGGCTTGTTGCATAGGAACGCCCAACCTGCATACAGCCTACCTGACGCTGGTATAAAGTGGCATAGGGGTTCACAAGATCATTCATATGCCTAGATAAGTCCCTTTGAACAGATAGTTTGGCATCCAGGGTGTCTGCTGTCACCTTCCTCGGTGGCCAGCAACCCCCAGATTCGCCAGGGTGTCGGCGCAGATGGTGCTCCATCGGTGGAGTTTGCCCGCTGCGGTGTAGGCATCTGTAAGTATTGGCATAGTGGTGGTGCTCAGGGAGGTGCCAAAAATGTCTTTCATGGCCTTGATTAGGGCTGGGCGGTAAATTCTGTTCCGCTCGTGGAATTTGGGTAATTTCGCGTTCCGCAAAGAACGTAAAATTGCCCAAAGTTCCGTATTCCGCAACTTTGCAAATTTTTTTGCTTGTTCGCGTTCACAAAATGCGTGTTCGTGAGATTTTTCCACCGAGCACGCAAACAGTGATTGCAAACAGTAAAAAAGCTTTGCGAACAAGCAATTCCGCGTGTTTGCGGAATTTCTACGTGTTCGCGGAGATATTTTACCGTTTCACGGAGACTTTTGTGACGCGATTACGCAAGTTCCGCCCACCCCTAGCCTTGATCCAGCTGTGTCTGTGGGGGGGCCATGATTGCGGTGGTGTACAGTGGGCGTGGTGAAGGCGTGATGTATACTATGATGGTCGGCCCAGGAGAGTTTAGGGGTGTGGCTCTAGTTGAAGTTCCAGCTGGTGGAGAAGATGGGGTCGAGCGTGTGTCAGGCTATGTGGGTTGGTGCGGTGACTTGGACTTGGAGCTGCTTGAGACCGATGTTGGCGAGTTTCACCAGGAGGGAGGTGGTTTTTTGGTCACTGGGGTTGTCCAGGTGGAGGTTGAGGTTTCCGAGAAGGATGAAGTCAGTGGATGGGAGAGTGTAGTGTTTAACCTTTTGATTACATGTTTAATGTGAGGCTCATCGCGTGAGTCTGTGTGTGTTCTGCTGGTCGCAAAGAAGAAAAATGGTGATCTTCGCGTGTGTGTTGATTTGCGCAGCCTGAATAAGAATATTTGGGTGGATTCTCATCCACTTCCAAAGATTGCTGACATGCTGAGCTTGATTCGTGGTTCTAAGTTTTTTTTCAAATTGGACTTAGCGTCAGCATACCACCAGGTGGTGCTTGATCCCTCATCGAGACATCTTACTGCATTCGTATCACCTTTTGGTTCGTATCAATATTGTCGTATGCCTTTCGGGTTGGCCTCTGCGGCAGCTGTTTTTCAGCGGATTATGACTCAAATGCTTAAAGGAATCAAAGGTGTTGTCATCTTTCAGGATGATGTATTGATTCATGGTGAGTCTAATGAATCGCATGATGAGGCACTCTATCGTGTACTTGATGTTATGCAAGATTGAAGTGTTGTGTTGAAGCAGGAGAAGTGTGTTTTCAATGTTAAGAAAGTTGAATACTTAGGGCACATTGTGACTGAGCAAGGAATAGAGCCTAGACCGGCTCTTGTTAAAGCCATTATTGACAGTCCTGCTCCGAGAGACATCTGAGGCAGAACACACACAGACTCACGTGATGAGCCTCGCGCTAAACATGTAATCAAAAGGTTAAACACTACATTATCCTCCTTCTATATACAGAAAAACAACCAAAGAAAAGAAAAAAAAGAAAAAAAAACATAAGTTAAAACAAGTTCAACGATATCTCACAGGGACAAATCTTTTTCTATTGCTTCTGCGTAAAACAATGTCTGAATGTCCGGAGTCAGCTGAAACACCATCGTCACAGCTATCCTTGGTGTTTGATCTCTTAACTTTTCACCTGAAAGAATTGAAACAAGGGGGCTATGATCAGTACGTATCCGAAAATGTCTTCCCCATATATAAGGATTACATTTCCTAACTGCCCACCAGCAGGCAAGCAGTTCTCGCTCAATGACTGCAAAATTCAACTCTGTACCACGTAAAACTCGATTCAAAACCCAAAGTATTTTCCACACCATCTACTACTTGAGTCAAAATAGCGCCCAACCCCAAACCACTAGCACCCACAGTGATGGTGCCCATGACAGAGAGGCTGGGGTGCGATGAGGTCTACAAAGGCATCTGTGAATGGGTGTTCATCGGCCAGGGGGACTGTAGACAAGGGTGCCATGGAGGGTGGGATTGGGGTTGGTCCGGATCTGGAAGTAGAGGTGTTCCATGGTATCTGTCGGGTCATTACAGTGCGTGGTCTGTCGGAGTGTGCTTTTTTCGACAATGCCAAACCCTCCCCTTGGGCACTCGCAGTGGTCCGTACGGGTGAATTTGTAGCCATCATGGATGGTGATGGTGATGTTCAGTCCAGAGCAGAGGTTGGTTCAGGTTTCCGCGAACAAGGCGATGTCTGAAGAGGTGGTGTTGAGGAGGTCCCAAATTTCTGTTGCGTGTTTGTGGAGGGACAGCACATTGAGGAGGATGCAGTTGAGCCAGTCTGCTAGGCTGTTGGTCAGCTGGGTGGCAGGAGGTGCTGGTGTACTGATGTGGCAGAAGGTGCATTTGCAGTTTCGACAGGTGCAGGGTGCAAGGGAATTCTACAGTGATGCTAGATGGGAGGTGGAGTGGCATTCAGGGCTGATGGCGAGGAGGGTGCTGGTGTCATAGCAATGAATTGTCTGAGAGGAAGGGTACTCGGTGATGGGCGCGGTCCAGAGGCAGACAGAGGCAGATAGGCTTGCCTTTGGCGAACCAGTGGTATGCCCGCTGCGCATGGCCGCACAGCGGTCACCATTAAATAGTGCTGTGGGGTGGACTGGACAGGAGGGAGGCAGGAAACAGGGGAAATGACACTGGAGGGGCAGTGACCTGGGGGGAACGTGGGGGATCTAAATATATATTTTTTAAATCTTACAGGAAGGGCCTTCTGTGCTCCTGCTCTCCTGAGTCTGCATCCAGGAACAGGAAGCAGGCATCCAGACCCCTCCCCTAAGCCCATCACAATGCTGCAATGTGGTGTTGCGATTGTTCTGGGCGCTGTGACAAGGATTTCAGCCAGGGGCTGGAAGGTGTGCATGTTCTCCATGCAGGCTGTAATGAAGCCTGCATTGCGAACAAGTAAGTGCGCATGACTGCTTTGGGCAGACTGAGAGGGCCGACCAAACAGTCATTGCGCACTTGAGTGGGCGTACCACTCCGCCCCTGCCCTGCTCCATGAGTAGAGCAGCATCTCCCACCCGCCCGCCTGCAAAGGAAACAGCATGAGAATATCAGAAAGTTATCATCATGTTATGTTTCCTCTTCCTGCACTGCTTGAAAGCAGTGGGGCAACGCTCTTCCACCATAGAGGAGGAGCCGCCACTGGGGTTGTGTCACCCACAGGTGCTAGGCCTGGCCTGACTTGATCCCCAGGCCTCCTCCGCTATGCGTCCCACCTTCTCCTCACCTGGACATTGACACTGTGGTGCAATCCGATGCACTCTCTCCAAATCTGTGACTCAGCCAGCAGGAGCCTCAGCCAGGTGGGATTTCACAAGCCTTGGTACGGCAATCTCAATCAAGTCAGCTGGGGAACCTCTAGACGTAGGAGATGCAATAGGGACCCCTTATTCATGAAGTTGCATTGTTCCAGCCACACAAGTTCTTCGCTCAGGGGCCTCACCCTCCACAGAGTCTGGCCAGCGCAACATCCTGCGGCTTGTGATGCAGAGAGGTGTGGCCCACCATTGGTAAATCTCCTCCATGCACCCCGGTGTAATGGTGGCAAGTGTTATGCGATGCAGACCTACCTACCTTGGAACGCAAGAGCACCTCTACCATTCACAGCTCCCCATGGTATACCCCTAATATTCATGAATTCAAGCAAAAGTGTAAAAGGCTTGAGAGGGCTTGGAGAAGGAGCTACTGTCCAGACAAAACCACCAATACAGAGAGGCAATAAAAAAAATACCAAAGGGAAATAAAAAGAGCGCAGGCACTATATTTTGAAGAAAAGATTAACTCTGCAGCTAATGCTCCAAGAAACATTGCTAGAATAGCAAAAAAACTCTCAACTTGCCCACAACCAGTAGTCTTCCCTGAAGGGGCCCCACAACGATGCAAGGAACTGGCAGCATTTTTAAAAAATAAAATCCTTAATATATATGCTTACCCAGCCCCCCAACACAAAGACCCACCTATCCCCGGAGAGGTTAACATCTCAGATTGATGAATTCCCTAGAGAAAATCTTTGGGAAAATCAAGTCAGGATCTCCATGTGACCCTGCACCTGCCCATATGTTGAGCAAGGTAAAGGAAACCATCCTCCCAGCGCTCTTGGAAATTCTTAATTTATCCTTAACCACCGCGACAGTTCCGGTGAAATGGAAACACGCGATGGTAAAGGCTCTCCTAAAAAAAAAAACCTTAAATCCGGAAAACTGGAGCAACTACTGTTCGGTGTCCCTACTTCCCCTAGTAAGCAAAATACTGGAAAAACACGTAACTATGGCACTTTACAACTATCTGGAATCACATGAGATGTTACACGTCTCACAGACAGGCTTCCGTCCTAATCATGGGACGGAAACAGTACTCCTGACAGTAATGGAGGAGGCCAGGAGAGTGCTGGATCTAGGAGGAACAGTAGCAATTATTCTACTGGACCTAACGGCCGCCTTTGATACGGTACATCTTTGAACTTTATTAGACAGACTGGAGGAGGTAGGAGTGGGAGGAATGGCTCTCTCATGGCTGAGCTCCTTCCTGACAGAGAGAACTTTCCAAGTATTCGAAGGCAGGCATATATCAAAAAAGATCCCCCTTACGTGTGGAGTACCCCAGGGCTTGTCGCTAAGCCCCACCCTTTTCAATGTGTATCTCAGACCTTTGGCCAAACTAGTCTTACCTATGGAGCTCAGATTGTCACGTATGCCGATGACACCCAACTGGTGGTAGCCCTAAACCATCCAGAGAGCAGTTTCATAGACCTGGACACCTGCCTACAACAGGTGGCCATTTGGATGGACCAATCCTTCCTCAAGTTGAACGGGGACAAGACCGAGCTAATGATCCTAGGGGGAAAAAAGATAGAATTACATTCAAACATAGGCTGGCCAAAATGTCTGGGCCCCCCCATCCCCAAAGACAGGATCAAAAGTCTAGGAATCTGGCTCGACAGCTCTCTTAAACTCAACCACCAAGCGGTACAAGTTGCAGCCACCGGCACTGGTATTCTAAGACAACTGAGAAAGATACTCCCAGTACTCCCAGAATCAGCACGACGAACTATGGTACAGTCCCTCATACTCCCCCAACTAGACTACTGTAACTCACTTTTATCTGGGAACCCTTATCACCACAACTAGAAAGTTACAAGTAGTGCAGAATTCAGCGGCCAGACTTCTACACAAAACCCCCGGAAGACAATCGGCGAAACCCGCACTAAAAGCACTACCTTGGTTGCCCATTGCGTAACGCATAAGGTTTAAAGCTCTTTGCATTGCGCATAAGACGCTCTGGGGCACAGGCCCAAAAATCAATCATTCGCTTCTGATGTCCCATCGACCTAAGCGGAACCTAAGATCGGCCAATCTTTTTCAAGCCATGGTACCTAAAACAGGAAGGGTACGTTCGGGTGGATGCATGTTTTCCTACAATGCTGCCATTCTATGGAACTCACTCCCGACCCTACTTAGATCCACACAACACTACTTCACATCCAGGAAACTCTTTAAATCGTGGCTAATGCAGAACTTGCAGTAAATATGACCCTAGTTTGTCTGATGTGGCGTAGCGCTGGGATGCCTAAGGGTAGCCATGCGCTGAACAAGAATTCAAATAATAATAAGGGGCACCAGGCGGTCTTCTCAACAGGTCAGCAATGTGTCTCCATGGACCTCGCAGACTCTCAGTGTGGCTCTCAAACAACACTCCAAATTCATCCCAGTTACTTAGGAGCTATCTTGCTTCACTCGTCGGTGGGGTCCATAGCACCGCGAGTCACTCACTCACACAATCACGTTGCTCCCAAGATCAGTGAAACAAGAAGGTGAGCTGCTGGACAGCGGAGCACCCTATTACTCTAAATTTAAACTTTATACATTATGTACAATATGCATATGTGAACGATTCTCTTGCTCTAGATTCATAGGAAATAACATCAAGGCACCCCACTGTTTCGGTCGATGGACCAGCTACTAGAAGTTAGCTGATGGAAATCAAAACCAGCTAAATTACAATTTTCCCATTTATCTTTATTTTCTATTTTGTCATGACTTTTATTAAAATGAACATCTAACTCATATAAATCCTATTAAACATTTCTCTAAATTTTACTTCAAGAAGAAAAATGTACTTTGAATTTTAATCTGACATTCATTAAAACATTTAAGAAATAGAAATGTAGAACTTAAATTACCAAGACGACAGATACAGGATTAAAATGATACAGGTTCCCAATGCTAACTGTCTTTCTATCCTCCTTGATGTCTACCTCCCATCAAGACCCCGCATTCAATTCTTTGCCCCATCAAAAGTTAAAGTTAAAAGAATTCAAAGTCTTTTTGCACCAAACATCATTCAGTTCGACAGCATGTTGTAGTGCGTGGAAAATTCAGGAACCAGTTTTTTTCTCTCTTTTGTACCGACTCTTTTATACCCTTTTCCCCTAACTATTTAACTAAAATTTGAAACTTTAGAGTCCATTCTTATTTCTCATTGGTCCATTAGAGGGATGGTGAAGATCACCTCATCTCCTTAGTGTCCAAAATTTGCAATGTCATCTCCACGTTTCTCACACGGTCAAAATTGTCCTCTCCGCAATTTCGTCATCTTGTCCTTGTATTTTATACATCATCTAGTTACAGCATGCAACTTTCCCAGGCTCACAAACTTAAGCATCCTTTGGCACGGTTCCGGTGGCTTAGGCCAAGCTGACCTTGACATCTACAGTCTGTGCACAGTCCATTCAAGCATTTCTCGCTTACAGTTGCGCATGGGTAGAGCCATATTTCTCGAAGTCCCGCATAAGCAGCCATTTTAGAACTAGGCCGCACGGGCCTCAATGGGAACTAATATGAAAACAAACACAACAGACATTAGAATTTAGAAATAAAGCACTTCTGTTTACCTCCCGCCATTCTAATTTCCCATGCTAGGTTTTATCTAGCGGAAAGCGACGTAAATCCATTGTTTACTTACCAAATGTGTTCATTTTGCCACAAAAATACACATTTAAACATAAATGCATTGTTCTATTACTATTTAAAGCATTACCACACTATTTTAGTATGACTTCTTCACATTATTAATACATTAGCGTTTGAAAATCAGCCAGTTAGTTTTCCCACGTGTACCTGTCTGTGTATATTTATTTTGTTGATTAATTATCATGCTTCACACGGTTAATACATGCTATGGTTTAAGGAAATCAGTTTTACAAGGGGTACACAAAAATTGTTGTCACTCCCCTGATCCATCAAGATCGCCAACGCCTTAAAGTCTACCACCAAGGCCCAGCAACTCCACAGCATGTCTGCATCCCACTCCGGGTCCCAGACACAAGCACAGCGATGCCTCCGCGCCCCATGAACTGTCCAGCCTTTCAAGGTTTTGGCTACCATGGTGTTGCAAGGAGAGTGCTATGAAAAGTGATGCATTACAGGTTTTCCCCAGCGATGCAACTCTTTTCATATATGTAACCCTGATTCTGTATTTCCTCTTCCCCTGGGACTCTGGCTGGTCATCCTGGCTGTTGAGGGGTTTGAGAAGGATGTTGATTTGTGCTGCACTTTCCCTGCCTGCGCCATTCTGCATTCCATTATTTGTATTTTATTTTTTTAATTGGAGGTGGACTTGTTGGCTATTTTTGCCTCCAGAGGCAAAAAAGGTGAAGATCTGTTGACTAACGTGAGTTTTTTGCCTGCAAATTGACCTTTCGTCAGTTTTTGCCCTCTAACGTCAGAATTTGTATTACCTTCACGCTAGTGTTAGCAGCAGTTTTTACCATGGCTACCTGAAACTATCGCCATATAGAGACGTATTGTAAAAACATTGCTTACAGGATGATAGTTTTTGGTGATAGGCCACATTAAGAAAACTGCCGCTAACGCTTGTTAGCGGCACTTCTTGTACATATACCCCACAGTGTGTTAAAATTCTACTGATGAGATTAGAGTTGGAGCATTGTTTGTTCCAAGACAGACAGCATAACCAATAATTCATTTCCATGCAGGTGTTGAGCTAGCCTGACAGTAAGGAACAGGATTTGGGCCATGATTTGCAGCCACGCACCACCATCTATGTCTCAGTGGGTCTGCCTCTTTGTGTAATTTTCAAGTTGCGGATTACAAAAATGCTGCTCCAATTTAACCTTTTGTCTACCTTCTAATGGACTGTCTTAAATGCACCTGTTAATTAGCAACTCAACAACACCCACTTTGAACAAAAGCGGAATTTTCCAAGAAGAGTGCTTGAGCAAAGAATACACGGGAGGTAGGCAGAAAAAAGCATTGACAATGAAAATAGGTCTGGCTAATAACTGCACTATCAAGCCAGACCTAAAACTGAAAGCATTGGCAAAGCCAATAATCTGACTTACTGTAGTTGTGATCTCTAGTTTTTACATATAATTTACACACGTCTGAACTGGATGAAATAAAAGCACCTCTATAGTGCTGCTGTAGTCAGAGACTCACAGAAAAGTGAGATAGTTCACAGATTAAGTTCACATAAGAGAGAGTTACAAAAAGAGTTGAGGTAACATGAAAGTGAAACATACCATCCAGTGCCAGAGATGGCGACAAGCTGCAACAGTGAACACCCGTGTTGCTTCTCCTCTGGAAAACATAATATGCAACGGAGTACTGGTGGGTACAGGGGTGGTGCATGGATTCCCGTTCTATCGTCTGGAATGCTGATGTTTGCTCCTGGATATGGAAACCAAATGGTTGCTGTTCCAGCCGCTGTCATCCTATGAAGAGAGGTGTTGGCCCAAGTCCTGCTGCCATCAGTTAAGTCATGATTTTGCTGTCACAAAGTAAAAGAAATGAAATATTTTGTCATGATAGGGGACTGTGTTGGCCATTCAGAAAACAAGCACCAACTTCATGTAAAGTGGTTGAAGTCAAAGAAAGAGCACCGGGGAAAGAAATCGACTCTGTTTTAATCACTGCTAGAAACACGGAAAAGGGATAGTATAAAGCAGGATCCTCCTCAATAAGAAATAGATGGGGAAGAAGTAGTCGGAGTACCTGATATTATTGAGGTGTTCCTTCTTCAAAAGGGGGGAGGGGAGGTTACTAAAAGGAGCATTGAAGAATGGGCTTTTAGAATGAGATGTGAGAGATGTAAGAAAAGTTCCTCAGTATTCCTTCTGGTTTTATAGCATTCAAATAAAGAGCAAAATAATGTATTACATGTAAGAGAAGAAGATATTTCACTGAAAAGAAAGGATTCATTTTCAAGTGCTGTCCCTAGAACTTGTCTAAACATAAGCATATGTGTATGCTCATTTTTCAAGGATAACCTATGAATACTATGAGTTATGAAGGGATGACTCCTCCATTGGGGCAAAGGAGCGTTGCCCCTTCTTGCAGTGCGAGAAGCAAAAACATAAAATGGTAATAACTTCCAGTTATTACCATTTTATGTTTGGTTGTGGGCGGGAGGGTGGTCAGGGGCTGCTCTGCAACCAGGGCAAGGGAGGAGTGGTGTGCCCACTCCTTAGTGCGCGAAGACTGTTTGATCGGCCCTCTGGCACATGCACACTCTGCCCTGCTCCATGCAGACTGCAATGCAGCCTGCATGGAGAACATGGCCTCCCCATAACCCGCTGGCTAGGCGGCTTCCCGAACAATTACAACACTGCTTGCAGCATTGTGATTTTCCTAGGGGAGGGAGCTGGCTGCCTGCATCCTGTTCCTGCTGGCGGAAAGGTAAGTTTCATTTATTCATTTTTTAAATTTATTAAAGCCCTGCCCCCCCCCGTATGACCTACCCGCACAACCTCCCTCCCTGCGCCACTCCCCGCACCCCACTGGCTTGCCATGCCAGCTGTGACTGGAGTTATGAAGTAATCCAAGTCATATTTATGGAAGTATTATTGTTGGTGCTGAATTTTAATGTGTGTAGAGCATTATTTTTCTTAATACAAGCATTATTTTGTGACGGTTCAGACTTAACAAGGTCACTAACTCCACTTAAACTCTGGCCATATTTAAAAAAACAAAAAAGAACTTCTTCAGCACAACTATGAACTAATGGACAAACTGAATAAAAGTAGTATTGAAACACACAGAAGAATTTAGCAGTGAGGTGTGCAATTAGTTAGCTAACTGTTTTCAAAATGTGATTCAAAACATGTTTTAATTTCTTGCAATATGGTAAGCACTGCAATCCCTTATTTCATGGTTTGATAAAACATATGCTCTGTTTCCAGCCTATGGTTTTAGGAGATATGTTACCTGTTGAAACGGTCAATTGGGTGTAAGCACTTCAGGTCATCCTTTACAGGTCCCACTTTCACAGTCGATAGGGAGTCAAAGTTTCTGCAGCCAAATGCTGACTATGAGGAAAGAAATCTTTATAGCTCAATGTTCAGTGGTGGCTTCTCTGCTAGGGCGGAGGAGCGTCACCCCACAGGAAATATAAAATAATAATAACAATGTTATTAAAATTGTATTTTTTACTATTGGCTCTGTGCGGGGCAAGACTGTGTGTGGTAGGCACTCTTTTACAGTGGTGGATGGCATGGATGAGGAGTGGCGTGGGGTAAGGAGGTGTAAAAAAGAGAAAAACATACTTTATTGCCACGTTTCTCCTAGTTCTCTCCTCAGCGGCGGGCGGAAAGAGGAAGTACCCAGGCTCCCCTAACTCAATCGCAGTGCAGCGTTGTGATTGGTCTTAGCGCCATGGTTTGGTGCTCAGATGGGGACCGGAAGCCTGGGCATGTTCTCCACCCATGCTGTATTGCATTTTAAGGCAAACCGACAGTGTTCATGCAACAGCACTATGGAAATAAGTTGCTTGTTTTGAGGGGTACGAAATGTTACTGTTTGTAGTGTGTTCTAATCGCAGCATTGGCTCACAAAGCAAAACCTCTATGTGACTATGGATTTGAACGATGAAGAATTTACATTTGGCTACTTTGCTTTCCAATCCACCCCCACTCCAAATTTAAAATGTCCAGAACAAATTAATGCAGCTATGACTTCCCATAACATCACTCAGTAAACCAACCAGCTACTTCTGAGGTCTTCATTGAAGAAGGAAACAAAAAAGACATAAGGGGTGCTGTAGTTGTAGGACCATGACGGCGAGTTCCTCTTGTGTACTACAGATACGCAATAGTCTCTTGCAGTCACGGGCGTCTTTGATTCTGGATCTTCCAAATGAGATGCAAGTTTATCAAGTAAATGGCGTTCTGACATGTGACACATCGAAGCATTTGGTTTCAACTGCGATTTAGCATATTGCATCTTTTAAAGATAGCGCTGTCAATACAAATGCCACTGTAACTATTTGGATACCTCGGGGAGGACACGAATCAAAGAATCCCAAAGATGGGCATAAAAGTGAGGCAGGCTACGTTTCAGGGGTCTCTGCTGTTTTTTCTTGGCAACAGTAGAAAAGCAAACATTTGCAATTCCAATAGGTCTCAGCAATCCGAGAGCTATTGACGTTGTCGCAGAGGCTGCAAACGAAGGGCGCTCACGAGCCGGTGCCATAACCCAGCGTTGCGCCCCCAGACAAAAGGGGCGGGGGACCACAGTTTGGCGCTCAAGACAGCAAAGCAGGACAAAGGGCCCCCCCATGTCGCAGTCCCGAGTGGGGCCGAAACCCCCAGGCCAATAAGGGCCAGGGCGGGATTCAAACCCCCCAATGGGTGGGGGCCTGCACAGAGAAGGCGAGTCGTGGGGGCTTATAAGCGCTGCTCCCCCAGGCAAGCTCCTATATTCAAGGAGCAGGGGAGCAGCACGGCGTGAGCACAGGCCAATCCGGTTGATCCACCTCTTATCATTCCCAGACAGCATGTCAGTAAATGATAGAATTAATTCAGAGGTTTGCTCAGTGAGCTACTCCACAATTGACGATGCCATAGACTTGGTGAGGGCGACGGGCCGAGGGACCCTCATGGCAAAGCAGAAATCGAGTCGGCGTTCCGCTTACTCCCGGTACACCCCAATAGCTTCCACCTGCTAGGCTTCCATTGGGAAGGGAAGTATTATTATGACAAAGCTATGCCAATGGGGTGTTCAGTATCATGCGCATACTTCGAGATATTCAGCACTTTCATTGAATGGGCTCTGCACAACAGGCACCCGGCGGGTGGGAAAATACACTACCTGGACGATTTCCTGTTCACTGGCCCAGTAGCATCCTCGGAGTGCAGGGATACCCTGAGGGCATCTGCAGCAGCTCATAGGGTAGTTGAACTTCGCAACCAGGGTCATCCCAGCGGGTAAGGTTTTCGCAAGGCGATTGACACAACTCACGCTCAGCCTCACCCATAAGCACCACCACGTCAGACTCGGGGCTGAGATGAAGAGGGACCTAGTGATGTGGGACACCTTCCTGACAGACTTTAATTGTTTTCTGATCTGGAGGGAAGCTTGGGTGACTAGTAAACAAATCGAGCTATACACTGATGCATCAGGGAGCACGGGGTTCAGCGCAATCTTGAAGGGCAAGTGGTGCGCAGGGCAGTGGCCCAGCAGCTGGCGTAGGCAAGGCGTAACATGCAACATTACTTTTTAGGTCTCGCCTGTCGATGCGCATGCGCATCGAGCTTGCGAGCCTATTGCGGCCTAACCACGCTTTAACTAACAAGCAAGGAATCGTGGCGATTCCTTGCAGTGCCCGTGACTTTTAAGCTCAATGCGCATGTGCATTGAGCTTAAAAGCGCGTGCACAGCCGCCCGCATTCCTCCGACACCTTTGAAGTGAAGCTTAGCTTCACTTCAAAGGCCCGGCTTCTTCACACCCACATGCCGCTCTCGCTCTCCCCGCTCCGCCCCCTCCCCTGCCCGCCGTGTGACCTCGGCTTACACTCACCCCTCCTTTCTCCCCTTTAGGCTGCTTTCGGATGCTTTGTTCGCAGCTTGTTTTTAACAAAGCGTGCCTGCCTATGTTTACTTAAACTATCAGTTATGGCATCTGGAATGCATTTTAAAGCGCATTCTTCTTATGTTTGGTATGCTGAGTATACACACCAGAAGAAAAAAATACCGGCTTTAGGTGAGTTTGTTTACTGATCAAGATATTAAAATACTGGCCATGCTGGTAAATAAAACTGCCCCTTCCTCCAAGTTTAGGTATTCTTGCTCCCGAGACCAACAGTAGGTGTTTTTAGAGGAAGGAGCAACGTAAAACATTGCTTGTCAGTTCGTTACACTCACATTTCAAAATTGATCAAGGCTTTATCAGTAAGAACGCACTGGTGGGCCGAACCGCAAGTATTTCTCACGAGAGGGGGCCGAGGGGCAAGGCTGTATTGGGGAATGTCACTAGAAGCACAACTGAAACGTGTGCGCACTTTGCAGGTCTGTGACGAAAGCTGAGAATTAGCTTACAGTCCCTGCAGCCTAGCTTTACAACTTTCACCAGAATGACGATAGAGCCGCACGCTTGCTTCCATGTCAGGGGCCTGGGCCGGGTAGCACAAAAACATAGGTAAACACTCGCCTGCCTCTAGTTATATGCTAGAAGTATGAAAGGCTGAGTGCCCGTTTACAATGCAATTGTATGCTGCACTTTGTAGGTGGTTGGTTTGTGCGGACAGGCACCCATCAGACTTTGTTTCAGGGACAGACGTGTAAATTCCTGCTAGCAGCCTGTAACCTAAGCAATTGAATCTCGCACCGCTTTGCAGTGGCCGAGGATTTGCTAAACTTGAATGCGATTTTAAACTCCCTCTAAAATGGCACAGGCACATGCCTACGTGGTTTCCCTACAGCATCACGATATGACTGAAAGGAGAAATCTGGTTTCAATGGGGCCCAGTGGAGAGTAGTTTGAGTGTGGCAGTCACTTGTAGGGCATTTGGAGAGAAGGTTAGTCTGTATGCAGACTGGCACATTCTGTAAATAAAACTAAAGGCATAGAGATATGTGCCCAGAGTGGTCTGAGCCAGTAATTTACTAGCTTTGTGCGTGGCGGTTATATTTTAAATTGAGTTCATTAGCCTCGGGGGTTTTTTTTCTTTTTTTTTGTCCTTATCGTCAGAAGTTTGAATAGGTGAGGGGCAGGGGAACAAACTGGTGACACCCTGTACAAACAAGCATTGGCATAGCCAATAGGTATCGCCTTTTTTAAGTTCTGACTGAGGAAGGCTTTCCAGCTAAGCTATACTGCCATGGCAACTGCAACACACATTGACACATATTGACAGCTGTGCTGTCTGAAATGTGAGAGCCATATCATTTTTAAGGGCCTTATTAAGAGTTCAGTGCAGCCAAACCTCCACTAAAAAGGGCTGGATGTACATTTCTCCATACTCGGAGTGCTATTGGTATCAATGCACTCCGAATACGGTGGACAGGGCACCCTATACCTTTTGGTGGATGTCCTATCTAGCATCCGCCAACTCCAAATAAAGCTCTAAGGGCCAGATTTACGACCCTTTTTTGTGGCCGCAAACTGGAGATCCTCCTCCTGTTTGCGGCCGCAAAAAAGGGGAACATCAATTACAAATGCTAGTTTGTGAGTCACTGACATACTGTGAGTATGAGGGAAAATACTTTTTAAGAGCAGGTAGTGGTCCCAGAGACCACTGCCTGCCCTTAAAACAAGCACTGGCGTTGCCAATAGGTCTCGCAGTAGGAAAGTTGGAGCTACTGGTTATGTAAATGACAAAGGCCTTTATGTTTTTAAAATGAAAACAAAAATAAAAGGCATTGTTATTTGCAATTGTAATAGCTCCAACTTTCCTACTGCGAGACCTATTGGCAACGCCAGTGCTTGTTTGGAGTTATTCCCGATCATAGTGGCATTGACAATCTGGAGGAAGGAATTGCAAAACATGAAGTTGACACTATGGTCAGATAACAAAGTCCTAGTGCAGGCCATTAACAAGGGGTCAGCCAGGTGCTCAGACACACTGCGACTAATGCGCCATCTGGTTACATTGCAGCTGCAGGGCAACATAAATCTATGAACAAGGTATGTCCCAGGGGTGGAGAACGAAATAGCAGATGCCCTGTCCAGGGCCAAGATGGACAAATTCAGGGAACTGGCACCCGGGGTGGAGCTGAGCATGATCCCCTTCCCGAAACAGCTGTGGGGCCTGGCAGGGTAGACCTAGCGGAGATGGCTCTCCACGCACTTTCCCCAGCAGCAGCAAGGAGATATGAAAAATATGTAGCAACTGTGATGAGGGTGTGGGGCATCCAGTCACGAAACAGTGCCGAAGACACACGCAGGGCGGCAAAACTGTTCATTGGTTGGGCATATGAGGGCAAGAAGTCCGATAGATTTCAAGAAGCTTGGGGCACTACTGAGGGGTTTAGAGGGCATAACAACAGACGACTTTGAGCTCTTACTGTTTAAAGGGGCATTCACCACTGCCTTCTTCGGGGCATTTTGCCTCAGCGAGTTAGTAGCCCCAGCTAGGGAGGACGGATGGCAGGGCACAACAAAGTCAGACAAGGTAGTGAGATGGCCTAACTCCCGGACAGAAGCTACTCCCTTCCCGCGCAAAAGGGGCGCAAAAATCCAACCTACTAAAAGAAACTGCCCAGAAGGGCCAAAAGACAATACCAAGGAAGTGTGTGATGACATAACAATCAAAGCGCAAAGTATATACGTGTTTCCTTGTATTCCCAATAAACTGTGTCCAACAAATGATCACCACAAGAAAAGAATGTGTAGTTGGCTTTCTTGGCGGGAGAGGGAGTACTCGAAAGGGAAATATGATATGGCATACTTATGGGAGTGGGGCAGAGTACGAGGGTTATCAATATCAATTTTTTTCAGCCATGTGGAGTAGCAGTGGCATCGTAACGTGTCTGAAAAGCTGTTCTCAGTGCCTACTATAAATACCCAACATGAAAGTATGAACTTGTGTACACTTTCTTTTATTTCACTTACTCGGTTTTCTTAAGGCGTAATGATAGCTGAGTGGGCTGACACTGTATTGAAAACATGTGCCTTAAACCGTCTATCCAAGTTTATAAGTAAAGGTGCCACAGATATCTATATATGATTTTTACAAAACGTACCACTTACATGTCGTGAGAATTTCAAATTGGGGAAAAGCACCACAGCACAGTTTTGGAATAATATATATAAAATATTTATATATTAATGAGAAAAATACTTCTCTTTTTCATATCGCTTTGTGTGGAATGCAGAGACATCCAAATGTACTGCCGTACATGGATAAATGTATGAGTCTAAACAGGGAAGTTCTCTGGAGAAACGTGCACCACAGGATAAAGCAGTCCCCATCCGCCTCTTCACGGCCACCTCCCTCCCATGCCCACCACAGACCTGCATGCCATACTTAAATGAACCTGGCATGATTCCCACAGTGTCCCCCACCATGCCCTCCATAAGTTGCTGAGTGGGATGCTGTGAGATTCACACAGTGCCTCCTACCCGCCAGGAACTGCTGGGAGTGAAGCAGTGGATATCATTGCATCCAGGATTGCAGAATATGGGAAGTTTGAGTTGCATCCAGGTTGTACCCTGCATGGCCATCATATTGGTTGAGAAATTGCCACACAAGAGGTCCCCAAGCCACATTACTCAAGTGCCGCACACCTCCTGTTGGGCATATAACATTTTGAACAGTGTATGTTCTTAAGTGCCATGACACAAAATGAAAGCTGTCCAAGTGTGTTGCTTGAATGTGCCAAAAACACTAGATAAGCTATATACATAGTGAAAGTGCTTTTGTGTCCTACTCAATAATGTACAGCTAGTTTTTCAAAGGACGTGGTTATGCAGATATCATGCATAGCAACAATTGAGTACACACTTCTATTGAAAGTCAACAATGCAACATTAAATTAAAAGTTAGCAGCCCACTGGCCTATAAGAACAAAAGTGAGTGTGCAATATGTGTGACGTTTCTTCAATGCTAGGCTGTTCATCTGAGTGTTACTGCAAGAGGAGGAGGAGAAGGTGAACAGGATTCTTATCACATGTTAGGCCTGTAAGAGAGACGCCGGCTGCCTGGGAGGAGAAAGTGATCAGTGGGCTCATAACATTTTGGACTGTGTATGTTCTAATGTCTTGTGACACAAAATGAAAGCTGTTCAAGTGTTTAGCGCGGATGCACTCAAAACAAACAGCATATCAGCTACATTCAGATGAAAGTGCTTTTGTATTCTACCCAAGAACTTATGGATAATTTGTCAAAGGACAGTCATTATGCAGATATCAAGCATAGAGATACGCGCGTACATACTGCCCTTGAAAAATCAACATTGCCACATTGAATTAAAAGTTATCCGGGAAACGGCCCGCTAGTCTATAAGTACAACAGTGAGTGTGCAATATGTGTGACGGTTCTTGAAAGCTAGGGTGTTCACCTGAGTATTCTTGCAAGAGGAGGAGGAGGAGACGAACACAATGGTTATCGCATGTGAGTCCTGAAATAGAGACATCAGCCGCCTGACAGGAGAAAACGATCTGGAGTTCTCGCTCTCGGAACCAAAACACGTTTTGTGAAAGATTCCCAGCCTAGCAGACGCCACCGTGCCCAGGGAGGGGGCATTATATATAACCAGCATGCCATTGGCATCTGCCCCGGGCCTGGCTGTGAGCCTGCATTGCCACCGCAAGACGTTTTAGCGCTAAGATAACTGTGGCTGTGAGTGCATGAGCGGGCGTGCAGATATACAAGAACAACAAACTGAGAAGGGAGCACATAAAAAGTGCTGTTAAACAAAGGAAAAAGTAGCCCTGAAAACATTTTGTAAAATGGATAGTAGTAATTTGTCCATGCTCTTGTGGAGGGCTAAACACGGGAAGAGGCAAGGTGTATGCATGTCCTGGACAAATGGGAACGAAGAATATGAGGGCAATGATGGAGCCAGCAAATGGGAAGACTATGGGTGGGTGAAGCCCACAAAGTATATACAACATGTGTCTTTGAGACAGCGCTTGCCGTGTCTAGAGCCGAGACCTAAAAATAATAGCTTTGCCATGTTAACAGCCTACCTAGTCCCAAAAGCACAAATTCTGCTGAGATGTAACACCAATGAAAAACATGTATTTAAAACAAGAAATATGTTTACAAAAACAATTGTGCACGCTTTTCAGTCACACATTTAGAGCCTTACTATCCACTTAAGAAACAAACAGAGCGTAACACACATTTACGCTGGCTACCAGGCTGGCTTCAGATAATAATCTCTCTTCAAGCAGATTGGTATGCATCTCTCTAACTACAAACTGATGGCATGTCAGTGACTGGAGTGGCAAGAGGCATGTAGGAAGCACCAGGAAGTGGAAACAGTTCCTTGATGGATACAAGCACCAGTGCTGACCAGTGCACACACTAAAAAAAAACTGAATAACGGAGAAAAGTGGACAGACATTGTCTCTTGTTCAAAGTAAAAGTGAAACAAGCATAAGTGGTGTTTGTCAGGAAAGGAGAAGGTTGTTTCACTCCAGGGCTTCACGGTCCTGCACACATGCTGAAATCTTACTGTATGCTCTAAAGCAAACCAAAAAAGCAAGCATTCAATATGTATATATTTTCTGCGATCATATGCAGATGTAGTATGACAAAAAGTTAAACATTGCAAAAATAAAGAGCTCCTCACGAGCTCAGTTATACCAGCCTTGGCACTGGAGTCAGCTTCTTTTCAGCCAGCTGCACTCATGTAAACAGGCAAAATGCAGTCACTCACAATGCAAGACCGTCTATGGATGAAGTAGGCTGACCCACTGCCCCATTCTGTAAGCTGTGGTGGCTGGAAGCAAAATGTGAACGACAGTCGGACAAACCAATGGATTAATAGGCCGGCTAAAAACCTCTGTTTGTATTTATTTATGTTTGTATGTTTCTTAAGATTTTTTATTGTTTTTAAAAAACATAAGGCTAGAGACACAGATACATTTGTGTCTAAGCCAGACCTAAAAAATCCATATACATTAATGAATGTGCTCCTCCTAGGCTTCATCCTAGACTCCTCCCTCTCGATGACCAGACAAGTCAATGCCGTCTCATCATCATGCTTCAACATCCTACGCATGCTCAAAAAAATCTTCTGTTGGATCCCCACCGAAACAAGAAAGACAGTCACCTACGCACTGGTCACTAGCCGACTTGATTATGGAAATACCCTTTACGCAGGAACCACAGCCAAACTACTGAAAAAACTTCAACGCATCCAAAACGCCTCAGTCAGACTCATACTGGACATCCCCCGTCAAGCCCATATTTCCGGTTACCTGAAAGAACTCCACTGGCTTCCCGTCAACAAGAGAATAACGTTCCGTCTCCTCACCCACGCACACAAGGCCCTCTACGACCTAGGACCCGAATGCCTCAACACACGACTATCCTTCTACACACCCACCCACCAACTACGATCATCCAATCAAGCCCTCGCCGCTATCCCACGTATCCATAAATCCACCATGGGAGGAAGATCCTTCTCCCACTTAGCGGCCAAGACCTGGAACTCTCTCCCCACTCAACTCCGCCTTACACAAAACCACCTCTCCTTCAGAAAACAGCTAAAAACCTGGCTTTTCGATAAGTAATGCACCCTCCCTCCCTCAAGCGCCTTGAGACCCTCTGGGTGAGTAGTGCGCTATACAAATTCCTGAACTTGAACTTGAACTTGAACTCCCATCTGTGTTCCTGTCATAGAAAAATGCCATAACTTACCTAGTTATCTAAGACAATTTGACAGCATTACAGTAGAATGTGTTTGCCCGTAGGAGTTCAAACCAGGCAGTTGGATAAAACAAGCATTTACAATGCAATAGGTCTCGGGTTAATTAAGTTTGAGCTATTGGCATTGCTAAATATTGCAACACCAACTGCAACAAAAGTCTATAAATTGTAGGCCAAAAAAAGTTTATTTATTTTTGTAGCTATGGTGGCATGCTGCGCTTTAGATGAATATGTTTAAAAGTAAAGTGCGCCATACTGTGATTGCTACAATAGTTAGTTGTGGATGCGTTAACAAATGATGTGTACACTGATGGCTGGTGGTGTGTGTGCCTGTAGAAATTGTGCACTGATGGCTGGTGGTGTGTGTGCCTGGTGGAAGTGTGCACTGCCGGCTGGTGGTGTTTGCGCCTGGTTAAAGCGTGCACTGCCGGCTGGTGGTGTGTGTGCCTGGTTAAAGCGTGCACTGACGGCTGGTGGTGTGTGTGTGCCTGGTGAAAGTGTGCACTGACGTCTGGTGGTGTGTGCCTGGTGGAAGCCTGCACTGACGTCTGGTGGTGTTTGTGCCCGGTGAAAGCGTGCACTGATGGCTGGTGGTGTTTGTGCCCGGTGAAAGCGTGCACTGACAACTGGTGGTGTGTATGTCTGGTGAAAGCGTGCAGTGATGGATAGTGGTGTGTGCCTGGTGAAAGTGTGCACTAACGGCCGGAGAATTGTGCCTACTGAAAACGTGCACTGTCTACAGCACCACTCAACCCCCAAAGCCTACATCACCACTCAACCTGCAACACCTACATCACCACTCAACCCGCAACACCTACAGCACCACTCAATCCCTACCGCGTACAACACCACTCAATCTGCAACGCCTATACCACGACTCAATCCCCACCGCGTACAGCACCACTCAATCCCCTCCACGTACAGCATCATTCAACCTGCAACTCCTACATCACCACTCAACCCGCAATGCCTACAGTACCACTCAATCATAACCGCGTACAGCACCACTCAACCCTCAATACCTACATCACCACTCAACCCGCAATGCCTACAGCACCACTCAACCCGCAATGCCTACATCACCACTCAACCCGCAACGCCTACAGCACCACTCAATCCACACTGTGTACAGCACCACTCAACCCGCAACGCCTACATCACCACTCAACCTGCAACGCCTACATCACCACTCAACCTGCAACGCCTACAGCACCACTCAATCCCCACAGCGTACAGCACCACTCAACCAGCAAAGCCTACATTACCACTCAACCCGCAACGTCTACAGCATTACTCAATTCCCACCACATACAGCACCATTCAACCTGCAATGCCTACATCACCAATCAACCCGCAACGCTACAGCATCACTCAATCACCACCGCGCACAGCACCACTCAACCCGCAACTCCTACATCACCACCCAACCCGCATTGCCTACATTACCACTCAACCCGCAACACCTCCAGCACCACTCAATCCCCACCACGTACAGCACCACTCAACCCGCAACGCATACATCACCACTCAATCCGCAACACCTACAGCACCACTCAATCCCCACCGCGTACAGCACCACTCAAACCGCAACACCTACATCACCACTCAACCCGCAACGCCTACATCACCACTCAACCTGCAATGCCTACAGCACCACTCAATCCCCCCTGCGTACAGCACCACTCAACCCGCAACGCCTACATCACCACTCAACCCGCAATGCCTACATCACCACTCAACCCGCAACGCCTATAGCACCACTCAATCCCCACCGTGTACAGCACCACTCAACCCGCAACGCCTACATCACCACTCAACCCACAACGCGTACAGCACCACTTAATCCGCAATGCCTGCAGCACCACTCAACCCGCAACACCTACATGACCACTAAATCCGCACCGCGTACAGCACCACTCAACCCGCAACGCCTATATCACCACTCTACCTGCAATGCCTACAGCACCACTCAATCCCCACCGCATACAGCACCACTCAACCCGCAACGCCTACATCACCACTCAACTCGCAATGCCTACATCACCACTCAACCCGCAACCCCTACATCACCACTTAACCCGCAACGCCTACAGCACCACTCAATCCCCACCGCGTACAGCACCACTCAACCCGCAACTCCTAAATCACCACTCAACCTGCAACGCCTACATAACCACTCAACCTACAATGCCTACATCACCACTCAACCCGCAACGCCTACAGCACCACTCAACCTGCAACGCCTACATCACCACTCAACCCGCAACGCCTACATCACCACTCAACCCGCAACGATTATTTATGAATGAGGAAAAAAAGAGAAAAAAAAGACCCAATTGCATACACAGAGCATAGATAACAGGAAACACCCACAGCTTTTGCCATATCATATTTGCATGCAAGGTTATCAGACAGGCGCCATTCTCCCCCTTTTGAGGACTCTCCATCCTCCCTTTATTCTGCAGATTGTATAACTGAGGCAATGAAGCCACCTATAGACCCATTGCAACATATCTATGAATGTGTGTCAGTTCCCCATTGTCACAGTCACTCCTAGACTCAGGACAGACAACAGGGAGCATGAACTTTGTTTCACCCAGTTGAAGAGACCTCACACAATTTTGACCCTTCACCCCATAACATTGCAAGCTTCACCTTTGCCGTGCCCTTGAACCCACAACAACTAACTGATTGTGGCTGGAGGACTTGGGAAAGGTCATGAAGTGAAAACCGGAAAAACAAGATCACTCGGTTCCTCCCACTGCCTTCTTGGCGCTAGATTCCCAGGGTCACAAGGACACTCCTGGACATACCAGTGGGCATGATGCCCTGAAATCATGGCCGGGAGGTTCTCCTCGTGGAATCAGGGGTTGCCTCCAGAGCAGCGTCGTCTGAGCAGAGTTAGGGCAAGTGGTGCCTGCTTCCCTTGCTTTCAGCCGGGCTCTCCTTGCCACTGCGGTTGTCAGTTTGGCATTTTAAACTAAATTCAATGCGCAGATACATTTTAAATTATAGATTGGTATCACAATACAAGTGCAACTTCTGTTAAAGGGCGTTCTTCTGAAATCTGAGGCACAACTGAGCTGCGGGCTCTGAATTATGGTATTTTAATAACCACTGTAGTCTTACACATCTGCTCTTTATATAAAATCACAACCTTTAATTTTAAAGCAAGTGTAATAACTTGCAACAAGAAACAACTGTCGCTGTTTACCCTACCCCCTGAATTACTTTTTGAGAAATTTGGTAACGTTTATGTGCAGGAGACTGACTGCTAAGTGCAGCCGGTAATGTTTTCACAAGTGTTTTTATCATGGTAACATCTTGTTTACTTTAGGTGCCTGCCTAAAACTACTTGGAACATGTTAAGAAAACATTTTGAGAAAGCTTCTACAAAGAGCCTTTTGTTTAGCAGCAACTGTGAGGCTGCACAGCTCACAAAGGTGTTAACTTTCAACCCCTTTCTAAACACTAATTTAAAAACAGAAGTCTATATGCGCTGAATTCTATAGGAATACAACACTGCACCTAGGGTTTTGCTACATATATTGCCAGCACTTTTCAACAAGCAACACTGAAAGGGATCGCTTTCGCAATAACTTCTATAAAAAAAAAACGCCCGCGAGTGGTGCGCGTGCGCGCGCCACTGCGAAGCATATGTCTTCAATTATCGCGCCCGTGTCTGGCCACGATAATTGAAGACATATGGGTTTTTGGTGCGCGTAACAGACACCAATAGGCCATGGGCGGAGCTACGCGATTGCCCATGGCCTACTGAGTGTTCTGTTAAAAAATGACACGCACACAAAGCCCAATCAAAATGGACCATAGGAAATGAACACGCACGAGCGCTGTCATTTTCTAGGTACATTTTTAAAACCCCGAGAAAAGGACTCAGGCTGCACGAACACTGCTGCGCAGTGTACGCTAGGCCGAGACCTAAAAACACAATGATCAGAGCTTTGAGGAGGGTACGTTTTGTGGAAGGCTGGAAGCACACGACTTCTGCCCAATTAATACATGTACTTCTGGCTCACAGAATGTGGAGGGAGTCCACGCCCCTCTCTGGATGATTTTCACATAATTGTCTGGCGAGAGCTCTGCTGTTTAGCCAGGTCATAAAAATTAGATAATCAAGCTTAATAGAAAACACGAAGCTTCACTGCACATCTACCCCACACTTCCATTCCAGAAATCTGTATTTTTGAGGGAGATTACACCATGCTTTCTCCAATGACACAGACAGGATTAAAATATGAGTAGAAATGAGGCTGTATGAGTCTGATTGAGATAATTCTTAGTGCTACATAGACACAGATGGGTGGGAAGGTAATAGAAATGTTCAAGAGTGGAAGCACAGCAACATCTTAACAGCTAATGGAAAGTCAAAGAGAACTTTGTTGAATGAATGTCAAATGGGTGTGAATTCAATTGTTCAATTGTGATAGAGAAGGTGTGGCTGCACACTCTGGATTTTTTTATCAGTAAATTACCCCCAGTTTCTCTCTAGCACACACTATGAGGAAGCCTAGATTATCATACAAGAACCTGATTCAAAGAAAAAGGGCCAGGATGATAGGTAAGAGGCCTTCTATGTAAAGAGTGCACATGAGGAAAAGCGGCTAGTGTTTTTTATTTGACGTTTGTAGTGCAGAGGTAACATTTGCATTCTTGTTAGTAAATTGAGACGTTCACTCAGTGGACACCAGGGACATGTCTCTAGGCAGGTCTGCCATCTTTCTGCTGTTGGGTCCCTTCTCTTTGTTTAAAAATGTGCCATTTTATTTGTTCTTTTTCAGTGCACATGTGTTGAATCCTTTTGATATGTGCAATGCAGGCCACCAACCTCACAAAATGGATCAGCGACTGCGCAGGCGACCTCGCCCCGCTGAAGACCCCGCCGAGCAGACCCGGCAGCAAGAAAGCCCCATGGTTTAACGACGACCTCAAGAGCTCCAAGAAGAACTGCAGAGCACTCGAGAAAACCTGGCGTAGAGACTAACCCTGGGCGGGCGGCTACGTTCCGTGCACGGAGTGTGCGTAGTGCCGGCTTCTACGCATTTTGCGTAGCAGGCGTAGAATCCGGCACTATGCACGCTCCGCAGACGGAGCGTAGCTGGCCGCCACCCGCCTCCCTCCCGCCCTCCCTAAATACTTTAAATTGATGGTGTAGAAGAATTAAAAGGCACTTACCTTGCCCGCCGCTGCCCGCCGCGTCCCTGGGGCTCGCTATCTTCATGGCTGCCGTCTTGTGTACTAATTCGCATGCGCGAGCGGCCGCGCATGCGCATTTCTCACGAGAAATGCGCATGCGCGGTCGCCCGCGCATGCGCATTAGTACACAAGACGGCAGCCATGAAGATAGCGAGCCCCGGGGACGCGGCGGGGACGCGGCGGGCAAGGTAAGTGCCTTTTAATTCTTTTACACCATTAATTTAAAGTATTTAGGGAGGGCGGGAGGGAGGCCTGCGGTGCGAAGTGGGGCTACGCGGAGTGCGGAGGTGGGCGGAGTTTCTCGCCCACTTCACGTAGCTCCACGAAGCCCCACTACGCCCACTACGCCCAGGGTTAGTAGAGACCCAACACCGGACAACATGACTGCCCTCAAGCTCGCCACCCGAAAACACCACCAGCTGATCCACGCCACCAAGAAAACCGCATTCAAGGAACGACTGGACAACAACGCACACAACAGCAAGGAACTCTTCAACATCGTGAAAGAGCTCTCCAACCCCAACGCCGGAAACAACGACATCACCCCTTCGCAAGACCTCTGCAACTCCCTCGCCTCCTACTTCCACAACAAAATCGCAGATATACACAACAGCTTCAGCACCCAACCGACGCACGCCACGACCGAACCACCGTCCCCACCACCACCCTCCGCGCCTGGACCCCGATCAGCACCGAAGACACCATCCGCACGATGAACTCCATCCACTCTGGATCTCCGACAGACCCCTGCCTTCACCACGTCTTCAACAAGGCCGACGCTGTCATCGCACCCCACCTGCGGGACATCATCAACACCTCCTTCGACACCGCCACCTTCCCGGAGAGCTGGAAGCACGCCGAACTCAGCGCTCTACTCAAGAAACCATCAGCAGACCCAACCGACCTCAAGAACTACCGCCCCATCTCGCTGCTCCCGTTTCCAGCCAAAGTCATCGAGAAGACCGTCAACAAGCAACTGGCCGCCTTCCTCGAGACGAACGGATCCCTCGACCTCTCGCAGTCTGGCTTCCGGTCCAACCACAGCACCGAGACCGCCCTGATCGCAGCCACCGACAACATCCGAGCCCTGCTCGACAACGGAGAAACAGCGGCCCTCATCCTCCTGGACCTCTCCGCGGCCTTCGACGCTGTCTGCCACCGTACCCTAGTACAGCGCCTCAGTAACATCGGAGTCCAGGAGAAGGCACTGGAGTGGATCACCTCCTTCCTCGCCGGAAGGACACAAAGAGTCTGCCTCCCCCCGTTCACATCGGAAGCCACCGAAGTCATCTGTGGCGTCCCTCAAGGCTCCTCGCTCAGCCCAACACTCTTCAACGTCTACATGAGCCCCCTCGCAGCCATCGCACGCCAACACAACCTGAACATCATCTCCTACGCCGACGACACCCAGCTGATCCTCTCCCTCACTAACGACCCCGCCACCGCCAGAGCCAACCTGCACGAAGGGATGACAGACGTAGCCAAATGGATGTCGGAAAGCCGCCTGAAACTGAACTCAGACAAGATGGAAGTCCTCATCCTGGGATCCTCACCCTCCGCCTGGGATGACTCCTGGTGGCCCCCCGCCCTGGGCAGCGCACCCAAACCAACAGACCACGCACGCAACCTGGGCTTCATCCTGGACTCCTCCCTCTCCATGACCAGACAAGTCAACGCCGTCTCCTCGTCATGCTTCAACATCCTGCGCATGCTACGAAAGATCTTCCGATGGATCCCCACCGAGACCAGGAAGACGGTCACCCAGGCCCTCGTCACCAGCCGTCTGGACTACGGCAACTCCCTCTACGCTGGAACCACCGCCAAACTCCAGAAAAGACTCCAGCGGATCCAGAACACCTCAGCACGACTCATCCTGGACATCGCCCGCCGCAGCCACATCTCCGGACACCTGAGAGACCTGCACTGGCTCCCGGTCAACAAGAGAATCACCTTCCGGCTCCTCACCCACGCACACAAAGCCCTACACAACCAAGGACCAGGATACCTCAACAGCCGCCTCAACTTCTACGCTCCCAAACGCCAGCTTCGATCGACCAGCCACGCCCTCACCACCATCCCCCGCATCCGAAGAGCCACCACAGGAGGAAGGTCCTTCTCCTACCTGGCTGCCAAGACTTGGAACTCCCTTCCGACCCACCTGCGCCTGACCCAGGACCACCTCACCTTCAGGAAGCAGCTCAAGACCTGGCTGTTCGAGCAGTAGCGGACCCCCCCCCCCCAGCGCCTTGAGACCCTCCGGGTGAGTAGTGCGCTATATAAATGCCATGATTGATTGCTTGATTGATTGATTGATTGCAATGTGATTCTGCCCATGACAGCACTTGCAACCTTCCTTATGTTATGAAGCGATATTCATAGTAAAAGCCCCATTGATTGGAATATATGTTTAATCGCAGATCCAATCACTAGGGAGATGATAGAAAATACAGGGGGTCATCACAGGCTCTTGAAATCAAGTTTTTGGGCTCTTCTTGACCAAATATGAGCCTGTTCTCATCCGAAATATGGGCCCGATGTAGGTAGCCCTTTACCGATCGGAATCGGCCGAAAATACCGATTTTCGGCCGTTTCCGATCGGTAAAGGGCTATGGAGATGTAGGGGCACATTTTCGGTAATTTTACCGATTCGTTATCATTACCGAATCGGTAATATTTACCGATTCGGTAATGATAACGATTCGGTAAAATTACCGAAAATGCAATGTAGGTAGCCTAGGTTCCGGCAGCACATGGCTTACAGAATCGGTATTTTACCATGGAATACAAATCCATGGTAAAAAACCGATTCCTGTGTACATGCACATCTGTGCATGTACACATGTGCCATGTGACAGACAGACGTGCCCTTAGGGCATGTCTGTGTGCCACATTGCACACATGGCCGTTTTGGGGGTGCTAGAGGGTGTCAAAGTGACACCCCCTGCACCCTTGTGAATTCTTTAATTACCGATTCGGTAAATACCGAATCGGTAATGCCTAATCATTCCTATGGGCTTCAAAGCCCATAGGAATGAATGGGCATTACCGATTCGGTATTTACCAAATCGGTAATTTAAGAATTGTTAAGGATTCGGTAACGAATCCAGATGTTGGGACCTACATCCCATTTACCGATTTTTGAATACCGATTCGGTAGGATTCAGTATTTCAAAATTGGTAAATGGGATTTACCTACATCGGGCCCCATGCCACTCAAACTGAAATTCAGCACAAGTCTCTGACAGCCTGTCTCTTTGCACAGCAAGCATCGATTGCCCAGGGGGGATAGCCCCAGCGAAACTCCAGCCCCCTCATCTGCAATGCCAGGCCTGTTCTTCGCACCACGCCAACTACCACCCACGATGCTCTCCTTGCTCCCTGTGACCATCTCCAATGGGAATGGGACTCTTGGAACAAAATATTAGAAGGTAATTCTTCAGAGGTACTAATCTGGGAGAGTATCCAACCCATGCTCTATTGCAGTGGGCCTGAACTTTTGACTTTAAGCCAGTCCGGCATTACAAGATTACCAGATGTTTTTAGGCACTATTTTACAGTTCAGTGTTTAAAACTTCATAACTCCAGTTCTACGGATTCGATTTTTGTTGTTTTGGTCTTGCTTTATTTATTAAATTAAGCTCTATGTCTCTAACTTGGTGTGGGATCTTTTGTGTGATGTTATCACAGTTTTACTCTTTGAAGTGGTGCACACATACTGTACACATTGCCTGTAAAGTAAGCCTGACTGTTCTCTGCCCAGCTGCCAGGGGGTTAAGAACAGACTAATTTGGGGTTTGCTTGTGCCTTACCCTGACTCGGATTGTGTTGCTGCTTGTTCAGGGCTCTCACTCCAGTCAACCAATAACCCGATTTCTACCACCAACAAACTGCAAAGAGTGCAAAATTAGGCTCTCAGGCTTTGTCTCAACCGCAGAACATAAGATCACTTAAACCAGCTCTGAGAGTACTCTGCTGGCTGCCTGTGGAATCGAATTTAATTCAAAATTGTGATCACAATTCACGAGGGTTATTGGGGAAAAGTCCCAGGATAAGTACACAACCTGGCTCCTAACTACTTCACAGCTAGAGACCTTTGTTCAACCTGTCCCAGATGCTTTCAACAAAGAGAGTTCAATCGACAAACAAGGAGGAAGATTGCATGCAGTTCTAGGACAAACACTCTGGAGCAAGCTGTGCCCCAGTCTCAAGGCTGAATCCAACCACCTTCACCTAAACTCCTAAAAACAGACCTTCTCATGGAAACCTTCAACTAAATTCTATCTCGAAGGGAATGAATGAAACATTAAAAATGGGAAAACACACACCCAGGTGAACTTTAAATACCTCGTACAGCCACTTATTTATTTTGCTCTACTCTTACACAATGCTTCGAAGGGACCTCAAGTTGACTAAATTGCACATTATAAAACTTTATGAATACGTAAAATTTATAACTATAACATTATGAACATATGTTCCTCAAAGCTTGCCTTCCATGTAATGCCATTACCTGGTGTTGCTAACTACATGCCCTAACTCAAATGCCTTACTCGCATCGGTGATGTCTCAGATCGCATCATCAAACTATTAGATCATTATGGTGACCCACTGGTCTCTGCTAAGCATTGACCATCTAATATATTTTTCATTATGGCTCTTTTGTTCTGAAGCGCATATTTTTAAGAGCGGAATATATTCCTCCTCCTCTTCTACAATGAGCAAAGCACTGAATTCCTTAGTTAATTAGAAAACATTCGCTAATTAAAAAGATTTCATGAACAAGAGCATGTGAAAACTTAATGAGTCAACATTGCTTCACGGTTCAAGTGCCTAATCACAGACGCTGTGAGAATCAACTCCAGGTGTGACAGACATCACGCTGTGCTACTGCTGTCGCCACCACCTAGAAGGGAGCATTGGGATTCCCACTGAGCTGCTGTGGGAGTGCCCTTGACAACCGACCTTGGGGAGCAGACTAACCTCGTGCGACAGAATGGCCTCTCTGACAGGCCCAGCCATGCATAGTTTGAAAACTGCAGACACCTGCAGAACAAATTAGAATATGAAACAAAAACATCTTTAAAGGCGCAGCAGAGAGTGTTAAATTAAGTTAAGGAACAAACAAAACCTATGGCCAAGATATGTCATCGACTAACCACTTTTCTGGAATGTATAATATTATTTTTGCGCAGTCCTGGTAAAAAAGCACTTGTTTAACCATTATTTTAAATATTGCTTTGAAAATTAGAGTATAAATGTAGGGTTCTAATGTGGGAGCGAGGAAGACAGCTGGCATATGTGTCAACTAATCGATATGCTAAAGGGCCAGGAAGGAGAAAGGGGACAACAGACACTCTTTAACCCCGAATGTTGTCACAGAGTTGAACAATTTCTACACCCTTCGCACAACAACATCATCACATTTCTATTAAGGTTTAAGGGGAATGAAAAAGGAATGAATCTCCAGAATGTCAACAAGACTCTGGGAGCTGTGCTTGCTTTCTGTTCTTGACTCTTCCACTATGACCACTGAGCAAGCTAGATGGGGCCAGGGCCGGACTGGCCGTAGCAGGCGCCAAGCATTTTCCTGGTGGGGTGGGGGCCGGTTTTGTGGCCGCTATTCTTGCAGGGTGCCAGTTTTGCAGGAGCGCTGCAAAATCGGCCCTCTGTAAGAAAAGCGGGAGCAGTGCTTAGCAGCTAACAACCCCCTCCCCTCCTGTTACCAGGGCCGGTGGAGAAGCAACCTGCCAGAGCTGGTTGCTTGGTCTCAGTCCAGCCCTGGATGGGGCTGCTGCTTTTCCTGTGCCAAAGCTACTTTCCAGTAATCTTCATTATCTTTAGCCCTGTGGTGGCCCCCAAAAATATATACAACCATATTCATTATTTTGCTTGCACCAACTTAATAGCGAAAACCATGTGTTGGAACCATGAACCAAGACATCCATAGAGATATCACTAATTCCAGAACCTTATGACCAAAACCCTCATTTGAAATTCCCACACTCTGAATGCTTTAATACTTAGAAACAACTGAGGAGTCACCCAAGTGCGTGCATGGCGCATTTCTGTTAAGGAGACTCCCTTGTGCTCAGCCTTAGAGGCTGCCATACATCTGGTGACCTACCCAAGATCTTACCAGTCAGCAAAACTCTGGCTATCCCACAATCAGTTGCTATAGTGTCCTTAATTCATATGCTTATAACATTTTTAGAAGCCTTATTACCCTGATGTACTACTGCAAGGGCCAGATGTACGACCCTAAATTGTAGTTGCAAACGGGCAATCGGGCCGTTTGCAACCGCAATTTAGGGCATGGCCATGTATAAAACTCATTTTGCAAATCCGTAAATTTTACTGATCCGCAAAATGAGGTTTGCAACTCGCTATTTGGATGGGGCGTGCCAAGGGCATCTCTTCCTCATTTTTATTTATGAATATTTTGCAACCGAAATTGCAGTCACAAAACACTCGCAATTCCCACCTACTTCAAGTAAGTGGTAAATCATTCGCAAATGGGAAGGGGTTCACTTTGTGAATGGGTCAAAACATATTTTTTAAGGGCAGACAGTGGTCCCCAGGACCACTGGTTACCCTTAAAAAATGAAACTGAAAGGTTTCATTTTTCTTTTTTTTAAATGCATCCCGTTTTCCTTCAAGGAAAACGGAATGCAGTCGAAAAAAACCCCGCTTTATTCAAAAGGAGTCACAGCCATGCTGAGGTCAGCAGACCACCATCCCTGTGAATGCTAGTCATTCCTGATGGGGTCGCAAATTGAGCCTGCCTCATTAATATTAATGAGGCATGCAATTTGTGACCCCATTAGGAATCGCAGTGTCTGAGACCCTGTTGCACATCCCTAATTGCGAGTCACAAATGCGACACAATTTGTGAGTCGCAAATTGGTGAGTCGTACATCTGGCCCCAAAAGTAATAAGCAACTGGACTGACTTCCTGAAATCATTGGTACTATCTAATACAATCTAGATAAACGACCACTGAATTTTAACATCCAAAGTATGTAACACAATTTTTTTTATCATGAAAAGCATGATTAGGAAAGACAGAGAGAAAATGATTTCTTGTTCTCTACAAGACTGGAAATGAATCATAGGGAAAATGTCAGTGATAGTTTTCAACAAAAGCCCTGAGAGACTGCATTGTAAGATCCACAATTCTCAAATTCTACAAGTGAAATGACCGCTACATGAAAGACAACTTTATATTGAAGCCGCTTAAACTCCACTAATGAAATTGATTGAAATGGAAACTCATTGGCAATCTGCAAATTTGTAAATCTTACCTGGGGTATCACTTTGAGAGCCGCCACTGGCGAGAGTCACTCTCACCTTCCTGGGGCTGCTGTTGTTGAGGGAGCCACCATCGCCGAGAGTCACCGGGGCGATTCTTGCCAGGACGGATGCAGAAGGAGAGGCAAACTACGCCTCCCAGCTTTCCCTGTGGCGCGCACGCCGCTGACACCACCAGACAGTGCCCGGAGGTGCCCAAGAGGACGTTCGGGCTACCGCGGTGCGGGACGTGTGCGGGCGTGCCTGGGTGATGCCGAGGCCAAGGGCGAGCCTGTCTGTGCCCGTCCGGGACAGTTCGATGCCGGGCTGGGCCACCCCCCTGACATCGCCATTCCAAATACAGCTGGACCCTGCAGTGATGAGTGGGGTGTCTCTTTCACGTACCCATTGAATGTCTGGGGCAAACAACACTAAGGCAAACAAAATCCAACTACCGCAGCATGTAATGCTACGTCTATAGATACCATGTTGGTTAAAGGCGATGGATATAGACAGTACCGAGATTGAGCTGACTGAGAGACGATTGTCCTTGGGCTTCACAAAACCCCAACCTGTAGTACAAATTGAGAATACTGATATAAGCGATCCTCAAATAATGATACACAATGAGGTTGACCACTGCCCACACCTACTAATTGGAGAGAATATACTGGGCGTGGAAGTCACTGACCATGTAGGAGCAACAGTAGACTCTGTATCTGGGAGTTGTCCAATTGATATTCTTGCCTTGGCTACTTTGGACATGTCCCCTAACCCAGAAGTATGCGGAGCGAAAAGGAAGAGGAAGGCAGCAAAACCAGTTTGCACCAAACGGAAACAACCCCCTTGTTTGAATTCAAAATGTACAACTTTGAACACATGCATTAAGGGCCCGAAGGCCCTAGCAGACCCAATCCCCAGTAGTGACTCAATTGATTTTGTTTCATTGGATGTTTTAAGTAATTCTGTACATACACAGACGGAATCCACACAGTCTGCCTTCTCTAATTTTACACTTGGGGACACTGCTATAGATATTATTATTGACACATTGTATGATCGTGTTAAAGGGATTGTGGACAAAAGTTTTGCAAAATTATGGAAGCGCCTAGATCGCTTGGAATCTTTAACTACTAAGGCAAAATCTCCCTGTAGGGAACCTAAACATCCATCTCAAAAGGCCAGTCCTCAGGGATATTTAGCCCAGAGTGGGCAACAAGAGCCCCAAACTGCAAAGTTGCCATTTGCCCCCTGTGATACTAATAGTAAAACTAAAGATCCCACAATTTTAAAAACATGCATTGGATCTCAAAATATGACCCTTACTGGTGCCCGACAGTCCGCTTGAGTACTGCTGACATTAATACCAGTGAGCATGTTGAGCCAAATAAGGACGTTTTAAACCTACCCCCAGCATCTTGCCCGTACGCTTTGGTTCTCGCAGGGGTGCCCGCATTAGAGGAAAATAAATTAGAGTCATGGGAACAGCTACGGAACAAAAGTGCGGATTGGCTGGTTAAACATAAAGGGTACAGGAGGCCGGATATACCCGATATTTTAATGGTACGAAGGTTAGGCTGAATGGGACCAGCAGAAAAAAACTATTAGGGGTGATTGTATTGTCATCAATTTTCGCCGACCAGGTATTGTTAGATCTATACTGGCTGTCAGAAAGACCAATTGCCCCCTACCCACAAACATCTGCGCACTACCCCTTGGCTTCTTTTATAGACCACCACCCACACAGCGTCAGTAAATAGGTTTTCTCCTGATAGAGCGTGCAGGTCACCCGACCAACAATTTCACCATATGCACACTTGGGCTCATAAATTCAATTTACCATACTTATTAATCGGGTAACCTACACTCTACTACCAGTAACCATAGTTTGTTCCTACCTATTTCCTATGTACCTGACTTACCAATCCTTATTATCGGTACCTATGATCACAATGGATCAGGGAGCTAGCTGGAAAAGATAAGCAGTCACCAAAATACAATAACATTTATAATATTTGCACATTTTTATAATAACCACAGACTCAGGAAGTTTTGAAAACTTTTATCTAGTTCTCGTCAAAGTCAGAAAGCAGAAGATTCACAGCGAGTAAACTATCAATGACCAAAATCATGAAAATCGTGTAACCATGCAGAAAATAGATTATGCCAACCATTTAGAACTATAAAGGGAAGGTAAGAACATGGAACATACTAGAATGAAATTTTCAGAAATTAGACTTGGTATAATTGTGTCTAAAGGACGGGAAAAATAAGGAACATGCTAAAATATCACAGTTTGAGTACCCCTCGAAGGTGGGTAAGGCAAAAGACTTTATTTTGTACTGAAGGAATTAGAAATAACCATGGAGCTAAATGGGTAGGGAAGAAAATGGAACACGCTAATAATTCAGAGCAACCACTTAAATTCGACTAGAGGAAGGGTAAAGAAAAGGAACATCTATATTCCATGAACTGTATGTCACCATTTGCTTAAAGGATGGGGAAAAATGGAACATGCTTATAAACCGCAAAACGTATGACTTTTATTATTGCAAAGAAAAATAAAGTACGCAAATGGGTTCCCTCACAGATTTATATTTACCTAGAACGATGTGGAGATCAACCCTGGCCACGGGTCAGTTAAGGACAGTAGGAACCCCAAAGAATGCAGTTGCCAGTAGGCCAGCAGGTGCAGAATGGAACCCCAGGACAGGAAAAACCAGATTAGGATCAGGACAGGACCACCAAAGTTGAGACAAGCACCCGCAGTTCAGTTGCAACGCCTGCGCTATACCTTCTCTGCAGCTATCAGTCAAAACCCCGATTGGGTTCTCGAATTCCCCAGCAAAGTGCTCCGCCAGCACTTAAGGTTCTCAAAACCCCGATTGGGTCTGTGAATTAATCTGACAGAGTGCTCCGCAGCACCTCTGTTCTTCGATCAGCTATTGAGTGCGTTGAGTCTGTAGTGTAGTTCCTATTATCCCAATAGGCTCTGCGCATTGGAATAATACCTCCAATAGTATAGACCTAGACCAGACGTTAACTAGGTCTTCTACTGTCGATATTAGACTTAAAGTTTTGGGTTTGCCAGCTAGCTCAGAGTTCACTAGAAACTTTCTCGAATAGACAAGGAGGAGTTGAACCTCCCTGGATAGACAAGAAGGGATTTAGTTTCTGACAACCATAGAACATGACAACTTTGCTCTCCCCTAATCAAGAGTGTATCTCTAGAGTCGTGTGAAAACAAAAGACAACTTATTTTACTCAGTCAGTACGTGCATTCTTAGTTTCACCAGATTGTAGAGAAAAGGAAGATACGGGCGTGTTCAATAAAAGATGTTATTTATTGATCAGTCTCTTTTCTCGTACAAGAGAAATGAATCGATATTATTGCAATATTTATGGTTAAGTAAAGTGCATACAATAAAAGAAGAAGTATAAAATAATACTGTAAAAACATTGATATGGTTTCTAAGCCATACGTTATTTAAAATGGACAGAATAGATACATACATATAAACATTTGACTAATCGTACTCAACTGGTGCTTCTAACTACGCCTACCCCGGTGTACCTGACCTAAGCCTAATACGTGGGCGGGGATAGAAAGTAGTAGTTTAAGTTAAGTTTGTTTTGCCAAGTGACTGATTCAAGAATTCTCTGCAAGGGGTTATTCAGTTCCGTACCTTGAATCTAGGATGATTGAGGGATGGTATCTCTCATCTTTGGTCTCGATATTCCAGGCTGCCTGCAAGGGCTGCTCGGAAGCGCCGGAGCTGGATTTCTCGGCAGGAGAAAAGCAGCGTCTCGTTCTCAGCGCGTCAGGAAGGCGGGGCAGCTAGTGGGCTTCGCTCTCTGCTGGGCTTCGGGAAGTCTCGCTGCTCCGATCTCGTCACCACCGCATGTGTTTGCTTAAGGCAATATCGGTAATATTTATACCTGTAAGGTGCCGAGATTGACGTAAGGATGGACATAGATACGTCAATAAGGATGTCATACGAGCTGGTCGTTAGCGCATTCTTTTACTGAAGTTCTCGGTGAAATCAAAACAATGGCCGCAGGGTTTTTCCCAGGTTGTCATAGGTTTGATTTGTTTTGAGAACTCCGTATGCCTTATCAGGGGCTGGAGGAATATTGCTTTGCCTAATTAGATGGCAAGCGTTATGACCTAATCAGATAACGCGCTCCTGTGCCGTGGTCTGGCGTAATCAGATAACGGTTTCTGCATCATGGGATGGCTGCTAGTTAACTCGTTAACCAGAATAGGGTCAGGAATAGGGGGATCGATACAGAACCTATAGGAATACATCACACCCACTCCACGCTAACTATGGCCATATTTACGAATCTAGGCATAGTAAAACATACTGTAGAGTATCGTGTATACCTTACCACCCCAAAATACACATAATGCATTTTGAAATTATGTAACATACGGGAAAAAAATAGTCATATGTACTATATGCACTCAAGCAGTAGAATAATTCTAAAATAATCACGCATATGTATACATTATTAGTAATTGAATATTAGAATTACACATGAAATGGCTCTTAATACAGAAGAAAAGTTCGAGACCACTTCATCACAGTTCAAAAATATTTATAAGCATACCAGCGGGCAGCTAATGTCTATGAAGTTTCTAAAAATAGAAATTAGTTCTCTAAGAATAGTTCTTACTTTAAGCAGAAGAAAAGTGTCCCGTAAAATGTAACAAAAATATTTTGGGGCTGCTAAAAAATTGCTGTCCGTGAACTGGAGGAAAAGTCGATCTTGCTACTTTATTATTAAAGTTGAAGGCCAAATTCAAGGTGTCGGGAACGCCGTGTGCTAGCTTGTTCAAGAGTCATTATTTCTGCTCTGGTGAGAACATCATATCGTTGAGACTGCTGAAAAAGCTGTCAACAGCTTCCTGTGAGAGTTCCACTAACTCGGAAAAGGATGTAACCATGCATTCATGTGCATGATTGTCTCCATTGACGTTTTGATTAGTATTGCTGACAGAAGGTTGTACCTGATCGATGCTGCTTTCATCTTGATCTTCACTACCCCTTAATCGTAGTGGTGAAGTTTCCACGAATGCCGTCATCAGGATTGGCAGCCGTTGAGGGCAGCACAATGCATGAGCCTTTACCGGACCCAACAATGTTTCTGCATCCATTGGCGCATCCGATTGTAGCGTCAGACAGGTGTCCAACACGCATTCTTCTCCGCACAGCATGCACCTTAATACAGGTAAAACACATCTTTGCCATATCGGCCGAAATGAAAGAAACCAAGTCATGTTCAGGTCTCTAAGCCGGGTTAGTCCCAGGATTTTTTATATCCGGTCCCGGTATCCAATGGCTCGGATTGTTTCTTCCCTTGTCGCAGGTGTTTTGTCTGTGACATGGTTTGCCATAACGAAATATAAGGACTAAGAATAGGATTCCTGCAATTAGTCCCAAAATGAGGGGAACTCCTCCAAAAATCGAATGGACGAAGTCTGGAAAAATACCCAGTATGGCTTTGAATGGTGTTAATGCCATCGAAAATACTGTCTTAAATACATTTGAGACTCCACTGGTATCAGAAATATTTAAGATTTCATTCAGGATTTCTGCGAAATGTATGGGGGAATTAGTTGATAACAATGAGTGAATCTCTGCAGTCGTCCTTGCGACTAGGAGATCATACGTTTCTTTTGATGACGTGAGCCTGGTCGGCGTCTGAAGAAGCACTGTTTTCATTCTGCTTAAAGTATCAACTCGAATAGAAGTAATTTTCAAGTTAGGCCATGCCCTTGCCTCCCTGTCTGGAAATGAGCTGGGGAACAATAAGCGTCCACAGCACATGACCTTCGCAGTCGTACTGATGAGATAAGGAACCCCGGGCTGTAGACTACAACATCTGCGATCCACAATTAGAATGTAACTCCCGTTATAGAGTCTTTTAAAGAATGGTTCTATCTCTGTTGCAGGTGTGCCTAGCTGGTGACATGAAAGGTTATTTGAGTTCCCTTCACAGGCTCCATGCAAACTAATTCCATTACACAGAAGTGTACCGCTTAGTGACATCGCACAATTATTGCCACTAAGAAACACTTTCTGTCCTTTATTACTGACACATGCATGTGAATAGGGCAAGTTCCATGTTGTCTTAATGTACCCTTTTCCCAATTTTTCGTACATGCCAGCCTGTATATATTTTTGGCAGTATTGAAACCTGAAAGTAGATATCGGAATATTAATTATCCCATGTATTATCCATTCAATGACAGGTCGTTCTGACATTGTCAATGGTAATCTCTCGAGTTTCTCAATGCTCAGGATTGTATAATCAGCACCCTTCTGTGCCATACTGATCTGTTTATCAGTAAGGTTAAAGATATGGAATAGTGACGTTGTGTTGATTAAACGCCAAGGCACATAGCCTGAACGCAGATTTTGTAACGTCCAGCCAAGCTGTACAATAGAACGCAATTGAGACTGACCGTGTTGTAACAACAGTAAGTCTTGCGATATTATGTCGATTGCTGATGACACAATGCTGTCCAATGAAAAGATTCTGGAGGACAGAGTCATTAACCCATTGTCCACTACAGAAAGCGATTTTTCCAAATTAATACGGTCAATTTCCCGTATACTTTCTGCTGTCTCAATTTGAGTTATCTTCCAGGCCTCGTTGTAAGCTGCATATATAGAGGCTGCTATGAAGCGTTTTTGACGCTGTTTGCGTGGTCCCATAATGAAATCACGCAAGTCAGCACCATCAGTAAGTAAAGTTAGGTGTTGCTTAATTTCTGTCAGTGTGGAAGTTTTTAGCCATTGAAGGCAGAGTTTGCCCACACTGTAGGTGGTGATTATCCCTGGGTGTTGTCTTTGGGAATATCTAGGGTCTGGCCTGGTCAATTTGAACCCCTGTGTTTTGTTCAGGAATCTGTCTTGACAGTTATTAGTATCTGTGGGCCAGATCAACCATTGTTTCCAATCAGGATTTGTTCTGTTTTGGTTTAATACATAGTTTACGTCTATCTCTTCATCTGCAGAGTTATTGCTGTTCATTGTTGGTTTTGGAATAGACAGTTTATTTAAGTCTTTGATTTAGGCTAATCCAAGACAGGTAGTTTGTTGAATACTTTCATTCAAGAATATAATTTGTTCTGGGATCATGCAGGCTCTAAACAATGATTCTATACCTTGTACTTGCCATTCTTTTGTACCCCAAACACTTTTCACTTCAACATTTTTGTCCCAATAATCAAAACCAAATGTATTCATTTGTTCAAAAAATGAGTCCGAATATATCAATTTTGTGTTTGTAAGCATGGTTTTTGTTCCTGTCTTATTTGACAATTTGAAATAAAATGTTTCAGCATTACTTGTGTTGAACCCTGAAAAGTATGAATATTTGTCATAAAAGGTTCTTGAGCTTCCTTTTGGAGGGGTTGCACAATGTTCCCATTGATTATAATTTAAAACATTTCTAGGTTGTGCTGATTTATGTAAAAAAAGGTTACCATAGTGGTTGTAGCAGTACATACTATCATAATTAGATGAACCCTGCAAATAATCATGTTTGGTAAATTTAGCAGACATGACTAGATCAGACATCATGTCATTGATACTTTCAAAGTCCCAATCATCAGCAAATGAGTTTGGTTTTACAAAGTCACTCAACGAGATCTTGATTTGGTGTGGATATTTGAGGATTTCGACCGGACCATAAATTTCATAGTCAGTATTGTCCCATGCTAGCCCACCCGGTATAGGATTGGCTGTGAAATTGACTGAAGAAAGTTCTCTTTTCTTGACGTGTGAAGACGTGTGTGGCTTGAGGATCAAGTTGATTTTCTGGCTTGCTGTGTCCATTTTAGCATATTTTCCCTCAATGAAGCGTCCCAAACATAGTATCATGATGAGCCAAAGTATCAGGATAAATACACCAAAGGACACCCAAAATTCAATCCATGGAGAAATCAGATAGGTTTCTTTCAGCTGTTTCCATATTTCCTTAGCTTTATCTTTAAAAGTTTTTGTTGATGGCTGTGTCTTTGATTCACTTAGATCTTCAGAAGAATCTTCAAAGTTGATGAAGTAGCCGGATGCCGTTCTGTCTATTGTTCCAATTGCTTCAGGATTACTGTTTCTTGCAGCTTCAGCATATTCATTTGTTACTTCATTGTAGGTTGGTGTGTCTCTACTAAATGTTTTTATTTGGGTTTTCAGAGGTGTGAGTTCCATTGTATTGTTGCATAGTCCTTGTTGTTGTTCTGTAGGCGTTTCGAATGTGATTAGCCTTTTAGTTAGCACCTCTGTACTTGTAGCAAACCTCGGTGTTCTACTACTTATCGGGAGTCCACTTGGCCTACTGTTTGTTATCGGCCACATGATTGTGGTTTTACCAGGTCGATGGATACAACTCGATTCTCCTTTTTACCAGCAAGCGGCAGTAGTACAACTGATCTTGTCCCGTTGATGGACAAGACAGGAACTGCTTTTCTGTAAGAAGGCCCATATTCCTTCTTTACCGCGATCTTTTCTCTGACTAGATCCCCGATTTTTGGAATCCAGACAGGTCTTGCTGGGACAGGTGGTGGTACTTCAGTGGTTGTTGGCTGCTGTTTCAACTTTATGCTGCTCAGGTCTTTTCTTGTTTCGTTTAAGTCCTGTAAAATAGCCAAACGATCTTTGATATCAAAGCTTTTTTCTTTTACCACTGAAGTCTGACTGTCAAGATCTAAGACTAGCATCCTAGTTCCAAACAGTAATTCGTACGGACTGAATCCCCTCAGAGAATTTCTTGGCAAGTTGTTTAGACTACGTTGGACACTTATTAGATGTTTGACCCACCCAGCTCCCGAACCTAATACCTTTGCTGTTATAGATTGCTTTATGTCTTGGTTTTTTCTTTACACCGTCCCGTATCCCTCAGGAAGGAAGTGAGAAGAATCCCGCTTCGCTATGCTCATTTGGCCGTGCTTTCCCACAAGCTTGAGGGCTAAAGTGAAAACATTGGTCAAACGTAGCATGCTCCTAGCGTATATGCCATTTAGACTCACAAATCTTGTATAACAGTCCCGACGTCAGCCGAGTGCTGGGGTCTACATTTATAAGTGGAAACTAGTCTTTATTTGTTAATGGGACGCATTATTTACACTTGTTTCACTGATTATTGTTTAGCCCTTATTGAGTGAAACGCCATGGTATTACCCCGTTCCTCTCGTCGCTGCGATCTCTGTTGCAGCCCGGGCATTTTTTTACAAAGATGTGATGATGCAGGCTCATGCCTGGCCACCAGTACACTGATTGTAGTTCTTCCAGAGAATCTTTTAGTTTGAGGTGTCTGAGACCCTCGCCCATATGTGCATCTGCTATTAACAAAGTTCTCCTGTCCTTGTTTGGAATTACTCTATCCCCCACTCCAGGGATTCGAGCAAAAGGAACGGAGTTCGCATCGATTATGTATGTATATTTGAGTGGGTAACTGATCGGTAACGCTGAGCAGTCGCCTTTTGATGACGTTTTCACCGCCAGCATTGTTTCACCGTCAATGTATTTTACTGCACGCTTTTTTCTAGCTACGGAAGCCGATTCAGTTGCTACCGCTGTGGCTTTCTCAGCCAATGAATTCCCTGCAACGTGAACGCCATCACGCTGATGACTCAGTGAGTGTATCACGTGAGTCTTTGGTAGTTCTTTTTTTAACAGAACTATTTGTTCCCAAAGCAGTTTTTGTTTTATTGTTGCACCTGTGTCATCTTTGTAACCGTTTAGAATCCATTTCTGTAAATCGCTGTTATATGATTTGACGCAGTAATATGAATCGGACACTATGAGTGTCGGGAATTCGCGATCTGCATTATCTAGCGCCATTTTCAATGCTATTATTTCAGTCTGTTGTTCTGAATTAGTTTCTACTGAGTGTGTTTTTGTTAATAGAGGTCTTAGTATACCTCCGCGCCACACTTCTTTTGTAATCTCACATGTGGGGTTGTATGCTTGTTCCCCCCAAACGGATGGTTGAGCATGTCCGTCTGTATAGATTACACAAGCGTACTGTCGTAATGGCAGAATGTCGATTGGCAGAGGGAATATTCTTTCATATTCTAGATATTTTAGTTCCTCTAGTTCTGGATCAAAGTAGTATTTTACTTTGTCCATTGTAATGGAATTCACCCATTGTATCCATTCCGGATTCAATACTGTTGTTGGTAAATTACACGGTGTTGTTAATGCCTCAAAGGCTGATTCTGCTGTTCTGACTGTGATGTGTCTACCGTCAGCTTTATCTTTTTCTCTAGCTATTGCGGTTTGAACTGCTTGAACAATGTTTTCTTTAATGCTGAATTTCTTTTCAGCTTCTGTGTACAAGTGTGATTTGAATGCAATTGGTACCTTTTCTCCCTCATTCGAGGTCAGGTATGTGAATCCGCATCTTCCTGGGATGACTCGAATCACAAGGTTGCGTGTGTTATCACGTGTTTCTAATTTTGTTTTAATTAACATATCTGTTTGTAAGGATCTCAGAATTTCTGTGTGTTTTTGAGTCCAATTTGATTTTTTTAAATCTGGTTTTATTAGATCATAAAGGGGTTTGACCCTTTCTGCGTAATTTGCAATGTATGTTCTTCCGAAATTTAGGAAGCCTAGAATTGACTGTAGGTTTTTTAGTGTTCTAGGTGCTTGGAGTACGGCACATTTCTCTAGGAAATTGTCAGCCAGGCTTTTGCCTTCACTTGATAATTCATATCCTAAGAACAAGACTGTTAGATGGGCAATTCTAGATTTTTTAAAGTTGAATTTGTAACCCTCTGCAGCGAACCCAAGTATTATGGTGTTCACTCTCTTCAAGTGAGTATCCAAGTCATCGTCAGTTAGGTATATGTCGTCGACATACGATAATGCTTCGTCGTCATATGTTTGTAGTAACTCTGTTACCCTCGCTGAGAATACTCCTGGGCTGTTCTTGTACCCCTGGGGTAACCGACAGAATTCTTTTTGAGCGCCATTTATTGAGAACGCTGATAAGTATCTGCTCTCTGGTGCTATATTTTGACAAAAGAATCCATTAGAGATGTCTAATGTTGTTTTATATTTTTTGCGCACTATGTTATTCATTAGTGCAGCACTATGCGAGTTTTGTACTGCAAAAGTTTTGCAACACGAGTTAAGGTGTCTGTAATCCAAAACTAGACGATATGAATTGTCTGGTTTGGATACAGGAAACAAAGGGTTGTTCATTTGTGAGGTGCAAGTTTCAATCACCCCCTGGTATTCTAGTTGATCTAGAATTTCTTTTACCTGTTTTTTAGCTTCTTGCTTGATTGGATACTGCCTTTGTGCAGTAGGTTGTGATTTTAACTGGATTTTGTGAGGAGGAGAGTCCTCATCCCATCCTACATGATTTTTATATAAAGCAGGAGCTTGAGCTACTTCCCACTTTCGTGCAAGTGTATATTTTTTATGAATTGGAATATGATTTGAGAAGGCAGGCATAATTATTTCTTCGCCATGTGGGCATTCCCTGACGAACTCTGGTGGCCAATCTTTTTCAGCTAGAAGGATGTCATAGCCCTTGGAGAGATTATCCCAAAAAAGGCCCCTTATTTTTCTAGTCTTATCCCCTTCTATACGTAAAGTTATTTCATATATTTTGTGAGGTTTGCTAACTCTGGTGTCTGCAGTTTCCACCTAAATGTATTCATTCGTGTCCACTGTCTCCAGATGATTCATAAGGACTTTGCGTGCTATGCTCACTTCTGCTGCACTGTCTAGCATTGTCTGAGCCCACTCTCCGTTTTTCAGCTGTGTCCTCAGTATTCTCGGCATTGTTGAATACTTTAATACTGGCTACCTTCTTTTTTGGAAACTGTAAATTTTTTATTTGGATGAGCAGGTTCCTTGTCTTTGGACTTGACGTGCCCTTCCCTGGGTTCCGATCGTCCTCTTCTTTCCGATTTCTGCGAGGAAGTCTGAAAAGATTGAGAGGGACGTGTATCAAAGTCTTGATATCTATCAGGTTTCTTTATGTTATCCCTATTTCTAAGGTTGTATTTTTTCACAGAGGGCTCCCTTTGGGGAGACTTGGGTCCTTGGTCCGGAGATCTTTCTCTCCGCTGAGGAGACCTTCCTCTGGACTGGAATCTCTTTTCTTTTGGATTGGATTGTTTGTTTCCATCCCAGTTCTTCTTTTGACTGTTTAGATTATTTTTAATAAATATTTTTTCAGGACTTTCAATTAGTTGGGGCTTTACTGGTATTCCACCCAAACTATCTCTACCTAGTTCTTCATAGGATTTTTCTATAATTCTGGCAATTTCAGCTGGTTGGTCTGCTATATCTGTCTCTTTTAACCTCTGGCGGATCGCCACATTCGCTGCTTCTCCTTTTATGTTGGCTAGTAATATTGCCGAGACCTGCTTGAAGTCTTTTAGTAATTTCATACCAAGAGTTAAAGCGGGTTCTGGACCGTATTCGTCTTGAATTTGTTTCAGCACATCTGGTATTACTGACATGGATGGAACTCCATGTGTTTTTGTGTAAATGGAAGCAAAGACTGTACCCCAAGTGTCACAGTCCTCCACTTGTGGTGCGATTCCCATTGGAAGACAGATAGTCAGAATCCTGTGTTTATCCACAGGGGTGGTGTCTGGAAACATCGCCTCTATTTGGGTGATTTTTTGTGCTAACCAGAATGGTATTTGTTCCCGTTTAGCTGGTACTTTACCTAGGCAGGACTGTATGTTCTGTGGTGTAATTTTATTTGTGTTCCCCTGATGAGGGGTCAGCTGTGGGATTTTAACTACAGGTTGGATGGTTGAAGTCCGCATTACATATTGGATTAGTTGTCTATATATTTTAATTAATTGTTTTAGTTGTACTAAAACATCTGCTGCAGACATTCTTTCGATGTCTGGATGTGGTGTGTATCCGGCTAGGACCGGCCACGTTGCTCCTGGTCTACCTAGTGGACCGAGCCTGGTGATGTGATTATTATGTTTTAGGGCACCATTAAACAAGAGCAGATGCTCTTGGAATTTGAGTGGTACTTCCACTTCCTCGAAAGGAGTGTAGGTATCCGGAGGTTCCTCTATTTTATAACAGTGGAACTCCTTTGTTACAGCATTTGCTGCTGGAAAGTTTATCCATGAATAGAATACCTCTGTCTGCCGATATTTGTGTGCCTCAATTACGAATATGACTGTACCACCTCTTGGTGTCAGTCCATTTTCTATAAGTTTTAACGTTATAGATCTTCTTATGTTGACCGGGATGAGTATTATATCCGGGTCTGCTTCTTGCATAGTATTATCAGCTGCTATTACTTCAGCTGCTACTCTAGCTCTCTCTCTTTCATCATCACTGTCTGGCATTTTACTGTCAGGATGGTTATTCTGTTTGTTTGCAGATCAGGTTTCTTGTGGAAACAAAGATGAGATGCACAATATTTTGGAACAGTGTATCCTTCAACGTTGATTGAACCAAGAACCATACATAGGAGTTCCCTCCTGCGAGGTTTGGCGGATTTTACCTCTCACCCACTCCAGACGTCTTTGGAGTATTATGGGAAAAAGGGGTCTGAGTGAAAAAGCACGACTGAGTTACTCTAAAGTCTTGCGTTAGTTTTATCGCCTATCCAAACACGTTGGGCGCCATGTAGTGTAGTTCCTATTATCCCAATAGGCTCTGCGCATTGGAATAATACCTCCAATAGTATAGACCTAGACCAGATGTTAACTAGGTCTTCTACTGTCGATAGCTCAGAGTTCACTAGAAACTTTCTCGAATAGACAAGGAGGAGTTGAACCTCCCTGGATAGACAAGAAGGGATTTAGTTTCTGACAACCATAGAACATGACAACTTTGCTCTCCCCTAATCAAGAGTGTATCTCTAGAGTCGTGTGAAAACAAAAGACAACTTATTTTACTCAGTCAGTACGTGCATTCTTAGTTTCACCAGATTGTAGAGAAAAGGAAGAGACGGGCGTGTTCAATAAAAGATGTTATTTATTGATCAGTCTCTTTTCTCGTACAAGAGAAATGAATCGATATTATTGCAATACTTATGGTTAAGTAAAGTGCATACAATAAAAGCAGAAGTATAAAATAATACTGTAAAAACATTGATATGGTTTCTAAGCCATACGTTATTTAAAATGGACAGAATAGATACATACATATAAACATTTGACTAATCGTACTCAACTGGTGCTTCTAACTACGCCTACCCCGGTGTACCTGACCTAAGCCTAATACGTGGGCGGGGATAGAAAGTAGTAGTTTAAGTTAAGTTTGTTTTGCCAAGTGACTGATTCAAGAATTCTCTGCAAGGGGTTATTCAGTTCCGTACCTTGAATCTAGGATGATTGAGGGATGGTATCTCTCATCTTTGGTCTCGATAATATTTATACCTGTAAGGTGCCGAGATTGACGTAAGGATGGACATAGATACGTCAATAAGGATGTCATACGAGCTGGTCGTTAGCGCATTCTTTTACTGAAGTTTTTTTTTTTTTTTTTTTTATTTATTTATCAAACAATAGCACATTACATTGCAAACAGGGCCCTTCACCTACATCCCTTCTCGGGCCGGCAGTAAGCCAAGTCTTCTTAACATCGAAACAGTAGTGTTTACATCAAGGGTACCAAGAAGAAGCTCCCAGCTTGGGATTGTCCAGTGTACAAGCCGATCGGAGAGGTCCCAGGATGGTATGTCAGTGGTATAGCAACGTGCTCCGTGCATAGTAGACATATCTATAAAATTTTACATTTTCTCCCAACTAACAGCCCAACCCCCAACCCCGCCCTCTAGTAACCGGCCCCTAGTCTGCATGTTCCCTGTGGTGTAAGGTGCAATCTGTTGGAGAGGTGTGTGGAGTGGTGGCGTGCAGCCCCGGCTGAGCGCCCAAGTGCGTGTGTGGTCCCGCTTGCCTGGGAATGGCCGAACTTCTACCCAGCTCTGTAGCGCTATCTAGCAAGCGGAATTGTCGTTGGGATCAGGGGGGGGATCTATGTTCGCTGCGCCCTCCCGGCCCTCCTCCCCTCCCGAGGCCAAATCGTCGTCGTCCATCCTGGAGTAGAGATAGGTGCGATAGAGTTCCCAGAAGTTTTTGGGGCGGCTACGGGGAGGGAGCAATTCGCTATATGTCTCCGCCTGCGTGTTACAGTACAGCATGTCGCGAGCCCACCGCTTGAGTGTCGGGAGCGGGCCCCTCATCCAACAGGAGGCCACGACCCGTTTGGCAAGTAGCATGCCCATGCTGACCAGTTTACGCACCGGCGCCGGCACGTCCCTCGTGTAACCCAGCAGAGCGAGTGCCGGGTCAGCGTCCAACTCCTGTTCCGTTATTGTGCTCAATTCCGAAAAAATAGACGTCCAGAACTTACTGATTCCCGGGCATAGCCAGGCCACGTGCATGAAGTCCGCCACTGGGGCGCGGCACCTCTCGCATCGGGGAGAGTCGCGGAGCCCATAGCGATGCAATCTTTCAGGTGTATAATATACTCGTTGCAGGAATTTGAAATGAAGAAGGCGGTGTCTCCCATTCAGCGAGATTCGCCTAGTGGCCGCGCAGCAGTACGTCCACATCCCATCGTCTATGTGCATGTCTAAATCAGTCTGCCAGGCCAATCGCGCCCTCGTGTATTGCAGTGCTGTGTGAGCGTGCCCCATACTGTAAAGCTTAGAAGTAAGCTTCCTCTGGGACTCTGTGCGAATGACATACTCTAGCTCTGGTATCACCGGAGGTTCCTCCATATCGGGGCCTAAAAAGTCCAGTAGGGCGCTACGCACCCTGTGATACTGGAAGCGGTGGAGCAGGGAGGGGCGGTCAAGCCCCCGCACCAGCTGATCCCACGTCTTAACCTTGCCGTGTTGGAAAAGGTCCCCCAGCGTGTGCGCCCCTAGATCAGCTAGGGCTTTGTGTACGCCAGGTTCCGCCAAAGTAGGGAGCCATAGGACCCAAGGTATTGGCAGATTAGGAGCGTACAGTAGTATCTTATCTTGCCTCTGTATAATGGAGTTCCAAGCGTGGTTAGTGGAACGGATGGAATCCAATGCACCCACTCTGCGGTCGCTAGGGCTACAGATAGTCGCCGGGAGTGGAGTAGGGGCAGCAAAAAGGCGCTCCAGAATCACATGCGGGATATCCGGGTCACCGTGTATCCAGGTATGGAGGTGAGAGGCCTGCGCTATCCTGTAGTAGCGTTCAAGATCTGGGGCGGCCAGCCCCCCTTGCTCGTATGGGAGCTGAAGCACCTTCCATTGTATTCTAGGTTGTTTCCCGGCCCAGGCGAGCCTAATAAGGAGTTTGTTTATGGTCGTGAAGAAAGCCCTGGAGAGGACAATCGGGAGGTTAGTGAAGAGGAACAAAAATCTAGGGAGGACCACCATCTTCATCAGGGCAATGCGGCCCATTAAAGACAGCGGTAGCTTAATCCAGAGCTCTACGTCGTCAGCCAGTTTACTATAAGCAACACCGTAGTTCGCGCGTAACACTATGTCCGGGTCCGAGTGTATCATTATACCCAGGTACCGGACCGGGTCCGTGGACCATTGTAGTGGGTAGTCCATCTCGAAGGGGTCAGTAACAGGGGTCAGAGGGAAAGCCACTGACTTTGGCCAGTTCACCTTCAGTCCCGAAAGGGCCCCAAACTGCACCACCTCCCGCAGAACCGATGAGAGGTTGTTCACCGGGTCCCTTACGTACAACAACGTGTCATCCGCATATGTGGAGATACCGATCTTGTAGGTAGGGTAGCTGATGGCTTCGAAGGAGTGGTATTCCCGCATCGCGCAAGCCAGCGGTTCCGCGACCAGCGCATACAGCAGCGGCGAGAGGGGGCAGCCCTGTCTCGTGCCACGGCTCACAGTGAACGCCTCCGAAACGGCATCACCCAGCCGAACTCTCGCAGTGGGTTGGTGATAGAGCGCGCCGAGGAGTTGGAGGAAAACATCCCCCAGTCCCAGTTTCCTGAGGACTTTGCGCATGAACGTCCACTCCACGGAGTCGAACGCCTTCTCCATATCCAGGAAGACAGCGATCGCCTTGGTGTCCTGTCTGGTGTGTTGGATGGCACCCAAAACCGTTCTGATGTTATACGTGAGGTTTCTGGTAGGGATGAAACCCGCCTGTTCTGGGGCTACCAATTCCGGGGCGACGAGCGCCAGTCTGTTTGCCAGTAACTTAGCGTACAGCTTCGCATCAACGTTTATAAGGGACAAGGGGCGGTAGGACCCCGGGAGGTCCGGCGGCTTGCCCGGTTTCAAAATCGTCACTATGAGTGCTTCTCTCATAGAAGTGGGCATCACACCACACTCGCAGATCTCATCAAAGAGGGTGGAGAGATAGGGGAGCAGCTTGTCCTTATACGCCTTATAAAAGGCGACGGTCAAGCCATCAATTCCGGGCGCACTGCCTGGCCTCATGCCGTCTAGAGCGTCCGCTATCTCCTCTCGGAGTATAGGGGACATCAGGAATTCCCTTTGCCAGTTCTCTAAGAACGGCATTTTGATGTGGTCTAAGTAATTGTCTATGTGGCTCTCCATCTCCGAGATCTTGCTGGTGTACAGGTCTTGGTAGAACCCTTTGAATTCTGCCAGAATATCTCCCTGCGACGTCAGTGTTTCCCCGTCCGCGGAGCGCAATTCAGTGACACCCTGGCGGCGCCTGGCCCCCTTCATAATCCCGGCTAGCAGAGAACCCGGCCGGTCGCCCTCACCGTATGCGCGGACCGTTGCGTATTTCCCCAGGTGCCTGACCTCTCTGTCCGCCTCCTCGTGGAACTCTGTCAGGAGCCCCCGCAACTCCTCTTCCCCCGCCGGGGACGGGTCCGTCAGTCGTTGACGTTCACAATCCGCAATTCGCCCCTCGAGCAGTGACAGTCTGCTCCTGATAGCCCTGAGGACACTGGAATGCTTGGCCATAACGACGCCCCGAACATAGACCTTAAAGGTTTCCCAAACCGTGCCGAAGCTATCCACCGTTCCTACGTTACTGGAAAAGAACGTGTCTATGTCCTCCCCTAGTTCTGCCCTGAAGGCCTCGTCTAACAGAGAGTACGGTGGGAAGCGCCACGTGAACGGGGGGATTCTGGGTAGCGGCGTGTTCAGGACCAGCAGTATGGGGGAGTGGTCAGACAGCGTCCGCGGGAGAACTCTACAGTCCCTTACCGTCGTCAGTAGTGTAATAGGGGAGAGCCAGTAGTCAATCCTAGTGTGAAGGTCGTGGTACGCTGAATAGTGTGTGTAACCCCCCCTCGCGCTATGCCGCTCCCTCCAGACATCCGCCAGCCCCAGTCTCACCATTTCGGCCTGCATTTGATGCGCTGCCGCCGCTGGGCGCCTGGGGGGTCCCCCCGATCTATCAAGTTCAGGGCTAAAGGTGAAATTAAAGTCCCCCCCCCAAATCAGTTTATCCGTGGGCCATTCAGCACAGTGTCCCGCCAGCGCCGCATAAAACTCTGGGGAGTCATAATTCGGGCCATACACATTCATGATCAGAAGATTATGTCCCTTACCCGTGCATTTGCTCAACACAAATCGGCCCTCCGGGTCCGCCCTGAGTAGCGTGAGTGAAAGTTTAGATTTAGGATTTACCCACGTGAGGACCCCCCTAGCGTGTGAGGTGAAGCCCGCATAAGTGGAGTTGCCCTGAAGACCTCTATGTGTGAGCATTTTACTAGTGTTGGGCAGGTGCGTCTCCTGTAACAGAGCCAGGTCCACATGGTGTCGTTGGAGGTAGTGCAGCACCTTGCGGAGTTTCCGGTAGTCGTTCAACCCCCTTACATTCCACGTCAACGCAGTTAGGGTATCAGTGTCAGGCAGTGGATCCCCTATTATCTCTTCAGCCATTAGAAAAGTGGCAACACAAAATGAGCATCAGCAGTAAACATTCCTCCCTCCCACTTGCACCCACACCATCGGTCTCCTCCAGGGAACAGAACATTGCAGAGCACATTAGAGACCCCCCCCCAAACATTTCGAACTCCAGAACAAGAACCCCCACCCACCTCCCACAGTCAACCGACCCCAACCTGGTGTGACCGAATCCCCTGTGCCCCCCCCCCCACCCTCTAGCAATCCCATTCTACAACACCACAAACTGGCTCAATCTGAGCCGTCACAGCTGGCAGCGCTGGGGCAGAGGTAGCCTACTCGTACTGTCCGACGTCCAGTGTCCCACCTGGACCTTCGTGCAATGTACATACGTAGCCCTCACGCCAGCGCCCTATTGGCGTAGCTCAGCAAGTAAGGCGTGCATAACAAGTTTCGGCTCTCTGTCGGAGCCCCCCCCCCTCTCCCGTCCCTCCAGCCGCCTCTGACCTGTATCGTGACCGGATCCAGGGGAGTTGAGCCATCCAGGATGGCCGCGTGCCGCAAGTGCGGGGGCTCAGGGGCACCCAGTCGAATCACTCGAGCCTCCCCCGCTCTGTGGCTATCAGGGAGTCCAAATATCTCACAGGTCAGACTGAGCGGGGGGAGCATAACATGCAGAGTGGAGTGGCGCCACGTGCGCCCCTGAAGCCGCGGCCTGCCAGTGTGTCCATGGGAGCACCATCGCTCCTCAGTCTTGTTCCTCCAGGTCCTCCGCTCTCGATTTGTCCGCTGTATGCGCGTCCGGGTCCCCTCTGCTCTCCTTCATCCACACCTTCAGGGATTTTTGTAGCTCTTTGGGATCCGTGAAGAAATGAGAGCGCCCCTGTCGGTTAATGCGCAGCCGCGCCGGGTATAACATGGCGTAGTCCAGGCCAAGGTCCCTCAATTGTTGCTTGTACGGGACAAATCGCCGTCGTTCTTCCTGCACTTTGGAGGTGAAATCAGGGTACAACGATATGTTCATCCCCTCGTGCTGCAGTGACCCCTTCTCGCGGGCCACGCGGAGCGCCGTGTCCCTGTCCCTGTAGTTCAATAATTTCGCAATTATCGGCCTGGGGTTAGCGCCCGGGGGTGGCCTAGGTCCAAGGGTGCGATGGGCGCGCTCAACAATGAACATGGGGGAAAAGATGTCGTCTCCCAAGAGTGTCTTAAGCAACTTTTCAACAAAAAGTTCCATCTTACCCGTCTGGGTCGTCTCGGCCACACCCGTTATTCGTATGTTGGATCGCCTTGAGCGCGCCTCCAAGTCCTCCGACTTTTCCTGTATCACCTGTAGCAGGCGGCCAAACTGCTTTCGATCAGCGCCCCACTCCATCTGCGCCTCTTCAGCCTCAGTTAGTCTGCGTTCGGCCATGTCGAGTCGTTCCGCATGTTTATCCACCCTCTCAGTCATGCGGTCCATGCGATACGCCAGGGCATCGATCTTGTTACCTATGGCCGACATACCTTCCTGCAGGCCCTTCTCCATGGTCGAGAGCATGCCTTTTATTTCCGCGCAGAGCGAGGAGCCCGGTCCGCCGGTCGCTCCTGGCGATTGGGAGGCCGGAGGGTCTGGGCCTTTCTGACGGCGCTGGTCGAACGACAGCTTCGACTGTGTCCTGTCCCCCTTCACCATTGTCGCGTTTCCCAGACTCCGGTGGGGGGTGCCGCGGGTGATCACGTAGCCCCCGTGGATCGCGTGGGTGTGCCGCTGGGTCGTAGAAGCGTGTTAGGCACCACCGGGGTGCCGACTGAGACGGTTCCCGGCCGCCCTCTAGTCCAGTCTGGGCCTGGGTAATGGCGCCGCGTCAGGGCACGGCCAGCGCCGCGTAGCTCCCCGCCTCCTCCGCAGTCAGCCCAGGGGTGTTTTCCGAGTCCCACGGCACCGGGAACCTCCGCCCGCCGGTGACTCTGTGTGGCAGGGAAGTGGCGTTGAGTCCGGGTGGTCCGCCGTCACCGGGACCCGGAGGAGTCCAGGTCGGCTCGTCCTCGCAGCCGCACGTCGGGTCACGTAACTCGGTCTCGGCTCTCAGGCGAGGTCGGGGATCGCGGCCTGGTTGCTCGCCACCCCGCAGCCGCTGAAAAATGGCGCGTCCGAGCGCGGGTCGTCCCCAAACTTCAGGCGGAGTTGCGGAAAGAGTAGGGCCGACAATTCCTGCCGATTTCACAGGGATTTCTTCGCTGAGCAAGGATCTTTGTCGGATATTAGTTGGCGCCGACGCGGAGCTCTGCACTTACGCGTCCGCCATAGACGCCGGCTAGCTCCGCCCCTCTCTTTTACTGAAGTTCTCGGTGAAATCAAAACAATGGCCGCAGGGTTTTTCCCAGGTTGTCATAGGTTTGATTTGTTTTGAGAACTCCGTATGCCTTATCAGGGGCTGGAGGAATATTGCTTTGCCTAATTAGATGGCAAGCGTTATGACCTAATCAGATAACGCGCTCCTGTGCCGTGGTCTGGCGTAATCAGATAACGGTTTCTGCATCATGGGATGGCTGCTAGTTAACTCGTTAACCAGAATAGGGTCAGGAATAGGGGGATCGATACAGAACCTATAGGAATACATCACAAGTCTGTGACAGGTCAGCTATTCGGTCAAGTCGTACAATTTCTCTAGCTAAACCTAGGCTAGTTATACTGTTTTCAGGTCAGTGTACCACCCCCAAATGTTGCAAGTGTAAGGATCCCCAATTTCTATTGGGCAAAAGAAAGGACAAGTCTTCACACCATCTAGGATTTGACTTTCTCAAGCTCATAATTTGCATCTTCCGAGACCGCCCCTTGAATTTCAGGTTCCCATGACATGTTCTTTACACATAACAATGGTGAATTTAACATTTGTTACATTGTAATACATTTAGTACAATTCAGCTTCTTCGACTAGGTGAAGGTGCCTCTTCTCAGGCGCATTTTGGCTTGGACTTCTGTGATGGCTCGAGTTCAATGTCACAGAGTTCATCCTCTGGCTGTGGACTGTCATGCGCAGAAAAGATTTTCAAAATGGAGTATTCCCGTCCCTCATGCCCAAGGATTACGGATACATGAAAAGTAATTGGAAACAGTTTTAGAACACAGAATAAATGAATGCACTGTATACCAGGAATCCCTATATTATTCCCATTACTTTATAATAACTATAGCCTTAGTGATTAATGCAAAACAAACAGCATAGCGAAAGCAGCGATGCAAGCTTCGGGCATGTGAGGACACAAAGCAGACATCTTAATTCTACTGCGCAAGTGCAAAGAGTTTCCCACCAGAACTGCGAGTACGTCACGTCACATGTGTATGACTGACACATGCGCAGAAGAAATTCCCGCGTAGCAGCAGCCATCTTGAGTAGCAAGCGTATTAGGATTAGTAAACACATAGGCAAGCATCACTCGGATACCCAAAATGTCAGAATAAGGGGTAAATTAATAAGATAAACAGGTTGATTAATACTATTAGGGTTATTTGAGGTTCATGAGTACAAGCAAGGCGCTATACGTGTGAATCCTTGCTCCATCAATTCCCTCTTTGATGATATTTTATATCATTACAAATTAATGGAACCAGATGCCAACTTTTCACATTTTACCCAGTTCAATCTCTTCAAACATTCTGTTTAGCTTTTTCTCAGTCTCTTTATCAGGGTGAGAATTTTTCACCCTTATATAAATCTGATTATTCAATTCTTCTAATTCAAGCTCATCAACATTTCTTTTCACTCTTCTCTTGTTCACAGTGTATTTTTCTTTGTGTTTTCAACATTTGCAGCAGATTATTTTTATAAACACTACTAAACCGATTCCCGCAATTGGCATCAGTATTTTACTCAAAAGACTTTTACCTAGGTTGGAAAACCAACTACCTACAGCAGAGAGACCATCAGTAAGTCTCTTCCAGGCACTGTCAACCTCAAGTGGTTTAAGCTCTCTTTCCAAATTTGTAATGTTCCTCCCATACCCTTTAATTTCCACACTTTTGTCAGGTATGTAAGTGCAACAATGTTGCGCCTTCAGCATTCTGCAGACTCCGCCCTCTTTTGCCAATAATGTATCAAGAGCAAGTCTGTTTTGTAAAACCATTGATCTGATCGCAACCATTTCGGTATTGACCATCAGGAAACCTCCAGCAGTGTCAGTTGATAACCGATCTACCACTGTTGACAATTTGCAAATTCTGTGTGTGTTCAGAGCCACTCCCACTGTAGGTATCATTGCACTAAAAATATCACCTACTATTTCACCAACACTTTCTCTTTTACTACGTACTAAATCATTAGATCTTTCAGTGCTTCCAGTGATTTTCCCCACATGGTATATCTTTGGGAAGACAATATCAAAATAACAGCTTCCGTACCAATGGTCGAGCAATTTGAAATAAGCCTTGTTCCCACATATATAATAAATTCCAGGAAACACAGGCTCTGACCCATCTTTGGAACCCCAACCCCCAATTACCTTATAATTGTGTTCGCATTCACTGGAACCAATGAAGATATTGTTATAATAACTAGTTCTTTCTCTTTGAAGACAAAGTTTCCCCTTCTTTTCTCTACCATATTTAGAAACATTTTCTCTTTTTCGTGTAATGAACAGGTCAAGTTATCTTTGTGTGCGTTATCTATGTCTATTTCACCTACAGTTAGAAAATAATCGCTCATGTACTTTGCTACATCCCTAGTTGTATGTTGAGGGTTCAGGTTTCTTTGCACAGGAAGTTCAGAAAATGTCACATCAGAGTTTGAGTAATAATACTGTAAAGGTCCTCTTCTATAAAATAAACTAGTTAGTATACTACAGGAAATTCCATAGGTTAAGGGCAAGTGGTGGTACGTCACACCTTCAGCAACCGAAGTGGCCAGCTTCATGCAGACATAACAGTCGTCTATTTCCATAGCTTCTACATAATGTACTAACAGGTTTGCGAAAACATTTAAATGAGTTTTGTTCTTGATCTTATTGTAATGTAATCCTTCCTCATCTGGTGCTTCTAAATCTAATTTTGTTTGCTTAAGACTAAGTGGCTTCTCTGGTGCATCTACTTTTTGTGGTGTATTTCTAGTGTGTGATTCTACGGTATCCTCTAGTAAGTGATTATTTGGGTACAGGTTCGGTTCTTTACTCATCATAGAAGGAATAGCTATTGTTAATCCTATCCAAATTATCAGTACTATTGCTACACTACATAAACACACTTGGCAGCATGTTTTTAAACAAGCTCGTCTCGGTCTCCCATTCACAGAAGAATCAGACATTTTGACTCAAAGGAAGCTTCAACCCCTCCTTGTAACTCTGCACAGTTTGCTTACTCGAGCAACTTTCAGGTAGGTTTCGCTTCTTCGTCAGTCTGGTCAGTAATCAATTCTTCATCACTTTCGTCACTTATTTCCAGATTTTCAAATTCCTCCAATACAAAGTACGTCCACTCAGGACTCTGGTACTTGTTATTCGGTTTCTTTATACCAGCACTCCTTCTTTTTCCTTTTATCACAGCTGAGTTAGTTTGACTCGAGACTTCATTTATCTGTTCAGGTTCTTCGTTTATTGTCTTTAATCACAATCTTAGTCTTTTTACAAATCTAGGTACTGAGTCACTTTTTCTGAGTCTCTTAACTGGCACTGTGTCTTGACTTTCCTCCAACACTCTTTTGTTTTCGTTCAGTTGTGGCACATTTGTTTCAAGTTCGTTTTCAGCATTTCTCCCTAACTGACTTGGTCCAGGTCTTTCATCAGTTTCTTCTGCCTGGTCCCTAAACTGGCCTTGTTCAGGTATATGCTGATTTTGGCTTTGGTTTGTATCGTTTTCTTCTTCCTGAACACAATTGTCTATTCCTGTCTGGTCCTGTTCAAGCTCTTCGAACTCTTGATTTTCTTCCGCTTGAACTCCCGCCCTAATTTCTATCTGTCCCTCTCCTGGCTCAGGTGTTCTTTGTGGAGTGTCAATTACCTGTTCTTTCCCTATCTGGTCCTCAGAATCAGATTTGATTTGGATTTCGATGATCTGAGTACCTTCTTCTATACCTGGCTCGTCCTCACTATCCCTCTCTCTATCTAAATAGATTTGTCTTCTTGTTCTCAAGGATCTATAGTCAGATCCACTATTGGGATCCAATCATCTTGACTGGAGCTCGGTTGTTCCTCTTCAGCTACTTCATGCCCGATATCTTGGGCCCCCTCAGCTGCACAACCTTCAGCCTCAGTTTCTTCAGGTTCAGTCACTTTCTTCGTATGGCTGGCATGAATCCAGCGAGGTACTCCTGCACACTTCACAGCTGTGATGGTTACTAGTATCACCTGTCGTGGCTTTCCCCACCTTGGTGCAAGGCAACTTTTCTGAGTGTGTTTCTTTATTACGACCCAGTCACCTGGATTCAGGTCATGTGCTGGAGTTTTTGGTCTGGCGACAGCGTCTTCCCCATCCTGGGGAGAGATAGAACGCACTTGGTCAGCCAGTTCTTTGCAGTATTCTAGCACCAAATCATCAGATATGCTTATCAGTTTGTATACTGGCACCCATGCTTGCCGCATTGCTCTTCCCATTAGTATCTCATGGGGGCTCAAGCCCGTGTTCCGATCTGGAATACTTTTGAGTCCCATCAACACAAGGGGCAAAGCATCTGGCCATTCCATTTGAGTGAATTCACACATTTTTCCCAATCTTAATTTGATAGTGCCATTCAGTTGTTCTACCACTCCAGAAGCCTCTGGGTGATATGCACAGTGCAGTTTTTGCGTGATTTTGAATGCTTCACAAATCTGCTTAATTGTTTCATTTTGGAAATGACTTCCTCTGTCAGATTCAATCGTAACTGGGAACCCCTACCGAGGTATAAGTTCCCTAAGTAACAACTTAGCTACAGTGAGGCTATCATTCCTACGTGCAGGGTAAGCTTCTACCCACTTTGAGAATAGGCAAACAATGACAAGTAGGTATTTCATTCCTTGACAAGCGGGTAACTGAATAAAGTCTAGTTGTAGTCGAATAAAGGGGCCCTCTGCCTTCCCAATTTTTCCTGGCAACACTACAGTTTTCTTTCCAGGGTTAAATTGCTGACAAACCAGGCACCTTTGGCAGAGTTCAGTACAAATAGAGGGAACCAGTTCTGGACAATATTTACCGGGGTCCAGTGTACATGTCCAATCAAACATGTAGTACAGAAGGTACAAAGTTCCCCGAGAACATAGGAGGGAGAGTGTGTGGAGAAGAGTATTAGGAGAGTTAAAGCAGGGAGCAGTGAGCTCCCTTGTTGGAACTGAGAGGCCTCACACACCCAGCGAGCTAGATGTCAAGCTTCATCATTGGCCTCTTGCTCCTCGTCAGACTGGCGCTGCAATGTCTGACGGGTGCCTAAAAGGCGCTCTTTGTCGGAGTTCTTTTGTTCCAGCCAATGGTTGTGTTGTGCGTGTGAGGGGTAAGATAGGGGTGTAGTCATGTGGGGATAGTGATATTAAAAAAGGTGAATCAATTCACAAGGACATTTATTTGCGTGACTGATTCCCTTGGTTAAAAGGTGGGAAGGGAGGTAGAGGCTGTAAGGGGCACAGTGGAACTACCTCAACCCTCTGATCAGGTCGACATGTTTCTTGCTTGATTCGCAATTCCTCAGGACCTCTAGTGAACAGTACTACACAGTGAAAACAAAAGTAAACGTAAAAGTACAAATAAAGGGAGTCAATACAACCTCTCTGGGTCTGTAAGGGTGCAGGCCTAGTGGTTCTGCGATAAAGGGGTGACCTAGAAAAGATGTAAGATAATCAGCCAAGCGTTTTGTAATGGCGTAATCGCTTCATTGAGCAGTCGGTCACCCTTGCTCTCCAAAGGAATACACACACTCATAGGAATATTAAAACACAGGGCATATCAGCAGAATAAGCCCGCAGACACTTTGGTACAAAACAACGATTAAAAACAACAACACTTGAATGAAGGTCTAGGCTGATGCTTACCCTAAAGGAGTCCCTAAAGGGCCTCGCAGTCTGTTCCCGTGGGGCAGCACAGTTAGGTGTAAAAACCTAGGGAGACAGAGGTATGTACACGAACCCGGTCCCATGTTAGAGTAGGTATCGGGATTAAGTCAATGAGAAGATCATGGCTAAGAGAGTGCCATGATATCAGGAATCTAGGCAAGTCATCCACAGCACCAGAGCCCGATATCCGGAAAGTACCGAGCCGGACACGGCCCCCCAGTGCCCCCCGTCCGGCCGGCGTGTAGCATGGCCCCAAGAAGTAAGCAGGAAGGCACCGCGCACATCACGTAAGGCATGTACGTCCATAAATCTGGCCATCCATACCCCCGATCGACGTAGGCAGTGAGCGAGACCGGACCCTAGGCTCGCCACATGGTAGAGTGCTATTCGAGTCACAATGCCTCACCGCGGCCACACGCCACGCCCACCAACCCAGGAGGGGACCAGCGAGGCCGGGTAACGAGCACGAGCTCTCCGTGGGACATCGCAGTGCCTCTGCTATGTTTCTGAATTTCGAATTGAACCATGTTTGGCGGAACATGCGAATCATCGCATCTCTACCCAAATGTGTGTCTCCATGTATCAACCTAGCCATAGGATCAAGCAGACAGTCTGGCAACACAGGAATACCATCCAGGTAAACAATAACACCATCTCCGTTCCTTCTCTGACAACCAAATTTCTTCCAATTTTCCTTTTCCTCTGCCTCTGCTGCATTCTGTAAGTCTCTCACTTCCTCCCATGTATTTATTCCCTCTAGCATCAGAAGTTGGCAGCTGTTTTCGTTTCCCCCAACCTTTATGTTAATTGCTATTCGGTATCTTGCACAATGTTGGGCTAACTGGTCAGCATATCGATTACCTGCTGTCACTTTGTCATCGCCAGATTTGTGAGCAGCACACTTGACCACAGCCAATTCTTTTGGTAACTGGATTGCTTCCAGTAAATCCTGCACATAGTTTCCATTTCTGATAGGGGTGCCTGAAGAAGTGAGGAACTCCCTTTGCATCCATAATTGGCCAAAGTCATGCACAACCCCATACCCATACTGGCTATCAGTATATATTGTTATTTTCGAGTTCCTCCCAAATTTACAAGCTTTTGTCAATGCAACCAATTCAGCTACCTGTGCAGACTTGACTCCATGTAAATAGGATGCTTCTACTGAGCCTCCCAATGTACACACTGAGTAGGCAGCACTTAGGCCTCCCTCCTCGTGTCTCATGCATGAGCCGTCTACAAACAGCTCATAATCTTCATTAATTAAAGGGTCTTCTTTTATGTCTGGGCGTGGTTTTGTACTAAACTCGGTCAAATCAATGCAGTCATGTTCAGTTTCCTCTCTCACTTCTGCTGCGAATGAATTAGGCAGTAAGGTAGCTGGATTCAGAATATTACACCTAGCAATGGTTACGTTTCCTGCACCTTCAAGGATTCTCTCATACTTAGTCAGCCGACTTGGTGTGAGATACTGAGTCTTTGTTCTTGTCAGCAAAATCACAACAGAATGTGGAACATACACAGTTACTGGATGTCCCATGACAATGGACTCACTCTGTTCAAGACTTGTGCATGTTGCAGCTACAGTTTTCAAACATCCAGGTAATCCGGCTGCTGAATCCAATGTGGAAGAAAAATATGCCACTGGACGTCGAGTTAAACCATGAATTTGGGTCAGGACTGAAAGTGCACAATTGGCTCGTGTGTCACAGAAAAGTGCAACATCTTTTGAATAGTCAGGCATTCCTAATGCAGGAGCTGTACACAGACATTCTCGCAATTTTAGAAAAGCAGTCATGCTTTCGTCATCCCATTCCACAGGATCTTTTGCTCCTTTCTTTGTCATTTTTATCAATGGTCTTGCTAGGACTGCAAATCCCACAATCCACTGCCTACAGTATCCTACAACTCCAAGAAACATTCTGATATCTTTCTGGGTGTTTGGAAATTCCATGTTTCGAATTATTCTAATTCTTTCTGTGGTAACTTTCCTGATACCTCTCTATATCTGGTGCCCCAGATATTTTACTGAAGAGGTACAAAACTGTAGTTTTTCTGGCGACACTTTATGTCCACCTTCACCTAAATGGTTCAGCAAGGCAATGGTGTCGACAACACAGTCTTTCCTGCTCTTAGACGCCACCAAGAGGTCGTCTATGTATTGCACCAGGACTGAATTTCCGGGCAACACCAGAGTTTCAAGGCATTTTTTCAGAATCTGATTAAAGATCGAAGGGCTTTACGTGGTCCTCTGAGGAACACGATTCCAGACGTATACATGCTGTCAAATTCAAATGAGAAAATACATTTGCTGTCTGGATGTAATGGAATCGAAAAGAATGCATGACATAAGTCAATGACGGTAAACCATCCAGCATTCCATGGTATTTGATATAGAATCACTGCAGGGTTTGGCATGACAGGACAGCAAGGAACTACGATTTTATTAACCTTGCCCAGGTCCTGTATGACCCTGTATTTACCACTAGGTTTCTTTATGCCAATTATTGGTGAGTAACAAGGACTGCTCAACACTTCTTACAAAATTCCTGCTAATCTTTTTATCTCAATAGCAACTCCTGCTTTCACTTCTGCACTCATCTTATACTGTTTAGTATTTGGGTAGACTGCATCTTCTTTTATGGCTATTTTAATTGGGTCAACATTTGCCGTTAATCCTACATCTTTTCCAGGAAAATTCCATACCTCCGGTTTCACTGTCTCTTGGAGTTCTTCAGGTAAGTCTTGTATTGTCAGTCTTTTAATTTCTGAGTCGGGTCTTGCTAACATTAATTTGTATATTCCATCTTCATCTGGGGTCTGAATTTCGACGCCATTTGGAGTGCAAAAGATAGTGCAGTTCATTTTGCACAACAAATCTCGTCCCAATAAGTTCACAGGACTGGAATCACAAACAATAAATCTATGCATTTCTTTAAAATTCCCAATTTTAATCTCCATAGGTTCTGTAACTGGGGTACTAATTAGCTGATTAGAAACGCCCACTTGGATCGCTTTTCCCGAGAGGGGTAGGTTTTGAACGTCTGCTGTTCTTACAGTAGAACGGGTAGCACCAGTGTCCAACAGAAAGGTGACGTCACTTCCTTCAACCTTTCCTTCAATGTATGGCCCTGACTGGTCCACCGGCAAGGATGCGCCAAGCACGCACTCCTCGTCCTTCCCCCTCAGGCACCGTCAGTAGGTGTCGTCACAGAGAAACGTGTAATTTAACAGAAATTGTGAAGTTGCTGCATTTCTATCCTCCCTTCCTTCCCAACCATCAGTGTCTTCACTCTGTTGTGCTTTCCTCCTATAATTTGGCCTAGGTACACGAGGCAACTGATTCTGTTTTACCTGCTGCTGGGTCTTCCATGGAGTCTCATTCTGCGTCTGTGGATTCAAATCATTAATTTGCACATTTTCATTCTGTACAGCCTTACACTCGTCTCTCCAGTGTCCTATCTTTCCGCACCCGTAACAGGGGAATTTCTTTCGTGCCTCTTCTCGGCTCATTTTTACTCTCGGCTTTCCCCCACCTCCAGGGCCCTGACTCTGATTATTAGTCACTTTATTCAGCTGCTGTTCTTGGTGCTCTGCTAATTTAACCTGTGCCCATATGACCTTTTCTTTTAATTCTTTTCGTTTATCTTCCAGCTCATCTTCACAGTATTTAGCATACTTCAGGACTTCATCAATTGGTTTAGCCTGCCAGCAAATTTTATTGTCTTTGATCCACTGTGAGATTTCAGGCCTTAACCCTAACACAAATCGATAAATGAAAAGGGTCATGTCCTTCATCTCAATGTTATCCAGACCACTGTATGTCTTGAACACCTGTAACAGTCGTTCATAGTATGAATGCACAGTTTCATCTCGATTTTGGGTAGTTCTATCTATTCGGGTCCAATCAGTTTCTTTTGCAGGCACCTTTCCTTTCAGATACAACATCGCCTGGTTGTATTTCCTCATCACATCCAATGAAGGAGCCCCTGTCTTTGGGTCCCTCTGGAATTCTTCACTAGGCCAATCAACAGCAATTTTACATTCTGTCCATAAATCTACGGGAACTACAATGTCAAAGAAATCATCTAGATCTTTCAGGAGGCATTTATGAACTTTCACAAATCTCTCGACCTGTCTGTACCATTCTACAGGTTTTTCTCGTAATTTTGGGAAGTAATTAGTAATAGACACAATATCCTGTCGGGACCATGGAACATGTACATATCCTCCACCTGGCACTTCTCGCATAGGATATAACTTTTCCACTTTTTCTGCTTCTTTCAAGACATATTCTGAAGTCATTTGCTTAGATCTACTATCTTCCTTTTCCTTGGCCCACCTGACTTTCCATTTTTCTAAATCTCCCCATTTTTGTAACAGGTTTAACAATTCTCTGATATGTACATTTTTCCCGACACATTCATGTTCTCCAAATCTTTGTCTGAGAATTCTGCTCTGTAGGGTTTTTGCAACACTTTAGATCTGCTAGTGTCTATTCCCATACTAGCTGCAGTGTCTATTAATTTCTCATGGTACACTCTGGTATTACGGGTTATACTTTTGCAAATGAATAACAATTCCTCTTCACTAAGGGTGTTCAGTCTGTCCAACCCCACATTCCCAGCCATCAGATCCTCTAATTCTATTCTCAGTTTGTATATATCCAATGGTTTCGGCTGAGGGTTTGGCTTCTCTAATTCTCGAGTCCATCTGTCGATTTCTTCAGGAGTCACTACCGTAGCACTTCTAGTACCGGAAGATGACTCAATTTGAACTTCTCTCGAAGTAAAAGGAGTGTTCTTTCTCTGTGAACTCCCTTCTGGTTCCCTTATCGGCAGATCCATCAAGGACATCACAGATTCGCATTCACTTGCCTGATCATCTATTATCAAGGGCTCTTTTCTCAGCTTTACAACAGACGGGGTTATAATTGGAGTTTTCGGACTACTTTGCTTATCCCCGTACAAAGGAACAACTGGTTCAATAGTTACTGGGATTGTCAAAGCTTCAGGACTGGTATTCAATTGGGAGATTTTCTGGATTAGTTCAATTCTTTGTTTAATTAAAGCCTCTCGTTCTCTATCCTGCAGTACCTTATCCATGGAGGTCTCATGTACTATCTGCGGAATTAAAGGAGGATTATAACTTGATGCACTTGGATTTGTCATACTTGGTCCCTCACCATAAATAGGTTTCAGGAATGGGTTTCTCATGCTTGGGGATCTTGGTTCCTCATTATAAGGTGGTGGATTTTTCATTAACAAATCCTCCAGATACTCATCGTCTGAATGTTATGTTATGTTATGTTAACAATGGTTTGTAAAGTGCACTGACACCGGTTAGTTTCTTGGCGCTGTAGAAGACAGAGGGCAAGTCAGAGTTTGAAGCCTGCGGAGTTAGTGGAATGCTTGTTGGTAGAGCCAGGTCTTTAAGGATTTCCTAACTGACATGAGATCAGGACATAGCCGGATCTCAAGGGGAAGGGCATTCCACAGAGGAGGAGCCAGAGTGCCAAATCTGCAACCGCCCGAGCGTTTGCGTTTAAAAGATGGTGTCTGTAAAAGACATTGATGAGCCGAGCGTAGACTTCGGGACGGGGCATACTTCGTGATAAGTTTTGTGATGAATTTAGGACTTTTGCAGTAGAGCGCTTTAAAGATCATGCAGCTAACGTTGAAGGTGCAGCGCTGGGCCACTGGGAGCCAATGAAGTGTCTTCAGAAGGGGGGTGGCTGATTGCCATCTGGGCTGGCTCAGAATCAGTCTGGCTGCATGATTTTGCACCATCTGAAGGTGTTTCAGAAGGTACTGGGGGAGGCCCAGATAGATAGAGTTAGCATAGTCTATGTGAGAGATCACAGTAGCGATCACCACCTGTTGACTTGGTAAGAGTATTCTGCATCATTCAGAAACTCTGTCCATCACCACCCCCCTTTTCCAAAATCGGTTTTATCCACACTATGTGTGGGAGGGTATACTCAGACGTGAGTCCCTTGCTCATTGCACCATCAGGATTCAAGCAAGCCGGGCCGAAGAAGGCTGTGATGCCAGAAACCGGTCCCCGGAAGCTTGTTTCCTTCCCAGTATAAGAATTGGCTTGGTAGTTTGGTTTGCCCTGTTCCCATCATGCACTGGGACAGGAACAGACTAATTCGCATATAGCCAGGTTCTGAGCTCGGTTGGTGCAGTGAGCTAAAAAACGGTGATGGATTAAAACCATGATCTATTGACTTGGTAAGAGTATTCTGCATCATTCAGAAACTCTGTCCATCACCACCCCCCTTTTCCAAAAGCGATCACCACCTGTGTCAGGGCTTCCAGGGTCAAAAGGCGACGAACCTTCTGGATTTTTCTCAATTGGAAGAGACACTTGGAGACCACCTGACCCACTTGCGTTTTGAGTGAGAGGTCGCTATTTAAGGTGACGCCAAGCGTTTTTGCCGAAGATGAGGGGATCGGAGCTTGACCCATGTCTGTTGGCCAGTAGTGTGGGCCCCAGTGTTTAGCGCTGTCACCGGTCAGAACCAGCTCGGTTTTTCCTGGGTTCAGTTTCAAATGATTTTGGTTCATCCAAGCTTGGATGAACCTCATTGTTGACTGAAAGAAGGAGATGGACGTATCTGAGTTGTCGATTGTGAATAGAAGCTGTAAGTCGTCCGCATAATTGAGCACCGTAACCTGTTTGTCTCTGAGGGCCTGGATTAAGGGGGAGATGTAGAGATTGAACAGGTGGGGTGACAGGGATGATCCCTGAGGTATACCACATGTGAGGACCTGCTTGGTGCCAACTAAGTGCTTGGTGCCAACCAGTGGTCATTAAATGCTTTGTTTTCTCTGTCTTTTTCCCTCCCACAGGCTCTTCTACTGTTAAGACAGGGTACAGTCCTTCTACCATCATGTTTTGTCTCCATTCTTTCATTCTTTTTTCTCGGGTCTCTCTGTACCTTCGGATAAAATTTAGCTAACCCATTGTCAAATCTGGGTCTGTCTCGCTCAAAAGCCTCTATTTCCCATTCTTTTAAGGCCTCATATTGCGTTAGTCTAGGTCTGGGATGCAAGTCATTCATTTGGGTTCTCAGGTTGAACAAGATTCTGCCATTAAATGTACCTTCTAAGGGAAATGCTAATATTCCGTCATCTTTAGTATATTCCACCCAATTTTCCAACCATACACAGGCATGGTAGCCTCTGTCAAATAACATAAATGATGCAGGAGTATTAGGTGGTGGAATGATAACTCCTTCTCTAGTTTTGATAGGCTTGTCTTTCTTGAAATAATTCTTGACTTTGTCTACAAATGTCATTTTACTCTTGCTTCCGTACATAATGTTATTTCTATAGTTTTTCCACTGATCCCTCACAAAACCTTGATATCTTAGGTCAGGTTTAGTCTCGGGAAGAGTTGGATACCACATATACTTTTTCGCAAATTACTTTGTTTACAAAATCACTTCCAATACAAATGTGTCTTTTATTTTTCTGCAACCAATCAAATGTGCGGTTTCAAACAAATTCAACCAATGGGTGCGCGGTGTTTCTCGTGAAACGAGTTCTCACGCTCTTGTGCTCATCCCTCCTTTACAATGCTATCTCAGCTACACGCCCGCTGTCTCGACCAATCTCAGCGCGGCACTGAGCAACGTCAGCGCAGCTCCGCAACTGACTCCCTCCTTCACAAGGTACCGTATAATTTAAATCTTTATTTAAAGTGCAAGTGCTCTGTTTAATTTACAGCGCAAAACATTCATCACTGTACTCGAGTGTCTAGAAAGAGAAGATTTGTTTCACTGCAAGTAAATCCCTTCCGTTTACTTTTCATATACTGCGAGTAGATCCCTTCTGCCTACTCTTCACACAAGCATTAGGGAACCTGCTACTCCTTCGCCTCATCCACTCAGGGATATATACTAAGCCAAAAGTTTCACCAGTGAACCCCTTTGCTAACAATCAAGCTCAAACGAACCTGCTACTCCTTCCGTGTGACCCTTACTAGGTTATATCACAATAGAAGTTTTGCCAGCGAACTCTTTGCTATCATTTATTCCTACACTTATACAGAAACCCTAATTAGTGCTTCCAGTTCTGCCCAACCCGCATTAACTTTCCTCAACGTAAGTGACCTCTATGCGACGTGGCTTCTATTCTACCACTCGCTCTTCTGCCCCCGGGGATTCCAGACAAACATATAACACTCACTAACGAATTTTGTTAGAACACAGATCAATATAGCAGCATATCAGAGAAAATTTTAAAACATTTCATAACATTTCAAAACAATTACATTTGATCGATCGATATTTTAGCAGCAATTTTAACTTCACAGTTAGCAGCAGTTTACCTACCCATCTATTTTAACTAGTCCTGCCTACCTTTAACTAGTCCCTAACCATCCTCTGCTACCAGAAAATTACTGATGGAGCGCGCAGGTCACCCGACCAACAATTTCACCATATGCACACTTGGGCCCATAAATTCAATTTACCATATTTATTAATCGGGTAACCTACACTCTACTACCAGTAACCCTAGTTCGTTCCTACCTATTTCCTATGTACCTGACTTACCAATCCTTGTAACCGGTACCTATGATCACAATGGATCAGGGAGCTAGCTGGAAAAGATAAGCAGTCACCAAAATACAATAACATTTATAATATTTGCGCCTTTTATAATAACCACAGACTCAGGAAGTTTTGAAAACCTTTATCTAGTTCTCGTCAAAGTCAGAAAGCAGAAGATTCACAGCGAGTAAACTATCAATGACCAAAATCATGAAAATCGTGTAACCATGCAGAAAATAGATTATGCCAACCATTTAGAACTATAAAGGGAAGGTAAGAACAGGGAACATACTAGTATGAAATTTTCAGAAATTAGACTTGGTATAGTTGTGTCTAAAGGACGGGAAAGATGAGGAACATGCTAAAATATCACAGTTTGAGTACCCCTCGAAGGTTGGTAAGGCAAAAGACTTTATTTTGTACTGAAGGAATTAGAAATAACCATGGAGCTAAATGGGTAGGGAAGAAAATGGAACACACTAATAATTCAGAGCAACCACTTAAATTCGACTAGAGGAAGGGTAAAGAAAAGGAACATCTATAGCTCATGAACTGTATGTCACCATTTGCTTAAAGAATGGGGAAAAATGGAACATGCTAATAAACCGCAAAACGTATGACTTTTATTATTGATCAGGATAGGGACGGTAAGAAAAAGGAACAATGGACAAGTAAGACTTTAACTAATAAAAGCAAAGAAAAATAAAGTACGCAAATGGGTTCCCTCACAGATTTATATTTACCTAGAACGGTGTGGAGACCAACCCTGGCCACGGGTCAGTTAAGGACAGTAGGAACCCCAAAGAATGCAGTTGCCAGTAGGCCAGCAGGTGCAGAATTGAACCCCAGGACAGGAAAAACCAGATTAGGATCAGGACAGTACCACCAAAGTTGAGACAAGCACCCGCAGTTCAGTTGCAACGCCTGCGCTACACCTTCTCTGCAGCTATCAATCAAAACCCCGATTGGGTTCTCGAATTCCCCAGCAAAGTGCTCCGCCAGCACTTAAGGTTCTCAAAAACCCGATTGGGTCTGTGAATTAATCTGACAGAGTGCTCCGCAGCACCTCTGTTCTTCGATCAGCTATTGAGTGCGTTGGGTCTGTGACAGGTCAGCTATTCGGACAAGTCGGACAATTTCTCCAGCTAAACCTAGGCTAGTTATACTGTTTTCGGGTCAGTGTACCACCCCACAAATGTTGCAAGTGTAAGGATCCCCAATTTCGATTGGGCAAAAGAAAGGACAAGTCTTCACACCATCTAGGATTTGACTTTCTCAAGCTCATAATTTGCATCTTCCGAGACCGCCCCTTGAATTTCTTGTTCCCATGACATGTTCTTTACACATAACAATGGTGAATTTAACATTTTATACATTGTAATACATTTAGTACAATTCATCTTCTTCGACTAGGTGAAGGTGCCTCTTCTCAGGCGCATTTTGGCTTGGACTTCTGTGATGGCTCAAGTTCAATGTCACAGAGTTCATCCTCTGGCTGTGGACTGTCATGCGCAGAAAAGATTTTCAAAATGGAGTATTCCCGTCCCTCATGCCCAAGGATTACGGATACATGAAAAGTAAATAGAAACAGTTATAGAACACAGAATAAATGAATGCACTGTATACCAGGAATCCCTATATTATCCCCATTACTTTATAATAACTATAGCCTTAGTAATTAATGCAGAACAAACAGCATAGCGAAAGCAGCGATACAAGCTTCGGGCATATGAGGACACAAAGCAGCCATCTTAATTCTACTGCGCAAGTGCAAAGAGTTTCCCACCAGAACTGCGAGCACGTCATGTCACATGTGTATGACCGACGCATGCGCAGAAGAAATTCCCGCGTAGCAGCAGCCATCTTGAGTAGCAAGCGTATTAGGATTAGTAAACACATAGACAAGCATCACTCGGATACCCAAAATGTCAGAATAAGGGGTAAATTAATAAGACAAACAGGTTGATTAATACTGTTAGGGTTATTTGAGGTTCATGAGTACAAGCAAGGCGCTATACGTGCGAATCCTTGCTCCATCACTCCCATCTCTGGTCTAGATACTCTTGATTGACCTTTTTCTAAATCTCAACCGACTGACTCCGCATTCACGGCACCCATGGAGATTTTTAAAACCAATATTGACACTAAGGTGGAAATTATCTCTCCAAATGATCATCCTGATTCATTACCACGGGTGCTGAGCTGGAACGTGGCCTTTCTGGCTTCTAAATTAAACATTGAAAAATGGGTTAATATGATAAATACATTTGATATCCTTATGTTCCAGGAGACCTTGTCAACTAAAGAGTTATATGTAGAAGGATATGAGTGTTTTAATATTATACTCCTCTATCCTAAGCACAGCAGACCCTCTGGCGGTTTATCAACATGGGTTAGCATTGCATCGGGCGGTAGAGTAAAATTAATTCCCATCAAAAATGTAAACTTCTAAGTAATGTAAACTTCTAAGTATTGATTTATACATGGGGGTTTCTATTTGCTTTATTCATTTTTATAATAATGATTTTTTAACCACACCTAATATAAATTTTGTTAATCTCTTTAATTTTATTTCAGATATGGATAATTTGCTGGGAAAGCACAAACCGGTAGGGATATGTCTGGGGGTGACTTTAATGCGAAGATAGCAGGGGGAAATATTGCGAGTTCCGCCCAACATATCTCAGTTAATCCATGTAAGAGATGATATGAATTAATAGACCACCTATCAAATAGTAGCCTTTTAAATGTTATGGATATCGCATCTGTAAATAATGAGGATAATCCAACATCCACTTACAGATGTTTTGGACGAGCCTCAACCATAGAGTATGTTTTTATATCTGCACTATTAGAAGATCATTTAGTTCTGGCAGTGGTTAGGGCATCTACTTTTGGGGACCACAATCCTATCTTAGTTTCTTTTAGGGCATCCCTAAAACCCAACATTAGAAAGTAGCCAGGGACTGGCAACATAAAACTCTCCACTGATAACCTAAGAGTTAAATGGAAGGGCATGGACTGCCCGAATGTGTTCCAAGAGATGGTAAAAACCTATCCATCGCTTTGTGAGACGTGTCTCACACTGGCCAACCCCAGCCCAGAGGCAGTTTCTGCTTTTATTTTATTATGCACAGGCATTTAAAAATTGATCTCTAGACCTGTAGCTACACCTAAAACTGACCCTAGGTGGTTTGACATTTGCTCTAGGGCTAATAGGGAACTCAGAGCTGCCCTATCTGTTTCCCCCAGGGACCCTTACCTTATTAGAGCGCTAAGGCATACTTATAAAGGTGCAGGAAAGCATAGGCGAGATGTGGTTTTAAAAGAGCATTGGAGTAACCTGGCCTGTGCTGCTAAGCTTAACAATACAAATGGTTTTTGGTCAGCCACTAAGTCACTGAGAGCGATCGGCAATACATCTACCCCGCTAAGCTGTAATATAACAAGCGAAGCATGTGTAGTTAATTTCTCAAAAATATACGTCTCAATGTGAAGATATTTTTGAAAACCTCAGCTCTGTCCAAATTCAAATATCTTTATCAGAAGTTGCGGATGCAATAAATCAGAGCCTGGGAAATAAAGCCTCGGGTCCGGACGGGCTACCAATCGACCTTATAAAACCTAGGCCAGAGTTTTGGGCTCCCTTGCTACTCAATGTTTTTAATAATCTAACAACAACTAAAATTCCAAATACCTGGTCCACATCTGTAATCGCCCCATTTTCAAAAAGGGAGATAGATCTAATCCGAGCTGCTATAGACCAATCTATCTAATTGATAATACTCTTAAAATATTGGGGAGAGTTTTATTTAACAAAATCTGAACTTGGGCAGAGGATGAAAACATAATACATAAATGCCAGTTGGGTTTCGAAGTCATCTTGGAACGGTGGAACAGTGTCTGAATCTTAATTTAATTATAGGGAAATATACCATCGCCTGGCACAGTCCCCTCTACCTGGCATTTATGGATCTCACATCCGCTTTTGATTTTGTTAATAGATCCAGGCTTTGGCAATGCCTTTTAGATTATGGACTGGACAAAGATATGGTAAATTTTTTAGCGTATCTGCATAGGGACCTAAGGGCTCGGGTAAGAATAAGCATGGAGGGGGCAGTTTCAGGGGACATAGTAGTTGGTAGAGGCATTAGACAAGGGTGCGTTCTTGCCCCACTTTTATTTATTTTATATGTCAACGAGCTACATAACGTACTGTCTAGCCAAACTAAAGATGTCCCAATAATTAATGGTAAGAAACTGCCCGCACTATTATATGCAGATGAAGCCGTTTTAATGGGGCGTACACCCAATGCTCTACGAATTTTAGATAGGGGTTTTGTAGCTTTTATGAATAGTTTGAATCACTGTACAAATTAAAAAAAATCTTTTTAATGTGTTGTGGCCCTAAAAAATGTCTCATTAACACTATTAATTTGGACTCAGATTCCCTGCTTTGCACTCGCACTTTTCCGTGTCTGTGTTTACAATTTTCAGATAACAGGTCCTGGACACCGCATCTGGCATATGGACGGACCACATTTTTAAAAGCAATAAATTCAGTAATAAGCCTTCCTCAACCAAAAAGAATTGAGGTGGTATTGTCCCTACTTAAAATCTATAGGACACAATGTGTACCGATTATGACTTATGGGGCTGAAATTTGGGTCTTCATAAACCTGAAAAGTGTCCAGGCCGAAGAAAAAAGATTCTGCAGGAGAATTTTGGGTTTACCAATTTCATCATCTACTTTTATTTGTCATAATGAGCTGAGATTACCCTACTTAGAGGATTATATTAGGGACCGCCCTGCCATGTTTTGGCTAAAGGTCTGGCAGAACCCAGCAGCCTTGTTAACAAGGGAGATTTTGGCTGACTGTCTAAAATGTGACAGGGGTGGTGACATACCGTGGCTTGCGGAAGTACGGGCAAATTTGACAGCAGTTAATCTTGGCCATGTTTTTTATAAACCTGAACAATTAGATGGAATTGACAGAAAGACCATCCGTAAAGTTTTATATAAACATTATGGGGATATAAGACACGCACAGGAGTCCATCAAGGTATCCGTGGGACAATATTTATTAATGGCAGAAGATGGTGGACCTCCTTCTTGTGTCCCAGTTAATTATCTCTTGAGACATCACTCGATGAGAGTGAAGCCTTCTTTTTCGCCTTAGATCGGGTACAATAAAATATTTGCTGTGCTTCCCTATAGGCTATCAACCCAACATTGAGGATCTGGTTTGCCCATGTGGCAATTTAGGAAAACAGTCCATGCTGCATTTTTCGTTTTTCTGCACCTTTTATCAAAAATATAGTATGCATCTATTGATACCGTTTTTTAGGATAAAAGGAATGACGGATTTTAAGGCTGCATATAAAATCATTCTTCAGCTTAAAGAAGATGATTTAACATATTGAGTGTGCACCTTTTTGAAAATGGCTATTCGTTCGCGTTCTTCTATGAATTCCTGAATGTTGGATTAGGATGTATTATATGCGCTTTCGGATTTTATATTTAAACAGGGCAACTTGCAATATGAATAATATGCAGGTGTACCGAGCACTATATATAGAATTTATAATCTTGTCTTTTTGCTGCTATTTTTCCTGTTCTTATTTGCACTTTGCACATTGGCACTTTATATAAAGCTGCTATTTGTAATTCTAATGTGATCTAATAACTTGTCCATCTTTGCTGCTACTTCCTGAAACATTTGCACTTTGCACTTTGGCACTTTAGTTCTGAGACTGCTATTGAATATGTGTGAACATTTTGTAATATCTTCATTGACTAGTTTCATAGCTGAATTCTGTTTTCAAAGTATTCTTTTTTTTCTAATGATGACGGACTATGCAAATGATTACGAGAAATGTCTGCACTTTTATTGATAATGTATATCCAAATGAAGACCAATGATGATGATGAAACTGGAAACTCTTCAAGAGCTTTAAAACTCAAGGTAAGAGAGAAATGCTGGAGGACCTGTCTAAACCTATAAAAACTTCTAAAACGTCTCCATCCTAACTTTTCATTGGCAGGAAAACCTTCCCACGGTTCACAAAAAGCTTGTATAACTGCCTCTTGGACTCTCAATGTGAAAACTAGTTAAACCTTTGTTGAATCCATCAGTAAGAACTAAAGAACCAAATTAATGCCAAACTCTATGCAAGAAGAAATCTTTCTCTCAGAACACGAGCCCTGGACATTTTTCCAGTGTCTACAATAGGCCATCAGAGTAGGGCAGCTTAGACTGCTGAATTTCTACCACTAGACAAACATGTCTATGTAAGGTTTCCAAAACCTTTGGCACATCTTCTTGAACACTACGATGGCTGGAGACAGATCTCAAAATGTTACAATGTTTTTGCTCAGGTGTTCTCTTGTTCATTGTATTTAGTAGATAGGAGGCACTTCCATGTCCTAGCGTCTATCTACATTGCCACCAGCTTTATAAATGTAAATGTAAATGTAGTACACTTGTAAAGCGCACAGCTGCCCCAGCAACGGGGCGTCCCGGCGCTGTATAACTCTGGGGAACCCGTCCTGGCTTTCCCTGTGGGATGGTCCCTTGCTGGGAGTCCCCAAGGTGGAGCCAGGCATCCCCGGAATTGGTGGGGCCGTTGTGGAGATTAGGCAAGCTAATGCCCAGAGTTGCCGAGTGGAACCCCAGATTAGAGTAGGCACCGAAGCGAGAATTATCGAGTCCGCTGACCAAGGTCCACAACCCTGCCGCGTCGGGAATTGAACCCTGGTCCCGGGCTGACTTCTGCTCTCAGGCCTGCTGCCTCTAACCTCTTAGAGACAATGACATCCATTTACCTTGCCTATTGACATATGCTACACCACTTTATTGTCTGTTCTGGCCAGTACATACAATGTCCTAAAAGAATTTTAAAGTTTTACAGTTTACTGTCAGCTCTCTCCAGTTTGATGATTCTTGTTACTCTTTCATGGAGAATCTTTCCTGAACTCTTTGATCCAATAAAATTGCTCCCAAACTTGTCAGACTGGCATCTGTTGTTGACACATATAGATGATTGATTCTGCGAGGGAATTCTTCACCCATCATAGGAGCTGAAGGGGAATCTTTTTTTGTTACTGGGCTTTTTTTGTGATATTCTATTGAAAAACTGTCACCAGTGCAGTAGTAGAAAGGTAAATCTCCAGAGTTCTGAGGTGTGTGTATTAATGAATTAATCAATTTGTTATTGTATTAATTAATAACAGTTGGTACAAGGACAAGATAAAATCACCAAATTACATGAATTTTTAAATTCTAAAACAAAGCCCCAATAGATTCACCAATACTTGATATCTGAGAGTTTGGAAATGTAGTCTTGCCTAAGAATTTAAAAATACTTGAGATCATGCGCCTTGCCACCCTCATCCAGATTCTTGCTGTTGCTTCTCTCTGCGTCAGGAGATAAAATATCATTTATTTGAGTCTTGCTGCTTTGTCTTCTGGGAGGCATATTTTACTTTCATTTGTCTTTAAATGAGCTTCCATATAAATCCTTTCTAGAGCTGGACTCATTTGACACTTCATATAGACTAAAATCAGGCCATGACGTCTTTCAATGTTTCCTCCTTTTGACTACCAAAAGGCAGTTGTTCAAGTACAGATAAAGTGGGAGACTGTAGAGATTACAGGAGGTGACTAACACTGCAATCATGTTCATGAAGACTCTTGGGGCAGAATTGATTCTAAATGGAAACACCTGGAGCTGAAGATGGATTCTGAAAGAAGCTTAATCTCAGAAACCGTTGATGATTTTTCACAATCAACATATGGAAATATACATCCATCTGATCCAGTGTTACCATACAGGCCCATGGAGGAATAAGAGGGGATATCTTCAGCAAGGTCTTGGTCTTGAAATTAATGAGTCTTATTCACCTGATGACGTTCCTAAAGTCCATCACTAGACAAAATCCCCTGTTATCTGTGGAAGAAGGTACATTTTGAATTAGGCTCTGACTTGTTCCATTTGTGACACAACCTTTATTGCTTTCTTTTGTAATAGAGTTTGAATGCACTCCTTCTCGCCTTGTTTCTTGAGTAGGAATGTTCCCCCTCCCTGATGGAATAGAGAGGAACTCTATTAGACAGCCTTTCGTCATTATCTTCAAAAACCAAGAACCAGAAGTAAATAGCCTTCATTCTTCCAGGGAATGTGCTATCTACCTCTGAATAGCCATTCCTAGTCACCTCAGGTTTAGTCAGGAACTCTGTGTTTTTCGTGGTGCAGCGGATCTGTTTCCATTCTCAAACTTGGTCTTCTAAAGATTTGCCATTTTGCTTTTCCCCCATTTGGTTATATTCATTGAAGGTTGTCTGATTTTCCTTCTTTCTTTTTCTGTTTATTTATTGCAGTTTATTGCAGTTTGTATAGTTTAGACTTGGTTCAAAGGCATTAGAGCACATTACAAAAGAACACGATGTAGGTTCTGATCAACAAACATCATAAAACAACCTATTAGGCAAAGGAAAACAAGGAAGAAATACCAGGAGGGAAGTTACTGGATGAGAGGATGTTAGCTATTGATTCTAGTAAATTACCAGTAAGTAACTGGAGTGCAGAGGCAAAACGTATTTTGTCACAGGAAAAACAGACCTAGTCAATAATGATAATGCGAGCAAAAATACCCGGTTTAACCAAAGTGTCTCTCAAATATGAGAATTTTGTGTTCCCTTTTGAATGTCAGAGGGCAAGATGTTGTGGGGGTAATAGTTCCAAAAGCCTTGTTGCACTACCAGAACCTGTGTGTCTTATACAATATTCTTGCCTGAAATTCAGTGGTTCAAGCAGGAGGGATTCAGCATTTCTTGATCCTCATTGAGCTTCAGAGACTTTCAGTTTTCCAACCAGGGAGGAGAACGAGAGTTGTAGAGGATTTTATGAGTAATACATGTGGTCTTTAATTGGGCTCTTGCATCAATGGAAATCAATTTCAGGGAGAGGAGAATAGGAGAGACGTGGTTGAACTCCCTGTGGCATGTTACAAAACTCAGAGGAGCTAGAGGGACTTTAGGGGGACCAGAGTGGAGTGAGTCACCATAGTCAAGACTGGAAAGAGTCAGTGCCTAAACCACTGGTTTCAAGACCTGAGTCTGAGACCCCAGAGCAGTCTTAGCTGGTGCTGTGTGCTTTTGGCCATGGCTGAGATTTGCCTCTGAAGGTCTAGATAGTTGTCAAGGATAAAGTCCCATGATGTGGCATTCTCCACAATATGCCTGATTGCAAATAAAGGGAGAGAAGGATTTCAGCTACTTTTGGATAAAGATGCTGGATATTTTTTGAGTAATTAGTAGAAATTCAGTTTTGAATGGACTGTGTTTTAAGTGGTGGTTGGACACCTCTGAGAAATTGGGTTGTTGGTTGAGGTGGGGTGTTAAACCTGCTCAAGCAACAGCTGCAATCCCTGTCACAGTGAACCACAAAAATTACTAAATTGTTAAGGGGATGGTATGATGGGGGCTTCAGACTCCCAGATATATGGAAGTATTACTAGGTGCCACAACTAATGATGATCAACCAATGCCTACATTGGCACTATGACGAATCTGCATACAGAATTGACAGGCTGGTATTACTGGGGGGGTAGATACGAAAGGGCTAATGTTGACCTACGGAGCTGATGCAACTCATGGGCCCCGCTAAACACACTATTCAGATCTGGCATGCGGTAAATAAAAGCCTGGGGTGAACAAATAAGATCACACAGACAACTCCACTGTGAGATTCAGAATGACTGGGATCCCTGCTGAACATTGAGGAATTTGACAGATGGGACCTCATAGGTATCTCCCGTGTGGGAGACATTTCGGTATAAGGAGGGGTGGTTCCCTTTGCCACACTAAAGAAAGAATATGAATTAGCAGATACATAACGGTTCTGATACATTCAAATCAGGCATGCTCTGCAGGCGATCATCTTCCTGGGGGATAAACTCCCAGAAGCTTCTCCCCTAGAGGACAGATTTCTTACAGCGCCAAGAAACCTAATGGTGTTAGCCGCGCTCTACAAATCAATTTAACATAACATAACATAACATTAAGGATTACATAGACTGCAAGGCAATCTCCTTGACCTATAAAAACTGATTAATAACTCACCTTACCCTCTTCTTCCACTCGAGAGTACTGGACACAGGATATTGGGAATTAGATTAGGAGGAGAAGCATGAGGCGTTAGCCTCACCCCGGGAGGTGGCCATTTCTTCAAGATTCAAATGAATACAACTTAAAACACTTCACAGAATATACTTCTCAGGTCACATTCTTTTCAAGATGGGTCGTAGGGTAGATCCTATTTGAGGAAGGCACGGTGGGCCAGAAGGTACTTTTTACCACATAATGTGGGACTGCATGTACATACAGAAATATTGGGGATCCATTGTAAGCTGTATAGGAGAGACACTAGGGTTAAGATTGGAATCAGAACCCAAACAATGCCTCCTCAGTATTTGGGGAGCAACAGACTAGAATAGCACAGAGAAAGCACGGGTTACATTGGGAATGACAATAGCAAAGTAAAACATAGCAAAGCTGTGGGGTGCCCCTGACATGCTAACACCTCGTGCATTGGTGGAGGAGATGGACTGGTGCATGATATCGGAGAAGACAATCTATGAAAGATGGGGATGTCCCAATAAGTGGGTGCAGATATGGGGTAAATAGAATTCACTTAGCGGAAACATATGTATGCTGCCAGGGCTCGATACCCTTCCCAGGGCGGGGAGCCGAGAGGTTTCCCTTTCCATTAGAGGGAAATGTAATGTAATCATTCACAGTTTTATTTATAGATTCTTGGTATGCTGCTTCTTTACAACTACTGTGCTGCAATGTTATAGTTATACTGTGATTTAGTCATCAATAAAAATAATTTTTTAAAAATCACTAAATTAACCTGCACTTAACCCTTTGGTAACATGGCACAAAATCAGTTAGGCTTCATTCAGAGGCAATGTGTACAGTATGTATGCAGCATACAAATATTAAGTGAAAAAAAATCTCAAAAAAATCTGACACTAATTTAGAACAATAGAATATATTTTAATAATTTTTTACACCAAAATGTCAAAACTCCAATTTGTATAACCGGAGTTATTAATTTTTAAAATGTAAGATAAGGGGGGCGAGGCCAAGATGGCGGGTGGCTAAGACGTGCCTCTTGGTGTCTCCATCCTCGCCACCGAACAAGCAATGATTAGTGCCCTGTCTGCCATGCAAAACTGTCCCCGCAGACTGGGTCAAGAGGCAGCAGTGGCGTAGTACCGATGGCAGCATTGTGGGTGACCATCCAGGCGATGTGGGCTGGCCAAACCCGGAGGAGACCGCGAGAGCTGAGAGCAGTGGATGTCTGCAGAATGGTGGGAGACAGACCTTGCTGAGGTGGACGGTGTACTGCCAGGTGACGCCCCGGCATTCAGGCACCTATCGACGAAGTAACGAGGAAGCCCTCCATGTCTGGCTGGACGCTACTCCGCTTGAGCTTCTCAGGGATTCCCCAGCAGGCGTCCTGTGAGCGGGCAGTAGATGAGGCCTGTTACAAGAGCTTTCCTGGGTTTTGGCCGGGCAATGGTGCGTTCACAAGCCCCCGTGCCGTCTGAGTGGAGGGGTTAGGCTACCAGGAGCCTATGGTGCCTGCATTGGCCACCAATGGAGTTGTGAGATGGAGGAACCAGGAGCGGCATCTGCCGCTAGCCAGCTGCATGTATTGATGGCAGATAGGCCCGCGCAAGGGTCTGGGCCAGTGCTTGTTCCCTAGGACCCTCTCAACGAAGGAGTCCCCAGGGCGGCAGGGTTGTGGAGGACTGAGAACTGGAGGGAAGGGGGGCCATTTGAACAGTTGCATATCTTGATGGCAGCCGTCCCAAGTCTGCTCAACACCTGCAGCATTTGTCTGGCCCTTGGGCCTTGGTTTCCTCAATTGCAGCTCGGTAAAGCATCAAGAAAGTGCACCCTGGGGGCTGCCGGAGGTGGATTGTCTCGTGGCCTACAGCTCGCTGTCTGCTGTGACCTGCGTGGTGGCTCGGTATAGTGGCCGCGGCCCTGGCCAAGGTTCTTCAACTGTGGAAGGCCTGCGCCTCTTGGCTCCTACCTTCCCAGAGTGATATCATCAGAAAACCATGTCTCTAGCTTAACTCTGGTGGCCTGGTAGGTCCTGGGGTTCCTGGAGTTGTCCATCTCGGGGTGGGAGGTGGTCTGCTTCCCTCTTCAAACATCGCCTGCACCGCTCTGCTTCTGCACAGCTTCGAAGGGCAGAGAACACAGCACTTGGTGCGGGGGCTTGGGAATTCTACACTTGGTGGGCCCAAGGAGAGGACTCACACTGTGGATGTGTCCCCATCATACCCCTAGACTGGGACACCATCAATCAGGTGTCAGCATTCATTGTCTGCACTGGGAGCGCTGCCATGTCTTCAGCCAGGGCAAAGAAGGAACTCTCTCCCCTGGACATGCTGAGGAAGCCCATTGGGGAGGGTATCAGGGGACAGGGTGTCCATGGCGGGAACGGAACATCCCCCAGCCTTGGACAATGTGGAGGGCCCAGTGACCCATTCTTTTTGTTGGATGCCTTTGCTTCTCTACGTGAAGACCAACAGGTGGTCAAGAAAGACCTCTCCTCTGACCTGCAGGATGTACAGCATGATCTGGACAAGGTGGGAGAGAGGGTCTCTGCTCTTGAGGAAAAGGAATCTGGTTGTGTTGAGGAGATTGATTGGCTGCAGCAGGAGGTGCTTTGGCTCCAGGAACAACAAATCAACCTACAGGCCCATGCCGAAGACCTAGAAAACCGCTTGAGGTGCAATAATGTACGCATCAAGGGGGTATTGATGAATGCTGGAGGAGCAAACCTGTGAAAATACGCTGGAGCCCTTTTTTGCCACATTTTGGGGGCCTCAGTAGAAATAGACATGAAGCTGGACCAAGCACATTGAGTGGGTCTGCCGAAACTGGAGAAAGACCCTCCAGAGGACATATTAGTATGTGTTCATGATTTTCAGCTGAAAGAGAGCATTCTGCACATGGCCTGTGATATTCATCCCTCCAGTTCAAAGGCCACACACCTTTGCTGTTTCAAGATCTAGCAACCATTACTCTTCAGAAACAGCGTGACTTTTGCCCAGTCACTGCTCATCTGAGGGGCGCTGGCATCTCCTACTCCTGGGCCCACCCATAACGGATCATCTTCCATCTCGATCGCAAACTCCCCAAATTCAGATCCCTCACAGAGGCATGCAGAGTGCTTGACATAGGAGAACCCTCCCAGGGGGTACGGCAGGATAGCCCGCAGTGCCGGACGGCGTGAACATGCCCACACTGGCAACGACCGAAAAGGGCACTCTTTTAAGGTAGGTGGAGCTTTCATAGGGGGGAACGGGGCCCGGGAGACTAGGAACCTCCTACTGGTCCAGTGGACTCTCCTTGGATGGGACGTTGTACCCCCTTGAAGCTCATCTTTGGTTTTGGCCACGAGCGCCGGGACCACGCTTCACTTGTTGTTTCCATTGTTGACAGACTGATGCAATCATTTATTTTTGCTTTCATAATAGGTATGTTGGGGTTGTTTTCTAGATGTTCTTAGTCCTTCTTTGGTAAACCCTTGATTATTCAGCTTGCATTGCAGTGGACAGCTTTGGTGGACACTGCTCTGTTGATCCATGACCTACCAGCTCTCGGTGGGAGTTTTTGCAGCACTCTGCCCTCATGGCCTGAGTTCCAGGACCTTAAGTTTACAAGCCTCAATGAATGAGGCCTTGATGATCCCAGTGGTCCTTTCACTTCTCGAACAACCCAGCAGTGACGTTTGTCTCCTGCAAGAAACTCACTTGATCTTCAAGGATGTTCATAGAATGCAGTCCCGCTGGTTCTCGCGACAGTTCTGGTCCTCATGCCCTACCAAGAAAGGCGGGGTGGTCATTCTCTTCTCTCAGGTTTTAGGGGGGAAATTCTATCCATGATAGCGGAAGTCAAAGGATGGTTCCTAGTGCTTCAACTTAAGATGGGTACTGTTGTGTGGCATTTTAAGCTCCGAGTGAATTTTCCTGATTCATGCCCTTATATAGGTACAATTCGCATTGCCGCTATATAGGCATAGAAATCAAGCCCTTATTTAGGCATAGCCCATGCTACCCAAATACAGGCATGGCTACTTCCACCCGTACCAAACGTCACAACGATTTCTTGGAAAACCAGCTTAAGCAGTTAGGGAACTTCCCCTTGCTTGAATATTGATTTGTCCAAGAACTCATTTACTTTACAAAGAACAACTATTCCCTAGGGGTTCTTTCCTGACGTTGATATGCCAGACTTTACGTCAAACTATGGCATTCCTAAATACCTTCAAGGTATAAATATACCTTCACTTGCTATGGCAAACTACGGTGGTTCGGAGAAGTTCGAAGACCTACTTGCCCGACGCAGCTCGTTATAGCAAGTGCCCTAGGAAGCTGACTCTCCATCTGACGCACTGATCAAGAAGCTGCCTTTTTCCAGCCGAGAATCCAGCTCCAGTGTTTCCGCTAACCCTTGCGGGGTGTTGGGTAATCGAGTCCCGAGACAGAGATACCAAACCTCCTTCTTTCTAAACAAGGTGTGGAGCTGATAAGAACGTAGAGAAACCTTTGGTAGATTCTTGGCAAAAACTAAACCTGTGCTTCACAATACTTACTTCTTTACTCGTACTAGACTTAGGTTAGGTACATTGGGGTAGGCGTATTTTAGAAACACCAGTTGAGTATTTTAGTCTATGTTATTTATGTATGTATTTTTATATGGCTTAGAAACCGTACAATGCTCTTTAAGTATTATTTTACAATACTATTCTCACTGTACGCATTATACTTTGCATTCTGCTTAACGATTATATCAGTTCACCTCTCTTGCATGAGAAAGAAGACTGATCAATAAACCTTTTTATTGAAAACGCCTGTCTCACTATTTCTCTGCAACTCTGTGGAAACAAAGCATGCACGATTGACTGAGTGAAATACTTATCTATTGTTTCCGCGTCTCTGAGAGATATATTCTTATTCTTGGGAAACAAAGTTGTCATGTTTATGAGCTTTTCAGATACAAATCCTTTCTTGTGTATTCAAGTAAGTTTCTAGTGACCTCAGAGTTAGCTGGCACACACACAATTAAGTTTAGTATATTCGATAGAGACCTACTAATCTATAGGATATATTATTCCAATGTGCAGAACCTAATGGGAATATAGGAACTACACTACATGGCGCCCAATGTTTGGTAAGGCATGAATTTAACGCTAGATACTAAAGTAACTTGGTGCGGGCGGCGGGCTCCGGGGTTGGGGGGTGTTTGGCGGGGGGTGTGGCCGGCGGGCTCCTAGGCGCTCTATAGACGGCTACGCATCGCTGCATTCGGTGGGGGCCTGTCTCCTTTGCCCCCACCGTTAACGTGCACCCCAGACCCGCGTCTGTCCCCCTGCAGACCCAGGACCTCTACGTTATCCTGATCTCCTGCTGATGCGATTGGCCGGAAATATCGGACGCCTATGCACTTTCACAAGGCCGGCGCTGGCTGCATGACCTGCGAGCCTTTGCCCATTTGTGCTGCTGATGCCTCGAGACCCTGACTACCTGGTCCCCACACTACGCCACCATTTGCTGCCTGTCTCGGCGAGGCCCTGGACCTGCCAGCTGCTGCTGAGTGGTCGCCACGTCCATTTGCTGACCCTACGTACTGCGCAGGGCCTCTGACGTTTGGCTCCAGCCGGATTGATATCCCGACGACCTATGTGCTTCTACCTTGGCAACTCTGAGGCTCCTGTGGTGCGTCTCAGCCCTGGTGCGGGGTAACATCGAGTACCCCTGACCCTCTGGTCCCGACCTGACCGCCGTTGGGGTGCCCTGCCGCTGTGCTCGACTCTTTGGCTGTCGCAGTTGTCGTGGGGTCCTGTGACACTGGTGATTTGCCCGCCATTACTTCCAACATGGTGAAGAAGGATGTTACCCAGAAGAGACTTACCTTCAGCTCAGCGCCCCTCCGTACGTCTGCGGGTTCGCCAGCAGCTGAGGCGGACGCCGGGGGCCAGGCGGCGGCGAAGGACACCGCTGGTATGGTCGCTGAAATGATGGGTGAGATGCGGGCTGGATTCAAGGCCCTGGACTCCCGCTTTGATACCCTCGAAAAGAAAATGGCGGACATGGGCGCGACGATTCAGCTACACGATAGGCGCCTGGACCTGGCGGAATCCAGGGTTTCCGACATCGAGGATGGAGCTGCGTCGACGTTGAAAAGGCTGGAACGTGTGGAGAAGATCCTTAAAGACGTCGCAATCAAGAACGAGGATTTAGAAGCGCGCAGTAGGCGCAATAATATCCGAATAATTGGTGTGGCGGAGACGACAGCTACCGGACGCTTTGACACTTTTGTGGAACACCTCCTAATCGAACTTTTTGGCCGAGACACGTTTACATCTGGCTTCGTGGTGGAGCGCGCGCACAGATCGCTGGGGCCCCGGCCTAACCCGGGCCTGCCGCCCCGACCCATTATAGCCAGGCTCATGAACTTCAGGGACAGAGATGCGGCGCTGAAAGCTGCCAGGGAGGCGGGCGAAGTTCGGTGGCAAGGGGACGTGCTCTCTTTCTACCCGGACTTCACAGTCATGGTTCAAGATGCGCGCCGTAAGTACACTGGTGTCAAGGCTGCTTTGCGTAAACTGGGGCTCCGCTATGGGATGCTGTATCCTGCCAGGCTCAGAGTGGACGTGGATGGCAGGTTTCGCATTTTTGATTCCCCTGCGGAGGCACAGGAATTTTGTCGAGCCTACAAAAACAGAGGGTCGCCTCGTAAATCGGATGATGCACAACGATCTCCGCCACACATTGACTCGCAGGCTAGTGCTGACCTGTTTACTGAAACCGGACAGGGTTGACTTATTTCCACCCCATCTTTTTCATGGCAGGCGATTTACCTCAGTACTATGCATCTGTCCATGCTGTTATTTCTTTTTTGCAGTGCTTTCCATAATTGCTGAGAATTGAACGTTGCCCCGATTGTGGTTCTCGCATGGCGGAGCGTCGCCTACCCCCATGGCGCGAGCCGTACTGTACTTTTCTCTAACGTTGTCTTTATTTTACAGGTACATTGTTGGACAACTGTTATTGTCTGTTGCTCTAGGTTATCTCCGTAAGGGTGGGAGAAGCCTCCTGGGACTTGAGGAGTGGCTGGGTGGTGGGTGGTTGGGATGGGTTGGTTTATGCTTTGGTTCTGTTGTTTGTGCACACGCACTGTTTTGCTATTTTGATGATGCCTGTTTTGCGGGAGAGTGGCGGCGGCTCTACACACACATGTTTTATTATGATTCCATCGAGTCTGAATGGCTAAGATAGGTCAGCAGTCTGGTCCTTCCAGACTTACCTTCATGTCTTGGAATGTCCTGGGTTTGAATGACACGAGGAAAAGACGGCAAGTTCTGAACTACGCAGCGCGACACGGGGTGGATGTATTATTTCTGCGGGAGACGCACCTGGTGGGAGCTGACTCTTCCTCCTTTGCAAAAGGCTGGGGCACACACAGATTTTTTTCTAGCTATAGCAGATATGCAAGGGGGGTGGCGATCTTGATTCACAGACGCGTCCCATTTGTGCTCTCAGACAGTGTATTTCATGTAGATGGCAGGTATGTTGTGGTTACAGGGGTACTTCTGGGCTTCAAGGTCACCTTTGTTGGAATTTATGGCCCCAATTCTGACTCCCCTACCTTCTTCCAGGGTCTCCAGGATGTTCTGCTGCGATTGGACACTGATATGATGATAATGGGGGGAGACTTTAACCTGTTGATGTGCCCTGCCAGGGACAGCACCTCCTCTTCCCCAGATTGTAAGCCCCGTTCACGCGCTGTGCTGGCGGATATGTGCGCGCACTACCCACTGATTGACATTGAGGCCCGTTTGCACTCCACCACACCCACCTACACCCACCACTCGGGATATCACAACACTAGTACCAGAATAGACTATTGGCTCCTTTCCCCAGGGGTGGCCGGTTGGGTGAGAGACCATTCGACACTCCCACGCACGCTGTCTGATCACTCTCCCATAGTGCTGACCCTACTGATCCCCAGGTTGGGAGGGTATGAGAGACAATGGCGCTTTCCTGGCAAGGCGTTATCTGATCCGGTTTTCGAGGAGGACATTCGTACTGCCATAGAGGAGTATTTTGAGTTCAATGAGGGCTCGGTGGACACTTGGGCTACATTGTGGGAGGGGTTCAAGGCCACTATTAGAGGGGTTTGCATCAACAAACATGTAGGGGCTTTGCGCGAGATCCGTGCCTCCCTGACCCGTATTGAGACGGACATTGCTGCACTGGACATGGACACGCTCACTGACGCAGACGGTGGGGTGGAGGCGAAAAGGCTAGAACTGCTGCAAGAGTTCAGAGACACTGCAGACAGGGAACTGACGTATCTCTGCACACAACACTCAGCTAGGCAATATGGCGAAGGTGACAGGCCTGGCAAGCTCTTGGCCCACTTGCTCCGTCCCCCCCGCCAGGCTTCATACATCTCTGACCTGGTAGATGATCTGGGTGTTCGTCATCAGACCACCCCTGCCATTTGCGCTGCCTTCCTATCCTACTACAAGGAATTGTACACCTCAAGCCTGACGGCTGACTGTCGCGACCCTGGCCCCTATATTAACGAAATCTCTATGGTGTTCCTAGAGAAACATATGCAGGAATTTTTGGCGATGCCTATCGAGCCGGACTGCGTTGTGGAAGCCATTGATGCATTAAAAGGCTCCTCGGCGCCGGGTCTGGATGGCTTTTCGGCCGACTTTTATAAGACGTACAAGGAGGAACTGGTTCCTCGCCTCATCGAGGTGTATGCGGAGGCGCTCGAGACGGGGATTCTGCCGCCCACGCTGCGGGAGGCAGTTATCATTTTACTTCCTAAACCGGGGCGGGACCCCACTAGGTGTGGATCCTACAGGCCCCTCTCCCTACTTAATCTTGACTATAAGATTTTGGCGAAAGTCCTTGCCACTCGGCTGTCTTTACTTATGGAATCTATCATTTCGCCAGCCCAGTCTGGATTCGTCCCCCATAGAACCACCTCCTTCAATCTGCGGACGTTGTTTTCTGTACTTCACAGGATTGAGCCGGATACTCCGGCGGCTGCGGTGTTTTTAGACGCCGAGAAGGCATTTGACTCCTTAGAATGGTCGTTTTTTCTGTCCGTCATGCACCGAATGGGCATGCCGTCCTTGTTTGTCTCCACGGTCGAGCTACTTTATACTGCCCCCAGAGCACGGCTGCGCCTTAACGGCACGCTCTCTGATAGCTTCCCTCTTTCCCGGGGAACCCGACAGGGATGCCCCCTGTCCCCACTATTGTATATTCTGGCCATGGACCCCTTGGTACGACACTTTCAGGAGCGCCACTTGCACCGCGGGCTCCAGTTCCGGATGGGTCCGTTACTCATCTCCCTCTACGCGGATGACACCATTCTGTATGTCAGGTCTCCGGAGACCAACCTGTCACCCTTGCTGCTTGAGGTGGAACGCTTTGGGAAATATTCCGGCCTTCGCATTAATTGGCACAAGTCTGACATCTTCCCGCTCACCCCCTCCACTGCCCGCTGGGACTGCCCATTCCCACTTGAGTGGAATACTGATTCGGTGAAATATCTGGGTATCCACATTCATCTAGACACGGTATCCATGATTTGTCTCAATTACGGACAGGCGTTAGACTTTCTGGAGGATAATATTGCGCGTTGGATTCGCCTCCCTCTCTCGATGGCCGGCCGTATCGCCATAATCAAAATGATTATACTTCCCCGTTTTTTGTACTTATTTAATAACATACCGATCCCGCTCACTCAAATCTTTTTTGCCCAACTACGCTCTCTGTTGTTGCGATTAGTGTGGGGGGATAAGAACCCTCGAGTTTCTTGGCGCATCCTAACGCTGCCTTATGAACGGGGTGGCTTTGGAGTGCCAGACTTTTATATTTATTACCTAGTCGCGCAATGCGCCTATGCGCATCCTTGGTTCCATCCGGACGCTCGGATCCCATATTTGAGACCTGAAGCGGACTTGGTCCTACCACTTACCCTCAACTCGATCTTGCCCAAAGGCTTGCCCCGAGACCCACTTGACATACAAACTGTGTCCACTACATCGTGGGCCTGGATGCAGCTGCGTCGACTGCTCCGATTGGACGTGCTGTACTCCCCGGCTCTTCCATTGCCTAACCCACACTGGCTCCCCATCACCGCGGAAGCGGTGGTCCGCAGAACGTTGTCCAAATATCAGCTCGCCACGATAGGGGATCTGTTCCCGGACGGACATGTTTTTTCGGTGTCCGAGGATCCGCGATTTACGGACCGGACGTTTATGGATTCCTTTGTCCTGACTAGGGTGAGGTCCATGCTTAGAGCGCAGTTTCCCTCGTTCCCACTGCCGCCGGACGACATGGCAGCATTGACTTTCCTACTCCAGTCACAAACAGGAGCCCACATGGTCTCCAGGTTGTATGGACTCTGTGTGGCGGCTCTTCCTGCTTCGGATGCGAAAGTTCGTGCGGCGTGGGAACTTGATCTGGGTGGCCCTATCACGGACGCCCAATGGGATGCCTGTTGCCGCTCCATTAAAGAAGTGTCTGTCAACAGTAGACATAAGCTAATTCATTTTAAATTTTTGAGGCGCCTATACTTCACCCCGGCGCTGGCCCACAAAATTGACCCGGCGAGGCCTCATCACTGCCCTAAATGCAAGGCTCCACATGCCGATTTTGCACATCTCACATGGACCTGTCCGAAACTGCACACCTACTGGCTACAGGTACACCGCATCCTGGGCGACATTTTAGAATGCGAATTGCAACACAGGCCGGAAATTGCACTGCTTGGCTATGTCGCTGAGTTCCCCCGGACCACGCGTAGGCTTGCTGCAATAGGCTTCTTGCTGGCGAAAAGGGAAATTGCTTTACTTTGGGGGTCCAGGCGAATCCCTGATTCCAAAACTTGGATGCGCAGCCTTGCCCAATGCAACACCAATAGTGTGGAATACTCCACACAGATCCCAACAGCTTCACGCCCGATCGACATCTGGGGCCCATATCGGCAGTATATTGGCAAGATTACACGAGATACACACTCCCAAGCTGCTAGCTCTATTGTCCCAGAAGGGGTGGGTTAGGTGGTCTTGGTTAACCTGGCGTGCGCTGCCTATTGCGTTCTACAAGGCTTAGCATGTACACACTATTAGAAAGGGGTATGCGTGTGCTGCTGATTTTAGATTGTATGCTGGTTGGGACCGAGTTGTTTCCCTCCCCCGTTTTCTTGCATACTTTGCCCCGGCTGGAGTGGTTGCTTCACCCTGGTCTTTTCGTTTGTCGTTCTACCTGGCCCCGTCTGCCTATGCCAATGCTACTGCCATCATGCTTGTAAATGGATGTGTTGCTTGCCGCTCTCTCTATCACGAAGGCTCATTCGTTTTCGTTCTGTTTGGAAAAGGTTATATCTCTTTGTGTCATCTTTCCACGTGTGCAATATTCCTTCAGATTTGGAAAAGTGAAAATAAGACTTTAGAATGTGTTCCAATGCTTGTAATGTCATTGGTCTCGTCCTCCATTTACTTCCTTTGTATAATGTCCATTAACGTTTTCTTTGTACACAGTTTAATGTGTGATTGTATGCTTGCACGGACCAATCTGATGCTAATAAAGAGATTTAAAAAAAAAAAAAAAAGATACTAAAGTAACTCAGTCGTGCTTTTCTCAGAGACCCCTTTTTTCCCGTAAAATACTCCAATAGACATCTGGAGTGGGTAAAGGGATAATATCCGCCATAGCTGAGTAGGACGAAAATCCTATGTATTAGTTTTTGGGTTTTTCAACGTTGAAGGATATAGTGTTCCAAAATATTGTGCACCTTATCTTTGTTTCCTTGAAACTTGCTTTGCAAACTTTCAGTCAACAAAATGTCCCTCGATAATAATACCGAGGCCAGTGGAGCTACAGGCGACAATGCCGTACAAGTTTTAAACTTTACAGGTTTCCAAGAGACCGACGAGGATGCTATAAGCATTCCAGAAAATTTAAGGAAAGCCATCACTATGAAACTTGAGAAAGGCCTATCAGCAAGAGGTGGTAGGGTAGTTTTTGTGATTGAAGCACAAGAATATCACCACATAGAGGTATTCTATTCATGGATAGTCTTCCCTGAAGCAAATCCAGGAACAAAAGTGTTTCACTTCTACAAAGAAGATGAACCACCAGAGGAATACAATGGTATTCGCAATAAAGATATTTTTATTTGTATTTTTCTTCATTGTCTGGAGAAGGGTTATTTTTTTTATTGCATCCACCAGTAAAACATTTGGGGAGCATATCTTTTAAAGATATGGTTAGGCTAAACTGGTCTGCTTGTGGCTGCAACTCTGGGCATTTTTCAGCACGGCGAAGAAGAGCTTATTCTGACAGTTTTCTACACACTTTCTCTAGTATCTTTAGAAATGTTCACTTTTGCCTCTTGTAAAAATCAGAATGTTGTTTTGAAAACACATTACTTGGTCTTCCATGTCATTAAATGTTGAAAGATGTATGCCATATATTCAAGTCTGAACGGGATCCTTTTGCAGTGCAACACACCAGAAAGAGTAATAAAGGCTGTTAAAGCTCTGGATTTTTTTTTATATTTCTTTTTGGTCGTAGAAGCTGCATGGATACAGTGTTGACAATACTGGAGAGATCCAGGCAGAAGATTGTATTTCTTTTATGGTTCAAATCTCTTTATTGCATTTCAACAGAAAGACACAGTAGCATTCAGGGAGCACAACAGCTCTGCTTCAAGACTCTACATTTTGTGTCAACAATTCCCCAACAGTCCCTCCCTGCCACCCATACCCTCCCCCTCATCCCCCTGGGTACTCACTTTGAAGTTCTTTATCCTGTAAGGCACTGTGTTCATGGCCTTGCTCTGGGTGGTAGTATCAGCCCACGGGTAGGCCACTTCCTCCATTAATCTCAATAATGGGAGGTATCTGGGGCATTTTGCTTCTCTAAATTCCATGGTGAATGGGTGCCACAGCTTACTGTGTGAGTCAGCCCTGGCGGTGAGTGTGAGGTGAGTCTCTCAATGCCCAATTAATACCATAACCGGTGAATCTAACCCAGCTGTGTTGGGATTTTATCAGTATCCCAATGTGTGAGGCAAGCCGGATATGGCGCCCTCTATGGATTTGAGGGGAAACGTAAGTGCATTGGGGAGCCCTAGAATGATATATACAGGCAATTGTGGAGGCTGCTTGTTGAGGTGGATATCTACATCAGTTAAGAACATTTCCCAGTACCGTGTGAGCTTTGGGCAATCCTAGTGCAGGTAGAGAAGAGTCCCAGGGGACCCACATCCCCTCCAGCAGTCTGCACTTCTTGTAGGGTTGCCTCTATTAAAGCGCACTGGTGTAAGATACCAATAAGTAGTGATTTTGATGGCAGTCTCAGTGTTTCATTCTGTGGCTAGTGCCCTATAGGATATCTCCTCTACTCTTTCTGTGACCGGTTCCACTCCAATTCCATCCCCCAGCACCTCTGTCCCAGTCTCTTAGTCGGTGGGATGGCTTGTTGTAATACTCCATACAGGTCTGCAATGAGTCGTTAATCTGAGCTCTTCAAGACTAGCCACTTTTCAAAGGGGGTGAGGTGCCTCTGCACCCCGGCATATATACTTGGATGTATCAGCCAATGTCGTACTGGCAGGTAGTGCAGTCTCTCCGACTCTGGCAGTGCATAGTCTGTAGGCAGCTGGTCAAAAGAAGAGGGCCCTCTTCGTAGCAGAGATAACCAATAGAGCAGAACCCTGTGTGTTGCCATAGCTGATAAGTCCTTTGGTCAAGTTGCAATGTAAAGTAAGTGCTGTCTATTATTGGTGTTAGGGGGAGGAAAATGAAAAGCTTCTGCGCGTTGCCACCCGATCCCACACCTCAAGCGTGGCCTTATTGATCAGTAAAGAATGCAAACCCCATGGGCACTGTGACTTATGAAGAAAGCGGACTTTCCACATGTGCAACCCTGAGACCACTCGGTCCATGAACAACCAATGTTTCTCGGATTCCTCCCTGGTCCACTCTACCACATAGCGGAGCTGGGCAGCCTGGTAATAATGTAGAAGATTTAGAATAATGAGGTCCCCCTCTTCCAGAAGTCTACAACTCTGATCACACGGCAATTGGGGTCTCCCATCTGCCCAGACAAAGTGGTTCATCTCTCCTGCAGGGTGTATATCATTCCTGTGAGATGTTCGAATGGGAGAGGCTTGAACAAAAATAGTGTTTTTGGGAGGGCAGACCCTATTAAGGTGGCTACTCAGGTGAGCCAGGATAGCAGATAATGCCTCCATTGGGTCGGGTCCTGCCTAATTTGCTGAAGTAGAGTATAATAATTGAGAGCTGTGGTGGCTTTTACTTTGGGGCTATTTGGACTCCTAACTAAGGGATAGACGTGGTCGCCCATTCGAATGGATATTGGCGACCAAGCTGCTCGTCCAGCGCCGGAGAGACCGTCAAGTTAGGGCCTTGCAAAAATGTTCGAAGAGACATAACTGGGTTATCCAAGGCCACAATCACGTTGTCTTCTTAGAGGCTGGCGGTGTGCTCCTCCCGTCCAAAGGCTAGGCAAAGGGTTCCATGTAAAGAGCAAATAAACAAGGGGAGACCGGGCACCCCTTCCATGTACTCTTGCGGATGGTGAAGGGAGCTGCAGACAGTCCATTTACTCAAACCGTCGCTAGTGGTTGCCTGTACTTGCTAAGGACCCATGTGCTAAACCGTTTGCCATAACCAAAGTGTGTTAACACTGCCTCCAGGTAGGGTCAATGCACCCTGTCAAACACTTTCTCACCGTCTATGGCCAGGAGCATAATGATTCCTTGCTGGAGCGCTTGGCCTTGTCAGTCAGGTGGAGTGCATATTTTGTGTTGTCACTGTGTTTGTTGACTGTGAGGGACACTTGATCCAGGGCCATCAACCCTGGAATGAGTGATCCTAAACCTGCTGCTAGACTTCTAGTGAACAATTTAATGTTTACGTTAAGAAAAGAAATGGGGTGATATGAGCCACATTGCTTTTTGTTCCTCACCTCTTTAGGCATGACCGCTATAGAGGCATCCAGCATTGAGGGTGGGAACTGTGCCGGGGTCCCATTATCAAGTTAAAGAGCCAGGGTTAGGATTGGACCACGGTTGGAACAAACTCTCTTCAAAAAGAGAGCCAGGAAATCATCCGTCCCCAGCAACTTAAGGGGTTTATGGCGAGCTAGTGCAGAGATAACCTTCTCCTATTCTAATCGGGTGGTCAAGACAGTTAATCTTCACTGACATCAGTTGCGGCGTGCGTGTCCCTTTGAGGTATAGGTCCAGTCCCTCTGGTGCGAGGGTTTGCTCAGTATAAAGCTCCTCATAGAAATCCCAGAAATTAGATGCTGTGGAGCCTTCCCCCACAACTTCTCCGCTGTCTTTGGTCACCAGAGAGTCCACTGGCACTTCCTGTTGCTGTGCTCTGAGCCTATTGGCCAACAACCTGCTACATCTATCGCCCCCCCCCTACATAAAAGGAGTGTTGAAGCTGAAGCAGCCCATATTTAGCCTTGTCAATGTGCTTGTGTTTGTGTTCTAGTCCCAGCCCTTGTTTGTGGAGGTGCTCTCTTTTTTCTTGTCAAAGTTTGTTATCTACCACTGACACATCAATGCGCTCCCTCGGAATGACTGCCTTTAGGATGTCCCACAGGGTGGTGATCGAAGTACCAGCAGTGTCATTAAAAGTTAAATCTACCATCACTTGAGTAATCTTCTACACCACTTCTGGCCTGTGTAGTAGTGTCTCTAGCACTTTCCATGCACGGGAGGCAGGGCTAAAGTAAGGAATACTTCTTTATGATCTGATAGCGATTGCACTTCTATCTCTGTCCCTGCGACAGGGGTTGGCAGCATACTGCCCTCCACCAGCGGAGGTCACAGAGTTTGTGCAACTCCTGCTCCAGCTGAGTGCGGCAAAATAACTCTGTCTACCACTGGCAGACAGTGTAAGGCACACTCGCTTTCACTCCTGCAAGTAAGCACAGTGTGCACTTTGTCCCGTCAAGAGTCAAGGGTTAAAAGATTCTGTTTCTGGCATGCGACATGAGGAAGCAGCAGCCATTCTGTGAACAAAACTGCCATCGATCTTAGGCCCTGACCTCAGCCACCACTTAAATAAAACAAGGATGCAATGCTCGCCCCTTGCGTGTTCCTCCTGGAACGGCGTCATCATGCACACGGAAGGGGTGCTTAGTTCTGTGAAGTTTGTTTCAAGTCACAGACGCACTTCACAGCTGCACAGTGGGACCAATGTACTGCTCTCCGCACTTGAAGCGCCCCCTTACGGTTCTTCCTACCCTTGCAAATCGATTCTCAAAGTGGAGTATCAAAGGCACTTAAAAATGTGCTATTGTAATATATATCGTAAGAACTGTGTGGTCTGTGGGCAGGGAGTGAGATCTGTGTATGAAGTTGGGACAGGTAACACCACATGCTAAACCAGTGACTGAAAACCACTACTATCACTTGAGGGTTTCCACTCACCCTGTAGACTCTTTGGTCATGCACTTTAAGTCACAGTGCTGTAAAACCACCTCACGTAAACGCTTGACGTCAGATGTCAGAATCTCACAGTAATTAAATCCAAATAGACCTGTGGTCAGAACCCACCCCGCACACAACAGCATTTGTTAGCCCACATTTCCCTCCCTTAAAAAATTATGGTATCTACCAACACTCCCTATGATTCTGGCATCAGTCCTTGAGCGCAGGAGAAGGAGCAGCTCTGGAGCATTTAGTTCACTCCCCGATATCTAGTAGCTGTGTGTAGCTTGCTGATATCTCACTTAAGGGCAGCCAGCCTTCCTTGCCGTAAACTGGAGGGCCGGTTGGTTAGTGACCTAGGCGGTGGCCCACTGCCTAGTGGTCTGTGCCAGTGGCGGGCCGTGATGTTGCGTGGTGCTTTGGTGGATGGAGGCCAGGGCCTGCAGAGGTCCACAGAGGCAGCTGACATGCTCAGAGGATACTTGGTTCTCTTTTGTCCAATCTGAATCTGCCCTGTTTCACTGGGCTCACCATAGACCAGGACATCACTAGGATGGTAAGAGGGGGCATTCATTAATTTGCCAGGGAACACATGGATGGAGACACTAGTTCTAGTGTTTGTATCGTTGTCTTCACGCCTGGTGCCAGCGCCATGTTCGTTAACCCTCAGGGGACAATTGGAGCGTTTCTGTTTTGCTGATGGCACAAACTAGGTGGGTTGTGCTCTCCCAGACCTGTGCTAATCTCTCACTCTGGATTACATTCACCTCCCTGCCCCCCGGTAACCCCACCCTCGACGCTTCACAGACCGATACCACAAATCATGATAGTACTCAGCCCGCCGGCGGAACTCAGTGGAATTCTGCTGAGTTTTTCAGTGATTCCGCAGAATTCCATGGAGTGAAACTCCGTGAACCCCACCCACCCCTTGTCTGCGACTAAGAGTTAAAGCTCCCTTGTTCCCAAAAAGTGGTCTTTGTTTTAAGGGCATGTGAGTACAATATATAGTCCTGAATCTTGAAGTGTTGTGCTTGCCAAAGGTCGCTCAGATCCATCTTCTGTAGCCATTGGGCCCCTTCCTGGATAGGGCCCCTGTGTAACCAAATCAGGAAACTGAGTAGTACATCACTGTCGAACACTTAGTTAAGGTCTCCCCCCCCATGAACACCATTCTCTCCTGTGTGGACATCACTTCTGCCATTGCTCACCCTTGTTGGGGGTGTACAAGGAGGCCAGCATAAAAACGTGGCCTCCCATGGTCACAAAATATACCAGTAGGAACCCATTAACATCTTCTAGCTTGGAGCCGATCTTACCTCAAAGTGAGCAGGAGACCAAATGGGTGTCCTGCAGGAGACCCAGGTCAGCCCCTTTCCCTCTAAGTATGACAGTATGCCCCGTCACGTGATCGAGTTATTGAGCCCTTTCACATTGAGAGTAGCAATCCTTAAATGATCATGTGGAGATGTAGGAGGAAGAAGTGCTCAGTAATGAACCCCAAAAGTGGGCCCCTCCCTCTGTCTGGCTTACTTTGTACCATCTTTGGTGAGCCTCATGTTTGCTGGAGTCTAGCGTGTAGTGTGTACCTTCATGGTGGGAGTACTCCCCCAACCTCCAGTAAAAATATAACAATCAACATAAACCAAAACATTGTTTCTGGAAACCTGAGGGTCCAGTGAGAGTCAAAAATGGCCCACTGGGAAAAAGGGTTAACAGGCCTGTACTGTGGTCAAAGTACCTATCCATCCTACCCCCTGACCCTGCCCGCCACCCCCCTCATTCACACCACTGACTGATATCCAGGGTCTTCCTAGTGCTCATGTTGCCTCCGGTCAGTTTACCTCGCCGTATAGTGTCTCCAGCACTCTTACTCCAGTTCCAAAGCGATGGTCTCTGGGTCCAGTCGCAGTCCCTTAGATGGCCCTTTGCCACCCTGCCATTGGAGGGGATTCCAAGCGTTCCCACCCACAGGGGCCGGTCTGCTGGTCTCCCTCTGCGGACTCCTCTATGTTCAGCTTCCGACAGGGACTGGAGCTGGTGAAGTTTATCTTCCAATCCGAAGATGGGGTGGAACGGATGGCCCCAGGAATTTGAAACGCCTTGGTCTCGGAGATAAGCAGTGACTGGGCAGAAATTTCATCTCTTTCACAGTGTAAGAGCTGAAAGGTCTTAGATGAGCATCAGCGTGTGCCATCTGAAGGTCATCCCCGAGGGAGATAAACAATGCCTCCAGGAAGGATCCGACTACTGGGCCCACTGTGTCCTCAACATTGTGCATCAGCTCCGCGACTTGGCCCTGTGGTCGCTCTCCGGTTGGGTCCCACCGGGTTTGGTCAGCATTTCTTTGAGGGTGGGCTACTTTTTCGCCTGTGCCACCTAGATGTTAGCTCAATTTTCCCTGGTATTCTATTGTGTGAGATGTTGTAGAGCCACAAATGTGATGCAGGAGTGTTCAGTAATGCGATGAGAGCCATAATCCTGCCCTTCGTGTGTTAGACCCTCCAGCGTGGCCCAATCTAGCGGTTGTAGGCTGCTACCTGCCCGGGGGAGAGAGAGTCTCGTTCTGGATCTCATCACTTTTCGCACCTTACCATTCGAATGTCAGGCATGCTAAGTGCCCGGTCGCATATGGGGCAGGGTCGGCGCAGCGCCAGGATAAAGCCAGCTGCAGAGGGTGGAAGGATGTTTCACCTTCTAGTTGTTGTGTCGTTTCTTCCACCCTCTTCCACATTTACCTTTGCTTCCGGGTCACATTACTAACGTGTCCGCCATCCTCTTTGGTTGTAAGGTGGCTTTTCTCTTGGTTCCTGGAGTCTCCTGCCTCACTCGTTCGGCAGACGCTTGCAAACCCGAATACAACTGAGATTCGACTTTCAGTCTTTCCTCATCTCCGACGGTAACTCCCTGTTTGTATATCTTTATTGTTGAAAGCAAACACCAGGAGATGTATGTATGCATGTATGCAGTACTTATATAGCGCAAACTGTCACCCCAAGGTTATCCTGGCGCTGCAACTTAGCCTATAATGACAGCAGGCAATGAGCCAGATTATCAGTGAGGGCACAGCTCTCAGTCCTTAGGGAAGAGCCAGGTTTTTAGGCTCTTTCTGAAACTTAACAGTGAAGTCACCTGTCTAATACTCACAGGAAGATCGTTCCAAAGGCGTTCAGCCGCTACGCCGTAGGCCCTACCTCCCGTCCTGGATTTCTTAAATTTGGCCATAGTTACCAGAAAGGCACTAGACGAGCGGAGATGTCTTACCGGCTTATACCATGTAAATCTCTCCTGCATGGGGATTGGGCACGTTCCGTGTACCCCTCTGAACACCATGCACAGAGATTTAAAACAGATCCTCTCCCTGACGGGAAGCCAATGGAGGTCTCTCAAAGCCCGAGTAGTGGAGGATCTGCGTTGCCTGTTTAATGCCAACTTTGCCGCTATGGACTGGACCCTCTGCAACCCCTGCAGAATGTATTGGGGGCTCCCAGATGCAGGCAGTTGCAGTAGTCCAGTCTGCATACAATTATACTCCTTACTACCAAGGGTCTTGTCTCCTCAGGCCTCAATGGAAGTATCTGTCGCAGTGCCTTCAATAAGGCAAAGCAGACACTGACCGTTTTATTGGCCTATGATGCCATTTGAAGGTCATTGTCAATCAGGATGCCCAGATTGTGCACGGTCTTAACTGGAGCCAGGGGATCATCTCTAGGAGTGAGTTTAAACTCTAGCGGCAAATGCTGTAACCTTTTACCAGTAGAGCAGTAAACCACCTCTGTCTTCCCTCCATTAAACTGCAAAGAATTTTCTTTGAGCCAGCTGGCAGTTTGACGCATGCATTCCTGAAAAATATCCATGGTCACTGCCTGCTTCCCCTCTAAAGAAAACACCAGTTGGGTGTCGTCAGCATAGTTTACCAGGTCAACCCCAAATGATTTTATAATGGGGATCAGCGGGCGTAGATATATATTAAAGAGAATGGGACTTATTTCCGAGCCCTGTGGCACCCCATGTCGTACCAAAGACTTAGCGGAGGCAAACGGGGTCATAGTTACCACCTGATGTCTCTCTGACAAGTACGATTGCAGCCACTTCAGGGCTCAGCTTTTCACCCCCATTCGCTCCAGCCTGCCCAGCAACACCTCATGGCTCACTGTGTTGAATGCGGCCGACATGTCTAGTAACACTAGAACCGATGAATTACCATTGTCGGCACGCATTCGCAGATTATCCAGTATGGTGTCTAGGGCTGTTTCCGTCCCATGACCTGGACGAAAACCGAACTGATCCCTGTCCAGTAAATTATTCTCTTCAAGGTAACCTGGTAATGACTTTCTGACCACCTTTTCCTGTATTTTTATAGGGTACGGCAAGAAGGGATATAGGCCTAAAGTTTGTCGGGTTTGTGGGATCTAAAGAGGGCTTCTTAAGTAGGGGGTTTACCACTGCCTGCTTCCAGGCCTCTGGTACGACCCCGTCTTCTAAGGATTGGCAACAAATTTGATGCATCCAAGGGAGTAGTACTTGCCCATATTCCTTCCAGATCTTATGAGGGAGGGGTTCTAAAGGGGACCCAGATGAGACACTTAAAGCACAGCTGTGGAACAGCTCCTTGGTAAGGGGTGGAAAGTGCTCCAAAGTTGTTTCTACCCAAGGTTCCTCAGTTGTTATCTGGGGTAGTTCCTCCCAACCACTAATGGCACCCGGATCAAAGCCTCCAATAATTTTAGCAATCTTTTCTTCAAAGTGGGTTGCGAACTCGTCGCATAATTTCTGTGAAGCAACCACTTTATTACCCATGCAGGCAGGACCAGAGATATCCCTTATGATGTTGCAGAGGGCTTTTGTGCTTTTTGGCGCATGAAGAATAGTTTTAGCAAAGAAAAGTGCTTTGGTCTTAGCAATAGCCTCTTTATATTGAGTCTGTGCCGCTTTTAGCACTTTCTTGTCTCCTTCTGAGTAGCACCTTCACCACCTCCTCTCAGCCTGTCTACATGTGATACGCAAAAGTTTCAGCTCCTCACTATACCATGGGGCTGATGGCTTCCTTTTAATCTTCTTCTGTTTTATGGGGGCACATATGTTTAGCGTATTAATAATATGTGTACAGTAGGATTGGTAGTTCTCATCCACAGAGTCATCAGAAACAAAACAAATTTGATTCGAGAATATGGGGCCTTGCCTATTTTTTTTTTTTACTAATCTCACCCAGTCTCTTCCCTTACGGTAAACCACTGAGCAGCTGTTGTCGTTAGCTCATTCAGGCAAAACCGTTCTGAACTGGATTAGTGAGTGATCGGTCCAGCTTTGAGACAGTACACTGATCACCTCCGTCTCAGCCTGGTTTGCGAATATTAAGTCCAGCACATGTCCTCCTAGGTGGGTGGGGTGGCATACTAACTGGTTTAGACTGAGGTTTCCATAAATTTGCCTCAGATCTCTCAGGTGATTTCCTAGGGTCCCGTTGTCCCACAGGTTAAAATCTCCTAGGAGCAGCATTCTGGAGTGTGTGAGTGTCAGGGTAGCGATGGTATCGGCTAGTTCTTGATACTGTGTATCTTGGCCTGAGGTCTATAGCAGACCCCTCCAGTTAGAAGCCTTCCCCTTCTACCTTGTAGTGAGAAGCCCAATAGCTCGATCCCAGCAACCTCTTAGACCTGTAGTGGGGCAAAGTTCCATCTTTCTTTAAACATTACCCCAATGCCCCCTCCTCTTCCAGAGGCCCTAGGTTTATGAAACATGTTATAGCCATCTGGACAGGTGAGGCCTAGCTCTACCAGGGAGTCATTGTTAGTCCATGTCTCTGTGAGAAACAAAACATCCAGATCCATGTCTTCTAACATTTTGGACACCTCCTGGAAATGTTTAATCATGGACCTACAGTTCAACAATCCACACTCAAGTGCAACACAGCCCCGTGGCTGACCTACTTCATTCCCCCCCTCCACAGCCCTCTAACCGATGCTAACCAATTCTTCCTTGGAGTAGGTAAGCCGGCCATAGCTGACACGGGCAGCGTGGCTGGCGCTAGATGCGGTCGAGGCGCAGACGGGCTTGCCTCTGGTGCGCGCACTGAGCGCCCACTGCGCACGCGTTGCGCGCTTCCATTGCCCCTCCTGAAATAGGCCGGCAGATGCAGTCGTCCGAGCACTAGAGCGCTAACCAAAATGGCGCTTCCTAAAATGGCACTAGGAGAGATACAGCTCCCTGCCTCCCGCTAAGCAGCGAGATGGAGTGGCGAGTTTTAGTGTTCGGGTAAGCTTATGCTAACAAGTTTTTGATTTTATTTTCAACAGTTAAAACAGATATTTCTAAGTTTTAAAAACGCGCGAACCCCCCCCTGTCCCTGACCCCGCATACAGCAGCAGTACACGTGTCCCACAAGAGTTGCTTTGAAAAACAAAATGCCAGCAAAACAATCAGCGCAAAGCATGCAGTGTCAGCTCTAAGTTGCTTTGGTTCTAGTCAGGCGCGCTTGCAATGCCCCTCCTGAAATAGGCCGGCAGATGCAGTTATCCGAGCACTAGAGCGCTAACCAAAATGGCGCTTCCTAAAATGGCACTAGGAGAGATAAAGTTCCCTGCCTCCCGCTAAGCGGCGAGATGGAGTGGCTAGTTAGTGTGCGGGTAAGCTTTTGCTAACAAGTTTTTGATTTTATTTTCAACAGTAAAACAGATATTTCTAAGTTTTAAAATGCGGCGAACCCCCCTGTCCCAGACCCCGCATACAGCGGCAGTACAGGCGTCCCACAAGAGTTGTTTTTAAAAAAAAAAAGCTAAACAATCTGCGCGAAGCATGCAGTGTCAGCTCTAAGTTGCTTTGGTTCTAGTCAGGTGCGCTAGCAATGCTCCTCTTGAAATAGGCCGGCAGATGCAGTCGTCCGAGCACTAGAGTGCTAACCAAAATGGCGCTTCCTAAAATGGCACTAGGAGAGATACAGTTCCCTGCCTCCCGCTAAGCAGCGCGATGGAGTGGCGTGTTTTAGTGTGCGGGTAAGCTTATGATAACAAGTTTTTGATTTTATTTTCAACTGTTAAAACAGATATTTCTAAGTTTTAAAATGCGGCGAACCCCCCCTCTCCCTGACCCCGCATACAGCGCCAGTACAGGCGTCCCACAAGAGTTGCTTTTAAAAACAAAATACCAGCAAAACAATCAGCGCGAAGCATGCAGTGTCAGCTCTAAGTTGCTTTGGTTCAGAGTGCTGACACTTTTCAGGCACTCACCCCCAGTCACAGATCTGGGTTGAATCTATCATCATTCTCTAGCTCACTTCGCCACCGCAGTTCAAACCAAACCATATGTAAATCCGTCTTGGCCTTGTCCCTCGTGGGAACAGTCCAGCCGGAACTGCCAAGCCAGGTCTTCCGTGTACCGGAAACAAGCATCCTGGGACCGGTTTCAGGGTAACACCCCTCATCAGCCAGGCTAGCTTGAGTCCAGTGGCAAAGTGAGCAAGGGACCCACATCTGGGCATACCCTGCCAACATAGGGCGAACAGAGCAAACACAAGGAGATGCCGGTCGGAGTGCTGAAACCTTTCAGACACACCCTGTCACTTTAGCTTCCATTTTTGCATGTACCAGCCTATCCCTTCACATGTGTTAAAATAAGGAGAATATTAAGAGATTCTGTAAAGTTACCTAGTCACAAAATCCGTTTTTTGTCCTGCACTGTTCCTGTGATCTAGGTTTTTTGTTTCCTAATAGGATTACGCTAGTTTTTGTACATTCCAGACGTTCGGAAATTGTTTCTTTTTGGGGGTTAATATGAGGCATGACACGGAGTACATGTAGGAAGATTGGGTGTTTTATCATTCCTTTCATATAAACTCGTACTATACCAATATACCAAATGCATCTGCTGTCTCTTTCTTTTACATTGTAGATTGCATCCTAACCCATGTGAGCTGTCTCTCATTTAATTATGGAAGAGGTGAATTATACAGGTAGCTAATGTATGATGAAACATGAACATAGTAAAGTGTGCTGGTCTTGCATGGATATAGGAAGATCTTACATCTATTGTTTTCTTCTCTCTCTTCCTTACATACAGGTGATATATAGAGATACCTGGGACCTTACTTACCTCTCTGAGTTGGTTCCGTAGTACTGGTGTTCTCTCACTCCTTTTTCTTTCCCTTGAACCCCTCTCATCACAACAAGCTTTGACATTGTTGGGCTGCCTTGGTGATGCAGGGAAGTTGGGCACTCACATCTGAGTTTTCTTATTGCCCCTGCGGAAGCCCAGGTGAGAATTGACACCCAAGGCTTCACTGGGGACACCCGCACTCATAACAGGAGTTCCACTGTAGGGTTACATGTTCGTTTAGTCTCTTGTATCGGGTGACCTACGCGGCCCAGCTGTCAGACTTGTTTCACGGCTTCCAACGAAAGCTCTCTCACCTGTCTGCTCTTGTTTCACAAAGTGGACACCGGGCTACCGTCAAAGTGATTCTCTGGGGTGTATGGGACTCCTTGGGCACCACCAGGTTGCGTCGTAGAGGAGAGGCGTCTGGGTCACCCTCCACTCTCCCCTCGGCTCAGTGTCCACATTGGAGAAATAGTCTTTTAGGGCCATAACTAGGTAATCTCTATTTACTTATTCTTAAATACCGAATTTTACCGATTCGGTATTTAAGAATAGGTAAATAGTATGTAGGTAATTATTCGGTAACTTTTACCAAATCTGTACAATTCGGTATTTACCGATTCGGTATTTACCGATTCGGTAATTCTCATTCATTCCTATGGGCCTGAAGGCCCATAGGAATGAATGAGAATTACAGATCGGTAACATGGGGAAGACTTACAAGGGTGGCAGGGTGTCACATTGACACCCTGTTGCACCCCTGAATAGTGCATGGGTGGACATGTGGCACACATTCACGCCCTAAGGGCATGTATGTCTGCCACATGGCACTTTTGGAAAAGCACAAATTTGCTTTTTCAAAGGTTTTCGATATTTACCACCAACATTTAGTTGGTGGTAAATACCGAATCCTTAACTCAGAAATGCACTCACTTGAGTGCTCCCTACATTACGGTTTCGGTAATTTACCGAATCGGTATTTTAAGGATTTGGTAATTTACTGATTCCTTAAATTACCGATTCGGTTAATTACTGAATCCTTCAATTTGGCCTCCTACATCTCAAATGCCTAATTCCGGTCGGTAACGGCCGAAATTTGGTAATTTCGGCCGTTACCGACCGGTATTAGGCTACCTACATCTGGCCCTTAGTCTCCGGGTGGCTTCTAAAACTGAGGGTCCCGCTGCAATAGCCTCTCCACTGTGGGCCCTATTTCTGAGGTCCTTAGGTGTGCAAAAGTTCCACTAGGGGTGTCGCTACCAGTCACTCCGCCCCACTGTTGTCTGTCAAAGGCAAAAGTCGCCAAGACCCTTGGACTAGGAGTCCCCAGACCTGCCAAGTTGCTCCCCCTGCCCCAAGGGGGATTGGAACTTTCCAATTTGGCGTCCTCAGGGGCCTGCGCCATCCCTCAGACCAGATGTGTGTGTCATCCAGGCCCCAATATTGAAATTAGTGGAGGTCTCTGCTGTGTACATGGCCCCTACAGAGCCCTGGCATTTCCCGTGAGGAATGTGCAGTGCAGGGGCAGCACAATCTGAAAACCCACAAATTCTCAAGTGGCAGCAGTGGGGCCTCCACTTACTTGGTTCCATGGGGCCACAGCCTACTTCACATTCACTGGGCAGCAGCCATCAATGTCTTGGGGACCGAGCACCCTCAGCGGGATCTCAGCCTTCTGGACAAAGACTCTTTGGGGGGGGGATTGGCCCAGCAGGTGACATAGCTGGATTTTTCAGCTAGTGGGGCCCGATCGCCGGCTGAATCACTGGGACCCTGACAGCAGGCACCAAAATCAAGGTGGGTTGGGTGCTGTCCATGTGGTAGGCTCTGTTGTGGGGCTTTATTACCCCCTTAAGCAACTTCACATATACCACTACAAGGGACTAACAGATGGTGTACCTCTCCGCCCCTGAGCAGGAACGCCGAGCAGGAACGCCGGGGGCCTCTGCCTGCTGTTTAGAGTAGGCAGTGGTCCACTTCAGGCCATGTACACAACAACAATATCCACTGGTCTGTACAGACAGTTAGAACCAGAAGAGACCTAAAAATCGCGACCATTAACCTATATAGCTCTAGGATTTTTCCTCTGTAGCCTACTAGAGTTATACAGGTTATTGGTCACGGTTTTTAGGTGTCTTGTGGTTCTAACTGTCTGTGCAGACCCGTGGATATTGTTGTTGTGTATCTAGCTTGTGACTGGGGAGTATATCCACGCCAGGTCTTAAAATATTCCCTTAGACCCTCCATACGTCCTAGTTTTTCCACTTCAGGCCATGTCACTGTGGCCACTGCCATTACATGTGCCGTCACCTGGATGTAGCGCTAGTCTTAAGGGCCACTTGGCGCCTGGGCAGCATTTGGTGGCATACTTCCCCCCAGGGCCCATCGGTACTGCGATGTCCCCACGTGCCAGAGTCAGGATGTTGTGCCGTTGCAGGAGATCCATGGCCGGCACACGTCTCACAGCGCCGCAGTCACTGCCATGCCATCACCTCTTCTCCCTTTCTCAGCCATGTAAACTGTTCCAATGCTGCTGCTGCTGCATAGGTTCCCCAGATCCCAGCTGACCCCAAATGGTGATGGGTGCACTGTAGGTCTCTTTAGATGTAGGATGGAGGGTGGGCAGCCAGGCTCAGTCAGTGGCGGACACAGAGGGACGAAGAAACATCCTATCCATCCGCCATCTTGGCTACGCCTCCGTGTTTTTTTTATAATGTCTTCAGCCTGTAATTTATCCAATTTTTTTAGGTACTTCCGGATACTGAATACAACACCTCAGTATTTGTCACATGAGCACAGCAGGGTCCTTTAGTTTATTGTATTGTTCAAATCCTTGACGTACTTATGTTTTTTTTAGTTTTATTTTTTAGAGGACCCGCGCTAGAAAGCAATCAAGAATTTGTTCCTTCGTGTCTATATCTTTAATCACCACCATGTGATATGCTGAACAGGGTTTCTGTGCGATTAGTAGGTGTCTCTCATCCCTTCATCCTAATACATTAGATCCGTCGTGTGCAAGATAGATTTCTATTCTCGCTGACCTTCATTCGAATGTATTATTTGCAATGAAGCAACCCAACAAGTTGATCCTGCGACCATTAAATGTTGCTGTTTTAACATCTAGTTTAAGTATTTGTTTTCCAGTGCAGCTATCTCATAACCGAAGTTAGATTTTGAAATGATGGTGCATGGTGATCCTGAAACTGCTATGACAGATAAATCAGTACTATGTAAGCTGATAGCTAGATTGGTCGAATGACAGATTCATGCATCTCCAAATCGCTCTCAACATGAAGCATGAGGATCATTTTTATTTTTTTCTTCAGGATTTGATGCAAATTCTGTTATCTGTGCAATTCATTTTTTTGACAATTTTTTTAGATTCTCAGCAAACTATAGTAAAATGACCTGTCCTTTTCCAAAAGCCTCTTTCTTTGTTAATTGCAGGACAGTTTTTAAATGTGGCAAGGTGCAAGATATTGTTGCAGCTGTATAAAAAAAAAGCTTTTGCATTTGTACGCCTGTATTTCATCACTTCTGTTTCGCTTTGTTTACTGTTTAAATAATTGATCTCATTCTCTATTTTATTATAAAACATGAATCGACTGCTTAAGAGCTTAAGGATCTTCACTGGTTGCCGATTAAGAGGAGAGTTGCATTTAAAGCACTCTGAATAGCACTCTATACACTGCATGGTACACGACCAGTACCTGAAGAAAAACATTTTTTGGTTTACTCCTAGGTGTTTATGCTCTGCTTCTCTAAGGACATGCAAATCCCAAAAATTTGCAAAGCCACCTAGGGTGGCAGATGTTTTGTGCATGCCAGAGCTCTCTAGTGAACAAAATGCCACTGCATTGAAGTTCCCAATCAAACCTCATGAAATTTAGAAAACATTTAAAAATCTGCCTTTTCCTCTTTCAGTTAAATTTTGACCCGACTATACTTATTTGTTGATTCTGGTAGTGTAGACACCAGTGCCAAGGCGCCTTTTGGGCATTCGCCGTTCTTTGTAAATATAAATCTAATCTGTTTTACTCTACACAGCGCTTATTGACTTCCTATACCCTACTCATAGATTGTTCTATTGCTTTAGCTGAAGTGACCACTTCTTCAAATGTTGGCTCTCTCATAACCCATAGAGGCTCTTGTATTTGTTTGTTAGTCCTCAACATAAGCTGGTCACTCTCATTTCATTAGCAGTGTTTCCAAAATTGCAGTGTTAAAAAAACTTCTTATGGCGGACAAGAAGTCCTTTCTTCTGCCTCCCTGTCTTTCTAAAGTAGTGCTGATTGTAGGCTTGAACCTTGTGTCTGAACTCAACATGGCTTTTTCGAATTTATTCTATTCAGCTTGATGCTCTGGGACTTTTTATTTTAAGAGTTCTGAAGATTTCATGTTCCCCTGAGCCTAATGAGTGAAAAAGAATGCTTTATTCTTTCAACTGGTATTCCATTTGCATTTATTGCAATTCAGTATGTGAGGAACACCTCTTTCCATCATTTTCATTGAATTGATGGTTCGCCATTGGTCTGTAGGAATTTTTGCAGAAGGTCTAACAGCATGTTGCAGGAGATAAGATAGGACACATAAAAAAAATCTCAAATTATGATAAAGATATAGAGGTAATGCAGTAATGCAATATAATTGTAATGTAAGAGATAGTTCTGAAAGAACAGTATACCTCAATTTGTGAATGGTGGGATGATAATTAATCTTCCCACAGTCTTTATGGTAACATGAGAAAGCAAATGGTGCTGAAAGTGTATACAGCATTGGGAGGCATATAGTAAATGCCTGTGATTAATCTCAAAATGTCTCATTTAGATATTGGTACACATAATATCCGTTGGTTTCAATGGGAATCAAGATGAGATGGCATCCTGAAAGCCAAAGATAGGCTTGAAACTAAGCCTGGGCGATAAGCTCTGCTTCTGGAGTTTGCGGAATTCGAAGCAGAGTTTCTTTTCTGTTAGCACACTCAAATTTTCTTTTGGCTCTCAACCGCAAGCGCCAAGAGTCACAAGCCGCGTGCAAGTGTGATGTATTCCTATAGGTACTGTATCGATTCCCCTATTCCTGACCCTGGTTTGGTTAATTATTAACTAGCAGCCATCCAACGGTGCTAAAACCGTTATCTGATTAAGCCACACCACGGCACAGAAGCGCGTTATCTGATTAGGTCATAACGCATGCCATCTAATTAGACAAGCGATATTCCTCCAGCCCCTGATAAGGCATACGGAGTTCTCAAAACAAATCAAACCTACAGCGACCTGGGAAATTCCCATAGCCATTGTTTTGATTTCACCGAGAACTTCAGCAAAAGAATGTGCGAACGAGCCCGTTCATATGACATCCTTATTGACGTATATATGTCCATCCTTACGTCAATCTCGGCACCTTTCAGGTATAAATATTACCGACATTGCCTTAAGCAAACACATGCGGTGGTGACGAGATTGGAGCAGCGAGACGTGCCGAGGGGCCCAGCAGAGAGCGAAGCCCACAGGCGCTGCCCCGCCTTCCTGACGCGCTGAGAACGAGACGCTGCCTTTCTCCTGCTGAGAAATCCAGCTCCGGCGCTTCCAAGCAGCCCTCGCAGGCAGCTGGAATATCAAGACCTGGGATAAGAGATACCAGCCCTCCACCATTCTAGATCTCAGGTACAGAACTGAATAACCCCTTGCAGAGAATTCTCGAGTCAGTCCCTTGGCAAAAGAAACTTAACTTAAACTGCTACTTATCTACTCCCGCCCACGTATTAGGCTTAGGTCAGGTACACTGGGGTAGGCGTGGTTAGAAGCACAAGTTGAGTAAGATTAGTCAAATGTATATATGTATGTATCTATTTTATCCATTTTAAAGTATCATATGGCTCAGAAACCATATCAATGCTTTTACAGTATTATTTTATAATTCTGTCTTTACTGTATGCACTTTACTTAACTATAAGTATTACAATAATAGCGATTCATTTCTCTTGTATGAGAAAGGAGACTGATCAATAAATAACATCTTTTTATTGAACACGCCCGTCTCTTCCTTTTCTCTACAATCTGGTGAAACTAAGAATGCACTGAACTGACTGAGTAAAATAAGTTGTCTTTTGTTTTCACACGACTCTAGAGATACACTCTTGATTAGGGGAGAGCAAAGTTGTCATGTTCTATGGTTGTCAGAAACTAAATCCCTTCTTGTCTATCCAGGGAGGTTAAAATCCTCCTTGCCTATTCGAGAAAGTTTCTAGTGAACTCTGAGCTAGCTGGCAAACACAAAACTTTAAGTCTAATATCGTCGGTAGAAGACCTAGTTAACCTCTGCCCTAGGTCTATACTATTGAAGATATTATTCCAATGCGCAGAGCCTATTGGGATAATAGGAACTACACTACATGGCGCCCAGCGTGGGGCTAGGCGATAAAACTAACGCAAGACATTAGAGTAACTCAGTCGTGCTTTTTCACACAGACCCCTTTTTTCCCATAATACTCCAAAGACGTCTGGAGTGGGTGAAAGGTCATATCCGCCAAACCTCGCAGGAGGAGACTCCTATGTATGGTTCTTGGTTTATTCAACGTTGAAGGATACACTGATCCAAAATATTGTGCATCTAATCTTTGTTTCCATAGAAACCTGATCTGCAAACAAACAGAATAACCTTCCTGTCAGTAAAATGACAGAAAGTGAAGAAGAAAGGGAGACAGTTAGAATAGCAGCTGAACTCCTAGTAGCAGACAATGCTCTGCTGCAAAATGACCCGGATATAATACTCATCCCGGTCAACATAAGAAAATCTATAACCCTAAAACTTATAGAAAATGGACTGACACCAAGAGGTGGTACAGTCATATTCGTAATTGAGGCACACGAATATCGGCAGACAGAGGTATTCTATTCATGGATAAACTTTCCAGCAGCAAACGCTGTAACAAAGGACTTCCACTATTACAAAATAGAGGAACCTCCTAATGAGTACATTCCTTTCGAGGAGGTGGAAATACCACTCAAATTCCAAGAGCACCTGCTCTTGTTTCATGGCGCCCTAAAACATAATAATCACATCACCAGGCTCGGTCCACTAGGTAGACCAGTAGCAACGTGGCCGGTCCTAGCCGGATACACACCACATCCAGACATTGAGGAAATGCCTGCACCAGAGCTTTTAGCAGAGCTAAAACAATTAATAAAAATACATAGACAATTAGTCCAATATGTAATGCGGACTTCAACAATCCAACCAGCAATTAAAATTCCACAGCTGATCACTCATCAGGGGAACACAAATAAAATTACACCACAGAACATACAGTCCTGTCTAGGTAAAGTACCCACAAAACGGGAACAAATTCCTTTCTGGCTAGCACAAAAAATCACTCAAATAGAGGCGGTGTTTCCAGATACCACTCCTGTTGAGAAACATAGGATTCTGACTATCTGTCTCCCAATGGGAATCGCACCACATGTGGAGGACTGTGACACTTGGGGAACAGTCTTTGCTTCCATTTACACAAAAACACATGGTGTACCATCCATGTCAGTAATACCAGATGTGCTAAAACAGATTCAAGATGAATACGGTCCAGAACCCGCTTTAACTCTCGGTATGAAATTACTGAAAGACTTCAAGCAGGTCTCTGCAATATTATTAGCCAACATAAAGGGAGAAGCAGCAAATGTGGCGATTCGCCAGAGGTTAAAAGAGACAAATATAGCAGACCAACCATCTGAAATTGCCAGAATCATAGAAAAATCCTATGAAGAACTAGGAAGAGATAGTTTGGGTGGAATACCAGTGAAACCCCAACTAGTTGAAAGTCCTGAAAAGGTATTTATTAAAAATAATTTAAACACTCAAAAAAAGAGCTGGGATGGAAATAAACAATCCAATCCTAAAGAAAAAAGATTCCAGTCCAGAGGAAGGTCTCCTCGGCGGAGAGAAAGATCTCCTGACCAAGGACGCAAGTCTCCCCAAAGGGAGCCCTCTGTGAAAAAATACAACCTTAGAAATAGGGATAATATAAAAAAACCTGATAGATATCAAGATATTGATACACGTCCATCTCAATCTTTTCAGACTTCCTCGCAGTAATCGGAAAGAAGAGGACGATCAGAACACAGGGAAGAGCACGTCAAGTCCAAAGACAAAGAACCTGCTCATCTGAATAAAAAATTACAATTTTCAAAAAAGAAGGTAGCCAGTATTAAAGTAATTAACAATGCCGAGAATACTGAGGACACAGCTGAAAAACGGAGAATGGGCTCAGACAATGCTAGACAGCGCAGCAGAAGTGAGCATAGCTCGCAAAGTCCTTATGAATCATCTGGAGACAGTGGACACGAATGAATACATTCAGGTGGAAACTGCAGATACCAGAGTTAGCAAACCTCATAAAATATATGAAATAACATTGCGTATAGAGGGGGATAAGACTAGAAAAATAAGGGGTCTATTTTGGGATAATCTCTCCAAGGGCTATGACATCCTTCTAGCTGAACGAGACTGGCCTCCAGAGTTTGTCAGGGAGTGCCCACATGGCGAAGAAATAATTATGCCTGCCTTCTCAAACCATATTCCAATTCATAAAAAATATACACTTGCAAGAAAGTGGGCAGTAGCTCAAGCCCCTGCCTTATATAAAAATCATGTGGGATGGGATGAGGACTCTCCTCCTCACAAAATCCAGCTAAAATCACAACCTACTGCACAGAGGCAGTACCCGATTAAGCAAGAAGCTAAAAAACAGGTAAAAGAGATCCTAGATCAACTTGAATACCAGGGGGTGATTGAAACTTGCACCTCACAAATGAACAACCCTTTGTTTCCTGTCTCCAAGCCAGACAATTCATACCGTCTTGTTTTGGACTACAGACACCTTAACTCATGTTGCAAAACATTTGCAGTACAAAACTCGCATAGTGCTGCACTAATGAATAACATAGTGCGCAAAAAATACAAAACCACATTAGACATTTCTAATGGATTCTTTTGTCAAAATATAGCACCAGAGAGCAGATATTTGACGGCGTTCTCAATAAATGGCACGCAAAAAAAATTCTGTCGTTTGCCCCAGGGGTTCAAGAACAGCCCAGGATTATTCTCAGCGAGAGTAACAGAATTACTACAAACATATGATGACGAGGCATTATCTTATGTCGACGACATCTATCTAACAGATGATGACTTGGATACTCACTTGAAAAGAGTGAACACCATAATACTTGGGTTCGCAGCAGAGGTTTACAAATTCAACTTTAAAAAGTCAAGGATTGCCCATCTAACAGTCCTGTTTTTAGGATATGAACTATCAAGTGAAGGCAAAAGCCTGGCTGACAATTTCCTAGAGAAATGTGCTGTAATCCAAGCACCTAGAACACTGAAAAACTTACAATCAATTCTAGTGTCGCAGGGTTTCTGTTCTCACACAGAACTGTGCACAGAGGATTGGAACCTCGGCGAATTAGGGTGACCCAAAACTCACCTTAGTACCCAACTTACCCCTTACCGAGCTAGCTACAGTGTCTCATTGGTCTTATCAAACTCCCAATGTTTAGACAAACCAGAACATGAACTTACAGTACCTCAGGATACGTGGAACTCATGAACACTCTTTCGTTATACTACCAAGACAAACCAGAACATGGAGTCAAGAAGAACACATGAGCATTTGAAATGTTTATTTACTAATGCCGTCTTCTCAGGCGCAGTATCTTAGATAATACAAGTATACATATTATCAGTAGCAAAATTACTAGCATAGTTACTAATCCATAAAAAGCGAATGGTGACAGCATGTTAACATGCTGTAAATGAATAAGAGTTAACAACACTTATATCTCACCCTCCCTAACACACATATTATATTATTTGCTAAGAAGGTCTCTTTGGGTTGTTTTAGGGCGGGCCCATACCTTAGTTTCCTAGCATGAAGGAATCACATCAGCATACACCAGCTCTCTCTTCATGTGAACCGCATCAAGTGTGTTTTTTGTGCCCCAAGCAAAGCAATATAAATCCCGCCTCAAGCCCAGAGTTGGCAGAAGCTGCACTTATGTTATGACTATGAAGGCGTGGAGATCAGACCTCATAACAATCCTGTATCGTGTTGTTCCTGAAACTTCAGCACTCTCTGTGCAGACATAGTTTATTAAGCAAAGCTGATATCAGAGCAATAACATATTATTCTCAAATAAACCACAGCAAACTACTAGGTTGAAAGCTAAGTCAACAATTAAGTGTCGTGTGCAGAAGTTACAAAATGGAAAAATGGCGTTTAAACTTCTAATGCGCCTATGCTAACTTAACACGATATAAGGATATCCAGGAGCTACATGACACCCCCCATGATCCGAGAACGGACTAAATAGGATAACAGAAGTGCCAATACATGAGAGCAGAACGCAACAGTAAATGAGCATGGTTCTTAAACGAAACATTCAAAATCTTTTTTTTTAAATTTAACGCTAAAAAAATAGCCCAAAACTATATAGAGGCTCAAGCCAATAGGCAAGGAAATAATAAAAAACTTGACAAATAAGTCAATAAAATCAATGAAATGCTAGTGTTCAGCATGTCAATCCGAGGCATTGTCTATGACATAACTGTATATGCAAAGTAAGCAGCAACCGCCTCCAATAGGAAATCACCGTCTTCATCCGAAAACAGTTCAGCCATCCAATTTAAAAGTGGAAAAGAACATACATGTTCTCCCAGCACCGGATCCTCTATAACCATCAGAGGACAGCACGGTGGGTTTTCAAGAAAGCTCAGTTCCAAGAAATCCTGCGCTGCCGACAATATATGTCCCAGGGACCAATTAGTCCATGCGCCACTGCTAAGGCCATAATCCTCTCGCCAGAACAAACCAACTCGTGAGCAATGATAGGACTCATCAGCTGATTAAAATCGACGTCAGGAGAAACCGGTCCGCAGAGACACAAATCAATGGCCCAATGGAAATCACAGGTCAGGCAGTGAAATACAGGCTGGACACAGGTGAAGTAGGAGAATCGAAAAGATAATCCATATGCCGTGCTCAATATCGCTAACGGCAGTGTGCCATAATATTCAAGCATGCGATTGCGGAACAGCATCAGCAGCTGCTGGGCGGGGTTTTGCACAGGAAGGACATCCATATTTAAAAAGACAGAAAACCACTAGAGCGCCCGCCGCTAATGCAAGTAAAACTGGGAATCCTCCAAACAAAGTTGAAAAAATAGAATGGAAGAAAGCAGGGATGACTCCAAAAATCTTTTCAAAGGAAGTCACGAGACCACTGCTAACAATTTAAAAAAAATGTGCTAGGCCTTTCGTGGAGGATGCGTTAAAGATAGTACGAACTATCTCTCCGAAATGCAAAGGCAAATCAGTATTTAAAAGAGCCTGAACCTCCGTACGGGTGTTCGCAATGTGAAGCACGAAAGTTTCACGGGCCGAGCTCAAGGCCACCTCTCTCTGGGACAAAAGAGCCCTTATTCTTGCCATGCCGCTGAATTCTGTTCCCAAGGTTGGTATCTGTGGCCAGATGGAAGACTCCCTATGTTCATGTGTGGGAGGATACAGCACATTTCTGCAGCAAATAACCCGCTCACTTACTGTTACGATAAACGCTATACCTTTAATTAACCCACAACAGTCTTCATTATTGAGCATTAAATAACTACCATTTTCTAATAATTTAAACGTGGGGATGATAGCAGGAACTGGCGTGCCTTCCAAAACGCAAGCCATCTTTGGTCGGTCTTTGTTGCATGAACCGTGTAACTGTATGTGTCTACACATTAAAGAATGATCAGGCGTCTCAGTACACTCCTCCCCATTCAGATAAACTTCTTGGTCATCCTTGAAACATCTGTATGTGTATGGAAGCGACCAGACTTCATGAAGGAAACCGCTACCCAAAGGTTCAAAACGACCAACGGGTACATATTTCATACAATTTGAAAACTTATATAAAGCAAAAGGCAGCGTTATTAAACCGTGGATAAGCCACGTTGCAGCAGTGGCCTCTGCCACGGAAAAAGGTAAAGATTCTAACCTTTCAATATGTAACATAGAAAAGGAAGCATCACGCATTGAAAGCAAGCGTTGTTTGTCAGTTAAATTAAACGGTGCAAACAAAGAAGAAACGTTCATGTACCCCCAGGGAACTTTACCATTCTTCAGAGTCTGAAGGGTCCATGCAAATTGCATGATTGAAGTAATTGATTCTGACCATGGTATAATACTGACACTTCATCATGCACAATATCGACAACTGACGACACAATATTATCCAATGTGTAAATCCTAGAGGAAAGCACGTTAATACTATTGTCAACAACCGCAAGTACTTTCTCAAGATTCGCCTGATCAATAGCCCTAAGGCGTGTAGCAGCCTCAATCTGTGAAAGTTTCCAAATTTCATTGTAAACTCCATATATCCACCTTTTCGACCTGCCACTAGCCGGGCCTTTAATGAAATCATTCAAATCCACATCTGCATTCAGTTTAGATAGGTGACTCTGCACTGCAGGTAAAGTTGAATGTTTCAGCCAATTTTGACACAATTTGCCTACAGAATAATTGGTGACAGTGTGAACCAAGTCAAACCGGGGATCAGATCTAACAGTTTTAAAACCGTCAGTTAAACACAAAAATCTATTTTGGCAAGAATCAGCACTACGGTGCCAAAGCAGCCAACCCTTTGGATTCATGCTGGAAATGTTAAAGGAGGAATTAAGGAGTAGAGCCTGTAATTCTCTAATGGACAACTGAGTGAAATTACTCCAACCATCATATTCCTCCAACTCCGGGAAAGTAGGGGTGTTTAACTTTTTAGAAGTAGCCAATCCAAAGCATGTGGTCTGGGAAATTGTTTCATTTAAAAACAACATATAATTCGGGATGAGACATGCACGGTGCAAAGCCTCAGTGCCTCGTACCTGCCAGGCTCATGAACCCCAAACTGATTTAAGGTCTATTGTTTCTTTCCATAACTCGTAGCCCCCAGTAACTAATTGATCAAGGAAGTCCTTAGAATACAATAACTTAGTATCGGTAAGTCTAACCTTGGACATAGGCTTTTTTTGAAGTTTAAAATAAAAGGACTCGGGTGTTGGTCTGGTTAAAGTCAGTGAAATAAGTATACTTTTTCAGAAATGTTTCTGAACTGCCAAGTGTTGGCGCTGGGCAATGTTCCCACTGTGTAAAATTAACAGTATCTCTTCTGGATGATGTTTTGTGTAAGAAGTGATTGCCATAATGATGGTAGCAGAATAAATCACCATAATTAACAGAATCTAAATATAAATCCTCAGCATCAAAGGCAGCATAGTATTGCAAATCAGAAAATAAACTTTCCACTGCATTAACATCCCAGTCATCAGAATGAATGTTTTGTTTTACCACATCCCCCATATTTACTCTAAGTACAATAGGAATATTAACGACTTCCGTTGGGCCATGGATTTGAAACCGAACAGTATCCCACACAATTCCATCAAGGACAGGCCATGCTGTGATGTTAACCAAAGTCAAGTCTCTTTTTAATCTGAGCGCAGAATGGGACGAGGAAAGCGGGGCCAAAGTTCCATTGAGATGTGTAATGCAAGTTCTTTCCTCGACATAATGACCATTGATGATTCGAAAAAAATAAAACACAAAACCAATTGACATAAAAAGGTAAACTGAAAAAAGGACCAGCCAAATGTATGTCCAAGGGGGAATCAAAAAATGTTTTTTAAACAGGCTAGCATAAACTGCAATACGAGAGGGTTTCTTCGAGGCAAGGGAAGCAGAGTCAAATGAAAATCTGGATTCCGTGGCTAAACGTGCTTGCAGGTCAGGCATGGACAAATCAGTGGGGTAGGCATAGTCTATATCATCAATGTGAGTTCCGGGTAAATTATTTAACAAAGGACTGGAAATAGCAGGTAATTCGAGTGCCACTTCAGGTTCAACAGTAGAAGCAGTGGGCATAACTGAATTTCTCACAATGGAAGGACAGGAAACAGCCGGTGTCATGCTAAGAAGAATCGGCCACTCTGTGTATCTTGACATTGTCAATTGAAATAAACCTTTTTTCCTTACGACCAGGAAGTGGTGGTAAAATGACTGTTCTTGTGCCCTTCACTCCAAGGACTGGAACCGGAGCTCGATAGGAAGGACCAAATTCTTTCTTGTTATCGATCTTCTCTCGAACTAGTTCTCCAACTTGGGGTAGCCAGCCAACTACCGGGATCTGCAACGCATCATCCGACGTGGAGGGCAAATGTTCCTTTGCAAGACTGTCTCTGGTCTTTTGTAGATTCTGTAAAACATTGCAATGTTCATCTGCGTCAAAGGAAGTGGCGCGAACCACACAGTCTAGACCGTCAAGGTCAGGGATGTACATCTTGATGCCAAAGAGCATTTCGTATGGGGTACGCCCACCCAGAGACCTTCTAGGGAGATTATTAAGAGCACGCTGCACGCCATTGAGGTGAGCCAGCCAGTTTCTGCCAGTGCCTATAACTCGGGCTGTCAAAGATTGCTTTAAATCACGGTTCATTCGCTCAACTACACTGTTACCCTCAGGTCTGTAGGGAGACGAAAACTTGACTTGGACCCCCAACAAATGCATGGCATCCTTATACGCCTTAGAGGCGAAAGCCGGACCCTGATCCGAATGGAAGGTACCACAGGCAAAAATCCCTATAAAGACACCCAAATCTCTAATGACAGTCCGTGAATCAGCGCTGCGATGGGGCCATACCCACACAAAGCGTGTGCATGAGTCAACTGCTACTAAGATGTACTTATACGCAGTATCAGATGAAAAAGGACCGCAGTGATCTAAATAAACGCATCCTAGTGGTTTATTAGAAATGTACAACTGTGTCTGTGGCGGACGCGCAGCAGTTGAAGGTTTAATCTGCTGACAAATGTCACAAAGAAGGACATAATCACGCGTCTGTTTGTACAGTCCCCGCCACCAGAAACGTTGTTGTAAGAGAGATACAGTGGCTGAGACGCCCGCATGCGCAGACGCCACACCTTCATGCGCCGCTGTAATCAAGTCTGCCCTGCGATCCGAGTTGGGAATCAGCCGTTCCCCAACATCAGGAATTGTTACAAAAGGAACCTTTTCGGGACTTAAGTGGTATTTGTACTTCGAAGGGAATCCCGAAGGATGCTTACCTCCCTTCTCAGAGGCAGCAACAGCCGCCAAGATGTCGCTATCAATCTTGGTTTTGGATCTAGTAACTGCCGCAACTAAGTATGTAGATACTGCTGATTTCGCCGCTTCATCTGCAAGCGAATTACCGACAGCGTGGACTCCCACGCGCTGATGGCCAAGAGTATGAATTACATAAACGAGTGGTAACTTATCCTTAAGTTCCGCCACTCGAACCCAGATCATCTTATGTTTTATTGTGCTACCCTTGGAATCACGGAATTCATTCTGAATCCAAAAGAACAAGTTTTCATTGTAAGACTGGACACAGTAGTAAGAATCACTTACAACGAGAGTAGTAACACTTGGATCAGCGTACTCCAACGCTAATAAAAGAGCACGAAGCTCTGCCAATTGTGCGGTGCAGTCGCCCAGGGGCAAGGTGTGCACTTCACTGGAAATGAACTCATCGTTCAACATAGCACCGACCACAATGGCGCATGCGGAAACGTAGGCATGTTTAGAGCCATGCGCAACCTGCGCCGAACCATCAGTGTAAATGATGCAATGGAAGTCCTCCAAAGGCATCATAGATAGAGGGGCAGGATGAACGAACTCATACTGCAAGTACTCTTGCGACCGTAATGAGGCGTCAAAAATAAACGTGACATCTGTAGACGTCAAGGACGCAGCCCATTGAATCCACCGAGGGTGCAAAGCTTTCGAATTTGGTACACTGGCTTTCGTGACTGCCTCCAAATGAGGACAGGGTGTTACCACTAACATGCGTGTCCCCTGTGACAGACCTCGTTCTTTAAGAATCGCCATCTGTACAGCTGTTAAAACTTTCTCCACAGTGGGAAACCGCAATTCAGCCGAAGTGTACAAGTGTGACTTGTAAGCAATAGGTACCGTGTCTCCTTCATTAAAAGTGAGGTACGTGAAACCCACTGTCCCAGGAATTATTCTTATTACCAGGTTGGTGTGGTTATCACGAGTCAGTAAATATTTAGAAGCGAGCAGATCAGCCTGCAAAGATTGCAAAATGGCTGAATGCTCAGGCAGCCAGCATGATTTTGAGAAAGTAGGTTGTATTAATGCATACAACGGCTTGATACGCTGGGCATATTCCGGAATGTATGTCCTCCCGAAATTCAAAAAGCCCAGTAAAGACTGTAATTTTTTCAGTGTTGTAGGAGCGCGCAATTGAGCGCATTTCTCCAAGAAGTGAGGAGCCAAACCTCTACCTTCGTTGTTCAGCTCATAGCCGAGGAACAACACTGTGTGTTCTGCAATGTGCGATTTTGCAAAATTAAACTTGTAACCCATATCAGCAAAGTTACAAATAACCGAATTCACTCGACACAGATGCATCCAAATTTCGTCGTCCGTGAGATAAATGTCATCCACATACGAACACGCATCCGGGTCGATATTCTCCAATAGAGTAACAATTCTGGAGATGAAAACACCAGGACTATTCTTGTAGCCCATTGGGAGTCGCCGGAAGCGTTTTTGCACACCAGCGCTTGTAAAACTTGTCCATTGGGAGCTAAGGCTATCCAATCTATGGGCATAGAAACCGTTGGATATGTCAAGAGTTGTTTTGAAACGCTTACGCACTAGACTATCCACTAGAGCAGAGCCGTGAGTATTCTGTACTGCACAGTTACGGCAATGCGAGTTCAAATGCCGGTAATCCAATACCAAACGATACGATCCGTCAGGTTTGGTCACAGTAAAAAGGGGATTATTCATCGGTGACACACACGTTTCAATAACTCCCTGATATTCCAATTGCACAAGGATTTCAGCGACGGAAGCTTTTGCTTCACGCCGTATGGGATATTGAGGTTGAGGCTGCGGCTCAGACCGCAACGGGATTTCGTGGCAAGGCGACAATTTATCCCAACCACATTGGTTACGGTACAGAGCCGGTGCGAGAGCCCGAGCCCACTCTTCCGCAAAATGCTGCGCATGCGCTGTCGAGACAGTGTTCGCGAAACTGGGGAGGATTACCTCCTCCCCTCGTGGCGCCGCGAGCACAAAAGGTGGGGGCCAGTCAGCCTCCGAAAGCAAAATATCATATGTAGAGGAAAGATTCTCCCAAAACACCCCTTTGACGGTACGCTGTATGTCACCTTCAACTAACAGGACAATTTCATAAAGTCTCTCAGGGGGAGCAAGTCTCGTGTCTGCTGTTTCAATGACTACGTAGACATCAGTCGCTGTCACCCTCAGTAGTGGACGCAGTGCCTCTCTCACCATGGTAATCTCCGCCGCGCTGTCCAGCAAGGTCAGAGCCCACGTCAGATTCCGAAGCCGCGTTCTCACTATCTGTGGCATATCGATGCGCTGTTAAGGCTGCGACTTTCTTTTTCGCAAACTGCGGTCGCTTTTGCGCAGAATCCTCCTGCTTTGCAGCGCCGTCTGTCTGGCGGGGCTGGCCACGTCCTAGTTGGCCACCACGTCCCCGTCCGCCACCTCCACCACCGGTCTTCGGGGCCGATGAGTCCTGAAAGGAACGAGGAGAGCGTTGATCAGAACCCTGAAAACGATCAGGTGATTTAATCATTGCGCGATCGCGCAAATCATAAACTTTTTCAGTCGGCGCAGGAACTTGTGGTGCAGGATATGAAGTCTGAGTCTGCTGCTGTTGCTTCCCCTGTTTCTGTTTTTGAGGCCAATTTTGTTTCTTGGACTTTTGTTGTACGTCTGCCGCAGCAGACTGTACTTGCGATTGTTTCTTCTCCTTGACTGCGAAATACTTCAAACCTTTACTTGTGCGACCGATTGTTTTATAAGCGGCCACTACAATTTTCGCCAACTGGCGGGGTTTCTCGGCATCGGGTATAAGTGCCAAAGCATTACACACCTGAAAGTTCACTGCGTCTCCTTTAACATTGGAGAGGATGAGATCGCTAACGATCTCAAACGAACCACACAGGCGCATACCCAATTCAACAGCTGCCTCCGGCCCGTGATCATCCTGAACACGTTTGACAATCTCGGGCAGCTGCGTCATTGACGGGGTGCCGAAGCACCTCGTAAAAACTGCCGCAAAAGTTTTTCCCCAACTTTCACAGTCGACTAGTTCGGGAGCTAAATCCTTAGGTAAAGTAATCGTTAACATCCTATGTTTATCAGCAGGAGTAGAATTTGGGAACACAGCTTCCAGCTGGTCAAACTTCTCGGCAAGCCAAAAGGGAAAGTCATCCTTATCATCAGGACGCTTACCAAAAACCAAATTGACCATAACTGGATTCAATTTTAAACCGCCACGTTCCATCTGAACGGCCGCACCCCCGGGTGGACCTCCCGGGAGATGACGACCTATGTATTGTACTAACGCTCGAATCACAGCAATCGCGACCACATGCAGTCTACGAACATCCGCCAGAGGACAAGCGCCGTGATTCGGGTGCGGGGTAAAGCCCCCCAAAGCAGGCCAAACAGTACCTGGAATGGAGAGTGGGCCTAACCGCGCAGCTGACAAAGAGTGGGGGAGGGCGCCATCAAACCAAACGCGATGCTGCCAATGATTAATAGGTATTTCCAGTGCCCTGTACGGAGTATATTCAGCCGATACAGCGGAGGGTGTGTAGTGGAGGAACACTTGAGAATTCGCATCCACCTCCGGAAACGTAACCCAAGAGTAAAACAGTTCAAATGGGTACGCCGGGTACGCACACACCACAAAAACCACAGCCATGCCCTCCAATGGGACAAGATAAGTCTGCAAGTGGTTGCGCACCGTAATTCGGCTATGTTGCGCAATGGCCACTGCCATGATATCACCGGAAATATTGAAAAACAAAGAATACTTTGTAGCACAACTGGGTAGTAATTCAAAGAAACCGTTTTAGTAAGAATCAAGCTTGAAAAAGACCTATTTCCATAAAATAGGTAGGTTTCACCGACACCCCGTTTTCCGGAAACGGAAGTGAAGGGGTTAAGGTTTGAACGATATACTACTCGAGTGTCATGATATAAGACCACCGAAACCGTTGGGCGCCATGTCGCAGGGTTTCTGTTCTCACACAGAACTGTGCACAGAGGATTGGAACCTCGGCGAATTAGGGTGACCCAAAACTCACCTTAGTACCCAACTTACCCCTTACCGAGCTAGCTACAGTGTCTCATTGGTCTTATCAAACTCCCAATGTTTAGACAAACCAGAACATGAACTTACAGTACCTCAGGATACGTGGAACTCATGAACACTCTTTCGTTATACTACCAAGACAAACCAGAACATGGAGTCAAGAAGAACACATGAGCATTTGAAATGTTTATTTACTAATGCCGTCTTCTCAGGCGCAGTATCTTAGATAATACAAGTATACATATTATCAGTAGCAAAATTACTAGCATAGTTACTAATCCATAAAAAGCGAATGGTGACAGCATGTTAACATGCTGTAAATGAATAAGAGTTAACAACACTTATATCTCACCCTCCCTAACACACATATTATATTATTTGCTAAGAAGGTCTCTTTGGGTTGTTTTAGGGCGGGCCCATACCTTAGTTTCCTAGCATGAAGGAATCACATCAGCATACACCAGCTCTCTCTTCATGTGAACCGCATCAAGTGTGTTTTTTGTGCCCCAAGCAAAGCAATATAAATCCCGCCTCAAGCCCAGAGTTGGCAGAAGCTGCACTTATGTTATGACTATGAAGGCGTGGAGATCAGACCTCATAACAATCCTGTATCGTGTTGTTCCTGAAACTTCAGCACTCTCTGTGCAGACATAGTTTATTAAGCAAAGCTGATATCAGAGCAATAACATATTATTCTCAAATAAACCACAGCAAACTACTAGGTTGAAAGCTAAGTCAACAATTAAGTGTCGTGTGCAGAAGTTACAAAATGGAAAAATGGCGTTTAAACTTCTAATGCGCCTATGCTAACTTAACACGATATAAGGATATCCAGGAGCTACATGACACTAGGCTTCCTAAATTTCGGAAGAACTTACATTATAAATTATGCAGAGAGAATTAAACCTCTCTATGATCTAATAAAACCAGATTTTAAAAGAATCAACTGGACTCAAAAACACACAGAAATTTTGAGATCTTTACAAACAGATATGTTAATTAAAACAAAATTACAAACACGTGACAATACACGCAACCTTGTGATTCGAGTCATCCCAGGAAGATGCGGATTCACATACCTGACCTCTAATGAGGGAGAGAAGGTACCAATAGCATACAAATCACACTTGTACACAGAAGCTGAAAAAAGGTTCAGCTTTAAGGAAAGCATTGTTCATGCGGTTCAAACAGCTGTAGCAAAGGAAAAATACCAAGCGGACGGTATACAGGTTACATTCAGAACAGCAGAATCAGCTTTTGAGGCATTAACAACACCATGTAATTTACCGACAACTGCACTAAATCCAGAATGGATACAATAGGTAAATTCTGTTGCTACAGACAAAGTGAAATACTATTTTGACTCGGAAATGAAAGAATTAAAATATCTAAAATATGAGAGAGAATACCCTCTGCCAATCGACATTCTGCCTTTAAGACAGTACGCCTGTGTAATATATACAGACGGACATGCTCAACCCTCAGTTTGGGGAGAGCTGGCTTACAACGCCACATGCGAAATTGTAAAAGAAGTGTGGCGCGGAGGTAAATTAAAACCTCTACTCACAAAAACACACTCAGTGGAAAATAATTCAGAACAACAAACTGAAATAATAGCATTGAAAATGGCGCTAGATAATGCCGATCGCGAATTCCCGACACTAATAGTGTGCGATTCGTATTACTGCGTCAAATCATACAATAACGACTTACAGAAATGGATTCAAAACGGTTACAAAGATGACACAGGTGCAACAATAAAGCAAAAAGTGCTTTGGGAACAAGTAGTTCTTTTACAGAAAGAACTACCAAAAACTCACGTGATACATTCAGTGAGTCATCAGCGTGATGGCGTTCACGTTGCAGGGAATTCATTGGCTGAGACAGCCACAGCGGTAGCAACTAAACCGGCCTCCGTAGCTACAAAAAAGCGTACAGTAAAACACATTGACGGTGAAACTGTGCTGGCGGTGAAAACGTCATCAAAAGGCGACTGCTCAGCGCTACCGATCAATTATCCACTCAATTATACATACATAATCGATGCAAACTCAGTCCCTTTTGCTCGAATCCCTGGAGTGGGGGATATAGTAATTCCAAACACGGACAAGAGAGGCTTGTTAATAGCAGACGCACATATGGGTGAGGGTCTCAGACACCTTAAGCTAAAAGATTCTCTGGAAGAATTACAATCAGTGTACTGGTGGCCAGGCATGAGCCTGCATCATCACATTTTTGTAAAAAACTGCCCAGACTGCAATAGAGATCGCAGTGGCGAGCGAGAAGGACTATTGCCATGGCACTTCGCTCCAGAAAAACAACAATAAGAAAGTACCCATCACGAAAAATCGTTATATTAACATAAAAAGACTAATTTTCACTTATAATGTAGACCCCAGCGGTCGGCTGACGTCTGGACTGTTATACAAAAATTTGCGAGTCTAGAATGGCATATACGCTAGGAGCATGCTACGTTTTGACTAATGTATTCCCTTTAGCCCTCAAGCTTATGGGGAAGCATGGCCAAATGAGCATTGCATAGCGGGACTCTTCTCACTTCCTGCCTGAGGGATACGGGATGGTGTAAAGAAAAAACCAAGACATAAAGCAATCTATAACAGCAAAGGTATTAGGTTCAGGAGCTGGGTGGGTCAAACATTTAATAAGTGTCCAACGTAGTCTAAATAACCTGCCAAGGAATTCTCTGAAAGGGTTCAGTCCGTACGAACTATTGTTCGGGACTAGAATGATGATCCAAGATCTTGATAGTCAGACTTCAGTGGTTAAAGACAAAAGCTTTCATATCAAGGATCGTTTGGCTATTTTGCAGGACTTAAATGAAACAAGAAAAGACCTGAGCAACATAAAGTTGAAACAACAGCCAACAACCACTGAAGAGAAACCACCTGTCCCAGCAAGGCCTGTCTGGATTCCAAAAGTCGGGGATCTAGTCAGAGAAAAGATCGCGGTAAAGAAGGAATTTGGGCCTTCTTACAGAAAAGCAGTTCCTGTCTTGTCTATCAACGGGACAAGATCAGTAGTACTACCGCCCCTTGCTGGTAAAAAGGAGAACCGAGTCATATCCATCGACCTGGTTAAACCACAATCATGTGGCCGATAACAAATAGTAGGCCAAGTGGACTCCCAAGAAGTAGCAGAACACCAATGTTTGCTACGAATACAGAGGCTCAAACTGGAAGACTGATCACATTTGGAAAATCTACAGTAAATCAACAAGGACTATGCAACAAAGCAATGGAACTTGAACCTCTTAAAACCCAAATCAAAGCTTTTCATCAAGAAACAACAACCTATGATGATGTAACTGCAGACTTTGCTAATGAAACAACGCAAAATCCAAAAGCAATTGGAACAATTGACAGAACAGCATCCGGCTACTTCATCAACTTCGATGATTCATCTGAAGACCTGAGTAAAGCAAAAAAACAGCCATCAACAAAAACTTTTAAAGATAAAGCTAAGGAACTTCTTCAACAGCTGAAAGAAACCTATCTGATTTCTCCATGGATTGAATTTTGGGTGGCCTCAGGTGCATTTATCCTCATTCTTTGGCTCATCATGGTACTATGCTTGGGACATTTCATTGAAGGAAAATATGCTAAAATGGACACAGCAAGCCAGAAAATCAACTTGGTCCTTAAACCACACACATCTTCACACATCGAGAAAAGAGAACTTTCTTCAGTGAACTTCACAGCCAATCCTATACCAGGCGGTGTAGCATGGGACAAAACTGATTATGAAATCTATGGTCCAGTTGAAATCCTGAAGTATCCACACCAATTCAAGATCTCATTGAGTGACTTTGTAAAACCAAGCACATTTGCTGATGATTGGGACTTTGAAAGTATTAATGATATGATGTCTGATCTTGTGATGTCTGCTAAATTTACAGAACATGATTATTTGCAGGGTTCGTCTAATTATGATCAAATGTTCTGCTATAACCACTATGGTAACCATTATCTCCATAAATCTGCACAACCTACAAATGTTTTAAATTATAACCAATGGGAACATTGTGCTACTCCTCCAAAAGATAGCTCGAAAACATTTTATGTTAAATATTCATACTTTTCAGGGTTTAACACAAGTAATGCAGAAACATTTTATTTCAAATTGTCAAATAAGACAGGTATGAAGACCATGCTTACCAACACAAAATTGATATATTCAGATTTATTTTTTGAGCAAATGAATACATTTGGTTTTGATTTCTGGAACAGTAACATTGAAACAAAAACTGTTTGGGGTACAAAAGATTGGCAAGTACAAGGTATAGAATCATTGTTCAGAGCCTGCATGATCCCAGAACAAATTATATTTTTGAATGACACTATTCAACAAACTACCTGTCTTGGCTTAGCCAAAATCAAAGATTTGAACAAACCGTCTATTCCAAAACCAACAGTCAGCAGTAATAGCTCTATAGATGATGAGATAGACGTAAACCATATATTAAACCAAAACAGAACACATCCTGAATGGAAACAATGGTTGATCTGGCCCACAGACACAAATAACTGTCAAGACAGATTCCTGAACAAAATACAGGGGTTCAAATTGACCAGGCCAGACCCTAGATATTCCCAAAGACAACATCCAGGGATAGTAACCACCTACAGCGTGGGCAAGCTCTGCCTTCAATGGCTACAAACGTCCACACTGGCTGAAATTAAGCAACACCTAACTTTACTTACAGAAGGTGCTGACTTGCGTGATTTCATATTGGGACCACGCAAACAGCGTCAAAAACGTTTCATAGCGGCCTCTATATATGCAGCTTATAACGAAGTTTGGAAAGTAACTCAAATTGAGACAGCAGAAAAAATACGGGAAATTGACCGTATTAATTTGAAAAAATCACTTTCTGTGGTGGACAATGGGTTAATGACTCTGTCCTCCAGAATATATTCTCTGGACAGCATTGTGTCTTCAGCAATCGATATAATATCGCAAGACTTACTGATGTTACAACACGGTCAGTCCCAATTGCGTTCTATTGTACAGCTTGGCTGGACGTTACAAAATCTGCGTTCTGGCTATGTGCATTGGCGTTTAATCAACACAACGTCATTATTTAATATCTTTAACCTTACTGATAAACAAATCAGTTTGGCACAGAAGGGTGCTGACTATACAATTCTGAGCATTGAAAGACTTGAGAGATTACCATTGACAATGTCAGAACGACCTGTCATTGAATGGACAATACATGGAATAATAAATATTCCGATAACTACTTTCCAGTTTCAATTCTGCCAAAAATATATACAGGCAGGCCAGTATGAAAGGTTGGGTAAAGGATACATTAAGTCAATATGGAATTTGCCCTATACACACGAATGTGTCAGTAATAAAGGCCAGAAAGTGTTTCTCAGTGGCAATAATTGTGCAAAATCACTAAGCGGTACACTTCTGTGTCAGGGTATTAGCTTGCATGGAGCCTGTGAAGGGACTTCAAATAACCTTTCATGTTACCAGCTAGGCACACCTGCAACACAAATAGAACCATTCTTTAGGAGACTCTCGAACGGGAGTTACATTCTAATAGTAGATCGCAGATGTTGTAGTTTGCTGCCCGGAAAACCTTATCTCATAACCGTGACTAGGAAGGTCATGTGCTGTGAACGAGTATTGTTCCCGAACGATTCTCCAGACAGGGAGGCAAGGTTATGGCCCGATTTGAAAATTGCTTCTATTCGAATAGATACTTTAAGCAGAATGAAGACTGTGCTCCTACAGACGCCGACTAGGCTCACGTCATCAAAAGAAACATATGATCTCCAAGTTGCAAGGACAACAGAAGAGATTCATTCATTATTATCAACTAATTCCCCCATACATTTCGCAGAAATACTGAACGAAATCTTAAATATTTCTGATACCACTGGTGTCTCCAGTGTATTTAAAGCAGTGTTTTCGGGTGCTTTAACTCCATTCAAAGGCATCCTGGGTATTTTTCTGGACTTTGTCCATTCAATTTTTGGCAGACTTCCTCTCCTTTTGGGACTAGTGGCAGGCTTCCTATTTTTGATCCTGTTATTTCGCTATGGCAAACCATGTCACAGACAAAACACCTGCGACAAGGGAAGAAATGATCCTAGCCATTGGCTACCGGGACCGCATAACTAAAGTCCTTGGACTAGCACGGCTTGGGATCTGAACATGACTTGGTCTCTCTCATTTAGACCAATGTGGCAAAGTTGTGTTATGCCTGTATTAAGGTGCTTGCTATGCGGCGAAGAATGCGTGTTGGACACCTGTCTGGCACTACAATCGGATGTGCCAATGGACGCAGATACCTTGTTGGGTCCGGTAACGGCTCATGCATTGTGCTGTCCCCAGCGGCTACCAATCCTGATGAAGGCATTCGTGGAGACTTCACCACTACGATTGAGGGGTAGTGAAGTACAAGATGAAAGCAGCATCGATCAGGTACGACATTCAGTCAGCTATGCTGATCAAAACATCAATGGAGGCAATCATGCTCAGGCTCATGAATGCATGGTAACAACCTTTTCCGAGTTAGTGGAACTTACGCAAGAAGCTCTTGACAGTTTTTTCAACAGTCTAAATGATATGATGTTTTCACCAGAGCAGCAGGAATAACTTTGAGCAAATTGGCACTTGGAGTTCCCTACATCCTGAATTTGGCCTTCAACTTTAAAAAAAAAGCGATATGAAAATTTTTCTCATCAGTTTGTTCAGACTGCAAGAACCTTTTTTCCCCAATTCCAAAATATTTACGATTTTTTGGGACACTTATCTTCTGCTTAAAGTAGACATTATTCTTAGAGAACTGAATTTCTATTTTAGGTAGTCACGAGACATTAGCTATCCTCTAGCACTCTCATACAGACCTTTATGATTGTGATGAAATGGTCTCGCACTTTTTTTTTCTGTATTAAGAGCCATTTCATATGTATTTTTTGCATTTTTTTTTATGATGAATTTAAAATATGCGTTATATGTGTAGCATTATTAGACTGTTTGTACATATAGTACATGTGATTGTGTTTCGTATATTTCGTAGTTTCAATTTTTCAGGATAAATATGAATGTATTTTGGGGTGGTACGGTATACACAAACGCTACTGGTTTCACTATGCCTAGATTTAAAAATATGGACATAGTCTACGTGGAGTGGGTGTGATGTATTCCTATAGGTACTGTATCGATTCCCCTATTCCTGACCCTGGTTTGGTTAATTATTAACTAGCAGCCATCCAACGGTGCTAAAACCGTTATCTGATTAAGCCACACCACGGCACAGAAGCGCGTTATCTGATTAGGTCATAACGCATGCCATCTAATTAGACAAGCGATATTCCTCCAGCCCCTGATAAGGCATACGGAGTTCTCAAAGCAAATCAAACCTACAGCGACCTGGGAAATTCCCATAGCCATTGTTTTGATTTCACCGAGAACTTCAGCAAAAGAATGTGCGAACGAGCCCGTTCATATGACATCCTTATTGACGTATATATGTCCATCCTTACGTCAATCTCGGCACCTTTCAGGTATAAATATTACCGACATTGCCTTAAGCAAACACATGCGGTGGTGACGAGATTGGAGCAGCGAGACGTGCCGAGGAGCCCAGCAGAGAGCGAAGCCCACAGGCGCTGCCCCGCCTTCCTGACGCGCTGAGAACGAGACGCTGCCTTTCTACTGCTGAGAAATCCAGCTCCGGCGCTTCCAAGCAGCCCTCGCAGGCAGCTGGAATATCAAGACCTGGGATAAGAGATACCAGCCCTCCACCATTCTAGATCTCAGGTACAGAACTGAATAACCCCTTGCAGAGAATTCTCGAGTCAGTCCCTTGGCAAAACAAACTTAACTTAAACTGCTACTTATCTACTCCCGCCCACGTATTAGGCTTAGGTCAGGTACACTGGGGTAGGAGTGGTTAGAAGCACCAGTTGAGTATGATTAGTCAAATGTATATATGTATGTATCTATTTTATCCATTTTAAAGTATCATATGGCTCAGAAACCATATCAATGCTTTTACAGTATTATTTTATAATTCTGTCTTTACTGTATGCACTTTACTTAACTATAAGTATTACAATAATAGCGATTCATTTCTCTTGTATGAGAAAGGAGACTGATCAATAAATAACATATTTTTATTGAGCACGCCCATCTCTTCCTTTTCTCTACAATCTGGTGAAACTAAGAATGCACTGAACTGACTGAGTAAAATAAGTTGTCTTTTGTTTTCACACGACTCTAGAGATACACTCTTGATTAGGGGAGAGCAAAGTTGTCATGTTCTATGGTTGTCAGAAACTAAATCCCTTCTTGTCTATCCAGGGAGGTTAAAATCCTCCTTGCCTATTCGAGAAAGTTTCTAGTGAACTCTGAGCTAGCTGGCAAACACAAAACTTTAAGTCTAATATCGTCGGTAGAAGACCTAGTTAACCTCTGCCCTAGGTCTATACTATTGAAGATATTATTCCAATGCGCAGAGCCTATTGGGATAATAGGAACTACACTACACAAGCGGGCACAAAACGTCTCACACCACTAGCGAGCTCTAAGCATGGGCGTAAAATCCGCTCCGCTCGCGGATTTTTCGGATTTTCGGCAAATTCGCAATCCGCGAACGCTCGCGAATTTGTCGAAAATCCGTGAATCCGCTCGCGGCGGATTTTTTGCTTGGTTGCGGCGCGCGGCGTGGTGCACGGCGTTCACTTTCCGTCATTTAGCGTTTGCCGAGTTGTTTTTCTTTGCAAGTGACGCGCCATTTTAGATCTTGCTGCGTGTTCCCGCGGGAGTTTGGCGCCCGCGAATACGTAATCGCGGCTTGCCACCTTGCACAGCACAACTCGCGAGAGTTCGCAATTGCGAACACGTAGTTGCGGCGGAAAGGAACAATCTCGCACTTGCGAAATAGAGATTTTGCAATTTCGCACAAGAAAATCACCAGCAAACAGGATAAACCTTCAGAAAATTATGATTTTTATCAGAATCACTCCTCAGGTTGACATTTGCATGGCCTTTTTTTTTGCAAGGAGTCCATTTTTGGGGGGGGGGAGGAAGGAAGTGCCCCACAGTCTCCAACTTCCTGTTCCTGTCCAGCAGGCTCCTCCCAGTGCTTTGTCCATCTCCTGGTCACTTTCATTTGGATCTGGAGCTGGAAGGATTACTTTTTGTGGGTGCTGCTGGATATTTGGATTTGAGGCCTTTTTGACTGTCTTTGGATCACTTTTGGATTAGAAATCAACTTTCACAAGTAAGTTTGTTTGGGGAATTACAGTTGCTGCAAGTAAAATTTTGGAACTTTTTCAGAACATTAAATAAATTATATTGTGGGTAGCCACAGTATCCAGTAGGACCAGGGTTGGTTAGGGGTGCATGATACAACTGTTTTGTTGAATTTAAACACCATTGAGGCCATGGATGGGCTGGGATTGTGCTGTTTTTTGTCCTTTTTTTGGGCCTGCTGGTGTGGCCCTTTGCCCAGGGGTGGTGAGTGTTGCATGGGCCTAGTCTTTCTGTGGGGTGTCTTCTTGAATTTAAGGCAACATGTGCTTGGGGTGTAAGGGGCGATTTTGAGGAGAGGCAGTGTCTGAGGCCTGCACTTATTTTGCCTACTTTTCATCCATTATGCCCAAGGGTAGTGAGTGTTGCATGGGCCTAGTGTTTCTGAGGGGTGTCTTCTTGAATTTAAACACCATTGAGGCCATGGATGGGCTGGGATTGTGCTGATTTTATTGTTTTTTGTCGTTTTTTTGGGCCTGCTGGTGGGGCCCTTTGCCCAGGGGTGGTGAGTGTTGCATGGGCCTAGTCTTTCTGTGAGGTGTCTTCTTGAATTTAAACATAATTGAGGCCATGGATGGGCTGGGATTGTGCTGATTTTATTGTTTTTTGTCGTTTTTTTGGGCCTGCTGGTGGGGCCCTTTGCCCAGGGGTGGTGAGTGTTGCATGGGCCTAGTCTTTCTGTGGGGTGTCTTCTTGAATTTAAAGATAATTGAGGCCATGGATGGGCTGGGATTGTGCTTATTTTATTGTTTTTTGTCGTTTTTTGGGGGGCTGCTGGTGTGGCCTTTTGCCCAGGGGTGGTGGTGCATGGACTGAGTGTGCCTGTGGTGTGGTCTCACTCTCTTTAATGTAAACATCATGGATGGCATTGGATTGTGGTGATTTCTGGCTGTTTTTCTGTTTTTTGGGGGTGTACTGTTGATGTGGACTGGCCATGTGGGTGGTGGTGGTGGCCATCTTGAGTGCTGGCTGGTACAGGCAACATGTGCTTGGGGTGTAAGGGGCCATTTTGAGGAGAGGCAGTGTCTGAGGCCTGAAACGCCTAATCTTACTGCTGACCAGGGAGCTCACCGGATTATCCCTGCAACGACCCAGCTGCTGCTGGATTTGCCCTTTGCCTTTTGCTTGCTGCCTTTTGCCGCTACACCTCGCGGAACCCGCTGCGCGGGTCCCGCTTCGCCCGCTCTGCTGGGCTGCCCCGTCGTGGAGAAGGACTTTGTTGGCGAACTGTGCTCCTCACAGGCGGGAAAAGAGAACACTCTGCCAGGGCTGCGAGCTCCAGGTGAGGGACAGGGACTCCATTTCCCAGGAGTCCCTGTGTAGTCATCCCCTGCACCTGGACGCTCTCCCTGGTTGTCCCGCCCCCGACCGCCGGGCTAAAGCTGCCGCCTGCCTAAGCTATTCGGGAAACGCCTAATCTTACTGCTGACCAGGGAGCTCACCGGATTATCCCTGCAACGACCCAACTGCTGCTGGATTTGCCCTTTGCCTTTTGCTTGCTGCCTTTTGCCGCTACACCTCGCGGAACCCGCTGCGCGGGTCCCGCTTCGCCCGCTCTGCTGGGCTGCCCCGTCGTGGAGAAGGACTTTGTTGGCGAACTGTGCTCCTCACAGGCGGGAAAAGAGAACACTCTGCCAGGGCTGCGAGCTCCAGGTGAGGGACAGGGACTCCATTTCCCAGGAGTCCCTGTGTAGTCATCCCCTGCACCTGGACGCTCTCCCTGGTTGCCCCGCCCCCGACCGCCGGGCTAAAGCTGCCGCCTGCCTAAGCTATTCGGGAAACGCCTAATCTTACTGCTGACCAGGGAGCTCACCGGATTATCCCTGCAACGACCCAACTGCTGCTGGATTTGCCCTTTGCCTTTTACTTGCTGCCTTTTGCCGCTACACCTCGCGGAACCCGCTGCGCGGGTCCCGCTTCGCCCGCTCTGCTGGGCTGCCCCGTCGTGGAGAAGGACTTTGTTGGCGAACTGTGCTCCTCACAGGCGGGAAAAGAGAACACTCTGCCAGGGCTGCGAGCTCCAGGTGAGGGACAGGGACTCCATTTCCCAGGAGTCCCTGTGTAGTCATCCCCTGCACCTGGACGGTCTCCCTGGTTGCCCCGCCCCCGACCGCCGGGCTAAAGCTGCCGCCTGCCTAAGCTATTCGGGAAACGCCTAATCTTACTGCTGACCAGGGAGCTCACCGGATTATCCCTGCAACGACCCAACTGCTGCTGGATTTGCCCTTTGCCTTTTGCTTGCTGCCTTTTGCCGCTACACCTCGCGGAACCCGCTGCGCGGGTCCCGCTTCGCCCGCTCTGCTGGGCTGCCCCGTCGTGGAGAAGGACTTTGTTGGCGAACTGTGCTCCTCACAGGCGGGAAAAGAGAACACTCTGCCAGGGCTGCGAGCTCCAGGTGAGGGACAGGGACTCCATTTCCCAGGAGTCCCTGTGTAGTCATCCCCTGCACCTGGACGCTCTCCCTGGTTGCCCCGCCCCCGACCGCAGGGCTAAAGCTGCCGCCTGCCTAAGCTATTCGGGAAACGCCTAATCTTACTGCTGACCAGGGAGCTCACCGGATTATCCCTGCAACGACCCAACTGCTGCTGGATTTGCCCTTTGCCTTTTGCTTGCTGCCTTTTGCCGCTACACCTCGCGGAACCCGCTGCGCGGGTCCCGCTTCGCCCGCTCTGCTGGGCTGCCCCGTCGTGGAGAAGGACTTTGTTGGCGAACTGTGCTCCTCACAGGCGGGAAAAGAGAACACTCTGCCAGGGCTGCGAGCTCCAGGTGAGGGACAGGGACTCCATTTCCCAGGAGTCCCTGTGTAGTCATCCCCTGCACCTGGACGCTCTCCCTGGTTGCCCCGCCCCCGACCGCCGGGCTAAAGCTGCCGCCTGCCTAAGCTATTCGGGAAACGCCTAATCTTACTGCTGACCAGGGAGCTCACCGGATTATCCCTGCAACGACCCAACTGCTGCTGGATTTGCCCTTTGCCTTTTGCTTGCTGCCTTTTGCCGCTACACCTCGCGGAACCCGCTGCGCGGGTCCCGCTTCGCCCGCTCTGCTGGGCTGCCCCGTCGTGGAGAAGGACTTTGTTGGCGAACTGTGCTCCTCACAGGCGGGAAAAGAGAACACTCTGCCAGGGCTGCGAGCTCCAGGTGAGGGACAGGGACTCCATTTCCCAGGAGTCCCTGTGTAGTCATCCCCTGCACCTGGACGCTCTCCCTGGTTGCCCCGCCCCCGACCGCAGGGCTAAAGCTGCCGCCTGCCTAAGCTATTCGGGAAACGCCTAATCTTACTGCTGACCAGGGAGCTCACCGGATTATCCCTGCAACGACCCAACTGCTGCTGGATTTGCCCTTTGCCTTTTGCTTGCTGCCTTTTGCCGCTACACCTCGCGGAACCCGCTGCGCGGGTCCCGCTTCGCCCGCTCTGCTGGGCTGCCCCGTCGTGGAGAAGGACTTTGTTGGCGAACTGTGCTCCTCACAGGCGGGAAAAGAGAACACTCTGCCAGGGCTGCGAGCTCCAGGTGAGGGACAGGGACTCCATTTCCCAGGAGTCCCTGTGTAGTCATCCCCTGCACCTGGACGCTCTCCCTGGTTGCCCCGCCCCCGACCGCCGGGCTAAAGCTGCCGCCTGCCTAAGCTATTCGGGAAACGCCTAATCTTACTGCTGACCAGGGAGCTCACCGGATTATCCCTGCAACGACCCAACTGCTGCTGGATTTGCCCTTTGCCTTTTGCTTGCTGCCTTTTGCCGCTACACCTCGCGGAACCCGCTGCGCGGGTCCCGCTTCGCCCGCTCTGCTGGGCTGCCCCGTCGTGGAGAAGGACTTTGTTGGCGAACTGTGCTCCTCACAGGCGTGAAAAGAGAACACTCTGCCAGGGCTGCGAGCTCCAGGTGAGGGACAGGGACTCCATTTCCCAGGAGTCCCTGTGTAGTCATCCCCTGCACCTGGACGCTCTCCCTGGTTGCCCCGCCCCCAACCGCCTCATCCCCTCATTAGGAGCTACTGACATCCGCTACGCGGGACGCGTGCGGGACGCCCGGGGCTAAGCCCGGGCAAAGGGCGGGCCCTCTGTGGCCCTCAGAGGCCTGAGGAGCCTGGCCTGGGCCACTCCCTTTGCCATTTACTTGCTAGTTTTTGTGGACTATTGGACTTTTTATCATCAATGTAAGTTTGTTTTATTCTTTATATTAAATTTTTGGTGCTTGTTATGAACTCACGAGAGACTAGAAGTATGGCAGCCGCCGGAGCCAAGAAATTGACAGGGACCCTTGATGATTTTATTGTCCGGACTCATGCTTTAATAGATGAGGGGATCATACTAATGGATAGAAGGGTGTCCCAGGACTTGGCAATAGTCAGGAGATCTTCTTTAGGACATATAGCGCAGGCCCGTACTCCACACACAGCGACTGGCCCAAACACTCTTGCTATTGTACATAATGAGGGGGCCCTTGATGAATTTAGCTCTCAGGAGGGCTTGGAGTCAACACCTAATCTTGCCTTGTTAGCTGAGAGCGATTCTTTAAATGAGCCCGACAATGTCCCTGTGGTTAATGTACACGATAGAGGTCTGAAAGAGGGTGCTATTCCCAAAAAGAAGTCAAAATCAACCAAACGTAAAGGAAGGAAAGCACTGACCACGCAAAACCTAGATCAAACCACTTTAAACCTGGCGCCCCCGGACAGCATCCTGGTTGCGCATGTTGCTGACCTGGAGGGAGCGGTCCAAACTAATGTGCGTTTATCCCTAAGCCTACCAGATGACACGATCATAGATAGCAGCTTAGAGGAAATACTGGATTTGGGTGATGATATAGATAACCATGTTAGAAGCAACGAGGATAGGAACAGCTTAAACATGGTAAACAATAACATCTTGGAAATGTTAAAAATCCTGCTTGAACCAATTGAGGTCAGGTTGCGTTGCTTAGAAACCATCTTAAAAAACATTCATAAAGATATAAGTGCCCCAAGTTTTAGTTTGGAAAATAAGATACCCCCAGTAAAAAAGGCCACGAATAAGCCCACCACCGTTGATAAAAACACCCTTTCTCAAAAAAAGATTGTACCCACTAATCCCACCAATTTTACCACCGTAGGTGGCACTTCTTCTAAAACCACTGATTCCAAGCAAACAACGAACCCAGTAAAAACCAAGGTAACCCCTCAGGTTAAGTTCAAAGATCCAATACTCTCAGCCCCTAAATTAGACCAGACCCCGAAAGCAAAGAGAGAATCACGGAGAAACATCCACCTCCCCCCGGATGCATGCTCCTATGTAGTGATTCTGACTGGGGTCACAGAACTTGTAACAACTGAAACAGAGTCTTACCAAGCCTTAAAAAACAAGGTATGTCATTGGCTGTCTAAAAATTATCCCTTACCGCCTGGCATGCCTAGTAATATCCTAATGGTGGAGAGAACCCCTTGGGTGGGAGGCAATAGGAAAAACTTGCAAGGTGACTGCGTTGTGGTCACCTTTGAGCATCAAGAGGTAGTAAATTACATCTGTGCTGGTACACCGCGCCATCAGACGAGTACGGTTACTGCCAGGCCTCTCTCCTATTTTTATGCACTGGGGAATCAACCTGACAGTAGGTGGAGCTGGTTAAAGGGCCCCCAGGAGCTCCACCATCGACAGAAGTACAATCCCCCATGGGAGGCTCAATCATGTGGCTGGGAGGAGAGGGGAGAGGACGGGTGGAACGTGGTTAGAAGAAGAAGAGCCAGACCTTTTCAGGGTGGGTTTGCTGCAGGCCCCCAAAACAGATTTCCATATCACGACAATCACCACGTAAATGGGCAAGATACTTATTTTAATGTTCCAATGTTTAATCATTACGATCACCCGTCCTTTTTGGACTGGGTAGATTGACAAACATTAGGCCCCTCCACCTCGCGAGTCCTAACTGCTCCCCCCACCACACCAGAGTGCAGTCAACACCTACAAGAATTAAACCCCGAGCCAATTACTGAGTCAAGGTTAATCTCAGGACAGGGTCTGGAGGGAGGGACAGCATTACGTGTGATTGATGGGAACAAAGGAAGTAGAGGGGTGATTGAAATGGCCACTTGGAATATAGCGGGCCTTAGAAATAAGATCGATGATCCTCATTGGAGAGACTTAATAGGCACGATGGACATAATTGCCATGCAGGAAACATGGGCAACTGAGAATTTGCTCACACTGGATGGGTATACCACCTTTTACCTCCCAGCTGTTAATTCATTGAGAGGGCGGGCTAAGGGAGGTCTGGTCACCTTGATATCTGCAAAAATCTCAGGCACATATAAAGAAATTCCTACTGGAAGCCCCTATTGTTTGGCAGTCTTGATTACACACAGGGGATCCAACGCTGTACTATTAGTTAACTTCTACAACTCCTTTGATAGAGAACACCCACTTGATAACCTGTTGAGGTTAAATTCTTTTTTAATTAGTTTTCAGGAGACTGTGGAGGCTAACTGTATTGTAATTTTACTGGGTGACTTTAATGTCCATAGTTGCAAGGAAGAATGCCCTCCGAACCTTTTGTTTGGTCCACCAGAAGAGGAGAATATTCATTTTGAACACTCAGAGCAGGGATCCTGTTTAGAATCCCTGTTAGCTGAAAATGGTCTAATGTTGCCTCTCGGGGGGGAAGAGGGTATTCCAACTTTTACGGGACATGGCAGTGGGTCCACGATTGATTATATTTTTTTAAACAGCAGCTATAGTAGCCATATTCTTGGTTATACTGTTGTAGGGTCCCATTTTAGTGACCACAATCTTGTTGTACTAAAAATTGAAAATGTACTAGCTACTAATGTCAGCAGTGTGAGTCCAGTAGATAAATGTGATTTAAGAACATCTGATCAGGCCCGCCGAATCAAATGGTGTAAAATAATTCCAGAGGATTTTTTTGGCAACCTGCGCATAAGTAGCCAGGAGGCCTTTGCACTCTGTATGGATGATCACGCGGGAGACACCGAGGTGTTAGAGGCATATAATAGGGTTTGTGCCAATATTGTGTCCAACCTGACACAGCAGTGTAAAAGGAAAACACAAGAAAGGGTGGGCTGGTTTGACAACAAATGTTCTGCTGCTAATCGCAAGTTAAAATCAGCCCTAAAATTGAACCCAGTAGATAGAAGACTTGTGGCCACCCTTAGGAAAGCATATAAGACCGCCATTGAGAGTAGACGGCGCGAGATCAGAGAGGACGCTTGGGCTGACCTGACCTCAACTGATGTTTTGAAGAGTAGCGCCAAATTCTGGGCCGTGGTTAATCAACCATTTTTTGCGGACTCACATAATAGTGAGTTAGATTGTGGCATCCAAGAGGATAAATGGCACCTGCATTTTAAATCTGTGTATGAACAGGAAGCCCCCGGGGCCGAGGGCATGAACAGTTTATACCAACTTCCTTATAGCCTAACGGTGGATGAGGTAGAGGTGGGTCTTGCCATTGAAAAAATGACCAGCAATAAAGCTCCCGGGCCGGATGGGGTTCCCGCTGATCTTTTTAAAGTGGATATTTTATTTTGGTCCAAAATTTTAACCAGAGTTTTCAACAGCATTTTTAAAATAGGTATCCCAGCTTCATGGTCCCAATCAGTAATTGTCCCCATTTTTAAAAAAGGAGACAGGGGGGAGCCGGGAAACTACCGCCCTATATCCCTAATTGACTCTGCGGTTAAGGTCATAGGGAGAGTGGTTCTCAGTAAACTTACTGATTGGCTAGGTGAGACCAACATTCTCTCACCCCTTCAGTATGGTTTTAGAAAGGGAAGGAGCACCATCGACCAGAGTCTAAACCTACAACTGCTGATAGGAAAATACACTATAGCTAAGTCTGGATCCCTGTACATCGCCTTCATGGATCTGTCCTCGGCCTTTGACCGAGTTAACAGATCCAAGCTGTGGGGTCAGCTCCTCAGCATAGGCATAGATCCAAACATTGTGTACTTCCTAGCAGACCTCCATAAAGACCTCACCGCCACTGTCCGTTATGACAGAAAAGGGAATTGTACAGGGAAAATTCATATTACTAACGGTGTTAGGCAGGGATGTATCCTTGCCCCCCTGTTATTCACTTTATATATTAACAATCTTGGCGGAATATTGGATACAGCATGCATAGATATACCCAGGGCAGGGAAATATACATTGCCCGCATTATTGTATGCAGACGACGCTGCTCTTATAGCTAGAACTGCAGTAGGTCTGCAAAGTCTGTTAAATTCTTTTTATAATTTTATGACAAAGCTGGACCTAAGCATCAATTTTGGTAAATCCCATGTAATGGTAGTAGGGCCTAAAACTAAGGCAAAAAAACAAGCCATGACGTTACACTGTAATGGTCACAAATTATCTAGAGTTCCCAGGTTTCCTTATCTGGGTGTAGTGTTTGACGATCGCTCTACATGGCTTCCCCAGATGCTGGAGAAAAAAAAGGTCTTAATAAGATCCATATCTGCAGTTCTCGGGTTTTCACGCAAAATTGGGGTGAAGCCTATAGAGGCTGTTTTAAAAGTGTACACTGCCAAATGCATAGCCATTGTTATGTATGGTGCAGACCTGTGGGGTTTTAGGCCTGTCAAATTTCTTCAAGTGATCGAAGATAATTTTTTAAAATCCATCCTTTCTTTACCAAAATCCACGGCAAGCTTTATCGCACATCAGGAATGTGGGGTGGATTTGTTCTTGGAGGATCGGGTCGCTATGGCTCCCCTCCTGAAATGGATTTCTGTGTGGCTCAACCCAGAGCTGGAAGTCAATCATGAAATCCTGAAGGATTGCCTTAAACTAGATCACTGGAATAAGATCCCCTGGCTGAATTATGTTGAGCAGCTGTGTGCTAAGCTAGGAAGACCTGAATTGTTCCATAATCCCTCTGCCCTTGTGAAGGCAGACCTGAAGTGGACAAAGAACACTTTTCTGTTGTATAGTGGAATGGATAGGGAAAACAGGGAGTTGACAAAACCCTCGGTTAGGTCGCATCAATTGATCGTTTCCTCAGACCATGACCCGGAATTTTATCTGAAGGTTGTAAATAACCAAAACCATAGGTACCTTCTCACCAAGTTCCGCCTGAACAAAGTTCACTTGTTAATTTCTGGTCGTCCTGGTTGGACCAGGGACTCGGAACTGAATTTATGTACTTGTGATGGTCATTCAATTATGGATACCGCCCACTACCTGTTCTTTTGTTCCCACTTTAAATCTATTAGGGAAAAATGTATTATCCCCATGCTAAAAGGGAGAGGGTTTAGGCAGGTTAAACCAGCGTTACTACACCTTCAGATGCTAAATGATATCTGGCAAATCTACAACGTGGCCAAATTTTTAACTATCGCAGTCAGACTGAGTAAAAAGATTAATTGGGTGTAGAATACCTATTAACAATAATCATGCTCACTGTAAAAATTGAATCCAGTTTTTTAAAATTTTGTAATGTTTTATTGTGATTGATAATTGTAACCCTTTTTAATGATTCATTGTGTTTTTTGGACCATTTGTTTAAGTGTGTCTTGTACTTTTGTGGTTTTGAATATTCGAACCGAATAAAGTATTTCTTGCTTGCTTGCCTACTTTTCATCCATTATGCCCAGGGGTAGTGAGTGTTGCATGGGCCTAGTGTTTCTGAGGGGTGTCTTCTTGAATTTAAACACCATTGAGGTCATGGATGGGCTGGGATTGTGCTGATTTTATTGTTTTTTGTCGTTTTTTTTGGGCCTGCTGGTGGGGCCCTTTGCCCAGGGGTGGTGAGTGTTGCATGGGCCTAGTCTTTCTGTGGGGTGTCTTCTTGAATTTAAACATAATTGAGGCCATGGATGGGCTGGGATTGTGCTTATTTTATTGTTTTTTGTCGTTTTTGGGGGGCTGCTGGTGTGGCCTTTTGCCCAGGGGTGGTGGTGCATGGACTGAGTGTGCCTGTGGTGTGGTCTCACTCTCTTTAATGTAAACATCATGGATGGCATTGGATTGTGGTGATTTCTGGCTGTTTTTCTGTTTTTGGGGGGTGTACTATTGATGTGGACTGGCCATGTGGGTGGTGGTGGTGGCCATCTTGAGTGCTGGCTGGTACAGGCAACATGTGCTTGGGGTGTAAGGGGCCATTTTGAGGAGAGGCAGTGTCTGAGGCCTGCACTTATTTTGCCTACTTTTCATCCATTATGCCCAGGGGTAGTGAGTGTTGCATGGGCCTAGTGTTTCTGAGGGGTGTCTTCTTGAATTTAAACACCATTGAGGCCATGGATGGGCTGGGATTGTGCTGATTTTATTGTTTTTTGTCTGTTTTTTGGGCCTGCTGGTGGGGCCCTTTGCCCAGGGGTGGTGAGTGTTGCATGGGCCTAGTCTTTCTGTGGGGTGTCTTCTTGAATTTAAACATAATTGAGGCCATGGATGGGCTGGGATTGTGCTTATTTTATTGTTTTTTGTCGTTTTTGGGGGGCTGCTGGTGTGGCCTTTTGCCCAGGGGTGGTGGTGCATGGACTGAGTGTGCCTGTGGTGTGGTCTCACTCTCTTTAATGTAAACATCATGGATGGCATTGGATTGTGGTGATTTCTGGCTGTTTTTCTGTTTTTTGGGGGTGTACTGTTGATGTGGACTGGCCATGTGGGTGGTGGTGGTGGCCATCTTGAGTGCTGGCTGGTACAGGCAACATGTGCTTGGGGTGTAAGGGGCCATTTTGAGGAGAGGCAGTGTCTGAGGCCTGCACTTATTTTGCCTACTTTTCATCCATTATGCCCAGGGGTAGTGAGTGTTGCATACTTGCATGTCCCTAGTCTTTCTGTGGGGTGTCTTCAATGTAAACATCATGGATGGCATGGGATTGTGCTCATTTTTCTGTGTTTTTTCGATTTTTGAGGGTGTATAACTGAACTGATGTTCCTCTGTCTTCCATTGCTTTTAGGTGCACAAGAGTGGGAGTAAAAAAAAAAGTATGCCTGCAGCAGCAGCAGCGGGATCTGCTGGGGACCAAGCTGGCAGCAGCACCCCCGCTCCATTGGGCTCAGTGCCACCACCACCACCACGCCAACTTAAGTCCAAGCCCTTGAGTGCTGCAGAGGCAGCCAGTATAGTTGTTCAATCACCATCGACCAGTGATGTTGGCTCATCGCAAGAAAGCAGCAGCAATGTCCCTCAATCAACACAGGTTGTTGTAGCTCATCTGACGAGTGTTGAACAACCACAGCCGCAACAACAATCACATGTGCAAGTACAAGCCCAAGTACATGTGGAAGGAGAGGCAGCGCAAGGAGATGCGCAAGCAGAGGTGCATGGAGGGTCACAAGTGCCCACAATAGTTGTTCCTCCCGAAGTAGGGGCACATCAGGAAATCGACAATCAAGGCGAGGTATCATTTGAGGAAGCCACTCCTCCTGATGATCCTTCATTGTCTTCCACACCCCTAGCAAGGAAGAGATCAAGGGTGGTGTCTACATCTTCTTCAAGCACACCTCCTTCTGATGATACGGATCAAACTTGGGAACCAGCACCACAGCCGTCTGAGAGTGAGGCACACCATGATCCGACAAAGGTAGTTAAGCGTAAAAGGAAGCTCGTCCAAAGACTCAGAGTTATGGAGTGTGATGAGTCTCAACAAGAAGTGGCGGATACTGCTGCTGATGAAGACTCTGCCAACGACGACCCAGTCATCATAAAGGTCACTGCAGCCCCAGCGGGCATGCAGCAAACAGACATTTTGACCCTAGCCCGAAGAGCTGCTGAGCGTGATGATGATGATGATGTTGTCGATGAGGAGGCAGTGGAAACACCACAATCATTGGAGTTAAGTAGTACACCAACTCGTCCCGCTTCCATATTTCTTTCTGGCAAGAAGAGACCTCCGTCAACCTCGACCTTAATTAGTGGCGGTGAAAGTGCAAAACGTACAAAAGTTGGGCAATCCAGATGCTCCACTTCATCTGGCATTAGCTTCATGACCACCACCACCAGTATCGCCGCCTCCTCCATGTCCCACAGACACTTCAAGTCCCCAGTTTGGGACTTCTTTACTGTTTGTCCAAAAAATCCAAAGTTTGCCATTTGTACCATTTGTAAGCAAGCAGTTAGTCGTGGTAAGCCAGGTACCAACTATGGTACCGGAGGCCAGAGAGGTCATCTTAGGAGACAGCACACTGTCAAATGGTTTGCGCACCTAGATGCGATCAAGAAAGGCCGAATTCAAGGAAACGTTGATGTTTCATCTGATGATGACGAGCAGGAAGAAGACGTGTCAAACACTTCCCTTACACCCAGTACCCCTGTCAGCAGCACACCCAATGTGAGGCACACTAAGAGTGTTGGAGCGAGTGAGACACCAACGCACAAAAGTTCACCAGCGAGCAAAATTGGGTCAACGAAGTCATTATCAGCCCGTAAATGCTTGGTCCAGGGCAACATTAGAACAATGCTTACTTCAGACGTGCCATATGAACGCAACCACCCACTGACGCGTCTGTATAACACTAAGCTGGCTAAAATGCTAGCTGTGGACCTTCTACCTTTTTCTTTTGTAGAAGCGGTAGGTTTTCTTGAATTAGTGGCAACGCTCTGCCCTAAATGGAAGGTTCCGAGCCGGTTCTATTTTGCCAGAGTTGCGGTTCCAGCACTACATGAAGATGTGCAGGAGGCGATTGGGGCAGCTTTGCAGAAGAGTGCTGTTCACACAATACATCTGACAACAGACATGTGGACCAGTGGCGCAGGCGCTGATTACATGTGCATCACTGCACACTGGGTCTCTTTTTCAGGTGTTAAAGCAAAGCTAAACGCAGGTGTTGACCCGGACAAAGTTTTCAAAGCTGCTCGGAAACATGCAACACTAGCCATGTTTGGCTTGGAGAAAAGTCACACAGCAGAAAACCTTTTGGAAGAGTTTAACAAAAAGGTCTTGAAAATGCTATCCCCCCTAAAACGCAAGATTGGTTATGTTTCCACGGATAATGGCGCCAATGTAGTTAAGGCCATGTTGAAGGGTGACCATTTTAGAGTGCCGTGTTTGGCGCACTGTATCAACCTGGTAGTTCAAAAATTCTTGAGTGATAAACAGAGTCCAGCGTTCGAGGTAATGGCCACCTGCCGCAAAATGTGCAACCATTTCAGCCATTCTTTTAAGGCCCGGAAGCATCTGCGGAGACTGCTACTTCAACGTGGAATGCCATTGAAAGCACTCATCCAGGAGGTGGCAACACGTTGGAACTCAACCTTCTACATGCTTGAGCGTCTGTATGAGCAGTATACGGTACTCGATCACTATTTCTTCACAGAGGCTACATCTCAGAAGGAGGACATGCGGATGGGTGCGGCGCAATGGGACATAGTTAAAAGCCTGACAGACATGCTTCGTCCTTTTGAGTTCTTCACGCGTGCAGTCAGCCAGGAGGACTGTAATTTGGGAAAAGCTATCCCATTGTTGTGCATGCTGGAGCACCAACTGATGGCGGTGTCTTCTGAGTTTGAAAAAGATGAAAAAAAAAAAGACCATTTTATTTTGTCTGAGAAATTATTAGAGCGCCTACGTGGTGATGAACGTCTTAAAATGATCAACTCAGAACAGCATTACATTTGTGCTACTATTCTGGATCCACGCTACAAAAAGGCGCTGGAAGACGAAGCATTCTTTCCTTTTGCTGATGCAGATGTTCAAAAGTACAAACATTGGTTAGCCTGGTCAGCCAAGAGGTTTGAAAAAGAACGGCAGGTTATTGAAGGAGAAGCCAGTACATCAGCATCAGCATCAGCAGGCCATCCCCAGTCACAAGAATCCACTTCTGCACCTGTGGCTGAAGTGACCTCTCAGCCGTTAAAGACACCGGCAACTGGATCATCTGCACCACACACAACAAAAACAGTGGCTGCTGTAGAGGATTGGCTAAGTTTGCTTGGGTATGGTTCTCGAAAAAAAGTCACAGGCACAGCAAAAAGTAAGCAAAGTGGAGGAACCGCTGATGACCTTGAGTCGATGGTGCAGGACTATCTGAATGACTCAACAGAGGTCTTTCTTAATGATGAGCCATTGCAGTATTGGCATGGCAAAAAACAATTGTGGCCACAGCTCTCCAACCTGGCTATAAACTATTTGTCTTGCCCACTCGCAAGTGTGTCTTCTGAACGTGTTTTCAGTGCTGCTGGTGGCATTGTAACTCCCAAACGGAGCCGCCTCTCGCCCAAAAATGTGGAGCGGCTGACAATGATCAAGATGAATCAGCACCTCATACCACCAGATTACAAAGTACGAGAAAGCACGCCGCATGAAGACGAGGAGGACGGCAACGTAGATGAGGGGATTTGTTCTCTGTTCGGTGGCACTGACCTCATCCAGCCTGAATTCGCAGAGTATGATGACGAAATCTTGTTCTTATTCCCTGACACCGAGCCCTGAAAATGAGACAATCAATCAAGAACTTTCTTTTTCGTCCTTATTCACTTTTATTCCTGTGTGCTTTGTGTCTCTCGTTCTTTGTTTTGCACAGTTAATTTAATTCAAACTTTAATCACCTAATCCCAAAAACAAGACCATCATCAGAACTGTCTTCACTTGTTTGCTTATTGATTTGAAGGTGCCGCAGTCTACATTCCTCAGGTTCACAAGTTCTGAAGAACATGCTCCTCTATCCTCCTCCTCCAGAATGCGATTTCCCTCAAAGCAGAGTGCTGGATTACGCCCAATGAAGAAAGACTCAGCACTTGTGGGGGTGTTGTACTTCTTTGCGGGTGAGTTGACGGATTTGGGCCCATTGCTGTGAAGCTCTAATAATGGACAAAAGTGTTTTGGACCAAATATGAGGTGGAAATTTCTTGCCGTTTTTGCTGACTTGCTTGCCTTTGAGGTGCTCTTTGGCGGGGTTCCGGGTGTTTGTGGGTAATTTTTGGTGTCTGGGAGCACTGCTGCGACAGTCTAATCTTGATTGCATTTGCTTTTCAGGAAATCCGTGGTGGAAAACAGGGGTTATGATGATTGATGATGATGATGACCTAGCTGCACAGCGCCGCGTTTGGACCGAAGGCCGAGAGATATTGTAAGTATGAGATTGAGCTTTTTCGCTGTTTGGGGGTGTTGTCGGGTGGTTTTTTCCGGGTGGGTTGGCGGGTCTTGCCTGGGGCATTCCTGGGAAGGTCTAATACCGGATAGAAGTGTTTTGGACAAAATCCTGAAGGAACAGCCTTTTTTTTGCTATTTCTTCTGTCATCTTGCTCAATGTAGCGTTTTGGGGGGCTTCCTGCTGTTCGTGGGTGGGTTGCGGCCGGGGTCTCTGTCGAAGCACTGCTGCGACAATCTAATCTTGATTGCATTTGCTTTTCAGGAAATCCGTGGTGGAAAACAGGAGTTATGATGATTGATGATGATGATGACCTAGCTGCACAGTGCCGCGTTTGGACCGAAGGCCGAGAGATATTGTAAGTATGAGATTGAGCTTTTTCGCTGTTTGGGGGTGTTGTCGGGTGGTTTTTTCCGGGTGGGTTGGCGGGTCTTGCCTGGGGCATTCCTGGGAAGGTCTAATACCGGATAGAAGTGTTTTGGACAAAATCCTGAAGGAAACACCAGTTTTGGCACTTTTTGTAAGTTAGGGTTCGTTAGGGTTAGCCCTAGCAGCAGGATTGCATGTGTTTCGGGGGGTTCTATTGCAACGCAGTTCTGGTGTTGTAGAGCACTGTTGGAGCGATGCTGGCTATGGATACTTTTGCTTGCTTGCAAGTGGTTTGAATACAATCCACGGTCTGTATTTGGGCCTACTGTTACTTTCAAAGTACGTTTTGTAACCATTTTTCTGCTAGGCATCGTTTTTGGAGATCTGATTGGGGTTCTTCTACATTTTTGCGACTGGCTTTAGTAAGGGTCTTGGTGGGAGCATTGCTGGGAAGGTCAAATTTTGTTCTAAAACACAGTTTACAGTACACCTACCTTGAGGGGAAAGATCCGCTATAATATTTTGGCCATACTTATTTATCCTTAAAAAGGTGACTCAGACAGAGCACGCAATTTCAAAAATATTGTACTGTCTATTAGGGAAATCAAAGTGTCACATTTTGAACCACACAGCGTACATACCTTTTATTTATTTATCAGTGGTATTGTAATAGCACTTCCTGTTTTCCGTTCAATAATTACAGGCCGGGTTTCAGTCAACATCCGCCAGGCAGGCAGTGGACAGGGTGTCTTCTGTCAGTGGTCACCAACATTGATGGACGAAGCGTCGGCTGGAATGGAGGAGTGCAGCCAATAAGAGGAATTGTTTGCTGCATGCAACTTACTTACCAAATTCAAGGACAACTCCAACAACATACGCAATACAGATACAGTATCCATTGTTTTATTCTAGGAGTGTGACTGCATGTGCTTAGCTTTACTTTGTAACCAAAGATTGTCTTTATCTTCAATTATTGTTTGTCCATGCTCTGCTTTTCTTTTCTTCTCTCAACAAAACCTACCCAAAAAGAAACCCCCATTCCCATCCATTTTACAAACCCTAACCCTCTTCCCCCGGGCTGTGTTGTTTTGCTTGATGTCTGACTAAAATGACATCAATAATTCCACACACTTGCTGGGGAGGATAAGGTCATAGCAACAGGCTGGTGAAGGAATACGAGGATATCTTCTAGACTTACTCAGCTTCAGTACTATATCTTCTAGTAGTAGTAGCCAATGTCAAATAAATTCAACGCAAGTACTAGTTATACTTGCAAGCAAATACTTTACCATTTGTTAGGCTACATTATGGCACTGTTCTGTCTGTCACCTGCTATATTCTCGATCGTACCGTAACCGTTGTAATGCTACAGTAAGGACAAACAAGGTTTCGTTTTCTTTTTTTCCATAGGCATGCAACTGCCACTGTGTCACACCACTAGTACCACCGCAATGAGGAAATGTCACCCGCCCAGGATTGACAACGTTAATCCCCATTTCACGTGGAGCCAGCCCTGGGCCTAGCCCTAATTTCTAACACAAATTACAGGTAAGATAAGCGTTTGGTGGGAGGTAGTATAATGGAGTATTATTTCGGAGTAGACAAGAGATTGACGGTTGTACTACTAAAGTCCTACGACTGTTCAGGAAAACAAAGTTACTGTTACACCCCGCCCCCCACCCACCAGACTGAAAAGCAGTAAAAAACAGGTATGGTCAGATAAAGTTTAAAAATATATTTATGTAGCCCTAACAAAATAATCTCCCTCACCCACCCTAACCCCAACGATTGTCTTTGAAACGTCCCAAAACGATCCCAACTCCCAAATCCCACCCCCCAAAAGTCTATAAAAAAAGGGCAAGGGACACTCCACTACTGGAGGGTGCTGGTGCTGGTGCATTTTGCGGCATGGGCATCATACTCCTTGCGGAGGGTGGCAAGCTCGGAGCGGAGGCCCTTAACCAAGTTCTTATACTTCAGGACCTCCTGCTCCAGGTTGGACATTCGGACTCGTAGGCGGCGTTGGCGTTCCTTGCAGCTCCTGTGGGGGGCAGCTGGTATTTCTGTTGCTTGGCGGTGGCGGTTGTCTTTGTTAGCCCGGCTCGGTCCCGCTGGCTTAGTCACGGAGGAGGATGCAGTGGTCACAGTCGAGGATGTTGTTGTTGCCCCGCTCGACTGCGTGTCCTCCTCCTCCTCCAGGGCCACCAGCCGCCGATATTCGGCGACAGTGGCCTCCAGCCTCCGTTGCCGGGCCATTCTAGCCTGCTCCCTCCGTGTTGTTGATTTGGAAGGAGCAACTATATGAAGAAAGAAAGACATAGTCTGTAACCAATGCTCCTTAGCATTAATAACACAAAGTGATTGAGCCGAAAGTTGGGTCACAGTACAAGTAGCAAATTGAAAGCACAGTACATAACTATTGAGGACAGTATCTATGTAACCTCCCACTTCTGCATCCTTGCTCTAACATTAGTGGTAGTTTAATGAACAAATTCTACGACCACTATGGACTTCCATTACAGTCGACTATGACAGTACACCAGTCTTATTCTTCTTCTTCTCTCTCGTTTAGGGAAATTGGTACGTTATCTTATGTAAGCCGGCAGAATGACATGGACAGCACAGTGAACTTGCACCCGAGAAAAAAAGTTGCACACCATGATGAGTGAGACAGACTTGCGTTACTGTACCGGTCCAGTACATGCAGGTGGTGAAGCTATTACTTTTCTATTACGGGTGGCACTGAGAATACTCTGTTACAAGGGCTACTGCTTAATTAATTTACCTTTCACCCTACAGTGCAAATGAGTACTAGAAAAGGAAAATGAAGAAGCTAACTAATTTGATTATCTATCACTTCACATGGGACGTATTTGATGACATATGGGATGACTTTAGGTGCTTTGCTTAATATTGAGTGAACAGTGATACACCCACACATGAATGACGTACTACAAGTAAACTAAAGTTATTAAGAGAGGTACGGAGTGTCCACCGTAATAACCAGATATATGCTGTGATTGCAGACGCAATACAAAGTACTGCTACTATTCATGGTAGTATTGGACACATTTACAATTTCTTTTCCTTGCCTTCCCTGCACTGGAACGGACGTGCGGGTGCGGTGGTACATGCTCTTCAAGGTAACACTTACTTCATCTGGCGACCATCTACTCTCTCTAGATACACATGTGCTATCTAAGAGTCAGAGAATACCATGCTCCAGGCATCCATTCAGTCAAAGTATACGCACACATACAGTTTCTGTTTCACCCACCCAGGCTGCTGTCCTTCCACCCATCCTTGCTTCATCATTGACCCAGCCATGCACCATACCATATTCTTTCCTTCCCAGCCACCTCGGGGGCCAAGCAAACACATATCGTTCTTCTTTGCCAGCCATCATACAAGTTCGCGTCCCACTTACTTACACCCTTCTTTCGCTTTTCGTTCATCCCATCCATCACGTTCGTCTAAGAACTTATTGGGATTCTTCTCACCAAAAACTTCACAGCTAAGTCGAAGTACATTTCGAGGAGGCTACTACCTGGTTGATTTGTAATACACCCGTGCAGAAAGCACACTATGCAGTCTTCAATCTCAATAAGTAAGGAATATATAGCTTACCTGTTTCCGCCACCACCGTTTGAACCCCCACAGGACCGTCCGCCGGCTCTTGCACCGCCTCCTCCCCAGAGTCCGCCGAGTCCTCGCCCAACACAGCCACCTCCGCGCTGGCCCCGTCACCAGATGTTACACCTACAAAGTACATTTAAGAATGTTAGAATACACCACTCACTACTATATAATATTTGGTCTAGGAGAAATGTTAAAAAAACTGAATACAATGTAATAATTTGTGACTGTCTACTCCAAAGTAAAAATGTCCCATTTTCCAGGGAAGGCTGTTGTCTTGCTGCACTTTTATGCACAACTGATGAATGCTTGCTTTTGATTTTTAACACGCACCACTTTTTCTCCTAACAGACAGAAGCTTGACTCCTAAGAACACGACCAGGATCAAGTTCAAACCAGGTGAGAGCTCGGCTCGACCACAAGAAATGTGTCCAATTAATCGTCAGCACTAACCACTTTTCCGTTTTCAGTTAAATAGTTTTATGACAAAGTAGATTTTAATAAATGTGTTTACTTTTAATAAAGCTTTTAAACTTAAATAGACTCTGTGGTTTTTGTTCCTCCAGACTAGAGTGGATGAGCTAAAGGTTTTGGAATTTTTGCAAGCATGAGTGCCTCTGACACTTCTTGACTGTGCTGTGACTCCGTACTCTCTTGTCCTGCGTACGATAATCTAGAGATCATTGGGGATCAATAATCGGTGACTTCGGGAGCTGAATGACTCTGCCACACTATCTAGTCAGTAAGGAGACAGTGCATAGAGCTATTGCTGAATAGAATGGGAGTCCAATGGAATTGCCAAATGTCCAATCTTAGTTAGCTACACAGACAGACTAATAAGAATAGTCTGGTAATACCACAGGGAGTCATATTCGAGGCAGGATAAGAATTTATATCCAGTCTACAAGAAGATCAAAGACGATTTAGAAAAAATCGAATGAGGAACGCTAGGAAAAAATAGGTACTCTTTATTAAAATGTAAACTTACTGGGGCCAGCAAAGGAGCCCTCGCCTGCCCGATCCTGGCCTGCATCCTCAGCACCCTCCTCCTGTGTCCTCTTGCCCTTGGGGGGAGCTGATGTACAACATGAAAGAAAGAAAAACCAGAAAACATGGATGAGATTTTTCAACCAAATCAAACATTTCAAAAGAACAATAACAAAATATTTTGAAGAAATAGCAAATAGATAGACAACTATTCCACGGGATCTATCTCATGTGGTATACTACGTTATTCGTATTGCCTGATTTGCGGAACGTTGACTTAGAAAGTTCCTATGTAACTCAATAAACAGACTACTAAAGAGGTTTGCCTAGGCCTGGCACTGCAGGCAGCAGTCCGCAGCACGCGAAGTGACAGACAAAGTCCATCCTGCTTGCAGATCAGTGAATACTCAAACTATCAATCCACCCACCACCGCCACTATTTCTTCTTATAGCCATGTGTCTAAAGGAAGGACTGGACTTCAGTCTGTTGGGGCTGATTTAGAAGTCCCTTGCGGCTCATTTTCCTCCATTGTTGCGTGCCTTTTGTGACGCAGCGGCAGAACAAAAGACTCGCCATGGTGTTGGTGCGGCGTATATATTAAAAAAAAACACATATGGGCATATGGGCGATGCATCACGTTGTAAAGCCCTGCGCCATCAGGGGGCGTTCCGGCGCAAGGGAGGGCGTACCTGCGCAGGAACGAATCCTAAAAGTGGCTGAGGGAAATCTACAAGATGTCAATCAGTCACTTTTAGGACAATGATGCATGACTCAAACCCTGCGCGCTTGAAGCCGACGTACGGCTTGATGCAGCATTGGGGAGATAGGGTACCCCAGAGCATTGCTGGAGCTGCGCCATCGTTGGCACGCAACTCCAGCAATGCGCTGCCTTTACGGCACAGATGCGTAAGGCTTCTGTGACGTTTTGGGCCAATGGGTGGTGGTAGCATGGCACACAATTACTGCCGCATCCCTGCTACTTTGCAGGGATGCGCCGGTAATTGAAAATATGACCCTTAGTGTCTAGTATTACGCAGTTCTTATCTTTACACTACACTCATACATAATTTCTCAGGCCAATGAAATGCTTCTGAACACAACATACAAAACAAAGAAGCATAGTAGCAAGCAAGGCTACTGAGAAGGAGAGCAGTGCACCTGAAATGCATAGAAGATTTTGAAATATAATTTACCTCAATGTAATCGGCAGCATTATTGCTCTTGGTAAAGAACAAAGATTTGCAAATAACAGAGCCGGATAAAACAGAGTAGTAAATGAATAGCTACTACTACTCACCAAGCCCGGGGACCTCTACGCCGAGCGCGTCCAGCAAGTCCCGTTCCCGGTCCATGACATCGGTCCAGCGGTGGGTGGCCTGGTTATATGTGCGCCGGACCCCAGAGAGCTGAAACATGGCCCGGCACACCTTCTCCCACCGCTTGCGGCGCTCCCGGGTGCCATAGCCAGTCGCGATCTTGCCGCCTCCCAGGATCGTCTTGGGGAGGCGGCGCTGGACGTGGAAGATGAGTGCCGCCACTTCCTCCGCGCTGAAGATCTCCCGCGGGACCACTTGCTCCCCCCTCAAACGCCCGCACGGGAGCCGGGCACGGGGTGCGGGACCCTTCCCCTTCTCAGGGTGCTTCCCGGCTCCCTTTACCATGGTCTGGGCAGAAATACAGTTAAATGATAAACAAGAAATAGAATAGTGAAGAAGAAAAGAAAAGAAAAGAGTTTAAAAAAGTAGTTTAAAAGTAACTAAAAGCAGCAGAAAACACAAAAATATAGAGCTAGAAAAATAGAGGGATAGATAATAAGTAAAATTAGATCAAATAAACTTCAAACAAGCAAAGGATGGCAGAGATTGAGAGAGGATAGAGAAAGCATGCCCAGAACCATAGCAATGAATGAGAAACAAGATGGCCGCGCCCGTTCACGACCGCGTGGGTAAGTTCGCGCGAGATTTTCCTCGCGAGCACGCGCGAAATTGTACTAGCGAGCAGCACACTTTGCGAGATTACACATAGCGGCCAGAAACGGAATTACGTCACGCAAACAAGATGGCCGCGCCCGTGTACGACCGATAGGGTAACTTGGCAAACGTATAGCTAGAAGTGCCTCGCGAACACGCGCAAGATCACGCGAACATACACGTCGCAAAAAAAACAATTTTGTATTCGCACGCATTCGCGGCTTCCGAAATCGATCTCGCACGGATTCGCGCCCCAAAAAACGCGCGAAATTGCAGAAAAAACGATTTTAGCTAAACTGAAAGCAATGAGCAGGTGCAAAAGTTCAAACTTAACATTAGTAACATTCAAGGTAGTGCTTCCTGAGGGGCCCCTCCAGAGTTTGCAACTATTCTATGACCCTGCTATGACTCAAACAGCAGGCTCATAGAATAGCTACAAGTAGACCATAAAGGTCCTGTGAAAAAAAATTTCACTGCAACAAAAAGCAAATTACAGATAAGGAAGGAAGCAGGTGCCAGCCAGACTGGAACTTTCAAAATTACTGACACATTAATGACCCACAAATTAATTGATGGCAGTTGAAGAAGGGCAGGTGTGCTTGCTTTTTTCAACCACCATAATCTACAGAGATAAATAAACCTAATGGGTGGCAGTGAGGATGTACCAGAGGGTGGCATGGGTGTCCCAGAGGGTGGCAGTGGTGAAACAGAGGGTGCTGTGAACCTGTGATGATAAACCAGACGTAGAAACAACATAGTCGCGGCCGTTGCGAGCCGAAAAGTAAGTTCGCAATTGCGAACTTGTCCCAAAATCGGCGCGAACGCGCGCCAACACAAAAAACGGGAAAATACGCAAATCCGCTAAAGTTCGCGTATCTTCGCGGATTGCGAATCCGTAAATCCATAATTTCGCGTACGCGAGATCCGCTAGATCCGCCCATGCTTAGCGAGCTCCCGCGCTCACTCGCGCGGCTTCTGGCCCTGACAGTGCCAATCGAGCCGCAAATGGAGAGGTCGAGAAGCTTTTCTGCTTGAGAATGCAGCTGAGAGGCATTTGGAGGAGATTTTCTTCTCAAACTGTCCGTTCGAGTTGTGTTTTTTTGTGGAAGAAGTCATTCTTTTAAACTTATTTTTTTCAAACCATAAGGAAGTTCCTGAGAGACTCCAACTTCCTGTTCCTGTCCAGCAGGCTTCTCCCAGTGCTTTTTCCCTCTTCTGGTCACTTCTCACTGGGATTTGGAGCTGGAAGGATCACCCCCCTTGTCTACTGCATGCACACCATTGGATTTAAGGACTTTGTATTTGGGATTTCAGAAGTATGTTGAAAAACTGGTGTATGAGGGTATTGTTTGTTTGATTTGGGGCAAGCACCTGGATTTATTTGTACTTTTAATCAATTTTTTATTTTTTATTTATTGTGGTGGCCTGCAGTTTCAGTAGAGGCCTGTTTATTTTTTTGCATGTAATTTTTCTTCTTTCAAAAAAGAAAAATATTTCACGGTTTTCGAAATTTTCTCCACGTTTTGTAATAAATTTGCAATATTGATTTCATTCACTTTGTGGCTTTGTCTTCCAATGTGTCTTCTAGCCAGTAGGTCCTGTACTATTCATGGTTGCATGAAACCACTGTGTCTCTGGTGTCTGTTGAATTGAAACATCATATAGGCCATGGATGACATTAGATTAATATAATGTATAGGTGGGGTAATGGCTTTGGAAGGGTTGTGTGTTGTAAAGATGTATAGCCCTGTTAATTTTTGTTTTTGGCTTTGCTGAATTAATGCTGTGTTTTCTGTGTTACCATGACTCTTTTGCAGTGTGTGCGTGTGTGTGTGTGTGTGTGTGTGTGTGTGTGTGTGAGTATGATTGCCTTTGGCCGCCATTTGCCTTCGTTGTTTCCTTTGTTGAGACCATGTGACTGGCCGCCTTTTTGTAGAGCCAGACAGTGTCCTTTCCACATAGACCTGCATGACTTCTTTGTTTGTAGACATGCTTTCTTGCTGGTTGTTGGTGCTCGACCATGTGGCTGGTGGCAATTGTTAGCAGCCAGCCTGTGTGCTTTTGCCCTAGGTCTTCATATCTTCTCTGTTTGTGGCCATGCCTCCTTGCTGGCTGTTGTTGTTCTGACCATGTGTCTGGTGGCAAAAAACTTTTTACATTTTCCTAACATCTGGCATCAACCCCATGACTGAAATAGGTGCACTTCCCTGCAGCATTCATTGTCTAAGGATTATTCCATTGTCTAGTGCACCTTCAAGTGCCACATCCCAACGTGATGCACAAAAAGCAAAAAGATCCTTCCTGAGTGTACTACACGAAATGAAAGTTTATGTTGGTATGGTTTTATGAATGCATAGTTAGACTGTATTATTGCTAAGTAACTACACTAAATGATATTGTTTGTTGGTACTACTACTTGAACTGCAACAATGCCATGTTTTACTGATGTTCTTCTTGCTTATTTGCTTTAAGGCACACAAGAGAAGAGACATCACCCACAGTACTGCCAGACAGAAGGCCTGTGCACGACTTGACGCCTGATTGACTACACAACACGATCATCTCTTCAGCTTGTTGTGAAGCTAAGTGCCATTGCGAACTGACAGCTTCAAGATGGCACCAAAGAAAGGTGCTGCCAAGAAGGTGGCAAGTAGGGAGGAGAAGAAACTGATTTCCATCACTGCATTGCAGACTGCAACATGTTTTAGGAATGTTGTGCCTGCTGCACCGGCCTCCAGTGAGCCAGGTGAGAGCAGCACTCCCCCACCCCTTAACCTAAGCCCAGGACCATGTCTGTCAGTGAGGCAGGTAGAGCAATCATGTTGACTCTGATGAGTAGTGATGTTGAATTGCATTTGTCCCTTTCGCTAAGTAGTACACAATGGTTTCATTAAACACCGCAAAGTGGATAGCAGCCACAGCCAGCACTAGTACATTTGTCTGATGTTGGAGCAGAACAGGAAGTTGAGCTTTCTTCTGAGCAAGAAGTTGAACCTCCTCTTTTAAAATCATTGGCTCCCAGATCTCCAGCAAGGAAAAGGCATGGTACTACTGCACCATATTTTCAAAGCACCCCTTCTGGTGAAGATGATAGAGACATGGAGTGGACCCCGACAGAGACCAGGAAACAACAGGAGAGGTAAGGGAAAGGAAAACTTCCAGAAAGACTTGGACTTCTGGAAAGAGATAAAGAGGAAGATGATGATGACAAGGAAGTCATGGTTGAAGATCACACAGTGGTAAGGTAAGGTAAGGTAAGGTAATAATTCTTTATTTAGATATAAAAACATATCTTTAAAAGATTGCACAAATCACATTGTGTATGAATAAAAAGTGATAAAAGAGTAGAAAAATAAAATATGACCGTGGGCATGCTAGTTAAATCATTTCAATTTGTAAATTAGCTCTCCCGGTCTTTGCAAGTTCTATTAAAATACATGTTCAATCTTGTCAATGAGCAGTATGGCCTCAGCTGTGTCCATTTTGTCTAGGTTGCGATAAGCATGCTGAATAAATTTGGACAAATTTATGTTTAAGACAATGTTATCTGAAGACAGGGCAGCGATAGTGGCATGCCTACAGGTCCGAACTCCCAGCTTGTTCCATTCTGGCTTAAGCAGACATCTGCGTTGGGAGTTGAATGAGGAACACATGCAGAGCACATGCAAGATTGTTTCTGTTGCTAGCCCGCATCCTCTGCATGTTGTGTCCTCCTTCTTACGACGCCAGGTAGGTAGATTTTGGAGAAAGCGCCAGTCTCCCATTCTTAGAGCAATCAGGCAGCGCTTTAGATAAAGTGAAAATGTCGTGGAAAGGTAGGCAGCAGGAATCAGTCGTTTGTAAGTGTTGACTACTACCCAGGAATGACTACGTTTCGTGACAATAGCTTTGTCTGAAGCCAGAGATGTCAGTCTTACACTTTTTTTGATTATATTTTTAAAAACCATCTGACTGGGTTAAGAACCCAAAGATCGGCAGCTGACATTTGATGAATATAATCATTCAGAAGGCGCCCAAATGTTCCCCCTGGGTTAGTCTCGTTGATTTCTTTCCAGATTAGGAGTTCAAGTGTACCTGGTTCGGCCTGTCTTAATTTATGACAGAGCTTAAGGTAAGTACCAACATTTAGAGGCTTCATAGTTGGTTAAACCCAGCTATAATCTAATCTGGGCCGGGGAAGCAGTACTCGGCAAATGAAGTACCTTTCTGTAGATTTTAGTTGTGTGATTGTTTAGGGCAATATTCATTTTGCCTTTAAAGATCTCTATGCCATAAGAAAGTGTTGGCCCAACTTTTGCTCTGAGGACTTCTAATAAGGGGGCAAAGGTTGGACCTGAAAGTTTCTTTGATAGCTTGGCCAAGGATACCACTAGGGCCGTAGTTTTAGCTGCGATCACACTGCTTTGCTTTGAGAAGCTACCCCTTGTGTCCAAGTGGACACCTAAATATTTGTATGATTGGCCAATCGAAAGATTTATTTTGTTAATTGACCAACCACCGCCACTGTAGTGTTTCTTACCAAATGGGACTATCTGAGTTTTCTCCATGTTAATTTCTAGTTGGTTGTCAATCGTATATTGCGATAGTGCAACCAGGAGCCTTTGTAACCCTACTCTAGTGAGGCTAAACAGGACCAAGTCGTCGGCATATAAAAGGTTACATAATGCCGCACCTCCTATTTTGGGTGGATGACTATTTACCCTGTCTAGAGTACTTGACAGGTCGGCTATGAATAGGTTAAAGAGAAGAGGGGCCAGCACGCATCCCTGCTTGACACTGCGCGAGGTCATGATTTTTCGCGAGAGATGCGAGCCGGACCCTAGCTTCACTCGAACCCTTGTGTCAGAGTAGAGTTGAATAATTGGGTTCAGTATTTTTTGGGGAATTCCCCACTGTGTCAGTTTTTTACAGAGAGCCGCCCTAGGCTCTCTATCGAACGCTGCTTTGAAATCAACAAAGCAGCAAAAGACCATCCTGCGTGTTGATAGAGCTTTGTCAATTATAGTGGAAACTGCCAGTAAATTTGTCGTAGTTCCCGAATTGGGAACAAACCCTGTTTGGTTCAGAGGAATCAGGGCGTGGTCCTTTACCCATTGCCTTAGGTCCTCCAAAACAAGTCCTGCAAAATGTTTTGCCTCTATGTCCAGTAGGGCAATTAATCTGTAGTTATTAGGCATGGCTTGTGATCCAGATTTGTGGATGGGATGAATTATTGCGCCCCCCATGAGTCCGGGATTGTCAGTGTTCTCAGAGTGTGGTTAAAAAGATTTAGTAACACCGTGGACCAAAAAGGGATGTCCGATTTGAATAGCCTTTGTGGCAGGCCATTTGGGCCTGGTGCTCCATCTTGTCTCCCTTTTGTCACTGCTTTAGCAACTCGTTCCTCGGTTAGTGCATGTGCAGGGGTAAGTCCCCGGTTTTTGTCCAAGGTGGTATTCAGTGATACATCATCTGCAATCCCGCAAGCCCTGGGTGGTCTGGTGCAGTCATGATTGTCTTGTGCCTGAAAATGATCTGTTAAATATGTTACCCATTCAGCTTCCTGGATATTTGCAGAGCCAGATTGTGTTAGGTTCAGGTTGGTGCGGTTGACAATTGACCAAAATTTCCTTGAGTTTTTTTGCTTGCTTTCCCACACCAATTTTCCCCAGTACTGGTTTTCCTGAGCCTGTTTCTCTTGGGAGGCTGCCCTCCTAAGTGCTTTTTGGGTGTGATGATATGTGGCAAGGAAGGCGCTGTTCCCCGGGAATTTTGAAACCAGCCTCAATGCGGTGTTCCTTGCTCTCTTTAGTGGTTTTATGACAGCGGAGGTTGCATCCCCTGCTGGAGATGAGCGGTTTGATCTCTGCGCAGTCGCTGGATATGAGTTGATCAGGTGAAGGCACAGCTGCGACCATTTCCATATCGGGTTGGCATCTTTATCAAGACTGCCTGTTATGAAGTCCTTGCTTTCTTTTACAACACTCTGACTGTTGGATTCATTCCATTTGAGGCGCTTGAGGTTTTCAGTATGAATTCCCTTGTAGGTTATAGGAGCTGCTTTATGGAATTCCGGATTTGTAGTGAAGGTGATGACCTGGGGCCTATGGTCGCTTTCAGACCGTGGGTGGATGCAAAAACTGTTCAGCTTGAACAGTAATTCTGAATTGCAGATAGTGAAGTCTAAGTAAGACTTTTTTTTTCCGTTCGACCAGGTCCAGTTTGGAGGTGAATCGCTTGTTGTCCTTCCATTCACTACCAGGTAGCCTGCGTTATAGAATCTCATCACAGAGAGCTTACCTAATATATTTGGGGCTTGCATCGGAGGTTTAGATTGAGTCATAGCCTCAAAGATGTTAGTCAGGTCCGGCCCTTCCATGTCTGCTGCATTCCCCTGAAACAGATTTTTGTTGAAATCCCCCGTAATGATGCGGTCCGAATTGGGATATTCAGTGGCGATGTCATTCATGATTTCGCACAATCGGACCAGGTGGTCTTTTTTTGTACGGGTGCTGGGATTAATGTACACATTGACAAGGAGAATTGGACGCTGCATCCTCCAGGGGTTAATTTTGACCCCAAGTAACCAATCTTCTTTGAAGTGAATTTGATTGAGAGCTCCTTTTAGGTTGTTTGAGGTGTATATGGACAATCCACCTTTGGGGTGGCCAAAACGGCTGTCCCTGAGTGCTGGTTTCCAAAACTCAATATATCCTTCTATGGGACAGCCCTCTGTCGCCCAGGTTCCTGTAGGGCGATTACTGCAAGTTCGCACAAGAAAAACATGGTGTCATCGTTTGAAGTTTTTTGGTGAAGTCCACTGATATTCCATGAACATAGTGAAAATGGAGGCCGCCCCTGCTTGTTGTCTCTTTTGTGCTGTTTGTCCGCCGCTGGGAGGGATTTTCTAGAGGAATTGTGTGTTTCTACAAGTGTTTCACCCACTGGCGGTCAATTTGAGTGTCTTGTTGACAGGATTGCTGGCAACCACCCCCAGCTGTAGTTAGGATCTACATTGACCCCGGCTTTTTCGGGCCATTTTGGTTTAACGTCGGCCCCTGAAGCGTTTTTTAAGACCGAATAGGGTCTCTCGCATTCTGTTATTTTGGATGTAGCCCGATTACTGGGTGGGCTCGGTCTTGTTAGCAGGGAGATAGGATACCCGGGGGTGGAGTAAGGGTACACTCTGATTCCACAGTTCCGCAGAGTCGGCTTCTGTTCAAGAAAAGCTCCTACCCAACTGACCGATGAAAAAGTCACCACAGTGACCTCAGAGGGTTGGTTTCCTCGAGGGGAGAGGAATTCAATGGATTCTATATTGTTCGTGGCCAGTCCGGCTAGACCCAGAATTCCTTCTGCTAGTTTTAACATATTGGATCTGTTAAGAATGTCGTGCCGCCCTTTAGATTTATATTCGGGGGCCAGTAGAATTTGATGGCACGGTGGATCATTGTTGATTGGCTCCAGAACACTTATGAACTTAATGTTGGAATTTTCGACTGTCCTGTCTGGTTTAATTTCGTGTGACTGTTGTGACAGTCGTTGCGAAGCTCTCTTCAAGTATAGACTGTGACTAATCGCAGCTTTAGGATCGTTGCAGATGGTTTTGGAGTAGTTGAAACTTGACATTGCGTTTTCTTTTCCCGGGGAAATGAGGGCCATCGATGGTCTGGATTTTTCTGGTGACATCTTAGGCCCGGTTGCACTTGCCATCTCTGAGCTCACCCTGGTGATTTCTGTGTTGGCCCTGCCCTCAGTAGTTTCAGGTGCCATTGTTTGTTTGCTTTGGTCCTGTGGGCTCCTCACAGATTCTTGGGTGAGTCTTTCCAGGGTGACTCCCTTGGGGGTAATCCTTTGCTCTGCGTCGCTATTTTTGACGGGAGGTTTTTTGTTTTCAGCTTTTTTGAAAATAGGAAAAAGTTCCTGGTAAACCATTTGGAATTTGCCCTAAGTTTATTTCTGGCTTTGCGCTGGCGTTTACGCTCTCTTTTGCTGCGTGGTAAAACTGGCCCTGGGAGGGCCGACACTGATGATTCGGTTTGAGAAACGAGGCTGTTTGTTTGCACAGGCTCAAGATGATCATGCCTGGTTGTGAGTCCAATTGGTGACAAAGGAGGGCCGTTTTCTGCCGTCAGGTTTGGTTTTGATTGAGCGCTCTGGGGATGGCCATTCAGCTTCGTTGGATCAATAGTTATTCTAGTGTTTGAAGCATCTCCTTCATTTGTGTTTCTGTTCTGCGTGGCAGAAGCCTCAGTGTATTTTAGGTGTTCTTGCTGTGAGGGGGGTGGCGATTTGGTAAAAACGTTTCCTCCCCTCAACAACTTTACTTCCCTTATGACGGTCGTTAGGCATTCTGGGAGCAGAGAAAGAGAATCTATAATTGGGGAGCAACAGCAGGTTGGTTGGGCAAGATTCATAGAGGCTTGTGCCCGTAAGATTAAGGAATTAAGTTTGTCTAGTTTACTGTCTATCCCAGACGTAAATAGTGCCAAGGTGTTTAGTAGATCGACCTGCACCTCCAGTTTTATCGAATGGTAATTAAGTGCGTTAACTGTTTGCTGCAGGGTTTGTAAGAGTTGTGGCCAGGCACTGGTTCCGGTGTTTTCTTCAATATTTTGTTTTTCGTTTAGGATCGGGCTGGACCTGGATGAACGTTCAGGCATCTTGAAGAAAAGAGACAAGTCCGTCATAAGCTGATCGTTCTGGGCAGTCAATGCTGGCTGGCTTTGCGATGTATCCTTTGTGTGTCCAGATGGCGAAAATATCATATACGGGGGGCTCAAAGCTGGTGGTGCTGTTGTGGAGATCATTGTTTGCGAAGTTGAGGATTGTTGACTGCTATTGGAGTGCTCGGGGTTAAGTTGCCCGGGAATTTGTGCCGTCGTTGTTTGGTGAGAAGAGGCCACAAGAGGCATGGTCGTAGTCGCTGCATTGGATACAGTAGGCTGAGGCAGCGTTAATTGGACCTCTGTTGGGCACATAGTGTACTCCAGCTGGGTTTGTAGTGCTTGACAGGGCCAGTGGTCCTCTGCTGGAGACTCTGAAAGCTTGTTCAGTGAAAGGTGGTCAAGTTGAGAGTTTTTGGTGCTTTGGTCGTTGCAGGTAGACCCAGAAATGTAAACCTCTGATGGCTCGATTGCCCTCGCGGTTTCAGGTGCCCAATGTTGCGTCAAGGCCAAGTTAAGCGACCCAGGTTGGACCGAGTTAATCGAGCCTGGTTGCACCAGGGGGATGCTGGTTGTTGCCTCCGAAGATAGCACTCGTGGTTGTGGCGATTCCGCGGACTTAGATGAAGTTTTTTTAAAGAAATCCCGTATACTTAGTGGTTTTTGTGTTTTTAGGCTGTGGTTGGCATTGGCCGAGGCCTCTACGACGTCGGGTTGTGTAGCTTTCTTTCTTTTGGGGGATGTGTACTTCCTCTCTGTTTATCTGATTTCATTGTTTCCCGAGGGCTTAGACTTAGGTCTTGGGCTTGAGATCTTCTTTGTTGCAGCAGCACGTTTTCGAAATTCTGGCTTCTGGGACTATGGGCAAGTTGATCGTTGTGCGGCTGTGTTAGAATATAGCACCTCCCTGCTCAACCCATCCCTCCTGCGCAGGGTCCCCCAGCCCCACCTCCACCTGCTGACACCACCTCACCGCCTCTCCTCTCCGGGTCCGAAAGCAACTGGGGCTGCGCGCCGCGCAACTCTGGGAGGCGCGTACAGGCACCACAGGGCCTGGGGGTGAGATGGAGACAACAGGATCTGGGTGGCTAGTCAGGACCTGGGCTGGCACTGGGATGGAGAGCAAGGGGAGCAGCCCCAGAGCTGGTGGACTCCCGTTGCCAGCCAAGCGGCGGGCAGCGAGTGAGGGATAACTGAGGGCGGTAAACACTAGGGGCTGAGGCACCCACAAGAGCAGCGGGAGTACCGCAAGCCGCGAGGGCTACAGGAACTTGGCCGATGGGGAGAGCTCAGAGAACTCTGGGGCTCTATGAGCATTGAGCTGCTAGCACAAATGCCGAGCAAGCGCCGGGCAGGCAGCGCGTTAGGTGGGGGGTAGGGGGGGACCACAGAAGAGGCCGGTCGTTCACCGGGGTGAAGGGCGGTGATGGTGCGAGTGATTAACTCTCAAGTTACCCTCTCGGTCAGCCCCTGTCAATCCCTGTGCCCCCACTCGCGTGCGCTGAAGCTGCCTTACCGTAAGTCTCCCAATCTCCCAGCGAGTCACTCCGGTCTCAATCGGCCTCCCCCACGGCTACAAGGCTACAAGGCAGCGGTCTGCCTCACTGTGCCCCCTGCGAGCCCGCAGCTCCCCGCTCTCAGTGCGGCCTCCGCACACCTGCCGCTGGTAGCGTCTCCGCTCTACTACGCTGCCACGCCTACCTGGCGAGCCTCGGCAATCACGCTAGTGGGACGCGGCCAATCTCCGTCTACTGCCACACAGTGGAATCTGACGTCGCTCTTCAACTAGCTCAAATCAATGTTGCACAGGTAGCACTGCCACAAGCTCCCATATTTGCAAAGCCTAAGCTGAGACCTGCACCAGCCCCTGCCTCAGAAGAAGCAGAGAGGCAATCGACAATATGTCCACCTATCACAAGTTCTTCTTCAGGCATTGGCAGTGGCACAGTAAAAAAAGTACTCCTCCCAAATGTGAAACTTTTTTATAGCTAGCAAAGAGGGCGAGCACATTGTAGTATGCACAATTTGCTACACAAATGTTTGGCACGGTAAGCTTGGTGTACATTATGGTACTGGAGGCCAAACAACCCATATGAAGAAACTCCACACAATGAAGTGGGAGGAGCACCTTTAAAAAATTGCTGAACGTGGTCGTGGTGGTGGGGAGAGCCGGGCAACATCAGCTATGAGTCCAATCATAGTGGAAGTTTATGATGATGAGGAAGAAGACGGTGACATCTTCATGCAAAGCAGCCCTGTCCCCTGCAGTGTGCCAACAGATTCACCCTCTGCAGGAACTTCACAATGGCACAAGAAGCCTCTGAGTGAGATGGAGACGCCATGCCATACAGTGACTGCCCCACCACCATGATGCAGATTGAGTCTACCACTAGCATCTACTTCTCCAAAGATGCCTGTGTCAGTGCCTCAAGAAAAGAATAAAATTCAGGCTAATATTATGGGCATGTTTCAGCAGGAGGAGCCTTTCGAGTGAAACCACCCAACTGCACCTTTGTACTATGGGAAGCTGGCAAAAAGGTTTAGCACTGGACCTCCTCCATTTTTGTTTGTGGAAGGAGTGGGATTCTTAGAATTTGTGGCAGCCATCGGTTGGACAAGCTTTGCAGCAAAGTGTTGATCCCACCATCCACCTGACAACAGTTATGTGGACTAGTTGTCAGGCGACTGATTACATGTGCATCACTGCACACTAGATCTCTTTTACAGGGGCAAAGCAAAAGATTTCCTAAGGTATCAGCCCTGAAGAAAGTTTTAATGGCGGTCGACGGCCTGCAACAGTGGCCGTGTTCTTGATGGAGAAATCACATACAGCTGTAAACATCTTGGATAAATTTAAGAGCAACGGGCAATGGCAGTAACACAGTCAAGGCCATGTCAGATGGAGGCTATTTCAGGGTCCTGTGTTTGGCCCAGTGCATCAACCTGGAGGTGCAAGACTTCCTCAAAAAGGAAGACAAAGTAGCAACATATTGACCACCTGCAGAAGAATCTGCACTAATTTCAGCCGTTCTTTTAAAGCCTGGAAGCAGCTGCGGATTATCCAGTATAATAATAGAGCACCAGTTAAAGCCCTGATACAGGAGGTACCAACATGTGGTCCGAATTGGGATATTGGGACTTTACCTTTTACATGTTGCAACGTCTGCTTAAGCAGTACAAACAGATCAATGACTATTTCATTCAAAGAGGAGGGGATACAGTTGGGAAATCTATGACCATGGATGATTACAAATCGGGCCTAGTCAAATGCCTGACACAGATACTACTCCCTTTTGAAGTTTTCACACGGGATGATCGCAAGGACAGTACGATGGGCCAAGCTATCTCATTGTTGCATCTGCTAAAAGACCAGGTAAAGAATGTGTCTGAAAGGTTCACCCCACGGGTGTGAATAAAACCACAGAAGCACAGTCCTTGGTTAAGACCTTAGTTCTTCGCTTGGCTTCTAATATAAGGCTGCAACATGACATTGAGTCAGAAGAGTATATCTGTGCTACACTACTTGATCCACGCTACAAAAAAATTCTGCCCACTTTCATTACTTTTTATGAAGGAGATGTTTTAAAATACAAGAGATGGATTGTAGAGCAAGCTGGAGACTTGGAAGAAGAACAGCTGGAACTTTGATTCCCGCCCCACAGTTCTGGGGTGCCGCCTTCAACTTCCAGAGAGGGCTGTCTTGTCTCACAGCAGTAAAACAACACCATTAATCAGAACATTGGCAACAAGAGCAATAGAAGGACTGGACCCAACCTCTGCATTGTATTGGTTTCAATTGGCAGGGCTCAAGGCCAGTGCCGAGGCAACGGCATAACAGGTTGAGCAAGTGGCAGCACCAATGACCATCCACAGGATGTTCCAGGAGTATCTGGATGATTCAAAAGAGGTCTATGTGGATCAAAATTCATTGATGTATTGGTATGGGAAGATGTGCCAATGGCCACAGCTCGCAAAAAAGTATCTGGATTGTCCTGTAGCTAGGGTGTCTGCTGAATGTGTGTTCGGTGCAGCTGGTGTGGTTGCACAGTGAGATGGACCAGTCTCTTGCCCCAAAACGTTGAGAGATTGACTATGAACAAAATTAACTAATATGTTATACCACATAATTACACAGTTCCTGAAACAGCAGCACAGGAGGAGGAGGATGGTGATTGGTCCAAAATTTAATCAAATGTGTTGGCCCACCAACCTCTGGGTGAACCACTTGAGTTTGAGGACCAACTGTACTTCCTGGACTTAGTATGCCTGTGTCCCTATAGAAATAAAAAAAAATGAAATTGTCGTTGAACTTAGTTCTTTCTTTGCAAAAACCCCCCGAAAATAAGCGACAGGAACATTATTGCTTTTGTATCAGATTTATGCTGCCCCACCTTTACTAGTCACATATATATTGCCAGATTGCACTTTGACCAGTGTACATTGAAGAAGCCTCCACAATTCCTTCATGACATTTGGGACAATGCCTTCCCCCCTCGCATGACTACTGCCTCATGCCTATCCTTTTTTGCATCACTTAGCACTAGAAGGTTTGTCCCATAAAATCATTTATTATCTAAGAGACTGCCTACCAATACCAAATTCCATGTGTTGCCTACATCAAAGATGATTGAATACCTAATACCTAAATTACCCGTGCTTGTATTGAGAGAGGTAATTTCAACTATTGGAGAAGTGAGTGACTGATTGTTTGAGTGATGATTTAAGTTGATTGATGATTCATGTGCTACCAGACAGGGACGAAGGTTATTGAATGGTAATGTGGGAACTTGCCTGAGATGACTGATTTGCAATGTTTGGGGCCTGAGAGGTGAGTGATAATTTTTTCCCTGGAGGTGATTGGCGTTCGTGAACTTACTTAGCAAAAATTGATTAACTTGTATGGTCCACTCCTAGGATCCTTCTGTTTTTTTTCATTATCTAGGATGCTGCCCCAGGCAATTTTATATTTACAAGACTGCCAAATTCCAATCTGTTTCTTGCATTAACATTAAAGGGGAAAAAGTGTACATACCACTGTGCTTGGAGTGGAACAGGTAACCATTGCACCAATAAGTGATCAGATTATCAAGTGACTGTGAGTGATGGTTGATGTGGAGGCTGACAGTGAGGGACTGTGTGTTGAACTGCAATATGGGAACTGAATTGAGGTGATTACTGATTTGCATTGTTTGGGGCTTATTTTTATTTTCCTTGTAGGTGATCAGCCCTTTCACACTTAGCCATATTTACTTGCAGGGTGTTCTCTTTTTTTCTGGTTCTTCAGAGACATGAACAGTCACTTTAGTTAACAAACAAAAACCTATGCAAAATAATGCAATTCTGTTTCTCTACTTGTTTTTCAACAGCAGGGCACTCCATGTCTATCTTGCTTGGTTCATCATGATTCATGATGATATTAACTGGTCTGGGTTAGCGTTACTCGCTGTCAGGAGGAGGATCATGGAAGAACTCTGGGAGGGAGCTGCAGGACTACCTAAACCGCTAGATGCAAGAAGTTATCGAGTATCAACATCAGTTCAAAGGTAAACCAAGAGTCTGAGACCTAGTATTCAGATATGTGGAATAGAGAGAGGTGTGTGTGTGAAATGCTGCTCTGTGTGTTTTGTGTCTTGGACTTGTGGAAAAAGTGAACCTCTGAGTCCCCCTCTTGTGGTTTTTGGTCTGCCTTTGAGTCTTTTTGACCCACTCCTCATGAAGCTTACCTTCCTTCTGTCCTTTTCCTAGAATATAAAATGCAGTGTCTCTTTTACAATCCGCAGGCAACCTTCTAGTCTTCTTCACAAAAAAGAGGTGAAAGCTAGCTGAGCTCAACAACACTCCTGCTTATCTACCGGACCAGTGAAGACAGGCTCCAAAGAGTGGACATTCCTGAGGAGAATGTAGATGCACCATCCAATTTTGCAATACAGTATCTTTTTTCTTTTAACAATCATATTAACTAAGAGAACTGGGTAGGTGGGTACACTCCCCATTCTAGAAGACAGAACATTTAGAAATCTGATAGCTTGGGGTTTGGGGGCAGAAGGACTGTTTGCAATTCATTTAACTGTACTCTTTCTGAATCATTCCTTTGTGTCCTTCTAAAAACAGATTGATGGAGCATGATGTGCTGCTGCTTATTGCCCAGATGAAAGTTACCCATCCATTCATCAAACTCCTAACCCTCTTCCCCCGAGCTGTGTGATTTATTGAGGTGTTGCTTAAATTACACCATCAATGGATCACACACTTGGTGGGGCCGATGTGGTGAAAGGAACATCAACTTACTGTAGAATCTTCTAAGCAGTAACCCACATCAGCCCATTACCAACCCATGCATTAAAAATTATCCATATTTTAGATATAAAATAAATAACATCATTTGTCAGCATCACCATTCTCGCCTGGTGTTGCATAACCGTAAACGTATAACCTAAGCTTTTCCGCTCCAGACTTTGAGTCAATTTTTTATAATTTGAGAATTTCACAAAAACTGCTGCTAGCTCCACATTAGCCAAAACTTGCTAGTATTGCTATTTTTTCTATTTTAGCACAATCGGACATCCTCATTGTTTCATCATGTAGTACTCCAGTGGTGTCAATAAATATATAACCCATTAACTCAGTCATTCTACTTCCATTTAATTGCCTACAATGCATAATCCCAGTCAATCATTCAGAGCTATCCTACAGTTGGAGCTCACCTGGGTGGAACTGGAAGTGGGACCACGCTTGTGTAGTTGTGGAGTGCCTCCCCTGTTATTGCTGCATGTATATTCAGGTAAGACCACTCCAGCCCTGACTCGCCCAGGAAAGGAAGGGCATACCTCAACCCCCAACCCCCTAGTAGCTGTCTACAGTGAATGCACATCCCTAGCTCCTGTCACTCCAAAGCCAGATGGTCAATTCACAACCCAGCAGAGGCACTCAGGATGGCTAAGCAAGAAATTACCCACTTTCTAAAAGTGGTATTATCAAATACACAACATTAAAAACATCTTTACTAAAAGATGCATTTTTATATTCTGAGTTCAGGCATACTAAAATCCAACTTTCTATCTTGTCCCAATGGGAAGTTATTATTATAGGATATTATAAATAAACTCCCAATCTATCCTATGGTACAGATGACCTTTCCATAGTGAACGATGAAATGCACAGTATTTCACTATCAGGACATGTCACATATACCAGTACAGGTCCCACCTTTCACATACACTGCATCCTGCCCATGGAGGTACCTTGGGCTTACCCTAAGGATGTCTTACATATAAGAAAAGAGAAGGTTAGGGCCTGGCAAGTGGGTGCGCTTGCCAAGTCGACATGGCAGTAAAAACTGTGCGCAGACACTGCAGTGACAGGTCTGAAAACCCTTTGAAAGGCTGCTTGGGTCGTTGGCACAATCAGTGCTGCAGGCCCACTAGCAGCATTTGATTTACAGGCCCTGGGCACACACAGTGCACTATAACTTAGTAGTGAATCAAATAAGCCAAACATGGAAACACTAAACCATTTACATAATTTACCAGGAGAGCATATGCACTTTAGCACTGAGCAGCAGTGGTAAAGTGCCCAGAGTCCTAAAACCAACAAAAATAGGGTAAAAACAGGGGGACAAGAAATATGGAAGGCTTGAGATAGAACAGCTCCTGTATCCCTATCAGTAGTCTGATGAATATCCTGCTGGCATCGACCTAACAACGGGCCCTGAGGTTACTGGATGAGTATCAGCCCGCCTGCAGGTGCCTTGGTGCCGTGCCGACGAGCAAGGACCCACGTGGCTGCCCACATAACCTCCGAAGAACGGCACGGACTACAGCACAGGTGGGGCAGCTGATTATCGCGATGCAGGCTTGGCGGTAGACTCCCGGCCCAGAGGGGCTGTGGTGGCTGCACAGAATAACTGCGGCTGACTAACAACGGCTGGGGGAAGACCCAGAGACCCGGGCTGAGGAGCAGTGTGGCTGGCGATCCCAATTGAGACCCAAAATAGGCCTTGGCTGCCCCCGACAAGCAGAGGCAAGCCGGGGGTAGCCAAGGTCTCAAGGCTTGGAGGTGCACAGACATACAATACAGAACAGACACAGAAAGGACTCTACTACATAAGGCGGGCAAATGCTAGCGCCCGTTAGAGGAGAGGGTTGTTGCCCCTCCCACGGAAGTGGCCAGACTAGGTTTGGGTGTGACCTGTAGTCGGGGAGTATCCCCCTTAACGCAAAGCCCATACCGCTGCACCGTCGCTATCCGCAGAAGAACCTCCCCTGGGTCTGACTACCTCCCTTATAAACCACTCTGTAGGGGGCGGCATTAAGAGCTACTCATTCATACAATATAGGACCCAACTACCATAAACATCCACACAGGACTCTAGACAGCCATGCCCAAGGACAAATCGGCAACCCTGGCCATGAAACAATGCACAATGGATAAATTTACAGGCACGAACACGGTGCCATCACCAACGATAGCTGACAGGGCCAAAACAATGTCCCAGACAATGCCGCATTTCTGGCTGCCATCACCCAAAGTAGAGACATGATGTATGCCAAGATCGGTGCGGTGGGGTCGGATGTTATACTATTGCGGCAGGATCTACGCAACGCCAAAGAATTCATCACTCAAGCCTAAATCAGAGTATCTAGCGTAAAAGATGCGATCTCTGCCCTTCAGGGAAAGAGAACATGCTTGAGAAACTCACATAGACCCTCGCCATCCAAGTAGAGGATGCTGAGGGCAAGGCCAGGACGAACAATCTTTACTTTGTGGGGTTCCCTGAAGGGTGCAAGGGTAAAGACATGGGTGCATTACTGGCCCAATAACTCAAATCTTGGATTCCTGAAGAGCATTGTCCACGTGCTTCGTAAATGAGTGCACCCATAGTGCTCTGCTTGTGAAATCACCTTCAGAGGCCAAACCATGCCCTGTCATAGCGCGAAAACTCAATTTCCACAATCAAGACACCATTCTTTTGCCTCGCTTGTACACAGGAAACCATCACCTTTGACTCCCACCGAATAATGATATTCCCAGATTATACTAGGATAGTGAAACAGCAACACCAATCCTTCACCCCAGGAAGGCACTGCTCAGAGACCTATAAATTCCATATATGCTACTTTTGCCAGCCTGTTTGAGAATCAGTTGCAGAAATCGCACTATATTTTTTGATACACGGGATTAGGTTTTCCAGTGGACAGATGAGGTCTGACATCAGATGCTGCACACACCACCACTATGTAACTCGGATTCATCATCAGGAGATCCACGACATGGCCAAAACAATAAGAAAGATAATCACAGACTTAGATCTCGATTATCCTGGTGCTCAAGGTCCAGAGGAGCCAAGCAATCGGATCACAGGGGAAGCCAATCATAGCATGTGCTCAAGCTAAAATACCTATGGATCACTGGACGCGCCTATAATCAGCTCATGATAAATTAAACTACATACGCCGGTATAGGCAGAGGGCTACAACAACCGAGGGGGAAAATCTCGGACTCTTTGGGCCACTAGCCACAATGGGATGTTTTGGGAACCTTTGGATGGATCACGCATTTTCTTCCGTTGGAGGAGTCACAGTTTTTCATCCACTACAGATACTTCAAAGTTTACTGAGGTATTGGGGTGGAACGGGGGGCTGCTGGGGAGGGGCTTGCAATTTCAAGTTTGATTGTATGTAACTAGATTCATTTTGCATCTCGTGCATCGACACAGGAATTCCCTCAGACACTGTTCCTTTGACAACATACACTATACATAGGTATGACGACACTGAGAGATCAATTCCCAGATTATAAGCTCAATGTATTCACTTGGAATGTCTGAGGGCTACTCAGCAAAGTTAAATGTGGAGCAGTACTAAGACAAACTAAACGTCTGGGGGCAGACATTCTGCTCTTCCAGGCGACTCATTTAATGGGCCCAAAAAAACCTGTGTGGCCAGATATGGTTTCTCGTACAAACATTCCACTCAAGGTTTGCAAGAGGGTCTCATGGGACTGCCATGTTGATCCACCAATGAGTCCCCATCACACTCATTCGCACGTTGGCTGACACCCAAGGCAGAAACATTTTCATACAAGGAAAAGTTGGGGACGAATATATCGTGTTGGGAAGTGTATATGCTCTATCCCCACTCACTCATACCTTCATTGAACGCATGGTAGATGTATGGGAGTCTATACTGGATGGCCTAGCATTAATTGGAGAGAACTGAAATGATGTATTTTATCCAGAACGAGACAGATGGAGGCATTCTATCACAGTAGATACATCCAAGATATTAAAACTGTGTCCCATGGCAGAGATGCTAGGATGGACTGATATATGGAGAGCACTACATCCCCCAACAGCAGGATATACTTTACTTTCTTCTCCACAGTACACAGTACCTTTTCGAGATTAGATTATTTGTTAATTACCCGCGAACACACTCACAGAATACCTGAAGCTGAGAATATGACCTAAGGCCTGTCAGACCATTCTCTGGTACGGGTGCTACTACATATAGGCCCCAAGAGACATACCTTTCGTTGGTGTCTCTCCTTATGGCACCTACACAACCTAATATATAACTCACGCCTCCACAAGGCCCTACTTGACTACTTTTCATTTAATGAAGGGTCAACATCCTCTGTTATAACACTATGGGAAGCTATGAAACCAACTATATGCTGCTTCAATATAAGTTACTGCGCAGCAGAACAACGTCGCCAAAAGCAACAGCTGATCCAAAAAGAAGCTCAACTAGTCAAATTAGACAGGGTCGGGAGGAAGACGGGACAAACGCGCTTAGACAGTTAACCTTATTACAGCAGGAATACAAAGGAGAGCTTCTGGAAGAGGCCAAATCCGTGTGGGTCGCCACACAAAGCAGGATATTTCAATGGGGGGATAAATTCTGTAAACTCCTGCACAGATTATGTAAAAACTCTTTGAAACCTATGCATATTCCAGCAATTAAATCACAAGCAGATGTAATACTGCCAGACCTAGTAGATATAGCACAGTGTTTTACCACATTGTAAATTGTAAATTGATACTTGTATAGCGCACTACTCACCCGCAAGGGTCTCAAGGCGCTTGTACGAATACGCTGTGGAACCCATCCTGGCTTTCCCTGTGAGGTGTCCACTCCTGGGCACCCCCAAGGTGGAGGCCAGGCATCCTTAGCATTGTGGGGGCCGTTGTGGAGATTAAGCAAGCTATTGCCCAGAGTTGCAGAGTGGGACTCCATGATTGGAATAGGCACCTAGGCGAGAATTATCAGGTCCATGGAATTTTTGAGCCCAAGACCCACCGAGGCGGGGAATTGAACCCTGGTCCCGGGCTAGGCCTCTGCATCAGGGTCTGCCGCTCTAACCATTGAGCCACACTTCTCCACATTCTATCAAGCCCTATGCACAAAACAAGACTCCCTAACAGACTCCCAAATAGAGGACTTCTTCAGAGACATCCCCCTGAAAACCATATCAATGACTACACATGAATCCCTTGAGACCCTCATTACATTAGAATTGACCACTGCAGCACTAGACATGACACCCGGGAAAGTACCGGCACCCAAAAAAGTTTTTTAAAGCGTTTTGTGTCTATACTGGGTACCCGATATATAGCCATGGTATGTCAAGTTCTTAAAGATACACGGCTGCCTCCAGACTAGAGACATGCCAAAATCGTGGTCTTCCATTAACCCGGACGCCCGCCTAAATTATGATCATCATACAGGCCGATTTCACTAAACTTAGAAGCCAAACTACTAGCCAAAGTTTTAGCAAACAGACTAATATCTCACATGACAGATTCATGCCGATCAACTTGGCATAAGATTTGTCGAGTTCAAAATGCAATAGCCGCAGTGGACCTGCTAGATTGACCAGCTGCACTGCTCCTAGCTGACATTGACAAGGCCTTTGGCTTGGTCAGCTGGACAAATATGTTTATATTGCTAAAATATCTAAATATGGGTCCTAATGCATTCATAAGGGTTACTCTACATGGATCTTACTGCATTCATAAAGGTTGCAGGGGCCATACTCCATCAATTTCCAATAGATGGGGTATCCCGACAAGGCGGCCTCATTTCCCCCCTTCTATTCGCTCTCGTCATTAAACCCTTGGCTAGACTGATACGGCTCGATGCAGTGATGAGAGGATTCGAGAGGACGCCCAAAATATCGGACTGCAAAGTACTCTATGCAGATGACGTCCTCTTATTTATTTTTTTACAGATCCACATAGGTCTGAGCACAGTATCCTGCAGATTATGCAAATCTTTGGGGAGACATCCAGACTACATTTAAACAATCATAAGTCCAGACTGTGGCCTTTAATGTGAACATTGGGGCGCGGGCGATGGGTTGAGGAGCATACAATTGTTACCAATTGCCTAAAATATCTCGGCACATTCTTATCAGATACCCAATCAATCTCATTGGAACTAAATATTGGCATTCTAACAGAACGTGTATAAGTTGAAGGCAAAGTCCAGTCTTCCCTTATCATTATACAGGAGCACTGCCATTTTTAAGATGGTATCCCTCCCACGCCTATTATATCAGCTCCAATCTCACCCATATCAATTCCACAGCGGTGGCTCCAACAAATAAATGCAATCCTGGGTCAGTTCCTTTGGGGAGGCAGTACCACAAGAGTTGCACTACATAGATTTTTTCAAACAACATATTGCAGTGGTGTAGCAGCTGCAGATATTCAATCCTATCACGCACCAGATCCTGAATGAGTGGTGGTGTGGCTTGAAGCAAGATCCGGCATACATAGTTGAGCAATGGATCCTGGGGGACCTATCCCAATATACAGGGGACCTCTCCCAATATACATATCTTTACAATAGAACCATCTCAAAAGAACTTTCACCTGCGACCAGGGTTGTATTCTTAGTCTGGCATCAATCTCTTGGCCGGACAGGGTGGTGGGGCCGCATCATTAGGGAAACCCGTTTTTATGACACCACTGACTACTCTCACAAGTAGCCGACCTACAAGGCTTCACACATTGGGATCAAATAGGGATTTCATCAGTAGGAAAAGTAGTGCACTGACATATTCTTAAAGCATTACAAAATCTTCAGAAAGAATTCTCACTGCATCATAACCAATTCTATAAGTACCTACAACTATAATATGCCTTATACCCATATATTCGGGACCTTACCACCATTCCTGAATTTAACCCGCTTGAAGGTAAATTACTGATGGGCAACCTAGGGAACATAAGAGTACGAAAAGATACCAATCCCTCATTACAAATAACCCTGGCACCCTAGACACCCTATGGGCCATGTGGACGACCGACCTAGGCTCCATTGACAAAGACGATTGGACAGAAGCGTCACAATCACCTAGAGGGGCAGCAATTTCCACATGCCTCAGCCTCATACAATTCAAATATCTCCCTAGGGCATACTATACTAGATGCAAATTATGGAAGATGGGCTTAATTGCATTCATCCCATTTGCACAACTGCAAATGGGATGAAGGCACATTCGTACATAAAACGTGGTCTTGTGCTGCACTAGATGCTTCTGGCTGGATTGTCTAACAGAGGTACTGATGGGGGACCTTCCTAGATCCCCAAAGCGTATACTACTACATTGTGCAGAGGGAATAGGAGGGAACAAATATAAAAAAAAATGTTTATTCTTGGGGCTCACTCTAGCTAAGCGAGACATTGCCAGACAATGGAAAGTGGATACACCGTCCGTATCGGAATCTGGATGCGGGGCATGGATTTCAATATGAGACTAAAACTCCCAGTATTACAGCACGGGAATGCCCTCAGAAATACACCAAGATTTGTCAAAGATGGGCAGATTAATGAGGCTTGTCAGTGGAATCTCTTAATAATCCCTGCCGACACTTAGACAAAGAGACAACACCATTAGGACAAGATCAGGCAGATGCAGTGCGGGACACAACTCTTTCTTAAGGGGACAGCTGGTGGCATCGGGAGGGAAGCAGGGTGTATGGATAAATATTGTTTTATGTTCTAGCTTTGATCCAATATGACTTTATTTGGTTTTGTACCTCATCAATGCAGACTGCAGTTGGGCCGCTGGGCACACCGATGATGTAGATGTCCCTTTTCATGGTGGTAAATGTCGCACCATGTCCAGATATATAGAATGTTTGAATTGTATTAAATTCCAATAAAAAATGTTGTGAAAAAAAACCAGGAGGCCAAAAAGCAAAAAGTCTGGCGGCAAACCCACTGAAAAAGCAAGGTCTAACACAGAAAAATGGATACTCTGCTTCCTTCAGGGATTTATTCAGAGTACTGTTAGATAATGATTGAGAATAGGAGTGAGGCGAGAATAAATTAAGAGAGAGTAAGGATTAATGGGGACAAAGCTTGCAGTTGCATGGGAGACCCTTCAACAGGGAGATAGAGAATTTAATCAAGCAATGATCAGACCAGGTAATAGGGTCAACTGATTGTATTCTCATGGTGTTGAAATTGGTAAAAAGTATGTCCTGCATATGGCCAGCAGTATGGGTAGGCTCTTTTTTCTTTTCAGTGAATTGTAAAATCTGCATCTCATTCTCGAGATCCCAACCGATCCTCATAATAAAGTTCAACGTCATTAATTAGAAGAAAATGGTAAAACTTTAGCACAACCAGCGACAGGAACGCTGTTATATGAGCTGCCAGCTGGGCCGTACAAGCAGGGGGCCTATAAAGTAGCGCTCCCCTTAATTTGAAGTAGCATTAAAACATTGTTGGAATAGCATATCTTCCCAAGACTGTCAGAGAGGCACTGAAACACCCAAACACATCCTTGTAAATAATATCCCCTCCCCACTTCTCCTCTCAATATGATCTCTCTTCACAATATCGTAACCAGTCGGTACCGCCATGGCTTCATTCAGAGAGGTAAAGCTATTTAGCCACGTTTCCGTGATGAATACTTAGTCCAGTTCAGACTGTAAATCATGTCCTACATCTCCACACAATATTTTGGAAACGATCAGAAATTGAAATAAAGTCAGCTAAGAATATGTGATCTTACAACGAATTCCGTTGCAACGCATGCCTTTACCACGCATGCGTTACAACGGAATGCTTTTTCTTCGCATAGGCTTTTCCTCTAATCCTTCGTGGTGACGTCGTACGTCGTTAAGAGGAAACGGAAGATTCTTTCCGTTTCCTCTTAAAGGACGCCGTTTTCCTGCACAACTCAACGTTTTTTTAAGGTGAGTTTCTTTTTTTGGGGGGGAGACCCCCCCCAAGCCCCCCTTTTTTTTGTTACCCTTTACCACACATACCTTTACTTCGTACCTCATAGTAATGGTATGCGTGGTAAAGGCTTTCGTGGTAACCACGCATGCGTTGTAATGCATGCGTGGTTAACGTTTCCGTGGAAACAGCCGCGTTGTAGTGGCTGTTTCCCGTCAGCTAATTGTGTTGTCCCTACCCGTGTAATCTAAGCTGAGTAATAAAGGTGCATTTAACGGTGAAACCAACACGCAGGGATCCTGGCAACATATGACGTTCTGGTACAGACAGTTTTACCTTTGGTGCATCTGCTGCACACATGCTGTGTGGACACACTGCACCTGTGTTTATATCTATGATTGTGGTCCATCCCTTAGACTGCTAAACTCAACTTCACATCTAAGCCCACCTCCACAATGGTGACCCACAACAAGGAGGATTGTGCCTGTCGCATAGGCACCAGCTTGCCAGAAAATACTAACAAAAACAGGTATGTAATGGCTTATTAAAACAAGGGCAACGTTCTACACGCCTAACCAGGACACCCATTGTTTCACACCACTAGAGTTCTTGTCCCTTAAAACAGCTTGCACAAAAATAACCCAACCACTAGAACTGAAGTCAGAAAAGTCTAAAACAAAATGTTTAAAAAAAAACAACGAACCTTATCACTAGTGGCCTTTGAATTCCGATGGCCCCAGTACCAACATATAAAAGTCCCTTTGAAAATATAGGATTAGATTTTTTATATGGAGATTTTGACTGCTTTGTAAGACCCCAGTGGAAATGCTGCAATTGTTAGAAAAACATTGATTTCTGCATTTTATTAACGAGAGTTGTAATCCCTGCAGTCAAAATTACAGCTTTTGGTAGCTGGCTCTCTACATAGTGCACCAAAATGAGCTACACTGTTCAGAGAGTCCAGGAAAAGCCAAAAGCCCAAAGGAATAACAGAGGAATAAATGACACACCAGAGACTCTATTTTGTGGTAGTGTGGGAGAGCAGTTAGGCATTTCAGAAGGTATGCTAAGCACTAACGGCCAGATTCATCAAGCCAAAATCGGCTCGCAAAGGGCCAGATTCTGAGAATCTGGCCCTTTGCGAGCGCTATTTTTGCATTTGGGATTCATCATCCCAAATGCAAAAATCGCAAATCTAGAAATTGCTAAATTGCGAATAATTGCATTTAAGGAATCTCAATTTGAGATTCCTTAAATGCAATTCATGTACCATTTTAAAAATGCGAATTCGCAATCTGGGGTCCCTATTTACTGCGAAGTCTAACTACGTGGTAAATAGCGAAAACTTAGAAATATGCACTTTAGTGCATTTTTCTAAGTTGTATGTTACACACACACATGTCCTTTGGACATGTGTGTGCGCAACACCAGTGTACATTACCATTTCAGGGGTGCTACAGGGTGTCCTTTGGATACCCTGGCAGACTTGAAATCGCTTCCTTATTTGCGATTCGCTAATTGCTAATCGCAAATTAGGAATGACTCCCCATTCATTCCTATGGGCCTTTAGGCCCATAGGAATGAATGGGAAAGCCATTCCTTATTTGCGATTAGCAATTCGCGAATCGCAAATAAGGAAGCAGTAGAAATCGCAAAAAATATTGCGATTTCTACATGCATCCCGTTTTGCGAGTCTTTAATAGCGATTCCTTAATATTTGCTATTAAGGACTCGCAAAACAGGACTTTGATGAATCTGGGGGTTAGTACACACACACACACTCAAAAAAGAAATCGGACACCAATTTATAAAAATAATACATACTTTTTTTGTCAAAATTCTTTTTATTATTCAACATCATGAGCAAATGATACAACAATCATATAGGAGAGAGCGCAGGACCCGGGGCCTAAGTGATACTTTTTATATTAATTTAGATACCACCATCATCTGAATAGTGTAAGTAATTTTCAAGTTATGAATTCTGACATTTTTCGAAAATGGACACAGTGCAATTTCTGGATCGATAATGTTATCCTATGGAGGAAAACATGTATTGCAATCAGGCACTTAGCCACGACTTACGGGACTGTTCTTCTGGACTGCAGGTGATTATGTGGCGAGGTTCAAGGCCACCCCAGCAGGTCACCTCTGCAGGTTCTGGGGGCATCTGGGTGCAGAGGTGTCCCATTCCCTTCAATGGGAGAAAAGTCTTGTTAGAAAGAGACTGAAAGCAGGGACTGGGGAACCAACCCGAGGGGACCCTTTAGATCTGCATGTATGCAGAGACATGCTTGGATCCGGTGATGGAGACCCTCGCGGTTGGATGTGGCCTGCAGAAAGGGGCTGCAGGTGGCGACAGCAAGTCCAGTCTGGGCAAACTCAAGCATGGGCATAGCTTTGTGGGTCTGGGTACCCGTCAACTCCCTTGGACTTGGGCTCTGGAGATCGGGTGTATTGGTGCTTTGAGGCGTTTGGTACGGCGGTCACAGACTTACGTCTTGGACTTTGTTTTGCAGAAAAGGGGCAAACAGGATAGCTAGGCCACTCAGAAAGTGTGCCTCACTATCCTTGAAATCCCTCAATGTGCAGGTCGGCCTTTCTTGGTGTTGGTGTCTGAACTGGGAACAACAAGCCTTGGCAGCTGAAAAGAGTCCAGTACCATGGGTATTGGCCCTGTGTGGCTCCGGTTGGTCCTAATGTACTCTCGCTGTTGGGAGGACATATGTGGCCTTCAGGAGCACAGAGTCCCCTTACTTGGGCGTTGCTCCATCGGACTGGCCGTGGAGCTACAACTCAAAGGACAGTACCTTGCATCTTTGGTGCCTGCGGCTGCTGGGGAGTAGCTCCTCAGGCAATTGGCAAAGCACTGGCAGTCCTTTGAGTTTCTTGGAGATCTCACAGCGGCAGGACAGTTCTGCTTCCTTGATTGTTGGGGGCAGCAATAAGGCTGGCAGGGTTGATGCTAAATCAGCTGTTGCACTGCGGTTCTCATGGAAGAACTATTCTGTGTCAACTCCTTCTCTTGATCGTTCAAAATCCGAACATCTGATATCAGGGGGTTATTGGGTCATAAAGGAGAGTGAGGGGTACTAGCCAATGGACTGCTTACCCCTGGGGTCACTACACCCCCTGTCCCAGAATTCATAATTGCACCACACACAATATGGTGGAATTTCTAAAGTTGTGTTCAATTCTAGTTGGTCACTCAAGAGGTGTGTCCAGCCCGTCAGTGCAACATGCCTCCTGCATTGCTAATGTTCCCACCTGTCCCGGTGCAAAGTCTCTGGAGGAAAGGGCTCAGCTTCCTCCACTGTGAGAGAAGCCAGATTCGCATACCAAAGGTGGTGGGGTCTTTTCCATACCTTGGAATGGTAATTTGCACGGCGTCCTGTTGGAGGGGGTGTGTACACCCTCTGCCCGAGCAGGCTTTGTTTCTGACGTCCTGAGAGCAAAGGCCCTCACCCTGTGAGTCAGAAACTTGTCTGCAGTGGCAGGCTGGGGAAAACCAGTCAGTCAGCACACCAAAAGCAGGTAGGTTTTCAGGTGGAACCTCTAAAGTGCCCTCTGTGTGCATGCATTCATAAATCCAACACTGCTATCAAACAACTCGTATTAATAAACCCACACTGATGCCAAACATCCCTATTTTCAGTGAAGCCATCTTGTATCTGGGGAACTCATTTTCACCAGTGTTCAGCACATGCTTTTAATATGGCTCCCTTGATCATTTGTAATATCTAGTAATACAACTAAACATCACAGTGGCATATCTAAAATATAATGCACCCTGCCTCAGGGCTCAAAGGCCTGCTGTAGGGGTGACTTACATATAGTAGATGCAGTGACTTTGGCATGACACACCGAAGTCATGTCATGTTTTCACTTATGGTTTTCACCATGCCATGCAGCCTGCAATGGCAATCTATGTGGACTCTGTATGTGGGTACCTTAGGGTGGCATTAGATATGCTGCAGCCCCAGGGACCCTCTTTAGTACCTATGTCCTAGGGACTTACAGGGGTGCTAAAGCCCTTTGCCAATTTCAGCACATTAAACAGCACCTTGTTTCAGTTAAGTAGCACTGGCACTGAGGTCTGGTTAGCAGGGCTCAGTACACTGTCAGTCGAAAAGCAGCATCTAGTAGCTAAAAAAGGAGGCAAAATGTATGGGGGTTAGCTGCAACAAAAGCCCACTTCTCCACCCACAAACTCTCAGTAATGGTACATCTGAGGGGAGGGATGGGCAAATAATAGAGATTTTAACCAACCACTCATAATGAGGGACTTAGTGATTCTATTTCATTTGCTTGCATCTCTATGTGACATGCTTATTAAGAGAAACAGTTACATTCTTCCCTTGAGTTTGGATTAACCCTGGGACTGCACATCTTGAAGATCTGTAGAAGGGAACTATGCCTCCCTATAGTGCAAGGAAAGACATTGTTCTAACTGTAGTGTTTACTGGACCCAAATCCTTATACTGAGAGAAATTTCAAGGTTGAATTTACAACTCTCTTTGTCCTCCGATGGACCTTGCTGGGTGCCAAGAGGGGTTGGATATAAAGGGTCTCAACAGACCTCCAATGAGGACCAGTTGGACAACTGAACTACAAAGTTGATAACAAGATTATGTAGATTACTGTCAGGACAATACATTACAGATAAAGAATCATCACCACAAGTCTAAATCTCCTGAAGAAATGTTGGCAAGCCAAATCATACATACCAAGAGTTCAGCTAAAACTAAACATAATAATAACATTAGAATTTTATGCTCTGAGATCTCTTTAATAGGATCTCCCCAAGTCATTAATAAACCCAAATTGGAAATACACACGCTCATATATAAGAATAAATCATGACAACTGAGTAAAAGTAAAACATTTAGTTTAGTTTATCAAAATATTGAAAGATATGTGCATCAATAGATAGCATAGGGTAATAAAACAAATAAAGATCACAATAAGTACCAAAAACTCAAGAGTTCAGGAAAGTGACAAGTGTGCCAGTTCTAGTAGTACCTGGAAGAAGAGACCACAGGTGCATATAGTATGCATCAGTTTTAGAAAGAAGCCAATTGAGTCCGCATCATGCTAGTTAATTCTACAAATCTCCATTAGCAGTTCGTAATCAGCAGGCAATTATGAACAGCAAATCGTCCATCACCATCACCATTGCCGAAAAGAAATGCTCAAGTGCATGACCGCACTATGCATCAGGTCAGCCAATATTATATTATTAGTGTTTACGGGGGTGACTTCACCTGAAATCAACTCATCTGGTCAGACCACTCAGTACATTGGTCAGTACTTCTGGAGTGTGTGTCAGGTGACATAAAAAAGACGCAAAATGCAGAGAAATCGGTGGGATATTTACGCAGTCCAGTATGTGACATCTTAGAAAAAGTATCCTTTAGCTAGAGCATAGGAGAAAGTTCAAGAGGGCAGTGTCCCAGGCAGTTGTCCTGGAATGATAACAGACTTGTAGCAAAGTGTTCGGTGTCAACCCAGGAAGGAAAAACACTGTTGCACATAATTTGTTATAGTGAGGAAAATTCTCAAGACAGTGAGCTGAGCAAGGCAGAAAACTTTGTGAATGTGTTCAGGCCCATATTAATTTAATCTAATATGACGCAATATATAGAATTATAAACATACGGTCATAAAAGAACATGAAGTTGTCAGGGTTCTGTATGAATTCTGATGCACTTAGGACCATTTAGTAGGATTACAAATAACAAGTGTGAATATAAGGTACTTATTGTGAGAAGTTGGCCTGGTATATGCTGTTCACTCATTAAAGTGGGCACCTTGTACCAGTACAAACAACCCTTATTGATGATTAGGTTAAAGACAGCCTTTATTGAAAGCTATCCTAGTGGTAGCAATGGAGAGCAGCCTTCAGGCTAAGTCTTGAAGGAATGTAAAGTAGCTTGTTTTACCAGTCTATAACCTCCTGAATTACCAAATGAAAGGAGAACCACACAAGGTATGTATGAAATATATGTATTTATTACTAATCACTCTCTACTAACCTCTTTATGAGATTAGAGACCAAAGCACACAATATTACAATACTAGAATGACAGTAAATAGCACAATACACAGCGGGCTCCAGGGGGAGACCGAACCATACACTAAGAAAGTGGTATAATAACCCCGACTTGACTAGACACAGTGCTTAGAGCACGTAGAATCGCTGAGACTCCAAGGAACCACCCAAGGTAGTGACACAGGGGACCCACGGGGGATACGTGCAGTGTGAGAACACAGCCGCGAGCTCTGTACAATCCTATGGGAAAGTCGCTGTTGTAATTTTAAAGTTTAAGGACACGTAGGAGAGGACTTTGAGCAAACCTTTCAGACTTAGAAGGTTCTAAGACCAGCACCCATGTAAGCACCGGAGTACTCGTGTTACCTAACCCAGGGAAGCTGGATGCATAGGTGTCAAATGGTGTTGGGAATCTTCGTCGTTTTCAATGGCGAGATGCTGCAAAGTGCTGCTGCCGTGAAGAGGAAAAGTGTCCGGTGTGATCCAGGCCTGTATTGAAGCTGAGAAGAACCTGAAAGCAGAGGGGACAGAGTCTGGGTCACTTGCCAGTGACCAGGGGCTTGGTAGACGAATGCCCACCGATGTTGGGTGTTTTAGGTGGGAAGAGGTGAAGCTTGACTCTGCAGCCACGGGGACCAGGAGATGTCGACGATGACCAAAGTCTGCAGGCGAGCTGTCCCATGAAGGATGCCGAGTGCTGGAGAGTCAGTGTCTGGAATGAACACCAACAAGCCTTGGCAACTGCAACCCATGCGGTCAGAGAAAAGATGCTTCGGTGAGGACCAGCAAGGTCCTGGGGACTCCCCAAGTGATGGAGAATCAGGGCATGTCTGGAGCAACCAGGTAAGCTCATGGAAAGTTAAAGTCGAGAAGGGACCTTGAGAGGAATCTCAAAAAACTAGCCCACGGAGCACCCATGAAGTGTAGGCTAGTAATCTTCAGTGGAATCACTGCTTGGGGTCTGGACTACAAGTATTTCAAAGCACAGCTTCAGGGGTCACCGGAAAGCAGATGCTTCTGCAAATGGACATAGTGCCCAGGGGTTCGGGTTGCACGGTTCCCACGAGGGATACGGGTCTCAGGTTTGCTGAGCACGCTAGTTGACCTTGGTGACATGTTCAAATCCACCTCCTGTGATGCAACAGTCTTCGGAGTCCTCAGGAGCTTTGGAGTTGCAAACCGGTCAGATGCATCTTTGGTGCCTGCTTAGCAGAGGAGTAACTCATTTACTCCAAAGGAGATTCTTCAGTCATCTAACGCAGTGTAGATCGTCAAAGTACTTGGCTTCTGTAGCAGAGTTTCATCCAGGTAAATATAAAGTCTTGTAGCCAGCGGTTCCTACTTTATACCCAAGGAAGGGATGGGACAAACTCTGGGGACCCACCTATGGGAGGGTCAGGACAGCAGGGTGGCTACACCCATATACTTTGTCCAGTTTCACACCAGAGCAGTTACTGAGTCTGATAGCCCCTGCAACCGGTTTGAGCTGGACTATGCACAGGGACACCAAATGTGTCCCCAGTGCAGGTATCAAAGCACTCTTGGAGTGCACCCACCCAGCCCTAATACACTAAAGCCTGTCTGGGAGGTGGTTACACCTCCCTGTGACAGGAAACCTATTGTCCAGCCGTCCCCTGCCGGAGTTTCATCCAGCAGCAGGAGGGCAGACTCGTCTCTGGCAGCATCTATCTCGTGATGCCAGGGTTGAGAAAGTTGGTACCGGGTGTACCGGTGTTGTCATATTTCTCCCTCTAGGAGGGTGGAATCATACCTCCCACACCAGTTACTGGTGTGGAGGTATGATTCCAAGGTGTTTGATACCAAACACAACAGTTTTCTGTGCAGCCGTTTTAAAGTTAGTATTTACCACAAGATTATAATGCACTTAAGAGTATATGGTATGGCTGCATCACAGAACAACCCCGGAGCATATATTCCAAAGACTGCAGAGGGGCCCTGCTCATGCACAGGCACCCTCTCACATAAAACCCAGCACCCTGCCTTCAGGATTGATAAGGCATGCTATAGGGGTGACTGATAGGTTTATAAGTGCAGGGATAAGGTAGATATAGTTAACCTATATCTAAGTAAGGGGTGCATGCACCACCTTACACAGGTTGCAGTAGCAGACCTGTGGTGTTAATGTGAGTGGCCTCTCAGGGGTTGCATAATATATGCTGCAGCCCCTGGGAGGTATCTGGGGTACCTCTGCCCTGGGTATATCGTATACCATATACTAGGGACTAATAAGGGTACTCCAGAATCCAATCTGAAGTGTACCTAAAATACATGCAATCAGTGTATAAGAGAACGCAGCTAGGCTGGGGTCTTGAATGGCAGGATCCCAGCAAGACAAAGTAGAAACAGTGAAACATCAGTAAAAAGTGGGGGTAACTATAAGAAGCAGATCCTACTCTCCTACACACCCCCCCCCAAATTGCAGGACATTAAACTAACCTTAACCAGTTGAGTCTTCATGTTCTAAGTGGAAATATCTGGAAAGTCCATCTGCATTGGCATGGTTAGTCCCAAGTCTATGTTCCACTGTATAGTCCATCCCCTGTAGGGAAATGGACCACCTCAAAGGTTTGGGGGTTTCACCTTTATCTGTTTTAGCCATAAGAGGGGCTTATGGTCTGTCTGAACAATGAAGTGAGTGCCAAACAAGTATGGCATCAGCTTCTTCAGAGCCCAAACCACAGCAAAGGCCTCCCTCTTAATGGCTGACCAACGTTTCTCTCTGGGGGTCAGCCTCCTGCTAATAAAAGCTACTGGCTGATCCTGACCTTCATTATTCAAGTGTGATAACACAGCCCCTACCCCCAACTCAGATGCATCTATTTGGACAATGAATTCTTTGGAGTAGTTAGGACTTTGTAGAATGGGAGCAGTGCACATGGCCAGCTTCATGTCATCAAATTCCTTTTGACAGCTAACTGTCCACAGAACTTTCTTTGTCATTTTCTTGTAAGTGAAGTCATTGAAGGGGATCACTATGGATCCATATTCTTTGACAAACCTCCTATAGTACCCAGTCAGGCCCAAAAAAGCTCTGACTTGAGTCTGGGTGGTTGGAGCAACTCAGTCAATGATGGTCTGGATTTTTCTCTGCAATGGTTGAACCTGACCTCCACCTACCAGGTGGCCCAGGTATACAACTTGACTCTACCCTATCTGGCACTTGGTGGCTTTGATAGTGAGGCCTGCTTTCTGCGTGGCCTCCAAAACATTTCTCAGGTGGTCCATATGATCCTCCCAGGTGGAGCTAAAGACAACAATATCATCTAGATATGCTGCACTATAGGCTTCCAGGCCTGTAAGGACGCTGTTCAGCAACCTTTGAAAAGTGGCAGGTGCATTCTTCTGACCAAAGGTCATCACCACAAATTGGTATTGCCCACTAGGGGTTGAAAATGCTGTTGTTGGCTTTGCATCCTCAGCTAATCTAGTTTGCCAGCTGTCAGGTCAAATGTGCTCATAAACTTGGCTGAGGCCAAAGTATCTATAAGCTCATCTGCCCTAGGAGTTGGATGAGCATAAGTCCTAGTGACAGCATTGAGATCCCTGTAGTCAACCCAAAACCTCATCTCTCTCTTACCATTCTGGGTGTGTGGTTTAGGTACTAAGACTACTGGACTAGCCGAAGGGCTATCAGAGGGTTCAATCACTCCCAAATCCAACATCTTCTGTACTTCAGTCCTGATGCTGTCCCTGACATGGTCAGGTTGCCTGTAAATCGTATTTTTAACAGGCAGACTGTCCGCAGTATCCACTTCATGAGTGCACCAGGTAGTCTGACTTGGAGTCAGTGAAAACATATGTCTAAACTGTTGGAGAACTTTTCTGAAATCAGTTTGCTGCTGGTCAGTGAGACTGCCTGCCAAGGCTACACCATCTACTGAACCATCATCAGGGTTCTGTGAGAGCAGGTCAGGGAGTGGATCACTATCTTCCTCCTGTCCCTCATCAGTAGCCATGGGCAAGCCCATGTCTGCGCTGTCAACATATGGTTTAAGCCTGTTGACATGGAGCATCCAATGGGGGCTCCTGCGAATTCCTTGGTCCACCAGATAGGTAACCTCTCCCTACTCCTCAATTATGGTATGAGGGACACTCCACTTGTCTTGGAGGGCTACTAGGGGCACAGGCTCCAACACCCATACTTTCTGTCCTGGCTGATAAACAGTCAACACAGCCTTTTGGTCATGCCAGGCCTTTTGCAATTCCTGGCTAGCCTCAAGGTTTTTAGTTGCCTTCTTCATGTACTCAACCATGGAGCAGAGACCAAGTGCATAGTCCACAATATCCTGTTTAGGGTGTTTGAGCTGTAACTACCATTCCTCCTTCACTAGCCACAATGGACCCCTAACTGGATGTCCAAACAGAAGTTCAAATGGGCTGTAACCAACTCCCTTCTGAGGAATCTCTCTGTAGGCAAAGAAAAGGCAGGGCAAAAGTATGTCCCATCTGCGCCTAAGCTTTTCTGGAAGACCTTTAATCATGCCCTTGAGGGTTTTGTTGACCCTTTCAACTAACCCATTGCATTGTGGGTGATAAGGGGTGGCAAATTTGTAATTTACTCCACACTCCTTCCACATAGCAGATAAGTAACTAGACATGAAGTTTGCACCTCTGTCTAACACTATCTCCTTAGGAAAAGATTCCCACGAGGGCCCTTGCCACCACAAGAGCTGTGGTAGTTCTAAGGGGAATTGCCTCTGGATACTTAGTGGCATGGTCCACCACTACCAGTATAAATATGTGCCCCGATGCAGTTGGAGAATCCATGGGACCAACTATATCAATCCCAACTCTCTCAAAGGGAACCCCCACCACCGGTAGTGGTATCAGGGGAACTTTGTTGTACCACATACCTTACCACTGGATTGACAGGTGACACAGGAGCGACAAAACTCCGGTTTGTCTTCAGACATGTGAGGTCAATGAAAGTGAGGGTCAATTCTGTCCCAAGACTTGTTTTGGCCTGGGTGACCTGCTAATGGGATGTCATGTGTTAATGTCAAAAGGAAGCCTCTAAACTTCAGAGGTATAACCAACCTCCTAGCAGATCCAAGCTTGGGATCTCTACTCTCTGAGTAAAGGAGTCCATCATCCCAGTAGATCCTATGGGACCCACTAACACTCCCAGCAGCCTTAGCAACAGTTTGTTGTCTTAGGGGTTCAAGAGAAGGGCAGCTCAGCTGCTCCTCGCTCTGATCTGCCCTGGAAGGGTCCTCTGTCCCACATAACTCAACCTGATCAGGCTCAAGCTCCTCTGGGACATTTACTTCTTCAGGACTAAGATCATCTCCCTCAAGAGACTGATCTGCTCTCTGAGTCTGGGGGGAAGACACTGCCTTTCCCCTACTACTCCTTTTCTTGGAAGGTGCCTGGTCCATTTTTCCAGGATGCAGGGCCTTTTCAGTGGAAGACATTTTTGCCTGTGACCTGGTCATATCAAACACATCTGCAGGGATGCCCAACATTTCTGCATGAGTCCTGAGCTCCACTTCAGGCCAAGCTGAAGTTTCTAAATCATTTCTGTTGGACTTGGCCCTTTTGGCAGGTTCACCCCGAAACTTTTCCCATTCTCCTAGCCTTTTTCTGTAACCTGGTGTTGGTGATTTTAGGCCTCTGGGCACTTTATCACTGTGGACCAGTGTAAAGTGCGTGCACTCTCTGAGTGCATGTGGTGAGATTGGCCTGCCCTGCCATAGGAATGCATGGGGGGCATGTGTGCTCATGGTAATTCCTGGTATGAGAGGAGTGCAGGGGCAAGTTTAGTATGTATGAACTCATGAGAATAAATGCTGCGCAATGGTGTGCGCAGATTTATGGTGACTTGTGGAGAAATATCACTTTTATAAGTAGGCATTTCTGTGTGCTATGTGTCTGCCTGCCTGGTGTGAATTGCATGTCTGGCTTGTGAGTGACAGAAGCTGAGGGGTGTGGGTGGCTCCAGGAGACAGGTTGAGTCAGCCCAGTGATGAATAGAGAGATCTGCATGCAGATGGGAGAGAGGAGTTGCACCTGGGACCTGAATAGGGCTGTGCCTTCCCTCCACAATGCTGGCTCCGCCCCCTGTGGTGTGTCTGATCACTGATCCCCCACCTGACAAAGGGGAGAGGAGCTGGACAAAACAAAGTGCTCCAAATCCCCCCTAAACCAGTTCTGACTGTTATCCACACGCCCTGTGCTGTGACACAATGGGAAATGTGGTATAAATATAGGGGCTGTGACCCCATGAAAATGTTGAGTCTTGGTGTGCTGTTGCTGCCGGGCGTACTGCTGCTGGGGCCCAGGGGGGCTCCCATGAGAGCTTGCCTCCCTGGGCCCTACATTGCCCCTTGATGCCTAGAGGACTTGTGGGGCCCTTTTGCTTCTTGTCATCTCCAGGATTTTATGCAGCCTTTCTTTTTGCGCCCTGGGAGTGCTATCTTTTAAACTTTCCCCACAGGAGAGGGAGAGCCTGGGAGCTGTGCAGTGCTGAGCTGCAGCCCCTTTAGGAGGGAATCCCCACCATAGGGATTCCCCTGTGATGTCTACGGCGGTGGGTGCACACCCGTATTTTTCTGTATTTTCGCCGGTGCCCACCCCACTGTTATGCCGCATTCACTTTTTTTATATCACGGGAGCCCACCCTGCTTATGCATTGGGAAACGCGGGTGCCCACCCCGCTTTTGTACATTTAATTAACGGAAGCCTATCCCGTATTGCCCGCAAAGAAGATGACTGCCGCGGCTCTTGCCACAAAATCAGGAGGTCAGGCAGTGTGATGCCTGACGTGGGGCAGGACTTCTGCTTCCCTGAGCACCCATGGCATCGCGGGAGAAAAGGAGAAGGAATGCGGCGGTTCAGCGGGGATCCTGTGGCCAGGGGAAAGCCCCACGTGGTGCAGCCTTGGGTGATGACGGCGGAGGGGGCACGGGGCACTTTGCTGGTACCTACCCCACCGCATTGAAGCCGCAAAAACGTCCGGAGTCTGCCCAGGGAAAAGTCCCGGTCCCGAGAGAGTGGACCGGGCGAAGCAATGGAAAAGTCCTGAGCCCTAGGAGAGGGCCCAGATGAAGCGCAGTGATGGATCGGGCAAAGGGGGCAGGCGGCACTGCACTTGCGGAGAGGCGGGGCTCCCGTGTAGTGAGGAGAGCCCCGCGTGCTGTTTAAAATCCGGCCAGAAGTCCTTCCAAGAGTCCCGGTGAGCAGAGGGTCCTCAAGGTATGCAGGCAGCAGTCCCAGAGAATGCCCAAGGAGCCTGCAGAGCCCGGTGAGTGGGGTGCAATCTTCCAGGGGTTGGGGGGTATCAGGGCACATTGCCAGTGCCCACCCCCTGTGCCAGTGCTTAGCTGTTGCTCTTCCAGCTGCCCCACCTGATAGCGGGCAGCACCACCTATGGTGCTATTGATGGATCCCAGAGTCCCTGAACGGGACTCCAACGTGCAACTTGTTGGTGTTGGCTTCTTTTCCAGCTGCCCTGCTAAAGCACAGGAAGCTGCAATGTTTGGCACAAATTAATCTAAGAGTCTATGAGTGAGGGGAGAGCGGCACAGAGGTGCCATGGCTTCGCTTGAATCACAGCTCTCCAGCATGTAGTGGGCAGCTGCAACATTTAGGCCACAGTTCTTTGGGGGCATGTTTTGGAGAGAGGACTGAGATGTACTCCTTGGCGCTTGTGCAATGGCGCACTCTTGATTCCACCACTAGGCAGCAACCCTGACATTCTGGACACAGGGCGTTTGAGCCCCTTTGAGAAGGCCAGTTGGCCAGGGGGGTTAGTGATTATGTAATGCAAGGAAATGTGATTCATGTAGAATGATTTACTGTTTGATACCTCTAAATGTGTTTTTTATGATTATGAGGTTGTTTTGCATATTATGGTTTATGTTAGGGAGATTATGTTCCACTGAGATTATTTCCTAATGTGAGTATGCTTAGGAGGTTAGGGTCTAATGCGTTTAGACTGATGAGATGATTGCATACTGTGTTTATGCTGGTGAAGTTGGTGCAGAATGCAATTAGCACCTAAAGTGATACTGTGCATAATGTGGTTTATGTTCCAGGCTAATGCTGAGTACAGTGGTTACCAGTGATTACTGGTTGTACGTTTATGATCTGTCTTACTTTTCCTAAATTCGCTTTGTGATGGTTCTGACAGTGGTCCCGTGGGCCAGTGGGCCCTGTCAGGTGTAAATAATCCCTTGTAAATTTGACATAGTGCCAGGTGGCACCATTTATTTATTTATTTAAACAGTTTTATATAGCGCTGGTTAGACCCAAGGGTATCAGAGGGCTTTACAGGGATGGAAGTAGAGACAAGGTGCGATAATTACATTACAATGCGTACAAAAAATGAAAAGCAAAATATACGAGCAAGAAGTAAAGAGCAATAGCTATCTAGGCGAGGAAATAAGAAGTAGCCTAATTAAAGGAACAATATACTGATACTTCACACCAAGAACGGAACGTCTTTTTGAACTTTGATATATCTATTTGGAGGATTGTGATTCTAACCAAGTTACTCTGAAAAAATTGTTGATGTGACACTAACATTACTAAGAATGTTCTAACGTTGTATAGCGCAGGGGTTTTGTTGTTTTGCTAATTGTATGGATCATCTTGGTCCAACCCTGAGCGGTTGAGAGGGATTACCGCTCGCCCTATTGCCTATACCATCTACTTTACATTTCTATTTACTTTGCGGCCACTCAGGTTGTGCGCCTAACTACTCTGGTAACTAAAAAACCTCCTAGCTGCATACCAAGAAGTAGCATATAGTCCAAAACCAGGAATTGGGTAAACTATGCAAGCGGGGTTGTCCAGGGGAAGTACGGGGAGGTATGGGAGCGGGGCGGGACAAGGGCTAGAAGATAACATGTAGGAGTATGCAGGGAATCAATGTGAGCAAGTGGAAGGGGGATGGAGAGCGGGAGGGTGGGGAATGGGGGAAATGTGGGAGATGTGGGAGAGAGGGACT